>NW_027202549.1:2029564-3229564 GCF_024711535.1 Dipodomys merriami
AAAGCCAAGAACTGAGGCTGTGAGTTCAAGGCCCAAAACTGGTCCCCCCAAAAAAGAAGGAAGGAAGGAAGGAAGGAAAGAAGGAAGGAAGGAAGGAAGGAAGGAAGGAAGGAAGGAAGGAAGGAAGGGAGGGAGGGAGGGAGGGAGGAAGGGAGGGAGGAAGGAAGGGAGGGAGGAAGGGAGGAAAGGGAAGAGTGGCTCACCGTTGTCATCCAGCTACTCAGGAAGAGCTGAGGATCACAGTTCAAAGTCAGCCCGGGCAGGAAAAGTCTGCAAGACTTTTAATCTCCAATAGATTGCCAAAAAATGCTGGAGCTGTGGCTCAAGTGGTAGAGTGCTAGTCTTGAGCACAAAGCTCAGGGACAGTGCCCAGGTCCTGAATTAAAAACTTAGGACCATCAAAAGACAAAGGAGGAGGAGAAAGAGGTGGAGGAGGAGGAGGAGGAGGAGGAGGAGGAGGAGGAGGAGGAGGAGGAGGAGGAGGAGGAGGAGGAAAGGAAGGAAAGAAGGAAGAAATTTCTAAAAAGAAAATAAAATGGCTGTATTTAAAGGCTTATCTAAGTTTCCACGGGCCCTAAGACACAGGGCTTGAATTCTAATGTGCCCAGGGTAGTAGCTTGGCAGCGAAGTCCAAAGCTTTGGACCCCTCCCCTTGTCCCCCCACTCTGACCCCCCCCAGCAGAGGATGGAGGGGGAGGGAGGGAGAGAGCTGAGCGCACATGGGACCCCGCCACTGGACACCCCGGTGTGTCAGCCTGAACTACTTCTGGAGAGAGGGGGAGAAACTCCATGGATATCACTCATCTGGTTTGCTGTATTCACTGGACTCACCGTGGGCTTCTAGAACATTCCACCTTGCTTTGGGACAGCTTTGGGAAGCAGATTATTATCCTCGCTTTGCTTAAAAATGGGGAAGTGGATACCAGGCCATGGTATCACCCCTGTCATCCTAGCTACTCAGGAGGCTGAGATCTGGGGATCGCGGTTCAAAGCCAACCCTGGGCAGGAAAGTCCCTGAGACTGATCTCCAATGAACCACCAGAAAACCAGAAGTGGTGCCGTGGTTCAAGTGGTAGAGCACCCGCCTTGAGCTGAAGAGCTGAGGGACAGCGCCCAGGCCCAGAGTTCAAGCCCCACGACTGACCAACAAAAGCCAGAAGAACCCCAGAAATACAAGAAGAAACTCCCACCAGGTTACATCACTGAATACACATTGACTTGGAAAACGTTCCAGAAAGTTCCTTTGCTTTACAGTTAACAACCACTATGGGGGTCATTCCCACGCCCTCCTCTTCCCCCCCACCTCCCTCCTTTTTTAAGAAGGAAACTAAGAAAACAGAGTTCAAACCCAGCTCTGCTGAGAGACCAAGAGCTTCTTGGACGAGTGATGATGTTTTACGAAAACGTGTCGTGTGAAACACGGATTCAGTTCACAGCCCAGACGCAGACGCACCCTCGCTCCGGGTTCTGCTGGCTGAATGCAGCGGCTGAAGGGGGGGAGGAGGGGCAGAATGGAACAGAAAGGACCACCCAACCTCATGCCCTTCCATCCGATGACCCCTCCCTCCCTCCCGCTTCTTCCTCTTTTTCTTCTCCTCCTCCTCCTCTCTTACTACCCCTCCTGCTGCTCCTCCTCCTCCTCTTCCTCCTCCTGCTTCTCTGCCTCCTCCTCCTCCTCTCTTCCTCCCCCTCTTCCTCCCCCTGCTTCTCTTCCTCCTCCTCCTCTTCTTCCTCCTCCTTTTTCTCCTCCTCCTCCTCTTCCTCCTCCTCCTCCTCTTCCTCCTCCTCCTCTTCCTCCTCCTCTCTTCCTCCCCCTCTTCCTCCCCCTGCTTCTCTTCCTCCTCCTCCTCTTCCTCCTCCTCCTCTTCCTCCTCCTCCTCTTCCTCCTCCTCCTCCTCTTCCTCCTCCTCCTCCTCCTCCTCCTCCTTCTCTTCCTCCTTCTCTTCTCCTCCTCTCTTCCTCTTCCTCCTCCTTCTCTTCCTCCTCCTTTTTCTCCTCCTCTTCCTCTCCCTCCTCTTCTCCTCCTTCTCCTCTCTTCCTCTTCCTCCCCCTGCTTCTCTCTTCCTCCTCCTCTTCTTCCTCCTCTTCTTCCTCCTCCTCCTCCTTCTCTTCCTCCTCCTCTTCCTCCTCCTCCTCTTCCTCCTCCTTTTTCTCCTCCTCCTCTCTTCCTCCTCCTCTTCCTCCTCCTCCTTCTCTTCCTCCTCCTTTTTCTCTTCCTCCTCCTCTTTTTCCTCCTCCTCCTCTTCCTCCTCCTGCTTCTCTTCCTCCTTATTTCCCTCACCCCTCCTTTTTCTCCTCCTCTTCCTCTCCCTCCTCCTCCTTCTCCTCTCTTCCTCTTCCTCCTCTCTTCCTCCTCTTCCTCCTCCTCCTCTCTTCCTCCTCCTCTTCCTCTTCCTCTTCCTCCTCCTCCTCTCTTCCTCCTCTTCCTCCTCCTCCTCTCTTCCTCCTCTTCCTCCTCCTCCTCTCTTCTTCCTCCTCTTCCTCTTCCTCCTCTCTTCCTCCTCTTCCTCCTCCTCTTCCTCTCCTCTTCCTCCTCCTCCTCTCTTCTTCCTCCTCTTCCTCTCTTCCTCCTCCTCTTCCTCCTCCTCCTCTCTTCTTCCTCCTCTTCCTCCTTCCCCTCCTCCTCCCCCCTCCTCTTCCTCTCTCTCCTCTTTTTTCTCTCCTTCTTTCCCTCCCTCCCTTTGCCCCCACCTCTAATCTGGAGCAGGAATTACCCCACAGCCCTCCCTCTGCAAGCGCGTTGGGCTGGGGGATCCTCTCTCCTCTCCCCAGAAAAGAACTGCTGTGAGCAACAGCACAGATCACCCCTGACCCGTGGGCACAGAGCGCCCTCCTGTGGTGACAGAGAGGAATCACCTCCATGGGCTCTCCCAGAGGCCTGGGCTTCGGGCGCCCTCCCATGGTGAAAGAGAAGAATCACCCTGGTTTGCTCTCACAGACGCCTGGGCTTCAGGCGCGCCCTCCCGTGGCGCAATTGTGAAGCTGCAGCACCAGTGGGACTCACGGAAGCCTGGGCTTCGGGCGCCCTCCTGTGGTGAAAGAGAAGAATCACCATCATTTGCTCTCCTGGTAAACCTGGGCTTAGGGCTCTTTGTGTGGTGCAATAGGGAAGACACACCATCCTTTGTTCTCATTAAAGCCTGGGGTCGGGGCACCAGAGTGTGGTGCAATTATGAAGACACACCATCATTTGCAATCACCGAAGCCTTGGCCTAGGTGTGCCCTGGTGTGGTGCAATCGTGTAGCTGCACCATCATTGGCACTCTTGGCTGCCTGGGCTCAGGCTGCCCTCTTGTGGTGAAAGTGAGGAATCACCTCCATTGGCTCTCAGGGGTATTGGGCTTAGTGCTCCCATAAGTGGTGCTATGGTGAAGATTCACCATCATTTGCTCTGACAGAGGCCTGAGCATAGAGCGTTCTAGGGCTGAAATGGCAGCTGTGCCCACAGGCTCAGAAAAAATCAAGAGACTTGTTTGAGGGTTTCTGGGAAGGCAAGACACAACGTCAGGTCTCAACAGGTGTGGAGCGAACACCTGATGTCTCAGGTGTTTTCACCTGCTGGGAAGCATCACCTTGCCTGACAGACACAATGACACACTTACTTGGTATGGAACTTACCACCCAGACTCCAAGGAAACCCGGTGAACTTCAGGCCAACACTGAGAAATCGGTCACTTTATCCAAGAAAGATGCCGGAACAAATTGAACGGATGAAAAAAATACCAAATCTAGGAGCTGGGGAAGGTGGCTCAGTGGTAGAGTGCTCGCCTCGCATGCATAAGGCCCTGGGTTCGATTCCTCAGCACTACAGAAGCAGAAAAAGCCAGAAGTGGCGCTGTGGCTCAAGTGGTAGAGCACTAGCCTTGAGCTGAAGAGCTGAGGGACAGCGCCCAGGCCCAGAGTTCAAACCCCACCACCAACAACAACAACAACAATAACAAAACAACAGAAGTCTCCAGCAGGCATCTGATCAGAGCTATGTATGGCCTTCAAGTCTGGGTCTCCCTCCACCTATTCCCAGGGTCTCTATAAAGGAAGTACTTTCTGTGGATCAGTGGTGTGTGTTGTGCTCACAGAGGTAGCAATGAACTCAGAGTCTGGACACCATCCCTGAGTTTTTTCTGCTCAAGCTAGCCTTCCACCACTGAGAGCCACACAGCGCCACTTCTGGTTTTCTGGTGGATTGTTGGAGAGTCTCATAGACTTTCCTGCCTGGGCTGGCTTTGAACCCTGATCCTCAGATCTCAGCCTCCCAAGTAGCTAGGATAATGGGTGTGAGCCACCGGCCCCCAGTTTGCCACCAAGCTTTTTATTTTTTGTAGCATCGACTGGTATAGAGTATGTAAAGGTTATGATTGCAGCAGGTGCTCAATGTCAGGTGACCAAAGGATGGAGACTCAGCTGGTCATGTGCACACAGGCAGGGACACATAATGGCTGAATCACATCTACTCACCATCTGTGTGTGTGTGTGTGTGTGTGTGTGTGTGTGTGTGTGTGTGTGTGTGTGTGTGTGAATCCTGGGGCTTGAACTCAGGGCCTGGGCACTGTCTCTGTGCTTTTTAGCTCAAGGCTAGCACTCTATCCCTACTAGCTCTACTAGCTCTACTTTCCAGCTTTTTCTGGTGGTTTATTGGAGATAAGAGACTCTCAGACTTCCCCACCCGGGCTGGCTTCAGACTATGATCCTCCGATCTCAGCCTCCTGAGCAGCTAGGATGACAGGTGGGAGCCTCCGGCACCAGACTCACCCCCTCTTTCCACCCACCTGATACCCTTACTTAGGAAGTAATCAATTTTGCCTGATTTGACACTATCCCCCCCACACACACACATACACCTCCATTCCCCCTCCATCACCAGGCTGGAACTAGAGCTGACTTTCTGGTCAGGCCTGCCCTGTGGAATAGACAGATAAGTCTGCCCACAGCCAAAGGCAGATCTAGAGCCGCCCTGGTGAGAAAGAGGCAGTTAGTTATGATCAAGAATGGCTGCTTGCCTGGATGGGGGGGGGGGGGGAACAAGGGAAGGAAGGTCCTTGTGAATTTCACAGTTCAAAGCAGCCTGGGGGGGGACGGGGAGGGGAGGGCTTAAGGTGTCTAAAAAGGCGGGGTTTGCTCTCCTCCAGCCTCCAGAGGGCGGGGCTGCCCTACTCCTGCCCCAGAGCTGCTGGGTGCCCTGACCCTGGCCAGTTCAGTGCTAGGATGGACAGAAGCACTTGGAGGCTGACCAATCTGGGACCGTGGAATGGCAGACGGGGTAGGTATGGGGCGGGGCGTGGGGAGGGAGGGGAGGAGGGAGGGGAGGGAAGGAGTTGGGAGAAGATCTGGGGGCCCTGAAGGTACCATGATGGTGGAGGGAAAGGGACATCAGCCCATCCATGGCCAGAAGAGGAGATTTGACACTGTGGCCTTGCAGAAGAGGGGGGGAGGCTGGGCTGTGTGTATGGGGGGGACTATAAATAGTGCCTTCCTTCCATCCAAGGGGAGAGGCAGTCAGCTGGAGCAGTTTTTAATGACAGGCCTCCAAGGAGTCATGTTTATCTAGGGCCACACACACACACACTCCTGACACCCCCAGTTTTGAGGAGGGGCAGTTGAAGAGAATCATTTAGGAAGTTTCTCCTATGGTGTGACTTGCTGTAATCCCAGGTCCTGAGCTCCTCTAAGCACCTGCTGTATACTCTGGCTTCAGAGACCCTCTCCATACAGACACCCCAGGAGGGCATACATGGAGATCACCTAGGATTCTCATCCCCCCCTGCCAAGATGGAAAGCCACATGAAGGGGATCTGGGCCTGGGGGGGGGGGGGCGGGCATGCGAGGGCAGTTGTTTTCCGGGAAATGGTGAGGAGGAAGGTGAAGATCACTGGGGAACTTCCCTGGGCTGGGCCCACAGCCTCAGTCATCTTGGGTGGGGGAGATAAAGAGGAAGAGACAATGGCAGGCCCAGCCTGTGTCATCATCATCACCAGGCCTCTGTCCCTGAGCAAGAGCTATATTATTTATTATTTATTTTTCTTGTCGGTGGTGGGGCTTGAACTCGTGGCCTGGGCGCTGTTGTCCCTGAGTCCTTTTGCTCAAGGCGGGCGCTCTACCCCTTGAGCCATCTGGTTTTCTGGTGGTTTATTGGAGATCAGAGTCTCAGGGACTTTCCTGCTCAGCCTGGCCTTGAACTGTGATCCTCAGAGGCTTGATCCTCAGATCTCAGCCTCCTGTGTAGCAAGGAATGACAGGAGTGAGCCACCAGGCCCCCCCAGCTGAAACCAGAGCAGCTAGGTTGGTGGTTGTGGCTGACAAGGTTGAGTCCCCGGTGCTTCAGCTGGAGCCACAGCGCCACTTCCAGCCTTTTTCTGCTTCTGTAGAGCTGAGGTTCTGCTTCTGTAGTGCTGAGGATTCGAACCCACGGCCTCCTGCCCGCGAGGCCGGCGCTCTACCCCCTGCGCCGCCTCCCCCGCGCCGCGCTCTGTTTGTTTATTTGTAAAGAAGTGCGTGTGCCGGTCGCTCTGATTTTTAATTGGTCAGAAGGCAATCCCGGAACGGCGTGGTGGGGGGGGCGGGGAAACGGCGCAAGCCCCGCCCCCTGCCCGCGTCGTTCAGCCTGTAGCGGAACCCAAAGTCTCCTCAGAGGCGGGGCTGCAGCGGCGGAGGGGGCGTGGCTTATGCAAATCGACACGGAGGTTGAGGTATAACGGTGTGGGGGGGGGAGGAGAAAAGGAGGGAAGGGGAAAGGGGCGGGCTTACATAAATCCGGGTCTCGCGCACCTTGGGAGATGAGCATGCGCATTCTCAGTCTTGCGCGCCGGGTTCCAAACAAATCCTCCAAGAATGAATGAGGGGGAGAGGCGCGCGTGCGCACGTCGCGAGGCCGGCCCCGCCCCCTCCGCCCTTTCCCTCCGCGTTGATTGGTGGAGTGGGCGGGGCCTGGTTAGCCTGGGGGGGCGGGTTATTCCAGGGGCTGGACCAGCCTAGCGGCGACTAGGAGAGGGGCGTGGCCCGCGGGAGGGGCGTGGCCCGCGGGAGGGGCGTGGCCTCGCGGTGGCCCAGCTGCTGGCGGCGGCGGCGGCGGCATTGGTGGCGGCGGTCGCGACGATCGTCCACCGTCCATCCCCGATCTGGGGATGGCGTCCCCACGCGAGTTAACCCAGAACCCCCTGAAGAAGATCTGGATGCCATACAGCAATGGGCGGCCCGCTCTGCACGCCTGCCAGCGTGGGGGTGAGATGGGGGTGCGGGGGGGGGCGGTACGGGGGGGGGCCTGGCATGGGGGGGACGGGGGAGGGGAGGAGAGAGGACCCGTGGGAAAGCTGGGACAGGTGATGGGTATGGGGGGGGACAGGTGAGGCGGTGTTGGGGTGGCTGGGGGGGATCAGGTACCTGGAGTTGGGGGGGGCTGTGTGGGCCACTGTCATCTTGGTGGAGGGGGGACATGGGGGGGCTAAGGGAGAGGAACTCTGAGGGTCATCAGGGTCACCAGGGTCCCCCACACACACCCTCACCTCTTCCTGGGCTCCTAGATGGGACAGGGCGGGTGGTCTCAGCTGGGAATTTGGTTTTGGGTGACCCTGGGGTGAGACCCTTGACCTCTCTGACCCAAGAACTTGGCCCAGGCGGAAGTCTAGGCCAGAGGATATATACCCTTGGGCTTTAAAAACCCACATTGGGGAAGCACTTTTAGAGAAGTACCAGCGTCCAGTTGCTTCAGATTGGACGCACCTGCATTCACTTGTTTATTTATTGGTGCTGGCCCTAAGGGGTTTCAACTCCGTCTCCTGGGTGTTTGTTGTCTCTGAACTTCTAGGGCTAGCACTGGAAGCCTTGGAATCACCACTGCACTTGAAGCAGTTTATTATTACTGTTTTTGTTGTTGTTGTTGTTGAGAATCTCACAGACATTCCTGCCCTGGTCATCTTTGAAGTTGGATCCTCCTATCTCAGCCTCCTGAGGAGCTGGGATTATAGGCATAACAAATCTGCACCTTATAACCTGGGAGAACTTCTTTTTTTTTTGCCAGCCCTGGGGCTTGAACTCAGGGCCTGGGCACCTGTTTCCACTCATGGCCAGGTGCTGTACCGCTTGAACCACGCCACCACTCCTGGCTTTGTCTGTGTAAGTGGTACTGAGGAATCGAACCCTGGGCTTCGTGCATGCTAGGCCAGGGCTCTACCACTGAGCCACCTTCCCAGCCCTGGGAAGAAGAGCATTTTTGTTTCAGGAGTAAATGAAACACTATCATGAGTTTGCAACGTGGCAAGGATCTGGGGAGCCCCGGAGCCCCGTTGTGATCTCCCCACACCCCTGACCTCTGCTTTGTGTGATAAGAAAAGTGGGGGAGCTTGGCCCGTGCCACTAGACCTTCCAAGGCCAAGACTTTGACCCCGATGTGAATGGGGAGAGCAATGTGTGTGTTTCTATGCTCACACTATGAGTTCTGGTAGGAATGAGTTCTGAGAGATTGAGTTCTTCCCTCTCTTCCTCGGTTGGTGGTGGTAGGACTTGAACTCAGGGCCCAAGTGCTCTGTCCCTGAGCTCTCTCGCTCAAGGCTAGTGCTTTAAGCCACAGCACCACTTCCTGTTTCCTGGTGGTTCTTAGGAGACTGCGATCTTCATAATTCAGCCTCCTGAGTAGCTTGGATGACAGGTCTGAACCACCAGCGCCCAGCTACTTTCTGCTTTTTCTTTGATGTCTAGTCTCCAGTTCCTCCGGTCCTATGCCCCCTCAAACCCTCTTCCCCCGCCCCCAACATCAGCAAGTCTGAGTACCTGAAATTCTTATCTTTCTCAGGATTCACCTCTCAGCGTACACTGTGAATTTCTGGGGTCTGGTGGGGCAGAAGGTACCCAGGATCATGGCAGTGTAGACTTGGACCCCTGAGCCATTTTGATTTATTCATTCATGCATGCATGCATGCATGCGTACATGCATTTATTTATGCCACTACTGGAGCTTGAACTCAGGTCCTGGGCTCTGTCCCTGAGCTCAAGGCTAGCGCTCTACCACTTTGAACCACACAGCTCCACTTCTGGCTTCTTTGGGTGGTTCATTGGAGTGAAGAGTCTCACAGACTTTCCTTCCCCCGGCTGGCTTTGAACTGTGATCTTCAGATCTGAGCCTCCTAAGGAGCTAGGATTCCAGATATGTACCACCCATACCACGATCCAGGCTGCTTTATTTGAATCAAGAGCTCTTCCTTTCCCAGTGGGGGGGGCTCAGAGAGAGGAGGAGCAAGATGCAGGTCAGGAATCCATCATGGACTCCACTCCAGGGACTTGAGTCCATGGAAGTATCCAGAATTTGAGGGGGAGAAGGGCTCTCTCTTGCCACCAGGACTTGGGCCTCTGGGCTGCTAGGGCTTTGATGGTTTCCATTTGACTTACAGGAAATGAACTAGAAAAGGAAGCTATATCCATCTGTTCTCAACATTTCCTTCCTCATCCGTTCATGTATCTCCTGTCTTGTTTGCTTAGTGTTGGTGTGTGTGCCTGTGAGCTCAGTGATTTAGTTGGTCGTGGGGCCTGAACTCTGGGCCTGGACGCTGTCCCTCAGCTCTTCAGCTCAAGGCGAGCGCTCTACCACTTGAGCCACAGCGCCACTTTCTGATTTTCTGAGTGGTTCCTTGGAGATCAGAGTCTCACAGACTTTCCTTGCCCGGGCTGGCTTTGAACAGTGATCCTCAGATCTCAGCCTCCTGAGTAGCTAGGATGACAGGCGTGAGCCACCGGCACCCAGCCTGTTGGTGAACTTTGATTTACCTGTGGGGCCATTTCTCTGGAGCTTATCATAAAGAGCAGAGATGATAGCTAATTTATTACCTTGTTTTTGTGCTTGGGCCCAATATACTGTCTGCCCACGTGGTTTTTTGTGTGTTTTTCAAATGCCTGCCCTGGAGCTTGAACTCAGGGCCTAGGTGCCAACCCTGAGCTTCTTTTGCTCAAGGCTGGCGCTCTACAACTTGAGTCACAGCTCCCCTTCCATCTCTTTTGCCAGTTTATCTGAGAGAGAAAAGTCTCACGTCTTTCCCAGTCCGCTTTGACCCCTGATCCTCAGATGCCACCCTCTCCAGAAGCCAGAATTACAGGCGTGAGGGACGGCACCCTGCTGGGCATGTTTATCAAGAGATGGGAGTTGTATCTTCAAATGCTGTGGGTGGAGGGAGGCCTGAACTATGGAAGCGAATCTAGGAAGATAGGACTTGTGAACAGGGGGCCCGGAACCCCAATCCTGAGGACTCCGGGGTTGTCCCTGAGGGACGGGGAAAGGGTGGCCCCATGAAAATGGGGAGCAGATGGAAAGTGCCAGTTTATCAGTTCAAGATCCCTGATTGTCTTTGGCTGGAAGTTTGTGGGTGCAGACAGACCCCCCCCAACTATCCATCGGCCCTCAGGCCTCAGTTCATTTCTCTTCCTCCCATCTTAGCAGATGCTGAGGCTTTTCTCTTTCTTTTGCCAGTCCTGGGGCTTGAACTCAGGACCCGGATGCTGTCCCCCAAGCTCCTTTTAGCTCAAGGCTAGCACTCTGCCACTTGAGCCAGCACTTCTGGCGCTAAGTTAATTGGAGATGTGGGTCTCACAGACTTTCCTGCCTGGGCAGGCCTCAGACTGTGATCCTCAGACCTCAGCCTCCCCAGTGGCTAGGCTGCCAGGCAGGAGCCTCTGGCCCCTAGGTAATGTCTGTGCCGGGCCCGCCCAGGATTAGCTCATGGTCTCCACACCCTAAGTCCCAAGGGCAGTCAACACAAGGTGTGCCCTGCAGGTTCGGCCTGTTGTGCAAAAGCAAGTAGAGGACATTACTTCGCTGAAGAGTTGTGGCATTAGGACCTTCTAGGGTCCGAGTTTCCTGTAAAGGGTCAGAGACAGATAAATACTGAGGGCTGGGAGCGTGGTTTAGTGGTAGAGTGCTCGCCTAGCATGCATGAAGCTCTGGGTTCGATTCCTCAGGACTACATCCACAGAAAAAGCTGGAAGTGGAGTTGTGGCTCAAATGCTAGAGTGCTAGCCTTGAGTTTAAAAAAAAACTCAAGGAAAGCTCCCAGGTCATGAGTTCAAGCCCTACAACCCCCACATCAAGAAACAAAGAGTCAACTTTTATGACTGGCAAAGAAAGGAAATGTACCAAATGAAAAGGCAAACAGGCCGGGCATTGATGGCTCACGCCTGTAATCCCAGCTACTCAGGAAGCTGAGATTTGAAGATCATGGTTCGAAACCAGCCTGGGCAGTGAAGTCCGAGGGATTCTTATCTCCAGTTAATCACAGGTAAGGCTGGGAGTGGCGCTGTGGCGCTAGAGGTAGATAGAGCACTAGCCTTGAGCAAAAGATGCGCAAGGACCATTGCGGGGCTTGAACTCTGGGCCTGGGCGCTGTCCCTCAGCTCTTCAGCTCAAGGCGAGCGCTCTACCACTTGAGCCACAGCGCCACTTCCAGTTTTCTGCTGGAGATGAGTTTCAAGGCCTTTCCTGCCTGGGCTGGCTTTGAACCGTGATCCTCAGATCTCAACCTCCTGAGTAGTTAGGATTACAGGCATGAGCCACCAGCACTGGGCTTCTTGCTTGCTTGCTTTCCTTCCTCCCTCCTTTCTTTCTTTCCTTCTTTCCTTCCTTCCTTCTTTCCTCCCTCCCTTGTTTCTTCCCTCCCTTATTTCTTTCTCTCTTTCCTTCCTTCCTTCCTTCCTTCCTTCCTTCCTTCCTTCCTTCCTTCCTCCCTCCCTTTTTGTTGCCAGTCCTGGGCACTGTCCCTGAGCTTCTTTGGCTCAAGGCTAGTGCTCTTACCACTTGAGCCACAGCGCCACTTCTGGCTTTTTCTGTGGATGTGGTACTGAGGAATCAAACCCAAGGCTTCACACATGCTAGGCAAACACTCTACCACAGAGCCACCTTCCCAGGCCTGGTGCCATTTCTTTACATCCATGAGAGCCTAGTCATTCTGAACAAGGGGGATCTGTTAACTTGAAACTGGGGTTGCAGGGCTGCTGAGACCACGAAGCCGGGAAGAGACAGCTCTGAACAAGGGCTCTGAAGCGGAGGGAGGAACACACTGGCAGCCCCCCCCACCCCCGCCATAGCTTACCCTATGCCCTACTTGCTTTCCAGTCTGTATGACCAACTGCCCCACACTGATCGTCATGGTGGGCCTGCCTGCTAGAGGCAAGACCTACATCTCCAAGAAGCTGACTCGGTACCTGAACTGGATTGGTGTACCCACCCGGGGTGCGTCTCCCAGGGGGGGATTGGGGCCTGGTGAGGAGGGGAAGGGGGGGGAGAAGGTTGGGTGGGTGGGTGGGTGGAGAGAAAGGCTCCTGATATGGGAAAAGGTAGGATCACTTTTCTGGGAAAAGGTAGGATCGCTTTTCTGGGAAATGGTAGGATCACTTTTCTGGGAAAAGGTAGGATCGCTTTTCTGGGAAAAGGTAGGATCACTTTTCTGGGAAAAGGTAGGATCACTTTTCTGGATAATGGTAGGGTCGCTTTTCTGGAAAAAGGTAGGATTGCTTTTCTGGGAAAAGGTAGGATCGCTTTTCTGGGAAAAAGGTAGGATCGCTATTCTGGGAAAGCTTGAGCTTTTTATTCTCCTCCTCTTCACCCCCCCCCTCGGCCCACCCCCCCTTCCCTCCCCCCAGAATTCAACGTGGGCCAGTATCGCCGCAGCATGGTGAAAACATACACATCTTTTGAGTTTTTCCTCCCAGACAATGAAGAAGGCCTGAAAATCAGGAAGTGAGTATGTGGGGGGACTGAGGGGCTACGGGGGGAGAGGGGAAAAGGGGGGTACTTCTGTTGGGAAAGGTCCCTGCAAGATCAACTTCTGGGGGGTCTGAGCTGTGGGTGACCCTTACTTAGCTACTTCAGAACCCTGGCTAGCGGGGCTGGGAAGGTGGCTCAGGGGTAGAGCGCTTGCCTAGCATGCAGGAAGCCCTGGGTTCGATTCCTCAGTACCACATATGCAGAAAAGGCTAGAAGTGGTGCTGTGGCTCAAGGGGTAGAGCGCTAGCCTGGAGCAAAAGCAGCTCAGGGACAGCGCTCAGGCCCTGAGTTCAAGCCTCGGGACCAGCAAATAAAATAAGTCAACTAATTAATTACAAAAGAAAACTCTATGTGTGGCTTCCTAGTTCGGCTGGCCTATCCCTGCCCAGAAGAGAGGCAGAAGGCTTAGCCAGGGCAGCGCAAAGGCTTAAGGTCCTGTTTGTCTACTCCAGCCCTTCCATGGAAGGTTCTAGATGGTTTGGATATGGGCCTTAGAAATGGAGCAGGTGGCACCTTTGCTCATTTTCCCCAGTATAATAATGCCCTTCCTGAGTGGACTATGTTTGGCATGTGCTGGACATGCTCTTTTTTTTTTTTTTTTTTTTTTTTTTTTTTTTGTCGGTCGTGGGGCTTGAACTCTGGGCCTGAGCGCTGTCCCTCAGCTCTTCAGCTCAAGGCGAGCGCTCTACCACTTGAGCTACAGCGCACTTCCGGTTTTCTGGTGGTTTATTGGAGATAGGAGTCTCACGGTCTCTCCTGCCCGGGCTGGCTTTGAACCGCGATCCTCAGATCTCAGCCTCCTGAGTAGCTAGGATTACAGGCGTGAGCCACCAGCGCCCGGCCAGACATGCTCTTTTTTTGTTGGTGGTGGTGTAGGGCTTGAACTCTGGGCGCTGTCCCTCAGCTCTTCAGCTCAAGGCTAGCACTCTACCACTTTGAGCCACAGCGCCACTTCCAGTTTTTGAGTGGTTCTTTGGAGCTGAGAGTCTCACGGAGACTTTTCTACTCAGGCTGGCTTCAAACCAAGATCCTCAGATCTCAGCCTCCTGTGTAGTTAAGATAACAGGCGTGAGCCACCAGAACCCAGCTTGGGATGTTCTTTGTATGTATGAACAAGGCCCTGGCTTTGCTTGGAAGTGGCCTAGATGATTCTGGAATGAGTAACTCCTATTCCCACAGATCTGCGGACTGGTCATCTAGGGCGTGATGCTGTGTTCTTCTGTTTTTTATTTGTTTGTTTTTGGGTTTGGGGGTTTTTTTTGGTTCCAGTCCTAGGGCTTGAACTCGGAGCCTGGGCACCATCCCTGAGTTTTTAATTTCCCCTCAAGGCTAGTGCTCTACCATTTGAATCACAGCACCACTTCCAACTTTTTTGTTTTGTTTTGTTTTGTTTTTGTTTTTTTGTTGGTTGTGGGGCCTGAACTCTGGGCCTGGGCGCTGTCCCTCAGCTCTTCAGCTCAAGACTAGCGCTCTACCACTTGAGCCACAGCACCACTTCTGGCTTTTTCTGTTTATGTGGTGCTGAGGAATCGAACCCAGGGCCTCATGCATGCAAGGCAAGCACTCTACCACTGAGCCACCTTCCCAGCCCCACTTCCAACTTTTTGATGCTTAATTGGAGCTAAGAATCTCATGGACTTTCCTTTTCTGGGTTGGCTTTGAACTGTGTTCCTCATATCTGGGCCTCCTGAGTAGCTAGAAGTACAGACGCTCTTCGGCTCAAGGTGAGCACTCTACCACTTGAGCCACAGCGCCACCTCTGGTTTTCTGGTGATTTATTGGAGATAAAGAGTCTCACAACCTTTCTTGCCCAGGCTGGCTTTGAACCACGATCCTCAGATCTCAGCCTCCTGAGTAGCTAGGATGACGGGCATGAGCCACTCTGCCTGTATGTGTGTGTGTGTGTGTGTGTGTGTGTGAGAGAGAGAGAGAGAGAGAGAGGTCTTACAGTGATCAGGAAGGCCAAGTTGGGGTGTCCATGGGGAAAGGGTTTAGCTCAGCCTGGAGCTGATCTCTCCTTTCCACGTTCCCCTGAGAGCCAAGCCTCCTGGAGATCTCTTGGCCTAGGGTGGAACAGACCTGTTTTGGCCTCAGCCATCAGGAAAGAGCAAAAGTCTGCTTAGTTCTTCCCCAAATCCAACTCTATATAGAGAATGACAGGCTACCATGGGCACGGGCCATCTGTCCCGTGTCTGGCCACCAGGGGGCAGGAGTTGCCCACTGTCGGGCTTGCACCAGCGAGCTGTGATATCACTGGGACCCAACCAGGTTGAGGTATGGGAAAGGGGAGTCTGACACCCTGATTTCTGCTGCCAAACGATGGGTTAACTCAAAGCTTACCTCCTGGCCACATAGAGCTGCAAGGAAAGACCTGGAATGGAATAGACTGTGTACTGTGTGCTGGTGTTTTGTTTTTGTTTTCTGGTGCTGCACTTGAACTCAGGGCCTGGGCTCTGTCCCTAAGCTTTTGTGCTTAAGGCTACTACTGCTGTACCACTTGAGCCACAGTTCCACTTCTGGCTTTTGGAGCTAAGAGTCTCCTGGACTTCCCTATCCGGGCTGGCTTTGAACCGTGATCCTCAGATCTCAGCTTCCTGTGTAGGTAGGATGACAGGCGTGAGCTTCTGGTACTCAGCTGTGCTGGGTTCTTGAAGTTCATTGTCAGGTGTCGTTTTACACTTGGGGAAACTGAGGCTCAGAGATGCCAGGAACCTCACGCAACATAGCAAGCTGCTCTTCATTTGAACGGAAGTCATCTTGAACTTAAGTCCCTTTACGATGGATAATGTCATTCAAATGATTATCCAGTTAGTAGGCCAAGGAAGATCAAATGTATTGCTAGCTGGGCACTGGTGGCTCACGCCTGTCATCCTAGCTACTCAGGAGGCTGAGATCTGAGGATCACAGTTCAAAGCCAGCCCTGGGCAGGAAAGTCCAGGAGACTCTTATCTCCAATCAACCAGAAGAGAACCGGAAGTGGCGCTGTGGCTCAAGGGGTAGAGCGCTCGCCTTGAGCTGAAGAGCTCAGGGACAGCACCCAGGCCCTGAGTTCAAGTCCCAGGGCTGGCACACCCACACACACACACACACAAAGAATGGGACCAGTATCTGGGCCTTTGCTGTCTGTCAGAAGGTGAACCACTTCCTTCCCACAGCCAGCGCTGACTGTTTAACCCTGTGTTTTCTGTCTTGAAGGCAGTGTGCCCTGACAGCCCTCTGTGACGTCCGGAGGTTTCTCAGTGAAGAGGGGGGACACGTGGCGGTGAGTGTGACACCCCAACAGGGGAGATGGGAGACCCAGAAGTCCTCCCGCTTATCCAGAATGTTCTCTGGGTGCCAGTGTGGGAGAGGAAGCGAAGCAGGAGGCGCTGGAGGCCATGTCTGGGCTGAGGTTTCCCTTTGGGCTTGTGGCTGCATTGAAACCTTTCTGTTTGTTTCTAGAAGTTAAGGCTCTGACGATGTCTAAGGGCAGCCCACGTGTGATTTCTCCTGGTGTGGAGAGCCGGGCCCAGCACTGACTGCTATTCAGGAAGCAGCTGAGAACCAACCTGGGAGGGGGGGGGGTACAGTGAAGTTGGGGTATCTGGGGAGGGAGCCCCAGTTCAGCCCACAATTGCTTGCTCCCTTCTGTTTTTCTTTGTGAGTTTTTTGTTTTGTCAGTCGTGGGGTTTGAACTCTGGGCCTGGGTGCTGTGCCTCAGCTCTTCAGCTCAAGGCGAGCGCTCTACCACTTGAACCACAGCGCCACTTCTGGCTTTTTCTGTGGATGTGGTACTGAGGAATCGAACCCAGGGCCTCATGCATGCTAGGCAAGCACTCTACCACTAAGCCACGTTGCCAGCCCGCCAGTAGTAGTTCTTTGAAAAACGACCTCAACCACTTCCTGCAAACTCACTCATAAAGTTCCTGTTATACACACTAGACTTGATCTCTAATTTTATCTTGGTTCCCTTCATTTTCTCTGTTGATTTTGGTTTGAGAAGGACTTCTCAACATGGTCAGTATTTAGTTGACTTTAAAAATTCAGATGTCAGGTGCCAGTGGCTCAGGCCTGTCACCCTAGCTACTCAGGAGGCTGAGATCTGAGGATCATGGTTCAAAGCCAGCCCGGGCAGGAAAGCCCTTGAGACTCTTATCGACAATTAACCACCAAAAAGCCAGAAGTGGAGCTGTGGCTCAAATGGTAGAGCACTAGCCTTGAGCAAAAAAAACCCTCAAGAATGGTACTCCAGCCCTCAATTCAAGCCCCAGGACAGACAGACAGACAGACAGACAGACACACACACACACACACACACACACACATACACACACACACGACAGACAGACAGACACACACACACACACACACACACACACGACAGACACACACACACACACACACACACACACACACACACACACACACACACACACACACCATACATGAAAAATCAGATTTCTACACTGCACTTTTTTTTTCTTTTTTGTTTGTTGGGCCTGAACTCTGGGCCTGGGCTCTGTCCCTGAGCGATTCAGCTCAAGACAAGTGCTCTACCACTTGAGCCACAGCGCCACTTCCATTTTTCTGGTGGTTCACTGGAGATAAGAGTCTTAAGGACTTTCCTGCCCAAGCTGGCCTTGAACCGCGATCCTCAGATCTCAGCCTCTTGAGTAGCTAGGATGACAGGCGGGAGCCACCAGTGCCCAGCTTATACTGCAATCTTTGTGTAGCATCTACCTTTTCCCACTAAGTCTGGAGGCTGAATTAACCCCAGTTTTGTCCTAGGTGTTTGATGCAACCAACACCACCCGGGAACGAAGAGCCACCATCTCTAATTTTGGGGAACAGAATGGCTACAAGGTAAGCCTTTCCCCATCACAGCTCCTGGATCGGGTCGTGGCCTATCCAGACCCTTTGGGGCTCCTTTTACAGCCTCGCCAAAATGCCTTCACAAGGCATTACATGCTGGGCGCTGGTGGCTCACGCCTGTCATCCTAGCTACTCAGGAAGCTGAGATCTGATGATCATGGCTCAAAGCCAGCCCGGGCAGGGAAGTCTGTGAGACTCTGATCTCCAATGAACCACTAGAAAACCAGAAGTGGCACTGTGGCTCAAGGGATAGCGTGTTAGCTTTGAGCAAAAGGGCTCAGGGACAACACTCAGGCCCCAAGTTCGAGCCCCATGACCGACAACAACAAGAAAAGGCATCACATGTCAGATTTGGAGTTAGCATGAGCCACAAAGAATTGGAATTTTCAAGTGCTCCAAGATAAATCAGTAGACCTCCTTTATTTTATTTTATTTTTGTCGGTCGTGGGGCCTGAACTCTGGGCCTGGGCGCTGTCCCTCAGCTCTTCAGCTCAAGGCTGGTGCTCTACCACTTGAGCCACAGTGCCACTTCTGGCTTTTTCTGCTTCTGTGGTGCTGAGGAATCAAACCCAGGGCTTCATGCATGCAAGGCAAGCACTCTACCACTGAGCCACCTTCCCAGCCCCAGAAGACCTCCTTTAGTTCTATGTTCCTCCATCTCTCTCTCTCTCTCTCTCTCTCTCTCTCTCTCACACACACACACACACACACACACACACACACAGCCCACCTTGGCCTGGCTTCGGGTCAAGGGCCCCCCAGAGGAAGATCCCAGAGCAAACACCCTCCCATGTTTATTCCTCCCTCCTCACCCTTCTGGTCCTGCTCTTTGGCGTAGATCTTCTTCGTGGAATCCATCTGTGTGGACCCTGAAGTCATCGCTGCCAACATAGTGGTGAGTGGTGCGTCCAGCCTAACTCGGGAAAGTCACAAGGCGGAAGTCGGTTTGGGACTAGGAGCTTCTGCCATGGGTGTGAGCCAAGGCCCAGGCTGACCTTTATTTGATCCTGAGCCTCACTGGGGTCGGGAGACAGCATCGCCTCCATGTTGAGTCAAGATCAGAGTCCTGAGGACCACTTGTATGGAGGAGGCTGTGGGGCTCAGGCGGCCTCTGTTCTTGGTCCTCCTTTCTCAGGCCTCCCCAAATGGTAGAAGAGAAATTTCAACTAGGGGTGTGGGAGAGTGAACAGGAGTGTGTGTGTGTGTGATTATTTCTATTTGACCCAGATTTGTTCCCCATTTTCATCTCAGCCTTTACTTCCTATTTATCTGAAGGAATGGCCATGTGGGTTTGAGGGGTGGGAAGGAAATCATCCAAGCTGGAAGGTGGCTCAGTGGTAGAGTGCTTGCCTAGCATGCATGAAGCCCTGGGTTCGATTCCTCAGTACCACACACACACACACAGAAAAAGCCAGAAGTGGTGTTGTGGCTCAAGAGGTAGAGCGCTAGTCTTGAGCAAAAGTAGCTCAGGGACAGTGCCCAGGCCCTGAGTTCAAGCCCCGGGACTGGTTAAAAAAAAAATCATCTAGAAAGGAGAAAGGGGTTCTAGGCTGTCTTGGAGTACTGATTAGGAATTAGGATCTCAGGGCACCCCAATGTGTATGACCAGGAACTGCTAAGATTCTTCCTGGGGGGGGGGCAAAGGGGTGGGGCAGCTCTCCCCAACTCCCAAGGCTTCAGTCCTATGGTCCTGCTTGTTCTATGCCCGGCTGTGCAGCAAGTGAAGCTGGGCAGCCCAGACTACGTGAACCGAGACAGTGACGAAGCCACGGAAGACTTCATGAGGCGCATTGAATGCTACGAGAGCTCCTACGAATCTCTGGATGAGGACCTGGACAGGTGGGGGGGGAAACAGCATCCTGGCCTATGCCTACAATGGGGGGAGGGGGTGTCTCCTCTGTCCCCTGAGTCTCCTTGTGACTCCCCATGTGGCAGAGATGGAAGGACCGGGCATGGTAGCTCACGCCTGTCATCCTAGCTACTCAGGAGGCTGCGATCTAAGGATCGTGGTTCAAAGCCAGCCCGGGCAGGAAAGTCCAGTGAGACTCTTATCTCCTAAAAGCCACTCCGAAAACCAGAAGTGGCGCTGTGACTCAAGTGGTAGAGCGCTCGCAAGCAGGAAGTGTGCTGGGCACATCCCACAAGGTTTTGGCTGTGTGTTGCACCTGGAATTTGTTCCTCTTCCATCCACAGCACCTCACCGATCAGCCAAGGGCGAGCAGACAGGCTGCTAATTAAGGCTCTGCAGCTGGTTCCTCTAGCTGGCCAGATGTGTCTCCCAGGCCGATGGCCACAATCACAGCCTCTTTTTCTCTCTCTCTCTTCTTTCTCTCTCTCTCTGGAAGGGAGCTCTCCTACATCAAGATCATGGACGTGGGGAAGAGCTATGTAGTAAATCGCGTGGCCGACCACATCCAGAGCCGGATCGTATATTACCTCATGAACATCCACGTGACTCCTCGCTCTATCTACCTCTGCCGGCATGGAGAAAGCGAGCTCAACCTCAAGGGCCGGATTGGTGGGGACCCAGGACTGTCCCCCCGGGGCAGAGAGGTCTGTGCCCTGGAACGTGTCTGCTGGCATCTATACCCCTGGGGGGGGGGGGTGGCTTCATCCCACAGATGTGTATGTTCACCAGGCTTGAGCACTTGTAGTTCAGATGCAATTGAAGATGAGCCTGGTGCCAGTGGCTCACGCCTGTCATCCTAGCTCCTCAGGAGGCTGAGATCTGAGGATCGAAGTTTGAGGCCAGCCTGAGAAGGGGAGACCAGGAGATTCTTTATCTCCAATGAACTACCCAAACAAACAAAACAAAACAAAGCCAGAAATAGAGCTATGGCTGAAATGAGGGTAGAGCATTAGTCTTGAGCAATAGAAGCTAAGAGACAGGGCCCAGACTCTGAGTTCAAGAACCAGGACTGGCAAAAAATAAAATAAGCCAGGCTCACATCTGTGATCCTAGCTCCTCAGGAGGCTGAGATCTGAGGATCACAGTTCAAAGCCAGCCGGGGCTGGAAAGACCATGAGACTCTGATCTCCAATAAACCACTAGAAAACCAGAAGTGGCGCTGTGGCTTAAGGGGTAGAGCACTCGCCTTGAGCTGAAGAGCTGAGGGACAGCGCCCAGGCCCAGAGTTCAAGCCCCAGAACTGACAAATAAAAACAGCTAATGGCTGTTCTACAAGCCAGGGAAGATATTGAGGTCTGGATGGGTGGAGGCTGTATGCTCTGGGACAGGGTGGGTGGAACTCAAGGAATCATGTCGGTACCTGTTCTTGGGGTGTGAGGAGACAGAAGAACACTCAGCGGTGGGTGGGTGTGTATGCTGTGTCCAGGAAGTTAGTCTGTGAGTTTGAGCTGAAGCTGAGACTAGAGCTATGAACCAGCTCCAGACCAGCCAGGGGTGGGGTGTGTCTTGGAAGACCCCCAAATCTGAGGATGTTATTTTGCCCGTTATGCGCGCGTGTCAGTTTGCCAAGAGCCTGGCCCAGTTCATCAGCGATCAGAACATCAAGGATCTGAAGGTGTGGACCAGCCAGATGAAGAGGACAATTCAGACCGCCGAGGCACTGGGGGTCCCCTACGAACAATGGAAGGTCCTCAACGAGATCGATGCGGTACCCAGCCCTTCCCCTCCTCTTCCTCTCCTACTACAGCCACCTGGGGCTTGAACTCAGGGCCTGGGTGCTATCCCTGAGCTTCTTTGGCTCAAGGCTAGCACTCTACCACTTGAGCCACAGCGCCACCTGCAGCTTTTTCTGTGTATGTGGTGCTGAGGAATGGAACCCAGGGCTTCATGCATGCTAGGCAAGCACTCTACCGCTAAGCCACCTTCCCAGCCTTCTCCTGGGCTTTCTTTTTTTAATCTTTTTTTTTTTCCATGTTGGATTTTCTGTCTATTCATTATTGATTTCTAGAAGCACTTTACGGAGTTTAGATCTGATATATACTTGGGAGATTTCTGATGAAATGCTAAGCATTCGTAAATAAGAACAATTGTGCAGATGGGTGCTAGTGGCTCGCGCCTGTCATTCTAGCTCCTCAGGAGGCTGAGATGTGAGGATCCTGGTTGGAAATCAGCCCAGGCACAAAACTCCATGAGACTCTTCAGCTAAGCCAGAAGTGGTGCTGCAGCTCAAGTGGTAGTGTTACCCTTGAACAGAAAAGCTCAGGGGCAGAGCCCAGGCCCTGAGTTCAAGAGTTCAGGTCCCAGGACACACACACACACACACACACACACACACACACACACACACACACACACACGAAAGAGAGATCACGTGAGACTCTGGTTAATGCTATCTTTGCCCAGAAGGTTTATTTTTGTTCTTGGCAGGTAGTGAGTGATGAATCACTTTAGTCTAGTTAGAGATAAACTGTTTCAAAGTAGTACTTTGATCTCTTCATGGAAGCTACTCAATTTTCAGCTCACTTCTGTTGCTAGGTGACTGAGGACTCTCTGAGCTTCAATCATTACCACCACCACCATCATCATCATCTCCTTTTCATCTTCTTTTTCCTTCTTTCTCTTCCCAGCTCCTCCTTTACTCTTTCCCTTTGTTTCCTTTTCCCTTTCTTTTCTTTTCTTTTTTTTTTTTAAACCGGTCCTGGGGCTTGAACTCAGAGCCTCGGCACTGTCCCTGAGCTTCTTTTACTCAAGGCTGGCACTCTATCACTTGAGCCATAGCACCACTTCTGGCTTTTTTCTGTGTATGTGGTACTGAGGAATCGAACCCAGGGCTTCATGCATGCTAGGCGAGCACTCTACCACTCAGCCACCTTCCCAGCCCATCTCTTGGATTTTCTTAAGCAACTATCATTCCGCAATAAGGCTGTTCCTGATTGTTGCCTTCCCAATGAATGTGTCTTGTGTTTCTGTTTCATATTATGTCACTGGCAAGGACATATTATGAGCAAACTGGACATGATTGTTTTGTTTTGTTTTGTTGGCAGCCCTTGAGAGTGGACTCAGGGACTCACTCTGTTACTTGAGCTATATATGTCCTCAGTCCTTTTTGCATTTTTAGCTTTTCAGATAGAGTCTCCAATTTTTCCCCCCCTATACTTTTAGCCCTTCTAACTCCATCTCCCCAGTAGGAGTAGCTGGGATTACAGGCAGGTACTACTATTCCAGTTTCTTCTTAAACTTCCATCCTTTGGCATGCTGGTAGGCTTGAACAAATGGATCCTGTTCCTATCAAATCAGGAATAGCCCGGGCCCTGAGTTCAAGCCCTAGAACTGGCGAAAGAAAAGAAAGAAAGGAAGGAAGGAAGGAAGAAAGAAGTAGGGAAGGGGGGAAGGAAGGAAAGAAAAAGAAGGAAAGAAAGAAAGAGAGAATATTATAATGAAGCTTAGGGTCAGCACGTTAAAAAAAAACATACAAAACCCAAAACTATAGCTGAAATGTGAAAAACTTGATCTCATAGAAGAAGAGCAGAGACAAGCAGGGGAGGATGGTAAGAGAATGGGGAAGGAGGAAATTCTTATTATCTACAGCACAATAGAGTGAGGATAGTTAACAATAATTTGCTGAATATTTCATGTACAGAGTGTGTGTGTGTGTGTGTGTGTACACTGGTACTGGAACTTGAACTCAGGGCCTAGGCACTGAGTTCGTTTTGCTCAGGGCTAGAGCGTCTATCTCTTGGAGTCACAGCACCACTTCTGGTTTTTTGGATGGTTCATTGGAGATCGGAGTCTCACAGACTTTCCTGCCCGGGCTGGCTTTGAACCACGATCCTCAGACCTCACCCTCCTGAGTGGCTAGGATGACAGGCGTGAGCCACCAGTGCCCGGCTTGTTAAAGCTCTTCCAATTGTTCTCCTCTCTACCACTCCCCCAGAATCCCACCCCACTACCCCCCCACCCCCCGTGTGGGATGTGTGACAATGACTATTGTCTCCCCAGGGCGTTTGCGAGGAAATGACCTATGAGGAAATCCAGGATCACTATCCACTGGAGTTTGCTCTGCGCGATCAGGACAAGTACAGATATCGGTACCCCAAAGGGGAGGTAAGTAGGATTTGAAGGTATAGCCCCCCTATCTGCTGCCTGGCGACTGCCAAAGAGCCTTTCCCTGCATGTTTCCCCTTGCCACGGGGTGATGATGACATCTGGGTAGTTCCATGTGTCATCCCTAGCTCTGGCTCCACTTCCAGAACCTTCCCCAGATAGACAAGACCACTATAAACGCTCTGCATTTGTTCCCTGCCCTCAGACAAGACTCTGGTCAACCCCAAATCAGAAACGGAGGTGCTAGCGTTCTTACCACCTTGAGCCACAGCGCCACTTCCAGTTTTCAGGTGGTTTATTGGAGATCAGAGTCTGGTGGACTTTCCTGCCTGGGCTGGATTCGAACTACGATCCTCAGATCTCAGCCTCCTGAGTAGCGAGGATGACAGGTGTGAGCCATCAATGCCTGGCTTGGAGGCCTCATTTTAATGACTTTCACTGGCTGGGCACCGTGGCTCATGCCTATAATCCTAGCTACTCAGGAGGCTGAGATCTGAGGATGTCAGTTCAAGGTCAGCTCAGGCAGGAAAGTCCATGAGACTCTTCTCTCCAATGAACCACCAAAAAACCAGAAGTGGTGCTGTGGCTCAAAATGGTAGAGCACTCACCTTGAGCTGAAGAGCTGAGGGACTGTGCCCAGGCCCTGAGTTCAAGTCCCAGGACTGACAAAACAGAAAAAAAGAAATTTGTAGCACAGGGTGAGATACAGGATCACACGGACCTGTGTGACCCCTTGGGGTGGTGAGCCTGAGACCCAGCCCTCTCATACCATGAATTGGCCTGGGGAGGGTATGGGGGGGTGATTATCTCCTTTTCAACCCCCTCTTCCTTTCCCCCCTCCCTCAGCTTCCCTCTGGAGCCCAGAATCCAGGGGGGTCCAACTGGAGGAAGCCCTGGTCCTAATCTCTAGGGTGGCAGACCAGAGCCCATTACCCAGAATGTCCCGCAATTCCAGTCCCAGAACCAGAACCTAAGAGACATCTACCCTGCTCTGCCTTCACAGTCTTACGAGGACCTGGTCCAGCGCCTGGAGCCTGTCATCATGGAACTGGAGAGGCAGGAGAATGTTCTGGTCATCTGTCACCAGGCGGTGATGCGCTGTCTCCTGGCCTATTTCCTTGACAAAGCAGCAGGTGCCCAACCTCTTCCTGGAGAGAGAGGGAGGGAGGGAGGGAGAGAGGGAGGGGCGGAGGGGCTGTCTTCTGGGCATCATTATTTGTATGCTATCCCTTCCTTTTTCTCTCTCTCTCTCTTTTCTTTGTCAGTTGTGGGACTTGAACTCAGGGCCTGAGCACTGTCCCCGAGCCTCTTTGTGCTCAAGGCTAGCTCTCTACCGCTTGAGCCACGGCTAGCTCTCTACCGCTTGAGCCACTCTGGTTTTTGAGTGGTTCATTGGAGATAAGAGTCTCAACAGGGAGTTTTCTGCCTGGGCTGGATTTGAACCGTGATCCTCAGATCTCAGCCTCCAGAGGAATTAGGATAACAGGTGTGAGCCACCGGCACCTGGCTAATCTCTTCCTTTTCTTTGTGTTCAGAACCTGGCTAATCTCTTCCTTTTCTTTGTGTTCAGAACAGCTACCGTACCTCAAGTGTCCCCTGCACACAGTCCTGAAGTTGACCCCTGTAGCATATGGTAAGCAAGCTCTGTACCTGTTCGCTTTGGGACTGCTATGATCTTGGCTGTCTGCAGTGTTCCATGATTTTCTGGAAATGGCTTGAAAACCCCATGAAGGGCCTAATTTCCCCAGCCTCTCTTTCTCAATTGTATATATATATATATATATATATATATATATATATGCCAGTCCTGGGACTTGAACTCAGGGCCTGGGCGCTATCCCTGAGCTTCTTTTGCTCAAGGCTAGCACTCTGCCACTTGAGCCACAGCTCCACTTCTGGCTTTTTCTGTGTATGTGGTGCTGAGGAATCGAACCCAGGGATTCATGCATGCTAGGCAAGCACTCTACCACTGAGCCACCTTCCCAGCCCTTTTTTTTCTATTTTTTTTATGCCAGTAGTAGGACTTGAACTCAGGGCTTGGAAGCTGTCTCTTCACTCTTTTGCTCAAGGCTGGTGCTCTACCATTTGCGCCACACCTCCATTTCTGACTTTTTTTGCTAGTGAGTTGGAGATAAGAGTCTCTTGGGAGCCAGGCGCTGGTGGCTCACGCCTGTCATCCTAGCTACTCAGGAAAGCTGAGATCTGAGGATCACCGTTCAAAGCCAGCCTGGACAGGAAAATCCATGAGACTTTAATCTCCAATGAGCCACCAGAAGACCGGAAGTGGCGCTGTGGCTCAAAGTGGTAGAGCGCTCGCCTTGAGCTGAAGAGTTCAAGGACAGTGCCCAGGCCCTGAGTTCAAGCCCTACCCCTGACAAAAAACACAAAAAACCAAACAGAGACTGGCACTCCACATCACAAATGCCAGGGACTACTTTGCCTTTTTTTTTTTTTCCTTTGGCAGGTTGTAAAGTAGAATCCATTTTCCTGAATGTGGCAGCCGTGAACACACACCGAGATAAGCCTCAGGTAGCCATGATGTCATTAGTGGGGGGAGGGGGTCCGACACATACTTGGGGGGACCTTCAGACTCCCCAGTCCTCAGGAGCTAGGGTACTAGCTAGGGTCTTCTCCCAAGGTTGATTGCCTCAGTGGTTCTGTTGTCGTAAACAGAAAAAGCCGGAAGTGGTGCTGTGGCTCAAGTGGTAGAGCGCTAGCCTAGAGCTGAAGAGCTGAGGGACAGCGCCCAGGCCCTGAGTTCAAGCCCCACGACTGAGGGAAAAATATATAAATAAATAAAGTGATATTTCCATATTTGTTGGCGAGGCTATCAGAGAGTCCAGCACCGGACAGAGTCTTCCCTCCACTCCCATCTATCCAGAATACTACTCTTGTTCCCTAAGATTTGGTTTTGGGTCAGTCCTGCAGACTTGAACTCAGGGCCTGGGCACTGTCTTTGAGCTTTTGTGCTCAAGGCTTACAACACTCTACCACTTTGAGCCACAGCACCACTACTTCTGGGCTGTGTGTGTGTGTGTGTGTGTGTGTCTGTGTCTATGTGGTGAATTATAAGTCTCACAGATCTTCCTGCCTGGGCTGACTTTGAACCACGATCCTCAGATCTCAGCCTCCTGAGTAGCTAGGATGACAGGCGTGAGTTACCCGTGCTCAGCCACCATTGCCCGATTATCTGAGTGCCCATTGTGTATTAGGAAACTTACTTAGGGCAGATCAGGGTCCGAAGTCCTTGTGAAGAAGGTGGCGGGGAGGCGGGGATCCTTAGAAAGTAGGACCGTGCGTCCCCTCGATTCCTGATGAAGGATCCGTGTCTTCTTCTTGTACAGAATGTAGACATCTCCAGGCCTCCAGAGGAAGCGCTTGTGACAGTTCCCGCCCACCAGTAACCCCTTCTCCACTGTGACCCGGGGACGGGCACTGATTGCTGCAGACAAGGACATTTCCGGTCCCACTGGATCTTGCGGTACTAGTGTACAGTCACCCTCCAGGCACATTCCTGAAGCCGGGCATGGTGGCTAAGTAGCACCCAGAACCCCCAGCTCAGCCCCCTTGTTGACAGCCAAGTGACAAGGAGGGATGTGGCTGACCGACTAGCTGCTATGAATCTCTGGGCCAGACAATGGTCTGGGACACGGTCTCTCACCCCAGGCTGGCTGCTTCTGGGAAACGTGTTGCCCGAAATGTGAAATGAAAAGTTCCCACTGGGTCCAGTGCTGGTAGTACACACCTGTAATCCCAGCTCCTCAGGAGGCTGCGATCGGAGGATGGCCTTTTGAAAACCAGCCTCTTGAGTAAGAAAGTCTGTGAGACTTATCTCCAGACGTTAGAGCTGTGGCTCAAGGGTTAGGCGTTAGCCTTGAGTGGAGAAACTCAGGGACAGCGCATGAGTTCAAGCCCCAGAACCATCTCTCTCTCTCTCTCAAACACACACACACACACACACTTGCTCTGGGAAGTCCTAGCTGTCTAGGGCAGGCCTCTCTATGGCTCCTAAGCAAACCCGAGGCCTAATGTTCATGAGTGTCCTTCTCATTCCTAACTGCCATTTACACAGGAGTGGCAGCCAGTGGCCAGGTCTTGGGTCTTGTGGCACTGACATCTGTAGCAGTCATGAGAACAAATGTGCTATTTGGGGCATGTTGTGGTATTCCAGAAAAGCCAGGTGTTCTGTTTGCCGCTCTCCTTTTCCCAGAATATGGGGAAGTTGGTAGGCCAACTGTTCTCACTGAGAAACCATGGAAGACCCAGCAGCTGGAGGCGTTAACCTTCCCTGTGCCCACACCAAAGTGCTCAAAGAGAGACTGGATCTCTCCTTCCCCAGTGCTTGCACTAGCAGTGAAGAGGAGGAGGAGGAGGAAGACGAAATTGCTTGTCTCTGTCTACACAGGAAATGTACTGGCTGGCAGAGACTTGTATTTGTCTTGATTGGATCCTTGTGATCCTATAATCCGTTCTAGTGCTAGGCACTGGTGGCTTACACCTATCATCCCAGCTTCTTCGGGGGGCTGAGACCTGGAGGATCGTGGTTCAAAGCCAGCCCTGGGGGAAGGAGAAATCCATGAGACGTTTCCCTCCGAGGAACCAGCAGAAAACCAGAAGTAGTGCCCCTGGCTCCAAAGGGGTAGAGCACTTGCTCGTGCCTTGAGTTGAACGAGAGCTCAGGGACAGCATCCAGGCCCCGAGTTCAAGACCGGCACCCGAACGCAGACAAAATCAGGCCGATGTCAGGGCTGTCGGACTCCAGCCCTCAGAAGACATCGGGACCCAAACTCTTCTGCTCCTATGTCCTGCAGAGATTGGGTGACCTTGGTCATCTGAACACCCCGGTTCACCCTAACAGATCCCTGCAATCGAGAACTACACACCTGATGTCACCGAAGCCTTTTTCTTCTGTGTGTGTTTGTTTTTTGTCTATCCGCTGGGGGCAAGGGGAAGGGAGTTGCTGGACTGAGATGCATCCTGAAGCCAGGGAGAAGTTAGCGGTGGTCAGGGCATGCGCAGAAGCAGACCCATCGCCTCAGTAGGAAACATGGGTGTCCCCACCCCCTGCGCATGCTCGATGGCCTCCAGGTTATCACTGGGTTCCGTTTATTGCCCTGCCTTCCTTGAATGGATGCTATTGGCTTTCAGACACACACACACATACACACACTCTGCACTGTGTCTAGCATTCTTGGCAATAAATAACTCTTTTCAAAACAATCGTTTGAAGGTTGTATTCTGTAGCCAGGCCTCGCCAGAGGTGAGGAAGCCCTTTTTCTGCCATTTTGGGGGACCTTTTCTTCTATAGGTGTGTGTTGGGAGCCAGCTCCTCCTCCCCAGACATCCTTTTTGCTCTGGAGTGAAGGGATATATTGGAAACATTGAACCCCAGCACTTAAGAGAACGGGCTGTCAAAGGAGGAAGGAACTTACTAGAAGCCAGAAGAGAGAGCCAGGTCCTGGTGGCTCAGGCCTATCATCCTAGTTACTCAGGGGGGCTGAGATCTGGAGGATCGCAGTTCACGGTTCAAAGCCAGCCTGGGTAGGAAAGTCTGTGAGACTTATCTCCAACGAACCACCAAAAAGCTGAAAGTGGAGATGTGGCTCAAGGGGTAGAATGCTAGCCTTGAAGAGAAAGAAAACTTCAAGGACGGTATCCAGGCCCCAAGTTCAAACCCCAGACTGGCACAGAAAAGAAAAGAAGGGCTGGGGATGTGGTTTAATGGCAGAGCGCCTGCCTAGCATGCATGAATCCCTGGGTTTGATTTCTCGCATATACAGAAAAAGCCAGAAGTGGCACTGTGGCTCAAGTGGTAGAGTGCTAGCCTTGAGCAAAAGAAGCTCAGGGACAGCACCCAGGCCCTGAGTTCAAGCCCTAGGACTGGCCAAATAAACAAAAGAGTGGTTTAGAGCAAAAATAAGTACAAAATGCTGGTGGCAGAAAAGCCCAACTTTTCTACTGTGGTTAATTGCTGGGTCGAAGGACACAGTAGGTGATTTTCAGTATGAAAACAATGTTAAGTACTTGCTACAAATATGCCTTTTAGCCAGGTCCTAGCTATTCAGGAGGCTGAGATCTGAGGATCACGGTTCAAAGCCAGCCTAGGCAGAAAAGTCCTCTTTGAGTAGCAGAACACTAGCCTTCAGCACAAAGGCTCTGGTACAGCATCTAGGTTGAGTTCAAGCCCCATTACCAAAACGCGCGCGCGCGTGTGTGTGTGTGTGTGTGTGTGTGTGTGTGCTTTTTGTGTGTGTGCTTTTTGTGTGTGTGCTTTTTAATAGACCAAAAGTGGGTTGTCTGTAGGCTGAGAATAACAGCATTAGCCTTGAGGTTTAGACACTTACTGAGACAGTAAGAAATCTCTGTCCCTCCCCAAGTCTAGCCTCCTGGGTTGGGAAGTTTTAATTACAATGTTTTCTCTGAGACCTCCTGTGTCTGTGGCCACAGCTTGTTTCTCTCATATCTAACATTTTTCCATGTAAGGACTTGGAGGCCTTGGGTAATTTAATTGGAGATAAGAGAATCACAAACTTTTCTACCCAGGGCTGACTTTGAACTGCAATCCTCAGATTTCAGCCCTCTGAGTAGTTAGGATGACAGGTGGTAGCCACCAGCAACTAGCTTCCAATTTTTTCTTTTTCTTTCTTTCTTTCTTTCTTTTTTTTTTTGCCATTCCTGGGGCTTGAACTCAGGGCCTAGGCACTGTCCCTGAGCTGCTTTTGCTCAAGGCTAGCACTCTACTACTTGAGCCACAGTGCCACTTCTGGGTCTTTCTGTGTACTGAGAAATCAAACCCAGGGCCGGGCGCTGGTGGCTCACGCCTGTAATCCTAGCTACTCAGGAGGCTGAGATCTGAGGATCTGGGTTCAAAGCTAGCCTGGGCAGGAGAGACCGTGAGACTCCTATCTCCAATAAACCACCAGAAACCCGGAAGTGGCGCTGTAGCTCAAGTGGTAGAGCGCTCGCCTTGAGCTGAAGAGCTGAGGGACAGCGCCCAGGCCGAGTTCAAGCCCCACAACCGACAAAAAAAAAAAAAAAAAGAAATCAAACCCAGGGCTTCATGTAAGCACTCTACCACGAAGCTACATTTCCAGCCCCAAATTTTCCTTTTTTTTTTAAAAATAAAATTTGTGCCGATACGGGGGCTTGAACTCAGGGCCTGGGCACTGTCCCTGAGATTCTTTTTGTTCAAGGCTAGTGCTCTACCACTTGAGCCACACCTCCACTTCCAACTTTTTGATGTATGTGTATTCTTGTGTGTGCTGGTCCTGGGACTTGAATTCAGGTCCTGTCCCTGAGCTTTTCCACTCAAGGTTAGCATTCCACCTGTTTGATCTACAGTGCCACTGCCAGTAGTTCATTGGAGATCAGTCTCTCAAGACTTTCCTGTCCAGGCTGGCTTTGGATTTTCTTGACCCCCAACTTCGGTCGTGGGGCTTGAACTCGGCCCGTATGCAGTCCCTGAGCTCTTCAGCTCAAGTAGAGTACTCCACAGCTCTACTTCCTCCAGGCTGGTATTGAACCGCGATCCTCAGATCTCAGCCTTCTGAGTTGCTACAGGATGACAGGCGTGAACCAGGGGAGTCTTTGGCCCTCAGCTTTCTATGTCCACAGCAAACCCTCCTCACTCCCCAGATGAGAAATGTGGGGACATATAACACTAGGGGAGTAGCCACTGACTCAGTTTCCCACACCCCATGGTAACTCTCACTTCATGTTTTCTGTCTTGAGAATGATATACTGGTTTTTCCAGGTGTAATGGCAGGGGCTGGTGAGAGATCTGGGGCATTAAAAGAACGTTGCATGGGCTGGGAAGGTGGCTGGGAAGGTGGCTCAGTGGTAGAACGTTTGCCTTGCATGCATGAGGCCCTGGGTTCGATTCCTCAGCACCACATACACAGAAAAAGTTGGAAGTGGCGCCGTGGTTCAAGTGGTAGAGCGCTCGCCTTGAGCTGAAGAGCTCAGGGACAGCGCTCAGGCCCAGAGTTCAAGCCCCAGGACTGGTAAAGAAAGAAAGCTGCACCTCCATTTCCTGGCAGAAAACTCTGCCCCCCCCAATTCCAGGGGGTAGGAGCAGCTTACCTGCCCTATGCCAGGAGATAGCACCCCAAGAACCAGCAGTATGGGGTGAAGTGGGGTCCTAGATCACCAGAGAGATGAGGTATCATCTGAGGGATTGGAGGGACAGTGCCCAGACCCTGAGTTCAAGTCCCATGCCCACCACTAACAGCACCAACCACCACCAACAAAGAATCCAATGAGCAGACGTTCACTTTGGGGAGTTGCAGGAGGTTTCTAAGTGTTCCCTGAGAATCACACCCCAAGTTTGGTGGTGGATGGGATGAGGCTTGAGACTGGGAAGGGCAGCGACTTCCCCTCCCCTCCCTCTCCCTCCCAGCTCTCCCTCTCCCTCTCCTCCCCTCCCCTCCCCTCCCCTCCCGGGCGGGGGTTCCGGGAACAGACCAGAGGGCGGGGCGAGGCCAAGCCAGCAGCCAGCAGCTCGGGTCTCCGAGAGACTGCAGCTTCCCTCCTGCCCCGTGCTTCCGGCTGTCTGTCTGTCCATCCTGTCCGTCTGTCAAGCCATGGCTGGGCCGACCCCGGTCCCTGGGATCTGGTGGCTGTGGTTGCTGCTGCTGTCCCTGGGTGGTGAGCCTGGGTGGGGGGCAGGGAGGGAGGGAGGGAGAGGTATCCTGATCCAGGGTTGGGGGGGGGGTGTCTTGAGAGTGAGCTAGGTACCCCAGGCCCTTCTAACAGTGCAGGCCCCCCCCCACAGTGAACTCCACAACAAAGCTATTTTCCAACCTCAGGCTGATCCTCTCTCTCTCTCTCTCTCTCTCTCTCTCCCCCTCCCTCATTGCCCTCCCTGCTCCTCCGGCGTGGGGGGGGGGTGGGGACTAGAACTCACAGCCCGGGGCCAGCAGCACCAAGGCCTGGACACCTCTCAGCCTCCAGGGCCAATCCTCCTTTGGCTGTTGCTCCGGCCCCTGCCTAGCAGCAGCCTCCACCCCCCCCCCACACACACACACTGAGTCTGGCCCCGGGGTTGGGAGTGGACGTCCCTGTTGACAGGATGACTCACTGATGGGAGCGGGGAGGACTGGCTGGGACTGGGGTGGGGGGGCTTTTAGGGGTAGACATTGGAAGAAGCCCCTTTGCCCCAGCCTTTCGGATGAGTCACTTCCTGTAAGCCTCTGGCTGTGTTTCCTGGGAGTGGGGGGCGGGGGGGGGGGACAGACGGGGTACTTGGCAGAGACCTGAAGGACCTGGGTTGGGGGAATGGAAGGGGAACTTAAGCCTCCCCTTTGCCCCTCCCCCCCTTAGAATCACCCCTGGAGTGAGCCCTGGAATGGGAGGGTCCCCTTGATGGTGAAAAGAGTGCTTGTATATTGGGGAAGTCGTGCAGATTCCCCCAATACAAGAGTTTTTGTCCGTCCATCCAGACCTGGGGCTGCAGGCCCAGGTGGGGGTGTTTACCTTGAACCCCCAGCAGCTGGGCCAGGAGAAAAATTGCCTTCAGCTGGCTGAGCTCAAGTCCCTTATCCTGCTCCATGATCAGGCCCAGGCCCAGGCCCCGCCCCTTTTGCTCCTCCACTGATCTTTTCTCCCACAAGTCATTCAGTGGGCTTGCATCTTCTGACTTGGTGACTCCTTTGCAGGCTGGATCTCACCCCGGGCCCTATGCCAAGTCGGCTTCGAGGCTGACACACCTCAAGAGATTGCTCTAGATCCCCTGTAACTTGTGGGCTTTTCGGGATCAGGAATTGCCTGGAGGTTTTGCAAACCTCACAGTAAGCTGGGTGCCTGGTGGCTCACACCTGTCATCTTAGCTACTCGGGAGGCTGAGATGGGAGGATCGCAGTTTAAAGCCAGCCTGGGCAGGAAATCTGTGGGACTCTTGTTTAACTCCAGAATGCACCACCAAAAAGGCAGAAATGGAGGTGTGGCTTCTGGGGTACGATGCTAGCTCTGAGTGGAAAAAAACTCAGGGACAGAACATCATCCAGGCTCTGAGTTCAAGTCCCCGGACCAGCACAAAACAATACCCTGTGGTTGTCCAAAAGCCTGTGTGTTAACTTCCACATTTTTGATGATGGCTTCGGGGCGTCATTGGATGCCACAGAGAATACAGATATTTCCTGTTAAACACTTCCTGCTGCACACCCAGCCCTGAACAAATGCTTTCTGTAGCTCTTGGGCAACAGGGTTACTGTGAGTCTGCCAGGATCCAGCCTGATGGGAAAGGGCCATCTTGTGAGGATCATGACCCCAGAGTTAGGTCCAGCAGATGAGTGAAGAGAAAGAAAGGACAAAATACTGGACAGGTGTGCAAGCTCCTTGCACGTTTGGTGTGTGAGTATTCAGTTATGTATGTAGGAATCCAGTATGGCACTTTCTGGAGGAGGTAGCTTGGAATATGAACCTTGAAGATGAACTGGATGGCTGGGAAGGTGGCTGAGTGGTAGAGTGCTTGCCTAGCATGCACGAAGACCCGGGTTCGATTCCTCAGTACCACACACACAGAAAAAAATCAGAAGTGGCGCTGTGGCTCAAGTGGTAGAACGCTAGCCTTGAGTACAGAGAGGCTCAGGGACAGTGCCCAGGCCCTGAGTTCAAGCCCCAGGACTGGTACCAAAAACAAAAATGTGGAGGTGCAGGTTGGAGATGAGAAAATTCAAGAGTAGGGCACAATGGGGCTGGATCGATGGCTCACGCCTCTTTCTATGTATCTGGTACCCAACTTGCGGGGTGTGGGGAGGAGAACCCTAGGTTTGAACTCAGGGCCTGGTTGCTGTCCCTGAACCTTTACAGTGAGCCACCATGTCACTTCTGGTCTTCTGATGGGTCATTGGAGATAAGACTTTCCTGCCTCAGCTGGCCTTGAACTGCGATCCTCAGATCTCAGCCTCCTGAGTAGCTGGGATGACAGAGATGAGCTACCTGCACCTGGCCTTTGGATATGATGTTAAAGCAATGAGGAGAGCTCCAAGGGCAGAGGGTGGCTGAGTCAGACCGGCATGAAGAGAGAAGAGCCGCCCCTCCTTCTAAGGGCATCTCTCTGTGGCCTAGAGAGGGCAAAGCTGGACGGAGGGACGCTGGACCGTTGAGGACAAGGCTGTCCTTATTAATGTGTGGTGAGTGTGCAGGTGCATGGGCAGAGCCTGATCCTGTGTGTTTTTCTTCTTCTAGCCCATGGTGAGATGTGTTTGAAGTTTGGTGGCGACAACCAAATCGTGGAGTCTTGTCCTGATTTCTGCTGTGGTTCCTGCGCTCATCAGTATTGCTGTTCTGATGTACTGAAGAAGTTCGAGGGGAACGAGGAATTATGTGGTATGACGAAGGCCAGGTAGGTACTTTTTAAATTTTTATTTTGCCAAGCCTGGGGCTTGAACTCAGGGCCCTAAGCACTGTCCCTGAGCTGCTTTGGTTCAAGGCTAGTGCTCTACCACTTGAGCCACAGCGCCACTTCTGACTCTTTCTGTGTATGTAGTACTGAGGAATCGAACCCAGGGCTTCATGCATGCTAGACAAACACTCTTACCACTGAGCCACACTCTCAGCCAAGCTCAGGCCTTTCCCAAGAGGATTTACATGGCTTCTGCCTGGGATATGAACACCAAAGTCACCTTGGCCTAATTGCAGAGCTGAAGATGATGAAAAGTGAAGTCTGTTGAGTCAGTGTCTTCCTTCCTTTGAGATACAGCTTTTTTGGGGACCATCAGAGACTCTTCATCTGCTGGGTTGTGGGTCTAATTCCTGTTCCTTTGACTTCTTGGTTACCTCCTGAAATTTCTAGAAGTCCTTCTTCAGCCGCTATAACTAGCTGATAGTTCCCCAACACACACACCAAAAGAGAATGAACTAAGGTGCCAGGTTTATCTACAGGATCTTTGTTTTTTGTTTTGTTTTGTTTTTGTCGGTCATGGGGCTTGAACTCTGGGCCTGGGTGCTGTCCCTCAGCTCTTCAGCTCAAGGCCAGTGCTCTACCACTTGAGCCACAGCACCACTTCCGGTTTCCTGAGTGGTTTAGTGGACATTAGAGTCGCACAGACTTTTCCTTCCCCAGGGCTGGCTTTGAACCACGATCCTCAGATCTCAGCCTCCTGAGTAGCTAGGGTGACAGGCGTGAGCCACCGGTGCCCAACTCTCCCGGATCTTTGTACCCCCATCTCCATCTTTGTATTCTCCATTGCTATCCAGTATCTTCACACTGATTTTTTTTTTAATTTTTGGATAGTACTGGGGTTTGAACTCAGTAGTTGCTTCCCTCCTTTCTTCCCTCCCTTCTTCCCTTCCTCCCTTCCTTCCTTCCTTCCTTCCTTCCTTCCTTCCTTCCTTCCTTCCTTCCTTCTTCCCTTCCTTCCTTCTTTCTTTCCTTCCTTCTTTCTTTCCTTCCGCCCTTCCCTTCCCTTCTCTTCTTCTTCCTTTCCTCCTTCCCTCTCTTCCTACCTTCTCCAGAATCAGAGCTTGATCTCAGGGCCTTACACTTGCTTACTTACCTTTTGTTCTACCATGTAAACCATGCCTCCAGCCCAGTTTTTTGCTGGTTATTTTGGAGATGAAATCTCACAGACTCTTTGTTTCCCCTTTTTTTGCCTTTTATAATCCTTTGGACCTCAGAGCCTCCTGAGTAGCTAATGCTCCTGGGCCATGAGCCACTGGCACTTGGCTCTTGTGTGTGTTCTGTGTTGTTCCTTTTTTTTTTTTTTTTTTTTTTTGGTCCTGTCCTGGGATTTGAACTCAGGGTCTGGGCACTGTCCTCAAGCTTCTTTTTGCTCAAGGCTAGCACTCTTACCATTTGAGCCACAGCGCCATGTCTGGCTTTTTTCTATTGATGTGGTGCGGAGGAATCGAACCCAGGGCTTCATGCATGCTAGACGAGCACTCTACCACTGAGCCACCTTCCCAGAACCTCATGGGTGAAATTTTCTTTCCTCTTGACAGTGCATCCAACTCCACAGAGCCAATGGAACAGGTGGGCGTGGCAATGAGGTTTGGATCCAGCTATGACAGTGATGACAACACCATGCCAGAGTAAGCTGAAGTCTCTATGTAGGTGATGTCTATGTTGTTAGCATGATGGGGGGGGGACGGGAGGAGGTACAGGTGATGCCTATATCAACTGGGATGGTTCAGAGTGGTTGAGATTGGGTCTCAGGGAAACTCACCGTGTCTTCCCACTGGGACCTTTGATCCTCCTACGTGGAGACTCCATCATCTTTCTGTGGGTGAGGAAAGTGACTGTGGAGAGGGCTGAGGGCCGAAGGGCCAGGGGTAGGGATAGGGTCAATATTGACATAGGCAATGTAGAAGGGACAGGTGGTAGGACTGGAGACATGGATCATGTGGCTCACGCCTGTAATCCCAGCTACTCAGGAGGCTGAGATCTGAGGATCATGGTTCAAAGCCATTCCGGGCAGTAAAGACTGTGAGACTCTTATCTCTAATAAACCACCAGAAAACAGGAAGTGGTGCTGTGGCTCATGTGGTAGAGTGCTGGCCTTGAACAAAAGAATCTCAGGACAGTGCCCAGGCCCTGAGTTCAAGCCCCAGAACTGGCAAAAAAAAAAAAAAAAAAAAAAAAAAAAAAAAGCCTTCCAGCAAATCTGAGCCTCCAAAGGAGCTAAAATTATAGGTGTGAATCTCTGGTTTCCTGCCTAATTTTTTTCCCACCAGTCCTTGGGCTTAACTCTGGGTCTAGGGGGCTGTCCCTGAGCTTTTTAGCTCAAGCCTGGTACTCTACCACTTGAGCCACAGCTGCTCTACTTCTGGCCTCCTCCTCCTCCTCCTCCTCCTCCTCCTCCTCCTCCTCCTCCTCCTCCTCCTCCTCCTCCTCCTCCTCCTCCTCCTCCTCCTCCTCCTCCTCCTCCTCCTCCTCCCCCCCTCCTCCTCCTCCTCCTCCTCCTCCTCCTCCTCCTCCTCCTCCTCCTCCTCCTCCTCCTCCTCCTCCCTCCTCCTCCTCCTCCTCCTCCGATTCATTGGAGAGAAGAGTCTCATGGACTTTCCTGCCAGGGCTGGCTTGGAACTGTGATCCTCAGATCTCAGCCTCCTGAGTGGCTAGGATGACAGGTGTGAACCACCAGCAGCCGGCTTCCAGCCTATATATATTTTTTTTGGGGGGGGGGTCTGGTCGTGGGGCCTGAACTCTGGGCATGGGCGCTGTCCCTTAGATCTTCAGTTCATTCGTACTGACTCCAAGCTATGATCTGTTAGGGTGGTGAGTGAGTGAGTGTGTGTGTGTGTGTGTGTGTGTGTGTGTGTGTGTCTGTGTGTGTAAAGAGAGGGAGAGTGTGTGTGAGAGAGAGAAAAGAGAGAGACAGAGAGAGAGAGAGAGTGGGGCTTGAATTTAGGATTTGGGTGCTGTCCCTGAGCATGTTTTTCAAAGCTAGAACTCTACCCACTTGAGTTTCACTTCCAGCTTTTTGTTGGGTCATTGGAGAGACCTTGTATGTGTGTGTGCGCGCGTGTGTGTGCGCGCGCGCGTGTGTGTGTGTGTGTGTGTGTGTGTGTGTTAGGCTGGAGGATATCAGACCATGTGTGAGTGTGTGTGAGACAGACAGAGACAAAGACCAAGAGAGAGAGAGAGAGAGAGAGAGAGAGAGTCTGTCAGTCTGTCCTAGGGCTTGAATTTAGGATTTGGGTGCTGTCCCTGAGCATGTTTTTCAAAGCTAGAACTCTACCCACTTGAGTTTCACTTCCAGCTTTTTGTTGGGTCATTGGAGATCAGTCTCTTGGATATTCCTGACTTGGGCTGGCTTCAAATGGTGATTCTCAGATCTCAGCGTCCTTCTGAGTAGCTAGGATAACAAGCTTGTGCCACTGACACCAGCTGATGCTGTTTCTTCTCTTTCTTTCTTTCTTTCCTTCTTTCTTTCTTTCTTTCTTTCTTTTTGCCAGTCTTGAGGCTTGAACTCAATGAATGCTGTCCCTGGGAGCTACTTTGTGTTCAAAGCTAGCATTCTACAACTTGAGCTCGAGGTCACTTCTAGTTTTTCAGTGGTTCATTGGGGATAAGAGTCTCAAGGGGGACTTTTCTGCCTGGGCTGGCTTTGATCTGGGATTCTCAGATCTCAGCCTCCTGAGTAGCTAGGATTACTGGTGTGAGCTACCAGTGCCCATACTCTGAGCTTTTTTTTGTTGTTGTTCAAGGCTAGCGCTTTACAACTTGAGCCACAGCTCCTTTTCCAGGTTTGTTTGTTTGTTTTGGCAGTTGAACTCTGGGCCCTGGGCCACTGTCCCTGAGCTCTTCAGCTCAAGGCTGAGAGCTCTACCACTTGAGCCACAGTGCCACTTTCTAGTTTTCTGGGGGTTCATTGGAGATAAGAGTCCCATGGACTTTGCTGCCAGGGCTGGCTTCGAACCTTGTGATCCTTAGATCTCAGCCTCCTGAGTAGCTCAGATGACAGACCTGAGCCACCATAGCCCAGCTTTTTTTTTTTTTTTTTTTTTAATTTGTTGGAGATCCAAATCTCACAGATTTTCTTGCCCAGGGCTGGCTTTGAATCACGATCCTCCGATCTCAGCCTCCTGAGGTGGTGCTGTGGTACATTGTACCTTAAATCAGATAGAAAAGCAGCCATGAGAAAGTAGAGAACCCACATTCTGAGTGGTGGAATGCTGGAGTCTTTAATGTAGCGCTCTGTAGAAGGCCAATTACAAAGATCTGCAGCCCCTAACATAGCTTGCCCCAAGCTTTTAAATATAAAGGCTACTTGTTTGGTGGAGACCAAGCCTTAGCAAAGCATAAACACCACCCTAGGAGCTGGGCATCTACAATTCAAAGGATGATTTATCTCACCTTTAGTCCTAGGAGCTTGGTAGATTAGCCCCTTATCTCCTGGCCAGGCTCCTAGATATCTGTTAAACCAACAGCCCCCAGCACTGGGTGGGGAGTGGGGGGGATAGCTGTGACTCAGTTTCCCCATTAGTTTGAGTCGTGAGGCTGATGGGAGCCCTTGGCACCCAGTTAAGGCTGTGTCTTTAAGAGAGAGGCTGCTGGTCTTATGTGTGTGTTCGTGTGTTTGTCCTTCCTGCCTCTGACGTCAGACGTGGGCAGGACCCAAGGAGAGATTAGCTTTCCTTTTCTCTGAAAGGGGTGGAGATTGTGACTGGGGCTTCTGATGGGAAGAGGGGAAGTCTGGGGGGTGCCAGAGGTCCCTGGGTGAAGGTGGAGGCTGAGATGGGGTAAGAAAGGGGAAGTGGGTGGAGGAAAAGGGGGAGGCTGGAGAGTTGGTGATCCAAGTTCTACGGAGAAGCTAGGGAGAGCTGGGCCTGGCCCAGCTTCTAGTCACTGAACCTGTCTTTCCGATCTCTTAGGCCAGTGACTGTTTAGTCCTATGGTTCTGTTGTGAACCTACTGGTAGGTGTTAGGTCCTGTTTGGGGGGGAGCTTGCTGTGTGCTTTTGATCGTGGACTTTGGGGTAGCCTTCAAGTCTGTCCTTTGGTTGGGGGTGGGGGTGAGGGGAGGCTGGTAAGATACTGAGAGCTAGAAGCCCTGTTTTTGGGGGGGAGTGGGGTGGGGTGAGGCAGACATTTATTCTGACCCCAATAGCTAACAAGTCTCCTAAAGGAGACTTTCTCTTTAGGGGGGGAATGGTGGTATCAGTACTGGGGCCTTGAACTCAGGGCCTGAACTCTATCCCTTAGCTTTTTGTGTGTGTGTGTGGGTCGTGGGGCTTGAACTCTGGGCTTAGGCGCTGTCCCTGCGCTCTTCAGCTCAAGGTGAGCGCTCTACCGCTTGAGCCACAGCACCACTTCTGGTTTTTCTAGTGGTTAATTGGAGATATGAGTCTCATGGAGCTTTCTGCCCAGGCTGGCTTTGAACTGTGATCCTTAGATCTCAACCTCCTGAGTAGCTGGGATTATAGTCATGAACCACCAGCCACCCCCAAATAAATCCATTTTCTTTCTTTTCTTCCCCCACCCGTCTTAGAGCTTGAACTCAGGGCCTGGGCACTGTCTGTCCCTTGAATTTTGGCTCAAGGTTTGCCTGGTGCAGTGGTTCACACGTGTCATCCTACTTAGGAAGCTGAGATCTGAGGATCACTGTTCGGAGCCAGCCCATGCTGAAAAGTCCCTCAGACTCTTATCTCCAATGAACCACTCAAAAACCGTAAGTGGAGCTGTGGCTCAAAGTAGTAGATTCCAAGCCTTAAGCAAAAGCAATCAGGGACAGTGCTCAGGCTCTGAGTTCGAGTCCCATGAATGAGAGGGAGAAAAAAAAGGCTAGCATCTAGCATTCTACCTCTTGAGCCACAGTTCTACTCTATAGGTACCAGGAAGTTGTTGTGTCTGTATGGAGGACCAGAGGGGTCCCCAGGGTGCGGTTGTAGGCTGGACTACTGGGCCCCCAAAGCCCTGAGTCATGACTGGGTCTTTGGCAGGTTTGGAGCGACGATTGCCATTGGCCTGACCATCTTGGTACTGTTTGTGGTCACCATTATTGTCTGCTTTACCTGCTCCTGCTGCTGTTTGTATAAGATGTGTCGGCGACCCCGTCGTAAGTAGCCCCCCTCCTCCCCCAATCCCCACTCCTGGTCCTACTTTGTGCCTCCTTTATGTGCAGGTAACCCGCCTCCCCACTATACACCTAGGCCTGGACACTGCCCCTGAGTTGCTTTTGCTCAAGGCTTAGCACTCTACCACCTGAGACACAGTGCCACTTCTGGCTTTTTTCTGTGATTCATTGGCGAGAAGAGTCTCTTGGAACTTTCCTGCCTAGGCTGGCTGTAAACTGTGATTGATCTTCAGCTCCCAGCCTCCTGAGTAGCTGGGATTATAGGCATGCGTCACTAGAGCTGGTCTACTAGCGGGTCTTGATTGGAATTCTTTCTCCACAGCCATCGTGACTACCACCACAGCAACCACGGTGGTGCATGCTCCGTATCCTCAGCCCCCAAATGTGCCTCCTAGCTATCCAGGACCCACATACCAGGGCTACCAGCCTATGCCACCCCAACCAACAGCACCTTACCCAGCACAGTATCCACCCCCCTACCCAGCCCAGCCTATGGGCCCACCGGCCTACCACGAGACCTTGGCTGGTAAGTACTTCTGTGAATCTATGGTGCCCCTCTCCCCTTGCTGACCCTCACCCCCTCATGCCCTGCCTGCCCTGTCCCTCAGGGAATCCATCTTATGGTACCTCATTGAATAGGCTTCTGCCCTCTTCTGCTAGCCCGCCCACCCTGCCCTCCACCAATCAGTGTTCTCTCTGCTTTCAGGAGGTGCGGCCGTGCCCTATCCTACCAGCCAGCCTCCTTACAACCCAGCCTACATGAACCCCCCAAAGGCAGCCCCCTGATCAACGTTTCTGGCTGCCACTCAATTACCATCATGCTGCGCAGGTGTATGTGTGTGAGTGCGTGGTATACGCAGGTTCCCCATTGGCCTGTGTGAGATGTGAGCCCTGTCTAGATTGGTGGCTTCTTCTGATGCTCACTAGGTGCCGACCAATCCTTGCCCGAATAGGGCGGGACCAAACTTTTTATTTTTTTTATTGTTATTTTTTTTCTTCTTTTCTACTTGAAATGAATGCTTTCCTGCAATCACAAGCAAATTCAGAGATTGGGGAGTACTGGAAGGTATTTTCGAACTCACCCCAGAGTGACCAGGATAGCACAGTTTTCTTTTTTGTGAGTACTTTTGCACATATCCTGGTTTGAGGAATTGGCCTGTTGCTACTTGAGGCCCATATCCGCCCCCCCCTTCCCCAGGATTTGGGGTGCTCTTTGTTAAATCTGAGCCATGAGGCAGGCAGGTAGGGAAAGTTGAAGCTCAATGCTTTAGGCAAATGTCCTCTTATATACAAAAGCCCGGATCATGCTTAAATGGGGGTCAGCTAGTTCCTTATGGCAAAAACCTCCGGCCAGGGGTCCACCCAACCCAGATGGCTGTCTCTTTGAATTGTCCCTGTGTCCTCTCTGGGTCATAGTCCTGGCCACAGGGAAGTTTGCTTGCCTGACCTCTGCTATAGGTGAGCAATAGGAGGAGCTATTACCACCAACACACTCAGCTTTCTACCCTGCAGTGTTATTTTTACTTTTAGCCAAACATTTTTGCCTGTTTTTTTTTTTTTTTTTTTTTGCTCCTTTTTTTGGTCGTGGGGCTTGAACTCTGGGCCTGGGCGCTGTCCTTCAGCTCTTCAGCTCAAGGCGAGCGCTCTACCACTTGAGCCACAGCACCCCTTCTGGTTTTCTAGTGATTCATTGAAGAGAAGAGTCTCAAGGACTTTCCTGCCCGGGCTGGATGCTCAGATCTCAGCCTCCTGAGTAGCTAGGATGACAGGTGTGAGCCACCAGTGTCTGGCCTTGTTTTCTGTTTTTAAAATGTGTGGATCACTGGGCTGGGAAGGTGGCTTAGTGGTAGACTGCTTGCCTAGCATGCAGGAAGCCCTGGATTCCATTCCTCAGTACCACATACACAGAAAAGGCTGGAAGTAGGGCTGTGGCTCTAGTGGTAGAGTGTCAGCCTTGAGCACAAAAGTTCAGGGACAGCACCTAAACCCTGAGTTCAAGCCCCAAGCCTGACACAAAACAAAGCATCCAACTCCTGTCTTACAGCCTAGAGATTGTCCTGGCAGTAGGGACACCAGAGTTCAAGGACTGTCTTGATTATAGGCAGGGGTGCAGGGCCTGGGTAGAAGCTCTGACCCAGGCACCATGAATACCTCGGTGATTCCTGTCCTGAAAAATGTCTCACCAGCTGTCTTAGCTTTGTATCGTTCGTGTGTTTCCAACAGTCTAGATTCTTGCCTCCTGGTTTATAAATAAATGCAATCGTTTTTGGAACTGCTGTCCCTTTTCTTCAGAGCCCTGGCTGCGGGGTCGGGGCCTTCGGCTGAGTAGTTTGCGTGTGTACGGTTTGGATTTCTTGACTTTTCTCCTCATCTTGGGCTGAGAGCTTTGCTCTTCCACTTGCAGAGCGAGAAGAGATGATAAATACCGTGAAAAACCTAAGACCCCTGGAGCTGGGAAGGTGGCTTAGTGGTAAAGTACTCGCCCAGCATGCATGAAGGCCTGGGTTCGATCCCTGTATCACATACACAGAAATAAGCCAGATGTGGCATTGTGGCCTCAAGTGGTAGGGTGCTAGCCTTGAGTGAAAGTAATTCAGGGACAGTGCCCAGGCCCTGAGTTCAAGCCCCAGCACTGGCAAAACCAAAACCAAACCCAAAACCCTGAATAGGAGAGTGTGTAGTGGGGTAAAGGCCCAGACTAGGAGGAAAGGCAAGTAGACTATTCAGTGCTGTTTTGAGAGTCTCTTTTTATTCATCAGCTTTTTCTTCTTGGCCTATTGCTCTGGAGTGGCTCGGGTAAGCCCATACAGTGTGGCCACTGCCAAGGTCAAGAAGGCTAACAGGCCCAGGGGAACCAACAGTCCCTCTTCCAATGTGTCTCCAGAGACCTTGATTGGAGGAAGAACTTTGGCACTCTTATTCCTGCTAGGGCTGATGTTTCCGGTTTTGGCCAGTGGCTCAGTGGCTGATCTAGCAGATTGACTTAGCTGAAGCTCATACATGGGCTTGATGGTGCTGAAGGGTCTCGAGTGAGTATCCACCCATTGCAGCAGGGCCTGTGGCTTCCACTGGCAGATACTAAGCAGAGTTAGCACATCGCCCTCCGCCATGTGGGAGTCTGTCGGGGCCTGTCCATACAGGCGGGTGTAGATGCTGCCCAGGCTGTAACTCTTCCTCGGGCCACGCTCTGCAGGGCTGCTAGCTTGTTCCAGGGCCTTCATGGCAGCCATACTGTCCACACAGAAAGCACCGTCTAGAGCATCAGCCACGCCCAGCATAGCCAGCTCTGCTTGGAGTAGAGGAAAGTCGTAGCGATCACCATTGTGCGCCACAAAGCACCAGGGCTGTGGCTGGCGCCGCAGGAAAGCTAGCAGCAAGATGGCCAGGTTGTCATCGAAGCGCTGTCGTCTGTGTGCTGCCAGATCAGCGGTGGTCAGGCCGGTGATCTCACTGGCACCTGGGCTACAGGCCTTTCCTGGAGCCACACACAGGGAGAGTTTGTCCACCACGCGGGGGAACGGGGGTGGCTGTCCCCTGGAAGTAGGGGTGCTCTCCAGGGCCCTTCTGTGGACAGCCAGCATGCACAGCTCTGTGATCTTGGGCTGGGAGAAGGGCAGGCCAGTGGCTTCCAGATCTAAGAAGATGAGGGTCTGCATGGGGCCAGGGCGGGAGGCCTGCCCGTCCATGATGAACCTAGGGCATGAGTTATGGGGAGGGGGTGTGAACATGAATGCCAATGGGATGAGCAAAAGCGGGAACCGGGAATGTGGCTTAGTTGGGAGAGTGTTTGCCTCGCATGCATGAAGCCCTGGGTTCGATTCCTTAGCACCATCTATGTAGCAAAAGCCAGATCCCCAAGCTCCTGTGCCCAGGCTAAGGACCGGAAGTGGGAGAAGAGTGGGGGTAGTTTTCATAAAGGGACAAGCATTCTCCCATGGGGGGGGGGGCTCCCCCCTCTCCCTAGGGGTTTGGCCTCTCCCCTAGTGCCCACCGAGACCAGGGTAGGGGAGCCCATGGCCTTTCTGTCCTGCTCTACTTCTCAGGGGTGTTCCAACTTACCCAAGCAGGCCAGATGGCAATGACTGGAGCCGCCACTCCTCGGAGCCGTCCCTCGACTGACAGCAGTGGCAGGAAATGAAACTGACTGGATGCGTCTACGGGCAAGGCCCCGCCCTCCTGCCCGGATGCCCCTCCCTCCCTCCCATCTGCCGCCGGGCCACCCCCTCCCACACCCCTGGCTGGCATGATTAGCCACGTGGGGGCTCTGCGGCCTGTGGGAGTCCATGGGGGAGATGGGAATTTGTTTCATGAGAGACAGGGGCCTGCTAGGTGCTTCTGATGGTGTTGAGTTCCTGGCTTTCAGGTTTTGAGGCTGAAGGCCGGCTCATTCCTTGCCTCTAGCACAAAGCTTTCTTCCCAGTGGCTCCAACCCAAAGTTATGACTCAGGACAATTCCAGAGGCAGGGCAGGGCTAGCCTTCCGGGCTGATCAGTCGCTATGGTGACAGATTTAGCTCAGCCAAGAGAAGTTAGGGGGGTGGGGGTGGGGAGAAGCACTCAGGCCTCAGTGGGATCTCATCCTGTTCTATTCCTTCCGGGTCGGCCCAAACAGATCAGACTGAGACAAGGCTGGGTTTACGGCAGGAATTGGTCACAGCTTTTAATAGGGAAGGGGTGGGGGGGTGAGGGGGAGGGCAGGGAGGAAGTGAAGAGAGCCGGGGCATTGGTGCCCCCGTGTGGCTGGATGCACGGCGGCGCCTCAGGCACAATCCATCTCGGTGTCCTCCATGTCGGCCTCAGGAGCACAGAGGTCATCCAGGGCTGCCTCTGAGTGGGGGGAAAGAAAAAGGGGGGGAGACCCCAAGGTGCTGGAGCCTAGAGGAAGTCCCACCTCGCCGCCCCCAGCACCCACAGGAAGTGACTAGTCCCATGTCCAGGCCTGGCTCCCTCAGCTACTTCCTGCGAGCAAAGTCATCACAAAAGCACTGCAGATCCAGATGTTTCTAGAAAACCCGTGGCTCCGCCAGGCCAACTCAATAGACAGGACTGGACGGCAACCCAGTGTGTTCAGAGAGGAACCTGAGTGGAATGATCGTGTCCCCATGATCGTGACCCTGGTGGCAGGGCGATGCTAAGGTCTGGAAGTCTGACTGGCTCTGAGCTTTGGTGGCAGCAAGAGGGAATCCCTGGCTGGCTTTACCTTCACAGTCGGTGACATCCGGAAGTGCTCGGATAAGCGTGCTGACCCCTGGCATCACTTGGTCATACTGATGCAGGACCTCCACGCAGTGCACAGAAAACAGCTTGTCCTTCTGGGACAGGCTGTGTAGCAGCAACACAGCGTCCCGGAGACAGCGCACGGTCCGCTTCTGCTGGTTAGTCTTGAAGGCTGCCCCGGCCCTCCGCACGGTCAGCCACTGTCGGTGCAGCACCACGGTCAGAGCTCTGACCACCTGAGGGGGACAGGACATGGTGGCGCATCAGGGGGGGCCCCTTGGGCACCCACAGAGCTGCCCCTATGGGGGGCTGTGGCTGCTTACCTCCACACTGCATTGACAGTCAGACCCAGTAAAAGGGGAGCAAGAGGTCTGCATACCCAGCTTGGCCAAGAGCCAGACTGTCTGGAAGGAGAACAGAGCATGTTTGATCAAACCCCCAGTATTTTCTCAGGCTTTCTGCACCAATAGGGGCCCGAGAAGTGGTCACGTGACTCGGAACCAGCACAAACCTTACTTATGACATCCACCTCCAGCCATGAGGCACCCTCCCGCGCCCCTTCTCCCCCCCCCAAAAAAAAAGCCAGGACAGCACAAGACAATCTTGGACTTGCATCTGTGGGGGGAGAACCCCCCCACCCCAACTTTCAGCTCTGTAGCTGCTTGGTAAATTCATATTAGATCTCCTCCCAGCCCCATTCTCCTCCAGAGAGAGAAGAGAAAGACGCGTTCTCAAGAAACAGTATACAAGTATCTTGAATGTCTTGGATTTGGGTTTGTGCCAAGACCTTGGGTTTGAACTTAGGATCTGGCTGCTGGCCCTGAGCTTTTTTTTTTTTTTTTTTTTTTTTTTTTTCCCCTCAAGGCTAGCACTCTAGAACTTAAGCCATACCTTCATTGCTGTTTCTTGTTTGTTTTTGGTGATAAGTCTCACACTTTCTTGCCCAGGGTAACTACCAACTGTGATCCTCCCATCACAGCCTCTTGAGTAGCTAGAATTACAGGTGTGAACATCTGGATATTTCTACTTTTTTTTTTTTTTTGTCGGTCGTGGGGTTTGAACTCTGGGCTTGGGCGCTGTCCCTCAGCTCTTCAGCTCAAGGCGAGCGCTCTACCACTTGAGCTACAGCGCCACTTCCGGTTTTCTGGTGGTTTATTGGAGATAGGAGTCTCACGGTCTCTCCTGCCCGGGCTGGCTTTGAACCGCGATCCTCAGATCTCAGCCTCCTGAGTAGCTAGGATTACAGGCGTGAGCCACCAGCGCCCGGCTTCTACTTTTTTTTTTTAAAACCAGTACTGGGGCTTGAACTCAGGGCCTGGGCACTGTCCCTGAACTTCTTCTTTTTTTTTTTTTTTTTTTTTTTTTTTTTGTCGGTCGTGGGGCTTGAACTCTGGGCCTGGGCACTGTCCCTCAGCTCTTCAGCTCAAGGCGAGCGCTCTACCACTTGAGCCACAGCACCACTTCCGGTTTTCTGGTGGTTTATTGGAGATAGGAGTCTCACGGTTTCTCCTGCCCGGGCTGGCTTTGAACCGCGATCCTCAGATCTCAGCCTCCTGAGTAGCTAGGATTACAGGCGTGAGCCACCAGCGCCCGGCTCCTGAACTTCTTTTTGCTCCAGGCTAGCTCTTTAGCACCACTAACAGCTTTTTCTGTTTTTGTGGTACTGAGGAATCGAACCCAGGGCTTCATGCATGCTAGGCAAGCACTCTACCACTAAGCCACCTTCCCAGCCCCTATTTTTACCTCTTGTTCCAACTGAAGCCACTGTGTCTGTGAGGCAGCTTTGTCAGGCTTTGAGGTAATGTATGAGTACAGTAGCAATAGAAGACAGCGTTCTGAAAAGGACAGCACCCCCGTAAGCAGCATCCCTCTTCCAATCCAAAGCTTTGGGGTACAAGCTGTAGAAGCCCTGGGAAGCTCTGAACCAGGTCATGCCCCAGCCCTTTCCTCCCTCCCTCAGAAGAAACAGTCAAGAGGCCCAGATGATGATGATGATGATGATGAGCCAGTCCTGGGGCTTGAACTCAGGGCCTAGGCACTGTCCCTGAGCTGCTTTTGCTCAAGGCTAGCACCACTTCCAGCCTTTGCTGTGGATGTGGTACTGAAGGAATCGAACCCAGGGCTTCATGCATGCTAGGCGAGCACTCTACCACTACGCTACATTCCCAGCAGATTATATTACCAGAATGGGAACAGAACTGTTGCACGAGGCCGTCACTGTCTGCAATCTGGGAGAGCAGCTCAACGGCCAGCAGCACACAAGGCAAAGGCGTCTGGGGGCTGAGGCACGGTGGCAGCACTGGTAACACACATTGTAATCTGAAAGAGGCAAGAGAAGAGACAATCCCCAGATGGAGAGATTTAGCTCAGTCAGACCTGGGTTCAAATGCTGCTCTGATCACTGCCTGAAGCAATCTTGGGAATATGTGCAGGATGGCTGAGGTTTAAGAGATAACAAGACACTCATTAGATCCTGCCACCATTGCAAAATAAGGTAACCTATTTTTTTTGGGGGGGGGGAAAGGGGGCGTGAACTCAGGACCTGGTCAGTATCTCTGAATTTTTTCCCCCCTTTTTCCTCTACCTAGAACTCTACTATTTGAACCACAGCTCCACTTTTGCTTTTTAGTACTTTACTGAAAGTATGTCAAATGGATGGATTTTCCTGCTGGGACTGGCCTCAAACTAGGATCCTCAGATCTCAGCCTCCTTGAGTAGCTAGGATGACAGGTGTGAGCCACCAGCACCAGTTAAGACCTTCTTTTTAAGTAAATTTTATGGGTAGGTCCCAAATAGAAAGTAAATAAATTCTAAATTATACTGCAGTGAATGCTGGTGATGAGGTAATATTGGCTCAAAAAAGCCCTCACCATGCTTAGATATTCAAGGCCACACAGTAGGTCTACAGTTGGGCTGGTCAAAAGAGTCATAACCGGGCTGGGAAGGTGGCTCAGTGGTAGAGCGCTTACCTTGCATGCTGAAGAGCTGAGGCACAGGGCCCAGGCCCAGAGTTCAGGCCCCACAACTGGACCCCCCCCCAAAAAAAAGAGTCATAATCTCTGAATTCAGGAGAAGAAACAGGAGGATCCCCAAGTTTAAGACCAACCTGAGCTATGTTGTGAGACCCTACTCAAAAAAAACAAACCAAATTCTAGTTGGGCAAAGACACACAGAAGAGATAGTAGGCTATTTTGACGTATATATGTATGTGTATATACACACACACACACACACACACACACACACACACACACACACACACACACACACACACACACACACACACACACACACACACACACACACACACACACACACACACACACACACACACACACACACACACACATGTTTTTTGGGGGGGGGAACTGATTTGTTTTGTTTTGCCAGTCCTGGGGCTTGAACTCAGGGCCTGGGCACTGTTCCTGAGCTTCTTTTGCTCAAGGCTATCACTTTACCACTTGAGCCACAGCACCACTTCTGGCTTTTTCTGTGTCTGTGGTACTGAGGTATTGAACCCAGGGCTTCATGCGTGCTGGGCAAACACTCTAGCACTATGCCACATTCCCAGCCCTCTAATACCTTTTATAAGTTATATAATTATTACATGATTATTAATACCCAGGCATTATACCGCAAGGGATCAGGAGGACGCACATGTCTAATCCCTGCCTCTTATGCTACTTTGTACCTGGGGAAGCAATCAGAGGAAGCGTTTTCGGCTAATTTCACCAAAACCTTGAGACACTTGCTCAGGACACTGACTTGCAAGGAACCTGCTGGTGTGGAGGAGAAGGTCACCAGGTGTAGCAGGATCTTCAAGAGTGGGTGCTGTCCTGAGTGGTCGGCTGACCCCCTGGGGGCTGAGGTCATATCTGCACAGCTCAGTCTGTGAACCCAACTCCCGTTTCCTTCCCCCATTCCTGAGAGTAACAGGCAGACGACGGCGCGGCTGTGGCACACGAGATGGTGGAGAATGCTCAGGGAGGCCACACACAAGCCTTCCACGCTGCACATCAAGTCCTCGGGGCTGGCCTCTCCACCCGAACTCCTTGCACAAGGGGCACGTGTCGGAGAATCTCCGGGCACCCCGCTCCTCCTAGCCGCTGCTACGTCCTGCAGCGCCTGGCAGTGCAAAGTGAGGAAGAAATGCACCAGGGGCAGGAGGTAGATGGCGCCTGGCAGTTGGCAGAGTGGAAAGGCCCTTTGGCTTTCCTCGGCTGAGCTGTCATCTGGGGAGTCTTCGTTTCTGGCAATTAGATTCAATCCAGCGAAGGCTAGACTCTGGGCTTCTCTCAGGATAGGGGGGGAAAAGGACCCACTGGGGCCCCCAGGGGTCCTGAGGCCTGAGATCCTGGCCAGGGTACTGGTAATGAAAGAAAACAGAAAAAGGTCAAAGGCTGGCTGGGAAGGTGGCTCGGTGGTAGAGTGCTAGCTTTAGCATGCATGAAGCCCCGGGTTCGATTCCTCAGTACCACAGTCACAGAAAAAAGCCGGAAGTGGCGTTGTGGCTCAAGTGGGAGAGGGAGCAAAAAGCGGCTCAGGGACAGTGTGCAGGCCCTGAGTTCAAGCCCCAGGACTGGCCAAAAAAAAGGTCAAAATCTCCAAACTGCCTGCCTGGCAAATTCTCCATTCACCTTTCACTCACTCCCTTCACTGCCCAACAGGTTAGGGAAATTAACCAGGAAACTCCTTCCCAAACAAGCATTGATTGATTGATGGATTGATTGATTGGTTGGTTGATTGAATGTGCACATGCTGGGGCTTGAACTCAGGGCCTGGGCGCTGTCCCTGAGCTTTTGTGCTCAAGGCTAGTGCTCTACCACTTGAGCCACTATGCCACTTCCGGCTTTTTCTGTGTTTGTGGTGCTGAGGAATCGAACCCAGGGCTTCATGCATGCTAGGCACGCACTCTACCACTAAGCCACCTTCCCAGCCCCCAGACAAGCATTTCAGGAGTCTGTCTTATGCTTACTTGCCAAGCCCTGGTGGCTTCATGAAGGTGCCAGCGGGAGTCTCCGAACAACTGCTCAACAGGTAGCAAAGACCTAAGGAGGATCCTGGGACCAAAGGTTGCTTCAGGAGCAGGTTTATCAAAATGGAACCTGTAGAAAACAAGGTGATTCTAGAAGGTTCTGACACAGGAGATCTTTTCATTTTTCCCCTCGTGTTTGATTTTTTGTTTTTTTTTTTTTGAGACAGGGTCCTGTTATGTATCCCAGGCTGGCCTTGATCTTATTTGTAACCCTGGCTGGTCTTGAACTTGAGATCCTGCTGCCTTAGCCTCCTGAGTGCTGGGATTACAGATATGCACCACTATACCTGACTAAGGAAACCTTTTCTTTTTTCTTTTTTCTCGGTTGTGAGGTCTGAACTCTGGGCCTGGGCGCTGTCCCTCAGCTCTTCAGCTCAAGGCAAGTGCTCTACCACTTGAGCCACAGCGCCACTTCCGGCTTTTTCTGCTTATGTGCTGCTGAGGAATGGAACCCAGGGCCTTAGGCATGCAAGGCAAACGCTCTACCACTGAGCCACCTTCCCAGCCCCACAGCACCAATTCTGATTGTTCATTGGAGAGAAGAGTCTCATGGACTTTCCTGCCCAGGCTGACTTTGAACCATGATGCTCAGATCTCAGCCTCCTGAGTAGCTAGAATTACAGGTGTGAACCACTAGCACCTGGCTTAAGGAGACCTTTTCTACAGTCTCAGAAGGAAAAAGAGTGTAGGTTCTTCAGATAGCAGCTGTTTCCTAAGTTACTACTAAGTAGTAGTCTAGGGTTGTCTAGGGTTGCAAAAGCTCTAGGATCTACCTTTGTATGTATGTATGTGTATGTCAGTATAGGGACTTGAACTCAGGGCCCGGGGACTGTCCCTTAGCTTTATCACTCAAGGCTGGAGCTCTACCACTTAAGCCACAACCATACTTTCAGCTTTTTGGGTTGTTAACTGGAGATAAGAATGTCACTGACTTTCCAAAATCTCAGCCTCCTGAGTAAGCTACAATTACAGGCATGAGCCACTGGAACCTTACTTCCTTTTTAAATTAGGTACTTTTTTTTTTTTTATGGCCAGTCCTGGGGCATGATGAACTCAGGGCCTGGACACTGTCCCTGAGCTTCTTTTGCTCAGGACTAGCACTCTACCATTTGAGCCACAGTGCCACTTCTGGCTTTTTCTGTTAACGTAGTACTTAGGAATCAACCCAGGGCTTCATGCATGCTCAGGGAAGCATTCTACTACTAAGCCACCTTCCCAGCCCTAATTAGGGCATTTGTTTAGGGGTGGAGACTCACTACATTGCCCGTTCTAGCTTCCTGGGCTCCAGTGATTCACCCATCTCTACTCCTGAGAAGTGGGGACTACAGGTGTAAAACACAATGCTCATGGGCTCTTTCCATTTTATAGTCTTCCATTCAATCAGACTCCCTATTTGCCTGGATCCTGAATGACTGCTGGACAGAAGTGGGAAGTGGGGGGCTGGGGGGCTGGGGAGGGCCCTCAGAGGTTAAGCATTTTTGCAGGGCAACTCTGTCCAACACAGAGGGCAAATGGGGAGCTATGCAGGCCCCTGCAGGGGGGAAAGCAGGGATTCTGCTACCTTGAATGTTTGATCTCTGCAACAAGCTGTCAGCAAGTCTTTCCTGCTGTGCTTCTAGCTTTATGGGGTCCATTCTCAGACCCTGGGTCTTATCTGAAACCAATAAAATGTAAATCAAGCTGAGCACCAAAGTACTCACTTATCAGATGCTTATAGGTAAGGTAATGACTTTCGTAACACTGGTTTGTCTTCAACCTTGGATCAAAACCAGAGCCAAAAGCTCAAGATCCCTCACATCTTCATATTTGTGTGTGTGTGTGTGTGTGTGTGTGTGTGTGTGTGTGTGTGTGTGTGTGTCCTTAAACTCAGGGCTTGGGCACTGTCCCTGAGTTTCTGTGCTCAAGGCTAGCACTCTACCACTTTGAGCCACATCTCCACTTCCAGTTTTTGGTTTTGTAATTTATTGGAGGTAAGAGTCTCTCATAGACTTTCCTGTCTGGGCTGGCTTTGAACCATGATCTTCAGATCTCAGCCTTCTGAGTAGCTAGGATGACGGGTGTGAGCCACCGACACCAGCTTTCCCTCACATCTTTTGCCTTTGTTCATGTAAGATAGAAATTCACAAGGAAAGAGAAGAAGATTAAGCTGTTTGTCTTATTTCAAATGTAAAAAAAAAAAAAACAACAACCAGTAACCACTAACATTCTATATAGAGCTGAGCAGGGGCTAAACCCCGTGGTGAAAGATTTACTCAGGAGGTCATTTGTTTCAGAGCAGTGTTATCCTTAGCTGTTTTACATGGTGGGAAACTGAGGCACGGAGCTTAGGAAACTGGCCCAGTTCAGGGAAAGCTGGTAAACTGGGACTCACATCTAGGCCGATGGGTTCTATTGCTTGGAGTTATTCAACACCAATAATGTGAGCCCAGTTTCTCAAGAGTGGTTTTGATGATCAATGATTTGAAAAGATTGAGGGCGAGAAGAGAGTTGATATATGTAAATTATGTATTTATTTATTTTTTTTACCAGTCTTGGGGCTTGAACTCAGGGCCTGGGCACTGTCCCTGAACTTCTTTTTGCTCAAGGCTAGCACTCTACCACTTGAGCCACAGCACCACTCCCAGCTTTTTCTAGGTATATGGTACTATAGAACTGAACCCAGGGCTTCATGCATGCTAGGTAAGCGCTCTACCACTAAGCCACATTCTCAGCCCCCAAATTCTAAGATTAAATGAGCAGAGCACAATCTCACTGTGTAAACAACTACTGGTAGATGATCTTTCTAGAAGAAGTAAGTCCTCAGCCATGTGAATGAGTCACCTGGAAACAGATCCTCCAGCCGCCAGATTTCTAGGATTGCCCCATCAGCTGGGAACAGGTAAGCTGTACCCCACTGACCCCTGTGACGACTGACCCATAGAAATGGGGAGAAAATAAATAAGGATGGTTGTTTTGAAACCCCAACAATCTGTTACCCGGCAATCAATTAGTCTTGACTTACCCTGTCTGCTCACAGATTTGTATCTTTGCTCTGTTTGGCATTGGTGAGGAATAGACATGTTGGCATTAAAAGACTCCTTTGTAGGAAAAGGTGTTCTTCCAAACTGTGGCGAACATGCTTCTGGCTTTACAACCACAGGAGGATTTTTCCTAGGACTGGAACAAGTTAGCCATGAAATCCCAGTCAGAATTTGGCTAACCCCACTTAAAAGATTGAGTTATAAAACTTCCAACAAAATTTGAACTTTTCATGTGTGAGTATGTTGACCCAAAGGATTTTATTCTTTTTTTTTTTTGTCAGTCATGGGGCTTGAACTCTGGGCCTGGGGTGCTGTCCATCAACTCTTCAGCTCAAGGCAAGCGCTCTACCACTTGAACCACAGCGCCACTTCTGGTTTTCTGGTGGTTTACTGGAAATAAGAGTCTGATGCCAAGTGCCAGTGGCTCACGTCTGTAATCCTAGCTACTCAGGAGGCTGAGATATGGGGATCACAGTTCAAAGCCAGCCCAGGCAGGAAAAGCCATGAGACTCTTATCTCAAGTGGTAGAGCACCAGCCTTGAGCTGAAGAGCTCAGGGACAGCGCCCAGGCCTAGAGTTCAAGCCCCACAGCCAACAACAACAACAAAAAAAGGCTCAGGGACATCACCCTGGCCCTGAGTTCAAGCCCCACAACTGACACAAAAAGGAAAAAAAAGTGCATGAGTACTTATTTAGCATGAATGAGAGCCTGGGTTCAAGGCCCACTATGAGAGAGAGATAAGGTGTGAAAGTTAAGCAAGCTCCTTAGCACTAATGTCTTTAGAAGCCGATCTGATTTAGCCTCTGATCTGATTATACAACCCTGGGGCCTTCCATGTAATTGATATGTGAGGACAGACTTTCCTTAGCTCTTCTAACTTACCTGGAAAAAGAAGTTGCGTTTCACATCCTGATTGGGCTGGGAAGGTGGCCACTGGTAGAGTGCTTGCCTAGCGTGCATGAAGTCCTGGGTTTGATTCCTCAGTACCATATAAGCAGAAAAAGCCAGAAGTGGTGCTGTGGCTCAAGTGATAGAGTGCTAGCCTTTAGCAAAAAGAAGCTCAGGGACAGTGCCCAAGCTGAGTTCAAGGCCTAGGACTTGTAAAACAAACAAACAAACAAAACCACCCTGACCACTATGAGCAGAAAAGCCCTAACACAGTTCAGATATTAAGACTGACACCTGCAGTGCCAAATTGCTGAGGTAGAAGAATGCACAGCATAGCACAGACCATTAACAGGCTGAGCCTTTTTATTTTTGGTTAGTCATGGGACTTGAACTCTGGGACTGGGTGCTGTCTCTGAGCTCTTCAGCTCAGGGCTAGTGCTCTACCACTTGAGCTACAGTGCCACTTCCAGTTTTCTGGTGGTTTATTGGAGATAAAAGTCTCACAGACTTTTCCTGCCTGGGCTGGCTTTGAACCACGATCCTCAGATCTTAGCCTCCTGAGTAGCTAGGATGACAGGTGTGAGCCACCGGTGCCTGGATCGGGTAGAGCCATTTTATAGCAAGAGGAGGAGCTGTTAGAGAAAAATCTCAGGGAAGCCAATGAGCAGAAAATATGCTAAATAGGTCTGGAATACACTTATACTTAGGCAATAACCTGTTGTAATAAACAAATTACATAAAAATGTTAGGCTGATCTATCCCTAAAATTTGGCAATTATCGTTTCAGCTGTCTAGGCTGAAGGAATTATGTTTATTTATTTGTGTCAGTCCTGGGGCTTGAACTCAAAGACCTGATCACTGTCCCTGGGCTTCTTTTGCTCAAGGCTAGCACTCTACCACTGAGCCACAGAGCTACTTCTGGACTTTTCTATTTATGTGGTACTAGGGAATTGAACCCAGGGCTTCATGCATGCTAGGCAAGCACTCTACCACTAAGCTACATCCCAGCCCCTTAAATTTCTTTCTTTTTATTGTCGGTTGTGGGGCTTGAACTCTGGGCATGGGCGCTGTCCCTCAGCTCTTCATCTCAAGGTGAGCACTCTACCACTTGAGCCACGGGCGCCCGGCAAAGCAGAAAGTACTTTTAGAGAACTTTGTCCTCATCCAAACAATCTTGGAATCTGTATAAAGAAAAACTCTGTCCAGGTGGTAGAGTCTAGATGGGTTTCATTGAAGACCAGCCTGACAAGTATCATTATGCAGACATTTTCTTTTTGTTTGTTTGTTTGTTTTTTGAGCAGTCCTGGGGCTTGAAATCAGGACTTGAGCACTGTCCCTAAGTTTCTTTTACTCAAGGTTAGCACTCTACCACTTGAGTCACAGCTCTACTTCTGGCATTTTTGGCAATTAATTGAAGGTAAGAGTCTCATGGATTTTCCTACCCAGGCTGGCTTTGAATCACAATCCTCAGATCTCAACCTCCTGAGTAACTAGGATTATAAGCATGAGCCACCAGTGACTGACTTATGTGGACATTTTGTTAACCAATGTAAAACTGCTCCATTCTTACCTGACATGGGAAATAGAGGGAGAAGCCAATTTATTTGCTCGTTCACTGTTTTGAAGTTTTGTCCTTAATTCATTCATTTCTGCATCTTTAAACTGGAGTTCAGACTGCAGGGATTGGAGCTAGAGAGCAAAAGAAACATGTAGTACTGCATCAACACAAACACACAGAAAAAAAATCACAGCCAGGCTCCAGAGGCTCACACCTGTATTCCTAACTACTCAGGAGGCTGAGATGTGAAGATCACGGTTCAAAGCCAGCCCAGGCAGGAAATTCTGTGAGACTCATGTCCAATTAACCACCAGAAAACCATACATGGTGTTCTGATTCAAATGGTAGAGCACTACTAGTCTTGAGCAAAAGAACTCAGGGACAGCACCCAGGCCCCGAGTTCAAACCCCACAACTAAGCTAGGCTTTGATGGCTCATGCCTGTAATCCTAGCTACTCAGGAGGCTGAGATCTGAGGATCATGGTTCAAAGCCAGCCCAGACAGGAAAGTCCATGATACTCTTATCTCCAACTTAGAAAACCAGAAGTGGCACTGTGCCTCAAGTGGTAGAGTACTAGCTTTGAGCTGAAGAGATGAAGGACAGCGCCCAGGCCCAGAGTTCAAGCCCCACGACTGACCCAAAAAAAAGAAAAAAAAATCTCTTGGCTAAAATTCCAAGCTAATAAAAGAAAAATGATAATGCATAGGAAAGTTTGCTCTGAGATAAATGTCCTAAAATATCAAATGTCACCCATTTTTCCCTGAAAGGCAGCATGGCATTCTAGACAGATATTTGATGCTACCTACTGTGGAGGAGATTTGTGAGGATTTAAATAGCAGCCCTTTCTTCATCATACTTGGGGATTAAGTAGAATAAATATAAAATGTTAAGCACAGAGACTGGCAAGTTGCCACAGGCTCACCAGTAACAAGTCGATCTTTTTTGTTTGTTTGTTTGAGACAGGGTTTTGCTATGTAGGCCAGAGTATTTTAAACTCTTAATTCTTCCTCCTCAGCATCTTAGGATCCTATTTAGAATCCTATTTAGATAGGATTCTAGGTATAAACCACCACACCTGTGGGTCTTTTAATCAACTTAGTGGTGTACAACTCCATGTTCTGAAAGTATGAGCAGAGGATCTGAAAGCCTTACCCAAACCCTGTATAAAAGAAGACCCAAACCAGGTGCTGGTGGCTAATACCTGTCATCCTAGCTACTCAGGAGGCTAAGATCTGGAGGATCCCAGTTCAAAGCCAGCCCGGGCAGGAAAGTCCATTAGACTCTGATCTCCAATAAGCTACTCAGAAAAGGCTGGAAGTAGTGCTGTGGCTCAAGTGGTAGATCACAAGCCTTTAATACAGAGAGACTCAGGGACAGTGCCCAGATCCTGTGTTTAAGCCCGAGGACTGGCAAAAAAAAAAAAGAAGGAAAAAAGAAAAAAAAAATATGACTATAAGAACAGAAGAGTCATAACTATGGAACCTGTCTATAGCACAGAGATTCAAAATGTGTCCATGGAAGTTCAAGTCATTTAATTTCTAATGCCTTAGAAATAGAAAAAGACGGGGCTGGGAAGGTGGCTCAGTGGTAGAGTGCTTGCCTTGCATGCATGAGGCCCTGGGTTCGATTCCTCAGTATCACAGAAGCAGAAAAAGCCAGAAGTGGCGCTGTGGCTCAAGTCATAGAGTGCTAGCCTTGAGCTGAAGAGCTGAGGGACAGCACCCAGGCCCAGAGTTCAGGCCCACGACTGACAAAAAAGAAAGAAAGAAATAGAAGACTTGGCTGGACACAAGTGACTTATGCCTGTAATCCCAGCTACTCAGGCTGAGATCTAGGATCAAGGTTCAAAGCCAGCCCAGGAAGAAAGTCTGTGAGAGTCTTATCTCTAATTAATACTAAAAAGCTGGAAGTGGAACTGTGGTTCAATTGATAGAAAACCAGCCCAAGCCCATAAGTTCAAGCTCATGGAACAGCAAAAAAAAAAAAAAAGACTTGGAAATAGAAGCCAATACATCAATATATTTCCTTTTGGTCTAAGATAGGTTAACTGAGTTCCTGACTTTCCAGAAGAGTCTTAAGCCTGTTTGCCCTAAACCATATGCAGAGTCTAAAAAAAAAGTATATGGTCCCAGCTGCTGGTGGCTCATGCCTATAATCCTAGCTATTCAGGAAGCTGAGATCTGAGGATCAGGGTTCAAAGCCAGCCCAGGCAGGAAAGTCTGTAACTCTTCTCTCCAATAAGCCACCAGAAAACCAGAAGTGGCGCTGTGGCTCAAGTGGTAGAGCGCTTGCCTTGAGCTGAAGAGCTGAGAGACAGCGCCCAGGCCCAGAGTTCAAGCCCCCCCACTGACAAAAAAAAAAAAAAAAGTATATGGTATTCACCAAAAGCAGAAAGTATTTTTTGTTCTTGTTATTATTGGTTATGGGGTTTGAACTCAGGGCCTGAGTGCTGTCCCTGAGCCTCTTTGTGCTCAAGGCTAGCTAATGCTCTACCACTTGAGTCACAGAGCCACTTCTGGTTTTTAAGTGGTTAATTGGAGCTAAGAGTCTCAGGGGGACTTTTCTGCCCAGGCTGGCTTCGAACTTCGATCCTTATATTTCAGCCTCCTGAGTAGCTAGGATGACAAATGTGAGCCACCAGCTCCCTAAGCAGGAAGTATCTAAGACAAACAACTTCTGAAATTTCCCTGAAGATTTACAGTTAACATTGGTCATTGCTTCTAGAGGAACTCAACAAGCAGGCAAAAAACTTCTGTCCGTAGCATATAAAACAAATACACTCCCGTTCACCTTTTTGGAGAATTCCTTTTCTTTTTCACTAAGTACTTGGCTTTTTTCTTGCTCAAGAAGAAATTGTGCTTTTCTCTGTTCTTCAAGAACCAATTCTGTCTGAAAGAGTGAGTCCCGCAAAATTTTAATCTCTCCATTCTTAATGAGGATTTCTTCTTCCATTGTCTTCAGCTGTGAATTCCAAATGAACACCACAGTGTAAGCATGTACCTGTGCACATATCACTTGTCCTGTGCAGAATCTTCAGGCTCTAACAGTCAAATTCTTCACAAAACTTAAGACTCCATATTATGTCCCTGAGTTAATTTTTAAAAATTCATTTAATTTATCATTTTATTTTATTTTTTTTAACTACCTGTAAGTAATCTGTACAAAGGAGTTTTTTTTTGTGTGTGTGTCTGGTTGTGGGGCCTGAACTCTGGGCCTGGGCACTGTCCCTCAGCTTTTCAGCTCAAGGCTAGTGCTCTACCACTTGAGCCACAGCGCCACTTCCGGCTTTTTTGCTTATGTGGTGCTGGGAATCGAACCCAGGGCCTCAGGCATGCAAGGCAAGCGCTCTACCACTGAGCCAACTTCCCAGCCCCACAAAGGAGTTTTAATTCAACATGTCAGTATTTTGGTTTTGGGTTTGGGGCTTGAACTCAAGGCCTGGGCGCTGGCCCTGAGCTCTTTTTGCTCAAGGTTAGTGCTCTAACACTTTAAGCCACAGCTTCACTTCTGGTTCTTAGGTGGTTAATTGGAAATAAGAGTCTCATGGGCCTTCCTGCCCAGACTGGTTTCAAAGCAAGATCCTTAGATCTCAACTTCTTATGTAGCTATAGACATAAAGCAGCAGCCTCTGGCATTCACATATTTTTTTGTTTTGTTTTGTTTTTGTTTGCTTGAACTCTGGGCCAGGCTCTGTGAGCCTCTCTGTGCTCAAGGCTAGCTTTCTACCACTTGAACCACAGTGCTACCTCTAGCTTTTCTTTTTTTTTTTTTCAAAAGTAGTTTATTGGAGATAAGTGTCTCCTCTAGTTTCCTGTCAAGGCTGCTTCAAACTAGGATCCTCAGAACTCAGCTTCCTGAGTACCTAGGATTACAGGCTTCAGCTACAGCACTCTGCTCAGTTTTTTAGTACAACGAATCTTTATTTCTTTTTCAGTCCTGGGGCTTGAACTCAGGGCCTGAAGACTGTCCTGAGATTCTTTCTTGCAATTTAATAAAATAGTAATTACTATGATGTCATGTTCTTCACTTAAACATGCTAGCCTGGTGCTAGTGGCTCACACCTTTAATCCTAGCTACTTCAGTAAACTAGCAAAAGCCAGAAGTGGAGCTGTGGCTCAAGCAGTAGTGTGCTAGCCTTGAAAGAAAAAGTTAAGGAACAGTGGGGCACTGGTGGCTCACGCCTATAATCCTAGCTTCTCAGGAGGCTGAGATCTGAGGCTCATGATTTGAAGCTAGCCTGAGCAGGAAGGTTTGTGAAATTCTTATCTGGAATTGGAGCTATGGTTCAAAACGATAAAGCACTAATTCTACCAGCACCCAGCACCCAGGTCTTCTTTTTGTTTTAACCAGTCCTGGAGCTTGAACTCAGGGCCTGGGCACTGTCCCTGAGCTTCTTTTGCTCAGGACTAGCACTCTACCACTTGAGCCACAGTGCCACTTCTGGCTTTTCCTGTGTATGTGGTACTGAGAAATGGAACCCAGGGCTTCATAAATGCTAGGCAAGCATTCTACCACTAAGCCACATTCCTAGTTCAGCACCCAGGTATGGAGTTCAAGATCCAGGACCAGCAAAACAAAATCCCTATGCTATACTTTCATACTTTCATCTTAGTTGGTATTTGTGTTTGGTCTGATGTACAGTGTTTTCTTGCCTTGCTTGAGGTTAGCAATCTTATTCTTTGGTTTCTTTCAGTCTACATCATCTAGCTTTCTTTCCCCAACCTTCTTTCATTTATTGGGGATGAATCTAGATGGTTGTGTAAAAAAATTTTTATTTCAAGGGCTGGGAAGGTAGCTCAGTGGTAGAGTGCTTGCCTTGCATGCATGAGGCCCTGGGTTCGATTCTTCAGCACCACATAAGCAAAAAGAAAAAAAAAAAAAAGCCAGAAGTGGCGCTGTGGCTCAAGTGGTGAGCCTTAAGCTGAAGAGCTGAGGGACAGCGCCCAGACCCAATTTCAGGCTCCATGACCAGAAAAAAAAAATTTATTTCACACAGTGGCTAAACAAGCCATAAGTGAGCACTGAGAGTGTACTTCAGTGGTAGAGCACGCTTATCTATGCAAGGCCCTTGGCTCTATCCTCAGCACAGAAATAGAACAGGTAGGCACTAGCAGCTTGTCCCTGTAATTCTAGCTACTCAGGGGGGCAGACTCTAGCTGAGGTAAGAAATTCCCAAGACTAGGGGCTGGGAAGGTGGCTCAGTGGTAGAGAGCTTGCCTTGCATGCCTGAGGCCCTGGGTTCGATTCCTCAGCACCACATAAGAAAAAAGCCAGAAGTGGAGCTGTGGCTCAAGTGGTAGAGCACTAGCCTTGAGCTGAAGAGCTGAGGAGCAGTGCCCAGGCCCAGAGTTCAGGCCCACGACCAGACCCCAACCCCCCCCCCAAAAAAAAAAGAAATTCCCAAGACTCCATCTCAACAGCTGGAAACAATGGTAAACACTACTCTAGGCCAGTCTGGGCAAAACAGTTAATCAGATTCCATTTCAACAGAAAAAGTTGGGCATGGTAGCATAGACATGTCATCCAGGCTATGCAAGAAGCATAAACAGGAGATCATGGGTCCGGGCTGGCTCAGGAAAAAGAAAAGAAATAAATACAAAGGAAAAATAAAAAAAAATAACCAGAGTGGAGCTTAGACTGTGGCTTAGTGGTAGAGTGCTTGCCTAGCATGCATGAAGCCCTTGGTTCAATTCCTCAGTACTACATACACAGAAAAAGCCAGAAGTCACCCTGTGGCTCAAGTGTTAAGAGCAAAAAAAGCTCAGGGAGAGTGCCCAGACCTTGAGTTCAAGCCCCAGGACTGGCAAAACAACAACAAAAACAAACAACAAATTAGCAAAAAAAAAAAAAAAAAGGAGCTAGAAGTATGTTTCAAGTGGAAGGATATATATCTACCTAGTATGTTTCAGACCCTGGGTTCAAACTCCCAATACTGCTCTCAGCCAAACACACCAAGAAATAACAAGGCAAAAATACCCCAAAAGTTACCTTTTTTTCAAGTTCTTTGTATTGTGTCTGAAGTACCTCAAATTGACAGTTATCGTTAACTGTAGTATTTTCTCTGTTTTTCCCTGCTGGACTTTTTGGCATTTCATCAAATCTGTAGACCTTATAAACACCTGTTAAAAAAATTCCATAATTCAAGGAAGGTGACATGACACTAAGCCCAGCACCTGGAAGGCAGAGGTAGCAGAATCTTGAATCTCAAGTTTAAGGCCAGCATGGCTAGATACAAGACCTTGTTTCAAAAACAATTCCACATAGGGCTGAAAAAGTGACTTAGTAATAAGAATGCTTGCCTCGCATGCATGAAGCCCTAGGTTCAATTCCTCAGTATCACATACACAGAAAAAGCCAGAAGTGTGCTGTGGCTCAAGTGGCAGAGTGCTAGCCTTGAGCAAAAGCAGCTCAGGGACAGTGCCCAGGCCTGAGTTCAAGCCCCAGGACTGTCAAAAAATTCCACATAAATTTCAGGAGTCAATGTTTCCCAACTTTTTCCAGAAAAGAAAAAGAATCATTCTTAAAAGCAAAGCAGGGAGGCAGGCACTGGTAGTTTAACATCTGAAATCCAAGCTACCAGGAAGCTGAGATTTGAGGATCGTGGTTCAAGGTTCAAAACCAGCCCAGACAGAAAAGTCTATGACTTTTTTTTTTTTTTTTTTTTTTTTGCCAGTCCTGGGGCTTGAACTCAGGGCCTGAGCACTGTCCCTGAGTTTCTTTTGTTCAGGGCTAGCACCTTACCACTTGAGCCACAGCACCACTTTTTTTGTTTATATAGTACAGAGGAATGGAACCCAGGGCATCATGCATGCTAGACAAGCATTCTACCACTAAGCAACATTCCCAACCCCTGTTAGACTCTACTCTTCACCAAACTACCAAAAAAAAAAAAAAAAAAAAAAAAAAGAGCCAGAAGTAGAGCTGTGGCTTGAGTGGTAGAGCACTAGCCTTGAGCCAAAGATCAGGGATAGCACCCAGACCCTGAGAATGAAGGCCCAGGAATGAGTCAAGTCAGTCTGTCTGTCTCTCTCACACTCAGACGTAGGAAAAGATTTAGCAATCTAACACATATAGCAGTCTGTTTGTCTTCTCTTTCGTGCCAGTCCTGGCAGTAGACCTCCTAAGAACTAAAGCCTCTCGCAGCAGTGACGATTCTGATGGTGCTACCAGTTGTGTTCCAAAGATCTCTGCTTAGAACCAAGAACGCAGTGCCAGACACTTGCGAGAAGGAAGTGAAAAAAAAAATGTGAATCTCTCTCTCTCTCTCTCTCTACGTGCAAACTGTGGCGATGATGACATTCCGGATCTCTCCTCCCAAATCAAAGGCTCCTCCGGAACACAACCATCGCGGCTGAAATCTGGGTGACTCTGGCCACGGGGTTCTGCGATCACCACCCCTCCACAGATGGGGGCTGAGATCTGTGATCACCCGCCTAGGTGGGGTGGGAGTGTGAGGAAGAGGAGGCAGGCAGGGTGGGGGGGGGATGCACAAGACACCCCAAGAACACTCACTAGACATGTCTCGGGCCTCTGCCCGGCACTGACTCAAAGCCTGGGACGCGAGGACGTCGAGTTCCTCCAGATCGTCGGCCGTCAGTTCCCCATGCTCGCCGAAGGGGTCTTCGGTGTCCGGGCCCAGGCCCGCCGAGCAGCCCCGGGCCCGTTTGCTCGGAGGATGCTCGTTCTCGGGCTGCGTGTCCAGGAAGGAGGCTGGGGATGCGCTCCGCCTCCCGCTCCCGGGCCTGGACCTGCCAGCCATTGCCTCTCCTCCCCGCTCCGCGATCCGAAGCGTCCGGAGGACTCCGGCCTGGCACCACCTGTGTGCGTGTGTGGGGCCGAGGGGGGAACCCCCGTCTACCGCGCGCGCGCGCCCCGGCGCGCGTGGCCCGAGCCGGACCAACCGTCCGCGCGCCGCGCCGTTCGCTTCAGCGGTCTGCGTGCCGCAGACCTTCCCCGCCCACCCACCCCATCCAGCCACGCCCCCTCCCAGCCCCGTGGACCAATCAGCTCCCTAGTTTGGGAGGGGGTCGCGCGAGGATGACGTCAGGGGAGCGCGCGTGCGTGCGCGCCGCCACGGTCCGGGCGGCTGGGGTCGGCGATGGCGGCGGTTTTGTTTGTTTGTTTGTTTATTTGTTTGTTTGGAGATGCGGAGCTTTCGCTAAGGTTTGAAGCAGCGCCGGGGGAACTCAGGGCGATGTGTTCGGAATGATCGGGACCCAGGGCTTCGAAGCGCTTTTCGGGCGCTCCGGTGGAGTCCCCAGGCCCGCGGGGCCCGCGTCGCCCCGGGCCCTGCCGTCCCCTCCCCGGGCCTTGCCACGAGCGTGCTCCAGTGCAGCCAGGCTTGTGGCGTTCCAGGTGGTGGTTTTGGTTTTAATTGTGTTTGCTTTAGGAGTTTTTTGTCTTGTTTTGTGCAGGTCTTGGGGCTCGAACTCGGGGGCCTGCGGGCTGTCTCTGAGGTGGCTTTTTTTTTTGCTCAAGGCTAAGGTTCTGCCACTTTGAGAGAGACAGCTCGACTTCCGGCTGTTTTTTTTTTTCTTAATGGTTCATTGGAGATCAGGGTCACGGACCTCACTTCCCAAGCTGGCTTTGAACCGCGAGCTGCAGATCTGAGCCTCCTCCTCCTCCGTAGGATTTGCAGGCGTGAGCCCCCGGCGTCCCGTTAGGAGTTTGGTTTTATGGTGGTGACCCATCTTTTCTCAGCCCCCGCTCTCCCCCACCCCCACCCCCGCCCAACCATCATCATACGATCGTATGAATGGAACTGTGTTGTGGGCAGGAATGAACACACACACACACACACACACACACACATATACACACATATACACATATACATATGGTCTTGGGAAGAGGGGGAAAAGATCCAAGGAGAGTTATTCTGCAAAATGGTAGTGTCTGTGAGAGAGCGGGGGAACTGTCTTGGGCTGTTTACATTCATTTCGTTTATTTATCTGTGAGTGCATGAGTATTTTTGTTTTCTTTTGTCCCAATATGAATAGGGCTCAGGAGGTGAAAGAAGGCCACCTGGATTTTCCTACAGGTTTAGTAGGAGTTCAAAAGAACAGGAAGCTGATGCGTGGGGTTATACTCACACACGAACTAAATACACACTGATCCCCTGGTAGGAGTTATCTATGGCAAAAGGAAAGGAGGGGGGGCGTTTGAACTGCCATTGGGTGTTTGCCATGATTTTATTGAGCAGCAGTGGCAGGTGGAATTGTTAGCAGTATAGAAGATGGTTGTTGGAGAGAGCTCAGAGTGAAACAGCCCGTGAGTGCACTTTTCTCCTCTTCCTCTGGTGAGTGTTCTATGAATGTTAAGGTATTAAGCGTATAAATAAGGGCCTGGCATCCCCTTTAGATTTTTGAAGCAATGGTAGGTCCCCTCACATTCAAATGTTGACTGCTTAAGTCCTAGTTTTTTGGGTTTTGTTTTGTTTTTGTTGTCAGTCATGGGACTCAGAAGTTCAGGCTTGTACACTGTACCTGAGCTCTCCAGCTCAAGGCTAATGCACTATCACGTTGAGCCACTTCTGGTTTTCTGGTGGCTAATTGTTTTTTTTGGGGGGAGGGGGTCTAGTTGTGGGGCCTGAACTCTGGGCCTGGGCGCTGTCCCTCAGCTCTTCAGCTTAAGGCTAGCACTCTACCACTTGAGCCATAGCGCCACTTCCGGCTTTTTTCTTTTTGCTTATGTGGTGCTGAGGAATCAAACCCAGGGCCTCAGGCATGCAAGGCAAGCGCTCTACCACTGAGCCACCATCCCAGCCCTGTTTCAAGCTTTAAAAAAAAATTTTTTTGCTGGTCCTAGGGCTTGAACTCTGGGCCTGGGCACTGTCCCTGAGCTCCTTTTGCTTAAGGCTAGCACTCTACCACTTGAGCAGCGGGCGCCACTTTTGGCTTTTTCTGTGATTAATTGAAGATGAGTCTCATAGACTTTCCTGCCTGGGCCGGCTTGGCTTCCAAACAGTAATCCTCAGATCTTATCCTCCTGAGTAGCTAGGATTACAGATGTGCACCATCTTCCCCAATTTGTTTCAGTGTTTTAATCCTCTTGTTTTGATTTAGCAATCTCAGCATGATTCTAACCCCCCCCCCCAACCCCCTAGGATCCCACTATGTACAGTCCAGGCTGTTCTCAAATTCATTATCTTCCAGCCCTAACCTCCAGTGGTATGGGATTTCAGGCCTTTACTAACACACTGAGCTTCTGGAGCCCTTTCTAAAAATACATCTTCAGGAAAAATAAAACTTAGCATTATTCCCATAACTGTATCATTGTATCAACAGCCCCAAGCCGAAATGTAAATATTGGTGCCTGTCAGGTCTTTCAATTAATACATGGTTTCTGTTCTCCTAAAGTTTACATTGTAGTCAAAGGGGTTGGGAGGAAAAACAAACAAAAAACCAGGTCAAGAGAATGGAAGTGCCTCTTTATAGTAATCAGGGAAGAACTCAATATTGTGGTGGTTGGATTTCAGTTCTCAGAAGGAAGGTGTGCCCAGTATCTATAATACAGGCAGAAGAAAGGGTTGGTGAAGCAGCTTGAAATTCAGGTCACTGGTGGAAGATGTATTAGGGCATCATTGGTCATCTTAACACTTTTGGCTGTTTCTTTTCTTTTTTTTTTTTTTTGGTCTTGCCAGTCCTGGGGCTTGAACTGAGAGCCTGGGCACTGTCCCTCAGCTCTTCAGCTCAAGGCTAGCACTCTACCACTTGAGCCACAACACCACTTCCAGCTTTTTCTGTTTATGTGGTACTGAGGAATCAAACCCAGGATGTCATGTATGCTAGGCAAACACTGTGAGAAGGCACATTCTCAGCCCACTCCCATTTTCAACCCTTCACAGTATAAGCCATGTATATATATGTTTTCCCCTTTCCTATCTCCTGCTACAATAATTGACAGTATGAGCTGTTAACCAGAACATGCCCCAGTGTCTGCACACAGAAAACTTACATGAACAGATGAGTAACAATGAAAAATATAGACCAGCTTGGCAAAGGTGTTTTTTTTTTTTCTCTTTTCAAAGTATAAAATTTTCCACTAGACGCAGGTAAGGTAATCCACTGGATATACAACACAAGAAGGGCAGCCTTTTAAATGAGTTGGTTTACTTTCAAGATGACACAGAATGCAAGAGTAGAACAAAGAGCAGACTCTGGCAGGAACCTAGGCTGGGTTTACTTGAAATTTACAGCTGAGGTAGCAATGGCTGACACAATGGCTGACAAACTAGAGACTGAGCCACTGTAGGATTTTTTTTTTTTTTAAAGGTTGTTCTTAATGTTCAGAGTCCTAGACAAAACTTCATTCTACCTATAGGTGGCAGAAATGTTACGACAGGAAATCCAGATGTTGAATGGGAATGGAATCAAGGGTCACCATCATCTCAGGGACAACAAACAGCTTACTTTTTGCCAGATTTCTTAATTCCACCTGTGGCTGCAGAAGGGGGGAAAAAATCAGTTAGGGAGTCTGACTTTCCTGCTATGGCTGGCTTCAAACAACAATCCTCCCAGGTCTCAGCCTCCTGAGAGACAAGTTTATAGGTGTGAGCCATTGGTGTGTAGTTGGAAAAAAAAAATAGTTCTTATAGACACAGCAATGACTGTATACTGTTTTACATCTACACTGTTGTGTACTTAACAAATTAGCTCATTTATCTTCCAGCCCCAGAATCTACAGCCAAGCCTTTATGTTTGGTGGTGTTCAAGGTTTCAAGCTAGTATGGGCGAACATGAGTGGCTTGACTTTTTGAGACAGGTTCTGGCTATATGTACCAGTTGGCTTGAAATTCATGATTCTTCTGCCTCAGCTTCCTGAGTGCTAGGATTAACAGGCATATGCTACCAATCCAAAATCTGGTGTACTCTTAATTGCCATACCACATTACCTATATCCCCTATTTTGTTCTTGGGGTCTGATTTGCTCAGTGCCTGTGTTTTACTCAAATCCACAAATGGCAATACATTTGGCACCCAACAAGTAGTTCAAAGGGATCGAACTCTAGGCCTCGGCACTGTCCCTCAGCTCTTCAGCTCAAGACTCTACCACTTGAGCCACAGCCATTTTCTGGTGGTTCATTGAAGATAAGAGTCTAATGAACTTTCCTGCCCAGGCTGGCTTTGAACCCTGATCCTCAGATCTCAACCTCTTTAGTGGCTACGATTATAGGTGTAAGCCACCAATCCCGGTTTAGCTGTAGAATTATTTCAGATGACAAGAATGAAGGAACAGGACTAGGATATTTTTTTTCTTGGGGGAGGGGGGGAAGAGATGGTCCTGGGGCTTGCACTCAGGGCCTGGGCTTGTGTCTGAGCCTCTTTGAGCCCAAGACTAGTTCTCTACCTCGTGAGGCACAGCATCACTTCCCGCTTTCTCTGAGTAGTTTATTGGAAATTAAGTGTCTCACAAATTTTTGGCTTTGAATTGCAATCCTCAGATCTTAGCCTCCTGAGCTAGGATTACAGGCATGAGCTACCGGTGCCTGGCTCACTTTTTTTTTTTTTTTTTAAGGTTTACTGGGATTTGAACTCAGGGTCTTCTGCTTTCTAAACAAGCATTCTACCACCTGAGTGCTGTCCCCTCCCTTCCCCCCCCCCCAGACCTGGGGCTTGGACTCAGGGCCCGGGCAATGTCCCTGAGCTTCTTTGGCTCAGGCTAGCACTATACCACCTGAGCCACAGCACCACTTCCAGCTATTTGTGGTACTGAGGAATTGAACCCAGGGCTTCAAGCATGCACTCTACCACCAAGCCACTTTCCCAGCCACCCCCACTTTGTTTTTAGTTATCTATCAGATAGGGTCTTTCTTGCCTTAGTGGGCCTGCACTACATGTAGTTTTCCTACTTTTATGTCTCTTGCCTTAGTGGGCCTGGACTACATGTAGTTTTCCTACTTTATGCCTCCTACATAGCTGGAAGATAGACTGCACTATCATGCCCAGCTTTATTCATTTAAGAGTCTCCCTAATCATTTTTGGCCCAAGCACACTTTCAACTATCTTCTCCCCTGATTTCCTGAATAGCAAGGATTACAGGTATGAGCCACTGCCTTAGACAAAATAAATCCTAACAAAAATTAAGCTGGTCAGCCGGGCACCAGTGGCTCACGCCTGTCATTCTAGCTACTCAGGAGGCTAAGATCTGAGGAATGCAGTTCAAAGCCAGCCCAGGCAGGAAAGTCCATGAGACTCTTATCTCCAATAAACCACTAGAAAACTGGAAGTGGTGCTGTGGCTCAAGCAGTAGAACACTGACCTTGAGCTGAAGGGTGCAGGGACAGTGCCCAAGCCCAGAGTTCAAGCCCCGTGACTGACCATAAAAAAAAATTAAGCTAGTCATGGTGACATATGCCTGTAATACCAGCACTTGGGGAGGTGTTTGAAGGCATCCTAGGCTACATTACTAAGGAAGAAAAAAGGATGTGCTCAATCAGTACTGGTTAGATATTCCTCCTCTAAAATGCTGGGGACAGGAGTGTTTCAGATTTGGTGATCTTTCCATATACAGAATGAGATACTTGTGGATGGAATCCTAGTCTACAGTGCAATATGCTTGACATTCTGAAAGGGTGTTTTCAATAGCTACACCCTCAGTGCAGTGTAAACAATAATGGAAAGCCAGGTACCAGTGGCTCCTGCATGTAATCTTACTCAGAAGGCTGAGATCTGAGGATCTCAGTTCAAAGTCAGTTGGGCACAAAAGTCCCCAAGGGAGTATCATCTCCAATGAAGCACCCAAAAACCAGAAGTGATGCTGTGCCTCAAGTGGTATAGGAATAGCCTGGGGCACAGAGAGGCCTGGGGACAGCCCCCAAGTCCTGAGTTCCAGCCCCACAATTTACAAAAAGAGAAAAAAAGCACCTGACACGAGATGGTTAACTCCTCTGTACAGCATCTTAATAACAATAAGATTATATTTTAAAAAACAGGGGAAAAAGACACACAAAGAAGAGAAACTATTTGGGAGAAGAGAATTAAAAACGAACAATAATGGATCAAAGTCACTGGAACAGAGGTCTTGAGAAGACCTGAATAAGAGTTCCATTATTCTTGCCTCCATTATGCCCTGCATATTTATGTGCTTAAGAAGCACATAAAGAAGCCAGGCACTGGTGGCTCACGCCTGTAATCCTAGCTACTCAGGAGGCTGAGATCTGAGGATCACAGTTCAAAGCTAGCCCAGGCAGGAAACTCCGTGAAACACTTATCTCCAATAAATCACCAGAAAACTGGAAGTGGTGCTGTACCTCAAGTGGTAGAGCACTAGCCTAGAGCTGAAGAGCTGAGGGGCTGAGGGACAGCACCCAGGCCCAGAGTTCAAGCTACATGACTGACAAAAAAGAAGCACATAGAGAGGCTGGGATATAGCTTAAGTGGTAGACTGCTTGACTAGCATGAATGAAGCTCTGAGTTTGATTCCTCAGTACCACATAAACAGTAGCACTGTGGCTTAAGTGGTACAATGCTAGCCTTGAGCAAAGAAGCTCAGGGACAATACCCAGGCACTGAGCTCAAGACCCAGGACTGGCAAAATTTTAAAAAAAGCCAAAAGTGGAGGCAAAAAGTGGAGGTGTGGCTCAAGTGGTAGAACACCACCCCTGAGTGGAAAAAAGCTAAGGGTTAGGGCCCAGGCCCAGTTTAAGCCAAAGTACTGCATAGGAAAAGGAAAAGAGAAGGGGGCCCGGCACGGGTGGCTCACGCCTGTAATCCTAGCTACTCAAGAGGCCGAGATCTGAGGATCGCTGTTCAAAGCCAGCCCAGCCAGGAAAGTCCTTGAGGCGCTTATCTCCAGTTAACCACCAGAAGACTGGAAGCGGCTCTGGGGCTCAAGTGGTAGAGCACTGGCCTTGAGCTGAAGAGCTCAGGGACAGCACCCAGGCCCAGAGTTCAAGCCCCACAACTGACCAAAAGAAAAAAGTATGAAAGAAGGAAAGAAAGAAAAAAAGAAGCACATAAAATAGGGCTGGGAATGTGGCTTAGTAGTAGGGTGCTTGCCTAACATGCATGAAGCCCGGGGTTCAATCCCTCAGTGTCAGCCACAGCCCAGGCCCTGAACTCAAGCCCCGGGACTGGCAAAAAATAAAAATAGATAAATAAAAAGCACATTAGGACTGCTGGGCCAGAAAGTCATTTAAAATGTAACACATTAAAATGTAACACATTCCTCTTATACCAGAGGAAAAAAAGACAAAATAATGCAAGTGAGGGGGGGGATGGGTGTTTAGGTCAGAAAAGCACAAGCAAGCCCGGGAGCCTGCACTTTTTATCTTTTAGCCTAGACACACCCACAACTGACTCAAGAAAAGAGGGGGAGAAAAAGCCATTTATTACAAGAATAGGAGTAAAAAAGTAAAAAAAAAAAAAAAAAAAAAAGAACAATGTTCAAAGCAGCAGAGGCGGTAAATGGCACATGTGGGCAAAGAAAATTGTGGACGCTGGTTTAGTAACCAACCTACGCGTGTCCGCAGGAATGGGAACCCGAGGCTGCCCAGGGCCGAGGCCTAGTGCGCCGGCCCGGATCCCCCCCCCATTCCCGCCCCGGACCCTCCCTCCCCCCCGGCCCGGGTCCCCCCCTCCCCGGTGAGCCACTTACCGAGGGGCCCCTTTCCCGCGGCCTTCGCTTTCAACTCCTCGAGTTTCTTCTGCTCCTCTTTCTGTTTCTGCTTGAAGGCCTTGTCTTCCTAGGGGAGGAGGCCGCGCGCGATCACTGCAGGCCGGGCCCCCGGCCCCCCCCCCCCGGCCCCGGCCCCCGATCGCCCCCGGCCCCCGATCCCCCCCGGCCCCCCCCGGCCCCCGATCTCCCCCGGCCCCCGCCTTCCCCCCGGCCCCGGCCCCCGATCCCCCCCGGCCCCGGCCCCCGATCCCCCCCTGCCCGGCCTCCCGCGCCTCCAAGGCCCCGGCCTCACCTCATCCATCTCCTTGGCCTGCTTCTTGGGCTGCTTCAGGGGCTTCTTCTTGCCACCTGCGGGCGACACGAGCGCGCTCAGCCCGTCCCCCCGGCCCGCGCCCCGGTCCCGCCCCGCCAGCCCGGCCCCGCCGCGCAGACACTCACCCTCGCGGCCGGACATGATGCCAGCCGCGCCTCGGCCCAGACCCTGACCCGAAGCCGGAAGCGGGGCGCCCCAAGGCGCGGCGCCTCACAGGCGGGCCCGCGGATTGGCTCTCGAACCGGAAGTTCCCCTTCCCTCACAGCAAGGGCCTTTCCGGGACGGGAGGGCGGGTGCTAAGGGGTCAGGGGTCGGCCGGGTGAATGCCGCCGGATCCGGCCCACCGCTGGCGCCGAGGAGGGCTGCGAGCTGCGGGTACGAGGCCCGGGGCGGTCCCTCCCGGGAGCGAGCCGCCGCTGTGCGCGGGAGGCCTGCCTGGGCCTGGGTGACCAGGAGCCGGGAGGAGAGGGGCATGCGCAGAGCTGCCGCCCCGGAGCGGAGCGACCCGTCAGACAGACGGGGGCGGGGGGTGCAGGCCGACCCCCAGGCCCCGGGGCTGTGGGAACCACCGGGAGGCAGGTCTTTGTTCTTGCTGTTACTGTTGGTGTCAGTTTTGTCGGTGGTGGGGCTTGAACTCGGAGCCCCGGCGCTGTCCTGGTGGTTCACTGGAGATGTGAGTCTCAGGGCCTTTCCTGCCCGGGCTGGCTTTGAACCGCGATCCTCAGCTCTCAGCCTCCTGAGTAGCTAGGATGACAGGCGTGAGCCACAGGCACCCGGTTTAGAAGGCAGGGGTGTTTTTTGTTGTTATTTTGTTTTAAGCAGGGTTTCATTCTGATTCTCAAGCTAATTTGGGATGTACCCATGTAGCCCCCAAGCTGGCCTTGACCTCACTATCTTCCTGCCTCAGCCTCCAGAGTGCTTTAATGACAGATGTCAGCCACTACACCTGGATGAAGTTTGGGTTTTTATAAAAATAATCAGGATGCAGCTCTTTGCAAATTCTGTTTATTCATTTAGTACATTTGTGTGGAGGGAGGGAGGGAAAGGTCCTGGGGCTTGAACTCTGGGCCTGGGTACTGTCCCTGAGCTTTTTTTGCTCAAGGTTGGTCCTCTACAGCTTGAGCCACACCTACACTTTCAGCTTTTTGGTGGTTAATTGGAGATAAGAATATCATGGAGGGGGGCTGGGAAGGTGGCTCAGTGGTAAGAGTTCTTGCCTTGCATGCATAAGGCCCTGGGTTCGATTCCTCAGCACCACATAAGCAGAAAAAAAAGCCGGAAGGGGCACTGTATCTCAAGTGGTAGAACACCAACCTTGAGCTGAAGAGCTCAGGGATGGCGCACAAGCCCAGAGTTCAGGCCCCACGACCGACAAAAAAAAAAAAAAAAAAAAAAAAGAATATCATGGAGCCTGGCACCAGTGGCTCACACTGGTCATCCTAGCTACTCAGGAGGCTGAGATATAAGGATCGTGGAATCAGAGAGAGATAGATTAGCCAGCTGTATGGGGGAACTCTAGGGCAGGGAGGAGTTCAGATCTGGGTGGAGCTAAGGACCAGAGGGTGGGTATAATACTAACAAAAGCCAGGCTGGGCAGAAAACTGTCTCCAATGAGCCACCAGAAAACCAGAAGTGGCTCTGTGGCTCAGAATGGTAGAGCGCTGGACTTGAGTGCAAAAGCTCAGGGACAGCCTTCCAGGCCCTGAATTAAAGCCGCTGCTGACTTTGAACCTCCATCCTCAGATCTCACCTTCTGGATTATGGGCGTGAGCCACCAGTGCCCGGCAAGAGTCTCAGATTTGTCTGCCCAGAATGACTGAACTGAGATCTTCACATCTCAGCCTCCTGAGTAGCTAGGATTACAGGTGTGAGCAACAGGTACCTGGCTGCCTGGACCCCCTTTAGCCAGAAGGCACATGTCTGCCCTCCCTGCTTTGTTTTTCAGGGGGTCTGAGTTCTTCACCAATGAGAAGGCAGAGGTGGGATACTGTGGCCTGGACTGTGTTCGCTATCACAGCTTCCTCAGGAAGCACTTTGTTCCTCAGCACCTGGCACTGTCTTGTCCCCATCTTTCTCTTGCTTTACTCCCTGTGGCTTACTGAGTCAACCACCAGGTGTCGCTCTGACACTTAAGAGCTTTGGGATCTATGAAGAAGGCACCAGATTTTCCTGGCAATTTGGATAACCTTGTCTCCAGGGTCTTCAGAGTCATTCTGTTCTTGAGCTGTGGCAAAGCCTGACTCTAGATACTTCTGGTGCCCCGTTCAGATCAGAGAAGTAGGCATTGGTAGGGCCCAAAGGGAAGGAACAAAGAAGCCTGATCTGGTGTGCAGGCATGAGACAGGGGAGGTAGGAGAAATCTCCAGAAGGTGAGAAATCTAAGACTGGGACTTAGTAGGCCGGAAAGGCAGGTTGAAGGGCTGACGTGGACATTAGAAAAACTATTCTCTGTGCAAGACAATTACCTTCTCCAAAGAGAACTTTTCTGTCTTGTGACATCAATGATCTTGTCCTCATCAGGGAGTCTAGGAAGTTGCATGTGAGAATCTTTTAGAGAAATGACCTGAGAGCTGGGAATGTGTTTGCCTAGCATGCATGAAGCCCTGGGTTCCATTCCTCAGTACTATATAAGCAGAAAAAACCAGAAGTGGTGCTGTGGTTCAAGTGGTAGAGTACTAGCCTTGAACTGTTAAGCTGAGGGGCAGTGCCCAGGCCCAGAGTTCAGGCCCTATGACTCACACACACACACACACACACACACACACACACACACACACACACACACACACACACACACACACACACACACACACACACACACACACACCAAAAAAGAGCCAGGCACACACACACACACCAAAAAAGAGCCAGGCACCAGTAGCTCACACCTATAGTCCTAGCTACTCAGGAAGCTGAGATCTGAGGATCACAGTTCAAAGCCAGTCCTGGCATAAAAGTCCATCAGACTCTTATCTTCAATAAACTACTCAGAAAAAGCTGGAAGTGGCACTATGGCTCAAGTGGTAGAGCACAGAGGCTCAGGGACAGAGCCTAAAACCAGAGTTCAAGCCCTGGGACTGGTAAAACAATCAATCAATCAATGTGACTGTGCTTCTTAAACTGCCCTGTATCACCCTCAGTTCCACCAATACACAGAGAGCCTTTAGGTATCTGTGGGACTTAGTTCACATGGACACAACTGAAGTTTGAGAACTTTCTTCAGCATTATCAAAAGACTGGGCATTCGATTCTCAGTCAGGTTATCAGAGAGACCTGAGAGGTACAGGGAGGGATAGGAAGGAGGGTTTGGTTTATGTGGTGTCATGACAGAAAGGGGTTCAATGTCCCAATCTGTTCTGTCCAGGGGACTACATCTTGCCCCAGAAGCTGTTGTCTGACTTTAGCAGAGTGGCCCCTCTGACATTCCTCCTCCCTCTCCCCAGCCTCACAGATCTGATGATGGGGTGCAGCCCTGTGTTTGCCATGCAGCAGATGGGAGGTGCGCCCCACACACTGGCACGGAGACGCCTCCTTGGAAGGGATCTGTTTCCGATCAGGAGTCTGTGCAGCTCCAGCTCCAGCCAGCCGGGAGAGAAGCGATCTGAAGAGGTAGCCCTCCGGCTGTCTCATCGCCTGCCAGCACTAGGCAAGGCCCTGGGGCACAGCATTCAGCAAAAAGCAGCCGCCACTGCCAAGACGTGGTGGGACAGATACGAAGAGTTTGTTGGACTCAATGAGGTTCGAGACGCCCAGGGAAACGTGACTGAGGTAAGAATCAGAACTAAGATGGTTGTCCGGCTCTCTTGACTTGGGAAATGTGGCCTGCTGGCTCCCAGGAAACACGTCACCAGCTGTGTAGTGCTGGGAAGCCACGTTCAGATTTGCTTCTTTCTCTTCTCCTCCCCTCCCTCCCTTCCCTCCCTCCCCTCCCCTCCTTTGTTTCTTTCTCTTTTTCTTTCTTCCTGGCCTTGAACTTCAGTCCTCAGATCTCAGCCTCCCGAGTGGCTAGGGTGACAGGCGTGAGCCACGGCCTTAGTTAGCCGTGCTGTGGCTGGTGGTATCACCAGGCCTTGCTGTGGCTTGGGAATAGCGAATACAGATTATGCTCATTGTTAGGCTGTATGCAAGTTTCTCAGGGGCGTGTTATTTCCGCCTGAGTGGATAAATTCCACGGCTTCAGACAGGGTGTGGCCTGGGGCTGCATTTTAACCACCACTGAGTAAACCCGGATTAACTGCCCAAGGACTGGTTCTACCTTTGCAGCTAACACCCCAATGGGGCCCGCCTTTTGTTTTTGCCAGGGGAGGTGGCTGGGCCTGGGTGCTGTCCCTGAGCTTTTGTGCTCAAGGCTAGTGCTCTACCACTTGCACCAGAGCACCACTGCTGGCTTTTTGTGGTTCACTGGAGTTCAGTCCCATTGCACTTTACATCCCCCCAGGCTGGCTTTGAACCCCCGATCCTCAGATCTCAGCCTCCTGAGTAGCTAAGATGACAGGCGTGAGCCACCAGCTACCCAGTTCCAGCACCCTCTTCTTAGCCATGAAGCAGAGCCTGTGTAGGTGCGGGGAAAAGGAGCTGATGGTGTCTGCTCTCCTCTCTCCAGGCAGAAAAGGTGTTCATGGTGGCTCGAGGCCTTGTCCGGGAGGCTCGAGAGGCTTTAGAGGCTCAGCAGGCCAAGCTGAAAGAGGTGAGGGCCCGCTTGGACCGCGTCTCCAGAGAGGACAGCCAGTACCTGGAGCTAGCCACCCTGGAACACAGGATGCTACAGGTAGGTCTTCCTCGCCCTGGCATACTGGAGGAGGGCTGGCTGGAAACCCTGACTGTCTCGTGGGACAAGAGGCTTTGGTAACGAGGTAGCCTGGAAGGCAAAGCCAGGGCTCCACTCTTCACAAGTCTGTCCATCTGCTTTTTCCTCAAGGGTGGAGTGGACAGGCCAACGCAGTCCTCCATGGAGGGAGTGCTAGGTTCTTTCTTTTCCTTCCTTCCTTCTCCTTTCTTCCCTTCTTCCCTCCCTTCCCCTCCTCCCCAGCCCCCATCTTTTTGTGTGTGGATGGTGAGGCTTGAACTCAGGGCCTAGGCACTGTCCCTGAGGTTTGATTTTTTTTTTTACTAGCCTTCTACCACATGAGTCACTGCTTCACTTCTGGCTTTTTTGTTTGCTTGTTTATTTTTGCTTTTGCTTTTTGGCCAGTCCTGGGGCTTGAACTCAGGACCCTGACACTGTCCCTGAGCTTCTTCTGCTCAAGGCTAGCCCTCTACCACTTGAGCCACAGCGCCATTTCTGGCTTTTTTCTGTGTATGTGGTACTGAGGAATCGAACCCAGGTCTTCACGCATGCTAGGCAAGCACTCTACCACTAAGCCACATCCCAGCCCCACTTCTGGCTTTTTTTTTTTGGTGGTTAATTAGAGAGAAGAGTCTCAACAGACTTTCCTGCTGGAGCTGGCTTTGAACCATGATCCTAGAACTAAATCTCCTAAGTAGCTAGGCCCTTCCTTCTTTTGTTCCTGCCTTTTTTTTTTTTTTTTTTTTTTGCCAGTCACGGGCCTTGAACTCAGGGCCTGGGTGCTCTTGCTGAACTTTTGTGCCCAAGGCTAGTGCTTTGAGCCACAGAGCTACTTGGATTTTCTGCTGTTTCACTGACTTTTCTGCCTGGGCTGGCTTTGAACCACAGTCTTCAGATCTCAGCCTTCTGAGTATCTAGGGTTGCGGGCATGAGCCATCAGTGCCTAGCTTGCTCCTTCCTGCCTGTCTGCCTGTCTTGGGCCTTGAACTCAGTGACTAAACTTCATTTGCTCAAAGCTAGTACTCTACCATTTGAGCCACAGCTCCACTTCTGGCTTTTTGGGTAGTTCATAAGAGATATGAGTATCACGGACTTTTCCTGCCTACGTTGGCTTTGAACCATGATCCTCAGATCTCAGCCTCCCGAGTAGCTAGGATGACAGGTGTGAGCCACCAGTACCCAGCTCCTTTGCTCTTCTGTGACGATGCTTTGCTTCCACAGGATGAGAAGAGGCTGCGTACAGCCTACCTGCGTGCCGAGGACTCTGAGCGGGAGAAGTTCTCTCTCTTCTCAGCCGCCGTGCGGGAGAGTCACGAGAAGGAACGCACGAGGGCAGAGAGGACCAAGAACTGGTCCCTTATTGGGTCAGTCCTGGGAGCCCTCATTGGCGTGGCTGGTTCTACCTATGTGAACCGTGTCCGGCTACAGGAACTGAAGTCCTTACTCCTAGAGGCCCAGAAAGGACCTGTGAACCTCCAGGAGGCCATCCGGGAGCAGGCATCTAGCTACTCTCTCCAGCAAAAGGATCTCCAGGACCTCATGGTGGACCTGAAGGGCCTGGTGCATGCTGGGAAGGGTCAGGGTTCTGGGTCACCAGCGGGCAGTCCCCCCACTAGAGACAGAGAAACCGATGTCTTTTCAGCCGCTGTGAAAGAACAGCTCAGTCACTCCCGGCAGGTCCAGGCCTGTCTTGAGGCTTTACGAGAACAGCTTGATGGCCTGGAAAAGACTTGTAGCCAAATGGCTAGAGTGGTTCAACTTGTAACAGCTGCCACACACCCAGGCCTGGTGGAGCCAGTAGATGGAGCTCTGGCCAGCCCTTTGCTAGAGCAGGGGCGCATGATTCTGGCCCTGTCTGACATGGAGCAGAAGCTAGAGGCCCAGGTTAACAGGAACACCGTGTATAGTACAGCACTTACCTGTGTGACGTTTTTGATCACACTCCCTGTGTTCTACATGCTATTCAAGGCTGGCTAGTCCCTGGAGCCACCTCCAGAGGGTCTAAGGGGTAAATAGGGCTTTCTTTGTTTTGATTTTTTTTTTTCTTTTTAGTTGGTCATGAGTCTTGAACTCAGGGCCTGGGCACTGTCCCTGAGCTCTTTGCTCAAGGCTAGTACTCTACCACTTGAAGCCACAGCTCCACTTCTGGTTTTTTGTTGGTTTATTGGAGATAAAAGTCTCATGGATTTTCTTGCCCGGGCTGGCTATGAACTGCAATCCTCAGATCTCAGCCTCCTGAGTAGCTAGTAGCTAGGATGACAGGCGTGAGGTAAGCACCGGGCTGGGCTTGCTCTGTGTGTGTGTGTGTGTGTGTGTGTGTGTGTGTGTGTGTGTGTGTGTGTGTGTGTGTGTGTGTGTGTGTGTGTGTGTGTGTGTGTGTGTGTGTGTGTGTGTGTGTGTGTGTGTGTGTGTGTGTGTGTGTGCGCGCGCGCACGCTGGTACCATGGTTTGATCTCAGGGCCTGAGTGCTGTCCTTTAGCTTTTATTGCTCAAGGCTGGTACTCTGTCTCTTGAGCCACAGCTTTTTGGTGGTTCATTGGAGATAATACTGTCACAGACTTTCCGACTCTGAGTGACCCAGAACTCCAATCTTTAGTTCTCAGCCTCCTGAGAAGCTAGGCTGATAGTACCTGGCCTTAGCTTTTGGTCTATTTGAGCATCTTCTGTGTGGTCTCACCAGCAGACCTACTTGGTTCTGTAGTTAATGCTTCTTTATATTAATTGTCAATGCCTTGTGTTAATGTCCAATTAAAAAGTCTTAAAGAGTTTGTATTACTTATAAGAACTTCAATCAGGGGCTGAGAAGGTGGCTCAGTGGTAGAGCGCTTGCCTTGCATGCCTGAGGCCCTGGGTTCAATTCCCCAGCACCACATAAGCAAAAAGAAAAAAGCCAGAAGTGGCACTGTGGCTCAAGTGGTAGAGCACTAGCCTTGAGCTGAAGAGCTGAGGGACAGCGCCCAGGCCCAGAGTTCAGGCCCCACGACCGGACCAAAAAAAAAAAAAAAGAACTTCAATCAGAGTCTTGTCCATTGAACTCGTTGATCTGAGACCCAGGATTGGGCCTAGCCTGGAAGGAATCACCCCCTTTAGTTCCTTTTTTATCTCTGCTAGGTTCCCATTTCAGGAGTATGCTCCCTCCTGAAGCCTGGACTATTATTTACTTTTTGTTTTTATTTTTATTTTTGTTGCTCATGGGCCTGGAACTCTTATAGTGACCGGTAGTCAGTCTGGGTCCCTGGTGCAGAGTATTTGGGACAGCACTAGAATGTTACTGTGCCTACTCTGCCTTAGGATGACTCTCCATAGGCGTAGACAAAGTTCTGGCTCTCACTCAGGAGAAAGAGTCAAAGGAAGAGCCCCCCACAAAAGGTATGGTCAGGCCTAGAGTTAGACGGTCTTGAGGACCTCCGATCTCTTTATGTATATATGTTAGTCTTAGGGCTTGAACTCAGAGCCTGGGTGCTAACCTTTGTATTCTTCTGCTCAAGGCCAGATCTTTGAGCTACATACAGCTACATAACAGCTCCACTTCTGGTTTTCTAGTGATTATCTAGAGATAGGAGTCTGACTTTCTGGCCAAGCTGGTTTTGAACTTCCATTCTCACATCCCAGCCTCCTGAGTAACTAGGATTACAATGTGAATCTCCAGTGCCAGAACATAGCTCCTCTTCTGGCTTTTTTTTTTTTTGGGGGGGGGGTCCAGTCATGGGGTCTGAACTCTGGGCCTGCGCACTGTCCCTCAGCTGTTCAGCTCAAGGCTGGCACTCTACCACTTGAGCCACAGTGCCACTTCTGGGTTGTTTTTTTTCTGCTTATGTGGGCCTCAAGCATGCAAGGCAAGCGCTCTACCACTGAGCCACCTTCCCAGCCCCCCCCCTTTTTTTCTTTTAACTTGGAGATAAAGATTCTCGAGGACTTTATTGCCCATGCTAGCTTTGAACTATGATCCACAGATCTTGGCCTCCTGAGTACCTAGGATTACAGGTGTGAGATACAACATAGTCCAGGCTGACCACAACCTTGAGATCATCCTGCTTCACCTTATGGTGTGCTGGGATTACAAGTGTGCACTATTATACATGGCTACCTTTCCTTTTTCAGAGGATTTCTCCAGCTAAATGCATTAGTGGTCCCTTGTAAATAGAAACTGTTGCTCTGCATACACTGAAGAGTTGGTTCCCCCCCTTTTTTTTTTGTTGGTGGTGGTAGGTTTTGAACTCAGGGTTGGGCCCTGCCATTGAGCTCTTTTGCTCAAGGCTAACACTCTACCACTTTGAGTCACAGCTCCACTTCTGGTTTTTGACTGGCTCATTGGAGATAAGGGTCTGGGCGGGGGGGGGGGGGGGGGGGCCTTCAAACTTTCAAACTGCAATCCTCAGATCTCAGCCTCCTGAATAGGTGGGATGATGGGTATGTCAACTAGTGCCTAGCTCTCCCAGAGTGCACTGGAGCTTTGTTTGTGTCGGAGGTACCAAAAGCATTTCTCATGAAGCAATTTCTGCCCTTGAGTCCTGTATTCCATCCTAGGCTGCAAATGCAGCTCCAATGGTGCTGCTATGAACCTTGGTACATTTTGGTCCTTCCACCTCTGGTGTGGTCCCGGTTCCAGAATGGCAGGCAGAGAAATCCCTGCCCTTGAATATTCCTTCTCCTGAAATGATAGGGGGTGTCCTGTCTGTGTCCCGAGAAGAAGAGTTGTGGGGGGTGAATCTAAAGCTCCTGTCTGGAGCAAGGTAGATCCTGATAGGTATGCACCCAAGTAAGGAGATTTGAAGAGTGGAGATTCCCTGCACAGGAAGGGGGGGGGGGTGGCTCCATACACTGCAAATCAGAAACACCAAAATGTGGTGAGGGAATCAGAGCAGGCCGTTCTGCCCGTGGTGTGGAATGGGTGTGGTGGAGCTGTGGGGTCTTAGAGAATAGGAAAGAAGAGTTGCAGTGTGCTCTCGTCAGCCATGATGGTACTTGACCAAAGGGCTGGGTAGGTCTCGATTGAGGTATTAGAAGCAGAGGTAGGTAAAAGGGGGTGTTGGGGAGGGTGAGACAGATGACTTATAGGGGTGGGACAAAAAGGAGCCAATAATTGGTCTGATTGAGGCCCCTGAGAGTCTTCCTGGTGATGATACAATGATTTTGCCTGAGGTTGAGCTGAGTCAAAAAATGAGGCTCCTATGGCCCACACCTGTCATCCTAGCTACTCAGGAGGCTGAGATTGAAGGGTCATAGTTCAAAGCCAGCCTGAGGACAGGAGATTCCCTGAGCCTCTTACCTCCAGTTAATCAGCAAAAAGCCACAAGTCAGAGTTTGTGTGGCTCAAGTGCTAGAGCACCAGCCTTGAGGGGGAAGCAAGGGGAAAAAATGCTAAGGGACAGAGCTTACCCAGGCCTTGAGTTCAAGCCCCTTCCTCCCCCCTCTCCAGTATTGGTGGGACAGTTCTGGGCTCCTGTGTTCGCAGGTCCATGCTTGAAAAGTTCTTACACTAAGCCCCAGAATGGGTCTCAGGAAAACAAAATCCGAGCGCATGTGTGTGCTGCACGCGTGGAGTTCAGACTTGCCCAAAACTTTCTCAGCTTGGGGGTGGGGGGGTGGATCCAGGTATAGACTTGGGAAGAAAAGAAGGCAGTGGAGGTGAACCCCTCCCTGGAGCTCCCCACCCCCACCATGCACACACACCATCCTGTGACAGGCTGGGGGGGTGTCACCTTCAACTTGCCCAGGAGCAAATAAAGTTGGGGGGGGGGAGAGAGAGAGAGAGGGAGGGAGGGAGGGAGGGAGGTGTCGGGTTACAAGGTTTAGTGGATGGCGCAAACTCAGGTCCAAAGCCCGTGATCTTTCTCCAACAGCCTGGGGTGGGGACCGGAAAAAGAGTCCCAGGAAAAAGAGAGAGAGAGAAAGAGAGTGGGGGGAGGAAAAGAGAGGGAGGGAAAGAGGGAGGGAGGGAGAGAGGTGGGCAGGGCCAGGTGCTAGAGAGCGCGAGAGCTCCTGCAGGAGTTCAGGTAAAGAAAGTTGGGAGAGCGGCTTGGAAGGAAGCTCCCAGAGAACAAAACACAGGTGAGGGGCGGGCAGGGGAGGGGGGCCGGGGGTGGGGGTCCCAGGGCCGGGCAGGGGAGGAGGGGCAGGGGGTGGGGGGGCAGGGGGGGTCCCAGGACCGGGCAGGGGAGGGGGGCAGGGGGTGGGGGTCCCAGGGGCGGGCAGGGGAGGGGGGGCAGGGGGTGGGGGGCCCCAGGGGCGGGCAGGGGAGGGGGGGCAGGGGGTGGGGGGCCCCAGGGGCGGGCAGGGGAGGGGGGGCAGGTGGTGAGGGTCCCAGGGGCGGGCAGGGGAGGGGGGCAGGGGGTGGGGGGTCCCAGGGGCAGGGGAGGGGGGCAGGGGGTGGGGGGTCGCAGGAACGGGCAGGGGAGGGGGTAGGGGGTGGGGGGGTCCCAGGGGCGGGCATGGGAGGGGGGCAGGGGATGGGGGAGTCCCAGGGAAGGGGGGCAGGGGGTGGGGGTCCCAGGGGTGGGCAGGGGAGGGGGGGCAGGGGGTGGGGGGTCCCAGGGGCAGGGGGTGGGGGGTCGCAGGAGCGGGCAGGGGAGGGGTAGGGGGTGGGGGGGTCCCAGGGGCGGGCATGGGAGGGGGGGCAGGGGATGGGGGAGTCCCAGGGAAGGGGGGCAGGGGGTGGGGGGTCCCAGGGAGGAAGGATCCAGGAGTGGGGGGTGGGGGGGAGAGATCAGGCTCTGCACTACTCACCCCTCCGAAGGCGTGCGTGGGGGGGTGGGGTGCAGAGCGTGACCCCCTGCGTGCAGGTGAGGCCCGGCGCGGCCCCCTCCCCTCTCCCCCCTTCCCCGCGTTGCCGTGGTGACCGCCGCCGGCGCTCCGCCCCCCTCCCCACGCCGCTCTCCGCGAAGGCGGACGGGAGTGGGGGGGGGGAGAGTCAGGGGAGGGGGTGAGGGGGGGAGAGGGTTCCCCGATGATTCAGGGCCCGTGCACCCCCCTCTACCCCCCCACCCTCCTCCTCCTCCTCCCGCGGCTTCCGGCTTGGCCCGGGGCACCCAAGGGGGTGAGGGAGGAGGGGGGGGGAAGCTCCCCCCTCCCGGGGCGGACGGGGGGGGGAGCCGAGCCCCTCTCGGTCTGTCTGTCGGTCTGTCTGTCTGTCTCCCCCCCCCCCGCTCCCCTTCCCGATCGCCTCGGAGCCCGGCTTTTTGTCTCCTTTGTTCCCAGCCGGTGGCAGAGCCCGGGAGGGGAGGGGAAGGGAGGGAGGGAGGGAGGGAGGGGCGGGCAGCCCGGGCAGCAGCAGCAGCAGCAGCAGCAGCAGCAGCAGCAGCAGCAGCGGGGCGGGCGCCGTGTTCCAGCCCGTCTCGGTCTCCGGGTAACAGCTGAGACCCACCTCCCGGGGCTGGCGGGGCGGGGAGGGGGGAGGAGGGCGGGGGGAGGGAGGGGAGGGCGGGGGGAGGGCCGCCGCCGCCGCCGCCGCCGCCGCGCGCGCAGAGCCCCGGCCAGCCCGAGCCCCGCGGCGCGCGCGTGCACCCCGCTCCCCACCCACCCCCGCCGACCCCGCCCCGGCTGGTGAGTTCCAAAAGGAAGGGGGGCGGCGGGGGTGGGGTGGGCGAGGGGGGCGGGCGGTGATGGCGCGGGCGCCCCCCCTCCCCTCCCTCCACACACACACACCCCTTGCTCTCTTAACCAAGTGTCTTCAGATCTCCCGGGGATGGGACGGGATGGGGTGGGGGGGAGGTCCTGGGAGGAAGTTTGTTTATTTTGGGGGGGTTAGGGGGGAGCCACACACTTGTGAGCGCGGGAAGGCCAACTCTTCTCTCCCCCCCCCACTCCCACCTCCAGGCGGGGTGGCTCCTTCCCCCTGTCAGGCGATTGGGAGATGGGAGGAGGTGGAGCTGCTCATCTGAAAAGAGGGGGACCCCCCCTTCTTCCTGGCCCCAAGCTACTCCTACAAACCCCCCCTCCTCCCCGCCCAGCCCCCCCCAGCCACTTTGCTTGGGATCCTGGTTGGTGGCCCCCCTTTGGGGGGGGGCGGTGTTCAGGTTTTCTTTCCCCTTAAAGCTTTTCCCAGGCTGGACTGACAAAGGGTGGGGAGGGGGGCCATTGAGAGAGGGAGACCCTCCCCCCCACCCCCCCCCTTCTCCATACATAGTCTTTTCTTGGGCAGGTGAGCCTTGGGTCTTTGTGAATGGCTAAGTCCCTGGTGACCTTAATTAACATCATCCGGAAGGCAGGTGTCACTGTTGATGGGTGACACCCCCCCCCCTGGATAGACCCTGGAGAGTGAGACTTTGGGGGTGGGGGGGTACAGAAAGGGAAGGCCTCTTTCTTACTGATTCTCAGACCCCCGTAAAGATGTGCAGGTATGGAAAGGCTGAGTTTGTGAACCGCAGCTGCAGGACAGAGGCTACTATGAGACTGTGGGCAGAAGTCAGATGGTCTTGTTGCCCTGCTGAGGACAGGTTCAGAGAGAGAGGGAGTGGGAAAGAGAGGGAGAATGGGATTACTCCCCAAGAGGCCTGGCTGGGCAGGCCTGGGCACAGGCAGAGTTAAGACTTTGGCTTTGAGCCTGAGCAGGGTCTGAGATTGGTGGAAGGGGGCGGGCGGGGGGGGGGGGGGGTTGTGGAGGGGGATATAGGTGGGAGATCCTGGTTGGTGCAAGCTAGAGATATGAGGCCTGCTCCAAATTAGCCTTTGCAGACGGTTGTAAGCCTGGTCAGTAATAAAATATATATAATCCATAATAGATGTATGTATTCTTGTACAGACTGTGCAGTGGAATAGGTGTTCATTTGGGAAGCACCTGCTTTGTGCTAATAATGTCTGTACCAACTTGCTGGGGGGGGGTGGCTTCCAATCAAAGGCCAGACTCTCCCCTGTTTTAAGGAGTTCAAGTGCCAGGCATTGGTGGCCCAGGCCTGTAATCTTAGCCTAAACTCAGGAGATCTTGGAGGAACCACAGGTTGAACCCGAGTGAGCAGCAACAGGCATATAACCAGCAGAAAGCTAGAAGTGGAGTTCATGGGGCTCACGTTGGCAGAGCACTGGCCTTGAGCAGAAAAAGCTTAAGGGATAACACTCAGGCCCTGAGTTCAACCCCTAGTACTGCCCTCCCACCCACCCCCCAAAAAAAAACAGAAAGAAAAAAGAAGCTTTGGTTTTTGGTGGTGTCTCTAATAATAGGCACGCACTCTACCACATAGACTTGTCAGAGCAGTTCTACCTTCTCCCATCCTTCCAATGGGAAATTAGAGCCCAAGGCAGAGCTCAGGATTGGTCAGGCCAGCAGTCGGCTGGGTGTGGTGTATTCCATCCACCGCAGCAGGAAGGTGACCCGGTTTAGGGCCTGGAGACCTAGGAAGACTCCCCAAGGAGCTGATGGCTGGGTGTGGGAGTTAATGAGTTAGTGAGGGAGTGTGGAATTGCTGGCTGTGGGAAGAGCCATTGGTGAAGGCCCAGCGTGGAGACTTGGGCCTGTGGTTCTGGCTGGAATGAAGAGTATGTGGACTGGGATGGAGGGGGAGAATCTGACCTTTATCCCTCCACCCTGAGGATTCCCTCCAGAAGCTATAGAGAAAAGGATGCACTTTTTTTTTTTCCTGCTCCAAGAAAAGATACATATATATCATGTGAAGTTGACAGAGAGGTAAAAAGGCTCATCTGGAGAAATAGGAGATTGTTCTAGTGAAGCAGAAGCTAATGTTTGTGCAAGGCAGAAGGAGGGGAAAAAATATGTCGCTGCCCTTTGACCTCTAGTGCCAAGTGGTTTGTGGGGAGAGGGTACCGATGCTAAGTCCTGCTTTGCTTGGGTGAAGTGAGATGAAAGAAGTTCCACATTTCTTTGCCCTCTCCTTCTCTGCTGTGGGTTGGGTCTGTAAGCCCTGACTTTTTTCTTTGGTTTGATCCTGTTGGCATTTTTCTTGTGGTTCTTTCCAAAAAAAAAAAAAAAAAAAAAACAACCAAAACCCAGTTGGGGTTTTCACATTTAGGGAGTTGGTTTTGTTCATGTCCCCCCTCCAGGGCTGGAGAATTTTGGCACCTAGATAGTAGCACCTCTGAACAAATATTTGCCCTGTGAATAAAATGGCAAATGGGGGGGGGTATCAAACTTAGTGGGGTGCCCCTTCACCCAAGTCATATCCTCATGGATTCCCCCAAAGGAAGATACTTTTTCTCTCCATCACTTAGAAACAAGTTGTTGGGGTGAGGAGGGGGAGGGGAGGCCTCCTTGGCAAAGTCCTGGGCTTCTTGCCGGGTTCAAGACTTTCCCTACTGCCTCTTACCGCCCCCCCCCTCTACCTCCCCACCTCCCAGCCCTCACCCCCTTTGGGTGGCAAACAGAGACAGCCTTGTTCTTCTCCCATAGAGCGAGTCCTGTTCTCTGCACACTAAAAATGGAAACCCCCAAGCTATTTTGGGAGCAGTGCCCAGCCAGGCTGAGGCCAAAGCAACACCCCCCCCCCACCAACCCCACACACCCTCTGCTCCCATCAGGAAGTATCACAGTGTCCTTGTTCCCAGCCTGACTCCTTGGACCTTCCTGAGCTCAGTCCTCCTCAGGAGCACCCTTCTGAGCCCTCCTCCATCCCCAAGGGATGACCAAGTGAATCCTTGGTACCAAAGCCTGGCAAGGGCTGGGTCGCGGGAGGGGCAGGCCACATAGCCCTGGGCACAGGCAAGTAGAAGGATCACTTGGTCTGGGGTTTGTGTTTCATTTCACCAACCTTGGTTGCGGGGAGGAAGCATTAGCATCTGGAGATTCAAGCCTGGGATCAGATGCCTTTTATTTTTTGGTCGAGGGTGGGGCTTGAACTCAGGGCCTGGGCGCACTGTCCCTGAGTTCTTTTGCTCAAGGCTATAATGCTCTACCACTTTGAGCCACAGCTCCATTACCAGTTTTCTGGTGGAGCTAAGAGTCTCATGGACTTGCCTGCCCAGGCTGGCTTGGAATCATGATCCCCAGATCTTAGCCTCCTGAGTAGCTAGGATGACAGGCGTGAGCCACCAGCACCTGGCTCTCTGATCACTTCTTTTCTGATACTCTCTCATTCATCGCATACCCTGTGCCCTGCAGAAGAGGAAGTAACAGAATGGCCTGGTCTGCCACAGCTCTTCTTTAGGATATGATGCTTGAACCAGGAAAATGTGTGTATGCATCTGTTTATGCAGGTGTCTAAATGTGATTATTGATGTGTGTGTTTGAGTTTGTATGATTGTGTGTGGGGGGGGGGTTGTTTGTTTGTTTTTTTGGTCAGTCGTGGGGCTTGAACTTTGGGCCTGGGTGCTGTCCCTGAGCTCTTCAGCTCAAGGTGAGCGCTCTACCACTTGAACCACAGGGCCACTTCCTGTTTCCTGGTGGTTAATTGGTATTCTTGTGGACTTTTCCTGCCTGGGCTGGCTTGGAGTTGCAATCCTCAGATCTCAGCCTCCTGAATAGCTAAGATGACAGGTGTGAGCCACCAGCCCCAGGCTTTGTGTTTGTCTTTCTGAGTGAGTGTGGGCTATGGTTACAGATTGCATTTGCTTGCCTCTGCGTGTGTGCCAATTGGCCATATATGTTTGTATGTGCATGTATGCATGCATCCTGGGAGTGTGTGCATCTTGCTGTATGTGCAAATGTACTGGGGCGGGATGGGGGGTGGAGGAAGGAACGATTTTGGCCCGGACTGACCTCAGCCTCTGTGACAGATATATTTATCTGGGTGCCTGGACAGGGCAGAGTTGGGACAAAAGGTAGGGATGGGAGGGGACCATCACAGAGGGAGAAAGAGAGAGAGAGTAAAGGCAGTGCTGGGGGACCTGAGTGGGCTCTGGTGTCACTCTGGGGCTTCTTGCTGACCTTTCCCAGGCCCCTCGGGTGCCTGGCTCTGCTCCCCTCCCCCTCCCCCATGTGGAATTTGTTTGGTGGCCGAGGGCCAGGCTGGGCGGGGCCTCCACAGGCAGGCTGGGTAGTGAGGAAGGGGGTACTTTGATGCTGCCTTCCATAATGGGGAGCCCAGAGATCCCCACATGTCAGCAGCTCAAGGGCCCCCCCCCAATCCCCCTGCTTCAGCTTTACCCTCTTGCTTTCTTTCAGGCCAAAGTCTCAGGCCAAGGTGACTTATACCCAGGTCATGCTGTTGTCCCCTAATCCAGCTGGCCCTGCCAGGTAAGCGTGCTTGAGCCCTAGGTATTTGGGGGGACAGTGGCTCCTACCTCTGTGTAGGGCGCTCCAGGGCTCTGTGCCTTCTCTCTGGACCAGATAGCTCAGAGTGTTCATTACACACTGATTGCACGTGAGATACCCCGCCCTTCGACTTTTACTTTTCCCACACTGACTCAACTTCCCTCTTCTCTGGCCTGTTGGGTCTGGATTCGTGGCTTCAAAAAAAAAAAAAAAAAAATCTTCTGCTTTGTTCTGACCTACTGGTGCCTTTCCCGCCTCCAGGATCTGGGATCCCTCCTCCTCCTCCCCTCCCCCTTTTTTGTTGTTGATTGTGAGACTCGAACTCAGGGCCCTGGCCCTTGTCTTTAAGCTTTTCTGCTCCAGGCTAGCCATCTAGCCACAGCTCCACTTCCAGTTGGCTGGTTGTTTGGAGATAAGAGTCTCCTGAACTTGCCTGCCTGGGCTGGCTTCTAATCACAATCCTTAGATCTCAGCCTCCTGAGTAGCTAGGATTATAAGTATGAGCCACCGGATCCCTCCTTCCTTCCTTCCTTCCTTCCTTCCTTCCTTCCTTCCTTCCTTCCTTCCTTCCTTCCTCCCTCCCTCTCTCTCTTTCGCTCTTTCTTTCTTTCTTTCTTTCTTTCTTCCTTTCTTTCTTTCTTTCCTTCTTTCCTTCTTGCTCCCTTTCTCCTTTTCTTCCTCCCTTTTTTGCTTTTCTTTGTGCCAGTCCTGAGGCTTGAGCTCACAGCCTAGGCGCTGTCCCTGAGCTTTTCTGCTCAAGCCTGCCACTCTCCCATTTGAGCCACAGCTCCACTTCCAGTTTTCTGGTGGTTCATTGGAGATAAGAGTCTCTTGGACTTTTCTTGCCCAGGCTGGCTTCGAACCTCGATCCTCAGATCTCAGCCTCCTGAGTAGCTAGGATGACAGGTGTGTGAGCCACCTCCTTCTCCTTTCTTGCTTAGCTAAGTCTGTGGGCATCTTGGCATGCCATAGTCTGGTCCTTTACAATGATGGTCAGGAGCCTCACTCGACCCCTCTGTCCATCTGTCTGTCTTGTCTTTCAGGTGATCATGCCTACCCTTGGCCCAGCTCTTCTTCAAGTGCTCTGGGCTGGGTGCGTCCTTACCCTCCACCTCCCTCCACCAGCTGCTTTTACTCCCAATGGCACACAGCTGCAACATCTGGCCAGGGACCCCGCCTCAGGCACCCTCTATGTGGGGGGCACCAACTTCCTGTTCGCGCTGAGCCCTGGGTTGCAGCTGGAAGCCATGGTGGCCACGGGTCCTGTGGATGACAGCCGGGATTGCTTGCCACCTGTCTTGCCAGATGAGTGTCCCCAGGCACAACCAACCAACAACCCCAACCAGCTGCTCCTGGTGAGCCCAGGAGCTCTGGTGGTCTGTGGGAGCGTCCACCAGGGGGTTTGTGAACTGCGGACTTTGGGGCAACTTCAGCAGCTCCTGAGGTTGGACCGGCCTGGGGACACCCAATACGTAGCTGCCAACGATCCCGAGGTCACCACTGTGGGTGTGGTGGCCCAGAATTCAGCAGGGGAGCCTCTTCTATTTGTGGGGCGGGGTTATACCAGCAGGGGTGTCGGGGGTGGCATTCCACCCATCACAACCCGCGCCCTGCGACCCCCGGACCCCCAGTCTGCCTTCTCCTATGAAGAGACAGCCAAGCTCGCCGTGGGCCGCCTCTCGGAGTACAGCCACCACTTTGTGAGCGCCTTCACGCGTGGGGCCAGCGCCTATTTCCTGTTCCTGCGACGCGATCTCAAGACCCCCTCGAGAGCTTTCCGGGCCTACGTGTCACGCATGTGTCTCCGTGACCAGCACTATTACTCCTACGTGGAGTTGCCCTTGGATTGCCAGGGTGGCCGCTATGGTCTGATCCAGGCAGCCGCCCTGGCCACCTCCGGGGATGTGCTGTTCGCGGCTTTCTCCTCCGTGGCTCCCCCGACTGTGGACTGGCCCCTGCCCGAAGCTTCCAGGGCCCCGCACACATCTGTGCTCTGTGCCTTCCCCCTGGATGAAGTCGATCGCCTGGCCAACGACACCCGTGATGCCTGTTATATGCGAGAAGGCCGAGCTGAGAACGGGACCAAAGTGGCCTACATTGCCTACGACGTCATTTCCGACTGCGCGCAGCTGCCAGTGGTGAGTTCAGGCAGGGGCCTGGCCTTTGCCCATTGAGGTCAGCCAGCTGGGCATTTTGTAAGCCAAGTTGGGGTGGGGCAAGGGTGATCGGGTCAATAGACAGCAAGTGTTTGCTTCTAATGTGTGTGTGTGTATGTGTCCTAGGTCTGGAACTCAGGGCCTGGGTGTTATCCCTGAGTTAGCACTCTTCTAACTCTCCTATTTGAGCCACAATGCCACTTCTGGCTTTTTCAGAGTAGTTTATGGGAGATAACGTCTCATGGACTTTCCTACCCAGGCTGGCTTCTAACCACGATCCTCAGCTCTCAGCCTCCTGAATAGCTTAGATTGCAGGTGGAGGCCACTGGCTCCTGGAAGCAGGTGCTTTCTTTAGGGCTGGGCGATGGAGGGCTATGTTACTACTGTGTGGTAAGGTGATGGGAAGCAATGCTGGCATGGGCCTGAACAGGGGTGATAAGCAGTACTGGGCTGGGAAGGTGGCTCAGTGGTAGAGTGCTTGCCTAGCATGCATGAAGTCCTGGGTTCGATTCCTCGGTACCACAGGCACAAAAAAGCCAGAAGTGGCGCTGTGGCTCAAGTGGTAGAGCGCTAGCCTTGAGCCAGAGAAGCTCGGGAACAGTGCCTAGGCCCTGAGTTCAAGCCCCATGGGGGAAAAAAAAGGCAGCAGTACTGTGGGGAAGGGGTTAGAAGGTATTTGGGTTTGTTTTTATGTTTGTTTGCATTTTGTTTTTGTTTATGCTGGTACTGAGACTTAAATTCAGGGCATGGGTCCTAATAACCCTCAACTTTTTTCTACTCATAGTTGGTGCTTTACCACTTTGGGTTTTCTAGTGGTTCATTGGAGATCAGAGTCTCAAGGACTTTGCTGCCCCAGCTGGCTTTGAACTGTGATCCTCAGATCTCAGCCTCCTTAGTAGCTGGGATGACAGGCATGAGCCACCTACCCCTGGCCTAGAGTTCTAAGATAGGGGTAGAATTTTGGGTCAGACCTCTTGATCTAGGTTCTGGAGCAAGATAGGAATGAGGGGTTTTGATATATGGTTGGAGCCTGAAGGCAGATAAGAGGAAAAAAATTGCTTTCAGGGTAAAGCATGAGATCTGAGTGCCAGGTAAATAGGATGGGAGGTGTGAAGTTTAGGAAGTGGAGTGAACAGAGAACATACCAACAAGGGAAAGAGTAGCATCAAGGCTGGGGATGGGAGAAGGTGGAGCTACAGGCAAAGGTGAAGATCAGATGAGAAGGAGCCAAGTGATGTGTGGCTCACGCCTGTCATCCCAGCCACTCAGGAGGCTGAGATCTGAGGATCACAGTTCAAAGCCAGCTGGGGCCGGAAAGTCCTTGAGACTCTGATCTCCAAGGAACCCGCCAGGAAACCGGAAGTGGGATGCCACAGCGCCACTTCCAATTTCCTAGTGGTCCATCAAGTCTCATGGACTTTCTTACCCATGATCCTCAGATCTCAGCCTCCTGAAGTAGCTAGGAGCTTCCAGCTCTGGACTGTCCAGCCAGTCTTACTGATACTTCCGGCTTCCTGTAGGACACACCAGATGCTTTTCCCTGTGGCTCAGACCATACACCCAGCCCCATGGCTAGCCTGATCCCATTGGAAGCCACGCCAATTCTAGAATTGCCAGGGGTTCAGCTAACAGCTGTAGCAGTCACCATGGAAAACGGACATGCCATCGCTTTCCTGGGTGACACTCAGGGACAACTGCACAGGGTGAGTCCTCTCTCCCTTCCTACCCTTCTTCCCAGGGTTTGTGTGGGAAGGATGGATGCAATCACCCAACTCTGCCTAGGAGGACATTTCCGGTCTGTAGCAAGGTCGTTCGAGTTGCAAATAGCTGTGGGTATCTGGTGACAGATTTGGTGGCTGATCTCGTGGCTTCTGATCTCAGGTCTACTTGGGCCCTGGGAACAATGTCAACCTTTACTCTAAAGAGAGCATCCAGCCTGGGTCTGCGGTGAGCAGAGATCTTACCTTTGATGGGACCTTCGAGAACCTGTATGTCATGACCCAAACTACAGTAAGAGCTGGGATTAGTCCAGGGCATGGCTGCTGCTGGGAGGGGCCAACCCAGATGTGGATTCGCTATTGGTGGGTGCATTTGCCAATCTTGGGTCTTCTTTGTTGTCACAGGTGGTGAAGGTTCCTGTGGCCCCTTGCACCCAGCATCTAAACTGTGCCGCTTGCCTTGCCAACAAGGATCCCTATTGTGGGTGGTGTGTGCTCCTGGGAAGGTCAGCACAGTGCTCCCCCAACTCCTCACCCTGCCTCAAGTTCTTATAACTGTCCTTCTTCTGTTGGTTTGTGTCTAGGAGTGTGGGAAGGTGTGTGCATGTGTTGTGCACACATGCATGCCCTTGACACAGACCTGAACTGAGGGCTTCAGGGCACTTGCTGGGCTTTCTTGCTCACAGCTGGTGCTCTACCACTTGAGCCATGCTGCCAGTCCAGCATTTTGCCAGATGATGGAGTTTCTCAGACTTTTTTCTTTGTCTTTTTCCTGTGTGTGTGTGTGTGTGTGTGTGTTGTTGTTGTTGTTGTTGTTGTTGTTGTTGTTGTTGTTTTTGCCTGTCTTGGAGCTTGAACTCAGGGCCTGGGCTCTGTCCTTGAGCTTCGCTCAAAGTTAGTGCTCTACCACTTTGAGCCACAGTGCTACTTTGGGTTTTCTGGTAGTTATGTGGGGATAATAGTCCCCCAGACTTTCTTGCCTGAGCTGGCTTTGAACCGTGATCCTCAGATCTCAGTTTCCTGAGTAGCTAGGATTTCAGGCGTGAGCCACCAGCACCCAGGATGAGTACATTTTGTTTTGGACAATATTATTCTTTCCCTTCCTCTCTCCCAGCTTTTATTTTTTTCTCCTCTCATCCCTGCCTACAAGTTATATAGTTCATTTTCAATGTCGTGTCTAGTGAGTTCCACTGCTGCATTTGTTCATGCTTTGTTCCTCCATTCCTGTCCCCCTTTTTACCCTCCCCAAATCAGATGAATGAGCAATCTTTTTTTTTTTTTGCCAGTCCTGGGGCTTGAACTCGGCCTGAGAGCTATCTCTGAGCTTCTTTCTGCTCAAAGCTAGCACCCTACCACTTGAGCCACAGCCCTACTTCCAGCTTTTTTTTCTGCGTAGTTTATTGGAGCTAAGAGTCTCACAGACTTTCCTGCCTGGGCTGACCTCGAACCCGTGATCCTCAGATCTCAGCCTAGTGAGCGTAGCTAGGATGACAGGCGTGAGCCACCAGCGCCTGGCCTAGATTTCTTTTTCGATTGCTAGATTGTATATATTTTATGGGCTATAGACATGGATAGATTGTGGAATCTTCCAGGTCTCAGCTTCACCAGTAGCTAGCTGAGATTACAGGTGTGAGTCACCGGTGCCTGACTTGTCCAGAAATTGTCATCTTAACCCTTGCTCTCAATCCCATCCTCCAGTTGTTCCATTCCCCTGCATTTTTCCTCCCTCCTGGCATCGGTGCCCTTGGTGAGACATGGGAACTTGGTGTCTGCCCCTCCTTGTCTGTCTTTGCCCTGTGCTGTCCATGAGGGTCACAGGTGGATGCTGGTCTTTTCTCAGGTGCACTCGCCATTCTGAATGTTCCAGGGGCCAGGGCCCAGAGCAGTGGCTATGGAGCTTTCAGCCTGAGCTGGGTTGTCTGCGAGTAGATGCTCTCAGCCCTGCCAATATCAGCCGAGAGGAGAGGAGAGAGGTAAATGACCAGTCTCAAGTGGGGCCCCAGTGGGGAAGACTCAGGATGGGTAGAGACCTTGGATGCACTCAATATTACATAGCCTTGCCTGGACACTCTTATTTTTCACTTGAACTTGAACTCAGGGCCTGGGCATTGTCCCTTGAGTTCTTGTGCTTAAGGCTAGCACTCTACCACGTGAGCCACAGCGCCACTTCTGGTTTTCTGGTGGTTTATTGGAGATCAGAGTCTCACAGACTTGTCCTGCCTGGGCTGGCTTTGAATTTTGATCCTCAGATCTCAGCCTCCCAGAGTAGCTAGGATGACCAGCACGAGCCACCAGTGCCTGGCCAGGTCATTTGTCTAGGGGGGCCTAGATTTCTCTACTTGGTCTTATCTGGGTCAGAGAGGGTCTTTGTGAATTCTTTGAGGGCTGCGGGCTGCTGATTGCTGTCCACATTTGGGTCCTAAACGTGAAAATCCTGGCCTTAAACTTCCAGTGTCTCTTGGATTTTCTTTTCTTTTTTTGTGCCAGGCCTGGGGCTTGAACTCAGGGCCTGGGCGCTGTCCCAGAGCTTCTGTTGCTCAAAGCTAGCGCTCTACCACTTGAGCCACGTCTGGCTTTTTCTGCTTATGTGGTATGGAGGAAACAAACCCAGGGCTCCATGCATGCTAGGCAAGCACTCTACCACTAAGCCACCTTCCCAGCCCTCTCCTTGGTTTTCTTGGCAGGTTTTCCTGTCAATTCCAGACCTGCCACCTCTGTGGCCCGGGGAGTCATATTCCTGCCATTTTGGGGATCATCAGAGTCCTGCCCTGCTGACCGGTTCCGGCGTGATGTGTCCGTCCCCAGATCCTAGTAATACTCCAGTGCTGCCCAGAGGAGCCGGTGGGTGAGAGACGGCGCTGGTCTCGAACATGGGATTCCCTCACTGTGTTCCTGTCTTGCTCCTAGGGCTGTGGTTGGGGTGAGACATTAAGCTCACAATTGATGGCTTCTATTTATTCATTCATCTATTTACGTCAGTCGTGGGGTTTGAACTCATGGCCTTGGCGCTGTCTCTGAGCTTTTTTGGTTCAGGGCTAGCACTCTACCACTTTGAGCCATAGCTCCACTTCCAGTGGTGGAGGTAAGGGTCTCACAGACTTTCCTGCCTGGGCTGGCTTTGAACCACAATCTTCAGATCTCAGCCTCCTGAGGAGCTAGGATGACAGGCGTGAGCCACCAGCGCCCTGGCTACCACGGATGATTTTTCTTGGGAGCCCTAATGTGTTCAAGTCTGTGTCTGGGGAACTTGATTCTTGCACCCCACCTCACGTGATCTCAGCCTGTGTGGTCTCTAGGTGTGAGTCTCATCAGTAAACACTCTTCTCTTCCACTTTGCAGACCACGTCTCTGTGGATGTGGAACTCCGGTTTGGCAAGGTGGTGATCGCCAAAGCATCTCTCTCCTTCTATGACTGTGTGGCCATCACAGACTTTCATCCATCTGCACCGTGAGTAGTTTACCCTGTCCCCAGCCTCTTGGGCCCAGCATATGGTGACTTCCCAGCACACATGCACACGCACGCACACACACACACACACACACACACACACACACACACACACACACCATGATTGTGTTCTATTCAGGTGCCAGGCCTGCGTGAGCAGCCACTGGGGTTGTAATTGGTGTGTTTGGCAACACCGATGTACCCACAAGGCCTCTTGTGATGCTGGACCCATGGTTGTGAGCCAGCAGGTGAGTGTGTCTCTACAACGGGCCCCATGGGATGGTTTGGGGTTGTGGGTGGATCCCCAAGTGTTTTCTGATGGCCGTGGTGGGGGGTGTCTCTGTGTCTCTGCTTCGTGCGCACGAGGCCACGTCCTGAGTGGCTAAAGCCACGGTGTGTGCCGCTTGTATTGGTCAGGGCTGAGAGCTTGGGAGATTGTAGGCCTCCACAGACCCCCGCCCTTACCCCCAACCCCCCACCCCCTCAGCACAGACACCCCTGGAAGCCCCCCCCCCACCTTTTCCCGCGTTTTGTCCTTTGGAAAATTAACGGGCTGTTTTTTGTTTTTCTTTTCCTTGGTTCTTTTCCTCTTAACATCCCCTTTGCCTGCCTGCCTGCCTGCCTGCCTGCTGATGCCCATGGCTGCCTGCTGATGCCCATGGCTGCCTGCTGAGTGGCCCTTCCTGTCTCTCCCTGTGCCCTCCTCCTCCCCACCCCCCACCCCTGCAGAGCCCGCTTCTCCCCCTGACCCTTCCTGCAAGAGATACCCCCACCCCTTTGCCATCTGTAGCCCCCAAAGCCACAGTCACCCCTCCTAATCCTGATACCCGATCTGGGGAGCCGGGGGCTCCTTCCATAGCAACGGCTTCAGATGCCCTACCTGCAGCCCAGCCTTCCTTGCTTAGCCTCTGGGGCCCGTGGGCAGGTCCAGGCCCTCTCTTGTCTCCCACTGCCACCCAGAAGTCCCTCCCTTCCGGCCTTCCTCCCCTCCCTTCCGGCCTCCCTACTACCCAACCCGGATCTGTCCTCCTCCCTGCCCCCACCGGCCTGGGAGTTAGGGCCAAACCTGAGGACCTCTCGGCCTCCCTCCCGTTACCCCCAGATGCAGCGACAGTGCCCCCCGCACAGCCCGTGCCCCCCACAGTGGCCCTGGACCTGCCCCCTGCCACCGCTCCCGCCACCATTTTCCCAGGGGCCGCTGGCTCCACCAAGGCCGTGCCGGATCCGCTCATGACAGGAGGCGACACAGCGGCCGACGCGGCGGACGAGTGGACGGGGGGTGACCCTCCCGCCTTCTCCACTTCCACCCTCCTCTCAGGTGACGGAGACTCCACAGAGCACGAGGACCCTCCTGCCCCCCTCATCCTCCTGTCCAGCCTCGGCTACCAGTACGACACCCCCGGGCTCTGGGAGCTGGTGAGGTCCAGCCCAGGAAGGAGAGGCCTCGGGAAGGGCGATGGGAGAGAGAGATGATGGAGTCCTTTGCCCACCTTGCACTGCAGGGGTGGGGGGGGAAGGGGGGAAGGGAAGAGGGCGTGCGGCGGGCAGAGTCCAGCCCCCTTGGACTCCGAAATCCAACCAAGGTGGAGGACTGAGCCGGATCGGGCGGGTTCTACACACTGTCTTGCTCTGGATGCCTGCAGGAAGAGGCAAATCAGAAGGTGAGCTCGTGTCCGTGCGTGGAGCGTGTCCATGGCTCTGTGCTCATGCCCGTGTCTGTGGAACGCGAAATCCAGCTGGAAGGCCGGAACCTGCACCTCCTCCAGGTGTGTGTGTATGTGTGTGTGTGTCTTTGTATGATTTTTTTTTTTTGCCAGTCCTGGGGCTTGAACTCCAGACCTGGGCGCTGTCCCTCAGCTCTTCAGCACAAGGCAAGCGCTCTACCACTTGAGCCACCCAGCCACTTCTGGTTTTCTGAGTGGTTGATTGGAAACAAGACTCTCGTGGAGTTTGGACTTTCCTGCCCGAGCTGGCTTTGAACCACAATCCTCCGATCTCAGCCTCCTGAGTAGCTAGGATGACAGGCGTGAGCCACCAATGCCCAGTCCTGAGCTTCTTTTACTCAAGGCTAGCGCTCTACCACTTGAGCCACAGTGTCACTTCCGACTTCATGCGTGCTAGGCAAGCACTGTACCACTAGGCCACATCTCCAGCCCCCAGGGCCCAGGTCTTCAGCTGGAAAATCTGTGCAACACGTAAGATCTAGGTCCTGAAGCTATCCCTGTGTCCATGTGTTCTGTCCTCCAGGGTGGCCCAGGAGGTAGTAGTGAGTGTGTAATGGAACTGGAGGGCCTCACGGTAGCAATAGAAGCACGAGTCCAGTGTGAGCCGCCTCCACATACCGTGTGTCACATCACATGCCAGCAGCATCAGGTGCGAATTCAAGAGCGTGGGGGGGCCTAGGGTGTCTGTAACGCAGCTGGATCCTGCCACATTTGTCTACCCTGCCCCTCACCCATGAGCCCTATGAGGTCTTTGCATGCCAGTCCAGACCTCTTGAGATCTCTCCAGGTTGGAGGCGTAAGCTTAGTAGAGAGAAAGCAGCCACAAAGTACTGAGTTCGAGTTCCAGTCTCAGACTGAGAAAAAAAAAATTGAGCTATAAGTGGATGCCCTTATACCCCAACTTGGACCTTTGACATTGTGCTCTTATAGTTCATCCCTTTCCATTTTAGTTTATTTGTGTTGGTTCCTGGGGCTTGGAACTCACTGTCCCTGAGCTTCTTGGGCTCAAGGCTAGCTCTCTCTACCATTTGAGCCACAGCACCACTTCTGGCTTTTCCTGTGTCTGTAGTACTGAGGACTTGAACCCAGGACTTCGTGCATGCTAGGTAAGCACTCTACCACGAAGCCACATTCCCAGCCCCCTTACTGTGTTTGTTTCTCCAGCTCAACTATAAGGCTGTGCAGCCGGAGCTCCAGGTGGGGCTGTTTCTGCGTTGGGCCGGCCATCTGCGGGTAGACAGTGCAGAGGGTCTGCATGGTGAGCAAAAGCTACCGGGAAGCCTGCAGCGGGAAGGTGGATCGGGTTGGTGGAAGGGGAGCGGGTTTCTCCTGTCTACTGCTCAACATTTGTTCCCGCCGGGTTCCAGTGATCTTGTACGACTGTTCGGTCGGCCACGGGGACTGCAGCCGCTGCCAGACTGCTATGCCCCAGTATGGCTGTGTGTGGTGTGAAGGGGAACATCCACGTTGCGTGGCCAAGGAGGCCTGTAACAATGCTGAGGCCGTGGCCACCCAGTGTCCCGCGCCCCTCATCCACTCGGTATGTTGGAATGCTGGCATGTCTTCCTCATTGCTATGCTTGGAGAGAGGGAAGAAGTGGGGGCGGGAGGGACAGAAGCCATGGATTCAGGAAGACCAGAGGTGGGAGGCCAGGGGTTAGCTGTCTGCCAGATGTTGGTAGGTGAGGCTCAGTCTTTGTCTTGGAACAGGTGAACCCGCTGACTGGGCCTATCGAGGGGGGTACTCGTGTCACCATCAGAGGTTCCAATCTGGGCCAACATGTACAGGATGTGCTGGACAGGGTCTGGGTGGCCGGAGTGCCCTGTTCTGTGGATGTCCAGGGGTATGAGGTGTCCAGCAGGTAAGCCAGCTGATTACTAACATGAGAACGGCTCTGTGATTGGCTCACTTCCTCTTCAGGGACTCAGAATGCCCAGAACGATTACTTTGTCTTCCTATGTCTAACTGCATCTTCCTGGCCTGGGAACCAGCATGTCAAGCCTGTTGATTAGGCTCTGCTTGGATTTTTGGTGTTGGTGTTGGTGTTTGAGCCCCAGCATCACTTCTGGTTTTTCTGGTGGTTCTGGCATGAAGAGTCTCCTGGACTTTCTTGCCCTGGGCTGGCTTTGAACCCGGACCCTCAGATCTCAGCCTCTTAGGTAGCTAGGATGCCACGCACATGAGCCCACCAGCACTTGGCTGGCTCCACAGTCTGTGTTTCAAAGCACTTGCCGAGAGCATGCAGTTTCCCTTCCAAATATTTTTGACGGAGTATTTATGGAGACTTCATCTCGATTATTAACGATCCCAGAACGTTAAGACTTACATCATGCCGTGTATGAAGTGATTTATGAAACAATTAAAAATATATCCTGGCTAGACTGGCCAGAGCCTCCCCCTCCTCCTCCCCCCCTCTCCAGTCCCTCCCCCTCCTTCCTCTCCCCACCCTCCCCAGTAGTTCACACTTGGCTTGTTCTGTTTTCCCTGGAGTGTCACAGAGTTAAGCCACTGCACAGCTGACATTGTGGCTGTTCATTTGCCCCAAGCTTTTTATTTTCTGGCTACAAACCAGCAGTTATTTATTAATTTTTTTTTTAAAGACTGTTCACATCTACCCGTCAGATTTGACTAGAGGCTTTCAGAGATGTTGTTCCAAAAAGAGATCAGATTTCTACCACTTTGTCAGTGGGTGCTTTGCATGTGGTGACGGTGGCAGACTGGAGCAGCCAGCAAAACTCAGCCACCACAGCCCCCTCCACCACCCCCACGAGCCAGCCTTACAGGGCTCCTTTGTAACAATATGCTATGACAGCAGTAAATTCCTTTTCTTTTCTTTTTGCTGTGTGTGTGTGTGTGTGTGTGTGTGTGTGTGTGTGTGTGTGTGTGTGTGTGTGTGTGTGTGTGTGTGTGTGTGTGTGTGTGTGTGTGTGTGTGTGTGTGTGTGTGTGTGTGTGAGTTGTGGGACTTGAACTCTGGGCCTGGGCACTGTCCCTGAGCTCTTTAGCTCAAAGCAAGTGCTCTACCACTTGAGCCACAGCGCCACTTGCGGTTTTCTGGTGGTTTATTGGAGATAAGAGTCTCTCAGACTTTCCTGCTGGGCTGGTTTTGAACTGTGATCCTCAGATCTCAGCCTCCTGAGTAGCTAGGATGACAGGTATGAGCCACCAGCGCCTGGCTTTTTAGCCTCTTAAGTATCTAAGATTGTAGGCATAAGTCACCAGCCTTATTGCTAAAACAGCAATAATTTTTTAATTTTTTTTGTGGTGGAAAGGTGCAGGTATTGGAGCTTGAACCTTATGCTCGTTCTTGGCTTTTATGTTCCCCTCCCACCCACCCGTTCTCCCTCCCTTCTTTCCTTCCTTCCTTCCTTCCTTCCTTCCTTCCTTCCTTCCTTCCTTCCTTCCCTTCTTCCTTCCTTCCTTCCTTCCTTCCTTCCTGCCTTCCTGCCTTGCTTCCTTTCTTCCTTCCTGCCTTCCTTCCTTCTTTTTGTGCCTGAACTCAGGGCCTGGGCACTGTTCTGAGCTTTTTGTTTTTTTTTGCTCAAGGTTAGCATTCTATCACTTGAGCCACAGCTCCACTTTTGGCTTTTTGTGGTTAATTGGAGATAAGAGTCTCTCAGAGTTTTCCTTCCTTGGGCTGGCTTCAAATCTCAGTCCTTAGATATCGGCCTCCAGAGAAACTAGGATTATTGGTGTGAGCCACTAGCACCTGGTTTTGCTCAGTTTTCTTTTCTTTTCTTTTCTTTTTTTTTTAATTTTTTATTGTGAAAATACTGTACAGAGGGGGCTCAGTTTTCTTTTTAAAAAAAATTAAAAATTTTATTTTTTCGCCAGTCCTGGGGCTTGAACTCAAGGCCTGGGCACTGTCTTTGAGCTTCTTTTTGCTCCAGGCTAGCACTCTACCACTTGAACCACAGCATCATTTCTGTTTTTTCTGTTTAGGTGTACTTCATGCATACTAGGCAAGTACTCTACCACTAAGCTACATCCCCAGCCTCAATTTTCTTGCTTATAGTTCATGGCTCTACCATTTGAACCATGCCTCCAGTCCAGGATTATGTTGGTTAATTCGTTGTTGGTTTTTTTTTTTTTGGGGGGGGGGTCCGGTCCTGGGGCCTGAACTCTGGGCCTGGGCGCTGTCCTTCAGCTCTTCAACTCAAGGCTAGCGCTCTATCACTTGAGCCAGAGCGCCACTTCCGGCTTTTTTCTTTTTGCTTATGTGGTGCTGAAGAATCAAACCCAGGGCCTCATGCATGCAAGGCAAGCGCTCTACCACTGAGCCACCTTCCCAGCCCTATGTTGGTTAATTGGAAATAAGAGTCTTTTAGACTTCTCTGCCCAGGTTGGCTTCAAGCTCCCATCCTCTAGGTGTAGGCTTCCTGAGTAGCTAGGATTACAGGCATGAGCCACACCAGCAGACACTGATTGATTGTTGGGGATTCTAGACTTGCATTCAAATTGTTAAAAAAAAAAAAAAAAAAAAAGCTGGGTGTTTGGTGGCTCACACCTATAATCTTAGCTATTCAGGAGGCTAAGATGTGAGGATCATGGTACAAAGCCAGCCTGGGCAGGAACACCTGTGAGACTCTTATCTCCAGTGAACCACCAGAAAACCAGAAGTGGCACTGTGGCTCAAGTGGTAGAGCGCTAGCCTTAAGCTGAACAGCTGAGGGACAGCACTTAAGCCCAGAGTTCAAGCCCCATAAGGACCAAAAATAAAAAACAGCCAGGGATATTAATTCTTAGATGCTAAAGCCCTGCTAGTGTGTTGTAATAGTTTTCTTCCAGTGCTATAGAGGATCCTGAGGCTGGGCACTGGTAGCTCACATCTATAATCCTAGCTATTCAGGGGGCTGAGATTTGAGAATCATAGTTCAAAGCCAGCCTGGGCATGAAAGTCCATGAGACACTCATCTCCAATGAACTACCAAAAAACCAAAAGTGGAGCTGTGGCTCAAAGTGATAGAGCACTAACCTAGAGCAAGAAAGCTCAGGGACAGCACCCAGGCCCTGAGTTCAAGTCCTAACCGGCACCAAAAAAAATTAAAAATCATCCTAGCTGGGTGCTGGTGGCTCATGCCTGTCATCCTAGCTACTCAGGAGGCTGAGATCTGAGGATCATGGTTCAAAGCCAGCCTGGACAGCAAAGTCCCTGAGACTCTTCTCTCCAATGAACCACCAGAAAACTGGAAGTGATGCTGTGACTCAAGTGGTAGAGCGCTAGCTTTGAGCTGAAGAGCTGAGGGACAGCACCCAGGCCCTGAGTTCAAGCCCCAAGCCTAGCATCCCATTTATCTGTGTGCCCTGTGCCCACAGTCTCGTGTGTATCACTGGAGCCAGTGGAGAAGAGGTAGCGGGTACCGTGGCCGTGGAGGTGTCAGGAAGAGGCCGCGGTGTCTCAGAGCTCAACTTTGCCTACCAGGTATGTAACTATCGGGTCACCATCTATAGGCCGGTGTGATTACCTCTCTTGGCCTCTCTAATGCTGGGCACTCTAGGGCCATCTTGTCTCTCCCGCTGGCCTCTGTATTTCTAGCCTGATGCCTCTCCCTGGCCCGCTTTCCTTCCTTAGGACCCAAAGGTGCAGTCCATCTTCCCGGTCCGAGGCCCCAAAGCCGGGGGCACCCGCCTCACCCTGCATGGGTCTAAGCTTCTGTCTGGTCGGCTGGAGGACATCCGCGTGGTGATTGGAGAGCAGTCTTGTCATTTGTGAGGCCCGCTTCCAAACAGCTGTGCACCCCAGGGACGGGCTGGAGGGAGAGGGGGAATGGGGAGAGGGCCACATCTGCCCCATGAGAAAAGTGGCCAAGGACTGGGAGGGTGGCTCAGTGGGTAGAGCGCTTGCCTAGCACGCACGCAAAGCCCTGGGTTCGATTCCTCAGTACCACATAACACAGAAAAAAGCCAGAAGTGGCGCTGCTGTGGCTCAAGGGGTAGAGTGCTAGCCTTGAGCAAAAAAAGAAGCTCAGGGACAGTGTGCCCAGGCCCTGAGTTCAAGTCCTAAGACTGGCACGAAAATAAATAGTAGTAGCCAGCCCTTCCCACAGCTGGGGCCGGGAGGGAAGTGTGCAGAGAGAGCCCTGGGTGGGGTCCTTCGTTCAGCACTCTGCTCCATCCTGCCAGCTCTCCTCTCTGCTCTTCCCTTCCCAGGCTGCTAGAACAAGAGGCGGAGCAACTACGGTGCCAAACCACCCCAAACCCCACGCCTGCCCTGCTCCCCGTCACTGTGTGGTTTGGGGCCACGGAGCGGAAGCTTCAGCATGGCCAGTTCAAGTACACATCAGACCCCAATGTCACTTCCGCTGGCCCCAGCAAAAGCTTCCTCAGGTACAGCAGTGAGGGGGGGGGCAAAAATATGACAGCTGTGTGGGGTGGATCTTCATAGTGTCCTTTATCAGAGAGGAGGGGTCGTAGGGCATTTTTGGGGGGGGATGGCTAGTGCATCCCTTTTGTCAATAGGGTAAAGGGGTCATGAGGTTTGGGGCTAGGGTTCAGCTTTGCAGGGGGTGGGGGGGTCAATCCTGCATCCCCATAAATCACACGTGGTTCCTGGGCTTGTGTTTCAGTGGAGGACGTAAGATCTGGGTTCATGGTCAGAATCTGGATGTCGTACAGACGCCAAGAATCCGGGTGACTATGGTCCCCCCAAGAGGGCTGCAGCCCGGCCAAGGGCTTGGACGGAAGCGCCGTGTGGTCCCAGAGGCGGAGTGCTCCCCTGGAACATTCTGCAGTCATAAGGTAGGAGACCGGAGACTGGAACCCCCACCCCTCCTCCATGCCCCAGTTGATCTACCTTTTTTTTTTTGGTGCATCGTGGGACTTGAACTCAAGGCCTGGGCGCTGTCCCTCAGCTCTTGAGCTCAAGGCTAGTGCTCTACCACTTGAGCCACAGCGCCACTTCTGGCTTTTTCTGTTTATGTGATGCTGAGAAATCGAATCCAGGGCCTTATGCATGCAAGGCAAGCGCTCTACCACTGAGCCACCTTCCCATCCCTGATCTACCTCTGTGTGTGTGTGTGTGTGTGTGTGTGTGTGTGTGTGTGTGTGTGTGTGTGTGATGCTTATCCTAGGCCTTGAACTCAGGACAAGCGCTCTACCACTGAGCCACCTTCCCATCCCTGATCTACCTCTGTGTGTGTGTGTGTGTGTGTGTGTGTGTGTGTGTGTGTGTGTGTGTGTGTGTGTGTGTGTGTGTGTGTGTGTGTGTGTGTGTGTGTGTGTGTGTGTGATGCTTATCCTAGGCCTTGAACTCAGGACCTGGGCTCTGTCCCTGAGCTGTTTTTTTGCTGAAGGCTAGTACTCTACCACTTGAGCCCTAGCCCCACTTCTGGCTTTTTCTGTGATTAATTGGAGAATACAGAGTTTCACAGACCTTCCTGCCCAGGCTGGTTTTGGAACCATGATCCTCCTATCTCAGCCTCCTGAGTAGCTAGGATGACAGGCGTCAGCCACCAGCTCCCTCCGTTGATCTCTCTGTTCTCTTCCTCCAGTTTGAGGAGCCGTGCCTGGTGAACTCTTCCCAGCTCATCGTGTGCCGCACACCTGCCCTCCCCAGCCTGCCCGAGAACCCCTGGGTCCAGGTGGAGTTTATTTTCGACAACCTGCTCTTTGACTTCGCTACGCTGAGCCCCACACCTTTCTCCTATGAGGCTGACCCCACCCTGCAGCCCCTCAACCCTGAGGACCCCATGACACCGTTCCGGCACAAACCTGGCAGTGTGTTCTCCGTGGAGGTACTTGGGCTTTGTGGGACCCCAAGACAGGCACCGGGCATGTGGTTTGAAAGGCCAGGATGGTAGAACAAGGGTGGAGTAGGTCTTTGGGCCTGCTAGGCAAGCGCTCTTTACCACGAAGCCACCTTCCCAGCCCAAAGGACTCTTTATTTTCTAGGGGGAGAATCTGGACCTGGCCATGTCCAAGGAGGAGGTAGTGGCCATGATCGGAGACGGCTCCTGTGTGGTGAAGACACTGACCCGGCACCACCTATACTGCGAACCCCCAACCCAGCAGCCTCTTCCCCGGCACCACGCCCTCAGGGAGTCACCTGATGAGTTGCCGGAGTTCACGGTCTGTGGGCCTGGCTGGAGCAGGGCTGGGCGTCGGGATGTGTTGACTGATCCCTCTCCCCAACTCACAGCTGGCTCCACCCCTCTCCCCCCACCAGGTGCAGATGGGGAACCTGCGCTTCTCCCTGGGTCACGTGCAGTACGATGGCGAGAGCCCCGTGGCTTTTCCCGTGGCCGCCCAGGTGGGCTTGGGGGTGGGCGCGTCTCTCCTGGCTCTGGGTGTCGTCATCATTGTCCTCATGTACAGGTGGGTGCAGCCAGATGTGGCCGGGGTGGGCTGGGGAGACGTTGTAGGTGCGTGGGGTAGCCAGGTATCAGGAAACTTTTTTTTCCTGCTGGTCCTGGGGCTTGAACTCAGGGCCCGAGTACTGTCCCTGACCTTTGTTTGCTCAAGGCTAGCACTCTACTACTTGAGCCACAGCGCCACTTCCGGCTTTTTCTGTGTATGTGGTACTGAGGAATCGAACCCAGGGCTTCATGCATGCTAGGCAAGCAGTCTACCACTAAGCCACCTTCCCAGCCCTTTGAGTGGTTTATTGAAGTCTCCTATTTAGGCTGGCTTTGAGCCATGATCTGCAAATCTCAGCCTCCTGAGTAGCTAGGATTACAGGCATGAGCCACCAGCTCACTCTGTAAAGCTCTAGAGTCAACAAATGAGGCTTTGTAGACCAGGCAGTTTCTATTTTACTGCTAGAGTCTACCATTGGGCAGAGGAATCGAACCCAGGGCCTCATGCATGCTAGGCAAGCACTCTACCACTGAGCCACTTTCCCAGCCCGAGTTGCTTTTTTTTTAATTGCTTAAAGCTGGTGTTTTACCACTTAAACCACAGTTCCACTTCTGCCTTTTGGTGTCTAATTGGAGATAAGAGTCTTATGGACTTTCTTGCCTAGGTTGCCTTTATACTGTGATCCACAGGTCTCAAGCCTCCTGAGTAGATGCGATTATAAATGTGAACCCCAACAGGTGTCTACCCTGTTGTAAAATAGATTGGAGGCCAGATTGGTTGCGGTCGTAGTTTGCGCGCCAACTCTGCTGGGCTAGAGGAATGGGTGGTTATAGCTGGCTGGGATGGGACAGGCTGAATTAATGAGGGGTCAGGTCTGATCTTTGTGGGGCATTGTCACGTTACACTCATGTTAGATGTCAGTATTTGCCTGGAGCTGGATTAGCCTGGCCTAGGCAAAGGAGGCCGGAGGGGGCAAGGGCTTGGGCCTCCTTCTCCAGTTTTCTCTTCTCACCTTTCATGTTATTTGGAGCCAGGCGGAAGAGCAAGCAGGCCCTGAGGGACTATAAGAAGGTTCAGATCCAGTTGGAGAATCTGGAGAGCAGCGTGCGGGATCGATGCAAGAAGGAGTTCACAGGTGAGGTTTTAGAGAGCCAGGTGGCTTCTGCAGGAGGCCCTGCCTACTGGGAAAGGCGCTGTCCGGGACACGCCCATTGGGCAGTGCCCATTGGGTGGCTTCGCCTGAAGCCACGCCCATTAGAATGAGCTCTGCCCAGGTCTACTAGGCAGGCTCTGTCCAGGACACGTCCATTGGCTGGCTGGCTTCGCCAGAAGCCATGCCCACTGGAAGAGCTCTGCCCAGGCCTACTGGGTAGGCTCTGTCCCTGGCCACACCTACTGGGTGGACTCCATAGGGCCATGCCCACTGGGAGGGCTCCGCTCCAAGGCCATGCCCACTGGGTGAGATTGAGGCCCAACCTGACCTGGCCTGCTCCACAGACCTGATGACCGAGATGACGGATCTCACCAGTGACCTGCTGGGCAGTGGCATCCCATTCCTTGACTACAAGGTGTACGCTGAACGTGTCTTCTTCCCCGGGCACCAGGAATCGCCCTTACACCGGGACCTGGGTGTGCCAGAGTGCAGGCGGCCCACGGTGGAACAAGGCCTGGGGCAGCTCTCCAACCTGCTCAACAGCAAGCTTTTCCTCACCAAGGTGGATCCCCAGAACCCACTGGGTGCCTTCTCCCCCCAATCCCTCCATCCATCCACCCATCCCTCCATCCATCCATCCACCCATCCCTCCATCCATCCATCCACCCATCCCTCCATCCACCCACCCGTCCATCCACCCATCCACCCATCCACCCATCCATCCATCTACCCATCCACCCATCCATCCATCCATCCACCCATCCACCCATCCATCCATCCACCCATCCACCCATCCATCCATCCATCCATCCATCCATCCATCCACCCATCCACCCATCCATCCACCCATCCATCCATCCACCCATCCACCCATCCACCCATCCATCCATCCATCCATCCACCCATCCATCCATCTACCCATCCACCCATCCATCCATCCATGCATCCATCCACCCATCCATCCATCCATGCATCCATCCACCCATCCATCCATCCATCCATCCATCCATATCCATCCATCCTACCCCTAATCAGACCTTTCCTGGCCCAGCCCTGGCCAGGCCCTGCTTGCTCTACGCCTCTTGCTTTCTGACTTCATCCATCCCATAACCTTTCCCCTCTCCCTTCTCCTCCCCCCTCCTCCCCACACCCCACCCCTCTGACCCCCAGTTCATCCACACACTGGAGAGTCAGCGCACCTTCTCCGCTCGGGACCGTGCCTACGTGGCCTCTCTGCTCACCGTCTCCCTGCACGGGAAGCTGGAATACTTCACCGACATCCTCCGCACTTTGCTCAGTGATCTGGTCACCCAGTACGTGGCCAAGAACCCCAAGCTGATGTTACGCAGGTTGGTGTAGCGTCCAGGGTTGGTGGAAGGGGCTGGGGGGGGGGGGGGAGGGAGGCAGTGGTAGACGGCTGGAGACAGGGCCTGGGGGGCAGGGGGTCAAGGGTTTTTAGGAGAATTCTGTAGTCATCCCCCCTTCCCTCCTGCTGACCCTGGCTGGCCCTGTCATTTCAGGACAGAGACGGTGGTGGAAAAGCTGCTCACCAACTGGATGTCCATCTGTCTCTACACCTTCGTGAGGGTGAGGGAGACCAATGGAGCCGCTGGCGGGGAGGGCTGGGCCCTTGAGATCATTATGCCTCAAGCCCCGCCCACTGCTTCCCTATTCAAATCAAAGCGGAGACCACGCCTTCCCTGGACTGTTCACTGTAGTTCTGCGTCCCGGCCCTGTCCAGTCTACATCATGTCCAATACACCCCTGCCATCTGCCAGGAAGGGGGGCGGGGGTGTGCCCTAAACTACCCTGTAACCCCTCTTTCTAGGACTCAGTAGGGGAACCGCTGTATATGCTCTTCCGGGGTATTAAGCATCAAGTGGACAAAGGACCCGTGGACAGTGTGACCGGCAAAGCCAAGTACACCCTGAATGACAATCGTCTGCTCCGAGAGGACGTGGAATACCGGCCCCTGGTGAGGGTTTGGGGTAGGGAGCGGTCTGCAGTTATAGGTCTGTTATTTGGGTACCAGCTTCTGGTATCTACACCTAGCTAGGGAGCCCCATTGTGACTTTCTAACTACTTGCTGGCTAGAAGCATTTATTAGTTTTGAGTTTGTTTTTTTTTTTTTAATTTTTTATTATTTTTAAATCTTATTTTATATCTTGTGTATGGGGTACCAAGGAATCGAACCCAGGGCCTCATGCATGCCAGGCAAGCGCTCTACCACTGAGCCACCTTCCCAGCCCAATTTATTGATTTGCTGATTTAGATTGGTCATGGGGCTTGAACTCAGGGACTGGGCAGTGTCCCTGAGTTTTTGTACTCAAGGCTAGCACTCTCTTGTTTCGAGCCGTAGCATACATTTCTGGCTTTTTCTAAGTAGTTTGGGTTTTTTTAGAGATAGCAGTTTAACAAGCTTAGCATTGGTGGTTCAGGCCTGTCATCCTAACTACTCAGGAGGCTGAGATCTGAAGATCGTGATTCAAAGCCAGCCCAGGGAGAAAAGTCACCAAGAGACTCTCAGCTCTGATTAACCACTCAAAAGTTTGGAAGTGGTGCCGTGGCTCAAGTGGCAGAGTGCTAGCTTTGAGCACAGAGGCTCAGGGACAGTGCCCAAGGCCCATAACTGACAAAAAAAAGCAACAATAAAAACAGAAAAAGTTTTATATACTTTCCTGCCCAGGCTGGCTTCCAACCTCAATCCTCAACTTGTAGCCTCCTGAGTAGCTAGGATTACTGGCGTGAGACACGGGCAGCCTAGCCTAAGTTGTTAAATTGTTATTATAAAGGTCATGTACAAAGGGGTTACAGTTACATAAGTCAGGTAACATTTCTATTTCCTCTTCTTCCTCCTTCTCCTCCTCCTCCTCTTCCTCTTTCTCCTCCTCCTCCTCCTCTTCTTCCTCCTCTTTTTTCTCCTCCTCCTCCTCCCAGTTCTTGGGCTTGAACTCAGGGCCTGTACTCTGTCCCTGAGCCTCTCTGTGCTCAAGGCTAGCATTCTACCACTTTAGCCACAGCAGCTTTTTCTGTTGATGTGGTCTTGAGGAATCGAATCCAGCACTTCCTGCATGCTAGGCAAGCACTCTACCACTAAGCCACCTTCCCAGCCAAGAGTTCTTTTTTTTTGGGGGGTCCAGTTGTGGGGCCTGAACTCTGGGCCTGGGCGCTGTCCTTCAGCTCTTCAGCTCAAGGCTAGCGCTCTACCACTTGAGCCACAGCGCCACTTCCGGCTTTTTGCTTTTTGCTTATGTGGTGCTGAGGAATCAAACCCAGGGTCTCATGCATGCAAGGCAAGCGCTCTACCACTGAGCCACCTTCCCAGCCAAGAGTTCATTTCTTTTTGGACAGTGTTACCCCTCCCCTCTCACTCTCCCAGTTAGTTTTATTCATTTCATTTATTCATTGTGGTGAGGATGCAGCTCCTGGCTTCCTGGGTACTGAGAAAGTGCTGGATCAGTGGGAGGTCTTGGGGTGATCTGAGTAGTGTTGAGAGCCACAGACTTAGATTCGGGACCATGATGGCCAAACTGGGACTTGGGAAGAATCCTGTTCTGTCATGGACCACAGTCCTGTGCTGGTGGCCAGGGTCTGGATGTGTGTGTGTGTGTGTGTGTGTGTGTGTGTGTGTGTGTGTGTGTGTGTGTGTGTGTGTGTGTGTGTGTGTGTGTGTGTGTCTGGAACTTGTGTGTGTGTGTGTGTGTCTGGAACTCGTGTGTGTGTGTGTGTGTGTGTGTGTGTGTCTGGAACTCAGGGCCTGATGTGTCCCTGAGCTTTTATGCTCAAGGCTAGGGCTCTATCACTTGAGCCACAGCACCACTTCTGGTTTTCTGGTGCTTCTTTGGAGAGAAGAGTCTCACAGAGAATCCTTCCAATATCTCAGCCTCCTGAGGAAGATGACAGGTGTGAGCCACCAGTGCCCAACTGGGTTTGGCTGTCTTTCTGGCCATCTTAACATGGGTATAACCTGGCCCACAAAACCAGGAGCTTTCCTGGCAGACCTACTCATTATTTCCCTGTCTGTGCTGTCCTTCAGTTAAACATGATGGTTCCTTTAGGTTCCTATCCAGGCTGTACTGAACTGGACCTCTGTCTGGTTGGGTGGGGGGAGCCTGGTTCATGCAGATTTATCTTGGGCACAGACTGTCCTAACTTAGTGGAGGACAGAGGGAGAGGGAGACAGATGAGGAGCTAAGAATGAGGGACTATGAGCCAGGTACCTGTGGCTCACACTTGTAATCTAGTTACTCAGGAGCCTGAGAACTGAGGATAGCAGTTCAGAACCAACATGGCAGGAAAGTCTAGGAGACTCTTCTCCAGTGAATCGCAAAAGCCAGAAGTGGCGCTGTGGCTCAAGTGGTAGAGTGCTAGCCTTGAGCAAAAGGAGCTCAGGAACAAATGTCCAGGCACTGAATTTAAGCTCTAGGACTGGCAAAAAAACAAAAAGTTTGAAAAAAAATTAAAGTCTGTAGCATTCTGAAGTCTTGGTCCTGTGTCTTGGCCATCTTGAAAGGACATGAATCTTGACTATTCCTTTGTGTTTTGTGTAGACTTTGAACGCGCTGTTGGCTGTGGGGCCTGGGGCAGGAGAGGCCCAGTGTGTGCCGGTGAAAGTTCTAGACTGTGACACCATCTCGCAAGCCAAAGAGAAGATGCTGGACCAGCTTTGTAAAGGATTGCCTCTTGCCCAGCGCCCAGATCCTCGCACCCTGGATGTTGGTAAGGGCAGGGAGCAGGGGAACTGGGGGGGGATCAGAGATAATGTTGGGACCTGGATTGGTTCAAGACTAGACCTGCAGGGACAGCTTTTCACCCAGGTAAGATGTTAGAAATTGGCACAGCTGGGTGCCAGCGGCTCACGCCTGTTATCCTAGCTACTTGGGAGGCTGAGATCGGAGGATCAGGGTTCGAAGCCAGCCTAGACAGAAAAGTCCATGAGACTCTTATCTCCAATAATCTATTCAGAAAAAGCCAGAAGTAGCACTGTGGCTCAAGTGGTAAAGCACTAGCCTTGATCACAAAGAAGCTCAGGGTCAGCGCCCAGGCCCTGAGTTCAAGCCCCTATACTGTCACACACGTTAGACCACAAGGTTGGCTTTATCAGGCAATCTCTCACCTAGTGAGAGATTCTTCGGAGAAGAGGGGCAGCTTTCTATCTGTAGGCAGGACCATGCACCTGTGTTTACGGAGGACAAGGACTCCATTATAGGAAGGAGATCCTGGAAACCCTGGGTCAGGTCATTTCTGTATGGGTTTTTTTTTCCTTGCAGAATGGCGATCGGGCGTGGCCGGCCATCTCATCCTGTCTGACGAGGATGTCACTTCTGAGGTCCAGGGTCTGTGGAGACGCCTCAACACCCTGCAGCATTACAAGGTGGGGAGGGACAATGTGGCTACCGTGCTTGCCCAGCCTGCAGGAAGCCCTGGGTTCCATTCCTCAAGACCACATCCACAGAACAAGCCGGAAGTGGCGCTGTGGCTCAAGTGGTAGAGCGCTGGCTTTGAGCACAGAGAGGCTCAGGGACAGTGCCCAGGCCCTGAGTTCAAGTCCTAGGACCAAGCTGCGGAGGGGTGAAGGGCGTGATGAAGGGCTGGGCGGGATGGGGCTTGGCAGTGAGGTCATCAGCTGTGGTCAGCAGGTGCCAGATGGAGCTACTGTGGCGCTTGTCCCCTGCCTCACCAAGCATGTCCTCCGAGAAAACCAGGATTACGTCCCTGGAGAAAGTGAGTACCTTCCCCCCTCCTTCCCACTCCCCCCCTCCTTCCCACTCCCCCCCACCCCTGCCCCCCAGTATTTGGGTCCTCTGCACTGGCTTTGCTTGCCTAGTCCTTATAATAAGGGAAGGATCCAGCCAGGCACCAGGGGCTCTCGCCTGTCATCCTAGCTACTCAGGAGGCTGAGATCTGAGGATCACAGTTCGAAGCCAGCCCAGGCAGGAAAGTCTGTGAGGACTCTGAGCTCCGATTAAGCATCAGGAAACCGGAAGTGGCGCTGTGGCTCAAAGTACTAGAGCACTAGCCTTGAGCAAAGAGCTCAGGGACAGCGCCCAGGCCCTGAGTTCAAGCCCTATGACCAACCAAAAAAAAAGGGAGCGGGGGGAAGGGAAGGGTTAGATTTAGGGTAGGCTTCTACCCATCTTCCTTTTCCCCAAAGGAACCTTATTCTGGTTCCTCTACTTTGGGGCCCATTGGCAGGACCTGGAGTGGTAGAGCCAGGGAGACCCAGGGCCGGTGGCATCTGCGGCGGGGGTGGGTGGACAAACTCTATGGTCTTGGCCCAGGGACCCCGATGCTGGAAGATGTGGACGAGGGCGGCATCCGGCCCTGGCACCTGGTGAAGCCAACTGAGGAACCTGAACCTCCCAGGCCCAGGAGAGGCAGCCTCCGGGGCGGGGAGCGGGAGCGAGCCAAGGCTATCCCTGAGATCTACCTGACCCGCCTGCTGTCCATGAAGGTGGGACCGGGGGGGGGGGGGGGGGGGAGGGGAGCACAGGGCCTGGGATGGGGGACAGGGCTCAGGATGAGAGACAGGGTCAAGATGGGGGCAGGCCCAGGGTTAGGGACAAGAGGACAAGGCCCAGGATTGGGGGACAAGGCCCGGGATTGGGGGACAGGGCCTGGGATTGGGGGACAGGGCCCAGGATTGGGGGACAGGGCCCAGGATTGGGGGACAGGGCCCAGGATTGGGGGACAGGGCCCGGGATTGGGGGACAGGGCCCGGGATTGGGGGACAAGGCCCGGGATTGGGGGACAGGGCCTAGGATTGGGGGACAGGGCCCAGTAAGAGTCTGGGCTATGAGGGAGGAAGATGACTACTCAGGGTTTTTTTTGGGGGGGGGGTTGTTATGCCGTGGGACAAGTGGGGGTCAGGTGAGGCTGAGGGCCCCTGGCTGAGTATACCCTCTTGACTCCCCGCTGTCTTCCCCTAGGGCACCCTGCAGAAGTTCGTGGACGACCTATTCCAGGTGATCCTCAGCACCAGCCGCCCGGTGCCTCTGGCGGTCAAGTATTTCTTCGACCTGCTGGACGAGCAGGCCCACCAACATGGCATCTCTGACCAGGACACTATCCATATCTGGAAAACCAACAGGTATGAAGGGCTGGGCACGTGGCTTAGTGGTAGAGCGCTCGCCTAGCACGCACGCACGCAGCCCCAGGTTCGATTCCTCAGTACCACATACACAGAAAAGCCGGAAGTGGCATCGTGGTTCAAGTGGTAGAGTACCAGCCTTGAGCAACAAAGCAGCAAGGGGGGGGATTTGGGGCATATGATTATGTGTGGGGGGAGAGGGGTGGTTTTCCTTGCTGCTTTCCCAGCATGCTCATGGGCTACGTCTGCCTCACCCACAGTTTACCGCTGAGGTTCTGGATCAATATCATCAAAAACCCACAGTTCGTGTTCGATGTACAGACGTCAGATAACATGGACGCGGTGCTCCTGGTCATCGCCCAGACCTTCATGGATGCTTGCACCCTGGCTGATCACAAGCTGGGCCGGGTAAGTGGACGGGAAAGGATGGGGTAGTTAAGGGGATAGGGAGGTCTTGGTAGATGCACATAGCTTCTAGAATGTTCCTGAGAATTTTAAGGAGGTGGATTAGGGGAAAGGCTTTCTCTCCAGACTCCCAGGGGGACAGGGCACCAACTATCGATTGGCTGTTGGGGACGTGGGAGAAGGAGGGGTCCCAGGGACCCCCAAGATCCTCCTATGCCTCCATCTGCGGAGAGGTCAGGCTTCCATTGGGGCCTGAGTTTTTTTGTGTGTTTTGGTCAGTCGTGGGGCTTGAACTTGGGGCCTGGGTGCTGTCGCTGTGCTTTCTCACTCAAGACGAGTGCTCTCTATCACTCTAAACCACTGTGAGCTGGTTTTCTGGTGGCTCGTTAGAGATCAGAGTCTCAGGAACTTTCCTGCCCAGGCCTGGCTTTGAGCTGTGATCCTCTGATCTCAGCCTCCTGAGTAGCTAGGATGACAGGTGTGAGCCACCAGCGCCTGGCCCAGCTGATGTTCAGTTTTAAAGCTCTAGCAGTCCAGGGAAACGCAGGGAGGGAGCTGATGATCCTAACAGGGGCCCTGTCTTCATCTTTCACCGCTGTCCCTCCGGCCTCAGGATTCCCCCATCAACAAGCTTCTCTACGCTCGGGATATTCCCAGATACAAGCAGATGGTGGAGAGGTACAGGGGAGGGGTGTGGCCTTAAGGAGGTGAGGGGCGTGGCCTGGAATGGTGGTGGGTGTAGCCTGGGAGGTAGGCGTGGTCGGGAGGAGGGGCCAGGTGGGGCCTGGGGTGAGTACTGGCGCAGCCTTGGCCGTGCATTTACCCAGCAGCTGCCATCTTGGGCTTTCTGGCAGGTACTATGCAGACATCAGACAGACCATCCCTGCCAGTGACCAAGAGATGAACTCTGTCCTGGCTGAGCTGTCCCGGGTAAGATGTCCCTCTGCTTTTGGTTTGGGCCCAGACATCCTGCCTTAACAATCATGGTCTCCCCCGTCCACCCTCCCATTTTACACTGTTCCTTTAAAGGGGCTTCCGTGGGACCCCAGCTTCCCTAGGAGCTTGTGGGTGCAGGACCCCATACCCTCATCATCAGTGCTGGAGGTTCACGCCTGTCATCCTAGCTACTCAGGAGGCTGAGATCTGAGGATCATGGTTCAAAGCCAGCCCGGGCAGGAACGTGGTAGGGCACTCACCTTGAGCTGAAGAGCTCAGGGACAGTGCCAGGCCCAGAGTTCTAGCCCCACAACCAACAAAAACAAAAACAACGCCCAGCCCTGGCAGGAAGTCTGTGGGACTCTCTATGTCCAAGGAACCACCAGGAAACTGGGAGTGGAATTGTGGCTCAAAGTAGTAGAGCTCTAGCCTTGAGCAAAAGAGCTCAGAGACAGTGACCCTAAGCTTTGAGTTCAAGCCCCATGTCTGGCCCCCTACACACACACACACACACACCCAAAAAAAACAAACCACAGCTAAATGTGAACTTGGGGCCTTTGTGAAGTGTTTCTGAAATAATGATGATACTAATGAAAGTACCCTAACTCTATTTGTAGGATATAGCTATGTGCTGAGTCCTTCACAGGGTGCTGTGTGCTGAGTCCTTCACACAATGCTTGCTTTCATTGGGTCCCTGTAAGAGCTCCACTAGTGAGATGAAGGGCATGGGAATGAGCAACCTGAGGAAATACCTGGAGTTAGAACAGAGTTACACTGGGTCTCTAGACAGCAAACAACCTCTGTCCTGCTTGGTTATCTGATGAATGGGGGGGAGGGGAGAATTAAGCTAAGAGGCAGGGTCCTCGTGGAGCCCCAGACCCGCAGGTCCCTTCCTGTCATGGAGGCCCAGGACCTATTCTTCTGACTCCCGAGTGAGGCCTCCTCTGAAAAGGAAGCTCCCCGTCTCTTCTTCTCCCCATTCCCTAGGATCCTGGGTCTCCTGCCAGGGCTGACTGCACCCCTCATCTCTATTATCTTTCTCCCTAGAACTGCTCTGGAGACCTCGGGGCACGAGTGGCCCTGCATGAACTTTACAAGTATATCAACAAATACTATGATCAGGTAGGTAGACTCTGGGCCTTGTCGATGAGGTTGAGGGGATGGTGGGGAGAAACCTAGAGTGTGTATGGGGGGGGAACCATCTCCACTCAGAACAACTTTGAACAGGGGAGGTAGATATTGCTGGGTACTCGAATGAACAATGTCACTCCCCACCCTCACCAATCCTTCATGCTCTATAACATATGCCTTTAGTCCCAGCCCTCGGGAGGCTGAAGTTATTAGGAGGATTCTGAGTTAGCCTGAGCGAGACTGAACAAATACACCAACACAAAGTAGGCTGGCCAGGCACCCGAGGCTTTCGCCTGACATCCTAGCTACTCAGGAGGCTGAGATCTGAGGATCATGGTCCCAAGGCAGCCCGGGACAGGAAAGTCTATGAGACTCTTTTAGCTCCAATGAACACACCCAAAAACTTGGGAGTGGAGCTGTGGCTCAAAGTGGTAGAGTGCTAGCCTTGAAAAAGCTCAGGGGATAGAGCCCAGGCCCTGAGTTCAAGTCCTACCACTGACCAAAAAGAAAAGAAAAGCAGTCATGGCTCTCAAAGTCCTGAAATCACAATATCGGTAAGTGAGGGGCTCCCTTCGCCCCCTGTGCGTGCCAGCCCACCCCCCCAGGCCCATTTCAGTTTGCCATGAGAGCCTGATGGTCTCCATCTTGTGTTTCAGATCATCACGGCCCTGGAGGAAGATGGTACGGCCCAGAAGATGCAGCTGGGCTACCGACTCCAACAGATTGCAGCAGCTGTGGAGAACAAGGTCACAGACCTATAAAAAGCGACCCCAGGACGCAATGCCCTGGTCTGCCGGGGCCTCGTGCCTCTCTGGGCGGCCTCAGCGTCGAGAGAGAGAGAAAACCCGCCACCTTCTTAGAGGCCTGTAGTGACTGACAAAGCAGAGTTAGTGGAAGGTGGCTGCGTGTCTGTGGGGTGGCTTTGCCCCCCTCTCCCCGACCTGGCAAGACCCGGGGGCTTTAAAAACTCATGGCGGTGGGGTTCAGGGCCGGGGCAGGAATAGCCCTGAGGGCTACTTCCTGGAGGGGTATCAGGCTGAAAGGAGCTGGGAGGGGGGGGGAGGGTTCTAGAATGGCTGGAAGGGCCTCCAGACCCCTGGGGATTGGGGGTGGGGGGGAGGGGAGTCTGAATTGGTTCCTGAGCACTAGTGTGGTTTTTTCACTTTTGTTCCATCAGAGGAAGGCAATGAGCCCTTCCTCCCCAGCTTCTCCCCCTGGTCCTCGATCTAGCACCCTGCTGTCCTGTCCAAAGTCAGAGAGATAATGTCTTATCTAGGCAACTCGTCCTCCCCCCCCCCACACCCCCACCCCCGATTCCCTGCCTCCCAGGGAGCCAGGGTTGAGGGGTGCCTGTTGCAGGGGATTCTGGGTAGAAGGGGGGTAAGCCCATGGACCCAGCTCTTCATTAAAAGATAACACACTGTGTGGAATCTGTTGTGTGTGGCCTAGGATGAAAGGGTTTGTGCTGGGTGGCACTGAGGAAAGCGGGGTGGGGAGGGTCCCCAACTTCTTCATGGAGCCTACCCCTGGTGGACACCCTATTTTGGTTTGTTTTTGGCCAGTCCTGGGGCTTGAACTCTGGGCCTGGGCGCTGTCCCTGAGCTGCTTCAGCTCAAGGCTAGCGCTCTACCGCTTGAGCCACAGCGCCACTTCCAGCTTTTTTCTTTTTGTTTATGTGGTGCTGAGGAATCGAACCCAGGGCCTCAGGCATGCAAGGCAAGCGCTCTGCCACTGAGCCACCTTCCCAGCCCCTAGGTTCCGCTTCTGAAAGGGGTTGGGATAGCATGGCATCACAATACCCAACTCCAGGTTACAGGGGTCTCCAAGGTTCTGACTATCCATAGCCCCATTTCTGTCTTGCTATATTTGATTTTTGTGCCAGTCCTAGGACTTGAACTCAGGGCCTGAAACACTGTCCCCAGGCTTTTTGGCTCCAGGAGAGATCACTACTCCTTGAACCGCAGCTTTGTGCTAGATAGTCTCCCAGACTTTGCCACGTGAGCTGGCTTTGAACCACAATTCTCAGATCTCAGCCTCCTGAGTCACTAGAATTACAGTCCTAAGCCACTGGTGTCTGAGAGCCACCATTTAAATTTTTTTAATTTAATTCTTCTATGTTGGTTGTGGGACTTGAACTCAGGACCTGGGCACTGTCCCTGAGCTTCTTCTGCTCAAGGCTAGCACTCATCACTTGAGCCACAGTGCCACTTCTGGCTTTTTCTGTGTATGTGGTACTGAGAAATTGATCCCAGGGCTTCATGCATGCTAGGCAAGCACTCTACCACTAAGCCACCTTCCCAGCCCGACCACTAATCTGTATTGGTATTTGTGTATCTCCTGCCAGGCTCCCGTAGGACACATTAGAGAATAAACACATCCTGAAAACACGTAGATCAGCTGACATGATTCATGGTTCTCTGTTCTAATTAAGGACCATGGTTTATCCAACTATAAGTTTGCCAGAGATTGAAAACAAAGATATTGTCATGCTATTTGGAAGGAATTTTATTTTTTTTATGCCCAGACTGGGATTTGAACTTAGGGCTGTTTATTGATATTCTAAAGGGGATGTAGAAGCCAGGCGCTGGGGGCTCACACCTCTCATCCTATCTACTCAGGAAGCTGAGATCTGAGGATCATGGTTCAAAGCCAATCTGGGCAGGAAAGTCCATGCGACTTCTTTCCAATTAATCACAGAAAAAAGCCAGAAGGGGAAACTGTAGGTCAAGTAGTAAAGTGCTAGTCTTGTGTAAAAGAAATGCAGGGACAGTGCCCAGGCCCTGAGTTCAAGCCGTAGGAGTGGACAAAACGAACAAGAAACCCTTCAGGTATATAAAGAACGTGGAGCTGGAAAGCCCAGGCTTCAACCTCAGGTGAGTTAGAGCTCTACCGCCACCATGTGGCTGTCTGGTGGAACTGAGGGTTCAGTGGTGGTTTTACATTAAGGCAAGAGTTGAAATGATGTAACAAGACAAAAAAAAAACTACGGTGGGGTGGCCAACAGATTGAATGAAAGGAAGGGCAAATGGAGGAGGAAAGTTGGCCCAGAGATCTGTGGCTATCAGTCTTTTATCACCTGGAAGCAAGACTGTTTAAAAAAGGATGCTAAAGCCCAGTGCTGGTGGCTCATGCCTGTCATCCCAGCTACTCAGGAGGCTGAGATCTGAGGATCATGGTTCAAAGCCAGCCCAGGCAGGAAAGTCTGTGAGACTTTTCTCTCCAATGAACCATCAGAAAACCGGAAGTGGTGCTGTGACTCAGGTGGTAGAGCACTAGCCTTGAGCTGAAGAGCTCAGGGGCAGCACCCAGGCCCAGAGTTCAAGCCCCAGGATCGACCAAAGAAAGGATGCTAAAGGCCACTCAGCACCGTATCTCCTACCCTGGCTGACCAGGTTGTAAATCCATGGGTTTACATTCCTGAATGCAAGCCACCAGGAAGGGGACTCAAGACCCCCTCCTTCAGGTCTCTTCCTACCTCCACCTCTTGCCCTGGGCTGTGGTTAGATCTAAAGGGATTTATTTTTTGTTATGTATATGTGCTGGTCCTGGGGCTTGAACTCAGGGCCTGGACACTTTCCTTTAGCTTTTTCAGTCAAGCCTGAGATTCTACCTCTTGAGCCATAGCCTATACTTCTGGCTCTTTGGTGGTTAATTAGAAATGAGAATCTCATGGACTTTTTTTTTTTTTTTTGGTCAGTCCTGGGGCTTGAACTCTGGGCCTGGGCACTGTCTCTCAGCTCTTCAGCCAAAGACTAGCACTCTACCACTTTGAGCCACAGCGCCACTTCCAGTTTTGTGGTGGTTCATTGGAGAGAAGAGTCTCACAGACTTTCCTGCCTGGGCTGGCTTTGAACTGCCATCCTCAGATCTCAGCCTCCTATGTAGCTAGGATGACAGGTGTGAGCCATCAGCACCCAGCTGCAAGACACTCGAGTTACAATTCACCCATTTGGTCATTTTTAGGATAGGTTTTCCGTTGCTATCCAGGTCTTGAACTAAGGTCCTGGGCATTGTCTTTGAGCTCTTGTGCTCAAGGTTAGCATTCTACCATTTGAGACATAACTCTACTTTTGGCTTTTTCATAATTAATTGGAGATGATTGGAGTTGGGTGCCAGTGGCTCACGCCTATAATCCTAGCTATTCAGGAGGCTGGATCTGAGGATCTCAATTCAAAGCCAGCTGGAGCAAGAAGGTCCATAAGACTCATGTCTTAATCACAGAAAAAGTCAGAAGTGGCACTGGCTCAAGTGGTAGGCCCTGAGTTCAAGTCCGAGGACCAGCATTTTTTTTTTAAAAAGAGTCTCAAGCCAGGAGCCGGTGGCTCATGCCTGTCACCCTAGCTACTCAGGAGGCTGAGATCTGAAGATCATGGTTCAAAGCCAGCCTGGGCAGGAAAATCCGTGAGACTCTTATCTCCAATAAACCACCAGAAAACTGGAAGTGGTGCTGTTGCTCAAGTGGTAAGGCATTAGCCTTTGGCTGAAGAGCTGAGGGATAGTGCCCAGGCCCAGAGTTCAAGCCCCATGATCTGGGAGTGGAGGGGGAAGGCCTCATGGGCTTTCCTGCACAGGCTGGATTTGAACTGAGATCCTCAGATCTCAGCCTCCTGAGTAGCTAGGATTACAGGTGTGTGTTTGAATCTCTACCTACTTTAGGTCTCCCATTGTCTGGGATTACAAGCATGCACTGCCACACCCAACCTTTACTCCATGGAGACTGAATCTCACCAACTTTTTCTGCCCAGGTTGGTGTGGAACTGCAATCCTCCCATTCTCTGCCTCCAAAGTAGTTTAGGATGACAGGTACTGCTAATGTACCAAGTTGACAGGTTGAAAAAAGGTTGCCTAAGCTTTATCCATATAGGCTGGCCTCAAATTACGATCCTCCTCTTCTCAGGCCTCCCCCACCAAGGAGCTAGTATTACAGGCTCCTGGCTCACCACTTGTTAATAGCACACACACACACACACACACCACTATTTTTGTGACTTGCGAACAAATTATTTATTACATTGGAGAGAATACAAGGCTAATCTATTTACTTCGATTTTTATCTCTTCAAGGCAAACAGAACAAGCACACTACCCTCCGTTTCAAAGAAGGAGCAAACCATGCTCACATTATCACAGGCTAGATGGCTCGAGCTGTTGAAAGAAAGTTTAGTGATGTCTGAGAATGTGGCTTGATGGTAGAGTGCTTGCCTAGCATGCATGAAGCCCTGGGTTCCATCCCTCAGTACCACATACACAGAAAAAGCCAGAAGTGCTGTGGCTCAAGTGGTAGAGTGCTAGCCTTGAGCAAAAAGAAGCTCGGGGACAGTGTTTAGGCCCTGAGTTCAAGGCCCAGGACTGGCAAAAAAAATAAAAGAGAAAAGAAATAGCATGCAGGATCTGAGTTCAAGAAACAGAACTAGCACAAAAGAAACAAAAGAAAAAAGCGAAAATCTTGGGGCCAGGTTCCAGTACATGCCTTTAGTCCAAGCTACTCAAACGCTGAGGTTCGAGGATTGGGGTTCAAAGCCAACCCTAGGATAGGAAAGTCCATGAGCCTATCTAGAATGAACTACTTAGAAAAAGCCAGAAGTGGGGCTGGGAAGGTGGCTCAGTGGTAGGACACTAGCCTTGAGCTGAAGAGCTGAGGGACAGCGCCCAGGCCCTGAGTTCAGGCCCCAGGACGGCCAAAACACAAAAGCAGGGAAAAAACAACAACAAAACTCAGTATTAACATTCAACCCAGATTGATATGCTGACATAAAACACATACATCCCTTTGTGGGGTGGGGGGAGGCTCTGGTATTTGGGGCTTGAACTCAAGGGTTTTGGGCTCCCACTTGGCTTCTTTGCTTGAGGCTTCCATTGCTTTCATTTTTTGGTTGGTCGTAGGGCTTGAACTCTGGGCCTGGGCGCTATCCCTCAGCTCTTCAGTTCAAGGCTAGTGCTCTACCACTTGAGCCACAGCGCCACTTCCGGCTTTTCCTATTTATGTGGTGCTGAGGAATCAAACCCAGGGCCTCATGCATGCGAGGCAAGCGCTCTACCACTGAGCCACCTTCCCAGTCCATTTAATAAAGTGTTTAGGGCAAGCGTAAGACACAAAGCAGAACTTACAAGATTGTGGAAAATTCCTTTTCCTGGAACCTCAGGACACAGCAGCTCTTGAGGTACGGGGCATGGCCGGCCTCCTCCCACAGGTACAGGTGCAGAGCGCCACACACACAGGCGATGACGCGGACGGAGTCCTTCAAAGAACAGATACCCGGATGTGAGTGGTCAAAGGCATTATAAAAGAAAAACAAAAACAAAACTGTGGGCTGGGAAGGTGGCTCAGTGGTAGAGTGCTTGCCTCGCATGCATGAGGCCCTGGGTTCCATTCCTCGGCACCACATGCACAGAAAAAGCCAGAAGTGGTGTTGTGGTTCAAATGGTAGAGTGCTAGCCTTGAGCAAAAAAGCTCAGGGATAATGCCCAGGCCGTGAGTTCAAGCCCCAGGATGGAGGAAGAAGAGGAGGAGGAGGAGGAGGAGGAGGAGGAGGAGGAGGAGGGATGAACTCAGCAGGGTAAGAAAAGCCTGGCACCTACCACCAATAGCTGACTGACATAGCTTGTGTGGTCAAAGTGCAGCAGTTTATTGCCGTAGATACTGAAGAGTTGCAGACAGTTTCCACTCCCAAAAACCACCACATCGTTTTCACTCACTCCCATCCAGCGCGGGTTCTTCATGTTACCCGGCAGCAGGAAATGGGCGATCTGACGTCCTGGTTTCATGCAAAATACACACAAGCCTCCTTGTAGATCAATATAAAGAGGCTGGGTGCCAGTGGCTCACACCTGTCCTTCTAGCTAGTCAGGAGGCTGAGATCTGCTAGGCTGGTAGAGAGGGATGAACAGATAGGGAGGAGATGGGTAGAGGTGATTGAGCAGAGGGGGAGAGGATGATTGAGAAGAGGTCCAAGATGATGGATAAAGAGGTAGATGTAGATAGGGAAGGAGAAGTAGGTAGAGAAAGCAGCAGAGCTAGAGGCAGACAGAAAAAGCTGCAAAGAGAGATGGATAAAGGCAGGTACATGAGCTAGAGAAATAGATGCATCTAGAGATAAAAGTCCAGAGGTAGACACAAATAGATACATTATATATCTAGACAGAGAGATGGGTGGGAGATACAGAGAAAAGTAGAATTGTAACAGAGTACTTGGGGGTGTGGCTCAGTTGGTAGAGCACTAACCAATGAGCAAAAGCATCAGGTACCAAGTTTGGACCCCCCCCCAAAAAAAAAAAGATGTGGATTGGAAGAGGTAGATCTGTAGGATCCGTAGGAGAAGTGAGAGGGGGGGAATAGAGGTAGGGAGAGAGAGAAGACAGAAATGGAGATATAAAGAAAGAAGTTCGGGAGAGAAGTAGAGAGGTGGAAAGGGTATCTATCTAGAGAGGTAGATTGACAGAGTTAGAAATAGAGGCAGAGACAGGAGAGGAAGAGAGGGGTAAGAGGAAGAGAGAGGTAAGAGAGAGAGAGAGACAGACAGACAGACAGGAATACATCTATACCTACCTGAAGGCAAACTTTAAATTATTCACATCAGAGCAAACATATCATCCTCACACAAATTGAACACAAAATACACAATGATTTGATCTCAAATGACAGAACGTGGGATTTCATCCATTGAACTATATCATAAGGACACAGGGGTGTGTGCGCAGGCCCATACTGGCACTCAATAAAACTCAAGACCTCGAACTCTTGTGTGTGTGTTTTTTATTCCCCTCAAGGATGGCACTCTACCGTTTGAACCACACCTCCAATTCCAGGTTTTCTTTTGAATGATCCAAAAATGGAGTTGGGGGGGGGCTGGGAAGGTGGCTCAGTGGTAGAGTGCTTGCCTTACATGCATGAGGCCCTGGGTTCGATTCTTCAGCCTTGAGCTGAAGAGCTGAGGAACAGTGCCTAGGCCCAGAGTTCAAGTCCTACAACTGACAACAACAAAAAAAATCTCAGGGATATATGTCTTGCCCAGGCTGCTGGCACTGTCTCTGTCTCTGTCTCTGTCTCTCTCTCACTGTGTGTGACTGTGTGTTGGTTATAGGGCTTGAACTCAGGGCCTGGGCACTGTCCCTGAGCTTCTTTTTGCTCAAGGCTAGCACTCTACCACTTGAGCCACAACGCCACCTCCAGCTTTTTCTGTGTATGTGGTTCTAAGGAATTGAATCCAGGGTTTCATGGATGCTAGGCAAGCACTCTACCACAAAGCTACATTCCCAGGCCCTGAGTTCAAGTCCCAGGACTGGCACGGGAAAAGAAAAAGACCATGGATGAGAAACCACAACTCCAACATGGAAACTAGAAGTCCAGTAGGAAAAGGGCATGGGAACTTACCCCTTAATGGAAACGTAAATAGGTCTGCCCACTAGATCAATTAGACTTGGGAGAGAAGTCCACTTGGGTAAACAAGAGTCCAACAGGCATGGCCTCATATTTTTTTGGTGCCTCTCCTCCCTCCCTTTTTATTTTGGACCACAGTTCTGGGACTTGAATTCAGGACCTGGGTGCTGTCTCTCTCGAGTTGTTCTGCTCCAGGCTAGCTCTCCACTACTGAAGCCACACCTCCACTCCTGGTCTTTGTTGATTGGTCCTGAGTGATCAAGAGTGTCGGAGACTTCTGCTCGGGTTGGCCTCCAACCACAATCCTCGAATCTCCAGCCTCCCTGAGTAGCAAGGAAGAGCCCACCGGTGCCCAGCTTCCCGTCCCTTTTTCTGTAGGCAGGATCCATCTCCCTACATTTATACTAATTGAGTGTGTGTGTATGTGTGTGTGTGTGCGTGTGTGTGTGTGTGTCATAACCTACCCAGGATGACAGTGCTACCTCCCGCCATCTCCTTGGTCACATCAAAGGTCACAAATCCGGCGGTTTTTCCACCAGTACTGCCTGCACGGTACAACACCGTGATCCTGTTTTCCCTCCTGGGGTTCCAGCCAGCTTGGATGCTTGAAGCAAACGGCACAGAGAAATACACAGGGCTGCTGCCTCTGGGTGTCTTCATTAAGCACTCTGAGGAAAAGATCTAGGGAGGGAAGAACGGCGCGTGCGCACTCAGGGAAAGGGAGAAGTTCATGTCAGCCTGTCATGTCTCTAGGCCAGGTGCGCTGTCACCCTAGCTATTTAGGAGCTCCTGGAGATTTGAAGGTTGTCGGTTCAAAAGCCAGCCTGGAGCGGGATTTGCATCTATCACTGTTAGCCGGGTTGCTACTGGCTCAGGCCTGTCATCCTAGCTACTCGGGAGGCTGAGATCTGAGGATCGCAGTTCAAAGCCAGCCCAGGCAGGAAAGTCCGTGAACCTTTTTATCTCTAGTAAACTACTCAGAAAAAGCCGGAAATGGGACTGTGACTCAAGTGGTAGAGTGCTAGCTTTGAGCACAAAGAGCATCAGGAAGAGCACCCAGGCCTTGAGTTCAAGCTGCCCCCCACAAAAAAGAGGAAGGAAGGAAGGAAGGAAGGCAAGCAAAGAAAGCAAGAAAGCAAGAAAGCCAGAAAGGAAAGAAAGCAAAGGGAAGGGAAGGGAAGGGAAGGGAAGGGAAGGGAAGGGAAGGGAAGGGAAGGGAAGGGAAGGGAGGAAGGAAGGAAGGAAGGAAGGAAGGAAGGAAGGAAGGAAGGGAAGGGAAGGGAAGGGAAGGGAAGGGAAGGGAAGGGAAGGGAAGGGAAGGGAAGGGAAGGGAAGGAAGGAAGGAAGGAAGGAAGGAAGGAAGGAAGGAAGGAAGGAAGGAAGGAAGGAAGGAAGGAAGGAAGGGAAGGGAAGGGAAGGGAAGGGAAGGGAAGGGAAGGGAAGGGAAGGGAAGGGAAGGGAGGAAGGAAGGAAGGAAGGAAGGAAGGAAGGAAGGAAGGAAGGAAGGAAGGAAGGAAGGGAAGGGAAGGGAAGGGAAGGGAAGGGAAGGGAAGGAAGGAAAGGAAGGAAAGGAAGGAAAGGAAGGAAAGGAAGGAAAGGAAGGAAGGAAGGAAGGAAAGAAAGAAGGAAGGAAAGAAGGAAGGGAGGAAAGGAAAGAGAAAAAGAAAAAGAAAGAAAGAGAAAAAGGAAAAGAAGTTTTATTTGAACTCTGCTTCCTACTCTTGCTTTTTCATTCAAGGCTGGTGCTCAACCACTTGAGCCATACCTCCACTTCTGGCTTTTTTGCCGGTTAACTGGAGACAAGATTCTTTGTGTGTGTGTGTGTGTGTGTGTGTGTGTGTGTGTGTGTGTGTGTGTTTGTGTGTGTGTGTGTGTGTGTGTGTGTGTGTGTGTGCGCGCTTAGGCTTGAACTCAAGACCTATATGCTGTCTGAGTTGTTGTGCTAGCCTTCCACCTCTTGAGTTTTAGCTCCACTTCCAGCTCTTGGGGGGTTCATTGGAGATAAGAGTCTCATAGACTTTCCTGCCCTGGGCTGGCTTTGAACTGCAATCCTCAGATCTCAGCCTCCCGAGTAGCCCAATGCCCAACCATCAAAACCAGATGATGTCCACCTCCAAGAGCATTGTTTCCTGCCCATGGAATCGAGCTTGTAATGTGGCCATGGCAGAGAGGTTGTTCCCGGGGATCCCCCTCCCTAAGCCCCCCTAAGTGGATTCTCCTGACCCATCCTGGCCTGACCCTCCTCCTATCCTAAAGTCCTCCTACCTTGGGAAAGAGATGTGGGTGGTTCTTGCATATGAAGATCCATTTCTTATCCGGGGAGCCGAGGAGTAAACTGGCAGTGTATGGAAATACTTTGAATTCACAGAGGAGTTGCAACTCCGGCAGGGTGAATACCATCATGTTACCCCTATAATCATTTATCTGAAATCACAACACCGACAGGAAAGAAAAATGGTACACAAGAGGCCAGTGCTATCCTTTCGCCAGATGTGGGAATCATTTATTTAGAGATCCGAACCTCTGGCCAGTCTGCCTCACAAAGTCATTAAAGGATAACTCCTTAGAATAGCATCTTCCTTCCTTCCTTTTCTTTGCTAGTCCTGGGGCTTGAACACAAGGCCTGGGCACTGTTCCTGGGCCTTTTTGGCTCAAGGCTAGCGCTCTACCACTTGAGCCACAGTGCCACATCTGGCTTTTTCTGTGTATGTGGTGCTAAGGAATCGAACCCAGTGCTTCAAGCATGCTAGGCGAGCACTCTACCACTAAATCACATTCCCAGCCAATCATGCTTTCAACTCAAGCTAGTCTGGAGAAAGAGATCTGAAGATTTTCAGTTCGGGGCCAGCCTGGGCAGGAAAATCTGTGACACTCCTATCTCTTATGAGCCCCCCAAAAAGTTGGAAGTGGAGGTGTGGCTCAAGTTGTAGAATGCCAAGTTCTACCACTTCTAGGGGGGAAATGCCAAGTTAAAGCCCATGGTGCTGATTTCAAACCCCAGCCCCATAAGAGTCTCATGGACTTTCCTGCCCCAGCTGGCTTTGAACAGCGATCCTCAGATCTCAGCCTCCTGATAAGCTGGGATGACAGGCGTGAGCCATGGGTGCCCGGCTCCTTTTTCTTAAAAAAAAAGAAAAAAAAATCAGGCTGGGAAGGTGGCTTAGTGGTAGAGTGCTTGCCTTGCATGCATGAGGCCCTGGGTTCGATTCCTCAGTACCACATACACAAAAAAAGCCCGAAGTGCTACTGTGGCTCAAGTGGTTGAGGCCTAGCCTTGAGCAAGAGAGGCTCAGAGACAGTGCCCAGGCCCTGAGTTCAAGCCCCAGGACTGGCCAAAAAAAAAAAAAAGTCTCATGGAGTTTCCTACCCTCTGCTAGCTGTGAACCACAATCCTCACAACTCAGCCTCCTGAATACCTAGATTTATAGACTTGAGCCACCAATTCCTAGCCTTGTAGTGCTGACCTCAAAATTCATGATCTTCCTGCCTCTGCTGACCCCAGTGCCGAGACTACAGGCGTGAGCCACCATATCCAACTTTCAAGACTTTTATTTTGGTTGTTTGTTAAAAGGCCAAGCTGTTACTGAGTTTCTGTGGTTAACATTCCTTGGTATATTGTGACTGCCAGTGCACACAAAAGGGCCAAGTCCAGGAACAGAGTTTGTGATCAGACAGTAATGAAAACTTCACGCCTTTGAAACGGGATAGATTAGGAACAAAGAGTCATGGTAAATGGTAGCCAGGAACTCAGAAACATTCCATTTAGAAAACATAGACGCATTAGCTTCTAATGCGTCTATGTTTTCTTAAGGCTTATACTCCTTCATAACCCGTGGTATTTTTTTTTCCAGCATTAATACAAGGGGAAAAAAAAAAAGAGCAAAAGCAGCCTTCTCCATCTGACTTTACCTGCTAGCTCCAAAGAATTAGTGTGCTCTGAAAACAGAGCCGGGACATCATAAAGAATAACATGTATGCCGGGCGCTGGTGGCTCACGCCTGTAATCCTAGCTACTCAGGAGGCTGAGATCTGAGGATCGCGGTTCAAAGCCAGCCCGGGCAGGAAAAGTCCATGAGATTCTTATCTCCAATCAGCCACCAGGAATCAGGAAGTGGCGCTGTGGCTTAAAGTGGTAGAGAGCTACTAGCCTTGAGCAAAAAAAAAGCTCAGGGACAGTGCCCAGGCCTAGTGCCCCGGCCTAGAGTTCAAGCCCCAGGATCAGCAAAAATAAAAACATTTAAAAAATTAAATATGGCAGAATGCATCCTTTCTGTGAATGGTCCAAGTTTAGCGAGCAAGATTCGTGCCCTGGCCCTTGATCTATAATAGCTCCACTTTCCGCTTTTCTAGTTATGTATTGGCGAAAAGAAGCTTACGAACTTAACTGTGTGTCCAGGCGGGCTTTGAACCATGATCCTCAGATCTCAGCCTCCTGAGTAGCTGGGATGATGGGAATGAGCCGTTGGTGCCCTGCTATATGTGACAACAACAACAACAAAAACATTTCTCCTAGAATAACTACGTCAAATCTTGCTTCTCTTACATATACCCCTGGTGTCAAAGACCTTGGGGGGTCTCTTTTGGAGCACCCACATTCTGTGAGAAGTGTGCCTCTGCCCTTCATTTGCCCGATTTTTCGCTGGCTCAATAAAGCACTGCCAAGTTTTCTTACCATTGTGACTTGTCTGGAAAGAACGTGTTTTCTTTTTTTGTCAGTCATGGGGCTTGAACCCAGGACCGGACGCTGTCCCTGAGCTCTTTTCATTCAAGGCTGGCTCTCTATTACTTTGAAGTCACTTTACACATCCTCAGTTGGAGTGGGGAACACCTTTAAGGTGGCTGGGTTGGTTGGGAGACCTGGGGAGGGAGTTAGTTGGGGGTGAGGCTCACCAACAGGATAGGGCCATCTTTTGTGAGAAAAGCAGCCACAATACCACAGTCCGCACAGGATTCAGGCAAGACACGAGTGGCCAAAGCATCAGGGTCTCGACAGTTCCACACTTTGACCTTGGAACTGGAATCCACTGTGATAGCCAGGCCCAGCTGGGGGACAGTGGCCAGTTTCTCGATGATGCTGTCCTGGGCTGGGCTGCTCCAGATAACACTGCCCTAGAGATCAAGAATGACAGGGCTGGGAAGGTGGCTTAGTGGTAGAGTGCTTGCCCCCGCATACATGAGGCCCTGGGTTCGATTCCTCGGTACCACATCCATAGAAAAAGCTGGAAGTGGCGCTGTGGCTCAAGTTGGTAGAGGGCCAGCCTTAAACACAAAAGCTCAGGGACATCCCCTAGGCCCCGAGTTCAAGCCCAAAACCAGCACAACCCAGCAAAAAGCAAAATGAGAATTGTTATAAAAGCAAAATAAAAAGCGATCATTAAGAGATATCCCATGTGCATAGATTAATGTTGTTAAAATATTAAAATGTCCATACTAGGCTGGGAAGGTGGCTCGGTGGTAGAGCGCTTGCCTTGCATGCCAGAGGCCCTGGGTTCGATTCCTCAGCACCACATAAGCAAAAAAGAAAAAAGCCGGAAATGGCGCTGTGACTCAAGGGGTAGAGCGCTAGTCTTGAGCTGAAGAGCTGAGGGACAGCGCCCAGGCCCAGAGTTCAAGCCCCACGACCGGACCAAAAATAAATAAATAAATAAAATAAAATAAAATAAAATAAAATGTCCATACTTTCCAAAGCCCGCTATAGAGTCAATGCAATCCCTAGCAAAATGACAATTTTCATATAACTAGAAACAAGCCTAAAATTCATATGGAAGCCAAAGACCCCCAAATAATCAAAGCAGTCTTGAAATCAAGGTTGCCAGGCGCTGGTGGCTCAAGCCTGTCATCCTAGCTACTCAGGAGGCTGAGATCTGTGAATCATAGTTCAAAGCCAGCCCAGACAGGAAATATCTGTGAGAATCTTCTAATCACCCAACAAAAAAAAAGGCAGAAGTGGAGCTGTGGCTCAGGTGATAGAGCAGCCAGGATCAGTGGCTCACATCTGGATTACTAACTACTCAGGAGGCTGAGATCTGAAGATCACAGTTCGAAACTAGCCTGAGCAGAAAAAGCTATGAGACAATTTTGTTGTTGTTGGTCATGGGCCTGAACTCTGGGCCTGGGCGCTGTCCTTCAGCTCTTCGGCTCAAGGCTAGCGCTCTACCACTTAAGCCACAGCGCCATTTCCGGCTTTTTCTGCTTATGTGGTGCTGAGGAATCGAACCCAGGGCTTCATGCATGCAAGGCAAGCGCTCTACCGCTGAGCCACCTTCCCAGCCCCCACCTACAATTTTCCACATAATGTCTAGGGAATGCCATAGCTGCGTTTATTCACCTTTGTCCCTCCAATTCTGTCCCCCCTCCCACCAAAGAGATAAATGAACAAACAAAAACCACCACAAAAATAAAAGAAAAAACCTCTTGTGTTAGTTACCAATTCTAAGGATGACTTTCTGCATGATATCCATGAAGTGTCACAGGATGGGCGCATGCGCAGGTGCTCCTCACTGGCTAGACTTACCTGTTGTACGTCGAAGGCATACAGTGACAAGTCAGCCCCAGCACAAATGACCGACTTCCCTTCTCCACTCATGGTGAGGCCGCTCCCTGAGAGGTAAGCCACGTTTGTGAAGGATCCTACAAGAAAATATCCACTCAACGTGGCCGCTAGAAATGACTTATGCCAAATAAAAGATCCTTTTCCTTTTTTTTTTGGTTGGTTGTGGGGCTTGAACTCAGGCTCTGTCCCTGAGTTTTTCTGCTCAAGATTCTAGCTCACTTAGAGCCACAGCAGCCCTTCGTTTTTTTCTGGTGGTTCACTGGAGAGAAAAATTCTCAGATGTTATCGCTGGGCTGGCTTTGAACCACGATCCTCAGATCCTAGCTACTCAGGAGGTTGAGCGAGGATTATAGGTGTGAACCACCAGTGCCTGGCTTTAATTTTCCATTTTACCTTATTATTTTTTTTAGCAAGTACTGGGATTTTTTTTTGGGGGGGGGGTCCAGTTGTGGGGCCTGAACTCTGGGCCTGGGCGCTGTCCTTTAGCTCTTCAGCTCAAGGCTAGTGCTCTACCACTTGAGCCACAGCGCCACTTCCGGCTTTTTTCTTTTTGCTTATGTGGTGCTGAGGATCAAACCCAGGGCCTCAAGCATGCAAGGCAAGCGCTTTACCACTGAGCCACCTTCCCAGGCCCAAGGCCTTAAACTCTTGCTCTGCTTTCTTGCTCACACCTGGTTCTCTACCACTTGGGTCATGCCTCCAGCCTGGCATTTTGCTAACTGATTGGCGATAAAGTCACTCAGATTTCTTCATCAGCACCTGGCCCCATTTTTTTTTGGGGGGGGTGGGGAGAAGGAAGGAAGAGGAAAGGAGGGGAGGGCAGTCTGGGACTTGAACTCAGAGCCTGGATGCTGTCCCTGAGCTTTTGTGCTCAAGACTAGTGTTCTATCCATCTTGAAACTACCAAAAACAACAGAAGTAGAGGTGTTAATTGGAGATAAGAGTCTCACAGGTTTCCCTGCCCAGGCTAGTTTTGAACCGCCATCCTCAGAGCTCAGCCTCCTGAGTAGCTAGGATTACAGGGGTAAGCCACGGTACCTGGTTATTTTCCTGTACTGTTGTAGGAAGATTTAAATACAAGCCGACAAAAAGATGGAAATCTGAGGCTGGGAAGGTGGCTTAGTGATAGCGTGTTTGCCTAGCATGCATGAAGCCCTGGGTTCGACCGCTCAGTACCACATACACAGAAAAAGCTGGAAGTGATACTGTGGCTCAAGTGGTAGACTGCTAACCTGGAGCAAAAGAAACTCAGGGACAGGGCCCAGGCCCTGAGTTCAAGCCCCAGGACTGGCAAAAAAGAAAAAAGAAAGAAAGAAAGAAAGAAAAGGAACTTCATACAAGTGGAAAACAAAAACACAGGCAATAGTGTTCACACCTGTCATCCTGGCTACTGGGGAGGCTGAGATCTGAGGATCATGATTCAAAGCCAGCCCGGGTAGGAAACTCAGACTCCTATCTCCAATGAACCACCAGAAAACCAGAAGAGCTGTGGCTCAAAGTGGTAGAGCGCTACCCTTGAGCAGAAAGAGCTCAGGGACAGCACCTAGGCCCCGAGTTCAAGCCTTACAACCAACTCTCCCCACACTCCCCCCCAAAAACTAGAAACCAATTGGGGGGGGGCAGGCTTCTGACTCTAGGGCCTCTGTTCATACCAGATGGCTTAGTTATCCTTTGGTAGTTAAAGTCGATTGCTGTTGCAGATTCTAACTGACGTTCTTGTTTTGTTCGCTCAAGGAAGAACTTCTTCCATGTCAAGTTCCTGGGCTCACAGAGGGAGCTGCTGTAACGCCATTTCTTCAGACACAATTTCCTGGAAACAAAAGTCACAATTCCACGAGGCCATTCCCAGTAGGTTCACTACGGGGGGCTACTGTTAAATTGCACACACGCATGCGTGTGCACACACGCACACACAAAATATCTTGTCTCAGGTGCATCTTCCCATATGTTTCTCATCTTCAAATAAGAATAGAGGCCTACAGGCCCATTGCTACTTTTTGTGCCCATCCTGGGAATTGAACTCAGGGCCTGGGAGCTGTCCCCGAGTTTCTCTTTGCTCAAGGCTAGCGCTCTACCACTTGAGCCATAGCTCTTCTGGCTTTTTTCTTTTTTGGTAGTTCATTGGAAATAAAGAGTCTCATGTATTTTCCTGGGCTGGCTTTTAATCACCTTCCTTCGATCTCAGCCTCCTGAGTAGCTAGGATGACAGGTGTGAGCCACTAGCACCCTATAGCCCCATTATTAAATGGCATCCCCTTTTTCCCCCTAACATACATGCCCCTTTCCTTACCTCCACAGGGAATCTGAGCTTGCCAATGAATTCCATGTCTGTGGGAGAGAAAGTAATTGAGCAGTAAGAATACCCAAGTGGCTGGGCTGGGAAGGTGGCTCAGTGGTAGAGCGCTTGCCTTGCATGCCTGAGGCCCTGGGTTCGATTCCTCAGCACCACATAAGCTAAAAGAAAAAAGCCGGAAGTGGCGCTGTGGCTCAAGTGGTAGAGTGCTGGCCTTGAGCTGAAGAGCTGAGGGACAGCGCCCAGGCCCAGAGTTCAGGCCCCACGACCGGACCCAAAAAAAAAAAAAAGAAAAAAAAAGAAATACCCAAGTGGCTGGGTGCCGGTGGCTCATGCCTGTAATCCTAGCTACTCAAGAGGCTGAGATCTGAGGATCATGGTTCAAAGCCAGCTGGGACAGGAAAGTCTGTGAGACTCTTATCTCCAATTAATCACAGAAAAAGCCAGAAGTGGTGCTGTGGCTCAAGTGGTAGAGCACTAGCCTTGAGCAAAAGGAGCCCAGGAACAGAACCTAGGGCCAGAGTTCAAGGCCTAGGACTGGCATAAAAGAAGAAGAAAAAAGAACTGACATAAAGTAGAGGAGAAGTGGGCAGATTGGAACAGGAGAAAATGGACAGCCGTTTACCTTGTTTACTTGGGAAGCCTGTAGCAAGTAGACTGCGTCTAAATAGCTAAAGATTTCAGATAACACCACATCAGGAAAGTCCTCCATCTTCCTTAGCTTGAGGCCACAGCCAGCCCCTTCCTTGGTCCTGAATTTGGTCCTAATTTAAAGGGTTTGACTAAAGAGCTCAAGCACCTGAAGGGAGTTCGAGTCCCAGCCTAACCTGAATCTGATTGAGCGACAAGCTACAAGCGGGCAGACCTCCAGTCTGACTTCCACTCTGGCCTCTTTCCTGGGATCAGATCTACACAACTGAAGGCATTCGCACCTAAACTCTGGTATAAAAGAGAGATACACACACACACACACACACACACACACACACACACACACACACACACACACACACACACACACACACACACACACACACACACACACACACACACACACACACACACACACACACACACACACACACACAGCTAATGCACTATCAATAGATTCAGTCTTCTAATTCTAACCTGTTAAGGGTTGTTTTTGTTTGTTTCGTCATTTGTGGGGCTTGAACTCAGGGCCTGGATGCTATCCCTGAGCCTCTTTCTGCTCAAGGCTAGTGCTCTACCACTTGAGTCACAGCACCACTTCCAGCTTTTTCTGAGTCATTTATTGGAGATAAGAGGCTCAGGGACTTTTCTTCCCCAGGGCTGGCTTCGAACCATGATCATCAGATCTCAGCCTCCTGAGTAACTAGGATGACAGGCGTGAGCCACTGATACCCAACTTAACTCTTTCAAGTGTTTTTTTCTATTTTCTTAACATTGTGCGCGCGCGCACACACACACACACACACACACACACACACACACACGCACATGTGTACTGGTACTGGGCTTGAACCCATGCTCTCAATTTTGAACCACATCTCCAGTTCAGCATTTTTTTGCTAGTTAATTGTGGAGTCTTCTCCAATTTTCTCCCAGGGCTGGCTTTAAGGGGAGATACTCATATCTCAGCCTCCTAGGTAGTTAAGGTGATAGACATGAGCTACCAATGCCCAGCTTCTTAGCATTCTTTGTGGGGGTTTTTTGTAGTTTTTTTCTTTTTAAACATCAATTTTGTACAAAGGTCTTTCTTTTTTTATTGTTGTTGTGCTGTTACTGGGGCCTGGTGCTGTTCCTGAGCTTTTTGTGCTCAAGGCTAGCATTCTGGCTCTTGAAGCACAGTTCCACTTCTAACTTTTTGATGATTCATTGGGACTAAGAGTCTCCTGAACTTTCTTGCTGGAGCAGACTTCGAACAGTGATTGTCAGATCTCTGCGCTGTGAAGAGCTAGGATTACAGGTGTATTGTAGGTGTGAGCCCAGTCTATTGTCTCCTTAACCTCCATGTTTTGCTGCTAAAGAGGCAGCTCAAACTTCACATTTTATTCTATTTTATATTATTTATTTTTTGCTGGTCCTGGAGCTTGAACTCAGGGCCTGTTGTGCTGTCCCTAAGTTCGTTTTTGCACTCTACCACTTGAGCCACTGCGCCACTTCCAGCTTTTTCTGTATTTGTGGTACTAAGGAATCGAACCCAGGGCTTCATGCATGCTAGGCAAGCACTCTACCGCTAAGCCACCTTCCCAGCCCTGTCAAACTTCATATTTTAAACCAAAATTCTCTCTCTCTCTGGCCCCATAGACACACATTTTGCCTGCCTGTAGCTCTCCACTACCAACACATGTCACTTAGTGTTCATTTCCTTGTTCAGGCCAAGAACAAATCTCAAAGTTTTTAAGCCCAAGCACTGGTGGTTCACACCTGGAATTTTAACTACTCAGGAGGCTGAAACCTGAGGATTGTGGTTTGGAGTCAGTCTGAGCAGAGAAGTCTGCGAAACTCTTATCTCCAATGAAGCACCCAGAAAAGCTGGGAATAGAGCTCTAGGTCAAGTGGTAGAATGCTAGCTTAGGGACAGTATTTAGGACCTGAGTTTCAAGCTGTAGGAATGACACCCCAAAAATAAGTAAATAGGTAGAGAGATATAAATCTTGAAGTTTCTATTTCTCTTTGCCAATGACACTAACTTCCTACATCTGTAGCTCTGTAGTGCGACATCGCTTCCTCCATCTCAATACAACTATTTCCCATGAAGATTTTAATCAAATCATAGTCGCCTTCCTGTCCAGCCCTTTCTGTTACTTCATTTGGGCTCATTACCCTTAGTATCACCTGTCATTAGACTCGAACGGAATTATTATTAAGTAAATTTATTGAATCTGTTGATTGTCTTGTTTCCTTCTATGGAAACTAATTGTCTTAATGAAAGGAAGCTGTCTGGTCCACTTCTCAATTCACGTAGTCCAGGATTGTTTCTGGTACATGAGATTTAATTATAATCTGAGGGCTGCTGAGATGGATTAATACATTCTAAGCTGCTGAGCTTGAAAAGTGCTCTCTAAATTTCATGGTTACTAACCACCAAGGCTGGTACAGAAGAGCTCCCGCTTGAGGTAAGGACAAATAGAAATGAAAAACAAGGCTTAAGAGCTGGGAAGGTGGCTCAGTGGTAGAGTGCTTGCCTTGCATGCATGAAGCCCTGGGTTTGATTCCTCAGCACCACATAAGCAGAAAAAGCCGGAAGTGGCGCTGTGGCTCAAGTGGTAGAGCACTAGCTGTGAGCCCAGAAAGGCTCATGGAAAAGCCCAGGCTCTGAGTTTAAGCCCCAAGACTGGCAAAAATAAGGAAAACCACTCTCCTTTCCCTTCTATTTATTTTTGCAGCTTGTTGACTTTAGAAAATGTGTACACTCTTTCTCAGTCTCTTTCTCTCTATATTCTTTTCTTTTTCTTCTTCTTTTTTTTTTTTTTTTGTGTGTGTGTCAGTTGTGGGGCTTGAACTCTGGGCCTGGGCGCTGTCCCTCAGCTCTTCAGCTCAAGGCTAGCACTCTACCACTTGAGCCACAGCACCATTTCTGGTTTTCTGGTGGTTTACTGGAGATAAGAGTCTCATGGACTTTGCTGCCTGGGCTGGCTTTGAACCATGATCCTCAGATCTAGCCTCCTGAATAGCTCGGATGACAGGCGTGAGCCACTAGCGCCCAGCTCCACTTCCCATTTTTTTGTTTTGTTTTTTTTGGGTCCGGTCATGGGGCCTGAACTCTGGGCCTGGGCGCTGTCCCTCAGCTCTTCAGCTCAAGGCTAGCGCTCTACCACTTGAGCCACAGCGCCACTTCCGGCTTTTTTCTTATGTGGTGCTGAGGAATCGAACCCAGGGCCTCGAGCATGCAAGGCAAGTGCTCTACCACTGAGCCACCTTCCCAGCCCTCCACTTCCCATTTTTGAGTTGTTCATTGGAGATAAGAGTCTCATACGGACTTTAGGGACTTTTCTTCCTGGGCTAGCTTCAAAGTGGGATCCTCAGATCTCAGCCTCCTTAAGTAGCTAGGATGACAGGCATGAGCCAACAGCACCTGGCTATAATATTCTTTTCAATATTCTCTCCACTCAAATTCTAATTGTCTAGAATAACTCTGAGAATGTTATATAAACTGTGTGTGTGTGTGTGTGTGTGTGTGTGTGTGTGTGTGTGTGTGTGTGTGTGTGTGTGTGTGTGCGTGTGTGTGCGTGTGTGTATGCGCCTGCCAGTCCTGGGGCTTTAACTCAGGGCCTAGGTGTTTTGTCCCTGAGCTTCTTTTGCTTAAGGCTAGTGCTCTACTACTTGAGCCACAGCTCCAATTCCAGCTTCTTGGTAGTTTAATACACATTAGAACCTCACAAACTTCCCTCCTGCCTGGACTGGCTTGGAATGATCATCCTCAGATTAACTTTTATATTAACTTAATTGTTATATGTTACAATAAAATTCTATTCGTAAATTTTTTAAGTAGTTGTACAAAGGGAATTCGATTGAACAAATCAGAAAAAAAGCTGGAAGGAGAGATATAACTTAAGCGGTTGAGCGCCAGCCTGGAGTGAAAAAAAAAAACAAAAAACAAGGAGCAGAAGTACCTAGGCCCTAAGTTCAAATTCAGTACCAGTGTGTGAAAACACACACACACACACACACAAAGCCCTGCACACCCATTCTCCACCAGCTATGTCAGCTTTCCTGTTCTATGTCACAATGTACAGTGAAGGAATCTTAATCACTTTGACATTCTACTAGACTGATGAAGAACATGCTAGCTGGAATAATGTCATGACTAGGAGGTAGGAAGTTCTCTGGGTGAAAATGAACCAGAGGGGAGGTTAAACATTCAGGTCCCACCCTCTTTTCACGTCTAAAATAGTTAAGAGGAGGTCTAAGATGTTTCCTATTTGCCTCCCATTTCTTAGACTTCTTCAAACACCACAGGACCCAGTTGGGCACAGTGGTGTACACCTGTAATGCCAGCTACTTGGGTGGCAGAGGCAGAAGAGCCCTGAGTTCAAATCCAGCCGGGAAAGAGTTAGTGAGACCCTATCCTAAAAAAATAAATAAATAAATAAAAAGAACTAGGGGGGGGGTGTGGTAGAATGCCAATGAGGAGAGCAGAAGGCCCCGAGTTCAAGCTCCAGGACTACCAAAAACAAACAAACAAACAAAAACAAAAAAGGATTGGGAAGCTAGACCCCCAGTAGCTCACACCTGTAATCCTAACTTACTCAGGAGGCTGCGATCTGAGGATCACAGTTTGAGGCCAGCTCAAGACAGGCAAGACTGTGAAACTTGTCTCCAAATTCATCACCCAAAAGCCAGACATGTTCGCTGTGGCTCAAAGTGGTAGAGTGCTACCCTTGAGTAAAACAGCTCAGGGACAGCATCCAGGCCCTGTGTTCAAGCCCCAGTATTGGAAGCAAAACCAAAAGTCGGGGGAGATAGAGGTATGGATTGATAGAACACTAGCAGGCACTGGTGGCTCACATCTGTAATCCTAGCTATTCAAGAAGCTGAGATATGAGGATTGTGGTTCGAAGCCAGCCCAGGCAGGAAGGTCTGTGAGACTCTTAGCTCTAATTTAACCACCAGAAAACCTCCAAGTGGAGCTGTGGTTCAGAGTGGTAGATGCGTGTCTGGAGCAAAAGAGCTCAGGGACAGTGCTCAGGCCCTGAGTTCAAGCTCCGTGACCTACAAGGAAAGAAAAAAAAAAGAGGCAGAGCACTTGCTTAGCATGCATGAGGCCTTAGTTTCAATCTGCAGTATTGCAAAAACAAAACAAAAATCATCAAATCACATGAAACCTGCCATAGCCATTCATTTTCCCCAAACTTTCCTTCTTGCTTCATTCAGGAGATAGTTTTTTCTTTTTTTTGGTCAGTCATGGGACTTGAACTCAGAACCTGGGCACTACCCCTGAGCTTTTGTGCTCAAGGCTAGTTCTCTACCATTTCTGGCTTTTGGGTAGTTAATTGCAGAAAAGAGTCTCATGGGCTTTCCGTCCCAGGCTGGCTTTGAACTGTGATCCTAAGATCTCAGCCTTCTGAGTAGCTAGGATGACAGGCATGAGCCACCAGCACCCAGCTATACATTGATTCTGTGACTGTGGTTTCGCTGTTTACCAAACTATAAAGGCCTTGGAATCTAAGATTTGAGAGGAAGAATATGAAATTATACAGAGAAACAGATTCCTCCCTGGAATCATAATTCTCTCCAGAAAGTGGAATTTGATTTTCTGCATGCATTTACTGCCTCTGAAGGTATCTGTTTCCTATCCAGAAATAGCTGCACAATTTCTCTTCTAATTCCTGTTGACCATCCTTTGGGGCATTTTCATGAGCCACTAATCATGTTCATATAATCAAGCCCCGGGATAGAACTTTCTAGAAAACTAGTATTGATATTCCCTTGTCATTACTGCTATAGATCACGTGATTATCACAGTTCAGTAAGGAGATGAAATCTCAGTCTTCCCCAAGTTATAATGTAGCATTTAGGGGCCCCTTACTACACACAAAGGCTGTCACCCCTGAGCTATGGTCCCAATAGCAGAGTTTAGGTGAGTATGTAGATATTTCAGGTACAAGCCAGGCTCACACTTCTAATCCTAGCTTAGTCAGGAGGCTGAGATCTGAGGATCATGGTTCAAAGCCAGCCTCAGGAGAAGAGTCTGGGAGACTCCTATCTCCAATGAACCATCAAAAAAGCTGGAAGTATGCCAGGCAACCAGTGGTTTACTCTTGTCATCCTAGCTACTCAGGAAGCTGAGATCTGAGGACCGCGGTTCAAAGCCAGCCTGGGCAGGAAAGTTATTGAGACTCTCTTGTCTCCAATAAACTATTCAGAAAAAAAAAAGAAAGAAAGAAAGTGGCGCTGTGGCTCAAATGATAGAGTACTAGCCTGAAGTACCAAGAGGCTCAGGGACAGTGCCCAGGCCATGAGTTCAAGCCTCAGGACCTGGCCGGGGGGTGGGGGGGACTGGTAGTGGAGCTGTGGCTTCAGTGGTAGAGAACCCACCTGAGTGGAAAAAGCTAAGCAAAAGTGGAAAAAGCTAAGAAAGAATAGCTTTGAGTTCAAGCCCCAGTACCAGTACAAAAATACATAAACAAATAATCAACAAATACAATCATACGTTTAGGTTTGGTAAGAACAGCTAGATTCCATAATAATGATGAACAATCCATTTCACCATGAGGAAGTTGAGATAGGAACTTGTAGGATTTAGCATAGAATTGGGAGTTGGATAAAATAGGTTTGAGCTATATTTATACTTCTTTTTTTTTTTTTTTTTGTCAGTCATGGATGGGGCTTGAACTCAGGGCCTGGCCACTGTCTCTCAGCTCTTCAGCTCAAGGCAAGCGCTCTACCACTTGAGTCACAGTGCCACTTCTGGTTTTCTAGTGGTTTATTGGAGATAAGAGTCTCATGGACTTTTCTGCCTGGGCTGGCTTTGAACCATGATCCTCTGATCTCAGCCTCTAGGATTACAGGCGTGAGTCACAGGCATCTGACTATATTTCCTAATTTTAAATTTCACTCGGTTTTCCTTCCAGGCACTATAAGGCCAGGAAGATAAATACCTTTAGCCTGGCTAGTTATTTCCTTTTCAAATTGCCAAATTGCCTTCCTGTCCAGCCAGTTTCTCAGAGAAACTACAAGAAGTTAAAGCAGGTAAGACAAACTTATTAATATGAAAGCTTTTGCATAGGAATTTTTAAAAAATAATAAGTTGTATTATTTCTAATTTGCTTTCACTGAGGAAAGAGCTTGAGTAGAAATGATCTAGATATATCATGTATGTTGGAAAATGTGGAGAACGGAGGGAAATGTGCAAATTGAATCTGTGGACATGTACTGTTGTTTCTGGAAGAGCAGTCAGGCATTTCAAGTTGGTAAATTGTCTCTGGTTTTCATTTCAGTAATTTGATTGGTTAACTCCATCAGTGAATTTGATTGGTTACCAAGGTAACAAACTCAGACCCGGTAAGGAATGTGAGAGCAGATAGCCCTTGTGTTGTCTCTTCTCATTTCAAACCATCTGTTGACTTATAAGCGTCTGCCAGGTTCCTTGTGATTTCCATCCACCTCAGTGGTAAATAGAAATTGTGTGTGTGTGTGTGTGTGTGTGTGTGTGTGTGTGTGTGTGTGTGTGTGTGTGTGTGTGTGTGTGTGTGTGTGTGTGTGTGTGTGTGTGTGTGTGTGTGTGTGTGTGTGTGTGTGTTCATGAGTGTGCCCGGGCACACATGCCAGTCCTGGGTTTTGAGCTCAGGGTTTGAGTGCTGATCCTGAGTTTTCTTTGCTCAAGGTTTACACTCTACCACTTGAGCTCCATTTCCAGCTTTTTCTCTCTTTTTTTTTTTTTGGTGCTTAATTGGAGATAAGAGTCTTACCAACTTTCTTGCCTGGGCTGGCTTTGAACCTTGATCCTCAGATCACAGCTTCCTGAATAGCTAGGGTTCCAGGCCTAAGTCACCACACCCAGGAGAAACTTTTTAACAGTTTGATTGAAAAGTTTTGGGCCTGTATTCTTTCCCTTACAGATATTATTTAATTAGTCCCCACACACACACACCCCATCCCCTGCCTCATTCAGTAGCTTCTAAAATTCTGTCTCTTCACTAACTTATTTTAGTGATACTGGGATTTGAACTCAGGATATCATACTTGCTGGGCAGGTACTCTTCACTTACGTCATGGTAAAATTCTGCTTTTTCAATATCAGTCCTTCCTTCCTTTCTTCCCTCCTTCCTGCCTTCTTTCCTTCCTTCTTTCCTTCCCCCTTTTTTCCTTCTTTATTCTTGTGTATGTGTTGCCAATCCTGGGGCTTGAACTTGCCTTGGGCACTGTCCCTGAGCTTCTTTTGCTCAAGGCTCTTGCTCTACTACTTGAGCCACAGCACCACTTGCAGCTCTTTTGGAGTGGTTCATTGGAAATAAGAGTCTCACAGAGTTTCCTTCCCAGGCTGGCTTTGAACTACAACCCTTAGCTTCTCTGCTGGTGCTCTACCACTTGAGCCACAGTTCTACTTGTGGCTTTTTACTAGTTATTTAGAGGTAACAGTCTCACATTTATCTGCCCAGGCTGGCTTTAAAACACAATCTTTAAATCTTAGCCTCCTGAGTAGCTAGGATTACAGGCATGAGCCACCAGTGCCCAGTTTCCTTCCTTCCTTCCTTCCTTCCTTCCTTCTTTCCTTCCTTCCTCCCTTCTTCTTTTTCCCTCTTTTTTTTTCCTTTTTTTTTGCCAGTCCTGGGGCTTGAACTCAGGGCCTGGACACTATCCCTGAATTTCTTTTGCTCAAGGCTAGCACTCTATCACTTGAACCACAGCACCACTTCTGGCTTTTTCTCTGCACATAGTACTGAGGAATTGAACCCAGGACTTTGTGCATTCTAGGTAAACACTCTACCACTCTAGCCACTGCTGAGGTAGAGTGGCACATCCCTTTATCTTAGAAGAAAGCAGATTGTGTATCTGAAAACTGTCTGAGCAAGATTTGGAACCATGTGACATTGAGCTTACTTATCTCTATGTACCCAAGGGCTGGGTGGTGGTTGATCTCCGTGGTTCTTTGTAGGTGTGCGTGCGTGCATGCGTGCGTGCATGCGTGTGTGTGTGTGTGTGTGTGTGTGTGTGTGTGTGTGTGTATGTGTGTGTGTGTGTGTGTATGCTTGAACTTAGTGCCTAGGCTCTGTCCCTGAGTTTTTGAGCTCAAGGATAGCACTCTACCACTTTGAGCCACAACACCATTTTCGGTTTTCTGGTGGTTTATTGGAGAGAAGACTCTCACAGCTTTTCTTGTGTGAGCTGGCTTTGAACTGGGATCCTCAGATCTCAGCTTCCTGAGTAGCTAGGATGACAGAGGTGAGCCACCAGCGCCCAGCTTCAACAGTTCTTTCATACGATCCAGTCATTCTCTGTGGTTGGGTAGAACCCTCCTCACTTAAGCAGAAAACAATTCTATCAGATGGGATTGTTCTACAGAGTGACTCTTTCCTTCCTATAGAAAGGAACTTCAAAGCTGGATGCGGGTGGCTTGCTCCTGTAATCCTAGCTATCAAGAGGTTGAGATCTGGGGCTGGGAAGGTGGCTTAGTGGTAGAGTGCTTCCCTAGCATGCATGAAGCCCTGGGTTCAATTCCTCAGTACTACATAAACAGAAAAAGCCAGTAGTAGAGTAGGGGTAGTAGAGTGCTAGCCTTGAGCTCAGGGACAGTGCCCAGGCCCTGCGTTCATGAGTTCAAGCCCTAAGATTGTCCAAAAAAAGAGGTAGAGATCTGAGGATCATGGTTCAAAGCCAGCCTGGGCAGGAAAGTCTTTGAGATTCTTAGCTCCAACTCATCACCAAAAAGCTGGAAGTGGATCTGTGGCTCAAGTGGTAGAGTACCAACCTTAAGCAGAAAAGCTCAGAGATGGAACCCAGTCCCTGATTTCAAGCCCCCAGGACTAGCAGAGAGAGAAAGAATGAATGAGGGAGGGAAGGAAGGAAGGGAAGGAAAGGAAAGGAAGGAAGGAAGGGAAGGAAGGACGGAGGGAGAGAGTGAGGGAAAGAGAGAGAGTGGAAAAGAGGGAGGGAGGGAAGGAGGGAAGGAGGGGAGGATCATTATCAGGTGCTAGTGGCTCACACCTGTAATCCTAGTTACTCGAGAGGCTGAGATCTGAGAATCAGGGTTCAAAGCCAGCCCAGACAAGAAAGCCTACTGAAAGTCTTATGACTCTTGTCTTTTTGGGTGGGTTTTTTTTTGTTTTTTTTAATTTAATTTAATTTAATTTGTGATTTTGTTTGTTTTTTTTTACCAAGAGTAGTTCATTCCTACACTGAATTTTTTTTGGGGGGAGGGACTGGTCCTGAGGCTTTGAAACAAGAGTCTGGGGGGGCTGAGAAGGTGGTTCAGTGGCAGACTGCTTGCCTTGCATGCATGAGGCCCTGGGTTCGGATCCTCAGCACCACAGAAGCAGAAAAAGCTGGAAGTGGTGCTGTGGCTCAAGTGGTAGAGTGCTAGCCTTGAGCTGAAGAGCTGAGGGACATCACTCAGGCCCAGAGTTCAGGCCTCAGGACCAGCAAAAAGAAAAAAAAGTTAAAACAGAGTCTGGGAGCTGTTCCTGAGCCTCTTTGTGCTGAAGGCTGATATGCTACCACTTGAGCCACAGCGCCACTTCTAGCTTTTTCTGAGTGGCTTATTGGAGATAAGAGTCTCACAGAGGGTCTGGGAAGGTGGCTCAGTGGTAGAGTGCTTGCCTTGCATGCATGAGGCCCTGGGTTTGATTCCCCAATACCACATTAAGTAGAAGTGGCGCTGTGGCTCAAGTGGTAGAGTGCTAGCTTTGAGCCAAAGAAGCTCAGGGACAGTGCCTAGACCCTGAGTTCAAGTTCCAGGACTGGCAAACAAACAAACAAAAAACGCAAAACCTTCTAAACAAGAGGAGCTTGGGGTATCTAGGGTTTACTTACCTCTTCCCTGGGCATGCTACTACCATCAGAAATTGCCTATTTCCACAGTTCATCAGCACCATGAAGGCAGTCGTGGTCCTAACCATCTCTGTGTGGACTGCCTTTGCAATTGGTAAGTTCCAGGTCTTTGCCCTATTTGTATTTTCTACAGTAGATATTCAGATCCTGGGGAGGGGTGGCTGAAAATCGGAAGCGAAATGCCATTCAGCTTTGTGTACCTCTTCATCACTCGTGTTGCTAAGGAAACTACAATTCAGAGGAAAGAAAAGAGTTGATTACCTATCGTCATAGCTACTCAGCAGGCTGAGAGCTGAGGATCATGGATCAAAATCAGCCCAGAGAGGAAAGTCTGTGAAATTCTTACCTGCAATGAAACACCAAAACCAAACTGGAAGCGGAGCTATGGCTCAAGTGTTAAGAACACTAGCCTTGAGCACAAGAGCTCAGAGAAAGAGCTCAGGCCCTGAGTTCAAGTCCCAAGACTAGATAGATAGATAGATAGATAGATAGATAGATAGATAGATAGATAGATAGATAGATAGATAGGTAGATAGACAGATAGATAGACAGACAGACAGACAGACAGATATATAGATATAGCAAGCTGGGGGTTAGATCCAGGTTTTCCAAACCCTGACTCAATGAACTTTTCAAAATACCACATTCTCATCTAAAACACTCGGACCTTGTAAATACTTATTTCTTGAATCTGTATGCAAGGCAAGTACTCTACCACTGAGCCACTTTCCCAGCCCTTGAATCTGTATGTTTACATATTTCAAATCCAAGCACCAGACTCTGTAAAAATGGACTTTGCTATTATTCTGGTTAATCGTGTTGATGATTATAAGGAAATGCTTAAAGATCTACACATTATGGGCTGGGAATGTGGCTTAGTGGTAGAGTGCTTGCCTACCATGCATGAAGCCCTGAGTTCAATTCCTCAGTACTACATAAAAAGAAAAAGCCCAGAAGTGGTGTTGTAGCTCAAGTGGCAGAGTGCTAGCCTTGAGCAAAAGAAACTCAGGGACAGTGCCCAGACCCTGAGTTCAAACCCCAGGACTGGCAAAAAAAAATACCCTCAGCATCTTTTAAGGCATCTCATTGTAACTCTTTCATATAATTTATAACTTGTGTGCTTTCTGAAACAATTACAGATTATAGAAGTTATCATTTACAAGTCAGGCACCAGCGCCATGCCTATAATCCTAGCTACTCAGGAGGCTGAGATCTAAGGATCATGGTTCGAAGCCAGACTGGGCAGAAAAGTCCCCAGGAGACTCTTCTCTCCAATAAACCACTCAAAAACCAGAAGTGGTGCTGTGGTTCAAGTGGTAGAACGTTAGCCTTGAGCACAGAGAGCCTCAGGAACAGAGGAAGAAGAAGTTGTCATTTACCCAGATCTCTTCTTCACCAGGAGATGAGAGGCAGAAGAGTTGCGATACTTTGCTCTTCTGGGGGAAAACACCATTCACCAAAGAGGAGGCCCAGCCTCTTTTTTTTGGGTGGGGGGTTGGTCATGGGGCTTGAACTCTGGGCCTGAGCGCTGTCCCTCAGCTCTTCAGCTCAAGGTGAGCGCTCTACCACTTGAGCCACAGCACCACTTCTGGTTTTCTGGTGGTTCATTGGGCATAATAATCTCACAGACTTTCCTGTCTGGGCTGGCTTTGAACTGTGATCCTTAGATCTCAGCCTCCTGAGTAGCTAGGATGACAGGTGTGAGCCACTGGCGCCTGCCTCTTCTCTCTTTTTGTCTTCCAGACTTCCCTCTTCCTGTGGCCCCCAAAGGAGAAAAGTTCGAAGAGACAAAGGTGAGCTCTCCTTCCTTGGTTCCTTGGGACAGGAATAAGGGACAGAGCCACTTTCCCTGAGCAGCCTCCATCTTTCTTCTGGGAGGTGGAGAAGGGTGGAGGAGAGAGAACTTATAGGAGAGGAGTCATCAGACAAAATGAGTTACCAAGCTGAGCACCAGGAGCTCACGCCTGTCATCCTAGCTATTTAAGAGGGTAAGATCTGAGGATCATGTTTCAAAGCTAGCCCAGGCAGGAAAAAAAAAAGTCAGTGAGGGCTGGGAATGTGGCATAGTGGTAGAGTGCTTGCCTAGCATGCATGAAGCCCTGGGTTCAATTCCTCAGTACCATATACACAGAAGAAACTGGAAGTGGTGCTCAAGTGGCAGAGTGCTAGCCTTGAGCCAAAGCAGCTCAGGACAGTGCTCAGGCCCTGAGTTCAAGCCCCAGGACTGGCAAAAAAAAAAAAAAATCAATGAGACACTCCCATTAACTAGCAAAAATTCAGAAATAGAGTTATAGCTCAAGGGGTAGAATACCATCTTGATTTAAAAACAAAAAACAGCTTAGGCTGGGTGCCAGTGGCTCATGTCTGTAATCCTATCTACTCAGGAGGCTGAGATGTGAGGATCATGGTTCAAAGCCAGCCCAGCCAGTTCTTATTTCCATTGAACCACCAGAAAACCGGAAGTGGAGCTGTGGCTCAACGTAGTAGAGTTCTAGCCTTGAGCAAAAGAGCTCAGGGACAGCATCCAGGCCTTGAGTTCAAAATAATAAAATAAAATGGACAAATAAAGTGGTCATGACTCAAATTCAGGTTGGTCTCATTTCTGCAGTGGAGACCCTGTGCACTGTGATATATTCTTTTTCTTTTGTTGTTTTTTGCCAGTCCTGGGGCTTGAACTCTGGGCCTGGGCACTGTCCCTCAGATTCTTTCACTCCAGGCTAGCGCTCTACCACTTCTGGCTTTTTCTGTGTATGTGGTACTGAGGAATGGAACCCAGGGCTTCCTACATGCTAAGCAAGCACTCGACCACTAAGCCACCTTCCCCAGCCACCCAGAGTGTGTTCTCACCCTGCTGTGATCATAGGATCAGGTAACACATGACATCACACATGAGATCGGTCATTCAGACTTGAGGATTCTGTAGCTTGTCCTCTGAATTCTTAGTCTGGGCCCTTTACTCAATCTCCTGCGGCTTCTACCAGTGCTAGTTGCCAAAGAAACCACAGGAAGGCCACTGAAGCCGTGCTCTGTATCTCTTCTTCAGGCCCAGTGTTCCAACAATATATATAAGTGCTGGATTCTCCCCTACTTTAAGCCAAGTGAACCCATATGCGGCAGCGACCACGTTACCTACAGCGGCGAATGCCATCTCTGCTCCAAAATTCTGTAAGTCCTGACTTTTCTTCTCCCACATACCAAGCCAAGAGGCTAAGAGTGACCAATGCTAAATAAAAATAAAATAAAATAGGGTTGGGAAGGTGGCTCCGTGGTAGAGTGCTTGTCTTGCATGCATGAGGCCCTGGGTTCGATTCCTCAGCACCACATAAGCAGAAAAAAGAAAAGCCGGAAGTGGCGCTGTGGCTCAAGTGGTAGAGCGCTAGCCTTGAGCTGAAGAGCTGAGGGACAGCGCCCAGGCCCAGGGTTCAGGCCCCACGACCGGACCCAAAAAAAAAAAAAAAAAAAGAATCTCCCAGTTTAAGCAGGGCACCAATGGCTCATGCCTGTAATCCTAGCTACTCAAAAGGCTCAGATCTGAAGATTGAGGTTAAAAGCCAGCCCAGGTAGGAAAGTCTGTGAGACTCTTTTTTTTTTTTTTTTTTTTTTGTCGGTCGTGGGGCTTGAACTCTGGGCCTGGGCGTTGTCCCTTAGCTCTTCAGCTCAAGGCGAGCGCTCTACCACTTGAGCTACAGCGCCACTTCCGGTTTTCTGGTGGTTTTATTGGAGATAGGAGTCTCACGGTCTCTCCTGCCCGGGCTGGCTTTGAACCGCGATCCTCATATCTCAGCCTCCTGAGTAGGATTACAGGCGTGAGCCACCAGCGCCCGGCTGTCTGTGAGACTCTTATCTCCAATAAACCACCAGAAAACTAGAAGTGACGCTGTGGTTCAAGTGGTAGAGGGCTAGCCTTGAGCTGAAGAGGTGAGGGACAGAGCCCAGGCCCACAGTTCAAGCCCCACAACTGACAAAAAAAAGCAACAAAACCAGAATCTCCCAGTTAATGCTTTCACGACTAATGAATTAGCAAGTTTCCTCCTCAAAGTCAGCCAAAGATCACAAATAAAATTCAGTCATATTTCTTGATGGTATACCAAAAGAGCAAAAATAATCATCTCAAAATACAATTTCTTTCAGATATGAAGGGTTTAACGTCACTAAGCAACATGACGGATCATGTGTAAGTAAAGTTATTTCTATTTTAGTAGTAAGCCAGATATATGTTAAAACTCACTGTTGCTGGGCACCAATGGCTGACACCTGTCATCCTAGCTACTCAGGTGGCTGAGATCTAAAGATCATGGTTCAAAGCGAGCCCAAGCAGGAAAGTCTGTAGAAACTTTTATCTGTAATTAAATACCAAAAAGCCAGAAGTAGAGCTGTGGTTCAAGTGGTAGAGCACTAACCTTGACCAATAAAAGCTCAGAGACAGCCCAGGCCAGGACTGGCACAAACCAATCAAGAACAGCAACACAAACCACCTCATTGTTGTCAAAGACTTGTAATGTTCTGTTATAAAAAAAAATGTTCAACAGGGTTGGGAATGTGGCTCAGTGGTAGAGTGCTTGCCTAGTATGCATGCAGCCCTGTGTTCGATTCCTCAGTACCACATACACAGAATGGCTTGAGCCACTGTGGCTCAAGTGGTAGAATGTTAGCCTTGAGCAAAAGAAGCTCAGGGACAGTACCCAGGCCCTGAGTTCAAGTTCCAGGGCTGGCAAAAATATTTTTTTCAACATACCTAAAAAGACAGTAATGTTAATAAAGGTCCTGTGTCCATCATATAGATTTAACAAACTAGGATGGTTTTTGTCAGGTTTTCTTCCTCTGTGCTTTGTTTCTATTTTATTTTTTGTGTTGGTGACTGGGGTTTAAACTCAGGGCTACCTGATCTCCCTTAGCTTTTATATTCAAGACTGGCCCTCTACCACTTGAGCCAGAGCTCTACTTCCAGCTATTTGTTAGCTAATTGGAGATTAAAAAAAAAAAATCTTTTGGCCTAGTTGACTTCAAATCTCAATCCTCCCATCTCAACTTCCTGAAGAACTAGGATTCCAGGTATGATTCACCAGTGTTAGACTCTTGCTCTCCTCTACTCTCAACTTTTTTTTTTTTTTGTCAGTCGTGGGGCTTGAACTCTGGGCCTAAGCGCTGTCCCTCAGATCTTCAGCTCAAGGCGAGCGCTTTACCACTTGAGCTACAGTGCCACTTCCGGTTTTCTGGTGGTTTATTGGAGATAGGAGTCTCACGGTCTCTCCTGCCACCTCGATCCTCAGATCTCAGCCTCCTGAGTAGCTAGGATTACAGGCGTGAGCCACCAGCGCCCGGCTCAACGTTTTGTTTTTTTTTTTAACCTCTCCAATGATATTAGAATATCTCTAGTCTGCCTTAATGCAGAGAATAGTTGTTTAGCATTCCTCTTGCTAGCTCATAGCTTTTCATTTAATCAAATTGGTTTCTCTTTATTTATTTCGTTTTATTTTTTGCCATTCCTGGGGCTTGGATTCAGGGCCTGGACACTGTCCCTGAGCTTCTTTTGATCAAGGCTAGGACTCTACAACTTGAGCCACAGTGCTACTTTCAGCTTTTTCTATTTATGTGGTACTGAGGAATTGAACCTAGGGCTTTGTGTATACTAAGCAAGCACTCTACCACTAAGCCACATTCTCAGCCAAACTGAGTTCTTTAAACAGGTATTTCTCTTGCAGAAAAACTCCTGAACTTACTAAGTCTTCAGATGGCCAAATGAAGTACAATGGTTAACTCTTCAAGAATATCCTCTTTTGAAGAGAATTCTCACACTGGAGGAAACTAGTACTTATGATCAGATTCATTAATATGCTTTTTCAATAAAATGATTCTTAGTAGAAAACCTGGCTGGCAAATGGTGCCCTTGTTAATCTTTTTATAAATATATTAGATTGTTATATTTTCATCCCCAAACTGTATGACTTGTGCCATAGGACCTCACCATTCTCACATAAAATTGTAGCAAATGATCACTGAAATATAAAAGGGGGGGAGTTGAGGGTGTGGTTTGGGTGATTGAGTATCAGCCAATGAACAAACACGTCATATCAAGAGTTAGAATCCAGCCAGGCACTAGTGGCTCACGCCTGTCATCCTAGCTACTCAGGAGGCTGAGAGCTGAGGATCACGGTTCAAAGCCAGCCTGGGCAGGAAAGTCCGTGAGACTCTTATATCCAATGAACCACCAGAAAACCGGAAGTGGCGCTGTGGCTCAAGGGGTAGAGCGCTCGCCTTGAGCTGAAGAGCTGAGGGACAGTGCCCAGGCCCAGAGTTCAAGCCCCACGACCGACCAAAAACAACATGAAGAAAATACATAACTAAAACCACAAATAATATTAAAGTAGGGGCGCTCTAAAGTTAACGCGCTCTAACCCAGCGGAGTTGACGCACCTTCCGTCTCACTTGACTTCCGGTCTCGCTCCCCGCGCTGTCCACTACCACTTCCGACTTCCGGCCTCACACGGCTGCTAAGCAACCGCTCAAGAACCCGCCCCACGACTCCCGTATCTGGGCTGCCCGGCCGAACGCCTGAAGGACCGGAAGGACTTCACCGGGCTACCTAGCGCAGTGCCTGACGGCCCGGCGCCGCCGCAGGGAAGAGCCCGGTGAGGCCCGGGAAGCTATGGTGGTTGTGGGGCTCGGGGAGGGCGCCCCTGGGGGGAGGGTTAGAGGTGCGCGGGGATGGGCGAAGGTGGAGCAGCTTGTGGGGAAAATGCCTAGGCAGCTTGTCATGGGGCCCCGTGGCTCTCGTGTATCTCTCAGGCAGGAGGCTGAGGATCCCGGTTCGAAACCAGCCTGGGCAAGAAGGTCTGGGAGACTCTTCCTCCCCATTTGAATCACAGGATGAATGAACGAATGAATGAATGAGTAAATAATAAAATGTAGAAGTGGAGCTATGGTTCCAGTAGAGCACCAACTAGCCTTGAGTGAAAAAAAAAAACAGATCCAGGGACAAGGCCTGGGTCCTGGCTTCAAGCCTCAGGGCCGGCGTGTGCAAACACACACACACACACACACACACACACACACACACACAGTATAATTTGCTGATGGGATCACCTTTAAGTGGAGCATATACACTGAGCCCAATTTCACACCTTGACATTTTGTAAACCTAGAGCCCAGGTAACCTGATATTGGAAAAAAAGAAAAGGCCCTGGATCCTGGTCGATGACTCCCTAGCCTTCTGGGCTTGGAATAATTAGAACAAGTTCAGATATTAATGAGTGTCAGCTGTGGGTGGGGCACACCTTGCACATGGCACCAAGCCTAGAATGAGTGAAAACGATCTCTGTGTTCTCGAAGCTGGGCTTTGAGTTCAAGTCCCTTAGAGGTAGCATAGGAGCTCAGAGAAATTATTATTATTGGTGGTGGTGGTGGTGGTGGTGGTCATGGGCTCAGGGCCTGGGTGCTGTCCCTGATTTCTTTTTTGCTCAAGGCGAGTGCTCTACCACTTTGAGCTACGGCTCTACTTCCAGTTTTCTGGTGGTTCATTGGACAAAAGGGTCTTGTGGCTTTTCCTGCCTGGACAGGCTTTGAACTGTGAGCCTCACATCTCAGCCTCCTGAGTGGCTAGGATGACAGATGTGAGCCACCAGGGTCCAGCTGAGAAATTATCTGAGTAGGAGGTAACTAGAGGCTGCACATACAAGAAAGAGAAGTGGTAGAAGTGCCACCCTTGAAGGAAAATGCAAAGGGATTAGTGGATTAGTGCCTAGGCCATGAGTCCAAAGCCTAGTACACACACACACACACACACACACACACGGAATCAGTCATTGTACCCTGGTTAGGCTGGAAGTCCCTGCTCCTACTCCCTTGAGTGCTAATAAGCAAATAATAATGCATGTCACTGTGAAGTGTAAGTATCAGGTGTTTGGTTAGTGTCAGGAGGGAGGGCGCTGGCTGGGTTGCTGAGTCTCCTGGGCTTCCAGAGGAGGGAGGGGTGAATCCATCACTGGTGGATCCTGTTAGGTTTTTAAAAAGAGGTAACCGAGTAAGAACAGCACCAGCACGCACATGGTATTCAGATAAGGGGTAGGTTTATTCAGTAGACCTGCTTGGACCAGGCAAGGGTGGCACTCCACGTGGCTGGGAAAGGCCTGGGAATGAGAGAGAGCTGGGAAGAGAGGAAAGAGAGAGAAAAGAGCAGAGAGAGGGGTAAGAACAGTAGCACTCACGTGGTATTCAGGTAAGGGGTAGACCTGCTGGGACCAGGCAAGGTTGGCACTCCACGTGGCTGGGAAAGGCCTGGGAATGAGAGAGAGCTGGGAAGAGAGGAAAGAGAGAGAAAAGAGCAGAGAGAGGGGTAAGAACAGTAGCACTCACGTGGTATTCAGGTAAGGGGTAGACCTGCTGGGACCAGGCAAGGTTGGCACTCCACGTGGCTGGGAAAGAGAGAGAGAAAGAGAGCAGCAAGAGCTAGAAATGAACAGAGAGAGTAAAAAAAGAGGGGGAGTCTGGGCCTGGGCTAGCCCTTATGTAGGGTATGGGTGGGGAAAGGTGTGGCCACATCAAATTCAGATGTGACCTCTTCCAGGTGTCCCAGTTGCCTAGGTAACGCAGGTACTGGGTGGAGACTTTGCTGCGAGGAGGGTGGAGTCTGCTCGCCATCCAGGTGCAGACCTTACATTCCAGCCTTTTAATAATCATGAAATAGGGCGAGGATTCTCTCTGGCTACTTCCTGCTGACAAGGGGCGTCGACAATAGGGGTAAAAGGCTGGAATTTGGTCTCCTCCCAGAGAAGGCAGTGAGCAGCAGCTGTCCCTTGGTGGCGTGAGTCCTTAGATGAAATCTGGAGAAGTCTCATGAGCATTGAGGGGCTGGAAAAAAATACTAGAGAGCAAATAAATGGCAAGAGGAAGGACTTGGGGCTGAAAATGTTGGTAGAAATGTCCCTAGTTACTTCTGACATCTGGCGACTAGGTAGAGAATTCAGGTGACAAAGGCAAGAATATAAATTCCTGTTCAGTTAATAGGTAGACAGGTATAGACATTGGATGGGCAGGCTTCTTACTTCTACTGACCTCCCGGCTCAGGTTAATTTTGAAAGGGCAGGCACAAAGTAGCTGATGTGACATCATCTCCTCTTACTCCTTTCCACGTTCCCTTGTTCCCTAGACTGGCTGAGTCTAGGTGCTCGTTGCTGGGATGGCTTGTCCCAGTTGGTATTCAAGATTTGAACTCAAGGCCTGGGCACTGTTCCTGAGCGCTTCTGCTCAAGGCTAGCACTGAACCACTTTGAGTTATAGTACCACTAGTATTCAAGGAGGTTTGAACTCAAGGCCTGGGCACTGTCCCTGAGCACTTCTGCTCAAGGCTAGCACTCTGCCACACTGAGTTATAGTATCACTTGCAGAGTTTAGCTGGGAGACAGAGTCTTAGGGATTTTTTAGCCCGAGATGGCTTTGAACTGAAATCTTTGCCACAAAAGCCCTTTATTATTTTCAATTAAAGCAACAAGGAGATCAAGTAGAATAAGTAGAGCTTACCTGGTTCTTATCAAGAATTGCCAACAAATATTCTGAAATGACAAAACTCATTAGATGTGATGAAAATTTTAGCATAGATATGCCCAGTATTTTAGAACCATGTAGTCAGTAGTAGAATACACAACACAAAACAAAAAAGGCAAAACTCAAAACCTAAAATTTTGACAACATTTAGACATCTTTGCTAACAAAGCACATCAGATGGTTGGGCCTCAGTTACTAGGGCCTGTGAAAAGAGCAACTTGTTAGCAAGGCACCTTAGAATAGATGGAGTAGTAAACTTAGTGGAAGGTTAAGGGTCAGATGGGGCCAAACCCTTAACCCACCACGTGGCCAAGATGGCGGATTCAAGATGGCGAATTTCTGAAAGAATGCAAAGAAAGCCTGAATAGATTAAGCCTACATTGGCTAGCCTTTGAGAGGGAACCTAGAGGGGGGTCCCTGGGACCCAGCCTGCGTCGCACTCTTCAAGGCACAAGCCAAAAAGTTGTAGAAAAAAAGGGTAGAAAGTTGCCCATGAATGGCAGAGAGAGCAAAGAGCCTGAAATTAAACTTCTGACCATTTACCATTGCAGTAGCAAAAACTGTGCTTCTGAGAATGGCATAAAAATGAGGCTCTCTGGCTTTCCAGGGAGCGCGGGAGACATTTCAAAGGGGTTTCACGGCTCAGGCGTGATTCGTAGCACCCCATTAAATGAGTAGAGTCAGTCTGGTGAGTGAAGGAGAGCTAACGAGGCAGAAGCGGCGTCCCGACTTCGCCCAGAGCCCTCTAGAGAGAAATGGCCAAGCCCCCAAAGCCAAGCGTCCTCGGCTTCAGAGGTGACCGGCCTTTCAGCTAAAGGCCGTAGGAGCTCTCTGGCGTGGCGCCACGTCTGGACAGAGACTGAGTGACAGAGAGCCGTAGAGTAGTTTCACTCACCAGAGTAGAGAAGTGTGGATGTGAAGGCAGCAATGGTAACGATGCGTTGATTCCGCCGCAGACAGACTGGTTCGCAAAAGGCCGTCAGAACTGCGGGTATTCCTCAGAGCAAAAAGGGAAGAACAAAAAAAAAAAAAGAGGAAAAAAACAGAGAAATCCCAGCTATCCTGACTTTAAGCCTTTATCCGAGTCACGGCACCATTTATGTTAGGTTTTTAAAAAGAGGTGGCCGAGTAAGAACTGCACCAGCACGCACATGGTATTCAGATAAGGGGTAGGTTTATTCAGTAGACCTGCTTGGACCAGGCAAGGGTGGCACTCCACGTGGCTGGGAAAGGCCTGGGAATGAGAGAGAGCTGGGAAGAGAGGAAAGAGAGAGAAAAGAGCAGAGAGAGGGGTAAGAACAGTAGCACTCACGTGGTATTCAGGTAAGGGGTAGACCTGCTGGGACCAGGCAAGGTTGGCACTCCACGTGGCTGGGAAAGGCCTGGGAATGAGAGAGAGCTGGGAAGAGAGGAAAGAGAGAGAAAAGAGCAGAGAGAGGGGTAAGAACAGTAGCACTCACGTGGTATTCAGGTAAGGGGTAGACCTGCTGGGACCAGGCAAGGTTGGCACTCCACGTGGCTGGGAAAGAGAGAGAGAAAGAGAGCAGCAAGAGCTAGAAATGAACAGAGAGAGTAAAAAAAGAGGGGGAGTCTGGGCCTGGGCTAGCCCTTATGTAGGGTATGGGTGGGGAAAGGTGTGGCCACATCAAATTCAGATGTGACCTCTTCCAGGTGTCCCAGTTGCCTAGGTAACGCAGGTACTGGGTGGAGACTTTGCTGCGAGGAGGGTGGAGTCTGCTCGCCATCCAGGTGCAGACCTTACAGATCCCTAATGCAGCTCTCTAATAGCAGGAAGTGACATGAGCACCGTCTTGCGAAGCCCCCGGGCTCTCCAGCTCACGCTGGCTTTGCTCAAACCTGATGTAGTTGCTCATCCACTGATTCTGGAGGTAAGAACTTGAGTCCCATCCAGGCACTACTGACTCATGCCTAGCTACTCAGGAGGCTGAGATCTGAGGATCGGCCTGGGTAGGAACGTCCTTGAGACTCTTATCTGCAATCACCAGAGAACCAGAAGTGGCACTGTGGCTCCAAGTGGTCAAGTACTTGCCTTGAATGAAAAAGCTCAGGGACAGTGCCCAGGCCCACAGTTCAAGTCCCATGATCAACACACACACACACAAATACAAATGTGGGGAACTGGTGACTCATGCCCATAGCCCTGGCTAGTCAAAAGACTGAGATAAGAACATCATAGTTCAAAGCCAACCTCCAATGAGCCAGCAAAAGGCTGGAAGTAGAACTGTGGTTCAAGTGGTAGAGCGCTAGCCTTGAGTAGAAAAAGTTAAAGGATATCACCCAGTCCTTGAGTTCAAGCCCCAGTACTGGGACAAAAAGGAGCAGGCAGCAAGTTGGAGAATGGAGGAGCAAAAACAGCACTTCCTGTCCTCCATTTGCCCAAAGCCCAGCACAAAAAAAGAGTTAAGGGTCCTAATATTATCCCCTTGAAGGGCATACCCCCATGAACATCAAATTCCTTCAACTAGGCCCTAGCTCCTAAAGTTTCCACTGCCTCCCAAGAATGCCTGTATCTGAGGACCTAGCCTTGAATGCTTGAGTTTGGGAGAACATTGAAGATCCAGATCATAATATTTACTAATGGGATGACCTATCTGAACTTCATGAGGCTCCTCATGGCTTCTTTGTGTCAGCACAGGTGTTTTGTTTTAAATTCTAAATTAGTAGATTTGGGGGATTTTTTTTGTTGGTCTTGGGACTTGAACTCAGGGCCTGAGCACTGTCCCTGTGCTTTTTTGCTCAAGGCTAGCACTCTACCACTTTGAGCCACAGCACCACTTCCAGCTTTTTCTGAGTAGTTAATTGGAGATGATTCTCATGGACTTTTCTGCCTGGGCTGGCTTGAAACTGTAATCCTCAGATCTCAGCCCCCTGAGTAGCTAGGATGACAGGCCTGAGCCACCAGTGCCCCAGCTTAATCTGAATTGATTTTTATCTTTGGGTGGTATTTGTCCAGGCTATTCATCAGCAGATTCTGAACAACAAGTTTCTGATTGTACGAATGAAAGAACTATTATGGAAAAGGGAAGATTGCCAGAGGTTTTACCAAGAACATGAAGGTAAGACCAATAGTCCACTGAATGGAAAGCTTCATAATCCTAAAAAGCTTGTAAGAGAATATTTTCCCCCTGGTACCAGTGGCTCACGCCTATAATCCTAGCTACTCAGGAGGCTGAGATCTGAGGATCTCGGTTCAAAGCCAGCATGGGCAGGAAAGTCTATGAGACTTTTTTTTTTTTTTTTTTTGGGTCCGGTTGTGGGGCCTGAACTCTGGGCCTGGGCACTGTCCCTCAGCTCTTCAGCTTCAGGCTAGTACTCTACCACTTGAGCCACAGCACCACTTCCGGCTTTTTTCTTTTTTCTTATGTGGTGCTGAGAAATCGAACCCAGGGCCTCATGCATGCAAGGCAAGCGCTCTACCACTGAGCCACCTTCCCAGCCCCTATGAGGCTCTTATCTCCAATAAACCACTGTCAAACCAGAAGTGGCACTGTGGCTCAAGTGGTAAAGCACTAGCCTTAAGCTGAAGAGGTGAGGACAGTGCCCAGGCCCAGAGTTCAAGACCCACAAGCAACAGAAATAAAAGTACGTATTGTTACATCCTCAGTACACAGATTTAGAAACCGAATTAAAAAGTTTAGGATTTATCCAAAACTACACAGGTTGTAAGTAACAGAGACTGGATTCAGACTGAGAAATGTGAGGCTCCAAAGTCCTTGGGTTTTTTGTTTGTTTGTTTGTTTTTCTCTAAAGCACTATTTGCTTTTTTTCTTTTTTGGGGGGGTCTGTAGTGGGGTTTGAATGCTGGGCCTGGGCTCTGTCCCTCAACTCTTCAGATCAAGGTGAGCACTTTACCACTTGAGCCACAACACCACTTCTAGTTTTCTGGTGGTTTATTGGAGATGAATCTCATGGCCTTTCCTGCCCGGGCTGGCTTTGAACCACTATTCTGAGATCTCAGCCTCCTGAGTAGTTAAGATTACAGGTGTGAGCCACCAGCGCCCAGCTTACTATTGTTTTAGAGATAAGGAGATATTTTAGGAATTAAAGAGATAGAAGTATAAAAAGTTTTCTCCTGGGCAGCAGTATCTTTTTTTTTTTTAATTGTGAAAATACCTTAGAAGGGTTACAATTACATGGGCAAGGTAATGAGTACATTTCTTTTTCTTTTTTTTTTAATTATTTTTTTTTTTCCAGTTGTGGGGCCTGAACTCTGGGCCTGGGCCCTGTGCCTCAGCTCTTCAGCTCAAGGCTAGCGCTCTACCACTTGAGCCACAGTGCCACTTCCAGCTTTTTTCCTTTTGCTTATGTGGTACTGAGGAATCGAACCCAGGGCCTCAGGCATGCAAGGCAAGCTCTCTACCACTGAGCCACCTTCCCAGCCCAATGAATACATTTCTTATCAAGCATTGTTGCCTCCTCCTCCTTTGTTTCCCCTTCCCATCCCTTCCCATCTTCCCTCCGTCCTCCTCTCCCTCCCTCTCCCCCCACCCCCTGGCTTCCCCCTTCCCTATCCCCCCACTCCTACCCCCAGCAGTATCTTGATAAAGATATTCTCTCTTTGCAGGGCGGTTTTTCTATCAGCGGCTGGTAGAGTTCATGGCCAGGTACTGGTAATTTTGGTCCCAACATCTTTATCCATTTCAAAGTGGATGATCACCTTGGCTCCATAAGTTAATTAATTAATTTAAATAAAAAATCTCTTTCCAGTCCTGGAGCTTGAATCTCGGGTCTGGGCTCTGTCCCTCAGCTTCTTTTGCTCAAGGCTAGTGATCTACCACTAGAGCCCTAGCCTCACTTTCTGCTTTTTCAGAGTAGTGGGAGATAAGAGTCTCATACTTTCCTGCCCTGGCTGGCTTCAAACCATGATCCTCAGATCTCAACCTCCTGAGTAGCTCAGATGACAGGAGTGAGCCACCAGCACCTGGCTTTGAATTGTTTTGCTGGTCCTGGGCTTGAACTTGGGGCCTGGTCTCTGTCACTGAGCTTCTTTTGCTTAAAGTTAGCAATTTCATCTATCACTTTTGTTGTTGTTGTTTGCCAGTCCTGGGGCTTAAACTCAGGGCCTGGGCACTGTCCCTGAGCTGCTTTTGCTCAAGGCTAGCACTCTACCACTTGAGCCACAGCTCCACTTCTGGCTTTTTCTGTGTATGTGGTACTAAGGAATCGAACTCAGGGCCTCATGCATGCTCAGCAAGCACTCTACCACCGAGCCACCCTCCCAGACCCTCCCATCTATCACTTTTGTTTTGAGGCAGTACTGTATCCTCCAGAAAGGAAACAAAAAACAAATCTCTCTTAGATGCCTAGTGCCCACAGCTTGGGACCCACGACTGGCTGGCCACATTCCTCATGTGTAGTTTTATTCACAGTGGGCCAATCCGAGCCTACATCCTCGCCCACAAAGATGCCATCCAGCTCTGGAGGACACTGATGGGACCCACCAGAGTGTTTCGAGCACGCTATACAGCCCCAGATTCTATCCGTGGGAGTTTTGGCCTCACTGATACCCGCAACACCACCCACGGCTCCGGTGAGTCCACCTCAGTTTGACCACAGCCAAGGATAAGGATGGATGTCATAAGGTGGATGGGTGGGCTCTATAGCAAGATTGACAGCTAGAGTCCTCCAATGAGCTTTCTTCCTATGTATGATAATGGTACTTGGTAGCCATCTCAACTGATGGGGCCTAGGGGTCCCTTCTTTTCCTTCTCCTTTCCTTTCTTCTTTTTCCTTCTCTTCTCGTATTCCCTTTCTTCTTCTTGTACTTTCTAAGCACTTTCTCAAGCCACCACACCCCCCCTAGCACTTTTTGCTTTAGGTTATTTTTCAGATAAATTCTCACATTTCTGCCTTTAATTTTTTTTTTTTTTTGTCAGTCATGGGTCTTGAACTCTGGGCCTGGGCGCTGTTCCTGAGCTCTTCAGCTCAAGGCTAGTGCTCTACCACTTGAGCCACAGCGCCACTTCCGGTTTTCTGGTGGTTCATTGGAGATCAGAGTCTCACGGACTTTCCTGCCTGGGGCTAGCTTTGAACTGTGATCCTCAGATCTCAGCCTCCTGAGTAGCTAGGACGACAGGCATGAACCACCATGGCGCCCTACTAGGTGATATCTTTTTGTCTAGACTATCCTCTCACTAATCTCTACCTCCTGAATAGCTGGGATTACAAGTATGGGCTACTGGCTCAGGTTTCCAAATCTGATAAACCATATAGCCAGAGAAAGCTCATTATTTATTTGCTATTTTTATTTTTTTTGTCAGTTGTGGGGCTTGAACTCAGGGCCTGGCCTTTGTCTCTTGAGTTCTTTTGCTCAAAGCTACCACTCTACCACTTTGAGCCACTACTCCCTTTCTAGTTTTCTGGTGGGTCATTGGAGATAAGAGTTTCATAGCCTTTCCTTCCTAGGCTGGCTTCGAGCTGGGATCCTCCGATCTCAGCCTCCTGAGTAGCTAGGTTTATTTTTAATTTGTCTCTGTATGTTTGTATGTATCTATCTGAGACGGTCTCCAGCCGTATTGGCCAGGCTAGCCTCAAACATAGGATCTTCCTACCTGAGCCTTCCAATCTCTTTCTCTGTCTTACCTCCCCATACCCAGACTCTGCAGTTTCAGCCAGCAGAGAGATTGCGGCCTTCTTCCCGGAGTTCAGCGAAGCACGTTGGTATGAGGAGGAGGAGCCGCGGCTGCGCTCCAGTGCAGAGGGAGGTAGGCCCTGTGCCACTGATGCAGGATTCCTAGGACCAGCCTGAGACTTGTCGCGCTCTAAAAAGCCTTTTCCCACAGCCCTCCCAAGTCCAAAGCATTCTTCCAAGACTAGAAAAGCCAAGATCATGGTGCCATCCATGCTGGGCGCTACTAATCTACCAGAGGGTCTAGCTCATCACTGCCTACTCTTAAGCCTCTCGCGGTCTACCTCTTCTCTAGAATGTTCCTGGGGCGTGAAGAAGGATGGTGATTCTTCCTTTTGCTGAGAACTATCCCTCCTTTCTCAAAAGGGAGCTTGCTTCATGGTCTTGTCTAGACAAGGCTGTATTTCTATGAGTTGTATTTTGGCCTGTTTTCCTAATAAACTCAAGTGTCCTAATGAATCCTCCAAGTTTAAAGTACTTTTTTTTTTTTTTTTTTTGTCAGTCCTGGGGTTTGAACTCAGGGCCTGGGCACTGTCCCTGAGCTTCTTTTGCTCAAGGCTAGCACTCTACAACTTGAGCCACAGCACCACTTCCAGTTTTTGAATTGGACAAGAGTCTTTCCAGGACTTTTCTGCCCAGGCTGGCTTCAAATCGCAATCTCCAGATCCCACCAGTGCCCGGCTTTGGTTCATATTTCTTAAAATCAGATTTAAAAGCATAGTACCAATATCTGTCTGTTTGGCTTCCTGTGAAGATTTCCTGGTGGTTCAACTCATGGCAGAAAACAGAAAGGTCGGGGGAGGGTTGGGAAGGTGGCTCAGTGGTAGAGTGCTTCTCTAGCATGTTGAAGCCCTGGATTCAGTTCCTCAGCACCACATACACAGAAAAAGCCAGAAGTGTTGCTGTGGCTCAAGTGCTAGAACTGTAGCCTTGAACTGAAGAGCTCAGGGAGAGCGGCCAGGCCCCAGAGTTCAAGCCCCACAACCAACCAAAAAAAAAAAAAAAAAAAAAAAAAAAATATATATATATATATATATATATAATATATATATATAGCTATGCATACTTCTATAATCCTAACTACTTAGGCTGAGATCTGCAGATCGTGGTTCAAAGCCAGATCCAGCAGGCAAGTGTGTGAGACTCATCTCCAATTAATCACCAAAGAAACTGGAAGTGGAACTGTTGATCAAGTGGTAGAGAGCTTGCTTTTAGCAACAAAGCTCGGGGATAGCACCCCAGGCCCAGAATTCAAGCCCCATGACTGACAAAAAAGTAAATAAAGATTCCATCGCCGTGAGAAAGAAGGGAGGCAAAGATGAATGAGACAGCCGGGCATCTGTGGCTCATGCTTGTCATCCTAGCTACTCAGGAGGCTGAGATCTGAGGATCATGGTTCCAAGTCAGCCCGGGCAGAAAAGTCCGTGAGACTCTGCTCTCCAGTAAACCACTAGAAAACCAAATGTGGCGCTGTGGCTCAAGTGGTAGAGTGCTCACCTTGAGCTGAAGAGTGCAGGGACAACACCCAGGCCCACCAGAGTTCAAGCCCCATAACCACCAACAAAAAAAAAAAGATAAGCGAGACAGAGATCTGGAGCCATTACTTTCACAATATTTATTTTTCAGAGTCGAGGCTGCGTATACCCTAAGGCTCCGGAGGCTCTCCCTTGGGTGCAAACTTGTGAAAAAAATCCTTGATTTTCTGGCCAAGTTTCTTAAGCTTTTTACCAATCTTCTTCCCACCTTCTCGGAGAAATTTACCCAGCCTGGAGATTTTGTGGACAGGTTGAGGCTGTATACCAGGAAGAAATAGGCACTTGGTAGGGCTAGATTCAGGATCAATTCAAGATCTCTCCCCAGCTAAACCTCTTCTTCTAGTTACACTAGGAGGTGTGACACCCCAGGTCAACCCCTGGCTGGGGTGCATGGTTACAGCTATATTCCCAATTTAAAAATGCTAAAACTGAGGCCTATAATGGGCAAGGAGTTCCCTAGCTTCCTGAGAACTCACTGATTTTTTTTTTTTTTTTTTTTTGCCAGTCCTGGGGCTTGAACTCAGGGCCTGGGCACTGTCCCTGAGCTTGTTTCGCTCAAGGCCAGGTGCCCTACCACTTGAATCATGGCGCCCGTCGTGGCTTTTTCTGTGTATGAGGTACTGAGGAATCGAACCCAGGACTTCATCCATGCTAAGCAAGCACTGTACAACTAAACTACATTCCCAGCCTCTTGGCTACTCAAGTCAGTGCTGTCCTGAGCGCTGTGGCTCAAGTGGTAGAGTGCTCACCTTGAGCTGAAGAGCTCAGGGAAAATGCCCTGGCCCAGAGTTCAAGCCCCACGACTGACCAAAAAAAAGCATTTAATGCTGGGTGCGGGTGGCTCATACCTGTCATCCTAGCTACTCAGGAGGTTGAGATCTGACGATCTCAGTTCAAAGCCAGCCTGAGCAGGAAAGTCTTTGAGACTCTCATCTCCATTAAACCACTCAGAGAACCAGAAGTGGTGCTGTGGCTCAAGTGGTAGAGCACTCACCTTGAGCTGAAGAGCTGAGGGACAGCGCCCAGGCCCAGAGTTTAAGCCCCATGACCAACAAAAAAAAGTCAGTGCTCTCAGCCTTCAGCAGAAGTCAGAATCTCCAAAAAGGTTTATTAAAATACACACTGTATGCCATGCACCAGTAGCTCATGCCTATAATCCCAGCTACTCAGGAGGCTGAGATTTGAGGAACATGGTTCGAAGCTAGCCCAGGCAGGAAAATCTGTGAAACTTTACCTCCAATGGACCACCAGAAAACTAGAAGTGGTGCTGTAGCTCAAAGTGGTAGAGTGCTAGCCTTGATCACAATAAATAAATATATATATATATATATATATATATATATATATATATATATATATATATACCCTCAGGACCAGCAAAAACAAACAACACCAACAACAAAAAGAAAACCTTGCTAGGTCCCAGTGTTAATCAGTAAGTCTGTGGACTCAAGAGAGTCTATGTATCTTACAAGTTCCAAGTTAAGGCCAAACTTGGAGAGTCACCGCTTTTATTAGACTCAGCACTGCAGATAGAGTTCAGACTGAGGGAGGGGGAGCTCAGGTGTGAGGAAGGCTCCCCTCTTCCCTCCCCTCTTCCCCGCACTTCCCCTCCCTTCTCCCCTCTTCCCTCTTCTCCCCTCTCCTCTCCCCTCTCTCTCAGTCTTGGGTTGGGAAGGACCTGATTGGTCCATAAGATGATCTATGCCCCACCCCCTGCATCCGGACCCCTGCTCACCATCAAATTACAGTCGAGGTCAGAGTCACTGCCCTGGTCCATAGTGACAGTCCCCACACACCGCCTCACCAGCTGGAAAGGGAACTTTCAAGGTCAGAGTGGAATTCCCTTGATATAACTCTTCCCCCCTCCCCCGACATACCACACCCCAGTAGATGGAAATGTCCCCCCTTCCACTCCTTCCCCACAGCCCTCTCCAGCCTTACCCCATTCTCCTTGAAGTCACACTGCTCCAGGGCCTGCTTTGATCCCTTGGGACACACTGTCTCCTTCATGGTAAAGCTCACAGGCTTTGGGCTATCTGGGTCTTCCTCCTGATCAAGGGGAACGAATGGGGCAGCCCCAGTTCAGGTCCCTTCTAACTTTTCTGTCATCAGTTTCTCTGATCTCAACAAGAAAACAGCCTTTTGGCCTGGTGGCTCGCCCCTGTCATCCTAGCTACTCAGCAGTTCAAAGCCAGGCAGGGCAGCAAAGTCTATGAGATTCTTTTTGGTGGTGGTAGTGGTGGTCGTGGGGCTTGAACTCTGGGCCTGGGCGCTGTCCCTCAGCTCTTCAGCTCAAGGCTAGCACTCTACCACTTGAGTCACAGCACCACTTCCGGAGATAAAGAGTCTCATGGAAGCCGGGCGCTGGTGGCTCACGCCTGTAATCCTAGCTACTCAGGAGGCTGAGATCTGAGGATCACAATTCAAAGCCAGCCCGGGCGGGAGAGACCGTGAGACTCCTTACACCCTGTGTGTGCACTCTGCCACTTTGTGTGTATGTGTGTGTGTAGAGTCTAAGGCTGAAAGCTGTCAAGGAGGGGACCCAGCTCCTAGGAAGACTGTCTGAAAGACACCCTCCAAAAAAAGGAGGAGGAGGAGGTAAGAGAAAAGAAGGAGGAGGAAGAAGAAAAAGAAGAGGAGGAGGAGGAAAGCAGCAGCAGCTGGGTGATGGTAACTCACACCTGTCATCCTAGCTACTCAGGAGGCTGAGATCTGAGGATCGTGGTTCAAAGCCAGCCCAGGCAGAAAAGTCCATGAGACTCTTATCTCCAATAAACCACCAGAAAACTGGAAGTGGCACTGTGGCTCAAGTGGTAGAGCGCTCTCCTTGAGCAAAAGCAGCTCGGGGACAGCGCCCAGGCCCTGAGTTCAAGCCGCAGGACTGGCAAAAGGAAGAAAGAAGGAAGACAAAGGAAGAAAGGAAGGAAAGACGATCTGGGCAGGTGCACACTGCGGCCAGGTATGGCTAAGGTTGGCGTGAGCTGCTTACCCCTTGGGGCTGGGAGTCCAGGGCCAGAAGGCGGTAGGCATTGGTATCCAGTGACCTCTGGTTGAAGCTGTCCACAGCCCGGAGCACCGCTTCCTGGTAGCTGAGACTCTGAGCAAAGGCTGGAGGCATAAGCAAGATCAGCACCAATGCCCACTGCCCCAGGAAGAGGCCTTCCCTCTGAGCATGCATGGTCCTCACGAATGCCTCCCCCCAGAGCCTACAGCAGCCTCCTTTATGCCCAGCCTGAGCCGGATGCAAAAGCTCACTCAATGGCCTTTCTAGGCCATCTCCAGCCTTGGCCACCAGCCAGCTGAGGTTTGCCTCAGCCCCTGGGGTTGCCTCATGAGAGACTTGAAGAAATGATTGCTCCAGCTTCCTGGGATGGCTGGCCTTGACTCCTCTAGAAGTGGTGGAAGCAGGGATTGCTCAAGAGGATCCCCCCAAGACAGAAAGAGACACACAAGGCCTCCTCCATCTTGTATCCTACCCCTTGTGGATCTGGGTGTGGATCTAGTATGCACTGCAAAATCTCTGGTTCCAGATACTTCCAGACCTTCAGTGGACAGTCAGTTAACATGTAATGGGGTAGCTGGGAAGGTGGCTTAGTGGTAGAGTGCTTGCCTAGCATGCACGAAGCCCTGGGTTCGATTCCTTAGTACCACATACACAGAAAGAGCCGGAAGTGGTTCCAGTGGTAGAGTGCTAGCCTTCCTTGGGCAAAAGAAGCTCAGGAAAGCCAGGCACCTGTGGCTCACGCCTGTAATCCTAGCTACTCAGGAGGCTTAGATCTGAGGATGGTGGTTCAGAGCCAGCCCAGGCAGAAAAGTCTATGAGACTCTTATCTCCAATAAGCCACCAAAAAACTGGCACTGTGGCTCAAGTGGTAGAGCACTCTCCCTGAGCTGAGCTAGGCCCAGAGTTCAAGCCCCATGACCAAACAGAAAAACAAAAAACTAAAGGACAGCACCAGGGCCCTGAGTTCAAACCCCAAGACTGGCACACAGACATACACAAAAATGTCCCCAGCAGGAAAGTCCATGAGATTCTTTTTTGTTGTTATTTGTTTTTGTCAGTCCTGGGGCTTGAACTCAGGCCTTGGGCTCTGTCCCTGAGTTTCGTTTGCTTAAGGCTAGCCCTCTACCACTTGAGCCACAGCGCCACTTCTGTCTTTTTCTGAGTAAATTATTGGAGATGAGTCTCACCGACTTGGGCTGGGAAGGTGGCTTAGTGGTAGAGTGCTTGCCAAGCATGCCTGAAGCCCTGGGTTCCATTTCTCAGTACCACATACACAGAAGTAGCCAGAAGTGGCACTGTGGCGTGAGTGGTAGAGCACTAGCCTTGAACAAAAGAAGCCCCAAGCCCCAAGATTGGCACAAAAAAAGAAAACAAAAAATAAAAATAACCACCTACCTGCTCCCTTTTCCTCCTAGGACAATCCTCACTGACCTTGAGCGCCACCTGCAGGCAGCCTGAGACCTTTCCTCCTATGTGAAATTCCATCACCACCTCCAGACTTCACATTCCTTAGGTTCTAGGCTCCTCCCAGTCCACCACAGTCCACCCTTCACATCACTGCCCAGGAGTTGCTTCAAACCTGCCCACAGGATCCCACGCACCCCCTGGCTGGCATTAGGCCTTCCCCACAAATTCCTAACTGCCAGGCTGCTATAAACATAGCCACTTCCTGCCCCTCTCTCAAAATGACTTAGGATCTCAAAACAACTTTGCCCAGAGTTCTAGGTAAGACACTAGGTAGGCTAACACAGGTGGGTTGAAAGGAAGAGCAAGAACCCAGTTAAAAACCAAGTACCAGTGGCTCACTGTAATCCTAGATACTCAGGAGGCTGAGATCTGAGGGTTGAGGTTCAAGGCAGCCCAAGCAGGAAAATCTGGGAATCTCTTATCTCTAACCACCAAAAAAGCCAGAAGTGGAGCTATGGCTTGTGTTAGATCACTAGCATTGAGCACAAACACTTAGGAACAGCACCCAGGCCATGAGTTCAAGCCCCAGGATCAGCATTTTTTATGTTTTTGCCGGTCGTGGGGCCTGAACTCTGGGCCTGGACACTGACCTTCAGCTCTTCAGCTCAAGGTGAGTTTTCTACCACTTGAGCCACGGCGCCAACTTCCAGCTTTTTCTGCTTAGGCGGTGCTGAGGAATCGAACCCAGGGCCTCCTGCTTGGAAGGCAAGCACTGAACCACTGAGCCACCTTCACAGCTCCCCAGGATCAGCATTTTAAAGAGTGCTTGGCTAGCATGCATGAAACCCTGGGTTTGATTCCTCAGTGAATCAGAAAAAGCAGAAGTGGCACTGTGGCTCAAGTGGTAGAGCACTAATCTTGTTTACAGAGAGGCTTAGGGACAGAGCCCAGGTCCTGAGTTCAAACCCCAGGCCTGGAAAAAAAAAGGGGGGGGGGCTGGAGATGTGGCTTAGTGGTAGAGTGCTTGGCTAGCATGCATGAGGCCTTGGGTTCAATTCCTTGGTACCACATAAAGAAGGAGAAGAAAGAAGAAAGGAGGAGGAAGAAGAAGACAGATGCTGGTGGCTCATGCCTGTTATCCTAGCTACTCAGGAGGCTGAAATCTGAGGATCACAGTTCGAAGTTAACCTGTGCAGAAAAGTCCATGAGACTCTTATGTCCAATGAACCACCAGCAAACCAGAAGTGGCGCTGTGACTCAAGTGGTATGGAGCTCACCTTGAGCTTGAAGAGCTCAGGGGCAGCGCCCAGGCCCCAAGTTCAAGCCCTACAACCGACAAAAAAAAAAAAAAAAAAAAAAAAAAAGAAAAGAAAAGATGGGTTAAGGTAATGACAGGTCTAAAAGTCCACAAGGCATATTTGAGTGCTAGATTCTCTGTGTACTGGCCATGAGGCCTGGGAGAAATCTTGGTTTCAGATGCTGTGCAACCCTGGAGGGCTTGGACAGGATATGGTGGAGGGTAAACACCTGAACGATTGCCACTGATTGTACACTTGGCCCCGGGAGGAGGAAGGAGAAGTGGGCTTCTGCGCAAGCCTGTTTCACATCCAAGCGTTGCTCCAATGACCTCTTGGTCAAGCGAGTCTTGCACCTCAATCTCTCATGCTCTCTGTCTCTCTCTCTCATTCCTCCCCACCCCCACCCCCAGTAGGTTGTGGGGCTTGAACTCAGGGCCTGGGCGCTGTCCCTGAGCTCTTTTGCTCCAGGTGAGCACTCTACTACTTTGAGCCACAGTGCCACTTCCAGTTTTCTGGTGGTTCCTTGGAGATCAGAGTCTCATGGACTTTCCTGCCCAGGCTGGCTTTGAACCATGATGCTCAGATCTCAGCCTCCTGAGTAGCTAGGATGACAGGCGTGAGCCACCAGCGCCTGGCTCACATCAGTCCCTTTCTAGCAGCTAGAGAAGAGATCATCCAAAGGACATCAAGCCTAGGGCTCTGCAGATTCCTTTACTTTCCTCACTTCAAGACTGGGTGCTAGGAACGTGGCTTAGCAGTAAGTGCTTGCCTAGCATGCATGAAGCCGAGTTCAATTCCTCAGTACCATATACAGAAAAAGCTGGAAGTGGTGCTATGGCTCAAGTGGCAGAGCACTAGCCTTGAGCAAAAGCAGCTCAGGGACAGTGCCCAGGCCCTGAGTTCAAGTCCCAGCCTGGATAACACAGCTGGAGCCCCTTGATGGAGGACATTGGTTGGGCCAATGAACCACCAGAAAGCCAGAAGTGGAGCTATGGCTTAAGTGACAGATCATTTGCCCTGAGGGATAAAGCTAAGGGACAGGGACAGGGCCCTGAGTTTAAGTCCCAGCCCCTCCCCCTACACACACACACACACACACACACACACACACACACACACGGAGTAATGGAATAAAAACAAACATAGGCTGGGGCACTGGTGCTCACGCCTGTAATCCTAGCTACTCAGGAGGCTGAGGTCTGAGGATCGGGGTTCAAAGCCAGCTGGGGCAGGAAAGTCCATGAGACTTTTATCTCCAATGAACCACCAGAAAAATTGCAAGTGGCACTGTGGCTCAAAGTAGTAGAGCACTAACAAAAAAAAAGCTCAGGGACAGAGCCTAGGCCCTGAGTTCAAGCCCCATGACCAACCAAAAAATAAATAAAGGGAGAAAATAAACCACAAAAAGACTGTCAAAGAAAGAAAGAGGGGCTGGGAAGGTGGCTCAGTGGTAGAGTGCTTGCCTTGCATGCATAAGGCGCTGGGTTCGATTCCTCAGCAACACATAAACAGAAAAAGCTGGAAGTGGTGCTTTGGTTCAAGCGGTAGAGCGCTTGCCTTGAGCTGAAGAGCTGAAGGACAGCGCCCAGGCTCAGAGTTTAAGCCCTACAATGGACACACACACACACAACACACACACACACACACACACACACACACAAAGTGAAAGGAATGGAAGGAAGGAGAAAATTAAAAAAGTCCTGTTATTCTAGATCTATCCTAGGCAAACAGGCACCAATGATTCGTGCCTGTCATCCTAGCTACTCAGGAGGCTGGGATGTGAGGATCCCAATTCAAAGCCAGCCTGGGCAGGAAAATCCAGATGACTCTTATCTCCAATGAACCACTGAAAAGCCACAAGTGGAACAAGTGATTCAAGTGGTAGAGCTCCAGCCTTTAGCAAAAGCAGCTCAGGGACAGTGCCTAAGCCCTGAGTTCAAGCCCCAGGGCTAGCACAATCCATCACAATCAATCATTCATTCATTCTTAGTGTATAGGAAGGAGCAGGCCCAGGCCTTCCATCTCATCCTTGGCCCACCCACAGGAAATGTCCACTGTTCCCTAAAATGGAGGAAGCTGCGTAGGGCATTAGGTAGAGAGGAGAGATCTTCAGGCTCCTAGAACCTTCAGTACCCAAAATGAACTACCCCCTAGAACAGCTGATCAGAATTGAGGTCCATCTTTAGTTCTCTGGAGATGTAGAGGTGAGGAAAGTCCTGAGCTGCCCCGGGGCCCTTCCATAACCAAGTTAGCCGGACTCACCATGAATCTCACACCAACTATGTCCTGGCTGAATCTAGTCAAGTACCTGTGTGTTCTGAGTCAGAACTCAGAAGTGTCCAGCTGGGCCAGGTGTCAGTGACTCATGCCTGTAATCCCAGCTACTCAGGAGGCTGCAATTGATAAGGATCCAGGTTCAAAGCCAGCCTGGGCAGGAAAAAAAATCCATGAGACACTTATCTCCAAATAATGACCAGAAACCCAGGAGTGGCAGTGTGACTCAAAGTGGTAGAGGTCTATCTAGCCTTGAGCATAAAAGCTCAAGGACAAGGCTCAGGCCCATTATGATCAACAATTTTTTAAAAAATGGAAGTGGCCGGGTGCTGGTGGCTCACGCCTGTAATCCTAGCTACTCAGGAGGCTGAGATCTGAGGATCGAGGTTCAAAGCCAGCCCGGGCAGGAAAGACTGTGAGGCTCCTATCTCCAATAAACCACCAGAAAACTGGAAGTGGCGCTGTAGCTCAAGTGGTAGAGCAGGCGTCTTGAGCTGAAGAGCTGAGGGACAGCGCCCAGGCCCAGAGTTCAAGCCCCACGACCGACCACAAAAATAAAAAATAAATGGAAATGGTGCTGTGGCTCAAGTGGTAGAGTGCTAGCCTTGAGCAAAAAAGAGCACTGGGACAGCGTCCAGGCAAAAGGGTCAACTGAAGAAAGAGGTCCTGAGTTCAAGCCCTGCCCCCAAACAAAAAGAACAACCAATTAGGATGTTCCCAGTTAGGACTGGGAAGGTGGCTTAGTGGTAGAGCGCTTGCCTAGTATGCATGAAGCCCTAGGTTCGATTCCTCAGTACCACATACACAGAAAAAGCCAGAAGTGGAGCTGTGGCTCAAGTGGTAGAGTGCTAGCCTTGAGCAAAAAGAAGCTCAGGGACAGTGCCCAGACCCTGAGTTCAAGCCCCAGGACTGGAAAAATAAAAAAGAACCAATCTAATTCTCCTCTGAAGACCCTACCAGACCCCAGCCAGGCCATCTTGAATGTGTATAAGGGAAGGAGGCTCGGGTTGTGCTCAGGAAACCTCAAAACAGCCTGAGGGTGATGGGATGGGGAACTGGGGGTTGAGTGGGGAGTCAATTCCTCTTTCCTCCTCCCCAGCCATGCATATAGGGCTGTTCACCGTTCCACATAGAACAGTGGTCTGGCAAGATTCTTGTGAAAAAGGCTCCTCATTCAGGACAGAGGCCACATCCGCCTTGTGGCCTAGAGCCCCAGCATTCACAGCTCATTCAAGGCTTGGAGGAATGTTACACAAAAGGAACCTGTTTGCTCACGATCAACCCCTTGGGTTGGGTTTTCTCCTCAGCTCTACCCATTTCCTACAGAATGCACGCAGAGTCCTGGAGCAGGCCTCGGAGTCGTGGACCTCAGACTCGAAAGATGTGCAGAGGCCCAGCTCCAGTTCGCTCTGGGACGGGCACTGCTCAGAGAGGCCAAAAGGGGGAGGGTCAGCTCCAGCCCCCACCCTCCGCCTCCCTCCCACACAGCACCTTGCCCAATGTGGGCAATTTGTTCAGCAGCGGTGGCAGATTGTACAAGAGGCTTTTACCTCAGCCAGGATAGGAGGTCAGCCCCAGGAGCAATGGCTCCTACTAAGGCCCAAGGATTGAGACAGGCCTGGACAGGATTATGACACCTCAAAGCCTGGCCTGCCCGGCTCCCCACTTCTTCTTAGCCCTCCCCCCACCCCCAATCCCAGAAGTGTTTCCTCTTTGCTAAGTATATTGAAAGGGTGGAGAGCAGTGATAAGCTAGAAGGATCTTTGATTTTTAATTTTTTGCCAGTCCTGGGGCATGAACTCAGGGTCTAGGCACTGTCCCTGAGCTTCTTTTGCTCAAGGTTAGCACTCTACCACTTGAGACACTGTGCCACTTCTGGGTTTTTCTGTGTGTGTGTGTGTGTGTGTGTGTGTGTGTGTGTGTGTGTGTGTGTGTGTGTGTGTGTGTGGTACTGAGGAATGGAACCCTCTGCCACTTCTGGGTTTTTCTCTGTGTGTGTGTGTGTGTGTGTGTGTGTGTGTGTGTGTGTGTGTGTGGTACTGAGGAATGGAACCCTCTGGGTTTTTCTTTGTGTGTGTGTGTGTGTGTGTGTGTGTGTGTGTGGTACTGAGGAATGGAACCCAGGGCTTCATGCATGCTAGGCAAGCACTCTACCACTAAGCCACCTTCCCAGCCCAGACCTCTGAAATTTCCAAGCTCTTCCACATGAAGTTTTCTCTCTATTCTGGTTTTGCTAATTCAAAGAGTAAATTTGGGAACTCTTTCCCTTCTTCCCCCCGCCCCCTCTCTCTTTTGATGCCAGTTCTGGTAGGGCTTGAAATCAGGACCTGGGAGCTATCCTTGAATTTTTTCACTCAAGGCTAACACTCTGCCACTTGAACCACAGCCCCACTTTTAGCTTTTTGGTGGTTCATTGGAGATAAGAGTCTCTCAAGCTTTCCTGCCCACACTGATTTTGAACTGTGATCCTTGGATCTCAGTCTCTTGAGTAGCTAGGATTACAGGCGTGAGCCACACTGGCACCGGCCTCCTTATGTCTTACAGAGGCAAAAATGTGCCTAATCCTTATTAGATAAATGCCAGCAGAGATGAATAAGCTAGCTTTGATGTTCTTGTGTCTGAGCATGCCCCATCTTGCAAAGGGCTCTGAAGCCAGGAACCAGTGGCTCAAGCCTATAATCCTAGCTACTCAGGAGGCTGAGATCCAGAAGATGGTGGTTTGAAACTGCCCTGGGCAAAAAAATAGTCCTCAAGACTCCATCTCCAAAATAGCCAGCAAAAAGGCAAAAATAGAGGTAAATACCCAAGTAAAGTACCAGCCAAGCAAGCTGAGCAAGCTCATTACTAGCAATAAAAGAAAAGGAGGGGAAAACAGTTCTGAAAACAGAAAACAAACCAAATTGGGGGCCCATTTGGTTTCTGGCTTAGTCTCTCTATAACTCTTAGCAGCTCACCTGGAGTCTCTCCCAAAGAATATTATCCTGGTTCCCGGGCGCCCTCTGGTGGCCAGTCGGCTCAGGAGTACGGAGAAAGAGGAAGAAAATCCTTAACCTTCCACCTCACCATCTCAAGGCAGAAATCAGACCAGGAGGAAGGAAGGAAGGAAGGAAGGAGGAAGGAGGAGAAGAGATATTTTCTCAGAAGCTTTTTCTGAACGCACTGCCTTCAAGATACAATTCAAAGGCTTGGTCTTCATTCATACCACTAACATTCTCCCCAGCCCACTACTGAGAACACAGGAATGCTCAGTTCTCCAGGTAGCTCAAAGCTCTGTGTGTGTGTGTGTGTGTGTGTGTGTGTGTGTGTGTGTGTGTGTGTGTGTGTGTGTGCGCGTGTGTGTGTGTGTGTGCGTGTGTGTGCGTGGTGCTCCCATTCTGGAACTCAAACTCAGTCAGGGACTTACATTCGTGCTTTGGCTCTTGGCTGGTGCTCTACCACAGAGCCACACCTTGAAAGAGAGAACAGAGGCTTGGAAGGTGGCTTAGTGGTAGAGTGCTTGCCTAGCATGTATGAAGTGCTGGATTCTATTCCTCAGTACCGCATAAACAGAAAAAGCTGGAAGTACCACTGTGGCTCAAATGGTACAGTGCTAGTATTGAGCAGAAGAAGCTCAGGGACAGTGCCCAGACCCTGAGTTCAAGCCCCAGGACTGGAAAATAATAATAATAATAATAATAATAGGAAACTGCCTTCCAGCTAGAGATCGCAACCATCACCCCTCTCTTCAAAGACTTGGGCCTAAGGACACACTTGTCCTAGGCCCTGTTCCATTTAAGAACCAATCCAAGATGGACGCTGGTGGCTCTGTAATCCTATCTACTGAGGAGGCTGAGATCTGAGGATCTCAGTTCAAAGCCAGCCCAGGAAGGAAGTCCATGAGACTCTTCCAATAAACCACCAGAAAACTGGAAGTAGCGCTGTGGCTCCAAGTGGTAGAATGCTAGCCTTGAGTTTTTTTGGTGATGGTTATGCCTGAACACTCATTGTCCCTGAGCCTTTTTCGCTCAAAGCTAGTGCTCCACCATTTGAACCACAGTGGAAGATAATAGGGGAGGTGGGACTTCCTGGCTGATGCTCAAAAATTAAAAGCAAAAAAAAGGGCTGGGAAGGTGGCTTAGTGGTAAAGTGATTGCCTATCATGCTTGAAGTCCTGAGTTCCATTCCTCAGTACCACATACACAGAAAAAGCTGGAAGTGGCGCTGTGGCTCACGTGGTAGAGAGCTAGCCTTGAGCCAAAGTAGCTCAGGGATAGTGCCCAGGCCCTGAGTTCAAGCCCCAGGACTGGCAAAAGAGAAGGAGGAGGAGGAGAAGGATGAGGAAAAAGAAGATGAAGCCCCAGAAGAAGATATTTTCCTAAGACCTGATGTTGGCTCACGTCTGTAATCCTAGCTACTCAGGAGGCTGAGAGCTGAGGATCATGGTTCAAAGCCAACCCAGTCAGGAACATCCGTAAGACTCTTGTCTCCAATAAACCACCAGAAAACCAGAAGTAGGGTTGTGGCTCAAGTGGTAGAGTGCTACCCTTGAGCTGAAGAGCTGAGGGACAGCGCCCAGGCCCAGAGTTCAGGCTCCAGGACCACCACCAACAAAAAAATAATAATAATAAAATAAATTCCATTTCAGGCTAATCGTGTTAGAGTGGGAGTTGAGTTTTGAGCTTTGGAGGGAGAGTTTAGTTGGAGAAAGGAATGTCGGGATGGTAGGAGATGAGGAAGGAAGCTATGGAAATCCCTGGGGGCTGGTTCAAAGTAATCCTTGGTGCTGGCGTAAATTTGTCAGAGAAGCTCTAGTGAAAGAATTTGTAGGGCTTCTGCTGGAATGTTCTGCATTCCAGAGGGGACATTTATTTAGCAAGGGGGCAGAGCTAGCCTGTATTTAGAATGCTATCTACCTAATTAGCACAACCTAGTATGGACACAAATTATGAGATCGCGGCCATCCCTGAGCTTTAAAATAGGTCGGTGGCTCCAAACCAGCTTGAGATCTACAGAGCATTATTATTTTATTTGTTTGTTTGTTTTGGCCAGTCCTGGGGCTTGAACTCAGGTCAGGGCCTAAACGCTGTCCCTGAGCCTCTTGGTACTCAAGGCTTGTGTCCTACCACTTGAGTCACAGGCCCATTTCCGGCTTTTTCTATGTATGTGGTACTGAGGAATCAAACCTGGAGCTTCGTGCATGCTAAGCAAGCAGTCTACCACTAAGCCACCTTCCCAGCCCACCAGAGAGCCTTTCTTGATTAAGCAATTTCCAGATCCCTTATCAGCCTTCAGAAATCAAGATATCTCAGGAGTCAGGTGCCAGTGGCTGCAGCCTGTAATCCCAGCTACTCAAGAGGTTGAGAACTAAGTATCCAGGGGGCAAAGTCCAGTGAGACTTATCTCCAATTAATTACCCCCTCCTTCCCCTCCCCCCCCAAAAAAAAATCTGGACGTGGAGGTGTGGTTCAACTGGTAGAGCTCTAGCCTTAAGGGGAAAAGAAAAAGAAAAGGCTCTGGAACAGCACCCAGGTCCTGAGTTCAAGCCTTAGGACCTTCACAATAAAGGTAAAAAGAAATTTTAAAAGTACACATGGGGGGCTGGGAAGATGGCTCAGTGGTAGAGCGCGTGCCTTGCATGCCTGAGGCCCTGGGTTCGATTCCTCAGCACCACATAAGCAAAAAGAAAAAAGCCAGAAGTGGCTCTGTGGCTCAAGTGGTAGAGCGCTCGCCTTGAGCTGAAGAGCTGAGGGACAGTGCCCAGGCCCAGAGTTCAGGCCCCACGACCGGACCCAAAAAAAAAAAAAAAGTACACATGGGAAGATAGGTATGGCCCCGCTTAGCTTTTGAGATCAGACCATAAGCATGCAGGATAAATCCAATTCTGGCACCACAAGTTGAATGAAAGGAGAATGAGCAGGTGATCTTTGAATGAAAGAGGAATGTTTCGCTACAAAACATAAATCCTATCCATTGATGGAAAGGGGGAAACCAAGTTTTATTGTTATTGTATGAGGTTTTTAAGTTAGTGCTTTAGCAAAGGAAATCCCCTTCTTCAAACAATACAGGATGCAGAAGATAACACTTGCTATTTTGGGAGGCCTAAGTTTGACCTCACCACCCAAGGTAAAAACCAAGGCTTCCTTCTCTCTTTTTTTTTTTTTTTTTTTTTGGTCAGTCATGGGGCTTGAACTCTGGGCCTGAGTGCTGTCCCTGAGCTCTTCAGCTCAAGGCTAGTGCTCTACTATTGAGCCACAGAAGCACTTCTGGCTTTTTCTGCTTATGTGGTAATAAGGAATCGAACCCAGAGCCTCATGCAGGCAAGGCAAGTACTCTACTGTTAAGACACCTTCCCAGCCCCCAAGGCTTCCTCTAGCGCTGTTTTATTCCCTCCTCATTTCAAGTCTCACCATCCCACAGAAGGACTGCTAATGATCCCTTCTAGCTACTTTCCCTAGCTAAGTAATAATGCATTCTTCATCCTGTAACCAAAGTTATATTTTATTTACTGGCACTAGAACTCAGGGCCTGGACACTCCCTGTCCCTGAGCTTTTGTGCTCCAGGCTAGTGTTCTAGCCTTTGAGCCACAGCTTCACTTAGGACTTTTGGGTGGGTCACTAGAGATAAGAGTCTCAAAGACCTTCCTGCCCAAACTGGCTTCCAACTGTGATCCTCAGTTCTGAGCATCCTGAGTAACTAGAAGTACAGGCTTGAGCCATTGGTGCCCGGCTTTGATCATTCTTTAAACAGAGAAGACAGGGCTGGGGCAGCTTAAGGACAGTGCCCAGGCCCTGTGTTCAAGCCCCAGGACTGGCACAAAAAAAGGAAAGAAAGAAAAAGACAACAAAATAGGCCAGTTGGGGCTGGGAAGGTGGCTCAGTGGTAGAGCACTAGCCTTGAGCTGAAGAGCGGAGGGACAGCGCCCAGGCCCAGAGTTCAAGCCCCAGGACCAATAACAACAACAAAAAAAGAAAAAAGGAAAGAAGAAGGAAAAGAAGGAGAAAAGGAGGAGGTGGAGGAGGAGGAGGAAGAAGAAGAAGAGGAAGAAGTGGAAGAGGAAGAGGAGGAGGAGGAAAAAGGAGAAGAAAAAAAACAATAAGAAAACAATGATTTACTGACACTAAAGCATTTCATTCCAGTACTTGGATTTTCTGATAAAAATGCTCAGATATATCAATTCACTTGAATGGCTCTCAATCAGAGAATGTCTCTCCCAGTCCCAGAATGTCTATTTAGATAGGAGGGCCTCTCATTGTTTTACTGCATCTAGAAACAAATAATAGATATGCATCATGCCTACAGAGATGTACAGGCAGAGAAATGGACACATGCACATTCATGAGTTTAAAATGTTGACAGTTTCTCTGAAGACAGTAAAGTTACAGATTATTTTCCATTATGCTCACTTGTATATTCTAAGGCTATATTATTGTATAATACAAACCTCTGAAAACAAAGTTTTCCTTGTTTTGGCACAGAGTGCTGCTAAGTAGGCTAAATTGGCCTTGAATGCCACCTGACTCAACCTCTTAAAATATGCTAGGATGGGGCTGGGAAGGTGGCTTAGTGGTAGAGTGCTTGCCTAGCATGCATGACGCCTGGGTTCAATTCCTCAGTACCACATACACAGAAAAAGCCGGAAATGGTTCTGTGGCTCAAGTGGTAGAGTGCCTAACCTTGAACACAGAGAGGCTCAAGGACAGAGCCCAGGCCCTTTGTTCAAGCCCCAGGAGTGGCAAAAAAAAAAAAAAAAGGAAGAAAGGAGAGAGGGAAGATAATCCTTCTGTAAAACACCTTAATAATAACAAAATTATATTTAAAAATAACATAAGCATGGTGCTGGTGGCTCAAACCTGTCATCCTAGCTACTCAGGAGCCTGAGATCTGAGAATCAGGGTTCAAAGCCAGCCTGGGCAGGAAAGTCTGTGAGACTCTAATCTCCAATTAAACCACCAGGAAACCGGAAGTGGCACTGAGGCTCAAGTCCTAGAGCTCTAGCCTTGAGCTATAGAGCTCAGGGACAAGGCCTAAGCCCCGACTTCAAGCCCCACAACCAACAATAAATAAATAAATATTCAAAAACAAAAACAGAAATGGGGCTGTGTCTCACAGGGTTGAGCAGTAGCCTTGAGGGAAAAAGCTAAGGGACATTACCCAGGCCCTGAGTTCAAGCCTCATAATGGCACACACACACACACACACACAAAAGGAGCAAGACTGAAGGAGACTGATGGGAGGGTGAGCCAAAATGCATAAATGGACATAATAAATGTGAGAAGAGCTGGTGCCAATGGCTCACACCTGTAATCCTAGCTACTCAGGAGGCTGAGATCTGAGGATCATGGTTCAAAGCCAGCCTGGGCAGGAAAGTCCTTGCGACTCTTATCTCCAAACACCTCTAAAATACAGGAAGTGGTGCTGTAGCTTAAGTGGTAGGTGCTGGCCTTAAGCTGAAGAGCTCAGGGACAGCACCCAGGTCTAGAGTTCAAGCCCCACCACCAAAAAAAAAAAAACCAAACTCTGAAAAGCCACCTAAAGTACAATCTTAACAAGCATAGTATATTTTCCCTAAAAACAATGTCAAAAAGACCATTCCTTTTACAGCTAAATGGCTGCACCTTTCCCCATTTTATAATTTTAAAAGCCACTATTTTTTATAGCCCTCTATAGCCAGGGCTCTAAAAATAAATAGTCACCTATAAAACAGGAACCGTTTCTCTCCCAGAGAATTGTTAAAGATCAGATGATGTCAATCAGGGAAGGCAGAGGCTGGGTACCAGTAATTCTAGCTACTCAGAAGGCTGAGATCTGAGGATTGAGGTTGGAAGCCAGCCTGGGTAGGAAAGCCCATGAAAACTCTATCTCTAAGTAACTACCAAAAAGCTAGAAATGGAGCTGTGGCTCACATGGTTGAGCACTAGCCTTGAGGAAAAAAAGCTAAGGGACAACACCCAGGCCCTGAGTTCAAAGTCCAGAACATACACAAAACACACACACACACACACACACACACACACACACACACACACACACACAAAACACATAAGCCATTTGTAATAGTGTCGGGCATAAATCCTACTTAAGTGTTAGCTATTATTTTCTTTACTAGTTTCTCCCAGTAGGGTGAGTTTCTCCCAGTAGGGTGAAACAGGGCGGAAAAGAAGGAATGATTCTGAGAACATATATAGTAAGAGCAAAAATTACTGAATGGTGTAGGACAGGCTGTATTGGTAGGGCTCATGTCCTATGTCCAAAAGGTCTGTTAATTCTGGTGGTCAGGAATCTAATCCTCCTCTTCCTCGTTATAAAGTCAGAGTCCAGGGGCTGGGAAGGCGGCTCAGGGGGTAGAGCGCTTGCCTGGCATGCATAAGGCCCTGGGTTCGATTCCTCAGCAGCACATAAGTAGAAAAAGCTGGAAGTGGGTGCTGTGGTTCAAGTGGTAGGGCGCTCGCCTTGAGCTGAAGAGCTGAGGGACAGCGCCCAGGTCCAGAGTTCAAGCCCCACGATCGACCAAGAGAATAAATAAAGTCAGATCCCAGTCAGCCATCTCGGATGGACCTGTGGGTCTCATGCTTGTAATCTCAGCAGCACTCAGGAGGTTGAGGTCTGAGGAATCCGATCCTAGGCAAGCTGGGGAGGCTAGATGACAAAACCCAACCTCAAAAACAAAGCAATCAAAACCCAGCAGGTCTCTTTCCAGCTCCCATGTTGTGGGGTCTAGTTACCAGTGTGCATTAGTGGGGCGGTGGGCCTAAATCAGGACAGGAAAACCCGACCTGTGAGTGTGGGGAGAACTACAATACCCAGCATGCAGCGGGGTTAAAAAAGGAAGGTGTATGCGGGGGGAGGAGAAGCCTTCTTCCGCCGCAGCTAGCAGGTGCTGCTGGGAGTTTCCTTGACCTCCGAGCCGTCCCCCCCATCTTTCCAGCTCCCACCCACCTCCTCTCAGCCCCGTTCACTCCCTCGGACCTCCCCTCCCCAGACACTCCACCCCTTCCCTCTTTTTGAGAGCGGGTGAGAGAGCCCCCCCCCCCGCCCCGTCAAAGCCCGCGAGCTGCTTCCTCTTCCCGTCTCATTGGTCCAGCCTACCTGTCACTCCGGGAGCTGAGGAGCGAGATGCTGTCTCCTGATTGGTGAGTTCTGTTTGGCGCCAACTAGGCCGGGGCGGAGTGGGCGGGGCGACGAGGGTCTCTCCTCTCCGGGTCTCTCTCGCTCTCTCCCCCGGTCCCCCCCCACCCCGCCGCCACTCCCCGCCCCCTCCTCCGGGTGAGCCGAGCTATTTTACCGCGAACGGAGCCGCTCGGGGCTGGGACGGGGGTGGTGGGGGGGGACCGGAGGGGAGGGTTGAGCTGGGTCCAGCGGGGCGGGCCGGGGAAGGACAGGGGGAGGCGCGGCCGGCGGGAGAGCACTTCGGCCCTTCCTCACCGCCCCGGCGGATTTGATCTTCGGATTGCTCTCCTCCCCCCCCCAAACACACTTCACCCCCCTCCTCCTCCTCCTCCACCGGACACCCCCCCCCCCATACACACAGGTGGAGGTGGTGCTGGCGGGCCCGGTGCTCGGTGGGTGCGGAAGCTTCTGCTTGAGGAAAGCCGGGCATCGCGCTTGCTTGGGATCCCCGCGGCTTCCTCCCCCTCCCATCCCCTCACTCCATCCTCCTCCCCCCCATCATCATCATCATCCTCATCCGCCCGTCCGCGCCGCTTTGCCCGCGGCCGCCGCGTCCCAGAACCGCGGGGTCGTCGCGTGTTGGTGTTTGATCCCGCGGGCGGCCGGGGGGGCGCGCGTGTGCTGAAGCCGGTGCCTGCGGGGCGGCCGAGGTAGATCACGGAGCGGGACTCCTCTGGGGCAGAGCCCGGTGCCCACCCCCCCCTCACCCCTCACCTCCCCACACACCTTGATCCGCCTTCACTGCCGCCGCCATGGAACTGGGCCCGGAGCCCCCCCACCGCCGTCGTCTGCTCTTCGCCTGCAGCCCTCCTCCCCCCCACCCCGCGCCGCAGTCCACGGCCCAGGCCTTGTTGGGCGCGTCTGCTGCTGGGGGGATGTCCCCTGTCACCAACCTGACCGTCACGATGGACCAGTTGCAGGGACTGAGCAAGTACGATTTGGGAATGGGGGGTGGGGGGAGAAACAGGTGAGCGATCCTTCCCTCCCACACACACACACATTTCCCTCACTGGGCTTTACCTGTGGGTCCTCGGGAAGAAATCAGATCGTGGGGAGCCCACCTCCGTCCTGCTGGAGAGATCCGGATGCTCCCCTCGAGAAGGAGTCAACTGGATCTAGTCAGGCCTTGCCATGTGCACCTTCTTCTTCTCCCTGGGAGGTCCGGAAGGTTCAGGTGGGAGAAAATGGTTCAGATCCTCTCCATGGGTTTATCCCTCAGCCCGAGTAAGACCTCTAAGTAGGGTCCCCTACTTGTGGACGCACCCTTTTCAGACTGCTCTCCCAGTTCCTTAGACTAGGAAGCTGGTTTGGATATGAATCCCTACATCTTTCCCCCCCTACCTTCCCCTTACCCAAACTGCAGAGGCCTTCATTTCCCACCCCCCTCCCCCTTGGCTGAACCAACGCCTGAAAAATCTTAGTTTCCTGTGAGCTTTGTTCCTTCTCAACAAAGGGACGGCGGCATTTTCCTGCCCCGCATTTGTGCAAAATCTACAGACCCCAGTCCCTGATGTCGACCGGTCTCTGCTTTCCTAAGGCCAAGTCCTTTTTACTTTTTCCTAGACTTTTTTTTTTCCTTCTTTTTTCCTATAGCAAAATACATCTCACCATGTCCCAGCAAAAGCTACTTTTATGTTCTCAAACTTTGGGCATTTCACTTGCTGATCGCTGCCTTTGGAAAGCTAGAATTTCTAGTTCCATTTCCCCTCTCTGTCAAGCACATTAACCTTGTGCTTTCAGGAAACCGTACCATAGCCTTTCAATCTTACAATATGGCTAGGGCCAAGTCTATCCGCTCCTTTCCTTTGCTCTCAGACCTTACTCTGGGCATTGTGGGTGGCAAAGAGGGGGTGGTGTGGTGAGGCCTCATAATGATCAAGGTAGTGGCAGTGTGGTTACTTCATGTCCTGTGTGTGACTTTTAACTGTCCTAAAAATTGCTCACGTGCAACTCTTTTTCTTGGTTTCAGTGAGTGTGAACAGTCACTGGAGGTGAAAAATAACAGCAGTCTTCAGAGAATGGGCTCTTCTGAATCCACTGATTCAGGTATTTTCTTTTCTTTTCATCTTGATCCTGTATTTTCCAGTGTGTTGTGTGGAGAATGATACTGGAGATTTCTTCCAGGGCTGGGAAGGTGGCTCAGTGGTAGAGTGCTTGCCTTCCATGCATGAAACCCTGGGTTTGATTTCTCAGCACCACATAAGCAGAAAAAGCCAGAAGTGGCGCTGTGGCTCAAGTGGTAGAGTGCTCGCTTTGAGCTGAAGAGCTGAGGGCCAGCGCCCAGGCCCAGAGTTCAAGCCCCATGACTGACCCCCCCCCCCCCCAAAAAAAAAAAAATTTCTTCCACCTGGGCACTTAGTTTTAGTGAATTGAAACACAGACAAGTCTTTGGAAGGTGTTGGATGTTTGCTTGCTCATGAAGGATGCGTAAAATTCATTACATAATTGCCATTCAGGGCTAGGAATGTGGCTTAATGCTAGCATGCTTGACTAGCATATGTGAAGCCCAGGGTTCAATTCTTCAGTACCAGTGGCTCTGTGGCTCAAGTTGTAGAGCACTAGCCTTGAGCAAAAGCAGCTCAGGGACTGTGCCCAGGCCATGAGTCCAAGCCCCACAACTGGCAAAAAACAAAACAAAACTAAACACTCAAAACTGTCATTCAGAAAAGTATATGGGGTCAGATAATTGGAAGTATAGTGAAATCTCAGTGGAGGAAATAATAGGCCATTGTCTTTCATTCTGTGCCATAAGTTCAAGTTATGGTGGGGTTGTACAGATAGAAATATGCCACAAAACCTTTTAGGTTTGAGGGCTGGGAAGGTGGCTCAGTGGTAGAGCGCTTGCCTTGCATGCCTGAGGCCCTGGGTTCGATTCCTCAGCACCACATAAGCAAAAAGAAAAAAGCTGGAAGTGGCGCTGTGGCTCAAGTGGTAGAGCGCTAGCCTTGAGCTAAAGAGCTGAGGGACAGCGCCCAGGCCCAGAGTTCAGGCCCCACCACCGGACCCAAAAAAAAAAAAAAAAGAAAACCTTTTAGGTTTGAGAAGTATAAGAGCAAAAGTCTTAAACTGTAGTGTATAGGCTTGTCACCTCCCCCCCTCCCATTCCCTCCAATCATGGGACTTGAACTCAGGGCCTGTGAGCTATCCCTGAGCTCTTTTGCTCAAGCTAGTACTCTACCACTTTGCGCTAGAGGTCCACTTGTTTTCTGGTGGTTCATTGGAGATAAGTCTCACAGAACTTCCTGTCTGGACTAGCTTCAAACCATGATCCTTCGATTTCAGCCTCCTTAGTAGCTAGGATTACAGGCTTGAGCCACCAGTGCCCTGCTCTACATAGGCTTTCTTTCTCCTCTCTTCTGCTCCCCCCTCACTCTCAAATACACGTTCTCAGAAAATGGTCATCTTCCCTCCTCATTAGTCAGGAGCTCTTTTTGCCAGTCCTGGGGCTTGAACTCAGGGCCTTTTGCCTCGTACTGTCCCTGAGCTTCTTTTGCTCGGAGCTAACGCTCTACCACTTGAGCCACAGCGCCACTTCTGGCTTTTTCTAGTTATGTGCTACTGAGGAATCAAACCCAGGGCTTCATGCATGCTAGGCAAGCACTCTACCACTAAGCCACCTTCCCAGCCTCCAGCCAGGAACTTTAATGTTTAACTTTATGCAAACCTACATAGACACCGACTGAATTGGTGCCAGGCAGGTTCTAGTGGGGCTGAGCCATTCTGAACTGGCATACAGTCATGCTGAGCAATTGGACAGTTACCTGCAGTCTTTGGTGAGTAGATGTATTACTTGATATTTTGTTAAAGGCAGCAAATTTTTGTCTTGTACACCATATGAGTAATGAATTCGGGGGGTTTGTGTTTTGGTCAGTCCTGGGGCTTGAACTCTGGCCCTGGGCACTGTCCCTCAGCTCTTCAGCTCAAGGCAAGCGCTCTACCACTTGAGCTACAGCTCCACTTCTGGTTTTCTAGTGGTTTATTGGAGATAGGAGTCTCACAGTCTTTCCTGCCCAGGCTGGCTTTGAACCACGATCCTCAGATCTCAGCCTCCTGAGTAGCTAGGATTACAGGCATGAGCCACCGGCGCCTGCTTAAATATGTTTCTTTATGCACTCAACTTAGGGTATGATTTGACAAAATACTTGAAATCAAAGTTGTTCAAGAAAAAATCTGGCATTCTTTCCATGCTTGGATTTACAGAAAATTATGTGGGTCACCTACTTCTATCTGGATAAGTAAATTATCATGATTGATAGTTTAATTCAAGTTTTCCTCAGGTCTTATTTCCCTTGATGGTATTTGCCAGTAAAAAAAACAAAAAAAAACCCACTGTGTGGAAGAGGGAGGGAGAGGAAACCTCTGAATATACTATGAAAATATTTTAATAACAAAAGTCTTTTGGGGAGAAATTTCCTGATATATTTTTTCTCTCCCTACAGGTTTCTGTCTGGATTCTCCTGGACCCTTGGACAGAAAAGAAAAGTATATATTCACTATTTTAAAGTTTTCTACTCTTTAAGATAAAAATTCTAAACCCTTAACTGTATTATTATTACGTCTTTTTTGGAATTAGTGATCAAACACAGCATGTTGCATTTGCTAAGCACGCATTTTGCCACTGAGCTATATCCCAGTTGCAAAATTCTAAACTTTTACTGTTTGGGTTTTGTTGTTGTTTTTTGCCAATCCTGGGGCTTGAACTCAGGGCCTGGGCATTGTCCCTGAGCTTCTTTTGCTCAAGATTCCAGTCTACTACTTGAGCCACAGTGCCACTTCCAGCTTTTTCTGTTTACGTGGTGCTGAAGAATTGAACCCAGGGCTTCATGCATGCTAGGTAAGCGCTCTACCATTAAGCCACATTCCCAGCTCTGGCTTTTTTTTGGGGGGGAGGGGGGTCATAGGGCTTGAATCTGGGCCTGGGCACTATCCCTGAGCTCTTCAGCTCAAGGTGTTGCTCTACAATTTGAGCCACAGCGCCACTTTACCTAGCTTCCCTCCCCTCTGTCCCCTAGTTTATTGGAGATTAGAGTCTCACAGACTTCCTGCCTGGGTTGGCTTTTAACTGAGATCCTCAGATCTTAGCCTCCTAAGTAGGATTACAGGCATAAGCCACCTATGACTGGCTACTTTTTTTCTTTTTAACCTAAAAACCTATGTTTGGGAGTACTTCTGGGACTAGCCAGCTTTAGAGCCTAGCATCTAGCCTAGCCCCTTGAGCCACAGCACCACTTCTGGTTTTCTAGTGGTTTATTGGAGATATGAGTCTCACGGACTTTCCTGCCCAGGCTGGCTTTGAGTTGAGATTCTCAGATCTCAGCCTCCTGAGTAGCTAGGATTACAGGCCTGAGCCACAGGCGCCCGGCTTATGTTTACTTTTTTATTTGCTTTATTCTCAATTATTTTCCTTGATCTCATTACAGCCTTGAAAATCCTGTGAGGAGAATAAATTTCTTACCTGTAAGTTAATTTCATTGTTTATTTTGAGCTAATACCTGTTAATACCTCGAGTATGCCCTCTTTCCCCCCAGTCCCCAAGCTACTAGGGGACCTTCATAGGAGACCTCAGTTTAGAAAATGAATATTATTTTTCTGTACTCTCAGAGGCTACAGCGATTGCTTCTTTGGGACTTTGTCCTCCGTCTTTTCCGGTTTTATCAAACCAGGAAGGGATTGGTTGAGCACTACAATTCGTGTTGAGAAAAAGGAAATAGACCTTTGTAAATAGGGTGCAAAGCTTTGTTGGGAGTACTTCTTTCTAGCTGTGTAGAAAGTTAAGCATTCCTACCCCGTTCCACCTCTTTCAAGATCTGAATTTTTGCTGGGTATGATAACACAGCACTTGAGAGGCTAAGACAAGTTAATCTGGAATTTGACATCAGCCTGGACTATATATATAGTGAGTTCTAAGCTACCCTATACTACAGAGTGAGGCTTATCTCAAAACATTAAAGAACTGAATTTTCCATTGGGAATTTTTTCCTCCAGTCCTGGAGCTTGAACTCAGGGCCTACGCACTGTCCCTGAGCTTCTTTTGCTTAAGGCTTCCCCTCTACCACTGGAGCTACAGCACCACTTCCGGTTCTCTGGTAGTTAATTGGAGATGAATCTTAAGGACTTTTCCTGCCTGGGCTGGCTTTGAACCAGAATTCTCGGGTCTCAGCCTCCTGTGTAGCTAAGATTACAGGCGTGAGCCACCAGTACCTGGCTAACTTCTGGCTTTTTCTGTTTATGTGGTGCTGAGGAATCCAAACCCAGGGCTTCATTCATGCTAGGCAAGCACTTTTACTACTAGGACACATTCCTAGTCTGCTTTTCGTTATTTTTCAAAAAGGGTCTTGAATTTTGCCAGGCTGTCCTCAAACTGCCATCTAATCTGTTGTTGCTGAGTAGTTAGGGTTACAGGCATGAACCACTGTACCCAGTTCCCATTGAATTTTTCTTCACCTGCTCACTCAAATTTCCTTTTTTTTTTTTTTTTCCACTTTGATAGCAGAAGCTTTTGGGGTGTAGCCCAGCTTTGAAGAGGAGCCATTCCGATTCTCTGGACCATGACATTTTTCAGCTCATCGACCAGGATGAAAACAAGGAAAATGTGAGTCTCACATCATTGTAGTAACCGGGCGGTGGGGGTCGGGGGGAGGGGGAATCTGCCAAGTATCAGCAGTTTAGGAAGGACAAGGCTGGACTACTACAAGATAATTATGTGCATATAGACTATAAAATGGTACCTGGAAGATGTCACTCAGATTGTTGCTCTGGGGGATTGTTTATCTAAAATGTATGCACAGCGGCTAGAAATGTGGCTTAGTTGTAAAGTGCTTGCCTAGCATGCATGAAGCCCTGGGTTTGATTCCTCAATACCACATAAACAGAAAAGGCTGGAAATGACTCTGTGGCTCAAGTGGTAGAGTACTAGCTAGCCTTGAGCACAGAGAGGCTCAGGGACAGAGCCCAGGTCCTGAGTTCAAGCCCCCGGACCAGCTTCCTCCCCCACCCCCCACAAAAAAATGTTGTGGGGTGCTGGTGGCTCATGCCTGTAATCTTAGCTGCTCAGGAAACTGAAATCTGAGGATCCATGTTCAAAGCCATCCCCAGTAGGAAAATCAATGAGACTTATCTGCAATTAACCGCCAGAAAACTGGAAGTAGCACTGTGGCTCAAAGTGGTAGAGTGCTGCCCTTGAGCCAAAATGCTCAGGGACAGTGCCAGGCCCTGAGTTCAAGCCCCAGGACTGATTCCCCCCCCACTTCTCCCCACCCCCCAAAAGCGGGGGGGGGGGGGCGGCTTCTTGCTAGTGTTTGGAAGCTTGGAGCCAACAAATTCAGAGTAACTGAAACAGTGATTTTGAAGATGAGTTCCAGGTACACCTTAGTTGGTTTTCTGCTTCAGGCTACCTTTTCTAGCATTCTCTGTCACTCTTATTTCCCTATGTTTATTTTCTCCTCATTCCCTGCTAAAATGCCACAGCTTTTAATCTTTTTTTTTTTTGTTTTGTTTTGTTTTGTTTTGGATCCAGTCCAGGGGCCTGAACTCTGGGCCTGGGTGCTGTCCCTCAGCTCTTCAGCTCAAGGCTAGCACTCTACCACTTGAGCCACAGCGCCACTTCCGGCTTTTTTTTTCTTTTTGCTTATGTGGTGCTGGGGAATCGAACCCAGGGCCTCATGCATGCAAGGCAAGCTCTCTACCACTGAGCCACCTTCCCAGCCCTAGCTTTTAATCTTTATAATCTTCCAGACTTAGTGTAAAACCAATGGCCTCCAAGAACTCACCTGGTTCTTCTGTTTGGGTCCTTGAGAAATGTCATGAGGAAGATAGATTCTTTGCCTTGAGATTTGGAGCAGTACACTGGCTTTTCCCGCCGCCCCCTACCAAATCCTGCAGTCCTGGGGTTGAACTCGGCCTACATGCTGTCCCTGGGGTTTTTTGTGGTAGAGATGGTTGGACAACTAATGCTCAGAAAGTACTTCCTGTGTTTGTGTTGGCGTTCTAGACAGCTGGTTTTAATGCTTTATAAGTTCTTAAGTGAATAGCTTAGGATGGGGTGTATGAATACTTTAGATTTTTGAACTTTTTTTTTTTTTTTTTTTTGTCAGTGCTTTTTTTCTTTCTTTCTTTCTTTTTGCCAGTCCTGGACCTTGAACTCAGAGTCTAGGACTGCCTCTGAGCTTGTGTGCTCAAGGCTAGTGCTCTATCACTTTTGCCATTCGTTTTTTGTTTTGTTTTGTGAGTCGTGGGGCTTGAACTCTGGGCTTGGGAGCTGTCCCTGCACTCTTCAGCTCAAGATGGGTGCACTACTGCTTGAGCCATAATGCTACTTCCAGCTTTCTAGTGCTTTATTGGAGATAAAGAGTCTCACGGACTTTCATGCCAGGGCTAGCTTTGAGCCAGGATGCTTGGATCTCAGCTTCCTGAGTAACTAGGATTGCAGGTGTGAGCCACCGGCGCCTGGTGGGGCTTGAACTCTGGGCCTGGGCTCTGTCCCTCAGCTCTTCAGCTCAAGGCAAGCGCTCTACCACTTGAGCCACAAAGCCTCTCCTGGCTTTTTCTGCTTATGTGGTGCTGAGGAATCAAAGGGCTCCATGCATGCTAGGCAAGCAGTCTACCACTAAACCATGTTCCCAGCTCCTATTTTGTTTTATTTTTATTTTTTGGCAATTGTAAGTCTTAAATGCAGGGCCTGAGCTCTTTTGTTCAGGGTTAATGTTCTACCACTTTGAGCCACAGCTCCATTTCTAGTTTTTGAGTGGTTAATTGGAGCTGAGAGTCTCTCAGACTTTCCTGCCTAGGCTGGCTTCAACCCGTGATCCTTAGATCTCAGCCTCCTGAGTAGCTAGGATTGCAGGTGTAGGCCACTAGCGCTCAGCAAGTGTGATTTTTGTTTAAGCAAACAAAGAAACAGAACAATTTTCTTTGCATTGCTGTCAAATTCAGGATTTTTTTTTTTTTTTTTTTTTTTTTTGGGTCACTTGTGAGGCCTGAACTCTGGCTCTGGGCACTGTCCCTCAGCTCTTCAGCTCAAGGGTAGTGCTCTACCACTTGTGCCACAGCACCCCTTGTGGTTTTTTTTCTGCTTATGTGGTACTGAGGATTCAAACCCAGGGCCTCAGGCATGCAAGGCAAGCACTCTACCACTGAGCCACCTTCCTAGCCCCTCAAATTCAGGATCTTGTGCATCACTATGCAAGTGCTCTCTAACCACTGAACAAACCCACCCCAGTCCTGGATGCTGCACTTGAAGTTAACTATATACAAATCAGTGTTGGAATTTGATCAGAGATGAACTCTGAATTTGCAGACAGTTCCTGAGGGTAATCAGTGTTCACACCTTTGTCTTCCCAAGTTATAACTGAGGCTGGAGAGCTGGATTTTCATGAGCAGTAGATGTCTTATCTATGCCTTTCAGGAAGCGTTTGAGTTTAAGAAGCCCATAAGACCTGCCTCTCGTGGTTGCCTGCATGCCCATGGACATGACGAGAGCAAAGATGTCTTCACACAAAGGCAGAACTCAGCCCCAGCTCGAATGGTATGTGTTCTGCCCTTTTTTTTTTTTTTTTTTTTGGCCAGTCCTGGGGTTTGAACTCAGGACCTGGGTACTGTCCCTGAGTTTCTTGTGCTCAAGGCTAGTACTCTACCACACGAGCCATAGCGCCTTTTCTGGCTTTGAAGTAGTTAATTGGAGATAGGACTCTCACAAAGACTTTTCTGCCCAGGCTGGCTTCGAATTGAGATCTTCAGATTTCAGCCTCCTGAGTAGCTAGGATTTACAAGCGTGAGCCACCAGCACCCAGCCTGCATGGTCTTTATCTTCAGTTAACCACTAAAATGCTAGACTAGGGGTGTTGTGCAAGGTTCTGAGTATAAACCTCAGTACTTCATTACAAATTTTAAAAAATCAAAACTCTTTCTCCTGCACAATGTATCCAAAGTGCTGAAGCATTTCCCAAAGAGTAATTTTGTTTGGAGAGAGTATTTGAAACCAGCTCAGGCAGGAAAGTCCATGAGACTCTTATCCCCAGTAAACTACTCAGAAAAGCTAGAAGGGGTGCTATGGCTCAAGTGGTAGAGTGCTAGCCTTGAGCACAAAGAAGACAGCACCCAGGCCCTGAGTTCAAGCCCCAGGACTGGCACCAAAAAACTTCTTTGATCGGTTGATGCTAAAATTTCCCTTCTGTGTAAAATAGGGCATATAATACATGGTTGGGGTTTTTTAGTTGTTTTTTTTTTTTTTTTTTTTTTTTTTTTTTTTTTTTTTTTTGGTATTGGGGATCGAATCCAGGACGTTGCACTTGTAAGGCAAATGCTTTGCCACTGAGCTACCTCCCAGCCCCGTAGTATGTTTTTTTTTGTTGTTGTTCTTTCTTTTAGCTTTCTTCACATGAAAGAGATAGTGAGCCAGGGAATTTTGTTCCTCTTTTTACACCCCAGTCACCTGTGACGGCTAGTTTGTCCGATGAGGATGATGGCTTCATGGACCTTCTTGATGGAGAGAATCTGAAGGTACTCCGTGTGTGTGTGTGTGTGTGTGTGTGTGTGTGTGTGTGTGTGTGTGTGTGTGTGTGTGTGTGTGTGTGTGTGTGTGTGTGTGTGTGTGTGTGTGTGTGTGTGTGTGTGTGTGTGTGTGTGTGTGTGTGTGTGTGTGTGTGTGTGTCCAGGGCTTGCAAAAGCCGATACTTTTGTGTCATTTTTAGTAAGAATTTATTGGCTACTGGCCTGAGCAAATCAGAACTTAAGTGGATTTCAAAAGAAGACCCACATGATCCTTCTTTTCTGAACAGAAGTGTACTATACATTAAGTACTTCCTCTCTTACCCAGGCCTGTCCAGTATTCCTCAGGTAGAATTCTATATAGGCCAAGTGCTGGTGGCCCACACCTGTAATCCTAGCTACTCAGGAGCCTGAGAGCTGAGAATCGTTGTTCAAAGCCAGCTCTGGCAGGAAAAATCATGAGACTCTTCTCTCCAATAATCCACTCAGAAAACTTGGAAGTGGTGCTGTGGCTCAAGTGGTAGAGTGCTCGCCTTGAGCTAAAGAGTTGAGGGACAGCACCCAGGCCCAGAGTTCAAGCCCCACGACCAGCAACAACAAAAAGAATTACATGTATAGCATTTAAGAGTGGGGGATGTCTAGCCCATAGTCCAGATTGGGACCTTGAAATCACTAGGTAGAGGATAATATAGACACATAATGTTTCCCAATGGCTACCCTTAGCCCATCTGCCAATATCGATCTTTGTGTACGGCCCATAATGATGTTATAAATATCCAGATGGTCCTGGGCAAAGGGCTGGGGGAGGTTCCCAGCCTTTGGCCTGGTCTCTGTTGGTTACTTCAAAGCCATTTTTCTCTTTTCTTTAGAACGATGAGGAGACCCCGTCGGGGATGGCAAGCCTCTGGACAGCTCCCCTGGTCATGAGGAGAGCTACAAATATTGTAAGTTATTTAGGGGGTGTCTGGAGGGAGAGTAGTTGAAGCACTGGATAAGAGTTGTGTCCCTTGCTAAGTACAGCCTAAGGCTGACTGGAATGGTGTGACTGTGACTTGAAAACCTCTGTTTTAGACCTAGGATGTGTTCTCCTATAGTTTGTGACCCTGATGTTGCATGTGGTCTGTGCACGTTTTCCAGTCTGTAAATAACCTAGCTACTCAGGAGGCTGAGATCTAAGGATTGGGATTCCAGGCTAGCCTGGGCAAAAAAAAAATCCCTAAGACTCTTTATCTCCAATGAATTTCCCATGAAAAGTAAGGAATAGAGTTGTGGTTTGACTGATAGAGCGCTATGACCTACTGAAAAAAAATTCTAATTAATGGGTTTCATTTGGACATGTGCTTATCCCTCCCTATGGTGTTTATTAATGTTTATTTATTTTTGCCGGTCCTGGGGCTTGAACTCAGGGGCTGGGCAGTGTCCTTGAGTCTCTTTGTGTTCTACCACTCAAACCACAGCAACACTTCCAGCTTTTTTGAGTAGCTTATTGGAGATAAGAATCTCATAGGGGCCCAGTGTGGTGGTTCAAGCCTATAATCCTAGCCTGAGAGCTAAGGATCGAGGTTCAAAGCCAGCTCCAGCAGGAAAGGTTGTGGGACTTTCAATCTCCAATAAACCACTCAGAAAACCAGAAGAGGTGCATTGGCTCAATTGGTAGAGTGCTAGCCTTGAGCTAAAATGCTAAGAGACAGTGTTTAGGCCGAGTTCTAAGCCCCATGACCAACAACAACAACAAAAAAAATCAGAGACAATGTCCAGGCCTGGAGTTCAAGCCCCAGGATTGGTGTAAAAAAAAAAAAAAAAAAAAAAGGGGGGGAGGGGGATGTAGAATAAATCCTAAATTTAGCTTTGATCTTTAACCTACCTAGGAGCCTTTGGTCTAATTTCCCTTCAGCTGAGTGGATTTTAGGTCTGGTCCTGGTCCCTGAACTCTTGGCCTGGGCGCTGTCCCTCAGCTCTTCAGCTCTAGGCTAGAGCTCTACCACTTGAGCCACAGCGCCACTTCCAGCTTTTTTCTTTTTGCTTATGTGGTGCTGAGGAATCGAACCCAGGGCCTCATGCATGCAAGGCAAGCGCTCTACCACTGAGCCACCTTCCCAGCACTAAGCTGAGTGGATTTTAGTAAGTGATGAATCTCTCTTGTCTTTCATCCTAAGGGCAATGGCTGCAGGCTATTTGATTCCCCTTCCCAGTGTGTCTCCAGCACTCGGTCAGCAATGAAGAGAACGGACCGATCTCAAGAGGAGTCTCCCGAAGGAAGCACCAAGCGGCGGAAGAGCTTGGCTGGCACTAGTCCCGGAGGGTCACTTAATCCAGAGAGGACTCCTGAGGTTTGTTTTGCAAGTCCCTTCCGGCATGTTTCACTGGATTGTTTGTAGAAGTTCTAGATAGAATCCAGCTTCATTTTTTTTTTTTTTCCCCTCTGCCTTTGATTTCATTACAGATTTTACACCAGTCTTTGTCTCTGACATCTTCCCCCAAAGGGACCATAGAGAACATCCTGGACAATGACCCCAGAGACCTTATAGGAGATTTCTCTAAGGTATTACTACCAGCAGCTCTAGCTGATACATGGGGTGTGAGGACATACAACTCTCCACTCAGCCTTGCTCCAGTCTCAAGGTGGTTTGTGTTAAAAATAGGGCTGGAATGTGGCTCAGTGGTAGAATGCTTGCCTAGCATGCATGAAGCCCTGGGTCTGATTCCTCAGGACCACATACACAGAAAAAGCCAGAAGTGGCACTGTGGCTCAAGTGGTAGAGTGTGTTAGCCTTGAGCAAGAGAAGCTCAGGGACAGTGCCCAGGCCCCGAGTTCAAGCCCCAGGACTGTCCAAAAAAGAATGAAAATAGGGAAACAGCCAGGCCCTGGTGGCTCATGCCTGACATCCTAGCTACTCAGGAGGCTGAGATGTAAGGATCACAATTTGAAGCCATCCCAGGCAGGAAAGTCCATGATAGGGTTACAGCCAAAAAGCTGGAAGTATAGTTGTGGCTCCTGTGGCAGAACACTATCCTTGGACAAAAAATGCTCTGTGTAGCGCCCAGGCCCTGAGTTTAACACCCAGGATAAGCACAAAAAATATTAACAATAAAGTTGGGCACTGGTGGCTCACACCTGTAATCCTTAGGTACTCAGGAGGCTGAGATCTGTGGATCACTGTTCAAAGCCAGCCCAGGTACGAAAGTAATAACGGAATAAACTTGGTTCCTCACAGTTGGGTCCATTTTGATCTTTGAGCATATGGATCTTCATGTTGATGAGGAGTTTGAAATAGAGAGCTATCCCCTACCACCAGGCAAACAGTATAAATATAACATGTAGTCTCTCAGAGTCTCTAAATAAGTATCTTTTTTTTTTTTTTAAGGGTTATCTCTTTCATACAGTTGCTGGGAAACATCAAGATTTAAAATACATCTCTCCAGAAATTGTAAGTTATCTTTTGGGACCTACCACCTCCGAAGTATCTGAATCCAGTTGTTCCTGACAGTACAAGTTGACCTTCTTCTGCTTTCTCTCCACAGATGGCATCTGTTTTGAATGGCAAGTTTGCCAATCTCATTAAAGAATTTGTTATCATTGACTGCCGGTACCCATATGAATATGAAGGAGGCCACATCAAGGTATGGATTCTTGAGACCTTTCTTGCTGGACATAGAAGGAGCCATAAAGGGCTGGGAAGGTGGTTTAGTGGTAGAGTGCTTGCCTTGCATGCATGAAGCCCTGGGTTTGATTCCTCAGTACCACATACACAGAAAAAGCCGGAAGTGGCGCTGTGGCTCAAGTGGTAGAGCGCTAGCCTTGAGCTGAAGAGCTGAGGGACAGCGCCCAGGCCCAGACTTCAGGCCCCACAACTGGACCCAAAAATAAATAAAAATAATAAAAATAGAGAGCCATAGGACAAGACCTGTGATTTTTTTTTTAAAGTGAGAGGGTAGGATACATACATGTCTTCCCAGCTATTTGAAGATAAAGACAGGACCAGCCTGAGTAAACTTAGCTTTAACCTTATTTCAGAAGCAAAATATATATAATTAAAAGGTGTGAGTTCAATCTCCAGTATTACAAAACCGGGGGAGCTGGTCAGTAGTGACAGCTGATTGTTTAGTGCATATGTTGGTAGTTTTTTTTTTTGTTTGTTGTTTCCTGTCTTGAGACTGGGACTTAAACTCAGTAGACGTGTGTGTGTGTGTGTGTGTGTGTGGACATGTCTGTGTGTGTGTGTCAACGCCCTCAGCTCTTCAGCTCAAGGCGAGCACTCTACCACTTGAGCCACAGCACCACTTCCGGTTTTCTGGTGGTTCATTGGACATAAGAGTCTCACAGACGTTCCTGCCGTGGCTGGCTTTGAACCTCAACCCTCAGATCTCAGCTTCCTGATCCATGGTTTTTTAAGAAGCTTAGATACAAAGATTTGATGCCAGGCACAGTGGTTCATACCTGTAATCCTAGCTACTCAAGAGACTGAGAACTGAGGATTGCAGTTTGAAGTCAGCCCAGGCAAGGTGCAGATTTGAATACCCCAAGCTCCCTACCGGGAAACTGGCAGAATCCCAAGCATGGTGAAACCCAAGGGTACTAAAGGAGGTGTGGTGCCTTCACAGGGTGCAGTGAATTTACACATGGAAGAAGAAGTTGAAGACTTCTTGCTGAAGAAGCCCATCGTACCTACAGATGACAAGCGTGTCATTGTCGTGTTCCACTGCGAGTTTTCTTCGGAGAGAGGGCCCCGCATGTGAGTGCTTCTGAGCGTGAGGCTTCTGGGGAGGAAGGCCCTCCCCACACTGCTTTTGTGGAACATAGTGGTACGGTGTGTGGCTTTCCCGTGGAGCGTACTTTAGTATATCGAGCAGGTCATTTCCCTGCTTCTGCCTCTAGGTACAAGACATACTTTGTGTTGTAAAAGGTATTTGAGGGGCTGGGAAGGTTGCTTAGTGGTAGAGTGCCTGCCTAGCATACATGGAGCCCCGGGTTCGATTCCTCAGTACCACATAAGCAGAAAAGGCCAGAAATGGTGTTGTGGCTCAAATGGTAGAGTGTTAGCTTTGAGCAAAAGAAGCTCAAGCATAGTGGCCAAGCCCTGAGTTCAAGCCCCAGGACCAGCTAGCATCAAAGAAAGAAGAAAGTATAAGAGTCTTTATCTTCAATTTAACAAGAAACCAGAAATAGAGCTGTTGCTCAAGTGTCTCCTGAGCTTAAGGACTTGTCCCTGTCCTAACTCCCATCTCCCATTCCACATCCCCCACCTTGTGTGTGTGACAGCAAGCCCTCCACCATTGAGCCTTTTTCCCTTTCCTGTGCTGTACATTAATATGAAGCTATTGTATTGGTTAACCTGTGAATGACTATGTTGGAGCAAAGTCCCCATGTTCACTCATGAGCAGAGGTAGCTGATAACTTCCGTTTGCCTCTCCAGGGCCCGAACCTCTTGCCACACAAGCAAAATCAACCCCTAAACCTGTATGCATGTGGCCTGGGAAGGTGGCTTTAGTAATAGAGTGCTTGCCTAGCATGCATGAAGCCCTGGGTTCGATTCCTCAGTACCACATACACGGAAAACGCCAGAAGTGGTGCTGTGGTTCTAGTAGAGCACTAGGACATTGTAAGCTTTTTTTAAATCTCACTTCTGAGCCAGGCACAGGTGGCTCATCTCTGTCATCATGCAGGAGGCTGGGATCTGAGGATCGCCATTCAAAGCCAGCCTGGGCAGGAAAGTCTGTGAGCCTCTTTATCTCCAACTGAGCCCCAGAAAACCGGAAGTAGTACTGTGGCTCAAAGTAGTAGAGCGTTAACTTGGAGCAAAAAAGCTCAGGGAAAGTCTCCAGGCCCTCAGTTCTTTTGCTGAGTTGTGTTTATTTCTTTGTATGGGAAAAAACTAACCTGGCACTGGCCTTCTCTTTCACTAGGTGCCGGTATGTGAGAGAGAGAGATCGGCTGGGTAACGAATATCCCAAACTTCACTATCCTGAGCTATACGTCCTGAAGGGAGGATACAAGGAGTTCTTCCTGAAATGCCAGGTGAGATGGGGTCTCTGGAGAGCATGTCTACACCCCTCTGTTGCGTTTTATGTTTTTGCCAGTCTTGGGGCTTGAACTCAGGGCCTGGGCAATTGTCCCTGAGCTGCTTTTGCTCAAGGTTAGTGCTCTACCACTTGAGCCACAGTATCATTTCAGGCTTTTTCTGTTTATGTGGTACTGGAGAACTGAACCCAGAGCTTCATACATGATAGGCAAGCACTCTACCACTAAGCCACATTCTCAGCCCACCTTTGTTTTGTTTTGTGCCAGTTCTGAGGCTTAAACTCACGGTCTGGGTACTATCCCTGAGCTTTTTTTTTTTTCCCTTGATCATAGGCTTGAACTATGGGCCCAGGTGCTGTCCCTGAGTTCTTCAGCTCAAGGCGAACGCTCTACCACTTGAGCCACAGCATCACTTCTAGTTTTCTGGTGCTTAATTGGAGATAAGTCTCACAGACTTTCCTGCCTTGGCTGGCTTTGAACCATGATTCTCAGATCTCAGCCTCCTGAATAGCTAGGATTACAGGCATGAGCCACTGGCGCCCTGCTCCTTGACCTTTTTTTTTTTTTTTTTTTTTTTTTGGTCATGGGGCTTCAACTCTGCTTGGGTCCTATCCTTGTGCTCTTCAGCTCAAGGCAAGCACTCTACTGTTTGAGCCACAGCACCACTTCCAGTTTCCTAGCAGTTTATTGGAGATAAAGAGTCTCACGAACTTTCCTGCCTGGGCTGGCTTTGAACTACGATCCTCAGATCTCAGTCTCCTGAGTAGCTAGAATTACAGGCGTGAGCTACCAGCACCTGGCTCCTGACCTTTTCTTTTCCTTTCTTTTCTTTTTTCTCAAGACTGTGCTGTGCCGCTTTTTTGTTGTTGGTGGTGGTGGTCATGGGGCTGACACTGTGGCTCAAGTGGTAGAGTGCTGGCCTTGAGCAGAAACAGCTCAGGGATAGTACCCAGGCCGAGTTCAAGCCACAAGACTGGCAAAACAAGCAAAAAAAAAGTCTGTGAGACTCGTTTGTCTCCAGTAAACTACTCAGAAAAAGCCAGAAGTGGTGCCCAGGCCTTTAGTTCAAGCCCCAGGACCAGGGCTAGTAATGTGATGACAAGATGGCTATCTGCTTACCACAAAGAAAGCCCTGGTAGAACATGGTGTCTATCCAGGAACTGCACCTTTGGGCAAAGAGGGCCTGACAAGGATGCCCTAACCTTCTCCTTTTTTCTTCTTTTTCAGTCTCACTGTGAACCCCCCAGCTATCGCCCCATGCACCATGAAGACTTTAAAGAAGACTTAAAGAAATTCCGTACCAAGAGCCGGACCTGGGCAGGGGAAAAGAGCAAAAGGGAGATGTATAGTCGTCTGAAAAAGCTCTGAATGTGGTGGTAGGGTGCCGGTGCCCCTCTCCCCTTTCCTCTTTGCTGCAGAAAACAAAACAAAACTTTGAACAAAAACCATCTAGCTGAGTGACATTGGGAGAGAGAGATTGATACCAGACTTCCCATACTCCCTGGGCAATCTGCTGTGTTGCACCTCTTAGCCTATCCCTATAAGATGCCCATTAGAACCGTCTGCCAGGGCTGTGAGTGCCACAGGCCGTCCTGGAGCTCCATTTGCCAAGCTCCATCACCGTTTTGGGTAAAGCATGAGAAGAAAAGCAACCAAGAGAGATGCTACTGCGGCTGCTAGCCCAAATACCAAAGACAGCCTAAGGAAGAATCATCGGCGTGGAATAACCCAGATCTTTATAATTTATTCAACTTCATCAATTATTTTAAATTTTTTTTTTTAAACTCCTGGAGACTTTTACTGCTTCATTAAGTCAAAAATACTGCCATTTCTAGGTAGAGTGGTTTTGGTTTTGGTTTTGTGTCTGTGTGTCTGTGTGTGTCTGTGTTTCGTTAAACCATCCCAGAGACTACTACCTCTGCTTTTAATTGGGAAAAAAAATGACAACTAAAAAGGAAGGTAGGAGATAAGAAAGGGCAAACCTGTTGGGAGTCTTGGGGGACAGAGCTGGGAGCTCTGTCTCTTGTCAGTACCCCCATGCCACTCCCAGGTTGTACCTTATACTAAGGGCTGCTGCTATTAAAGTCAAGATCTGAGATACTGCTCTCAGGCCTGGCTACAGGACATAAGCTTACTACCACCTCCCCAAACCTACCTCCCGGTCATCGCAATCTCTTTGGGAGAGGGGTGGAGTTGTGTCCTGCTCTTCCTCACCCCCAGATTCCTGTCAATGGTGGCGGGTTGTAGGAATCACAGGAAGCACTTGATGCAGGTTCCCATTGGGCCCACGTTGGAACTTGGTAGCATGGAAATCCCAGGGTATTAAATGGGGGATGTGGGTGGACTCCATAGGGTTGAGTCGTCTGTTCAGTGCCCTTCTATTAACTCTGGTTGATTTCGCCATACGTCATTTTTGTGCGTCAAGATTGGAATCAGTGTCCAAGTGAACTACCTGAAGGCAGAGCTGGAAATGGAAGCCCTGGGTATTCAAAGGAAGAAAGGTTCCCGTCACAAAGGCGACGTCGTAGATTATTTCTTCCGAGGGGAGTGTAGATTTTGAAGGTGTAAAAACTTTCTGGGTTTATCATGTTTTAATTTGAGGGGCAAAGTGATGAGTCTTTACCAGTTAGGTAACCCCATATCAAACTTGCTGGAAGTAAGGGTCTCGAGGGAACACATCCCACTGTAAGGGGCTGAGGCTGCCATTCAGTGATTCACTCCCACCCTTGGGTGCTAGCCATCATGGCTCCATTGGGGGAAGGGTCTAGCCTTTCCCCCTTCCTGCTCTGGGATTGGAGGAATACTGGAGATGGCTAGTTGGCTGTGTTATGGGTTTGAGTTGCATTTATTTGGCTTTCAAAAACAATCTTGGAAAATGAATGGAATCGAACCTGGGACGAAACCTCTGTCCACACATCAAGATACCATTGTATTGTGTACCATCTTAGCATTGTTTAGCTAATGGTTGCAGATTCTGCAAATAAAAGTCATCAAACCCAAGTTCGGCCTAGTTTTTTGGTGGGTTTAAGGAAAATTGCCATGCCCTTGGAATTCCAAGATCATGCAACCCTAAAATTGCCTGGGCAGCCTGGTGCTGGCGGCTTACGCCTGTAATCCCAGCTACTCTGGAGACTGAGATCTGAGGATCTCGGTTCAAAGGCAGCCTGGGCAGGAAAGACTTATCTTCAATGAACCACCAGAAAACCGGAAGTGGTGCTATGACTCAAGTGGTAGAGCACTTACCTTCAGCTAAAAAGCTGAGGGACAGCGCCCAGGCCCGGAGTTAAAATCCCACAACCGACAAAAAAAGGGGAGGACTGGGTGTGCTGGTGACTTACTTGTCATCCTAGCTACCTAAGAGGCTGAGATCAACGCCAGCTCTAGTAAGAAAGTCCAAGAGACTATCCAATTAGTCTTTAGAAAACCAGAAATGAGCTGGGCACCAGTGGCTCACAACTATAATCCTAGCTAATCAGGAGGCTGAGATCTGAGGATTGTGGTTCAAACCCAGCCCAGACAGGAGTCTGTGAGACTTAATAAACCACCAGAAAAAGAAGTGGTATTGTGGCTCAAGTGGTAGAGCTCTCTCCTTGAGCTGAAGAGCTCAGGGACAGCACCCAGGCCCAGAGTTCAAGCCCCACAACTGACAGAAAAAAAAAAAAAAAAAACGATCAAAGAGAGGCTCAGAGAATGTTCCAGATTAAAGGATGTGCCATTTCCCCCCCCACCCCCGTCCAAAAAAAAAAATCTATGAAGAACATTTTACAGATAGCTGACAATACTGTATTAAACTCATTTGGAAGCAGATACCATTGTCCTTAACCGTGGGCATTTCAGTATCTCTAGAGTAAGCATAACTGTAATATAACAATCAAATTTAAGGAAATTGAATAATATTTCTGCCTAATCCAAAGTCCAGCCACGTGCTGGGCATGGGTTGCTCACACTTGTAATCCTAGCTATTCAGGAGATCTGAAGGTTGCAGTTTGAAGCAGAAAAGTGTGAGATTTTTTCCTCCAATGAACTAGCAAAAAACCAGAAGTAGAGCTGTGGCTCATGTGAGAGCAGCAACTTTAAGGAAAAAAAAAAAAAAGCCAACAAAGAGCTCAAGACCATGAGTTCAAGCCCTAGTACCCTGGGGGTACATGCACACACACACACACACACAGTCTAGCCAGCTATGGTGGTACAGGTAATGTGGCTTAGTGGTAGAGTGCTTGCCTAGCATGCATGAAGCCCTGGGTTCAGTTCCTCAGTACCACATCCACAGAAAAAAAGCTGGAAGTGGTGCTGTGGCTCAAGTTGTAGAGGGCTAGCCTTGAGCAAAAGTAGCTCAGGGACAGTGGGCAGGCCCTGAGTTCAAGTCTCTGGTCTAGTGCACACACACACACACAAATCTCTGGGGTTTTCCAGCCTGAACTGGCTTCAAGTCACGATCCTCACACCTCAGCCTTGGGTGGGAATAGTGGAGTGAGGCTAGAGGATTAGCTATTGGGGAATCCCAGCTGGGAGAGAAAAGTGGGTCGCCTGGCAGTGTACCACACACACACAGGTCCGACTCAGATAAGACAAACTCCTTTGGGGAGCATATGTCACGGAAACAAAGGCTTCTCCCAGTAGGCTATGGAGCAGAGGGAGATATAAATCTGTTTTGGGATTGCCTTGTTCATTTTGGTGATTCAGATTTCTAGGCTCCCACTCCTGGAGATCTTGACCCCTTGTCTGTCCACTCCTAGAACGGGTCAGGTTGATTCTCCTAATGACCGACAGAGGGCGCAGCTCTTTCGAGCCAAGTGCAGTCAGCCTCTCAAGCATGCACTGAGGCCCCCTTTTGTCTTCTCAGATGTCTTTTCAACTTAGGGTTGATCCAAGGGCTTGTCTAGGACTACTGTGATGATTATGTCTTGCCACTAGATGGCGATGGTGCCAAAGTTAGTCTCCTGAAGCAGCTGCTCCCACCTCTGCCCTGAATCAGTCAGTAATTGGGAGTTCCTGGGGATCAGCAGCCACCCCACCTCACCCTTTCCCCTTCCCCCTCCTGGTTGCTTGTTTTGTGATGTTGGGAATAAGGATAGAATGAAGCCAGCCTGGCAAGCACACCACATCATGCAGCTAGCTACACATTCAGCCCCATTTGTGTGTGTGTGTGTGTGTGTGTGTGTGTCTGGTTTTGTTCTGTTTTGTTTTCACCAGTCCTGGGGCTTGAACTGTGGCCTGAGCTCTGTCCTTGAGCTTCTTTGGCTCAAGACTAGTACTTTACCACTTGAGCCACAGCACCACTTCCGGCTTTATCTGAGTAGGTGGTATGGAGGAATCGAACCCAGGGCTTCGTGCATGCTAAGCAAACACTCTACCACTAAGCCATCTTCCCAGCCCTCAACTCCACTTTCTAATTGACTCCAGAGTTCACTGTATAGCCCAGGTAGGCCTGGAACTCACTCTGCAGCCTAGGTTGGCCTCTTACTCCTGATCCTCCAGCCTCAGTTTCCTGAGTTGCTGGGATTACAAGTGCACACCGCCATAACCAGTTTTGATCTTCAATTTTAAATTTGGAGGCTTCGATTTTTTTTTGTTGTTTTTATTTTTTGTCAGTCATGGAACTTGAACTCAGGACCTGGGCTGTATCCCTGAGCTCTTTCCTACCACGTTGAGCCATAGTGTTACTTCCGGTTATGTTTAAGTTGTTAATTGGAGATGAGAGTCTTACAGGGACTTTTCTGCCGGGGCTGACTTCAAACTGTAATCCTCAGATCTCAGCCTCTCAAGTAGCTAGGATGACAGGCATGAGTCACCAACTGGCGCCTGGCACGGTGATTCAGCTCCAGTCCAAGTCTCAGCTCTCCTGAGCTGAGGACACACCCTGTCTCTCCCCTGCTCCCTGCCTTATGCCAACCCAGCACCTGGAGGGCCAGGCAAGAGGAGGAGGAGGAGGCCTGGTGGAAACTGAGGCACGTCACCTGCCTGGCATTCATCTGCACCCAAACAGCTGGGTGTGCTGAAGGCAGGATAACAAGCCTTGACAGCTGCCAAGCTCCGTGGCATCGGAGGGAAGCTGGTCAGGTGGTGTTGAAACAGGGTGCGGTGGCTGGCCTGGAATTTGTCAAGGGCTGCCCAGACATCTGGCTGTCTCACAGGGCCAGATGTGCTGACGGGCATAGAGCATAGGATGACCAAAACGTAGAGACTGAGAATGTTGCAGTCCCAGGATTTGATGAGGGGATTAGCAGAGAGAGAGAGAGAGAGAGAGAGAGGATGGAAATGTCAGATTTATTCCCCTTAACAATGCCAGTAATTGGGGGTTGGGAAGGTGGTTTAGTGGTAGAGTGCTTGCCTAGCATGCACAAAGCCTTGAGTTTGACTCCTCAGTACCACATACACAGAAAAAGCCAGACGTGGTGCTGTGGTTCAAGTGGGAGAGTGCTAGCCTTGAGCAAAAGAAGTTCAGGGACAGGGCCCAGGCCCTGAGTTCAAGCCCCAGGATTAGCAAGAAAAAAAAAAGGTCCATGAGACTGTTATCTCTAATGAACTACTCAAAAAAAAAAAATGGAAGTGGCACTTTGGCTCAAGTGGTAGAGCACTAGCCTTGAATACAAAGAGGCTCAGGGACAGTGCCAGGCTCTAAGCTCAAGCCCCATAACTGGAAAAAAATAATGCCAGTAATTAGTGAAGTGGTTGGAGAACTGAATAACTTGATACATAGAAGGTACTTAGCCTAGTACTAGTAAGTACTTGAAACTCTCCAGTATGACTACTCTGAATCCATTTCAAAGGAGACAGCCAATTCAGTATCTATTTCCTCTGTAGCCTTCCACATTAGTATAAAAACCATAGACAAAAATTAAGAAAGCAGGGCTGGGAAGGTGGCTTAGTGCTAGAGTGCTTGCTTAGCATGCATGAAGCCCAGGTTCAATTCCCCAGTACCACATACATAGAAAAAGCCAGAAGTGGTGCTGTGGCTCAAGTGGTAGAGTGCTAGCCTTGAGCCAAAGCAGCTCAGGTCCTGAGTTCAAGCCCCAGGATTGGCAAAAGAAAAAAGAAAAAAAACCCACAACCCTTTGACATAGATACCATTATTGAGCCATTTAGCAGATTGTCAAACTGGCACTGAGAGGCTGTGTGATTCACCCCAGTGATGGCCAGATCCACCCTTCAAATACTGGGCAAAGCTGGTTCTCCGCTCTCTTCCTCCACCCTCTCCTGCCACCACATACCATCCAGGGCCTGGTCAGAAAAGCCTGCCGGGGGAGGTGTGAGAACTTTGCTTTTGATGAGGAAACCCACACTGGGAGGGGAGAAGCAGAGCCCAGAGCTGACATTCCTTCCTCCAAGGAGCTTGTTCAGGTGGTTCATCTGATCCTGTCTTCATTCCATGGCTCCCTCCCTTGCTAGGCTGCTCTTTGGGGCCTCTGTTCTTGCAGGAAATCTCCCCTCAGTGGTCACTAGATGCTGAGTATCATTATGGAAATGAATAGAACCGGTTCTCCATATGATTTTTGGCAAACCAGAGACAATGGGGGTGGGATACTTCTTGCATATATTCCTCAAAACCAAAACACAAACCAAAAATTCTTTTTTTTTTTTTTCTTCAGTCATGGGGCTTGAACTCTGGGCCTAGGCGCTGTCCCTGAGCTCTTCAGCTCAAGGTGAGCAGTTTACCACTTGAGCCATGGCACCACTTCTGGTTTTCTGGTGCTTTATTGGAGATAAGAGTCTCACAGATTCCCCTGCCCAGGCTGGCTTTGAACCATGAGCCTCTGATCTCAGCCTCCTGTGTCGTGAGGATTACAGGCATGAGCCACTGGCACCTAGCAACATTGGATATTTTGACCTTCAGTTGGGCTATGCTGGCTGGTGAGAAAGGAGAATCTGGTGTCAGTAAGATCAGAAGATGTGTAGTAAGAATTGTATATAGCCAGGTGCTGGTGGCTCATGTCTGTAATCCTAGCTACTAGGGAGGTTGAGATCTGAGGATCACGGTTCAAAGCCAGTCTGGGCAGGAAATTCCCTGAGAGTTCAAGCCCCACAACTGACAAAAAGAAAAAGAAAAAAGAAAAAAGAAGGAAGGAGGGAAGATCAGAATGGAGAACTCCCTAGTAAGTCCTGCTACTTGCTTCTTTCCACAGAAAGGCATCATCTCCATTAAAGGGGCTGTGTTGGTTTTTTGGGGAATTGCTCTTGTCCCCCCTTCCTGCCCATGTGGACCGAGGCTCTGGTACCATGACAAGACAATAGCTCTGTGTCCCCAGATATAAAAGGCACCTATTGTGTGGTGGCTTCTAAGCATTTTCTGCTACTGGGCCCTGAGCTTTATTTTCCATCCTCAGATGTTGATTTCTCTCCCAAACATCAAGTTTCTCAAACCTCCCAAGCAGTTTAGATTCTGTCTGAAGGTCACCGCAAGGTCTCATGTTCCGTTCTGCCCTGCCTGGCCTTTCCTGCCTCACTTCCTGCCTCCCTGTGGTTCCTCTAGTCCAACCAGACTACCCATAGTTCAACAAGTCCCTGTGTGGAAAGCTCTCCATCAGAAACCTGCCATCATGGGGCTTGAACTCAGGGCCTGGGAGCTGTCCCTCAGCTCTTCAGCTCAAGGCTAGTGTTCTACCACTTGAGCCATAGCACCACTTCTGGTTTTATGGTGGTTCATTAGAGGTAAGTGTCACAGGGATGATCTTGTCTGGGCTGGCTTTGAACCTGGATCCTCAGATCTCAGCCTCCTGAGTAGCTGGGATTATAGGCATGAGCCACCAGCGCCCAGCCGGCAAATGCATGCCTTGAACATACTGTTTATATTATATTATATTACATTATATTATATTATGTTATTTTGTCAGTTGTGGGGTTTGAACTCAGGGCCTGGACACTGTCCCTCAGCTCTTTTGCTCAAGGTTAGCACTCTATCACTTTGAACCACAGCACCACTTCTGGTTTTCTGGTGGTTCAATGGACATAAGAATATCATGGGGGGGGGGACTGGGAAGGTGGCTCAGTGGTAGAGCGCATGCCTTGCATGCCTGAGGCCCTGGGTTCGATTCCTCAGCACCACATAAGCAAAAAGAAAAAAGCTGGAAGTGGCGCTGTGGCTCAAGTGGTAGAGCACTAGCCTTGAGCTGAAGAGCTGAGGGACAGTGCCCAGGCCCAGAGTTCAGGCCCCATGACTAGACCCCAGAAAAAAAAAAAAAAGAATATCATGGGGGGGCTGGGAAGGTGGCTCAGTGGTAGAGCGCTTGCCTTGTATGCCTGAGGCCCTGGGTTCGATTCCTCAGCACCATATAAGCAAAAAGAAAAAAACCAGAAGTGGCTCTGTGGCTCAAGTGGTAGAGTGCTAGCCTTGAGCCAAAGAAGCTCAAGGATAGTGTTTAGGCCCTGAGTTCAAGCCTCAAGACTGGCTCTCTCTCTCTCTATGTATATATATACATATATATATATATATTATCATACATTATATATTGTATATATTATATATCTTATACCTAATATTTGCCTTATATAATATACACCTTGTTCTTTGCAGGCTCCTATAGTACCCATGAGTCAGAGTTGCCTCTGTCTTCCAGGATCTCAGAAGGAGAGAAAACAAGGCCAACTAATAGGATACCAAGGAAAAGGCCACAATGATGGGAGGTGTCCTGTGTTCTAGAAGCATCAATTATGGAAACTTGCAGGGAGGGATCTCGTCTTACTCATTTATTAATTACTCTGTCCTCAGTGACAAATGCTGTAAAATGAACTGTATTTAACATCAGAACACTCGAGACTCCACTTGGTCCTGCCACTCTTTAGTTATTAAGGGAGATGAATCTCACCTCATTCGCAGAGCCTCTGTTTTCCTGGTTGAAAGAAGTAGGAAGGCTAAACAAGGTTTTACCTGTGACAGAGCTTTAGAAATGGTCACATACTGTAAGCATTTTCACTTTTTTTTCCTAGATGCTGTTGGCTCTTGGATGATTCTGTTGAATGGATGAACAATTAAGTATATGCATTAATGGGTCAATGAACATCAGGCATCCAGGAAATACTTTATTAGAATAGAACTTGAGGGCTGAGAATATGGCTTTAGTGGTAGAGTGCTTGCCTCGCATGCATGAGACCCTGGGTTCGATTCCTCAGTACCACATAAACAGAAAAAATCAGAAGTGGCTCAAGTGTAGATCACTCACCTTGAGCTGAAGAGCTCAGGGACAGTGCCTGGACCCAGAGTTCAAGCCCCATGACTAACAAAAAAATAAAATAATGTGCCGGGCGCTGGTGGCTCTCGCCTGTAATCCTAGCTACTCAGGAGGCTGAGATCTGAGGATCGTGGTTCAAAGCCAGCCCGGGCAGGAGAGACCGTGAGACTCCTATCTCCAATAAACCACCAGAAAACCGGAAGTGGCGCTGTAGCTCAAGTAGTAGAGCGCTCGCCTTGAGCTGAAGAGCTGAGGGACAGCGCCCAGGCCCAGAGTTCAAGTCCCACAACCGACAATAAAATAAAATAAAATAAAATAAAATAAAATAACGTAAAATAAAATAAAATAGAACTTGAGTACTATTTGTTCTTATCAGCTTAAGATCTGATACACTCTCTAGGAATAATGAATTTAGCAGATTTGTGTGTGTGTGTGTGTGTGTGTGTGTGTGTGTATGTGCTGGTACTGGTACTGGGGCTTGAACTCAGGGCCTCATTCCCTTGTTTGGCTTTTTCAACTCACACATGGTGCTCTATCCCTTCACCCATGCTTCTACTTCCAGATTTTTTTTTTTTTTTTTTGTTTTTTGTTGTTTTTTTTTTGTCGGTCGTGGGGCTTGAACTCTGGGCCTGGGCGCTGTCCCTCAGCTCTTCAGCTCAAGGCGAGCGCTCTACCACTTGAGCTACAGCGCCACTTCCGGTTTTCTGGTGGTTTATTGGAGATAGGAGTCTCACGGTTTCTCCTGCCCGGGCTGGCTTTGAACCGCGATCCTCAGATCTCAGCCTCCTGAGTAGCTAGGATTACAGGCGTGAGCCACCAGCGCCCGGCTTTACTTCCAGATTTTTTGCTAGTTAATTAGAAAGAATTATCTCTCAAGCTCAGCATTGGTGGCTCATGCTACTAATGCTAGCTACTAAGGAGGTTGAAATCTGGGGATCACAGTTTGAAACTAACCCAAGCAGGGCTGGGAAGGTGGCTCAGTGGAGAGCACTTGCCTTGCATGCCAGAGGCCCTGGGTTCGATTCCTCAGCACCACATAAGAAAAAAGCCGGAAGTGGTGCTGTGGCTCAAGTGGTAGAGCGCTAGCCTTGAGCTGAAGAGCTGAGGGACAGCGCTCAGGCCCAGAGTTCAGGCCCCACAACCAGACCCCCCCCCCCAAAAAAAAAGAAACTAACCCAGGCAGAAAAGTCCCAGTGGGACTCTTCAAAACCTGGAAGTTGGGCTGGGAAGGTGGCTTAGTGGTAGAGTGCTTGCCTGAGATGCATGAAGCCCTGGGTTCAATTCCTCAGTCCCGTATACACAGAAAAAGCTAGAAGTGGTGTTGTGACTCAAATGGTAGAGTGTAAGCCCCAGGACTGGCTTGCATGCACACACACACACACACACACACACACACACACACACACACACAAATAGACAAATTCTGAACCACTGAGATACACACCCACCCTCAGGGATGTGGTTTCAGATTGAGTCACATGATTGGCATGCAGTCACATGATTGCATAAAGAACAACTTTAATTGTAGTATTGAGACCTTGTTTGAATTGATGAATACAGGTGATTTCTCCAAAGGGGTGCCAGGGGAAAAGTCTTTCTTGGGTCTACATCCTTATGACCTGCATAGCATGTGTGGCACCATGAGTCACTATAGCAACCATGGTCAACTCCTTTCCCCCCAAAAATATCAAATGTTATATATAAGGCAATATTTGGGGATTTGTGTCTGGGTTTGCTCTGACAGGCTATGTACATAGGTTGCTACATTTGGACCAAGCTGTCTTCCAAAGAAACATCACAGGCCTCAGTGATGCTCAGACCTGAGAACCACAGGATTTTCAAGAGATTTAGGTCAATCCTGTTTCTCTTCCCTACTGGCTAGTTTGAGTTTAATTTAACTGAAAGGCAAAGTCCTCTAATCACCAGCTCTACATGAAAGCATAGCATTTGGGGTAATGACAGGATGACAACAAATAAAGTAAGGCTATGGTATAACAGGTAGGCAAAAGGGTCTTAATTTTTACACACACACACACACATCAACTAATGGTAGGGTTCCCATTAGCTCCTTAGAATTGATCTTTAGCTTAACATCTCTAATGCTTTGCTTACAGATATTCTGAGTACTGGGATGGGACAGGGGATAAATTATATCTAACTTTAAAAATAGCATCTGAGAGCTAGGCGCTAGTGGATCACACCTGTAATCCTAGCAACTCAGGAGCATGAGATCTGAGGATCGTGGTTCAAAGCCAGCCTGAGCAGGAAAGTCTTTGAGACTCTTTTTTTTGGGGGGGTCCAGTTGTGGGACCTAAACTCTGGGCCTGGGCGCTGTCCCTCAGCTCTTCAGCTCAAGGTTAGCGCTCTACCACTTGAGCCACAGCGCCACTTCCAGCTTTTTTCTTTTTGCTTATGTGGTGCTGAGGAATCGAACCCAGGGCCTCATGCATGCAAGGCAAGCACTCTACCACTGAGCCACCTTCCCAGCCCGTCTTTGAGACTCTTATCTCCAATTAACTACCAGAAAACCAGAAGTGGCGCTGTGGCTCCAGTGGTAGAGCGCTAGCCTTTGGCTAAAGAGCCGAGAGACAGTGCCCAGGCCCAGAGTTCAACCCCCACGATCGACAAAAAAAAAAAAAAAAAAAAAAAGAAAGGAAAAGAAAATAGCATCTGGGGCTGGGAATGTGGCTTAGTGGTAAAGTGCTTGCCTAGCATGCATGAAACTCTGGGTTTGATTCCTTAGTACCACATACACAGAAAGAGCCAGAAGTGGTGCACTGGCTGAAGTGGGAGAGCATTAGCATTCATAGAGCTCTACTGAGTGCCTGTGCTTGGAATAAATAGAGGATACAACTCACAGCTCTCCTTCCACTTCCTCTTCACAGGAAGATTAGGGCTGGTTCCTCTAACACAGTGGTTTTCAAAGTGCTAGGTCTGGAGCCTATAAGAAATGCCCAGGGCACTGAGAAGGTGGCTCAGTGGTAGAGCGCTTGCCTTGTATGCATGAGGCCCTGGGTTCGATTCCTCAGCACCATATAAGCAGAAAAAGCTGGAAGTGGTGCTGTGGCTCAAGTGGTAGAGTGCTAGCCTGGAGCTGAAGAGCTGAGGGAAAGTGCCCAGGCCCAGAGTTCAAGCCCCACGTCTGACCAAAAAAACAAAATAAGCTTTGGAATCTAAACACACTCCTGTTTTACTACCTCCAAATGTAAGCAACATTCACAGTACCTGGACACGCCGGGAAGGGGGGAGAGAAGCATTACAATAAACACAGCTCCTTCCAGCTTTATCTTGGAACAAAATGGGAAGGTAAAAGAATCAACCATAAGAACTAAGGACATGGTATTTTTTTCTTCAAGGCCAAGTCAGTGGCCTTTGTGTAAGGTTATATTGTTGATTCCTAGGGGACTGGAGACGGGGAGGGAGGGGGGAATTAGAACTTGCTACTTGGACAGAAGCCCAGGAGTTTTTCAGCTCAGTTCCTTGGGAGCCTGAAATGGGAAGGGTTAGGGACGTAGAAAGTACAGGAACTCACAGCTCCTGCCCCCAGGGAGCCTGAGGGCTGTTGGGGACCCAGAGAGGGTGGGGCTGTGGCTTCCAGATGCGCAGATGACGTCATGTCTGCTTGGCCTGCAGACACCAGTTCTGCTAGAGCATGGCCCTTCTAGAAGAGCAGCCGGGGCCCTAGGCCTTGTCCCCAGCTTTTCAAAGCATAAGCTTCCTCCAACAGCTGCTCAGAAAACTGAGGCCTACTATTGAGGCTTCCTGGAGAAAGAGAGAGAGAGAGAGAGAGAGAGAGAGAGAGAGAGAGAGAGAGAGAGAGAGAGAGAGAGAGAGAGAGAGAGAGAGAGAGAGAGAGTGTGACTTCCTTTTCTTATTGCTGCTGTGTGTTGGCTATAGACTCCTTCTACACGATTGAGTCAGACTTGGTTACAAAGGGAAGCTCTTAGCCCACACCTCTAATCCTAGCTACTTAGAAAGCTGAGATCTGGGGCTTGAGAGGTTCAAAGCCAGCCTGGGTAGGAAAGTCAGCGAAATTCTTATCTCCAATGAACCACCAGAAAACCAGAAGTGGCACTGTAGCTCAAGTGGTAGAGGGCTAGCCTTGAGCAAAAGAGCTCAGGTACAGCCCTGAGTTCAATCAAGCTCCATGACCTGCAACGACAAAAAAAAAAAAAAAAAAGGGGTAGGGGAAGCTCCTCTAGTTTGTGGGGAGAAGGGGTGAGACTTATTGTGCATTAGGGAAAGGCTAAAACCAGAAGCTAGAAACACCTGGCCCTGACACAAATTATTTTTTCAAGCTGTGGGGCTTGATCTCAAGCTTGAACTAGGGGTCTGAGAACTGTCCCTGAGTTTGAGCCACATTGCTACTTCCAGGTTTTGTTTTGTTTTATTTGGCCAGTCATGGGGCCTGAACTCTGGGCCTGGGCACTGTCCCTCACCTCTTCAGCTCAAGGTTAGTGTTCTACCACTCGAGCCATAGCTCCACTTCTGGCTTTGTCTGCTTATGTGTGCTGAGGAATCAAACCCAGGGCCTCATGCATGCAAGGCAAGCACTCCACCACTGAGCCACCTTCCCAGCCCTTCCAGATTTTTTTTTCTTTTGTCAGTCGTGGGGCTTGAACTCTGGGTCTGGGAGCTGACCCTCTTCAGCTCAAGATGAGTACTCTACCACTAGAGCCACAGCACCACTTCTGGTTTTCTGGTGGTTAATTGGAGATAGGAGTCTCAAAGACTTTCCTGCCTGGGATGGCTTTGAACCGTGATCCTTAGATCCAAGCCTCCTGACTAGCCTAGGATGATAGGCATGAGCCACCAGCACACAGCTTCACTTCCAGTTTTTGAGTGGTTAATTGGAGATGAGTCTCATGGGACTTTTCTGCCCAGACTGGCTTTGAACTGTGATCCTCAGATCTCAGCCTCCTGAGTAGCTGGAATTATAGGCATGAGCCATGAACACCCAGTTCCTGGCATTATTTATTGTTAATAGCGCCCATAATTACAAAATGCTGCCAGGCGCTGGTGGCTTATGCCATAATCCTAATTATTCAGGAGGCTGAGATCTGAAGATTACAGTGCAAAGCCAGGCCAGGCAGGAAAGTCCATGAGACTATTATCTTCCCAATTAACCACCAACTGGAAGCAGAGCTATGGATCAAGTGGTAGAGTACCAGTCTTGAATGGAAAAGCTAAGGGAGCCGGGCACCATGGCTCACACCTGTCATCCTAGCTACTAAGGAGGTTGAGATCTGGGATCATGGTTCAAAGCCAGCTGGGGCAGGAAAGTCTGTGAGACTCTTATCTCCAATAAACCACTAGAAAACTGGAAGTGGTGCTGTAGCTCAAGTGGTATCCTTGAGCTGAAGAGCTGAGGGACAGCACCCAGGCCCAGAGTTCAAGCCCCATTATTGACCAAGCCCCTCCCCCTCCCCAACAAAACAGCTAAGGGACAGCACCTAGGTTCTAGGTTTGAATCCTAGTACTGGCACAAGTTGAAAGTCATGATTTTGTGTTTGAGGAGGAACAGGCTGGGATTTATAGAATTTAATCAACTTGCTCAAGATCACCCACTAAAAGTGACATATCTATCGCTCATGGCCACGTGCTCTAGCCCTGTTTCACTTTCTTTTTCTTTCTTTCTTTTTTTGTTGGTTGTGGGGCTTGAACTCTGGGCTTGGGCGCTGTCTCAGCTCAAGGCTAGCACTCTACCACTTGAGTCACAGCGCCACTTCCGGCTGTTTCTGCTTATGTGGTGCTGAGGATTGAACCCAGGGCCTCATGCATGCAAGGCAAGCACTCTACCACTGAGCCACCTTCCCAGCCCTCATGCTTCATTTCTAATGAAATAAGAAACAATGCTCCAAGTGCCCAATAAGGCAGGGAGGGGACTCAGAGCCATTATATCATGACATTACACACAGCCTCCTTAGGTGCTGTCTGGCTTTTTCTGTGTATGTGGTACTGAGGAATCGAACCCAGGGCTTCATGCATGCTAGGTGAGCACTCTACCACTAAGCCACCTTCCCAGCCCCTTAAAAACAATTTGAGTAGTAACATACCTCTGTCGTACTGTGGATTCCTGATCTTCCTATCTCAACCTCCCTAGTGCTGAGATTACAAGCATGTGCTGCCTTCTGTTTTCAAGGAAAGATGCTGTGCACCTGTGGATCTCAATCCGGAATAGGCAGGTACAGAACTTGGCTGCTACATCGTGTCTTTTGGGATGTCCGCCAAGTTCTCTGGGGCAAAAGTTTTAAAGCACAAACCAGTTCAACATGCCTCTGGGCACTGTTTTTTCTCACTTGGGTACCCTGGGGTGCCTGGCCAGTTACACACCCTTCTCTGTAGGCTGGGTCTTGGATGTGAGTGCTGATTGTCTGGGATTCCCCATTGATATCAGTGCTGATCTCTGGCCAGCTTCTAGGGTGATGCCTGGGAAAATGCCCAGAGGTGGCTTTTACCCAGCTGGCTAGAGCAGGGAGGGGAGTGGCCTATCTTGATGCAGAATTCAGATGTGTGCTCCCAGCTTTAGCCTCACACTCTAAATTCATTTCTTCTGGCCTACGTGTGAAGGACATCGTGGGTCAAGAGAGGGAATGGATGCTGGCTGCCGGTGGCTCAGGCCTGTCATCCTAGCTACTCAGGAGGCTGAGATCTGAGGATTGTGGTTCAAAGCCAGCTCAGGCAGGAAAGTCTATGAGACTCTTATCTCCAATGAACCACCAGAAAACTGGAAGTGGTGCTGTGGCTCAAGTGGTAGAGTGCTCACCTTGAGCAGAAGAGATCAAGGAGAGCACCCAGGCCCAGAGTTCAAGCCCCACGACTGACAAAAAAAAGAAGAAAGAAGAAGAAGAAGGAGGAGGAAGAGGAGGAGGAGGAGGAGGAGGAGGAGGAGGAGGAGGAGGAGGAGGAGGAGGAGGAGGAGGAGGAGGAGGAGGAGGAGGAGGAGGGAAGGAAAGAAAGGGAACTGATGGGGCTGGGAATGTGGCTTAGTGGCAGAGTACTTCCCTTGGATGCATGAAGCCCTGGGTTTGATTCCTCAGTACCACATACACAGAAAAAGTCAGAAGTGATTCAGTGGCTCAAGTGGTAGAGCACTAGCTTTGAGCAAAAGCAGCTCAGGGACAGTGCCCAGGCCCTGAGTTCAAGCCCCAGGACTGGCAAAAAAAAAAAAGTGTCATGGTCTATCCTGCTCAGTCTGGCTTCAAACCGCAATCCTCAGATCTTAGCCTCCTGAGTAGCTAGGATGACAGGCATGAGCCACCAGCACTCAACTATGTAAAGACTGCTAAGCCGGGTGATGGTGGCTCACACCTGTCATCCTAGCTACTCAGGAGGCTGAGATCTGAGGATCATGGTTCAAAGCCAGTCCGGGCAGAAAATCAGAAGTGGCGCTGTGGCTCAAGTGGTGGAGCACTTGCCTTGAGCTGAAGAGCGCAGGGACAGTGCCCAGGCCCAGAGTTCAAGACCAATGACTGACAAAAACAAAATAAATATTGTTAACTGCTAAAGTGTCATAAAACAAAGTGACTGACTTCCCCAAAACAGAATCATTTGAGAGAGAAGGGAGCCAGAAGGAAATTATAATCTTTTTTTTTTTTTAATGGCTAATCTTTCCAAGTTTTTTTTTTTTTTTTTTTTTTTTTTTGGTCTTGGGCTTGAACTCTGGGCCTGGGCACTGTCCCTGCACTCTTCAGCTCAAGGCTAGCGCTCTACCACTGAGCCACAGCGCCACTTCCAGCTTTTTCTGCTAATGTGGTGCTGAGGAATCGAACCCAGGGCCTCATGCATGCAAGGCAAGCACTGTACCACTGAGCCACCTTCCCAGACCCTGAAGATAAATTTAAATAAGTACATAAAGGGCCAAACTCACATTAGAAGTAGGAAATAGACTGCAAAAAAGTTATAAAGGCCATGTGCTGGTGGCTCACACCTGTAATCCTGGCTATAAGGAGGATGAGATCTGAGGATCAGGGTTCAAAGCCAGCCCTGGAAGGAATGTCCGAGAGACTCTTATCTCTAACAACTAAAAGACCAGATGTGGCTCTGTGGCTCAAGTGGTAGAGTACTAGCCTTGAGCTGAAGAGCTCAGGGACAGAGCCTAGGCCCAGAGTTCAAGCCCCAGAACCAACAACCACCACCACAGGTGAATAGACCTGTTCCATTTGTCCTGTGGCACCAACCAGTTTTTATCAGTGTTGAATAACTCAAATTCAGTGGTGGGATTGAAAACATAAAATCAGTTGTGTCTCTAAATGGCATATTCCTGAGGATTGGAGCTACTTCTCTTTCCTGACTGCCTCAGATTGATTCCATCTAATGCTAAGCTTCTAAGTTTGCCTAAACTCTTTTTTCTAACAGTTTTCTTCTTTAATTCTTGCTTTGGAAATGGCCATTTATTTCCTGTTTGTGGCACTCCAGGGAGGAAACAAATCTGACTCCGCAACCCGTGCACTGATAGTCGCTTCTTTATCCCAAAACAGACTATCTTCAAGTTATGAAGAAAAGAAGAAACAGCAAGAGACACCACAACCCCTCCCCCGCCCCCCACACCCCACCAAACCTCAGATACTTGGATCAGAGTTTGCCATAATTCACTTCAAAGCCAAAAAAAAATTATTGCCAATTCAATATGCCTCCAGAAAACCAGTTCTTGAGGGGACTTTCTAGAAGTGATTATAGTGGATGGTGTGTGTGTGTGTGTGTTGGTTGGTTGTTCTTGGAGCTTGACCTCAAGGCCTGGGCAGTATCCCTGAGTGTTTGTGTTCAGGACTTGTGCTCTACCACTTTGAGCCATATCATTTCCCACTTCTTCGTAGTTAATTGGAGATAGGGTTCTCAGGGGCTTTCCAGCCTCTTGAGAAGCTAGGATTACAAGCGTGAACCACTTGATGCCAAGCTGATTGGATTCCTTTAAAAGATAGCTCCTTAGCACTTACAATTTGCTTGCAGTCAAACATTTGGCAGGTCAGGCAAACTGACTTATATTTAGGGAAATAATTGCCCATATTCATGAAATTCCTGTGGGCAAATCCATACTGATTCAATTTAGGATTCAGAGAACTATGCAGGGGAGCATTTTTTAAGTTTTTTTTTTTTTTTTTTTCCAGTTCTGGGGCTTGAACTCACGGCCTGGGTGTTGTCACTGAGTGTCTTTTGCTCAAGGCTAGCACTCAACCACTTGAGCCACAACGGCCCTTCCAGTTTTTTCTTTTATGTGGTACTAAGGAATCAAACCCAGGACTTCATGCTTGCTAGGCAAGCACTCTACCACTAAGCCACATTCCCAGCCTTTTTTTTTTTTTTTTTTTAAAGGAAATACTTTCAAGGCTAGGTACCTGTGGCTCACACCTGTCATCCTAGCTACTCAGGAAGCTGAGATCTGAGGATCAAGATTCAAAGCCAGTCTGGGAAGGAAAGTCGGAGACTCTTACTTCCAATGAGCCACTAGAAAACTGGAAGTGGTGCTGTGGCTCAAGTGGTAGAGCACTGGCCTTGAGCTGAAGAGCTCAGAGATTGCCCAGGGCAGAGTTCAAGACCCACGATTGACCAAAAAAAAAATTCAAATTTACTGAAAAGTATATAGCAGAGGGTCCCATCAGCTGCATTGGACACTGATGAAAATGAACTAAGCAACTCAAGGGCAGTGATGGGAGGAAGGGAATGATAGGAAAAGAGAGAACAGCTCACACTCACCTGATTAAAAAAATAGTTGGAAGGGGTGTTGTGGCTCAAGCGGTAGAGCACTCGCCTTGAGCTGAAGAGTGCAAGGACAGCGCCCAAGCCCAGAGTTCAAGCCCCACAACTAACAAAATAAATAAATAGTTTTATTGTTAAAGGTCATAGAGGTCATAAGCAGTGTAGATTAAGACAATGATGACTATCATTGTGAAGATTAGAAGGTATTTGTGCCAGGCGAGGTGGCTCATGCCTGTAATCCTAGCTACTCAGGAGGCTGAGATCTGAGGATCCAGGTTTAAAGCAGGCCTGGTCAGGAAAGTCTCTTAGTGGTTTATTGTCTCCAATAAACCACTAGAAAACCAGAAGTGGTGCTGTGGCTCAAGTGGTAGAATGCTTGCCTTGAGCTGAAGAATGCAGGGACAGTGTCCAGGCCCAGATTCAAGCCCCATAACCAACAACAACAAAAAAAAAGTGTTTGTGACTTTAGCTAAGTATAATTATGCCACAGTATTATGAAATTTATGTAGTCACATATTTTCAATAAAGAAATATTTTGGGAAAAATGAAAGAAATAATTTCAAACTTATTGAAAAGTTGCTGGTATGGGGGTTGAACTCAAGGTCTAATTCTTTTTTTTTTTTTTTTTTTTGATTGGTCATGGGGCTTGAACTCTGGGCATGAACACTGTCCCTCAGCTCTTCAGCTCAAGGCCAGCGTTCTACCATTTGAGCCACAGTGCCACTTCCAGCTGTTTCTGCTTATGTGGTGCTGAGGAATTGAACCCAGGGCATCATGCATGCAAGGCAAGCATTCTACCACTGAGCCACCTTCCCAGCCCACGGCCTTATTCTTGTCTGGTTGGTATTCTACAACTTGAGCCAACCTCCAGCTCAGTGTTTTACTGGTTAATTGGAGAGAGTCTCACTGACTTTTCTACCCTAACTGGCTTTTGAGTATCCTCTGAATCTCAGCTTCTTGAGCAGCTATGATTTCAGTCATGAGCCTGTAGATTTACCTATTTTTAACATTTTGTCCTTTTACTTAATTTTGTGCTGTATTTTGTGTATATTCCATGGGCAAATGATATCTGTGGAGCCATTTGAACTGTAGTTTCCATATATTAAGCCTTTTAGTCCTAGGAGATACATCTATCGATTTGATCAGTAGTTATAAAATCTCCCCTACATATAACTGGGTGATGATTCTCTCTTCCAATTACTCATCTTAACTATGATGTTTGCACAGAGATGATTTTTTTCACCCTGACTCTTGCTGTATATTCACAGATTGGTAATCAACATGTAATAGAAAATACATTTCTCTCCTTTTTTTTTTTTTTGTCGGTCGTGGGGCTTGAACTCTGGGCGCTGTCCCTCAGCTCTTCAGCTCAAGGCGAGCGCTCTACCACTTGAGCTACAGTGCCACTTCCGGTTTTCTGGTGGTTTATTGGAGATAGGAGTCTCATGGTCTTTCTTGCCCGGGCTGGCTTTGAACTGCGATCCTCAGATCTCAGCCTCCTGAGTAGCTAGGATTACAGGCGTGAGCCACCAGTGCCCGGCTCATTTCTCTCCTTTCAAGAACACTTTTTTTTTTTTTTTTTTTTTTTGGTTGTGGGGCTTGAACTCTGGGCCTGGGCGCTGTCCCTCAGCTCTTCAGATCAAGGCTAGTGCTCTACCACTTGAGCCATAGTGCCCACTTCCGGGTTTTTCTATTTATGTGGTGCTGAGGAATCGAATCCAGGGCATGAGCCCCATTCCAGGCTAATATTCCTTTGAATATCTCTAAATGGGAAACAGACCAGGTGACCCTCAGCAGATGAATAGATAAACAATTAGAGTCATTCAATGCAATACCACTTAATAGTAAAAATAATCAATTACTGATTTGTCAAATATTGTATCTGAATCTCAAAAACATATCAAGTAAAAGAAATGAATATAAGGGAATCTACTGCATGGTTTCATTTATGTGAATTTGGAGGCTGTGGAGAAGATTATCTGGGAAAGGAGAGGAAAGAACTGATAACAGCAAAGATTAGGATTTATGTCTCAAATGCTAGAGTTTGCTTAGCTAGCTTAAGGTCCTTAGTTTAAGCACCCATACTACTTTCCCCCTCAATAGAAAGAAAGAGAAAGAAAAAAAAGAAAGATAGAAAGGAAGGAAAGAAAAGAACCATAGAGATGGGTCTCAACTGTAAAATCAAGTTTACTGAATATATTTAAAAAAAAAAATTTCCTGCAAGGTGCCGGTGGCTCACACCTGTCATCCTAGCTACTCAGGAGGCTGAGATCTGAGGATCGAGGTACAAAGCCAGCCTGGGCAGGAAAGTCTATGATGAGACTCTTATTTCCAATAAACCACCAGAAAACTGGAAGTGGTGCTGTGGCTCAAGTGGTAGAGTGTTAGCTTTTAGCTGAAGAGCTGAAGGACATTGTCTAGCTCCAGAGTACAAGCCCCAGGACCAACCAAAAAAAGAAAGAAACTGAGAAACACATTCATAGACAATGCGGTATTGTTCAAATGAGACTCATGCGCTGTATGATAGGGTGATAACCAGCTTGCTGTGGGAATAGAAAAGACAGTAATTATTTCTGCTGGGATGTATGATAGTGAAGGGTCAAGGAAAGAATCTCAGAGGAGGAGTCCTAGGTACTGGGCCTGAAAGATAAGCTTTTGAATGCAAAGAAACAGAGAGAGGGCATTCTAGTAGAACAAAATAAAGGCAGTGTGAACTGGCAGATCTCTCTGGGAATCTGTAAGAGCTCAGAGACTTTGAGGGGCAGGTTGGAAGGAGACTGACAAACCATAATATGCTGTGGGAAGGCCTTGGAAGAAACACATAAGCATGAGAGCATGATTTAGTCAACCATGGGGAAGACAGAAAGAAAGAGAAAAATCATTGCAAGGGTGAAGGCTGAGGGCTGGCTTTAGAACTCAGGGCTTGGGCACTGTCCATGAGCCTTTGTGCTCAAGGTTAACATTCTACCACTTGAACCACAGCATCACTTCTGGATTTTTCTGAGTAGTTTATTAGAGATAAAGAGTTTCATGGGCTGGCTTTTTTGTTGTTGTTGTTTTTGTCGGTAGTGGGGCTTGAACTTTGGGCACAGGCACTGTCCCTCAGCTCTTCAGCTCAAAGCTAGTGCTCTACTACTTGAGCCACAACGCCACTTCTGGCCTTTTCTGCTTATGTGGTACTGAGGAATTCAACCTGGGGCCTTATGCATGTGAGGCAAGCACTCTCACTGATTCACCTTCCCAGCCCTGGCTTTTTTTTTTTTTTTTGGTAGTGGGGCTTGAACTCTGGGCTTGGGTGCTGTCTCTGAGCTCTTCAGCTCAAGGTGAGCACTCTACCACTTGAGCCACAGTGCCACTTCCAGATTTCTGGTGGTTAATTGGAGGTAAGAGTCTCAGGGACTTTCCTGCTTTGAACCGTGATCCTCAGATCTCAGCCTCCTGAGTAGCTAGGATTACAGGCGCGAAACACTGGTTTTCTTTCTTTATATGAGCCACTAGCACCTGTTTTTTTTTTTTCTTTCCTTCTTTTCTTTTCCTTCCTTGCTTCCTTTTCTTTCTTCTTTCCTTTTTTTGGTGTCAGTAATGGGCCTTGAACTCAGAACCTGAGTGATGTCCCTTAACCTTTTTGCTCAAAGCTAGTGCTCTATCACTTGAGCCAGAGCTCTACTTCTGGCTGTGTGTGTGTGTGTGTGTGTAGTTGATCTGAGATAAAAATCCTGACTGGGATGGAACCACAATCTTCAGATTTCCACCACCCGAGTAGCAAGGATTGCAAACTACAGCTACTTTCTGACTTCTACTCTATCTATCTATCTATCTATCTATCTATCTATCTATCTATCTATCTATCTATCCATCCACACATACACACACATATAATGCATATCGATATCTATTTAGCCAGTCCTGGGGCTTGAATTCAGGGCCTGGGCACTGTCCCTGAGCTTCTTTTGCTCAAGGCTAGCACTCTACCACTTGAGCCACAGCACCATTTTTGGCTCTTTTTATGTGGTACTGAGGAATCAAACCCAGGGCTTCATGCATGGTGGGCAAGCACTCTACCACTGAGCCACCTTCCCAGCCTTTTTTTTTTTTTTTTTTAAATAAAGGCTTGCTGGGTCGCCCAAGCTGACCTCAAGTTCCTGGGATCCAGCAGCTGTCCTGCCTCAGCCTCTTGAATAGCTAGGACTACACGAGCCAGCCACCACTCCTCTGTGGTTTTCATTAGCAATATCAACAAAACAAGGGCAATTTCTGAGACACTGGTCTACATGGTATCTTCCCAGAGGCAAATCACAAGTTTTGTTCTAATCTCCAGTTCTCTGGGAATTCTAATCTCCCTCCAAGACATCTTGTTCCCTTTTGAAGCTCTGGGCGGTCCATGGACCTCCCTTCTGGCTTGGAGCCACCATCAAGAGATGTAACTCCAGAATGAACGTACTGTGAGTTAAGGAACTGCTTTCAAGGCCTGCTCTTGCCACCTTCCCCTATCTGTACCCCAGGTTCCTCATGGGAAAATTTCTTTGTTTGACCTCATTGTTCTCCAGGCTTCCATTCTTTTTTTTTTTTTTTTGTAGTGGGATTTGAACTCTGGGCTTGAGTGCTGTCCCTGTGCTCTTCAGCTCAAGGCAAGTGCTCTACCATATGAGCCACAGGGCCACTTCCGGTTTTCTGAGTGGTTTATTGGAGATAAGTCTCCCATGAGACTCTTCTGCCCAGGCTGGCTTTGAACCGTGATCTTCAGATCTCTGCCACTTGAGTAACTAGGAAGGATTATAGGCGTAATCCACCTGCGCCTGGCTAAAAGCAAGATCTTTTATGCTCAGGATTGGAGCTACTGAACCAAGCCTGCCTCCTGCACCAGATTTTTGTTACCTAACTGGAGACAATGGGAGATAAAAGAATTTCAGATTTGTCTGCCTGAGGCTAGATTCAAACTCAATTCTGAGTGAATCAGGGAATCAATTCGTAGATGTCAGTCACAAGAGTAGCTAGGATCAGAAATTATCATGTTTTACTTCCCCTGATACAAGTGAGGAATACAAAGAGCAGAGATGAGCCGGGCGCTGGTGGCTCACGCCTGTAATCCTAGCTACTCAGGAGGCTGAGATCTGAGGATCGAGGTTCAAAGCCAGCCCGGGCAGGAGAGACGACCGTGAGACTCCTATCTCCAATAAACCACCAGAAAACCGGAAGTGGCGCTGTAGCTCAAGTGGTAGAGCCCTCGCCTTGAGCTGAAGAGCTGAAGGACAGAGCCCAGGCCCAGAGTTCAAGCCCCACGGCTGACCAAAAAAAAAAAAAACAAAAACAAAAACAAAGAGCAGAGATGGGAAATATCTTGCCCAAAGCCGCACAGTTCCTGATAGAACTTAAGACTGGAATGGATTTTCTCAACTTGTAGTCCAGGGCTTTTTCTCCAAGTATAAGCATTTAGATCTTCAGATGCAAATGGCAGAATAGGGTGTATAGGCTCATGGGTTTGATACTTAGCAAGACTTAATTTGAGCTTATAGGCGCATACAGGCACGTGCATGCATGCGCGTGCACACACACACATACACCAGTGCTAATGGCTCATGTCTGCAGTCTCACCAACTCTAGAGGCTGAGATCTGAAGATCACAGTTGGAATACAACCTGGGCAGAAAAGTTCATGAAATTCCTAAATTCAATTAACCAGCATAGAGAAGAAAGTGGAGGTATGGCTCAATTGGTACAACAGTAGTCCTAAGTCAAACTGACAGGCCTTGAGTTCAAGTCCTTATAAGATTTGTTGATTGATGATGGTTTGTTTTAATTTTTGCTGGTCTTGGGGCTTACACTCAGGGCTTGGGTACTGACCCTGTGCCTCTTTGTGCTCAAGGATAGGGCTCTACCACTTAACCCATAGCACCATGTCGTCTAGCTTTTTTTTTTTCCCTTGGTTGTGGAGCTTGAACTGTGGGCCTGGGTGCTGTCCCTCAGCTCTTCAGTTCACCACTTGAGCAACAGTGCCACTTCGTTTTCTGGTGATTAATTGGAGATAAGAGTCTCACATACTTTTCTGCATGGGCTGGCTTTGAACTGTGATCCTCAGATCTCAGCCTCCTGAGTAGCTAGGATTACAGGCACAAGCCACTGGTACCTGGCTTTGACCTAATTATCTTAAGATGGCTGCTTAATATCATGTTCCAGGAAAGTGGACTTTGGCTTCCTGAAAGCACCATCTAGTGGGATCCAGTCACCAGCTGGAACAAAGCCTGAACTGCTGAATGTCTTATGTGTTTAGTCACCAAAGCAAAAAGGTAGCAGGGGGCACTTTAGTCAGATCATCCTGTTTCCTGCAGTGTCATGCTACACCATTTTGAGAGGGAAAGAAGTGGATAAAAGTGTAGCTGGATGGGCTGGGAAGGTGGCTCAGTGGTAGAGTGCTTGCCTTGCATGCCTGAGGCCCTGGGTTCGATTCCTCAGCACCACATAAGCAAAAAGAAAAAAGCCGGAGGTGGCACTGTGGCTCAAGTGGTAGAGCGCTAGCCTTGAGCTGAAGAGCTGAGGGACAGCGCCCAGGCCCAGAGTTCAGGCCCCACTACCGGACCCAAAAAAAAAAAAAAAAAAAAAAAAAAAAAAAAAAAGTGTAGCTGGAGGGGCTGGGAAGGTGGCTCAGTGGTAAAGTGCTTGTTTTGCATTCATGGGTTCAATTCCTCAGCACCATATAAGCAAAAAAATCCAGAAATGGCATTGTGGCTCAAGCAGTAGAACACTAGCCTTGAGCTGAAGAGCTGAGGGACAGTGCCCAAGCCCAGAGTTCAAGTTCCATGGATGACCAAAAAAAGAAAAAGAAAAAAAAGTGTAGTTGGATGGTAAAACATGTGTTTAGCACGTGAGAGGATTGGTTTCAAACCCCAACAGTGAAAAAATAAAAGATGCAAAGAGTACATTGAGGCCTCACATGAGCATCAAATACTGATCGAACCTGAACAGTACCAGTAATTGTGTTTTGTTGTTTTGCCAGTCCTGGGGCTTATACTTAGGGCCTGAACACTGTTCCTGAGCTGCTTCTTTGCTCAAGGCTAGCACTCTACCACTTGAGCCACAGCCCCACTTCTGGCTTTTTCTGTTTATGCGGTATGGAGGAATCCAACCCAGGGCTTTGTGCATGGTAGGCAAGCACTCTACTGCTAAGCCACATTCCCAGCCGAATATTACCAGTTTTGTTTTTTTTTTAATTTAAAAAAAATTTTTTTTTTGGTCCGGTCATGGGGCCTGAACTCTGGGCCTGGGCGCTATCCCTCAGCTCTTCAGCTCAAGGCTAGCTCTCTACCACTTGAGCCACAGCGCCACTGCCGGCTTTTTTCTTTTTGCTTATGTGGTGCTGAGGAATCGAACCCAGGGCCTCTGGCATGCAAGGCATGCACTCTACCACTGAGCCACCTTCCCAGCCCTATTACCAGTTTTGATGAAGACATTTCTGAGGCAGAAGGACCATCTGGTAGATCTGAGGGAAGGAAAAACTTGGTCTAAGGCTGTGGTGACAATGATGATTCTCTAACAGGTGCTTATCAAGATGCTGACTTCTTATTTAGGCCTGTAAATTGACTAATTCTGAGATAATGAGCTGTCAGATAATCTGTAATGGTCACCTATCACCACCAGTACATACTAATTTTTTCTAGGGCTCCCAATTCATAACTTTATACACACATAAATACATATATAGGCTATCACTATATATATATATATATATATATATATCGCTATATACATTTATATATATATAGTGATAGCCTAGCTATGTAGCCCAGGCTGGTCTTTTTTTTTGTCAGTTGTGGGGCTTGAACTCTGGGCCTGGGTGTTGTCCCTCAGCTCTTCAGCTCAAGGCTAGTGCTCTACTACTTGAGCCACGGCGCCACTTCTGGTTTTTTCTGCTTATGTGGTACTGAAGGATTGAACCCAGGGCCTCATGCATGCAAGGCAAGCACTCTACCCCTGAGCCAACTTCCCAGCCTTTTTTTTTTTTCCCTGTCAGTCATGGGGCTTGAACTCTGGGCCTGGGTGCTGTCCCTCAGCTCAACTCAAGGCTAGAGCTCTACCACCACTTCTGCGTTTTTGGTGGTTTATTGGAGATAAGAGTCTCAGGGACTTTCCTGCCTGGGCTGACTTTGAATTGCAATCCTCAAATCTCAGCCTCCTGAGTAGCTAGGATTATAGGCATAAGCCACCAGCACTAGGCTGGGTCTTTCTTTTTAAAGCCCCAGTTCTGGGGCTTAAATTCAGGGCCTGGGTGCTGTCCTTGAGCCTCTTTGTGCTTAAGGTTGGCACTCTACCACTTGAGCCACAGAGCCACTTCCACCAAGTTGTTCTTAAACTTAAATTCTCTTCCCTCAGCCTCCCAAGTGCTTTGATTATAGATGTGTACACCATACCCAGCTTCTCTGATCTTCTATTCTTATTGTGTGTGTGTGTGTTTATGTGCTGATACTGGGAGTTTGAACTCAGGGCTTAGGTGCTGGCTCATAGGTTTTTCGCTAAAGGCTAGTGGTCTACCACTTAAGCTACAGCTGGTTCACTGGCTTTTTTCTGGTGGTCTATTGGAGATAAGTCCCTTGGACTTTCCTGCCTAGGCTGGCTTTGAACCAATATCCTCAGAACTCAGCCTCTTGGGTAGCTAGGATTAAGGGCATGAACCACAGGTGCTCAGCCTAGAGTCCATTTTAACTATGTAAGTAAGCTATCTATAGGTCATTCACTTAATGAAGCTATGAGGAAGACTTTATTTTTTATAAATGAGGCATTTGAAGCTTTGATTCCTTAAGGATATATAGCTAGAAAGCACCAAAGTTGGACGTTCTAACCGAGTCCAGTGTTTTCTGGAATAGTATTTAGTCTCAGTACTTGGTTCTGAGTTACAGCTGCAGTAGCTAAACACTGGTTTGCTGACATTAGATTGTTACTAAACTAGTTTGCTCATTTGCAAAATGGGAATGAGAACACACTACCTATCATTTAGGATTGTTAAGATGATTAAATGAGTTGGTGTCACGTACCTGGAACATAGTAGCATTCAGTAGGGATTATGTTTCACTATTTATGTGGCCCAGTGCTATCAGTATGTGAACTGATGTTTTCTAGTAGCCACATTTAAGAAAGCTACAAAACAAAATTATCATTTTGTATTAGTACTGGGGCTTGAACTCAGGGCCTGGGCACTCTCCTTGAGCTGCTTTTGCTTAAAGATAGTACTCTTACCATTTGAGTCACAGTGCCACTTTTTTGTTGTTCTTGGTTATGGGGCTTGAACTATGGGCCTGGGCGCTGTCCCTAAGCTCTATCTTCACCTCAAGGCTTCGGCTTTTTCTGTTTAGGTGGTGCTGAGGAATCGAACCCAGGGCCTCATGCATGCAAGGCAAGCGCTCTACCACTGAGCCCACCTTCCCAGCCCCTAACATCTACTTCTCGTAAGCGCATATACTCCAAACGAATGAATTCTGCAATCAAATCAGCGCGCGGGCCACCTTATTTTAATAAGATCTGAGTTATTTTCTTATTCTCTTTTTTGTTCTTTTCCAGACTAAATCTCTGCCACATAGTATGTGTTTAATCTACACACACACACATATATATATATATATATAAAATCAGCACATCTCAATTCGTAATAGCCACGTTTTAAGAAGGGCTGGAGGCAGCAGCGGGGCTCTGGAGAAGGTTTTACCCCCCCCCCACACCCTCCCCTTCTCGCCCCTCCCCAGAGTCGAGTCCTCCAGTCTGACCTCACCGTCCCGCCTCCACTTTCCCGGGGTTCCTGCCAGTGAACAGCTGGCCGGCGTTCGAGGCCCCGCCCCCTGCCCCGCCCAGGTTACATCATAGAGGCCCACCAGCTGGGCGGGAGAGGCCTGGGCCCGACCCCGGCCGGCCCGGCAAGGCGCCGGCCTCCAACACTCGCAGACTTTCCCGCCTCTGAGCCCTCGGGAAAAAAAAAATCCTTAAGAGGGCCGGGTTTGTCACCGAAGAACCCTGGAGACAGGCAAGTGAAGCCTGCCACTCGCTGAAGCCTTTCTACACCGGGAGACGCTGGTCCGGAACCCGCGGAGCAACACACACGCACCTCCTCCGCCGCCGCCGTCAACCGCCCGCCGCTCGCGCGCTTCCACAGAGAAGGGTCGCGGTGCCGAGCGCAGTGTTCATTGGTTGGCGGCGACCCTCTCCTCCCCCTTCGGCCCGCCCCTCGGCTACGCCTATTGGTTGGAAGTGGCGGCGCCCTCTGGGTAGGAGGTGGCGACGTCCCGCCCCACGCGCCGGCCTTCAAAGGGCGACGAGGAAGCGGCCACCTCCCTGTGTGTGCCCCGCCCCTCGCCCGCTGCGCCTCGGACTCTCGGCTCCTCCCGGCCTTCTCCCGGCTCCCGTCGGGCTGTGACTGTGGCTGAGGTTCCTGCTGCGGCTCGGCCACGACCGGTGAGGATAGCGGGCCGAGATTTGAAGGGTGGCTTCTCCACACAGTCGAGGGTGTGTGCGTGCGGTGGTGGTGGTGGTGGTGGAGGTGGGCTTCTCGAAGCTTCTTCCTCCCCCCCCTTTCCCTCACACCCGGGTGGGCCGCTCGAGACCACCCCCCCCTCTCCCTCAGGGCCCGCCCCGGGCCGGGAAGGGCGGCGGCCGGCCTGGCTTGCCTGAAAGGGCGCGGGGGGGAAGGCCACGAGCAGGGATGGAGGGTGGGTGGGGGGGAACCTCTGGGCGTGACCTTCTGGGCACTGAATATTGGGGTGTGTCGCGGAGGTGGGTGTGGGGGGGCCAGGCCCTGAGAGATTGTGTTTCCAGAGGGAAAGGGTGTTGTGGGACCGTGCGGCTTTTTGAGGCTCGGGGATGAGTTGATGGGAAGTGGGGTGGGGTGGGGTGGGGTTGGGGGGGGTCAGCTCTCCCAGCAGCCGTGTGGAGGCCTTGGGGGGGGTGATTTGTTTTTTTTCGGGGTGTGTCAGTGGCTGGTGGGCTTGTTTTCTGACACTGTGATCAGGCCAAGGGGGTCTTGGGGTGAAGGGGGAGCGAGGATGTGTGTGTGTGTGTGTGTGTGTGGGGAGTGGATGGTTCTGGAGCATTCCCCCAACTGAGAGCCAGGGATGTGTTTTGTATTGGGTGGGAAAAGGCCAGTCCTGGGGTGGGGGTGGGGGCTTGAACTCAGGGCCTGGGCGGCTGTCAGCTCCCTTGAGCTTTTTTTTTTTTTTTTTTTTTTGTGAGCCAGGCTGGCGCTCCCCCCCACTTGGAGCCACAGTTCCACTTTCAGCTTTATTTTATTTTATATATATATTTTGGGGGGGGGTGTTGGTTTAATTGGAGATAGGAACCTCACCCAGGTTATTTGTTTATTTATTTTTTTCCCTATCCAGGCTGGCTTTTGAACTGCGATCCTCTTTTTTTTTTTTTTTTTTAAGAGTCTCATCCTCCTGAGGAGTTTTAGCTGCCTGCCTGCCTCCCAGCTAGCCCGGGACTCTCTCCCTCGCGCCCCCGCTCCCCACCCCCCCTTCCCGCGTGGGTCCTGGCAGCCTGGGGACTTAGAAGCATGTCAAAGGGAGGGGGACAGGGTGCCTGGGGTCGAATTAGGGTACAGGGGGTGGGGGGGAAGGGGAGTAGACAGGGACTGGAGGACTGAGAGCGACAGTTGGAAACGTTACTCTGAACCTGGGATTTTAGTTTTTTTTTTTTTTTTTCTTTTAAAGCACATGGTTACAAGTTCAGCGTTGGTGTGTGGGCCTGAGGTTTTTTTTTTTTTTTTTTTTCCTTTCTCGAAATTGCTTCGTTGCGGGGGTGGGGTGGGAGGGTAAGAGGTGGAGGGTAGGACTGAGTTAGGGAAGGAGGGGAGAGAGGTCGTATTTGCTTATCTCCCTGAAAGGGAGGGGGGGAATTAAATGCATTTGCTAGGAGGGGGTGGAGGAGGGGGGAGTCAGAGGAAGGCAGAGTGATGGCCTTCAGGTTTGTGTTTTAGCACCCAAACCCGGGTGTGTGTGAAACTTATATTTCTTGGAAAGGTTAGTTAGTGTTACCCATCTTTCTACTGGAAACAACCCTCAACCCCCCATCCCCCCCCTTTTCTCCTTTCCCTAGGCTGGTCCAGTTACAGTATTGGTCCCTAGGGCCTCTCGATTCTCCCTCCCTGGCTGTGCACACAGCATTGCTGTGTTTCTGGTTCTCCGTGTGTGTGTGTGTGTGTGTGTGTGTGTGTATGTATGTATGTATATGTATGTGTATTTCCCGCCCATTTCATTTGCTGCTGCAGCTTTTGGCAACTGCCTTCGATCTTTCCCAGGGATGGTTGTGGCATTGCATCAGGGGATATTTGCGCTTGCAATTTGCTCAGTCAGCCCAGGAGGAGGGAGAATAGGAGGCTGCAGTGTTGGAGGGGGGGGGCGGGGGGCTCCGGCAGCTTGGCCGGGTAGGCAGCGAGGTGGGTGTGGCAAGGGAAAATACAGCTGCTCCAGGCCTATAGGGTAACAGTGCCCAGTCATCAGCGCCTGGATTCAAAGACCAGTTAACAGGAGCAGCTATTTTTATAAATCAATCCTGAAACCAAGCTGAGCACATGGATTTAGAGTGAACAGTTGTCATGCTCTAACTATTACAGGCCTGGGTGTTTGCTGGACAACATTTGAGTTGCTAAGCAAGGCTTCATCTGTAGAGTGCTGCAGGTATTTGGCTTGCAACATTTTAACTTTGCTTTCTTACCTTCCTCCAATGGAACACTCTGCAGGTGATCCATCTTGAAATGGATGGAGTTTGATGGGTCTAAACTACTTCCTTTCACGTGAAATATTTTACTTCAGTTATGTTCTTTTAAATGTATCTGAAAGCAATCTAGCTTCTGCCATCTTCTAGGTACTAGTTTTAATGTATGTATGTATGTGTCTATGTATGATTTAGTGCCTTACTGAGGCTTGAACTTGGACTGGGCACTGTTTAGTTTTTCAGCTCAAGGCTGTCGCTTTACCACTCAAACCACAACTCCACTCTAGATTGTTGGTGGTTAGGGATAAGAGTCATATACTTCACTGCCTGGGCTGGTTTCAAACCTCGATTCTCATAGCTCACTCTGCCTCCAGAGTAGCTGGGATTGCAGGCTTGAGGAGTCCGTGGTAGGCTAGTTTTTATTTACTTTGTACTTTTTTACTGTTGAAGAAATTGAGAATGACCAGAATAAAAAGTCACACAGAAGCTGTGTGTGTGTGTGTGTGTGTGTGTGTGAGAGAGAGAGAGAGAGAGAGAGAGAGAGAGAGAGAGAGATGTACACCTGTAATCCAGTGCATAGGAGGCTTAACAGGAGGATGGTGGATTTGAGGGCAGCCTGGGCTACCTACTGAAACCCTGTTTCAAAATAGAAACAAAAACAAACAACAACAAAAAAAGAAAAGAGCGCCCAGGTAGTGAATGGTAGGAAAATTACCTAAATCAAAGTTTCTGTGACCTCTACTTAGAAACTTAGATTTAAGCCGGGCGCTGGTGGCTCACGCCTGTAATCCTAGCTACTCAGGAGGCTGAGATCTGAGGATCGCGGTTCAAAGCCAGCCCGGGCAGGAGAGACCGTGAGACTCCTATCTCCAATAAACCACCAGAAAACCGGAAGTGGCGCTGTAGCTCAAGTGGTAGAGCGCTCGCCTTGAGCTGAAGAGCTGAGGGACAGCGCCCAGGCCCAGAGTTCAAGCCCCACGACCGACAAAAAAAAAAAAAAAAAAAAAAAAAAGAAACTTAGATTTAAAAAAATGTGCTGGTACTAGGGTTTGAACTCAGAGCCTCATCTCTCCTTTGACACCTCTGTCTCTCCCTCTTCCCTCCCCCTCTTCACCACTTGAGCCACAGTGCCACTTCTGTCTGGTTTTCTGGGCCTGGGCGCTGTTCCCTCAGCTCTTCAGCTCAAGGCTAGTGCTCTACCCCTTGAGCCACAGTGCCACTTCTGGCTTTTTCTGCCTATGTGGTGCTGAGGAATCGAACTCAGGTCCTCAGGCCTGCAAGGCAAGCACTCTACCACTGAGCTACCTTCCTAGCCCTTCTGGTGGTTTATTGGAGACAAGCATCTCACAGACTTTCTTGCCTAGACTGGCTTTGAACCTTGATCCTCAGAGTAGCTAGGATTATAGGCATGAGCCACTGGGGCCCAGCTTTGTCCCTCAGCTTTTGAGTACTTTATCACTTTATTTAGTTGGTTTAGGACTTGAACTCAGTGCTTTGGCTCCGTCCCTGATCTCTTTTGCTCAAGGCTAATGCTCTACCACTTTGAGCCACTGTGCTACTTGTGGTTTTCTGGTGGATAATTGGGGATGTGTCTCACGGACTTTTTTGCCCATGCTAGTTTTGAACTGAGCTCTTCAGATCGCAGCCTCCAGAGTAGCTAGGATTACAGGTGTGAGCCACCAGTGTAGGGCAACTTTATCAATTTAGCCACAACTCCACCTGTGGGTTTTTTTTTGGGGGGAATTAATTGGAGATGAGAATTTCATGGGCCATCCTGATTGGGCTGACTTTGAACTTCTCTTATCTCAGCTTTCTGAGCAGCTAGGATCACAGGCATGAGCCATTGTTGCCTAGCTTCCCTTAGCATTTTTTTTTTTTTGTTGTTGTTGTTGGTCAGTCGTGGGGCTTCAACTCTGGGCTTGGATGCTGTCCCTGTGCTCTTCAGCTCAAGGCGAGCACTCAACTGCTTGAGCCAGAGCGCCACTTCCGGTTTTCTAGTGGTTTTTATTGGAGATAAGAGACTCATGGAGGGACTGGGAAGGTGGCTCAGCGGTAGAGCGCTTGCCTTGCAAGCATGCCTGGGTTTAATTCCTCAGCACCACATAAGCAAAAAGAAAAAAGCTGAAGTGGTGCTGTGGCTCAAGTGGTGGAGTGTTGGCCTTGAGCTGAAGAGCTGAGGGACAGCCCAGGCCCAGAGTTCAAGCCTATGACCGGACCCCCCCCCAAAAAAAAAAAAAAAGTCTCACGGACTTTTCCTGTCCAGGCTGGCTTTGAACCTCAATTTTCAGATCTCAGAGTAGATAGGATTACAGGCGTGGGTCACCTGCGCTCAGCTCCTTAGCTTTTTTTGTTAGTGTTCTAGTTGAGTCACACTTCCACTCCTGGCCCTTTGCTGGTTCATTGGAGATGATGAGTCTCAAAGACTTTGCCCAGGCTGGCTTTGAACTATGATCCTCAGATCTCAGCCTCCTAAGTAACTAGGATTACAGGCGTGTTATTTTTTTTTTTTTTTTTTGTCGGTCGTGGGGCTTGAACTCTGGGCCTGGGCCTTGTCCCTCAGCTCTTCAACTCAAGGCGAGTGCTCTACCACTTGAGCTACAGCACCACTTCCGGTTTTCTGGTGGTTTTATTGGAGATAGGAGTCTCACGGTCTCTCCTGCCCAGGCTGGCTTTGAACCACGATCCTCAGATCTCAGCCTCCTGAGTAGCTAGGATTACAGGCATGAGCCACCATCGCCCGGCGCGTGTTATTTTTTTTTAATTCACTCAGAATGATTCTTGTGCTTTGGAACATATTCATACAAAGTCAGGTCTCCAGAGACTCATATATCTGTTAACAGTTTAAATCAGTAGTAATCGTGCTGTGTACACTGTTGACCTTAATTATCCAATATTCAGGTTACCTCCATTGTTCCTGGCAACCTAAGCAGTAATAAGTTATTTGATTATATAGAATTGGAATGAAGAACACTGTGTAGAAGCTGGGGGTCCATGGCTCACACTGGTAATCCTAGCTACTTAGAAGGCTGAGATCTGAGGATCACAGTTTGAAGCCAGCCCAGGCAGGAAAGTCCATGAGACTCTTATCTCCAATAAACTACTCAGAAAAAGTCAAAAGTGGCACAGTGGCTCAAAGTGGTAGAGTGCTAGCCTTGAGTACAAAGAGACTCAGGGACAGTACCCAGGCCTTGAGTTTAAGCCCCAGGACCTGCAAGGAAAAAGAAAAATATTAGATGTTTTTAGGGGATATTTTAGTTGTTACGAACCCTTTTGCATCTTCCTTCTTTTTCCTTTGTATATTATCTCAGTATTCCTGTGTTAAAATCCTTTTTTTTTTTTTTGGTCGGCTGTGGGGCTTGAACTCTGGGCCTGGGCGCTGTCCCTCAGTTCTTCAGCTCAAGGCGAGTGCTCTACCACTTGAGCTACAGCACCACTTCCTCCTGTGTTAAAATCCTTAAATAGGGGCTGGGAAGGTGGCTCAGTGGTAGAGTGCTTGCCTCACATGCATGAGGCCCTGGGTTTGATTCCTCAGCACCACATAAGCCAGAAGTGGGGATGTGGCTCAAGTGCTTGAGCTGAAGAGCTGAGGGACAGCGCCTAGACCCAGAATTCAGGCCCACGACCCACCCAAATAAATTAAAAAAAAATTACTCAAATAATCATCATACAAATTATATATTTAAGTCTTTCTCTGCTATTTGTTGAGATGGAAGGAAGCACCTAGGTGGTTTCTCTCTCTCTCTCTCTCTCTCTCTCTCTCTCTCTCTCTCTCTCTCCCTCCCTCTCTCTCCCTCTCCCTCTCCCTCTCTCTCTCTCCCTCCCTCTCCTTTCAAACATTCCCTTCCTCGCTCTCACAGCTGGTACACTACCACTTTGAGCCAGGCCTCCCGGCTAGCTTTTTTTCCTGGTTACTTAGAGAGTCTTCAAGACTCTTATGCTAACTTCAAATGTAATGATACTCAGATTGTAATTCTTTTTTTGGGGGGGGGGAAGGGGGAGGGGAGGGGTGTTGGTCATGGGGCTTGAACTCTGGGCTTGAGCGCTGTCCCTCAGCTCTTCAGCTTAAGGTTAGTGCTCTACCCCTTGAGCCACAGTGCCACTTTTGGATTTTCTGGTGGTTACATTTTCCTGCCCAGGCTGGCTTCCCGCTGTGATCTTCAGATCTCAGTAGCTTAGTTAGGATTACATGTGTGAGCCAGATGGTGCCTAGTTTATTTACACATTCAAAGAAACTTTCATTTATATTGATACAATGTTGTAGAAATCCAGGCTGTCCACTTGGTCTCATACTGCAACTGGGTGTACCATGTTGCAAAGGGGTAGGAATGAAAATCCTTGGCTATCCTACTTGGCCTTCTGATTTAATCCTGTAAAAGGTCTTGAGGGACTTATGACAGGTTGAGAAGGTGGAACTGTGGCCTCCCCATGTGGCATTTGCTGGAGTGGGTGGGTTTAGACCCCATGCTATTTTTTGAATAGAGTAGCTGGATTATTTTCTGCAACTTTGTTGTCTTGCTAGACTTCACCCTTCCTGTTTATTGTTGGAACTTATGTGCAGTGATCAGTGCTTTGGTTTGCCAACTACTTTAATTCCAATGCTTAAAAAAAAAACAAACCAGGGAATTTTTTCACTGTTAATTCTTGGGTCCTGAGGTTCTGCTTTCTCTTTATGTTTCAGTCTTATGTTCATTTTATATACAATACCTATGGTAGGAATAGGAAGAAATATGTTTACTCCATCTGCCCAGAAGCAGAAATCTTTTTAAAACATATTTCAGTGTTTTACAAAAATAAATATTTGAGGAAATTAAGAAAAGTGTGAAAGAAAATAATATTGTGCTGAGTGCCAGTGGCTCAGGCCTGTCATCCTAGCTACTCAGGAGGCTGAGATCTGATCATCGCGGTTCAAAACCAGCCCGGCAAGAAAGTCTATGAGACTCTTATTTCCAATTAACCACCAGAAAATCGGAAGTGGCGCTTTGGCTCATGTGGCAGAGCGCTAGCCTTAAGCACAAAAGTTCAGGAACATTGCCTAGGCACAGAGTTCAAGCCCCAGGACCAGCAAAAAATAGAAAAGAAAAAAAGATTTGGAGGTGTGGCTCAGTCGGAGAACACTTGCCTATGGAGCAAACTTGAAGCCCTGAGTTCAAACTCTAGTGCTACCAAAATAGAAGTTAAGTAAAAAGTTAAATAAAAGTTAAATAAAAAAGTGTTTATGTAGCTTTACAAAATGCTATGATTAAAATTCTCATTTATATTTTCCATTGTATTATGTGCAGTTCTTATGCCTCTCAGCAGAAAATCTGAGATAATAATGGCTTTCTTGTTTATTCTTAGAGGAAATCAGAGATACTGGTAGTTTGGTTTAGTGAACCCTAGTATTAGTTTTTGCTAGAATTTGCAAAACCTAAGTCAGGATGATTCATGCAACTCTTTCCCAATTAGAATTTTTTTTTTATAACAATGTGAAATTCCAAATTTTTACATTTATTGGGAAATTTAGATTCATATTTGAATTTTTAGTATTAGCTCCTCTAGACTTACATTGCTGGTCTAGTTAACTATAACTCAATTTTCTTATGCTTGTGTGATCTTTTTCTTAGATAGCTTCAGTGTAGTTCAAGTAGAAACTGATAATTATCAAATTATAAAAGGCCATAGCTCTAGGAGCATATATTTGGAGTTGTTTTATTTAGTTTTGTTTCCTGAAAGATGAAATCATCTTTGGTTTAGGAAGCTTGTGTGTGTGTGTGTGTGTGCGCGTGCGTGCGTGCGCGTGTGTGTGCGCGCGCGCTAGTACCAGAACTTGAACGTTATACTCTCAGTTTCTGTCTTTATTTTTGCTCACAATTGAGGCCCTCTTCCACTTGAGCCACACCTCCGGTCTGGCTGGCTGGTTAGTGGACAGTGTCTCAGACTATTGTGCCCTGGCTAGTTTCAAAGTGTGATCCTCCAATCTTAGCCTCTAGCTAAGATTGCAGGCATGAGCTACTGGTTGTGGGGCTTGAACTCAGTGCCTTGACAGTGTCCCTGAGTTTTTGTGCTCAAGGCCAGTAGTGCTCTACCACTTGAGCCTGGCTGCTGTCCTGGGTTCTCTTTTGCTCAAGGCTAGCTAGCATTCTCCCAATTTGAGCTACAGCACCATTTCTGGTTTTCTAGTGGTTAATTGGAGTGGCTTGCTTCTCTCTCCCCATCTCCCCTCCTCCTTCTCTGTCCCTCAAACTCTGGGCCTGGGTACTGTCCCCTTAGCTGTTTTTGTTCAAGGCTAGTGTTCTATTATAGCACCCCTCCCTTCCTCCCTCCCTTCCTCCCGGCTTGGCCTAGGTGCTGTCCCTAAGCCTCTTTCTGCTCGCTGGCGCTCTACCACTTGAGCCACAGCACCATTTCTGGCTTTTTCTGTTTAGGTGGTACTGAGGAATGGAACCCAGGGCTTCATGCATGCTAGGCAAGCGTTCTACCACTGAGCCACATTCCCCCCTCCCTTCCTTTCTTCCCTCCCTCCTTCCCTCCCTTCCTTTCTAGGCCTTGAACTCGGGGCCTGGACACTGTCCTTGAGCTCTTCAGCTCAAAGCAAGCACTCTACCACTTGAGCCACAGTGCCACTTCTGGTTTTCTAGGAGATAAGTGTCTCATGGAGTTTCCTGCTTGGTCTGGCTTTGAACTGTGATCCTCAAATCTCAGGCTCATGAGTAGCTAGTATTACAGGCGTGAGCTACTGGCACCCAGCCACTTATTTCTTAATATAATTACATTAATTTTTTTCTTTGTAAAAGCACTAATGCTATGAAAGCACTGAAAAAATATAGAATAAGGGGAAATGACCTCATTACCAGTTTTTGTATTCATTTATAAATAGTTCACTGAGAGTCCTCAGTAAGTTTAATGTCTTGGACAATTGGCATTTTGTGATTTAAGATCACTATTTGGCAGTTCAGTTGGTTCCAAATGTTCTAGAACAGCTTCCTTGGGATCACCTGGAGAGAATAGTTTGGCTTTCTACTTTTTAATTCTAATTTATTAGATCCAGAAACGGATTTTTTTTCCCCCAGTTGGGGGGGGGGGCAGGGGGCTTGAACTCTGGGCCTGGGCACTGTCCCTTAGCTCTTCAGCTCAAGGCTAAGTGCTCTACCGTTTGAGCTATAGCACCAGTTCCAGCTTTTTCTGTTTATGTGGTACTGAGGAATCAAACCCAGGGCTTCATGCATGCAAGGCAAGCACTCTACCACTGAGCCACCTTCCCAGCCCCATTGAATTTTTTTTGTATTTTCATAGAATTGTGTTATCTTTTGCTGCAGGTTTTTTTTTCCTCCTGTCTGGGACTTGAACTCAGTGCTTATACACTGTCCCTGAGCTTCTTTTGTTCAAGGCTAGCACTCCACCACTTGAGCCGCAGTGACACTTTTGGCTTTTTTTTTTTTTTTTTTTTTGTCGGTCGTGGGGCTTGAACTCTGGGCCTGGGCGCTGTCCCTCAGCTCTTCAGCTCAAGGCGAGCGCTCTACCACTTGAGCTACAGCGCCACTTCCGGTTTTCTGGTGGTTTATTGGAGATAGGAGTCTCACGGTCTCTCCTGCCCGGGCTGGCTTTGAACCGTGATCCTCAGATCTCAGCCTCCTGAGTAGCTAGGATTACAGGCGTGAGCCACCAGCGCCCGGCACTTTTGGCTTTTTTTGTGTATGTGGTACAGAGGAATTGAACCCAGGACTGCATGCGTGCTAGGCAAGCAGTCTACCACAAAGCCACATTCCCAGCACTCAATGCAGTTTCATAGAGCATTTTTATTACCCTTCTAGAAACAAAATACTCATTTTTCTCCTATGCTATTATCCCACTCAATTTATGTCTTTTAACTTCAGTTTTATAGTTTACCATAATGGCTTTAAGTGAGGTGGTAATGGAGCTGTGATTTTGCTCCTTTGAGAACTTTTTTCCCTTGGCTGCTGGTACTGGCGCTTAAACTCAGGGACATGGGTATTCCTGAGCTTTCCATTCAAGGCTGGTGCTCTTATCACTTGAGTGACAGTTCCACTTTTTTTTTTTTAATCACTTGAGCCACAATTCCACTTTGATTTTTTTTTTTCCCGATATATCAGAGATAAGAATCTCCTGGACTTTCTTGCTCAGTCTGGCTTTGAACTGTGATCCTCAGATTTCAGCCTTTTAGGTAGGTAGGATTATAGGTGTGAGCCACCAGTGCCTGGCTGAATACTTTTCATAGGTGATGCTGCTTTTGGAGTAAAAGTGACTTCAAGATATTAGTCTTCCCTTCCCATTCTTTGTCAGTTTTCGTATTGTTTAATGTTACGTTGGGAGATACAGGAATTAAAAGTAAAGTAAAAGTCATTGTACCTCTTTTTGAAAAATTTTTCTTCCAGTGCTAGGGATCAGATCATCCTTATTGTTCAGACTGACATAGAATTCATTATACATCCAGAGTCTGGCCTTGGACTCCTTCTCCTACCTTGGGATTACAGTCATATGCCGCCATCCCTGGCTTCAGCTTCAATTAAAGCAGAAAAAACAAAGTACTATATGCATTTTCACAAGGTAGCCTAGGATATACTGTTTATTATTCAGCAATGTTCTGGCTCTATTCATGTAGGTAATATGGCAGATGAATAATGAGACATTACATTCTTTGTAGGATGATACACAGCTATTTCAAGTCCAATTGAATCTAAAGTTAAAAAGTACATATATTAGAAGAGAAAATAAAGCTATAGGGCTAGGTTCAGTCAGTCTCTAAAGAATAGATTAAAAAAAATTGAAACTGTGGGGCTGGAGATGTAGCTCAGTGGTGGAGTACTTGCCTAGCAAACATGAAATCCTGTGTGTGCGCGGAGTGCATGCATAGGAATTGAAGCCAAAATGAAGGTTTATGAACTGCCATACTGTCTCCTTATTTACTATCTATCTCTAGCTCTCTGTTCCATTATTTAATACTTTTTCTGTAGAAGAATATACCAAAGGTAAAGCTTCATGCCTGATAGTTGGACTCAGTACTGAAACTGTCTTGGGATGTCCAAGTATATGAGGTCTTAGAGGCTTCACTTTCTTTTCAGGGACAGAAAGGAACAAACTCCTCACAGGAACACAATAATACTGATCTGACATCATCAACCTCTGTTCATTTATCATTTACTTCTCTTAGTTTCACAGCTGCATTATCTTTTTGTTGTTGTTGTTGGTGGTGGTGGTGGTCATAGGGTTTGAACTCTGGGCCTGAGCGCTATCCCTCAGCTCTTCAGCTCAAGATGAGCCCTCTACCACTTGAACCACAGCACCACTTCCAGTTTTCTGAGTGGTTTATTGGCTTTGAACTGCAATCCTCAGATCTCAACCTTCTGAGTAGCTAGGATTACAGGCATGAGCCACCAATGCCCGGCCGCATTATCTATTAAAGCCTACATTATAAATGGGACTTCTGCTATGCTACTCACACTAATTTTCATCTTTTACTTATGCTGGTACAGTTAATAAGATAATTTTTTGTGCTTAAGTAGATACTCCCCTCTTTTTTTTTTTTTGGTACTGGGGATGGAACACAGGATGTTGTACTTGCTAGGCAAACATTTTGTCATTGAGCTACATCCCAGCCCCAGAAACTTTATTTGAAAATGTAAACTTTAGCCGGGCGCTGGTGGCTCACGCCTGTAATCCTAGCTACTCAGGAGGCTGAGATCTGAGGATCTCGGTTCAAAGCCAGCCCAGGCAGGAGAGACTGTGAGACTCCTATCTCTAATAAACCACCAGAAAACCGGAAGTGGCGCCGTAGCTCAAGTGGTAGAGCGCTCGCCTTGAGCTGAAGAGCTGAGGGACAACGCCCAGGCCCAGAGTTCAAGCCCCACGACCTACAAAAAAAAAAAGAAAAAGAAAAAAGAAAATGTAAACTTTAGCTGGTTGTCAGTAGCTCACGTCTGTTAATCTCAGCTACTCAGAAGGCTGAAATCTTGAGGATTGTGGTTCAGAGTCAGCCTGGGCAGGAAAGTATGTGAGACTCTCATCTCCAATAAATGACCAAAGAACAAAAAAGCCAGAAGTGGGGCTGTGGCTCAAGTGGTAAAGTGCTAACCTTGACAGCGCCTAGGCCCTGTGTTCAGTGAAGCTCCCTGGATAGCACCAAAAAGAAGTAAACTTTATTGTAAAATAAATGTATACTTACATTATTACAGGAAACAATTTGAATTTAAGAAGTAATTATCACATCCTAAGTGTACTTTTCTCTTTTTGTGTCATTGATGGTTATCATTTTGGTAGAATATATGATGATAGTAATAAGGAATTATAATTGGTGGCTGGTTGAAGGGTGTGGGTTTTTTTACCCCTAAACTCAAATAGCTATGGTTTTGAGTGCTTGCTTTGTACTTTGTACAAAGCACTTTGTATTTTGCTGCCTCTGTACTTACACTGTGAGTATTTTTCTACACTTTCACTTCTTAATTATTGTAGAAAAGGTAAATATTAAAATTAAATTCAGCCGGGTGCTGGTGGCTCATGTCTGTCATCCTAGCTACTCAAGGAGGCTGATATCTGAGGATTGTGGTTCAAAGCCAGCCTAGACAGGAAAGGCTGTGAGACGCTATTTCCAATAAACCACTCAGAAAACCAGAAGTGACGCTGTGGCTCCAGTGCTGGTAGAGCGCTAGCCTTGAGCTGAAGAGCTGAGGGACAGCGCCCAGGTCCAGAGTACAAGCCCCATGACCAAAATAAAATAAAAATAAAATTGAATTTAATATAAGCAGGTTTTGAGGATTAAATTCTTTTTTCTTGATTGAAGTTTATTTTGTATGTGTGTTTATAAATATTCAGGTGTTTTCAAATACACTTTTGGCTGATCTGAGCCAGTTTGTATTTGTTTTTTTTTTTTTGGGGGGGGGTGTCTGGTAGTGGGGCCTGAACTCTGGGCCTGGGCGCTGTCCCTCAGCTCTTCAGCTCAAGACTAGCACTCTACTACTTGAGCCACAGCGTCACTTCCAGCTTTTTTTTCTTTTTGCTTATGTGGTGCTGAGGAATCAAACCCAGGGCCTCAGGCATGCAAGGCAAGCGCTCTACCACTGAGCCACCTTCCCAGCCCCTGTATTTGGTTTTATACACATTTTTATTCAGGCTTCATAATCATAATCTGTTCCCTTCAGGCCCCACGATCGACCCCCCCAAAAAAAAAAAAAAAAAAAGTCTCACAGACTTTTCTGCCTGGGCTGGCTTTGAACTGTGATCCTCAGATCTCAGCCTCCTGAGTGTCCAGGATTACAGCCGTGAGCCACTGGCGCCTGGCTCATTCTAGGTCTTTAATGAGAGTGTATATTTTGCACAGTGCAATGCAACCCAGCCATGTTTGGTAATTCCTTTTAGGCTTAGCTTATTGTTTTTTTTTGGACACTAGGTGTTGCCAAATACAGGTTATTGCTTTTACTTTTGGTGAGAAGGCCCAGTGTCCTAAACATGGGATTGTAATACAAGAAGGTGGTGGTTTCATCCTTTATCTTCAGCTTTCTTGGTGTAATGGGAGATTATCAGCATGCATCATGATCGGGTTACCCCATCCGTACAGTTCTACAACCTATTTTAGTTTCAGAGTTAACACATTATCTGCTTTTTTTTTCTTTAAATTTTTAAAATTTCCTTTTATATTTTGTATTGCTCTTTTTCTCTTTCCTCTCTCTTCATCTTCCTCTCTCTCCTGCCACCTCCTCCGCTTCCCTCCTTCTCACCTTCCCTCCCTCCCCTCCAACCTCTCTCACAATACTGAGGTTTGAACTCAAGGCTTGTGCTTGCCAGGCAAATACTGAGCAATGCCTCTAGTCCTCTCTGTTTTTAAGAAATGGAGGAAGGCTGGGAATGTGGCTTAGTGGTAGAGTCCTTGCCTAGCATGCATGAAGCCCTGGGTTCGGTTCCTCAGTACCACATTACCGGAAAAAAAGCCAGAAGGGGCACTGTGTCTAAACTGGTAGAGTGCTCTCCTTGAGCAAAAAAGCAGCTCAGGGACAGTGCCCAGGCCCTGAGCTCAAGTCCCAGGACTGGCAAAAAAGGAAACAAAAAAGAGACAGAGGAATCAGAGATGTGTCATTGAAGAGCCAGTATTTTTGTCAACTATCAAATATTTATGAAGTTAATGATCAGGCCTCACTGGGAGTTTCTATTTATTGACCAGTTCAAGAGAGACCCATCATTTCAAAGGCAATTTTATTTTGAAAGTTAGTACAATGAAAATAAGCACTGAGACAGTAACAAAATGAGTCATCTCTTAAACATCTATTTCCATGGAAGAAATAGGGATAAAGTTAACAGTTAAGGGCTAGGGATGTAGTTCAGTGGTACAGCATATGCCTAGCATGTGCAAGGATCTAGATTTGATCTCTAACATTGGGGGGGCGAGGTAAGAATCAGTGTGGTATTATCATTGTGTCTGCTTGCCATAACTTCATGAGCGTTATTTTCACTTACTAGACTGTTTTCTCAATTAGCCAGTTGTATTTGATCCGGGTAGCTGTGTTCTACCAGTGTGGTAGTTAGTGCATTCTTGTAATTCCAGCATTTAGGCTCAGGCTTTAGGAGGATCTTCTGTTACAGACCAAGTAGCCTGGGATAAGTAGTGAGACCCTATCTCAAACAAAGCGAAACAAGTATCTATCTTCTAACATCTGTAAGTTAAGTAGGTTGGACCAGGTCAAGTTACCACATGAACTCTCCCCTCACCCTGCTTTGTCTTTCATACCCTGCTTTGGGTCATTATGAGTCTTTCCCCATCCCTAAAATAGGACTGACTTTGCTGTGAATGTTCTACCCCTACCTTTTGACCATTCATTCATTCATTCCAGGCCTGAGGCTTGAATTCAGGGCCTATGCACTGTCCCCGAGCCTTTTTGTGCTCAAGGCTAGCGCTTTGCATGGACTAGCTTCAAACTGTGATCTTGAGATATCGGCTTCCTGAGTAGCTAGGATTACAGGCATGAACCACTGGCACCTGGCATAACAAAAAATTTTATTTGGCTTCTAATAATACATAGTGGAGGCTTGGAGTGCTCTTTTAAAAACTTTATTTCAGCAATGACTTCCATACTCTGTGTGTGTGTGTGTGTGTGTGTGTGTGTGTGTGTGTGTGTGTGTGTGTATGTCTGCGCGCGTGTGCATACATGTGTGCATACATGTGTGCATGTGTGCACGTGCTGCACATGTGGCCTATCTTGGAGCTTGAATATAGGTCCTGGGCACTGTCCCTGAGCTTTTATGCTCAAGGGTGGTGCTCAACCACTTGAGCCACACCTCCACTTTAGCTTTTTAGTAGTTAATAAGGGTCTCACAGGCTCTCCTGCCCCAGACTGGCTTTGAACCATGCCTCAGTCTCCTGAGTAGCAAGGATTGTAGGCATGAGCTACCAGCACATGATGCATTTTGGTATTTTTTAGCTGTTTTTGAGTTATCTACTACTTAGGGGTTACAAACTGATGACTCCCTATTTCACTTGCATGTTCATTTGGTTTTAAAAAGCTCTTTCAGTTATAAAGCAAATGAATTGGCAACAGAGATGACTTTCATTCATATAGTGCTTCTGTTTTCTGATACTGAGTTAAGAATTAGTTGGGTGCTGGTGTGTCTCACACATGGAATGCTACTACTCAGGAGGCTGGAAAATCTCAACTCAAAGCCTTTCAAAACTAGACTCCCTTCTTCAAAATAACCAGTGAAGACCAGGCCTGGAAGTGTGGTTTAAGTGGTAGACCGACAGCCATGAGCCAGAAAACTGTGAGAGCAAAGGCCCTGAGTTCAGGCCCAAATCCAAAAAAGTGTGGGAGGAGGAAATTAAATTTTAATGATTTGTTAATTTAGTTTTCAGAAAGTCTATAAAAGCATTTTGAAGCCAGGCACCAGAGGCTCATGCCTGTAATCCTAGCTACTCAGGAGCCTGAGATTTGAGGATTACGGCTCAAAGCCAGCCTAGGCAGGGAAGTCCTAGAGACTCTTATCTCCAATAAAGCACTAGAAAACTGGAAGTGGCGCTGTGGCTCAAGCAGCAGAGTGCTTGCCTTCAGCCGAAGAGCTCAGGGACAGTACCCAAGCCCTGAGTTCAAGCCCCACGACCACCACCACCACCACCTCCAACAAAAAAATGCATTTTGAATGCCAGGTACTGGCGGATCACATGTGTAATTCAGATGTAATTCAGGAGACTGAGATCTGAGGATCATGGTTCAAAACCAGCTCGGGCAGGAAAATCTCCCAATGAACCACCAGAAAACTGAAGTGGAGCTGTGGCTCAAAGTGGTAGAGCCTTAGCCTTGTGTGAAAGAGCTCAGGGATAGCACGCAGGCCCTGAGATCAAGCCCTACAACAGGTACCACCTCCCTTGAAAAATAAAATATATGTATGAGCTAAACAATTTTCAATCTAAAAAGAAATCAATGTGTTTTGCACGTCAGAATCCTCTTGCAGATACTTTGGCTAGCCTTTAGTTTAGACTAAGAATAGTTGAAGCCATCCCTTTTGAGATTCTAGAAGTATGTACTGATAAAGATTAGTTTCATTATTTGCAGAATCAAGTGGTCTGATTTGAAATACGGGCCTCTGTACCCTTTTTCAGGTTTACCAAATCAGATTCTGGGTGTAGGATTTTTAATGTATTTTAAGCCATCTTTTCTAGTAGTTATTCACTGTAAAGTTTTTTTTTAAATCAGAACTGAAAATTTCAAATTGTAGGCCAGAGCCAGCTCTGGAACACCAAACAAAAGAGGCTGGGCATTGTAGTGTACATCTGTAATCCCAGTACTCAGGAAGCTGAAATGCAAAGCCAGCCTGGGTTGCAGAGTGAGGCTGATGGGGACAAGCCATTAAACCAGTAAAAACCCTACAAGGGAATGGAGAAGATACTAGTGTATTTCACATAGTGAGAATGAGTTGATTTATGAAGTGTCTATTGATCTATATATATGAATATGAGGGATGTATATTTACCATGGCTTGTGACTAAAAAAAAAAAAATAGAAGACTTGGAAGTTGGCAAGATATATAGCATGTTTTCCTTCATTTGTATATTTCATGGCCAGCAAGTTCCTGGAACTAAAATAGGTACTGATGAACATCCAGATATCATTTAAAACTCTTACTATTGGATTGGAATCTATAAGATTATTTATTATTATTATTGTTATTTTGTTGGTTATGGGGCTTGAACTCAGGGCCTGGGTGCTAAGACTTTCTTGCTCGAGGCTAGTGTTCTATTACTTTGAGCTACAGCTTTACTTTCAGTTTTCTGGTGGTTATGGAGATGAGTCTCAAGCACCTTCCTGCCTGGGCTGAATTTGAACCTGCGACCCTCAGATCTTAGCCTCCTAGGTAGCTAGGATGACAGGTGTGAGCCACTGGTGTCTGGCTGGGATTCTATAAGCTTACTAGCTGAATAGTAATCCAAAGCAAGTTATTTCAACTTGTGTGTGTGTGTTGAGTGTGTGTGTAGTGGGGTGTGGGTGGGTGGATGGGAGTGTGTATATGAGTGTGTGGATGTGGGTGTGGTGTTGGCACTAGGGCCTTGAATTCATGGCCTTGTATTCTCATTTAGTCATTTAGCTTTTTTGCTCTCAACTAGTGCTTTACTATGCATAAGCTACACTTCCAGTCCAGTTTTTTGCTGGTTAATTGGGAATAGAGTCTCATGGGCTTTTTGTGGCTTTGAGCCACAATTCTGTATTTTAGCCTTCTGAGTAGCTAGGATTACAGGCCTGAGCCACTGCTACCCAGCTTATTTCAGCTCGAAGGTACCTGATATCTTCATTTTAAGTGAGGATTTTAATGTATATTTACTCTAGAGTTGTTCAACATAGTAAGTGATTTAATATATGTAAAATAATTTGAATAATCTCTGTCCTCTAAGCATTTGATATTTTTATTTTTATATGGGCCTAGTATATTTATTTTTTGGAAATTTTATTTTTCATATAATTTAGAGCCTATGTAGGTTTACTATTTGGACTATATGAGCTTTTTTGGGGGGGGGGTCAGTCATGGGGCTTGAACTCTGGGCTTGGGCACTGTCCCTGCGCTCTTCAGCTCAAGATGAGTGCTCTACAGCTTGAGCCACAGCACCACTTCGGGTTTTCTAGTGGTTTATTGGAGATAAGAGTCTCATGGACTTTGCTGCCCAGGCTGGCTTTGAACCATGGCCCTCAGATCTCAGCCTCCTGAGTAGCTAGGATTACAGGCATGAACCACCGGCGCCCGGCTTTTTTTTTTTTTTTAAATTATCACAAGAATTACTTTTTCCTAGTGTCAAACAATTCTGAAAGTCATTTTGTTCTTTTGTAGCCAGACAACAAAAACAAAAAGAAAATAAGTGATTTTTTAAAAAAAGATGTTTAATGTATGACTTTTCTGTCTCCCTCTCTATGATTCTTTTTTTTCCTCCCCTATGATTCCTTTATTTCCTTTTCCTAGCCAGAGCAGTAAAAATAGATCTGGTTTCCCCGGTTATCACAGCTTGTAACAAAAAGCTTTTTGATGAAGTTGGCCAGTTGGGTTAATAGGATGAGATCATTCTTTTCGAAGTAGTGTGTAATGTTCTAAATATTTGTTGAGACAAAAGCATGCCAGACAGGCTGACTGCACAATAGGGCTAACTTCGTGGTTATGTTCAGGGCAGTAGTGTGGGTTTTCTGTTTGATAGAATACTTACTGATACAGAGAGCAAGGTGAAAGGTACTTGGCATTCTAGCTGGCTGGCCACGTGTAGAAAGAGATTAGAATGATACAGGGACTCAGGATACTCCTAAGGGAACTTAGGTGTAGGCCATCACAGCCTAATAATGACAAATTACATGAAACTGAGTAGTTCTTCTATGTTTAGGTTAACACATTGTTAATTAAAAACTAGTAGCTTGAAATTGGAGAGAAAGAAATATTCTGGAGTTTGATCTCAGGGCCTTATGTTTGCAATCACTCTACCACTGAAACTTCGACTTTTTTTTTTCTCCCCTCGTTTTGTAAATGCTTAGACGTTGTTAAATACTGAAATGGTACTAGCCATTGAAGTATTTGATTATAATCATTAGGTAAACTCTCTGACCCTATTACAAACACACATTGTGTAGATATGTTGAAATTATAATACTTTTACTTTTTATAAAAATATGCCAATCTAAAGATGTTGTGTACCTTTGACTACTCAGACTTTATTTTTTTATTTTTATTATTTTTTTTTTGGGTCCGGTTGTGGGGCCTGAACTCTGGGCCTGGGCGCTGTCCCTCAGCTCTTCAGCTCAAGGCAAGCGCTCTACCACTGAGCCACCTTCCCAGCCCCTCAGACTTTATTTTTATTTTATTTTTTTGCCAGTCCTGGGGTTTGAACTTGAGGGTATGGGCACTGTCCCTGAGCTGCTTTTGCTCAAGGCTAGCACTCTTATCTACCTTTTCTGTTTATGTGGTACTGAGGAATCGAACTCAGGGCTTCATGCATGCAAGACAAGCACTCTACCACTAAGCCACATTCTCAGCCCTGATTACTCAGACTTTAAGCATGAATGTTTGTCTATTTAATTTTCACTTATACAAAAATGTCAAAATTGGGCATGTTAATGTGGTTAGTGTAAGGTCTGCCCTGGTCCACACAGGCCCTGTGCAGATATCTCCCTTGCCCTTTGGCTAAGTTTCTGCCCAGTATCTGTGTTACCTAGGTATCTGGCACACCTGGAAGCAATCATCTCCCCCTCCTGCTAGCTCACATCTGGGGCTGCCCCTGTCACATGGCTCCCATCTGACCTTAGGAGGGTCCTAGGCTCTGAGGTCATATCCAATACAGTGTGGCCACACCTTTCCCCCACCTGGCTACATCACTTCTCATCCCTGGCCTAGATAAGTCCTGGCCTGGGGGTGGTCTCCCCTCTCGGCCATGCCTCTTCACCAAGCTTGGCGGGGGCTGCAGTTCAGTAAATAAACTTCTTTTCCTGCGTGGCGTGGCATTCTCTATTGGCTACCTAATTAAACCTAGCTTATTTAATTTACCTTAAAGTTAGTGTTCAATGCAAATGTATATATATACAACGTTTAACTAAAAATGTATTGATGGGGTTGAGAATGTGGCTTAATAGGTGGAGTGCTTGCCTAGCATGCATGAAGCCCTGGGTTCCATTCCTCCTAGTACATATACAGAAATAGCCAGAAGTGGCACTGTGGCTCAAGTGGTAGAGTGCTAGCCTTGAGCAAAAGAAGCTCAGGGACAATGCCCAGACCCTAAGTTCAAGTCCCAGGACTGGCAGGGGGAAAAAAAAAAAAAAAGGTATTGATGCTTCAAGCATTTACCTTTTTTTTTTTTTTTTTGGTGGCGAAATCTTTGCGATCCTCTCTTCAAGTTTGTTGGGATGTTCAGTATATAATGTTATCTGTAGTCACTTTATTTTGCAATAGAACTCAAGAGTTTCTTGCTTTGGGATTTTCCTCAGATCTATTTGTGTTGAAATAAACAGTTACTCAAGAATGGTGTCTCAGCCAGGTGCCCGTGGCTCAGGACTATAATCTTAGCTACTCAAGAGGCTGAGATCTACGGATTATGGTTCAGAGCCAGCCTGGGCAGAAGACTCTTTATCTCCAATTACCCACCAGAAAACCTGGAAGTGGAGCTATGGCTCAAGTGGTAGAGTGCTAGCCTTGACCTGAAGAGCTCAGGGACAGCGCTCAGGCCCAAAGTTAAAGCCCTGTGACCAATTAAAAGAAAAAAAAATGGTATATCTTCCTTGAAAAAAATTAAAAAAAAATTGATACATAGTAATTATATAGGGGGGTTTCATTATGGTGTTTTGGTGTTTGTGTTTTTGGGGGGAAGTCACACTCAGAGCCTGGGGACTGTTCTGAAGCTTTTTGGCTCAAGGTTAGTCACACCCCTACTTCCAGCATTTTGGTGGTTAATTGAAGGTAGGAATCTCACAGATTTTCCTGCTCAGGCTAGTTCAAACCTCAATCCTCAGATCTCTGCCTCTCCTCTTGAGTAGCTAGGATTACAGAGGTTTCATTATGGTATGTACATGCATACATATGATATGCTTTAATCAAATCCACCCCCTTAACTACAGATTTCTTGGCAGTGATTTAGTTAGTGAATCAAAGCAGCTATAGTGTTGCTATATTTAGACTTGTCCTTTCTTTAATTTGTGACTTTGGGTTTGAATTTCTTTTTATTTCATTATACTTTGATTATTTTTGAATGATTAGGTCTATTGCAAAAAAAAAATCTTCCAGTGCTTGAGTAAGACAATAGGATATCGAACATAGCTAACATCAGAGCCACAAAGTCATTGTCCACCCACGTTCAGTCTATCAGCCCACTGGCAGAAGGGAGAACAGACAAACTTTATACTGTCTTTTAAAGGTCAGCATATGTAGACTTTCAGAGCAGTCAAGAAACACATTCCATTGAGGAGACAAAGTTCACTTTGCCTCCTACCCACTTAAGATTAAACTTGGAGAGTCAGCAAAAGTTTTTAAGTTGATGTTAGCTGCTGTTTTAGAGTTATCTCCATCCTTTTCTTCCTCCTTCCTTTTTTTTTTTGACAATTTTTGGAGCTAGTCCTAGGGCTTGAACTCAGGGCCTGGGCATTATCCCTGTGCTTTTTTGCTCAAGGCTACCACTAGAGCTACAGCTCCTCTTCCAAGTTTTTGGTGGTTAATTGGAGATAAGTGTTTCATAGACTTTTCTGCCAAGGCTGGCTTTGAATTGAAAACCATGATTGCCAGATCTCAGCCTCCTGAGTAGCTAGGATCACAGCCACTGGTGCCCAGTTAGTTTCCGACTCTCTCTTCTTCCTTTTGTGATGCACCATACATACATACATATGTATATATAAGATTACATAAAATTTAGGCATGTATATGTATATATATCCATATATACATATACATACTTTTACATCTGTAAATACAAAACTTTTTTTTGTCGGTAGTGGGACTTGAACTCTGGGCTTGGGCGCTGTCCCTGCGCTCTTCAGCTCAAGGCTGGTGCTCTACCACTTAAGCCACAGCGCCACTTCTAGCTTTCTGGTGGTAATTGGTGATAGGATTCTCATAGAACTTTTGGTTAGATATCTGCTAATGGTGAATGATTTTCTATTAATTAGAAGGATTACAGATAAATGTACTAAGTACTGTTGTAACTTTTTTTTTTTAATGCTTTCTGCTTTTGAGTACCCAGGAGTTAAATGTCAGTGAGAATCTTAAGATTTGTTTTATTGTTATTGAGATAAGATTGGATATTCGCTCTTAAGGTTGGTTATATCAGAAATCTAAGTGCTGTGTCATTGTCATCTCTTATTTTGGCTTACATAAACAGACTTCAACAGACATGCTCTCTGTGTCACATGATTACCAGTGGGATGTCTCTAGTGTAGATTATGCTTCTAGAAGAGTTTGGTCAAGAAATGTGACAGGCTGGAATCAGTTTATAGATCCGAAATGCATTCAGTCCTCAATACCAGGTTGCTGGCTAGTTCTTGTAAGTAAGCAAGCTAGACTTCTGAGCTTTGTGGATGCAAAGCTTTGCGTGTGTTAGTATGTGTGTGCATGTGTTTGCAGTGTGTCTATATCTTAGAGACCAGGGCTCCCTAAAATAGCCATGGGGAAAGGGAACTCTTTGTTTTTGGGGACTATGTGGAAATAATCTGAAACTTTCAGCGTGTTCTTTCATGTAGGAAATTTAGCCTCAGCTAGGCTAAAAAGTCAAGGGCTTTCTCTCCTGTGATGAACAGGACAAATGGTTAAGAATAGAGCCCTGCTGCCTGGAAATCCCATCTGTTTTTTTAATAGTACAGCTGTTGTCTTTGCAGTGTATGGGGAGGCACCTGGGGGTGGAAAGTTAATATATTCTTCAGGGAGCCTAGAGTTAATTAATTGCTTAGGATTTTCAAGATCCTGCTGAGTAGTCTATTGCCATTTTCCCAAGCCATCTAAGCAGAAGCAAGAGAAATTCACATTTACCTAAGGGATCATATGTGCTGCTCAATTGTATAACTTGGTAACTCATTTTAGAGAGCTTTTCTAATGAGGGATTTGGTTTTACTTTGAATGAAAATAGCATGTTGATTGAAATCGTTTTTCTGGTTCAACAAAATAAAAACCCAGTTATCAGGCAAATAAGACCCAGCTTGGTAATGTAGTATACCTCTGAAAGAAATATATGAAAATCCCTTAAAAACAAATCGAAATTAAAGTTAACATTTAGTGACAAAAAGCTTAACTTAAAAAAAAAATCTGATGTCCAATAGAAAGTCAGTGTGCAAACTATACCTTTAAACTTCTCTGATTATAAATGGTCTCTTGCGGCTGGCTGGGCCGCTGGTTTCCTTCCAAGCACTCCATTTTGTCCCCAGCATTCTCACAGTTAGTTGTCCTAGCGTAGCAGTTTACTGTGCTGACTTCAGAATCCCATGTCATTTCAATCAGTCATGGGTTAAAAAAAAAAAAAAGGTGAGAAAATACTAACCTGGCTATGTATACCTCTTTGTCTCGTCCATAGCTCCAATTTTCCTAAAAAGGGTAGGATATCTGGTATAAAGAAAAATTTAGCTCAGTGTTTTGAGTGGGTTCCTTTAATAATAATGAGAGTTAGCCCGGTGCTGGTGGCTCACTCCTGAAATCCTAGCTATTCCAGAGGCTGAGATCTGAGGATCATGGTTCAAAGCCAGCCTGGGCAGGAAACTCCGTGAGACTCTTTATCTCCCTATTAACCACCAGAAAACTGTTTCCAGTGGTGCTGTGTTTCAAGTAGTAGAGCGCTTGCCTTGAGCCGAAGAGCTGAGGGACAGTGCTCAGGCCCAGAGTTCAAGCCCCACAACGGACAAAAAAACAAAACAAAACAAAAATAATGAAAGTTAGGTTGGACATGATGGTACATACCTATAGTTCCATCTACTCCAAGGCAAAGGTAGGGAGGCTTCCTGGAGCTGAGGAGTGAGAGAGAGAAAGAGAGAGAGAGAGAGAGAGAGAGGAGAGAGTCTGTGTCTGCCTACTACCTCTGAGGCCCCAAGTTCAAAATCCTAGCTTCATCCCCTCAAAAATATTAGATGTGAACATTTTAAATTTATATAGATCTTGAACCTTGACAATGTTTAATAGATTCTAAAGTTTGTAAATTAGATAAAGAAAACTATACAGCAGAAAATGCTTGTGACCTCAGAATATATTTTTATTTACCGCGTATGAGCACATAGCTATTCATAGTAGATAAACACTAATGAACAGACCAAGATTCTGCCTTATCATCCCTTCACTTTCTTTCTGCTTTCGTTTACTAGTTGAATGTGTGCTAGTGCATGTGTGTGCGCATGCTGGTACTGGGACTTGAACTCTGACTTGTGTTCTATTTTAGCCACATCAGGCCATGCTGATTAATTGGGAGAGAATCTTTGGGACTTTTCTGCCTATGTAAACTGGGCAGAACATAGACTTTTCTTTTTTTGCCAGTCCTGGGGCTTGAACTTGGGGCCTGATTGCTGTCCTGAGCTTCTTGTGCTCAAGGCTAGCACTCTTACCCATTTGAGCCACAGCGCCACAGCGCCACTTCCGGCCTTTTCTGTGTAAGCACTCTATCACTAAGCTACACTCCCAGAACATAGAATTTTTGTCTGTGAACTACAGTCTTCAGAACTCAGCCTCCTGAGTAGGTAGGATTTCAGGAGCCTCTGACATCTGAGAGTGTATTCCTTTCCTTTTCCTTTTTCCTTTCCTTTTTTTTTTTTGTTTTTTTTTTTTTTGCTGGTCCTGGAGCTTGAATTTAGGGCCTGGGCACTGTCCTTGACCCTCTCTGTGCTCAAGGCTGGTGCTCTTCCACTTGAGCCACAGCATCACTTCCTGCCTTTTCTGTTTATGTGGTGCTGAGGAATCAAACCCAGGGCCTCATGCATGCTAGGCAAGCACTCTACCACTGAGCCACCTTCCCAGCCCTTGTACTTATTTTCAAAACCTTTCTAGTCAGGTAATTTCTCTTCAGGCTTGGGGAGAGATCAGAGATCCAAAGTGCAATGCTTGAAAACCATGTATTCTCTTAGTGTGCCTGGTTAGGTAATAGAGGGCTTATTTTTCTGGTAGAATGGTGACAAGTCTACGTTGTTGATGTTAGCCAGAACTGGATGGGATTTAGGATTGAGTCAACTTGACATAAGCAGGATATGGTGCACTGGTTGGTGACTTTGAGTCTCCAAGGTTTTGACTTTGCCTGCTTTTGTTTTTTGAGATAGTGTTTCACTGTATAGTCTAGTACTAGCAGGCTTTGAGCTCTCAATTTTCTTGCTTCAGTCTCCTGAGGTCAGAATTACAAGTATGAGCCATCACACCCAGCCCCAAGCAATTTTGGACGGTTTGCCTTTGTGAGTAAGTGGGTGGGTGAGTGTGTGTCTGTGTCTCCATGTGTTCCTGTATGCTTGGGCTTGGGCTTGAGCTCAAGGCCTGGGCATTGTCTGAGAGCTTTTCTGCTCAAGGCTAGCATTCTACCACCAGAGCCACAGCTCCACTCCTGACATTTTTGGTAGTTGAAGTTGAGCCTCACCAGACTTTCCTGCACAGGCTGGCTTTGAACCGTGATCCTCAGATCTCAGCCTCTCCTGAGTAGGTAGGATTACAGGTGTGAGTCACTTGCACCCAGCAAGCTTTTGCCTGTTAATACACATGATGTATATAATTGAGAATTCTAGATACATAAAATAATATTTGTACATATTCACATTGAGGTTCTTTATGAGATTTATTTTTAATAGTTAAAGTGATGAAACTGAATTACAAGTAGATCATAGAATAAACAATCAGAGGAATCACTTAACACTCTCATTTTACAGATTTAGGGAATTCAGCTCTGTAAGGTGACTCATTCAAGGCCACAGTGAGTGTCAGATTAAACTAATAGGAAAGCTGTATATTCAGTTTTTACATTCTCTTGCTCTGACTCACAAGTCTGTTTAAAGTTAATTTCATTGTTTATACAGATAGAAGGATAATATGGTCAGTGAGATAAGGTTTTAGAAGTAAGACTTGTTATTCACAAAGCTATAGTTTTATTTTTTTAAATCTGAAGTCCAGATTTGAGGATAATTTGGTGTCATATAAATTATTATTATTATTTTTTTTGTTGGTCGTGGGGCTTGAACTCTGGGCCTGGGCGCTGTCCCTCAGCTCTTCAGCTCAAGGCGAGCGCTCTGCCACTTGAGCTACAGTGCCACTTCCGGTTTTCTGGTGGTTATTGGAGATAGGAGTCTCACAGTCTTTCCTGCCCGGGCTGGCTTTGAACTGTGATCCTCAGATCTCAGCCTCCTGAGTAGCTAGGATTATAGGCGTGAGCCACCAGCGCCCGGCTTGGTGTCATATAAATTATTAAGTACCTTGAAATATTCTGTAATTGTGACATGGAATTCATACATGAATTTTTTTTTTGTAGGCTGAAACACTTGTAGAACAAGTTTTAACAATTTTTTATAGCACTTAAAGAATTTATATAGCACTTAAAGAATTTATTATACTTGGACATATTTTGGAATTGAATAAAATAGTGGTGATCACTTTTATATATTGAAATCAGGCTTTTTCCCCCCCTCTAAACCCAGGACTTTATCTCTATCACTCTATTAGCGTTGCCTTCATAGAATCCTTTTTGTAAGTAGAATTTGTTTTAGGTTGCACTTCATTTTATGTGTGGTGACAAAAAATGGCCAAGCTGTTGAGATAATAGTCTTTTTTTTTTTTTTTTTTTTCTGTCAGTCGTGGGGCTTGAACTCAGGGCATGGACGCTGTCCCTGAGCTGCTTTTGCTCACAGCTAGCACTCTACACTTTGAGCCACAGCACCACCTCCAGTTTTCTGGTGGTTCAGTGGAGATGAGTCTCATGGAACTTTCCTGCCTGGGCTGGCTTTGAACTGTGATCTCAAATCTCAGCCTCTTGAGTAGCTAGAATTACAGGCATGAGCCACCAGAGCCCATCTGTATTTGTACTTATTATGAAACATTTGAGCATATTGCATTATATAAGAATTGACATTATTTGGGGGGGGGGAAATACACTTATGGCTTTTATAGTATACTATTAAGGATGACACAGATGTCTTCAAGTTTTCTTTGACCTTGAAACTTTAAATATAGACATTTATTTTTAGTATATAACAGTTATCAAAGGTTAACTGGTAATAATAGTTTTCATGAAGTATCTTAGATAGAAAGGGGAAAAGCAAGCTCAGCATGATAGTGCACATCCCAATAATCAGGAAGCTGATATAGGAGAAACACAAGTAAGACTGAGCCAGGTGCTGGTAGCTCATACCTATAATCCTAGTTGCTCAGGAGGCTGAGATCCAAGGATTGGGGTTCAAAGCCAGCCTTGGCTTTTAATTAACCACTCAAAAATCGGAGGTGGAGTTGTGGCTCAAAGTGGTAGAGTGCTAGCTGTGAGCAAAAGAAGCTCAGGGACAGCGTCCAGGCCCTGAGTTCAAGCCCCACGACTGACAGAAAAAAACCAATCCTCCCCCCAAAAAAAGAAAAAACAAAAGACAAAACCAGTATTGCTGGCTTAGACTTTTGTGAAAATGCTTCAATAAACATATTTACACAGCTGTCTTTGTGGTGTATTAATTTACTCTCTTTTGGATATATTGAACTCAAGGATAGGGTTCTACCACTTTGAACCACAGCTTCACTTCTTGCTTTTTGGTGGTTAATTGGAGATGATAATCTCACAGACTTTGCTGCTTGGGCTGGTTTGAACTGTGATTCTCAGATCTCATCATCCTGAGTAGTTAGGAATATAGATGTGAGCCCAGGACCTGTTCTTTTTTTTTTTCATGGCTAAGAATGTTGGACATTTCTTTGTGTATCTTAGTCATTTGTATTTCTTGTGAGATCTGACTGTTCATTTTGCTCACCACTTATTAATTGGATTCTTTGGTCCTTGGCTGTTTTAATTTTTTGAGTTCTTTGTATATTCTGGGTTATTAATCCTTTATCTGTTTAATAGCAAAGTTTTTCTCTTATTCCATGGGTTGTCTCTAGTCCATTTTATCATCAGTTTTGGCTTGTTATCTCATTAAAATTTAATTAATTAATTTTTAGTTTTGAAATTTGAACACAGGACTTTGTGCATGCTTGGCAAACATTCTTTTTTTTTTTTTTTGTCGGTTGTGGGGCTTGAACTCTGGGCCTGGGTGCTGTCCCTCAGCTCTTCAGCTCAAGGCGAGCGCTCTACCACTTGAGCTACAGCGCCACTTCCGGTTTTCTGGTGGTTTATTGGAGATAGGAGTCTCATGGTCTCTCCTGCCCGGGCTGGCTTTGAACCGCGATCCTCAGATCTCAGCCTCCTGAGTAGCTAGGATTACAGGCGTGAGCCACCGGCGCCCGGCTGGCAAACATTCTTATACTATGTTACATCCAAAGTCCTGAAGCATTTTTAGTTAGAAGTATATGGAGAATATTTTCTGATTAAATTCTTGTGTCCGTGTCCGTGTCCGTGTCCGTGTCCGTGTCCGTGTCCGTGTCCGTGTGTGTGTGTGTGTGTGTGTGTGTGTGTGTGTGTGTGTGTGTGTGTGTGTTGTGGGGATTGAACTCTGGGCCTGGGTGCTGTCCCTCAGCTCAAGGCGAGTGCTCTACCACTTGAGCCACAGCGCCACTTCCAGTTTTCTGGTAATTTATTGGAGACAGGAGTTTCACGGGTTTTCCTGCCCCAGCAGGCTTCAAACCACTATCCTCAGATCTCAGTCCCCTGAGTAGCTAGGATTCCCGGCATGAGCCACCAGTGCCCAACTGCCCTTATAATCTTAAATTACCTTAACCTAAATATCTTACTGACATGGCAAAATTATTTAAATAATAAAAAAAAAACAGTGCCAGATAAGCCATTCCTAAAAGCCAGGAAAGACCCAACTTAAGTATTTAAGACTCTTCGTTGCCTCGCAAGGAAACAGGCCAGTTGCTAGTGTCTCACCCCTGTAATCCAAACTACTCAGGAGGCTGAGATTTGAGGATCATGGTTCGAAGCCAGTCCAGGCAGAAAAGTATCCCTGAGACTCTTTTTATTAACCACTCAGAAACTGAAAGTGGCATTGTAGTTCAAAAGAGGTAGAGTCTTGAGCAGAGAACTCAGGGACAGGGCCCAGACCCAGTAACTGGCAAAAACAAAAACAAACAACAGGCCTTTTGTGGCATTGATTATTGAATTCAAAAAACTAGGGCTGGAATGTGCCAAGCTGGGGACCAAGCTTTAACACATGGACTTTTGTGGGATACTGTGAAGAATACTATCCTAATTATAGTGTCCATCTATGACATACTTAAGTTTCATTATCTTGGCTGTTTGGAATTTTGCTGCAAATGAGTAGGGGAATGTGGACACCGTGCGTGCGTGCGTGCGTGCGTGCGTGTGTGTGTGTGTTTTACTAGAGCTTGAATTCCCCTGTGTGTGTGTGTGTGTGTGTGTGTGTGTGTTTTACTAGAGCTTGAATTCCCGTGTGTGTGTGTGTGTGTGTGTGTGTGTGTGTGTGTGTGTGTGTGTGTGTGTGTGTGTGTGTGTGTGTGTGTGTGTGTGTGTGTGTGTGTGTGTGTGTGTGTGTGTGTGTGTGTGTGTGTTACTAGAGCTTGAATTCCCCTGAGCTTTTTTGCTGAAGGCCAGCACTCTGCCACTTGAGCTACAGCTCTACTTGTGGCTTTTTTGATGCTTAATTGGAGATAAAAGTCTTTAGGACTTTCCTTCTCGTGCTGCCTTAGTACTATGATCCTCAGATCTCATCCTTCTGAGTAGCTGGAATTATAGGCATGAGCCACTGTTGCCCAGCAACAGATAATAATAGACATGAGCTACTGGCCCCTGGCTAGTAAGTAATAAGATCTTTTATTTTTATTTTTTTGGGTCAGTTGTGGGGTTGAACTCTGGTCCTGGGTGCTGTTCTTCAGCTCTTCAGCTCAAGGGGAGTGTTCTACCACTTGAGCCATAGTGCCACTTCTGGTTTTCTGGTGGTTTATTGGAAGTAAGAGTCTCATGGATTTTTCTGTCTGTACTGGCTTTGAACCGTGATCCTCAGATCTCAGCCTCCTGAGTAGCTGGGATTACAGGTGTGAACCACTGGTGCCTGGCTCCCTCCCTCCCTCCCTCCCTCCTTCCCTCCCTCCCTCCCTCCTTCCCTTTCTTCCTTCCTTTCTTCCTTCCTTGCCCTTAAGGCTAGCACTCCTACCATTTGAGCCACAGCACCACTTCCAGCTTTTTCTACTTATGTGGTGATAAGGAATCGAACCCAGGGCCTTATGCATGGAAGGCAAGCACTCTACCACTGAGCCACCTTCCCAGCCCCCTTTCTGTATATTCTTTAAAAAATTATTCTAGAACCTGATTTGGAAATGAAGATAAATGGTTTAATTGAAAAGGTATGTGACCTGAAATCAAACAACTTGATTTGAATCTTACTTTGGATAAACTATTTTCCTTATTAAGAAAAACAACAAAGTGTCTTTTGCTTTGTCTTCCTCCTGAAGATATAAGAAAAAAGCAAACTATTTCTGAGCTTTTATTTTTCCTCATCTTTTGAAAAAGGAAGCCTCGTTTGGATCTAGAATTTTCTAGTTTCTTAAGTTTTTTCTTTTCTATTCATTGGTACTCATAGCAAACACCTCTGCGTTTTCCACAGGCATTTGCAGTGCAAAATGGCTGACCTGAGTCTCGCGGATGCATTAACGGAGCCGCCTCCAGAAATTGAGGAAGAGATAAAGCGGGACTTCATTGCCACCCTAGAGGCTGAGGCCTATGATGATGTTGTGGGGGAAACAGTTGGAAAAAGGGAATATATTCCCCTCATGGATGTTGATGAGAAAACTGGGAAAAAGAAGAAATCAGGCTCAGATACTAGCCAGGCTGAAGGTCAGTACATGTATGTGGGTTTGTTCTGTTCTGTTCTTTTTTTTTTTTTTTGCCAGTCATGGGGCTTGACCTCAGGGTCTGGGCACTATCCCTGAGATACTTTTTCTCAAGGCTACCACCCTACCATTTGAACCACAGTGCCACTTCTGGCCTTTTCTGTGTATGTGGTACTGAGGAATCGAACCCAGGGCTCCATGCATGGAAGGCAAGCACTCGACCACTAAGCCACATTCCTAGCCCTGGATGTATGTATTTAGAGTGTAAATTTGGGATTACACATTGTGTCACAATTTTAGAAACGTTAAGGAAACCGAGCTTTTTAGTATTGACTAGTAAAACTCTGTTTAATTAAATTTCTGTTATAATCCAAGAAAGGAGACTCATTACCCTTTACTGTATGACTGTGAGGCTGTAACATCCCCTCTTATACCTCGTTCATTTCTAGATGACCTAATACAATGTAGACTTACTGTATTACATTGTCAGACTTAACTTTTGCACTGAGAAAGGCCTTTTTTTTGGTCGGTCCTGGGGCTTGAACTCTGGTCCTGGGAGCTGTCCCTCAGCTCTTCAGCTCAAGGCTAGTACTCTACCACTCTAGCCATAGCGCCATTTTCAGATTTCTGGTGGTCCATTGGAGATAAGAGTCTCACGGACTTTCCTGCCTGGGCTGATTTTAAGCTGTGATCCTCAGGTATCAGCCTCCTGAGTAGCTAGGATTACAGGTGTTAGCCACCAGGGCCTGCTACAATTCCTCTTTCAAACCAGAAAACATCTATTTCCCCAAGAAGGCTTATTTTTTGCTTTTTTTTTACAGTGTGAAATGGTATTTCAAGCTTATAATGTATAATGTACATGTTGTGGGTGTTTGTTGTTAGTAGATTTGTCATTGTTGTAAGTCTTTTCTGTGGATAATACTGTATTATTTAGTTAATTTTTTTTCTTCAGGAACAGACAAGACCTTTCTCTTCAGCTCTTTTTTTTTTTTTTGGTCTGTCGTGGGGCCTGAACTCTGGGCCTGGGTGCTGTCCCTGAGTTCTTCGGCTCAAGGCTAGCACTCTAACACTTGAGCCACAGCACCACTTCCAGCTTTTTCTGCTTATGTGGTGTTGAGGAATTGATTATTATGTATGCAAGGCAAGCACTCTACCACTGAGCCACCTTCCCAGCCTCCAAGTATAATTCTTCTTCTTATTATTTTTTTGCTAGTCCTAGGGCTTGAACTCAGGTCCTGGACTCTGTCCCTGAGCCTCTCCGTGCTCAAGGCTAGTGCTTTCTACCACTAGAGCCACAGCACCACTTCTATTTTTTCTATTTATGTAGTACTGAGGAATGGAACCCAGAGCTTCATACATGCCAGCACTTTACCACTAAGTCACTTTCCTAGCCATCAAAGTATGTCTTTTTTTTTTTTTTTTTTTTTTTTGTCGCTCGTGGGGCTTGAACTCTGGGCCTGAGCACTGTCCCTCAGCTCTTCAGCTCAAGGCTAGTGCTCTACTACTTGAGGCACAGCGCCACTTCTGCTTTTCTGGTGGTTTATTGGAGATAAGAGTCTCACAGACTTTCCTGCCCGGGCTGGCTTTGAACCTCAATGCTCAGATCTTAGCCTCCTGAGTAGCTAGGATTATAGGCATGAGCCACCAGTGCTGGCTTCAAAGTTTAAGTCTTAAGCACACACGAATCAGGACTCTATGGGGATGAGACCCCCCCCCCCAATATAATATAATATATATATATATAATATAAATATATATTCAGCTATATGTCTTTATACATATTATATATATTTTTTAATGGTTATGAATAGTTGTACAAATAGGTTATAATTCTGTAAGTCAGTTAGGAGTACAGTGCTTCTTGGTCAATGTCACCTCTCCCTTTAAATATGTTTTAACAGGCCTTACAGATGACTTACATGCACATATGAGGTTGACAAACATTAATCCAGATGAAGGGGCTTAAGTAATGAGGATAACTAAGATATACTGCAGAATTTCTTTGTTCAACTGATTGAGCCCTTTCAAGGCACTTTGCAAACAACCAAATTGACCACTAGTGGGCAGTGTGTGCATGTGCCTGACAATACGGAAGAGACTTAATACTGAAGGTTGAGACTGCTTTTGTCTAGAGAGTTCTGTCTCTCTTCCTCATAGCACACATGCCTCTTAGCTTTTTGCTACTTCCCTTCTTTGCTGGGTTGATTTTCCAGGTGTGGGAACCTGAAATCTCTTGACAAGGAAGAATTTAAAAAGTAATTTTGAATAGCCTTATGTCCCAGACATTTTTAAATGTGGAATTTTGGCTGGACGCTAGTGGCTCATGCCAATAATCCTAGCTACTTAGGAGGCTGAGATCCAAGAATCTTGGTTCAAAGCCAGCCAAGCAGGAAAGGCTGTGAGACTCTTACCTACCAGAAAACAAGGTGGCTCAAAATGGTTGAATGCTAGCCTTGAGCAAAAGAGCTCAGGGAGCATACCCAGGCCTGGAGTTCAAGCCCCAAGAGCAACCCCCGCCCCTCCCCACAAAAAATGATATTTTCAGTACTATGTGTTTTTCTTTTTTTGGGGGGGGGGTTCGGTCATGGGGCCTGAACTCTGGGCCTGGGTCCTGTCCCTCAGCTCTTCAGCTCAAGGCTAGCGCTCTACCACTTGAGCCACAGCACCACTTCAGCTTTTTTTCTTTTTGCTTATGTGGTGCTGAGGAATTGAACCCAGGACCTCAGGCATGCAAGGCAAGTGCTCTACCACTGAGCCACCTCCCCAGCCCCATGCTATGTGTTTTTCTGAGAAAGTTTTAATATATGAAATAAGCTTCTCTGGGAAGTCATTGAGAAAAGGAAGTATTACATCTTTTGAGTTAGGATTTACCCAATAATCTAGAATGTTCCAGTAACTCGAATTTAACAAATTTTATCTGGAAGATAAGTTGGCAAACCTCTTATCTGCTCTGAAATCTTATGTTTTGTTGTTAATTGATTTATTTGGGCTCATCTTCAGGCTTGAACTTGGAACTAAATTTTTTTTTTTTCTGTTGTAGGGCTTGAACTCTGGGCCTGAGCGCTGTCCCTCAGCTCTTCAGCTCAAGGCTAGTCCTCTACCACTTGAGCCACAGCACCACTTCCAGTTTTCTGGTGGTTTGTTGGAGATAAGAGTCTCACAGACTTTCTTGCCTGGGCTGGCTTTGAAGCACAATCCTTAGATCTCAGCCTCCTGAGTAGCTAGGATGACCGGCATGAGCCACTGGCAGGCCTAGCTACTAAGTTTTTCTCTGCAAGGATAGCATTTGAGCCACAGCTCCACTTTTGGCATTTTTGGTAGTTTTAGTAGAGATATGAGTCTCACAGATTTCACCTGTTCATGCTGGCTTAGAACCTCGATCCTCAGATCTCAACCTCCCCAACTAGCTAGGATTAAAGATGTGAGCTACCAGCACCTGGCTCTAGATTTTCACTCTAATTATGAAAAACATCCTTTGACAGTGATTCATTGGGAACTATTTGTTTAGCAGGCTGGTAGAGAGGTAGGCAGATTGTCGAAATGTTAGATGTAGTTAGAGCTTCTTAGAAAAGGTTGTATATCTCCAAATTGGCTTATATATATTGGCAGAATTGCAAATCATATTTCATCAAGATTCCTTTTTGGTATAATTCAGCAACTGATTCTGACAGGAAAAGCATAGAAATAAGGCAATTTTCAATATCTTGGGTTCGATCCCCAGTACCAGAAAAGAAAAGAAAGTAAATTAATAAATTAAAAAAAAAAAAAAACCAAATTGGCTGGGTGCCTGTGGCTCACGCCTGTAATCCTAGCCACTGTGGGGGAAAAGATCTGAGGATCATGGTTTGAAGGTGGCCCAGGCAGGAAACATTTTTATCTCCAATTAACCACCACAAGCTAGAAATGGAGGTATGGCTCAAGGTGTTAGAGCACTAGCCTTGAATATTAAAGTTCAAGGACAGCACCCAGTCCCTGAGTTCAAGCCCCAGGATTGGGGCATGGTGATGGTGGGGACCCAAGTTAGAGGACTTGGATCGTCTTATTTGACTTAGTATAATATAAATAATTAAGATAGTGTGGTATTGGCTAAATAGCTAGAACAGCTAAAGAACAGACTAGAAAACCCAGAAATAGACACACTTATAATTGATTTTCCACACCATCGCATATTTGCATAAGCAGTTCAGGATAATCTTTTCAATCAATACTGTTAAATGTTTGGAAATCCCTGTACAGAAATACAATCTAAGACCTTCCATATACAAAGCCTAACTCCAGATATGTTACTGTGGTACTTAACAGACCAACCATAGTGCAGTGAGAATGAATAATTCAGTTCTATTTCTCATTTATCTTTTATTGAAGTTTTAACTATTGAATAGTTTTTATGTATTTTAAGCTAACTTAGTGAAGAATAGCCAAAATTCTACTAGCAAAATGGTAGTTGGCTTCAGTTTTCATTTTCCTATTCCTTTCAGTGAGTAAATTTTTTTTTCTTCTTCCTGTTCTGGGCCTTGAACTAGGGCCTGGGCACTGTCCCTGAGCTTCTTTCTCTCAAGTTTAGAACTCTACCACTTGAGCCACAGCACTACTTCTAGCCTTTTCTGTTTATGTGGTACTGAGGAATGGAACCCAGGGCTTTGTGCATGGAAGGCAAGCACTCTACCACTAAGCCACATTCCAGCCTGGTAATTATTTTTTGTAATTGTTGTAGGTACTTCAGCTTCCAAACCAACAGTTCTAGCCAATGGTGATCATGGAATAGAAGAGATAAATACTACAGGTAAGTGGTTCCCTGGAACCCCCAAATATATAAATGAAACATTCACAATTAAACACCTTGATAGCTCTTCTGAGGAGAATTGTTAATGGAAGCATTTAAGTTTTTCTAAGGACATTGTTGTTTTTGTTGAAGGTATGTAGACCCCCAGAGTGTCTGCCACAAATCTTTTTGCTTTTGGTTCTGGTTTTAAGGCTTAAACTCTGAGCCTCATGCTCTTGCTCCCCCCCCCCCCCCCCCCAAGATTGATGCTCTACCACTTGAACCATATCTCCACTTCTGGCATTTTGGTGGTTAATTGGAGTTTAGAGTGTCACTGCCTTTTCTGCCTGAGCTGACTTCAAACTGAGATCCTCATATCTCAGCCTCCTGAGTAGTAGGATTACAGGCATGAATTGCTGACACTTGACTAACTGTCATACTTCCTTTTATAGTGCCAAAGGAAGAATAAATTTCTTTGATATCCCTTGAGTGTTTATTAGAGTTGCATCTCACAAGAACTGAATCTACATCAAAAGTACTCTTTATAGATGCATCCTATTGTTACACAGAAAACATTTGGCCTCTACAACTCCTTAAAGCTAAAGCAAGTTGCAACCCTGAATGTACACTACCCTACACTAAGTGTGCTTTCCAAAGCCCAATATTAGGAAACGTGTGAGCAATGCTTTACAAGTGTTTTCCTTTGTATTTTGCTCTCAGTCTATTCTTCTATCTTTCCCTTAACTTTTGGCTTTGAAATTTGTCTTTTAACTCTTAGCCTATTATTATTACGTTGATAGTCCTTTCGTACTGAGTTCCTGTGAGTTCCCTCATAACCAGCTAACTAACCACCTGCTCCAAGGTCTTTGTAGTGAGCAAAAGCCAGATCAGGAATCTGTCCAAGGGGAATGTCTTATATAAATCTTTTCTTTAGGGAGCATGTGTGAGAGCCATGTGTTGTCTTTTTATAAATAGCTGCACTTCATTTGCAGTTGTGATCAGGCTGACACTGTTGACCCAAATGAGCTGGCTTCGGCTGCTCAAGCACATGCACTCTCAGCTCAGTGTGCTCTTTACTCTGGGGTATAATATTTGATTCAGATGATTCCAGTGGAGGCCAGCAGAAGACACTTTTTATGTTTCAATTCTTACACAAATACTTAAGCCATGAAAGGTCTTTCTTGAGCCCCACCACAAGATTACTGAGTTCTTTGTTTGAACTCAGGGCCTGGGCACTGTCCCTGAGCTTCTTTTGCTTAAGGCTTGCATTCTACCACTTGAGCCCCACACCACCACTTCTGGCCTTTTCTGTTTATATTGTGGTACTGAGGAATTGAACCCAGGGTTTCATGCTTGCTAGGCAAGCACTCTAGCACTGAGCTACATTCCCAGCTCTGATTTTTGAAGGTGTTTTGAAGGCATCCTAAAAGCCTCCTATTAGCAATAGCAGTTATTCAGGGATCTATTCCTTATTCGGCGACCTTAAGAAATGTGGTAGCCGGGCGCTGGTGGCTCACGCCTGTAATCCCAGCTACTCAGGAGGCTGAGATCTGAGGATTGTGGTTCAAAGCCAGCCCGGGCAGGAAAGACCATGAGACTCCTATCTCCAATAAACCCCTAGAAAAACTGGAAGTGGTGCAGTGGCTCAAGTGGTAGAGCACTAGCCTTGAGCTGAAGAGCTGAGGGACAGCGCCCAGGCCCAGAGTTCAAGCCCCACAACTGACATCCCCCCCCCAAAAAAAAGTGGTATATATTTTTGTACCTCAGAGGAATTGATGCTTGATTCTATTGGTTGTGAATGTTAACTTTACCTCGAACTTATAAGTCATATACCCTTTACTTTAAAGAGTAGAAACAATTGGAAATGCCTGTATATCTTCCTTTAAAATTTCTTGGCTAATCATAATCAGATACAATACTGTTTCTACCACTGCTTTGAAAGCAAAGTCATCTGCATGATTTGCAAATATTCCAATGATGGAAAAAGCAGCAGCTCAAATAACAAACTTTAAAAAAAAAATAGATTCCACTTTCTTTAGCTAAGGGACAGAAAGGCTGGAGGGGGATCTATTTGATTAACTAGAATGGAAGCCATTGTGGCCCAGGAAGGAAGCAACTACCGAAACTAGGTTAGGGTTCTTCTCTAGCCTTAACTGTAAGTGACTTAATGCAGCTATCTCAAATCTTAATAATACAGGGAGGAAAGTGGGTATAAAAATTTGCAGTGTGGCTGGGCGCTGGTGGCTAACTCCTATAATCCTAGCTACTCAGGAGGCTGAGATCTGAGGATCCTGGTTCAAAGCCAGCCCGGGCAGGAAAATCTGTGAGATTCTTATTCTCCAGTGAACCACCAGAAAACTAGAAGTGGTGCTGTGGCTCAAGTGGTAGGGCACTACCCTTGAGCTGAAGAGCTGAGGGACAGCGCCCAGGCCCAGAGTTAAGACCCCACAGCCAAAAAATAAAATAAAATAAAATAAAGACCTACCTAGGGATATTAGGAGAGCAGGTTTTTTGTTTTTGTGTCATTGTTGTAGGCTATTTCTCTATCCTTTAGGATAAGACAGTTTTCACATCTGAGTTATTTGGGTTCTGAGTTTGACCTTTTTGTACGCTGTCTTTTTTTTTTTTTTTTTTTTTTTTGGGGGGGGGGTCCAGTCATGGGGCCTGAACTCTGGGCCTGGAGGCTGTCCCTCAGCTCTTCAGCTCAAGGCTAGCGCTCTAGCGCTTGAGCCAAAGCGCCACTTCCAGCTTTTTTCTTTTTTCTTATGTGGTGCCGAGGAATCGAACCCAGGGCCTCAGGCATGCAAGGCAAGCACTTTACCACTGAGCCACCTTCCCAGCCCTTGTACGCTGTCTTAAAGCAGATAGTTTACTGGGAACTGCAGGTTTCATTGGAGGAGGGAGGAAGTCGGGTGGGGGGTGAAGGGTGCATGTGTTGTGAGCATGGTATGAGTTTGATTCTGACTTGACCATCACTCAGTATCTGCTTGGGAATTTCCCATTTCAGTCCTAAAGAGCTCCACTTGAGAAGAGAGTATTAGGGGTTTATGAGCATCTTTGAGATGTTGAACGTTTGCTATTTACTAATGACCTGTGCTTTCCCGCCCTTTCCTTTCCCCTTCCTCCTCCTTCCTCCCTTTTCTATTTTTCTTCTCCTAGAAGCCTAGCGTGTGTCTCAACCCTGGGGCTGCTGCACCACCAGACCAGTGGTTTTTCCTAAGCACCGTTACACTTCTAAAACCTTCAGCATTTTGCAGCTTTGCTTTTCCTTCCTCGACACGATGTAGAAGAAGCTGAGGGTAGTTCCTTCGGTGCCTATTTCTCCTGATGCCTGAGCAAAAAGCAGCCTGCTTCTTATGTTCTGCAGGGCTTGATGGGACCTCCTCTCCCTTTGTGAGCACAACGTGCAAAGATGAATTCTTTTAATTCTACTTTTTTTTTTCTTTTCTTTTTTTGGTAAAAGTCATCTAATGTCTTAATTGTTCTTTTAAAATCCATCCTATCATTTAATTCATGAGGTCTCATATTTTTTTTTCTTTTCTTTAAACATTTTCAGTTGGTCAGTTGGCCTTTTTTTTTTTTTTTTCCTTCATTTGGCTTGGGACATCCAGTGTGAATCAGAATATTTTAATGTCCAATCAGAACACGTGCTTTCAGAAGGGGTTGAGGCCACTAGAACTGCAGTATTTGTCCCTTTCCTGTCCCTACCCCTTTTCCTTGATGAGCTTGCTTCTAGTGAAAGTTACTCTTAACTACCTGTTTCTCTTTCTCTCAACTAAAACTCTATATGCTAGCTACTTCAATTTGAAGTTTTCTCATTCAACTTCAGAAGAGTTTTTCTTCCAATGTAATCTTTCCTTTTTAAATTTGCAAGTTGGGCCAAGATTGTTTTTTGATAGTTATTGTCTCTCTAGGCATATAGACTTCTTAAAACTCAGCAACTCAATTATTGTGTATTGATTTCTGTAGCTGAAGTTGCTTTGAAACATTATCACAAACTATCACAAAGAATTGAGGAGTTAAGAAAGTAAGTTATGTTTCTGAATCCTGTGTTGCTAGATCAGGATGTCAATAAGAGTAAAAGGCAGCCTGTAGCAATAGAGCTAAACTAAATTGCAATGTATTTAAGAACTGCAGCAAGCCGGGCGCTGGTGGCTCACGCCTGTAATCCTAGCTACTCAGGAGGCTGAGATCTGAGGATCGCGGTTCAAAGCCAGCCCGGGCAGGAGAGACCCTGAGACTCCTATCTCCAATAAACCACCAGAAAACCGGAAGTGGCGCTGTAGCTCAAGTGGTAGAGCGCTCGCCTTGAGCTGAAGAGCTGAGGGACAGCGCCCAGGCCCAGAGTTCAAGCCCCACGACCGACAAAAAAAAAAAAAAAAAAGAACTGCAGCAAATGAGCAGGTTTCTGAAGACTTTTATTTGGAGTGGGAGAACTGTGCCCGGAATTGAATAGAGTCTCCTGGGCATAGTAGCCAAATACTCTGCCTCTTGAGCTCTACCCTCAGCTTCCCTGGAGATGTCTTGCTATAATGTCCAGGCTGGCCTTGAACTTCAGGGCTCCAGCAATCCTCTTTCTCCAGCTAAGTAGCTGGGACTACAGGCATGCTCCACCATGCCCAGCTTCTAATAAAAATTATTGTCTGATTGGGACTTAAACTCTCTTCAGAATGAGTACCTTTTTGGTTTCTAGAAGTGTTTTCTTGGAAGCATTTCGGTGGAATTGGTAGATCACACACAAGGCTGTGTGTGAAGATCCTTATCTTAGCATTACATTTACATACTCTGAGGACTGTCCCAATTGTACTCTCTTCATCTCATTTTTCATTTTTCCAAAGTAATGAATACCAAAAAAACCTAAAGCTATTAGGATAAATGCTGGGGAACCTTCATAATAGTAAGCCTTGATCCGGTTTCTAGAAATGTGATATAAATCATAGACCATATTTTCAAACCTTACAGGAATTCTTATTTAAAATGTAGAATATCAACCATTCTTTTAGATTTTTTTATCCTCTTATTGATGATGCAGGATTTCTAACCCCCAAAAGTATTGTTTCAGAATAAAAGAAATAATTGACACTGTTGAGGGAGGTCATACGACATGTTGGTTTTGGTCTTTCATTTGAAAGTCACTTTTAAGAACTGGGGTGGTACACCTTGTAATCCCAGCACTCAGAGGCAGATGGAGGTGAATTGTGGGTCTGATTCCAGTGGGTTACATACTGAGTTCAAGGCTAGCCTGAGCTGCACAGCAAGACCATCTCAAAAAAAAAAAAAAACCCACAAAAAAACAAAACCAAAGTAACAGCAAAACAACTATGTTTCAGAATATTATGAAAATTTAAAGTCCCTGCAGTAACACTAAATTTAGGAAACACTCCATTTTCTGCAGGATCTGGAGACAGATTTTATTTTTGATTTTTAGTCCCCCCCCCACCCCCGCCAGGGCTTGAACTCAGGGCCTGAGCACTGTCCCTGAGCTTCTTTTGCTTAAGGCTGGCATTCTACCACTTGAGTCACAGCACCATATCCAGCTATTTCTGTTTTTGTGGTGCTGAGGAATTGAACCCAGGGCTTTGTGCATGCAAGGCAGGCACTCTACCACTAAACCACATTCCCAGCCTACTTTTAAGAAATTGGATGTTGCATTTATTGTTTCAGTCCTGTCTCTATAGCTTGTTGAGGTGGCAAGTAGTGAAGAAGCTTGAGTACAAGTCTGTGTTTCATACATTCATGTTTCATGATTGACATTGATTTAGTCCATTTGTTTCCATTTGGTTATTTTTAATTTGAAATTTGTTTTTTTTTCAATGTATTTTCCTTATGAATTTATGGAATAGAAGTTTTCTACTAAAAGCCAGCTAAAATTTGTTAGATCCATCTGTCTCACTTGGACGTTAAATGTTGAAAGAAATACTGTAATGCTTTATATATAGCTTCTTATGAAATCTCCAGTAGCATTAAAAAAAATTGCTGTATTGGCTCAGGCACTGGTGGCTCCCACCTATAATCCTATAATCAGAAGGTTGAGATCTAAGGATTATGGTCTGAAGCCAGCCTGGACAGGAAAGTCTGTGAGATGCTTATCTCCAATAAACTACCCAGAAAAAAAAGCTAAAGATGAAGCTGTGGCTCTTGAGCATCAAAGCTCAGGGACAGTGATCAGACCTCAAGTTCAAGCCCCAGGACTGGCACCAAAAAAAAAAAAAAAAAAAATGCTATAGTTCCATGATGATCACATGACAGTGAGCCAGTATCTTACTGGTAAGGCAACCTGACTAGACGGTGACTCTGTTCAAATGTGCTAATTTTCATGTTGCGCCTTCTCCCTTTTTAAAGTTCTTTTTGGCCCAATGTGAAGATGAACTTTGTTTTGAAAAATATTTTTATAACTTCATTCATATACCTGAGTTTGTATTTTTGTGACTTTTGACTTTGACAGTTTGTATATTGGGGCATTTTACTGTGATCATTGTGCTAAATAAATTACACTAATAAACATCTTACATTAACACCTGACAAACTGGATGTTGGTTTGTAATTAATTATTGTAATTGTAATCATTGTAATGGATAAGGAAGCATAATGTGATTAAAACAGTCTTAATCATAGGTAATAAACTTTTGAGGTTTGTGTCTAACAACTAATTCTACTCATAATAACTGTACAATTGTATGGGCTTTTTACATCTAGGTTTTTTTTTGTTGTTGTTGTTTGGTTTTTGTTTTTTTGTCAGCTGGGGAGCTAGAACTCAGGGCCTGGTTGTTGTCCTTGAGCCTTTTTGTGCTCAAGTCTAGCACTCGAATCACTTGAGCCACAGCACCACTTCCAGTTTTTGAGTGGTTCATTGGAGATAAGAGTCCCATGGGGACTTTTCTGCCCTGGCCAGCTTAGAACTGCAATCCTCAGATCTCAGCCTCCTGAGTAGGTAGGATTACAGGCGTGAGCCACCAGTGCCTGGCATCTAGGTTGCTTTTTAAATTCCAAGTGTAAATTCTCTTTCATCCTGAATCTGTAAACTAGGAAACTGAAATAGCTGTTGATATTTGTTAGCAAAGACAGTTGTCAGAATGTCAAAAAGATCTTTCAAAAGGCGTTTAGTTTCATGGCAATTGTTTTTAAGATATTCTCTAATATCTGCCTTTATATTTAAGGCAATTAAATATAACTGGTCCAATTAAAATTCACATCCACTGTGTTCTTAAAGTGCCTTTTGATTCATTAAATGAAATTTGTGACATTTATTAACATTTAATTTTATAAGGTTAGTATTTGCTAGTCCAGCATTCTGATGCTATATATATGTTGGGAAGAATTCCATAGGATGACCAGTTCCCTAGCCACTCTGAGTTAGTGTTTTTTTTTTTGTTCTTTTTTTTGGTTGTGGGGCTTGAACTCTGTGCCTGGGTGCTGCCCCTGAGCTGCGTCAGCTCAAGGCTAGCGCTCTACCACTTAAGCCACAGCACCAATTCCGGCCTTTTCTGCTTATGTGGTACTCAGGAATTGAATCCGGAGCCTCATACATGCAAGGCAAGCACTCTAGCACCCCCACCCTCCCTTCTTTTTTTATAGTAGATCACTGTGCACATTGCAATATCGTGACTGAAGTATGACATGGTTAAAGAGCCAGGTCCAGATATAGTGGTTCATACCTGTAATCCCAGCAACTTGAGCGTCCAAAGCAGAAGAATATGAATTCAAACACCAGCCTTGCTACTTAATGAGACTTGTCTCAAAAAGAAAGCAAAGTCAATGTAATGTTCTAATGTTTGTTTTTATTAAGAAAATCCAATACTCTTAAGATTTGAAGCTTAAATACTATGAAGTATCACTCCCAATTGTGACTAACTTGTAATGCTAGGTACTCTAGCGTCAAAGCTACTGGTGGATGGGGGCAAATCTTAGATTTTGTTTGTAAGACAGAGTCTCGTAGTACAGCCATGGCTGGCCTCAACCTCATGATCCTCCTGCCTCAGCCTCCTGAGGGTGGGGATTATAGATACATATCACCATGCCTGGGTAGTGTGTTTACTCTTGATGAGGGATGAAACCTGACCGAATTTGGACTTGTTGACTTGATAATTTGAGGCTAGGAGGTTAGAGAATTTTCTAGGTAAAGGCACAAGATTGAGTGGGCCTGCACAGGATGTTGTATATAAAACTGAATTATCCTTGATTTTGTATTCCATTACAGTGAAGGTTTAACAACACTTAGATACAAATTACTGGTAGACAAAATCTCTGTGCTACTGTGGTCAGTGACTGTTTAGTAGATACCATGTACAATGTACTCCACAAATCATACTGGTATTAGTTGCTTCCATTGAGACAGACTGCATAGGTTATTGTTATTAATGTTCTCAATGTGATATGATGTCAATCTCTACAATGGTCAGCCATGAAACAATAAAACTGCCGAGGTAGAAGGTCATGACACAAAGTATTCTGTGCTTTCATGGTCTATCTCTTGCATCATCAGATAGCATACAAAGAATTTAGCATTAGAAATATTTGATTAGTTGGTTGTTTCTTTTTTTTGGTCAGTCCTGGGGTGTGATCTCTTGGTTTGGGCGCTGTCCCTCAGCTCTTCAGCTCAAGGCCAGTGCTCTACCACTTGAGCCACAGAGGTACTTCCTGTTTTCTGGTGGTTCATTGGAGATAAGAGTGTCATGGACTTTCCTGCCCAGGCTGGCTTTGAACCATGATTCTCAGATCTCAGCCTCCTGAGTTGCTAGTATTACAGGCATGAGCCACCAGTGCCCCACCAAATTTTCTTTTGACAAAAAACCAGTAGAAATCCCAACAAACAGAGGAGAAACTATGAATTAGAGATGTGATTGCTAATCTAGTTTCATAATACCAGCCTTAAATCCTTCCAGGTATCTGGAAGAAAGATATAGGGAGAGATGTGAGACTGTTGTGACCCCATTTTTGCTCTGAGATGAAATATAGGCACTACAAAGAAAACCACTGAGACTAGAGATGAGAACAAAGCTTTGGTAAAGGAGTAGCAGAATGGGTGCCCAGAATTCCGTGTTGGAGTGGGCCTCAGAAATGAACTTGGGGATTTCTTGTTGGCTTCCAAGTCTTTTTTTTTTTTTTTAAACCAGTCCTGGGGCTTGAACTCAGGGCCTTGGCGACTGTTCCTGAGCTTCTTTTGCTCAAGGCTAGCACTCCACCACTTGAGCCACAGTGCCACTTCTTGCTTTTTCTGTGTGAGTGATACTGAGGAATTGATCCCAGGGCTTCATTGCAAGTACGTATTCTACCAGTAAGTCACATTTCCAGCCCTTCCAATTCTTTTTGTTATTATAAAGGTGATGTACAGAGGGGTTGCTGCTGCTTTATAAATCTGGACAAGTCCTTTTTTTTTAAATGTTTTCAATTTGGTGTGTGTGCACGCGTGTGCAGGAACCAGAGCATGATTTTGTGCGGAGGACTACATTGAAGGCTGATAGAGCTTCTTGGCTGGTCCAGCCAAAAATGTCAAATCTTGGGCTGGGAAGGTGGCTCAGTGGTAGAGCGCTTGCCTTGCATGCCTGAGGCCCTGGGTTCGATTCCTCAGCACCACATAAGCAAAAAGCAAAAAGCCGGAAGTGGTGCTGTGGCTCAAGTGGTAGAGGGCTAGCCTTGAGCTGAAGAGCTGAGGGACAGCAGAGTTCAGGCCCCACAAACGGACCCTCCCCCCCCCCCAAAAAAAAAAGTCAAATCTTAACATAGTAAGTCTTTACGGTGCTAGAATTTCTGACTATTGATGTGTCGACATTAGAAGTCATAAAAATCTCAAACATAAAATATCACATGATGTGCTTAGAGATTAGAATTGGTATGCTACTGATATACCAACACCTTAATACCTTAAAAAAGTTTGTTGATAGTTTTCCAATAAAAACATAAATTTCCCTTTGAAATCATTTGCATGTACTATGTAGAAGAAGTTAACTCTCTATACATGCATAGAATATACTTTGACCAACTCCGCCCTTATTTTGTTGCTGCTGTTTGAGGCCAGCTCTTATGTAGTCTAGGTTGGGCTCAGTCTCGCCATTCCTCCATCCTCTGACCCCAGTGCTGGCATTCCAGGCTTGAACCCAACCATACCCAGAAGCAGCTTTAGCTTAGCAAATCATTTAATTACACTATGAACTATTTGCTTTCCATTTCAGTTGGATTTTTGTTGTTGTTGTTGAATAAGACAAAATAGCTTCTTTCTAAGGGTCCATAATTAGGAGTGGTTGGTATACAACAGACTGAAATCAACAGTCCTTGGTAAGGATATAGAAAGATTAGACATTTTGAGCACTCTTGGTAGCAATATAAAATGATACAGCCACTGGGGGAAATGGTATGATGCAGGAGGAGAGAGAACCATTTTTCTGCCAAGGATCATTTGGGTATTTGCAGCACCATTACAGGCCATGCAAAAAATGATCAATCCACATATCCCATATGAAGCATAGATGCTGTTCTTGAGCTCTTGCTAGAGGCTAGCACTCTACCTCTTTGATGCGTAGCTCCACTTCTGCTTTCCTGGTGGTTCATTGGAGATGAGTCTCTTGGGGACTTTTCTGCCTGAGACTGGCTTTGAACCGCAATACTCCGAGCTCAGCTTACTGAGTGGCTAGGTTTACAAGCATGAGCCACTGGTACCTGGCTTCACAAAGGAATTTTAAGCATATCTTTGCTCACCCATACTTATAGAAATATTATCCACAGTAGCCAAAAAAGTAGAAGCAGCTCAAATGTCCCATCAATATATGATATGGATAAACAAAAATATGGGACAGGAAGTGGCACTGTGGCTCAAGTGGTAGAGTCCTAGCCTTGGGCTGAAGAGCTCAGGGACAGTGCCCAGGCCCAGAGTTCAAGCCCCCACGATCGACTAAAAAAAGGGGGCAGGCGACACATCCATAGGGTGGAATATTATTCTGCCTTAGCAAAGGAAGGATGAATGGATGAAATCCATCCATGCAAATAGATGAATCCAAATACATGCTAAGGCCAGTTAGAAAAGGACATGCTATGAGATGTATATACAAGAGTCCAATTCATAGAAACAAAGAATAGAATGGTGGTTTTCTAGGAACTAGAAAAAACAGGGGTTATGGGGATTTATTGTGTTACTGGGTACAAAATCTTTAGTTTTGCAAAATGAAAAAGTTACAAAGGAATGTCTAACTATGTAAGTACTACTTAAATGCTAAACAGTTAGAAGGAACATTTTGTCAGAGCAGATGAAAGTCCCATGAAGAGGTTGGGTGAGAATGAAGGAAATTTGAAATTACAAAATGAAATTTCCATTTGGATGTAGCGTTGTCATCTCAAATTTGAGATGTCCTAAACTGAACTCATGATCTCCCTCCTTCCTCCCTTAAACTCCACCCGTTCCTTCACTTGTTAAGTAGAAAGTTCTAGTTGGTCAGGCTAAAACATTGGGCTTATTCTCTTTCACCCCCACATCTGGTTTAGTAGAAAATCAGACATGAAACCTACCCAGGTCTCTGAATCTCTCATGTCTGTCTGTCTGTCCGTCCGTCCCTCCCCTCCCTCCCTCTCTCTCTCCCTCCCCTCCCTCCCTCTGTCCATCCGTCCATCCGTCATAGAGCTTGAACTCAGGGCTCAGCACTGTCCCTGAGCTTTTTCACTCAAGACTAGCATCTACCACTTTGAGCCACAGCTCTACTTCCAGTTTTCTGATGGTTAATTGAAGATAAGAGTCTCACAGACTTTCCTGCCTGGGCTGACTTTGAACTGCAATCCTCAGATCTTAACCTTGATCTTAACCTCCTGAGTAGTTAGGATTTACAGATGTGAGACACCAGCCAACCGGCTTGTCTCTCACCTTTGACTATTATAAGGTGAAAGATGACCTCCTGGATTCTTTTTTTTTTTTTTTTGGTTGGTCATGGGGCTTGAAGTCTGGGCCTGGGTGCTGTCCCTGAGCTCCTCAACTCAAGGCCAGTGCTCTACCACTTGAGTTACAGCACGACTTCCTTTTCTGGAGATCAGAGTCTCTTGGAAAGCTGGATGATGGTGGCTCACGCCTGTAATCCTAGTAAGGATCTGATGATTACAGTTCAAAGCCAGCCTGGGCAGGAAAGTCTGTGAGACTCTCATCTCCAATAAACCACTCAGAAAACTGGAAGTGGTGCTGTGGCTCAAGTGGTAGAGCTCTAGCCTCGAGTTGAATTGCTGAGGGACAGTGCCCAGACCCAGAGTTCAGGCTCCATGACCACCAACAAAAAAGAGTCTCATGGACTTTATTCCCTGGGCCTGCTTTGAAGGGCAATCCTCAGGTGTTAGCCCCCTGAGTAGTTAGGATTATAGGCGCGAGCCACTGGTGCCCTGCTTACTAAATTATTATTATTTTCTTTTTTTGGTCTGGTCGTGGGGCCTGAACTCTGGGCCTGGCGCTGTCCCTCAGCTCTTCAGCTCAAGGCTAGCACTCTACCACTTGAGCCACAGCGCCACTTCCGGCTTTTTCTGCTTATGTGGTGCTGAGGAATCGAACCCAGGGCCTCGAGCATGCAAGGCAAGCGCTCTACCACTGAGCCACCTTCCCAGCCCCCTAAATTATTCTTTTAGCTTCCATTTGCTTCCTCCCCGAAAATGCCTTCAGATTGGCCCTTACATTAATCATGTCTACTTGTTTCAAGCTCAGAGTCCACCCAGGGTTTCTTTTATCAATGGAAAAGTCACAGCTCTCACCAGACGTGGGTCTGTGATATCCCTGTCATCTTTTTCTAGTTCTCTGTTTGCTTAGCTTCACTCGTGTTTATTTTGTTATTGGCTTTCTTTCCCTCCCTCCCTCCCTCCCTCCCTCCCTCTCTCTCTTTCTTTCTTTCTTTCTTTCTTTCTTTCTTTCTTTCTTTCTTTCTTCCTTCCTTCCTTCCTTCCTTCCTTCCTTCCTTCCTTCCTTCCTTCCTTCCTTCCTTCCTTCCTGTCTGTCTGTCTGTCTGTCTGTCTGTCTGTCTGTCTGTCTGTCTGTCTTTGAGATGGGGTCTCATGGACTTTCCTGCCTAGGCTGGCTTTGAATTGTGATCCTTGAGGATTCTCAAAGCTCTTGAGTAGTTTGAATTACAGGTGTGAGCCACTGGTGCCCAGCTGCTTTGGTCTTAAGAACGTTATATAGTTATATTACCCTCTTTGTGTCTAGCATATGCAAGGCCCTGGCATTGGTCCTCAGCAATATGAAAAAGAGGAGGAGGTAGAGGAAGATGATAATTTAGATAAGATTAATTCAGACTAAGCTTTGAATGATGGTGATGATGACAATTTAGATTGTGATGATAATTAAGGTTAATTTAGTTTAAGCTTTTGTAAGATGATAGAAGGGATTAATTGCTACAAGATATTAGGATGGTGATTAATGTCAACATAGAAAGTCTTTACAGGTTTACCTTAGTATATAAGCTTTTGCTAGTGATTCCATTTGGCCATCAGTTCCTTTTTCAACTTAAATGGTTATATAATAGTAATTGAATGGGATGTAGCTAGAGCATATATGGTTCTTTGGGAAACAGAAATGCCCTATTTACAGAGTAAAACTGCAGGTGAAGCTTCAAAAATGAACATCAGACATAACGGAGAAAAATGGTTTTTGTGTGTGTTTTTTTTTTAAGTGTGTGTGTGTGTGTGTGTGTGTGTGTGTATATATATATATATATATATATATATATATATATATAATTTATTTTTGTTGATTGTGGGGCCTGAACTCTCAGCCTAGGTGCTGTCCCTCAGCTCTTCAGCTTAAGGCTAGCACTCTACCACTTGAGCCACAGCACCAGTTCGGGGTTTTCTGCTTATGTGGTGCTAAGGAATCGAGCCCAGGGCCTCATGCATGGTAGGCAAGCACTCTACCACTGAGCCACCTTCCCAGCCCGTTAAAGAATATTCACTTAGGATTGTCACTGCAAAAACCTGGCAAGGCTGGCCCTCAACTGGGTTTGAATTAATTTAAGATGAAGTAGTAGCCAGGCACAGCTATTCATGCCTGTAATTCCAGGTACGTTGGAGGTAGTGATAGGAGGATTGTAATTTAAGGCCAGTGGACCCGGGTTAGCAAGCCCTTAATTTACCATAAGTTAGGTGTAGAAATACCTACCTGTAGTCCTGGATTGTGGTACAATTTTTTTTTGTCCGAGACAGAAAAAAAGAGAGCTCATTTGAAAAAGCAAAAAGCATGGGCGGTGGGGGAGAGGGGGTTGGGGGGAGGGGAGGGCTGGAGTTGTGGATCAGGTGGTAGAGTTCTTGCCTAGCAAATGCAAAGCCCTTAAGTTTAAACCACACACACCCTCAAAAAAACTTTTTAAAAAAAATCATGTTTGTTTTTGTATGGATTTAAGCTATCTTTTTTTTGGGGGGAGGGAGGGGGGTCATGGGGCTTGAACTCTGGGCCTGGGCCCTATCCCTCAGCTTTTCAGTTCAAGGCCAGCGCTCTACCACTTGAGCCACAGTGCCACTTCCGGTTTTCTAGTGGTTTATTTGGAGATAGGAGTCTCATGCCTGAGCTGGCTTTGAACTGAGATCCTCAGATCTCATCCTCCTGAGTAGCTAGGATTACAGGTGTGAGCCACCTGTGCCCAGCTATCTCACTGTTTTTAATTTCCAGGATCTAGTAAAAAGCCACACCACAATAGAGAATTAACTATTAAGGGATAAAGAAGACAATGAATTCATAGGAGTGGTAGTTATAGAGGGCAGAGCTAAGACAAAGTTCAGGAGGGAAGAACAGATTTGGAATCATGTTGCCCCTCCCTGAAGCTTGTGTTTGGGTTCCCACTGGGTGGTGAAGGTGTTTGCTGGGTTGCTTGTTGGCTATAGTCAAGGTAGGCAACTAGGAAGTTGTAATAGCACTACTTTTGGGTTACCAGGAAGCTAGTTTGGGGCACTGGCGAGAACTTGGGGAAGATGCCCACAAGTGTAGTGTTCACTGAAACTTGTGTGTCAGTTTATCCTTTTTTAATTTTATTATGTACAAGGGGGATACAGTTAGATAAGTCAGGTAAGAGACGAGACAAGTCAGGTAATGAACAGATTGCTTTTTTTTTTTTTTTTTGGGTGGTTGTGGGGTTTGAACACTGGGCCTGGGCACTGTCCCTGAGCTCTTCAGTTCAAGGCAAGTGCTCTATCACTTGAGCCACAGCACCACTTTTGGTTTTCTGGTGGTTAATTGGAGATAAGAGTCTCATGGCCTTTCTTACCTGGGCTGGCTTTGAATCATGATCCTCAGATCTCAGCCTCCTGAGTAGCTAGGATTACAGGTCTGAGCTACTGGCACCCAGCTTAAATTTCTTTTTGGACAATGTCACCCTTTCCCTGCTCTTCTCCCATCCTCCCATCCCTGACTACAAGTTGTATAGTTCATTTTCAACAGAGTATCTAGTGAATACCCCTGTGTCCTTTGTTGCCCCTCCCTTACCCTTCCAAAGACAGATAAATGAACAAACAAGACAAAAAGAAACCCGAAACAGCAGCAAAGATAAAAGCTCTTGTTTCCATTTCCATTTTATTTGATGAGACGCACATAAGCATTGCACCTTTGTTCCTCTCCCTAGGAACGTCCTCCTTTGTGTGAATGCCTATTATGTATAACATAATTTATCTTTTGGGGTACTTAGCTTCCATATGTTCTTACACATCTGAGGTAACAGTAAAACACTCCTATTTCTAGACACAAGATAACAGTCTGTCAAGATGAAAAAAAAATCTCTTATTTCCCTAATACCTTTTAAAGATATTCTCAGTCTGTACAATCATTGTCTATATTATGGCTGTATTTATTTCTCTGTAATCAAAGTTTCATGGAATAGTCTGTTACTGAGAGACTATAAAGTTGATCTTGAATAATTTACAATAATGGAAAGAAGAAAATGTTAGAGTATAAGCAAAGTATAAGAAAGAGAAAATAGCTGGTCACTGGTGACTCATGCCTGTAATCCTAGCTACTTAGGAAGCTGAGATCTGAGGATCACAGTTCAAAGCCAGCCCTGACAAGGAAAGTCTGTGAGACTCTTACTTCCAATTAACCACCAGAAAACCAGAAGTGGCACTGTTGCTCAAATGGTGAGTGCTCGCCTTGAGCTGAAGAGTTCAGGGATAGCATCCAGGTTCAGAGTTCAAGCTCCATGACTGACACCCGCCACCACCCCCCCAAAAAAAAAAAACCCCAAAAAACATATATAAATCCCAGTTCTCACTTGTATTGTCACAAGGCCAATAATAATTTCTGTGTTTCTGACCACATCTCTCTCCTTCCCCGCAAACAGACAGGAGAACCAAATATATTACTCAGAAGTTCTTTGGTCCATTGAGGATTTTCCATCTCCACTCTGCTTCAGTTAACCATCAGCTTTCCACTTAGGGGTGATACGAGCATGTTGTACAGACCTACCTGTATAAACCGGGCTTGAGGTTTTCCCTTCCTCACTCAGCTGTTCATGTGGAACTCACATCAGCATGGATTGAGGGAGAGAGCAGGGATGCAACAAGAGTAAAGGAGGTTGGCCCACAAGCTGTGTTACTTCCTCATATCTCTGGACCTGCGTAGTTTAGTCTCTTTTATCATTTTCACTATGATCGTTAAGAGTGGTACAGCAAATACCCAATTCTAATATGTGGGTTGAGTTTCTTTCATTTTACATTGAGATTCGGACGACAACGTTTGTATGGTGTAGCCCAGTGCTTGTAGCGCACACCTGTAAATCCCAGCTACTCAGAAGGCTGAGATCATCATGGTTCATAGCCAGCCCAAGCAGGAAAGTCTATGAGACTCTTGTCTCCAATCCAAAAAGCCAGAAATAGTGCTATGGTTCAAAGTGGTAGAGCGCTCGCCTTGAGCACAGAAGCTCAGGGACAGCACCCAGGACCTGAGTTCAGGCCCCAGGACTGGCACACACACACACAAAAAATTGGGGGCTGGGAAGGTGGCTCAGTGGTAGAGTGCTTGCCTTGTATGCATGAGGCCCTGGGTTCGATTCCTCAGCACCACATAAGCAAAAAGAAAAAAGCGGGAAGTGGCGCTGTGGCTCAAGTGGTAGAGCACTAGTCTTGAGCTGAAGAGCTAAGGGACAGTGCCCAAGCCCAGAGTTCCGGCCCCACGATTGGACCCCCCCCCCCAAAAAAAAAAATTGGTGTCACTCACGGTTAGGTCTAAGCAATTTTTCAAAGGGTGTGAGAGTTTTCTGTAGAAGGCATAGATTCCTTGTCTTAAGTGTCTGGTCGATGACTTTTTATTTTTGCCTGCTAGATACATCATTCATGTTACCTCAGAAATCTTTAAAGAGGCCAGGCACCAGTGGCTCACATCTGTAATCCTCGCTGCTCAGGAGGCTGAGATCTGAGGATCATGGTTTGAAGCCAGCCTGGGCAGAAAAAGACTGAGACTCTTATCTCCAATGAACCACTTAAAACCTGGAAGTGGCACTGTGGCTCAAGTGGTAGAGTGCTAACCTTGAGTACAAAAAGGTTTAGGGACAGAATCTAACAAGTTCTACCAAATATTGTGCTTCTTCCATTGTGGGTGACATGAGCTACTATGACTTTGTTCACTTTACAAGTGAACTTTTCAGGGCTGGGAAGGTGGCTCAGTGGTAGAATGCTCAGTTGCATGCATGAGGCCCTGGGTTCAATTCCTCAGCACCACATAAACAGAAAAGGCCAGAAGTGGTGCTGTGGCTTAAGTAAGTGGTAGAGTGCTAGCCTTGAGCTGAAGAGCTGAGGGACAGCACCTAGGCCCCAGAGTTCAAGCCTCGGGACCAAAAAAAAAAAAAAAAAGTACTTTTCATGTGTTCCTGACTTGAATTCCTAGATGTTTGCTGGCATGAAGAGTTCATACATTTTTTTGTGTGGGTTGTGGGACTTGAACCCTGGACCTTGGCACTGTCCTTGAGCTCTTTTGCTCAAGGCTACACTCTACTCCTTTAAGCCACTTGGCCACTTCCAGTTTTTCTGGTAGTAAATTGAAGATAAGAGTCTCACAGACTTTTCTACCCAGGCTGGCTTTGACCCACGATCATCCTCAGATCTCAGCCTCCTGAGTAGGTAGGATTGATTATAGGCAAGAGCCACCAGCACCCAGAAGTCTCTAAACTTTTGTTCTGTTTATTTCTTTCCTCCCTCCTCCTCCTCCTCCTCCTCCTTCCCCCTCCTCTTCCTCCTCCTTCTTTCCTTCCTTCCTTCTTTCCCTCCCTCCCTCCCCCTTTCTTTCTCTCTTTCTCTCCCTTCCTTCCTTCCTTCCTTTTGTTCTTTCTTTCTTGGACTTGAACTCAGTAGCTGACTTTTTCACTCATTAGCTAGCCAATTGAGCCACACCTCCAATGTGTTGGTTATTTCTTTTCTTTCTTTTTTGGTTCTATTTATCTCTTCTAGTTTGTAGGATCTGTTTGAGATTTACTATTCAGCTATTAGTGCAGCTACTTTCTGTGCCTGAAGCAAGAAAGGGAGTAGCAGCAACTCCCCCAAGAACTCTTTGAAGAAAATAAACTGAGTGTGCAAAAGTCTTTGAAGTGCCGTAAAGCTCTTCTGGAATGTGCCATTGGGTGGTACTGATGAAACTCACTGGGTCCATTTAGGGGTGCCATTGAAACTTCCGGGGTGACCACCAGTAGTGGGTATTGCATGATGGTTGCAAGAAGAGAACAAAACACAGTGGAACAGGAAAAAAAAATGCTTCTCAGTATTCTAGTGCATTCTATTGGCATAACACTGTTGTTATTGCAAGCAGAGCTGTCCAGGGCAAATTTGGGACTGAAAGGTAAAACATTGATAACCAATAGCGTCCCTTTTAAATATTGTGTCTAGAAAGGAACACAATTTGCAGATTGAGATTAGATAAACAGCAGGCTAACCCTCTGTCTCATTCATTACGTTGCTAGTCGACAATGCAAACTCTGAGGCTGAAGATTCTTGTCTATTTTTTGTCTTATCCTCAGGACCTAAATGGAACCTGTACTAAGTCACATAATTGAATTAATAGGTAGAAAACAGTGCAAGACAAAATTATGTCATTCCGGTTTTTGTTAGGTTTGGTTTATTCAACATAGTAAAAGAAAAATTGCAGTTTGATCTGGACTGAAATGGACTAAGATTTGGAATGGTTGACTTGAAAATTTTATTTGGTTCAAAGAAAATCGATCACCTGCTTGAGTACTGATTGATTCCTCTTCTTATGGTTTACTACATTTTTGCTTGTGTGGTGAAAATCCCTTTTAAACAATGGGCTATGATTTTGATCAGCGTGTATAAAAGACATAGTACTGTGTATTTTGTGTTTTTTTTTCTTTTTCTGGGCCAGGGTCTTTAAAAAATTACCATATATAGCTCGGTGTTGGTGGCTCATGCCTATCATCCTAGCTACTCAGGAGGCTGAGATCTGAGGATCCTGATTCGAAGCCAGCCCAGGCAGGAAAGACTCTCTGTCCAATGAACCACCAGAAAACCAGAAGTGGTGCTGTGGTTAAAAGTGGTAGAGGGCTAGCCTTGAGCAGAAAAGCTCAGGACATTACCCAGGCTCCGAGTTTCATGAATGACCACCCCCATCTTTCCCCCAGAAAAATAGCATACATTACTTACACATAGTGACCTTTCTACACATGCATATAATGTATTCTTTTTTTTTTTTGGTCGGTTGTGGGGCTTGAACTCTGGGCCTGGGCGCTGTCCCTCAGCTCTTCAGCTCAAGGTGAGCGCTCTACCACTTGAGCTACAGCACCACTTCCGGCTTTCTGGTGGTTTATTGGAGATAGGAGTCTCACCGTCTCTCCTGCCCGGGCTGGCTTTGAACTGAGATCCTCTGATCTCAGCCTCCTGAGTAGCTAGGATTACAGGCGTGAGCCACCAGCGCCCGGCTGCACATAATGTATTCTGATCAACCTCACTCCACAGTCTCACTCTCTCCATCCTAATTTTGTTTAATCTTCAAATGATTGTACAGGGGTTTACGATTGATGGCCATTTATATATACAGAGTTCATACTGATCAGTCATTCCTTCTGTCATTCTGCCCCTCCCACCTATCTCTCTCTCTGCCCTATGATAGCCCTTTGGAAAGCACTAGTAAAACAGAAGCAGAGATTTATCGTATCTTGAATTTTGGCTTTCCCTTTCCCTAATTTGTAGAGAGTATGGGACAGAGTGGGAAGAAAATGTGCTGAACGAGAGAACCAAAGAGTAAAACCAGAACCCCACTTGACTGAATGCATGTCTTTGGAGCCCTTGATGGAGGATGGGGTATTATGGGATATGTCCAGTGCTATACCAGGAGGAAAAAAAGGGCTACAAAATGGGTGAAAAACCCAACCTTTCAACTACCCATTCATCCTCTGACAAACTTAACAGTGTAGAGAAAGCCTTTAGAATCAGAGAATCTGATGTCATTTGTGAGGCTTGATCTCAGGGCCTGGGCACTGTCCCCGAGCTTTTTCATTCTATGCTAGTGCTCTACCACTTTGAGCTACAGCACCACTTCCAGTTTTCTGGTGGTTCATTGGAGATATGAGTCTTACCGACTTTTCTATCTGGGCTGGCTTCAAATCCCAATCCTCTGATCTCAGCCTCCTGAGTAACTAGGATGACAGGCATGAGCCACAGTTGCACAGCTTTTTATTTCCTTCTTGATTCTTTTCCCCCCAGTTGTGGGGCTTGAACTCAGCTTGGGTACTGTCCCTGACTCTGTCTATCGCTCTACCCCTTGAGCCACAGCACCACTTCTGGGTTTTTTGAGTAGTTTATTGGAGATAAGAGTCTCATGGACTTTCCTGTTTTGAACAGTGATCCTCAGATCTCAGCCTCCGAGTAGCTAGGATTACAGGTGTGAGCCACCGATGCCAGCTTTCCTTCTTGATTTTTCTGTTAGTGTTCTAGTAATCTATAATGAGAATACTAGATATCCTTGGATAATGTGCCCTATTTTGAGAATGTTTTTTCTTCTTTTGTTTAGATCTGGAATGTCAATTATCCATAGTTACCTAGAATAAATTGGTAGAATGTTTATATACCACTGATGTGAGCTATGGACAGACATGCCGTTTAATGCTCATATGTATTTTCTTTCACAGTTGAATTTGGTTTGGGCTACTGATGAGTAACAACAACTTTTAACTTCTGTCCTACTTGAGATACTTCTGCATATATGTATATATAACCTGTTAACAGAATATAAAAATAGAAATGGGGTTTATTATTGAGGTATTGACATTAGGGGAATAATTTAATTCCAATAGTGTATGTGGGGAAAAGAGAGCCTACTTTCCTATTTTCCTATAATTAGGGTAACTATACATCATGCTTTGACAGGCCTGCTTTATGATGCCTTGTCCTGACCTATTTTTTAGTTTTGCTTTGCTGCAGTACAGAGGATTAAATTCAGGGCCTTGGTAGATAAGAGCTCTACCACCAGTCCTTTGCTTTTAGAAATTTTTTTTTTTAAGGGGGGCCAGTCCTGGGGCCTTGAACTCAGAGCCTGGGCACTTTCCTTGACATTTTTTTTTTTTGTTGTTGTTGTTCAAGGCTAGCACTCTACCACTTGAGCCCATAGCTCCACTTCCAGCTTTATTTTTGGGTGGTTCATTGGTGACAGAAAGTTTCACAGACCTTCTGTCCAGGCTGATGTTGAAGTGACATTCAGACCTTGGCTTTCTGAGTAGCTAGAATTACAGGCATGAGCCACTGACATCCAGATGGATTTTTATTTTGTGGTTCAGGGCATCTTTGTGCAGCTCAAGCTGACCTCAAATTCACAATCCTTTTTCCTAACAAGAACAAACTCATAATTCTTTTCAGTAACTTTTTGGACAGAGCTGGCCTAAAATGTGATCTTCCTGATCTTTGCTTCCTGAATAGCTAGAAATATAGGCATTGGCCATTGAGTCCATCTAACTCTGCTGTTGCTTCTTTTCTTTCTTTCCTTTTTTTTTTTTTTTGGGGTGAGGGGTGGTGTCAGTCATGGGACTTGAACTCTAGGCCTCTGAGCTTTTTTGCTGAATTAGCGCTCTACCACTTGGAGCCATAGTTCCACTTCCAGTTTTCTGGTGGTTAATTGGAGATAACACTCTCATGGATTTTCTTTCCCATGAGAACTGTGATCCCTCAGATCTCAGCCTCCTGAGTAGCTAGTATTACATGCATGAGTCACCAGCAACTGGCCTACTCTGCTCTGTTTTTTTTTTTTTGTTTTTTTTTTTTGGGGGGGGGGTCCGGTTGTGGGGCCTGAACTCTGGGCCTGGGCACTGTCCCTCAGCTCAAGGCTCAAGGCTAGCGCTCTACCACTTGAGCCACAGCGCCACTTCCGGCTTTTTTCATTTTGCTTATGTGGTGCTGAGGAATCAAACCCAGGGCCTTATGCATGCAAGGCAAGCGCTCTACCACTGAGCCACCTTCCCAGCCCCCTCTGCTCTGTTTTTAACATTAATAATAGCCTTTGGGTGGACACTGGTGGCTCACGCCTGTAATCCTAGTTACTCAGGAGGCTGAGGACCAGCCCTGGCAGGAAAGTCTGTGACACCCTTATCTCCAATAAACCACTAGAAAACTGGAAGTGGCGCTGTGGCTTAAGTGGTAGAACACTTGCCTTGAGCCAAAGAGCTGAGGGACAGTGCCAGGAATACAGTTATATTTCTTTCTTCTTACGTGCGTGCGTGCGTGTGTTGCATGTACACAAGAAAGCTACATCTACCACTCAGATAAAACATTTTGGCAAGCTGGGTGCCAGTATCTCACACCTATAATCCTCAGGAGACTGGGATCATGGTTCAAAGCTAGCCCAGGAAGGAAAGTTCGTGATACTCTTATCTCCAATAAAAGACCCAACAAACTGGAAGTGGTGCTGTGGCTGAAGAACTGAGGGACAGCGTCCCGGCCGAGTTCAAGCCCCATGACTGACCCCCCCCCCAAAAAAAAAAAAAAAAACAACTTTTTTGTAAGCATTTATTAAAACTTTCATTTTCTGTACTTTACATCTTAGTGTGTTAGAGCTGGTCATTAATTTTCTTTTCGGTTTTATATATTTATTGGCTGTCTGGTTTGGCTAATCAAATCTTAATTAAAGGTTTTATATTACACACACACACACACGCACACACACACACACACACACACACACACACACACACACACATATATACATACATATAGCTTATAGTAAAAGAATTAGTGAACTTCTTTTTTTCTTTTTTGGTTGGTCATGGGCCTTGAACTCAGAGCTTTGATGCTGTACCTGAGCTCTTTTTGCTCAAGTCTAGTATTGAGCCACTTTGAGCCACAGCTCCACTTCTGGTGTTCTGGTGGTTAATTGTCGATAAAGTGTCTCATTGACTTTCCTGACTGGGCTGGTCTCAGTCTGTGACCCTCAGATCTCAGCCTCCTGAGTAACTAGGATTACAGGTGTGAATCACTGGCACCTGGCTATGAACATTTTTATCATTCACCCTGTGCGACATGTCCTGTATTACCTGAACTTTCCCAAATAATATATAACACTAACCTACTTTTATCATAGCATAGCAAGAAATGTTTATCTTCATAGGGATGAATTTTGGATTTTTTTTTTTTTTTTTTTTTGGCCAGTACTGAGGCTTGAACTCAGGTCCTGGGCACTGTCCCTGAGCTTATTTTGCTCAAGGCTAGCGCTCTACCACTTGAGCCACAGCACCACTTCCAGCTTTTTCTGTGTATGTGGTACTGAGGAATGGAATCTAGGGCTTCATGCATGCTAGGCAGACACTCTACCATTAAGCCACCTTCCCAGCCTGGATTCTTTTTTTATTACAGATCCCTTTAAGATGCACCATGATGATGGCTTGGAAGATTTGCTCTTTCTCTCTAGTGAAACTACAAATGCTAAAACATTTACAGGGCAAAATGTTCCTGTGGAAGGTAATTATGGTATGACTTCAACTAGATTTGTTCTATAGGAAAGGAAAAACAACTTTCTTTTGCTGTGTGTGGGGGGAGAGGAGTGGTCAGTCAGTCAGTTTTGGCCTTGAACTCAGGGCCTGGGCTCTATTGCTGAACTGTTTTGCTCAAGGTTAATGCTCTACCACTTTTAGCCACAACACCACTCTGGTTTTCTGGTAGTTAATTGGTTTTTTTGTTTTGTTTATGGGTCCGGTTGTGGGGCCTGAACTCTGGGCCTGGGCACTGTCCCTCAGCTCTTTAGCTCAAGGCTAGCACTCTACCACTTGAGCCACAGTGCCACTTCCGGCTTTTTTCTTTTTGCTTATGTGGTGCTGAGGAATCGAACCCAGGGCCTCAGGCATGCAAGGCAAGCACTCTACCACTGAGCTACCATCCCAGCCCCTCTGGTAGTTAATTGGACATAAAGAGTTTCACAGACTTGCCTGACGAGGCTGACTTTGAACCATGATTCTCAGATCTCAGCTTCCTGAGTAGCCACGATTAATGGTGTGAGCTACTGGTACCTGGCTCTTTTGCATATTTTAGATTCATTGTTTGCCTTGTTTGGAGCTCATATAATAATAGAGATAAGGTTTTAACATAAGTTTCATATGTAAGGAGCGTATACAGGTAAGGAATAATCTCAATAAGTAGCTTTAGAACTCTGTGTGTGTGTGGGGGGGGGGGGGGTGTCCTGGGGCTTGAACTCAGGGCCCTGGGTGCTGTCCCTGAGCTTTTTTTCTCAAGGCTAACACCCTACCCAGCTCCACCTTCAGCTTGTTTTTGGTGTCCAGTTGGAGATAACCAGCCCTGGCTGGTTTTGAACTCAGTTCTCAGATCACAGACTCTTGAGTAGCTGGGATTATAGTTGTCAGCTACTGGTGCCCAGCTAGAAGTCCATTTTATAATACATCTTTGCAGAACAATACATATAATTTTTTTGAGAAATTGTAACATAAAACAAAAGGAAGGACTGTTAGGGTCTCTAGTAGCAAAGTAGAGAAAATTTACTGTTGGGCTATTCAGGGAAAACTGACCTTTTCTCATAGGACTTTGAGTTCTCTAACATAGGGCCAAACTCTGTGTCCATTATTTTTTGCTTATGGACTGAAACAGAATACACTCTCCCTAAGCTTTTATTTTTATTTTTGGTGCTGGTCCTGGGGCTTGAACTTAGGGCTTGGTTGCTGTTTTAGCTTTTTTATTCAAAGCTGGCCCTCTGTTATTTGAGCCACCAGTACAACTTCTAGGTTTTTGGCTATTTAGAGATAAGAGTCTCAGGGACTTTCTTACCTCATCTGGCTTTAAATTACATTCTTCAGACTTCAACCTCCTGAGTAGCTAGAATTACAAGTGTGAGCCACTGGTGCCTGGCTAGCTCAGTCTTCTGTATTTTGAATTTTATATTACCATATAGAAAGTAGCTAATAAAGGGCTGAGAAATCTGGCTTAGTGGTAGAGTGCTTGCCTAGCATGCATGCATAAAGCCCTGGGTTCAATTCCTCAGTACCACATACATAGAAAAAGCTGAGTGGCACTGTGGCTCAAGTGGTAGAGTGCTAGCCGTGAGCAAAAGAAGCTCAGAGACAGGGTGACCACTGAGCTCAGGCCTGAGCTCAAGCCCCAGGACTGGCAAAAAACCTCAAAAAATCCCCCTAAAAAACAGAAAGCAGCTAATAAATATTGGTTAATGGTGCCACCGGGATATAGTATACTGCCTATTAACAAGTACCTAATACCTGAAGAATATCAGCAGGATTTCTTTTTTTTTTTTTTTTTTTTTTTTTGGTCGGTCGTGGGGCTTGAACTCTGGGCCTGAGCGCTGTCCCTCAGCTCTTCAGCTCAAGGCGAGCGCTCTACCACTTGAGCTACAGCGCCACTTCCGGTTTTCTGGTGGTTTATTGGAGATAGGAGTCTCACGGTCTCTCCTGCCCGGGCTGGCTTTGAACCGCGATCCTCAGATCTCAGCCTCCTGAGTAGCTAGGATTACAGGCGTGAGCCACCAGCGCCCGGCTAGGATTTCTTTATTTAAACCTTAGTGCTCTCTTGGTCATTGCTTCTTGGGCCTCTCGGCAACATATGTTGATGATTTAAAATGTCTAACTTTTCTCCAGTTTTAAGTTTTTAAAAATATGCTTGTACTTCACTATTAGGTGTATCTTCCTGTGACATGTTTGCTCCCACAGCTGTGGTACCTCAGGAGTGGTCTGTAGAAGCTCCAAGTTTTCCACAGTCTGAGTCCTTTGTTTCCCTTGAAGTCACTGCTGAGAGTTTACAGCCAACAGGTAATTTATTTAAACCCCCTTCATTTATTCTTGGTTGTACTTTCAATAATATAAGTTATTAGAATTTTTAAACAGCTTACAGTAGGTACAAATAAAAAATTGGAAACTGTAACAAATGTTCTTAATGTTATTAGCAGTATCATAGCTACAGTAATTGTAGTGGAAACATAACACTTGGGATTAAGGGATAAAAGATTTTTTTTTTTTTTGCTTTGTTTTTGGCCCTTTTTAAGGTTTGAACTCTGGCCTGGGCACTGTTCCTGAGTTTCTATTGCCAAAGGCAAGATAACATTTTAGCCACAGTACCACTTCCAACTTTTTTGAGTAATTTTTTTTGGAGATAAGAGTCTCAGGGAGTCTTCTGCCTGGGCTGGATTCAAACTCTGATTCTCAGATCTTAGCCTCCTGAGTAGCGAGGATTGATTATTACAGTAATTTTGCTTTGTCTGAGATTGGACTTTGACTCATTGGCTGGTGTTCTATCACCTGAGCCATGCCTCTAACCTGAGATGTTTAATGTAAATTTTGAGCTCCATGCCTTTTGAACAACATGCCTTACAATGGCTCAGTTTATTTGTTCAGCTGCCATTCTTCTACTTGAGCCATGCCTAGCTTGACTTTTTGCTGGTTCTTTTGGGAATAGAGTCTCATGGGTTTTCCTGCCTGGATAACTTTGAACCACAAACATCTACTTCTCAGCTTCCTGAGTATCTAGGGTTACAGATTACACCTGGATAGGTTTTTTTTTTTGTTGTTGTTGTTTTTTGTTTCTTCTTTGAAGAATGACTAGCTGCCCTACAGGTTCCTTTTCTAATTCTGATTTTCTATTTTTTCATTTTCCTTCCTTCCTTCCTTCCTTCCTCTCTTTTTCTCTCCTTCTGTCTTTCTCTCTTTTTTGTTTTTTGGGTCTGGTCATGGGGCCTGAACTCTGGGCCTGGGCGCTGTCCCTCAGCTCTTCAGCTCAAGGCTAGTGCTCTACCACTTGAGCCACAGTGCCATTTTCGGCTTTTGTTTTTCTTTTTGCTTATGTGGTGCTGAGGAATCGAACCCAGGGCCTCATGCATGCAAGGCAAGCACTCTACCACTGAGCCACCTTCCCAGCCCCCTTCCCCCTTCCCCCTTCCCCCTTTCCCTTTATCTTTTGTGGTACTGAGATTTGAACTAAGATACTTGGACTTGCTAGTCTGGAATGCCTTCCAGTCCATTTATTTTGTTCATTATTTTGGCGATGGAATCTTGCAAACATTTCTGCCCTTCCTGGCCTCAAACGGTGATCCTGCAAATCTCAGCCTCCTGCGTAGCTAGTATTACAGGTGTGAGACTGTGGCACTGGTTTCATATATTTTATTCTAAGTGTTAGAACTATCAAAAGACTATCAGAATACATTAATTCAACAAATTGTGTTTGTGTGTGTGTGGGGGGGGGGGGTGTATGTTAGTACCAGGACTTGGTTGTGTTCAAGGCCTGTGATTTTGCTCAGCTTTTTTGCTCATGGCTCGTATTCTACTACTTGAACCACACCTTTAGTCTAGCATTTTGTTGCCTAATTAGAGATGGTGTCTTGAGGGCTTTTCTGCCTAGGCTAGTTTCAAGCTGAAATCTTCCAGATCTCAGCCTCTTGAGTAGAAATAATTAAAGGCATGAGCCACTGACTCCTGGATTCAATTTTTAGTCATGTATAGGTCTTTTGGTTACAGAACTTAAATTATTTTCAAATGTAGAGGTGTGGGTCCTAAGTTTTTGACTTATTTCCCTTTGACAACCTAGCCAAAGAAGTAGAAATGGCATCAGTAGAGGACCAGCCACCAACAAAAACATTGGAAATGATTGAACAGAAGACCACTGCCATGGTACCATCTGGAGGAACAGAGGTGGTCTCAGAAGAGAACATGGCACCAATCACAGAAACGGAGATGGCATTAGCTACAGCCATGGATGAATCCACCCAATCAGAAGTGACACCAGTCAAGGATATGCAGTCATCCATCGAATCAGATCTGTCCCTGGCCAAGAGCATGGTACTGCCCATAGAAACAGAAGTGGCTGCAGTGAAGGATGTCATAGTGCCTGTAGAAACAGATGTGTCTTCAGCCAAGGAAGTATTATTGCCTCCAGAAACAAAGGTAGCCCCAGGAAAGGATTTGACACCATTGAAAGAAGCAGAGATTGCCCCTTCTGTAAAAGTGGATTTGGGTTCACATGACGACAAGGTACCACCCCAAGAAACAGAAATAGCCCCAGCCATGGGTATGGTATCACTTCCAGCAATAGAAGGGGCACTGGACAAGGATACTGCACCAGCCACAGAAAACTCCTTTGTGGAAATGGCTTTGAGCTCACACACAGAGGTGGCCCTAGAAAGAGACATGACACTGTCCCCTGATACCACACTCTTGACCAAGGATGTAACACTGCCCATAGAAGCAGAAGCCACCCCGGTCAAGGACATGACTCCATCCCCAGAAACAGAAATGGCTCCGCCCCCTGAAACAAAGGCGGGTCAGGTTGAAGACCTACATCCATTTTCGGGACCAGAAGTGGACCTGAGCAAGGATGTCACTACACCCCCAGAAACAGTGATGACCTGGGTAGATACTATGACCCCACCCCCAGAAAAAGAGGTAGCTTCCGTCAAGGACCTGCCTCTGCTGCCAGAAACAGAGGGAGCCCTGGTCAAGGATGTGGTTCTGTCTCCTGGCGCAGAGGTGACCCTCGCCAACAATGAGACCCCAGTCAAGAATGCCACCCCACCCACAGAGAAAGAGGTGACCCCAGTTGTAGTTAAAGACATGGACATTGCACAGACCCCGGAAGGAATAAGTGAGAATTTCCAAGAAAAATCTCCTCAGGACGAGAGGCAGTCACCCACAACTTCATTTGTGATTTCACCAGGTATGTGCTTCTGCTTGCTCTCAGTATATCTATCTGCCAGGGTATATAGTCACCAGGTGCAGTGAACTTGTTTGAATGCTTTGCAAGTATATTCATGTCCCTGCCCTGTTAGCTGCTTGCTTGCTTGCTTGTTTCTCTCCTTTCCTTCCTCCCTCCCTTGTCATATGGACCTTTTCTGCCCAAGCTAGATTCAAGGCACAATCCTCAGATCTCAGCCTCCTGAGTAGCTGGGATTACACACACAAGCCACGTGTGCTTGGATTCCTAACAATATTCTTTTTTGTTGTTGTTGGTCGTGGGGCTTGAACTCTGGTCCTGGGCATTGTCCCTGAGCTCTTCAGCTCAAGGCAAGCACTGTACCACTTGAGCCACAGCACCACTTCCAGTTTTCTGAGTGGTTTATTGGAGAGAAATCTCACGGACTTTCCTTCTTCCAAGGCTGGCTTTGAACCACGATCCTCTGATCTCAGCCTCCTGAGTAGCTAGGATTACAGCTGTGAAGCACTGGTGCCCGGCCCTAACAATATTCTTTTTTTTTTTTTGCCAGTCATGGGGCCTGATCTCTGGGCCTGGGCGCTGTCCCTCAGCTCTTTAGCTCAAGGCTAGCACTCTACCACTGGAGCCACAGCGACACTTCCGGCTTTTTCTGTTTATGTGGTGCTGAGGAATTGAACCCAGGGCCTCATGCTTGCAAGGCATGCACTCTACCGCTGAGCTACCTTCCCAGCCCCCTAACAATATTCATAACAAGCACTTGTTACTTTTCTCCCTTCCTAACCTGGTGGCTTCCAATTATGTATCCTTTTTTCTGCTGCTTATTTTAGAAGAATTTCTTAAAAACTGTTCTCATTTTGCTTCTGGTAAATAGAAAAATAGCTCAAATAGCATCTCTCTGAAACTTACACATGATTTTTACAATTACCTTTAGAACCAGGCCAAAAGTATGACTTGCCAACAGATGAAAACTCTCTGTCAGAGAAATTAGAACAAAAGGAACCACTCAGCAGTCCTCCTTCTGAACTTCCTGCAGAGACCTCAGGTAAGTTAGAAACATGCTCTGTAGCTCTCAGCCTATTGAGTACGTAGGATTACAGGTGTGAACCACCAGTGCCTGGCCTCAAATCCCAGTTTCTTCAGACCTCTGACTCATGGGTATTCTATCTGTGGTACTGGAAGAGTAGGGTAGGGTAGAGGAAGAAGGAGAGAAGAGAGGAAGAACAGAATTTCAGAATTATAATCCATATTTTAACCAGATCTTCAGTCAAGTGTAATGGCTCATACCTGTAATTGAAGCACTCAGGAAGCTAAAGTATAAGTAGGATAGTAAGTTTAAAGCCACTCTAATACAAAGCAAGACAAGATCCTGTCTCCATAACAAGATTCTTCTAATTTTTAATATGCACTGAACTTGGAGACATAGTGTTCTAAAGATACTTTCCAGCTTAAAGTTTATTTGATGATTATGTTTTTTGATGTTAAGCCATACATACACACACATGAATACCAATTGATTTTTCTGCCTACTCTTCTGTGACTGTGATTGGACATGACTTATTTCACTTAAATCCTAGTGCTTCACATACCTTCTAGCACCAACTAGAGGCTAAACAAGAGAGTTTCAAAATGTTTTTGCCATCTGGACATGTCAGTAAAGATTTATTAAATACTAATTCTGTACAAAATAGGCCATATTAAGGCACGTATATATTCAAGTCCTGGTTCTTGTCCTTGAGTTTTTATTACAAGCTGGATGGAAAAAGAACTTCCTATGAATGACCTCTACAAGATTTATAGAATTAAAAAATAAAAGATGCTGTGTCAAGTAGCTGCTGGTTAACTGCTAGTTAAATGTTGTGAAAACCATGGGATCATGTAGCCTCACAATTTGCTTTTCAAAGAAGCGATAATTAACCTGACATATTAAAGGTAGAGTTTAAGAGGCCTTTGGAGGGATAAAGGTAAGAAACATGATGCTATTTGGGAATTTTAATATTCCTGGAAATCAGTTCATTGGATCAAATTTAATAGGAGCTGCTATAGACCTGTGTACTTCATTTTACTTTAGTTTGCTTTGTTTTTTGAGATAGGTAGTGCTTCACTTTGTAATCCAAACTGCCCTTGAACTTGGTGATCTTCCTCGCCTTACAGAGAAGTAGGATTACAAGCATGCCCCACTGTACCTGGGTTAGACTTGCTCTTAATGAGACTCTTTCTAAGAGCTTGGATGTGTATTATATTATTTCCTGAAACTTTTCAAAGGATGCTTATCCTAATGGTTGAAATTTTTGTTAACCTGCTTAACATTGAATACGTGTTTATCTTTCAGGAAGTACATTTAGAAACAGAACATTGAAATCTTAGTGCATTTGTCTTTCAAAGTAATATGTTCTGGTTCTGGAATAATGAGAATATTCTTCTGGCCAAAATATTCAATTTTTTTTTTTTTTGAAGTTGCATGAATCTGGCCTTCTGGTCTAATTCCCAGAATCAATCTGGTTGGTTTGACAAAAATTAGTATAATTTTGGTGATAGAATCTTAGATTTATAAATTTTGTCCAAAATCACACAAAAAGACAAGCCTTTAGTGAGTACCATTTTATAGAAGGCACATTAGTGGGCACCTATGTACCTATTAAAAATGACAAATATAAATAAATGAAATTTATAGGCAACAAGTGCTTAGAGGTTAGAATATTTGAAATAACTTGAGTATTTTGTAAATATGTTTGAAAAAAAATCTTTGCCTGAGATAATGTTTAGGGGAAAAAAATAGAAAAAAAAAGTTTTTCTGAATAAAGTAGATCAGATCAGTGAAAATCGACTATTTAAATGAGTGACTACATGAACTTTTTTTTTTTTTTTTTTTTAAAGAAACGGTAACAACGAGTTTATTGTTCAGAATTTTAGGCAACTTCATGTATTTCAGGTACCCCTCTCACACAAGGCAAAGCAGTTTGCAGACCCAGTGACCGCAGGTCAGCTCGGTCCAAGCCTGCCAGGTTCCCTTCTGAGCTGCCGGGAGGCTCTATTCCATGGAAGATTCCTGATTCCAGGCTGGGCCCCTGCCCTTTTTCTGAGTTGGGTTGGGTCTCTGGTTCCTATTGTGAACCTGGGAACCAAAGGCAAAGTATCCATGCTGACTTCCTTGGATCCCAGAGAGAGCATGACAGGGAGGCATGGGATGTAGAAGAAGGCATGCCAATGGCGGTGAAGAAAAAGAAAAAGAAACCAAAGCAAAAGAGATATCCTCAACCTCGGGGCGGAGGTCACTGGCCGGAGGACACTGCCGATGAGCCAAAACGTCATCCGTTTACAATCAGCCCCCATCCATCGGGTATCCTCTCCAGCCAACCTCCCACTGTAGGCTCTGACTATGGCCTCGTACCCAAAGAGAATTGGCGAAGCGAACGCGTTCGTGACTCCACAGCAACCAAACTGGTGGGCCAGAACCTTATCTCAGAGAGTCTCAAGCTTGCTTCATGTCCACAAGGATCTCCAAAACTGGAAGTAATTTCAGGAGTAGAGGAGGAGGGCAAAGGTAACAACGAATCAGCCCTAGAACAACAGGATCAGCAGTTGCTGAAGCAAAGTGAATACAAACCACAGCATGTGTCCCACCCACAAACACCTGTGGAGACAAGTCACACAGTAGACCCTCCTACTCTGAAAGTACCCCTGGAAGAAGAGAGAGTGCACAGAATGGACACACCTTTGAAGATTAGACCCAAAGAGGATTGCTCTCCTATCTTGGACCAAGAGGTTAAGGATAGAGTTTCAAAGCCCATAGCCGTGAAAGAACTACCTAATCTGACACCAATTTTGACAGCCAGTAATCCATTAGACCATAGTGTAGCAGAAGGGAGTGATGCAAGTAAAATTACTAAAGTGCAGAATGCCAAACAGAAAGAGTCTCCTGAAGGCACCAAGGAGGAGGTTAAAGAAGTGACAAAGGAAGCCTTTGCCAAGCCAAGAGAGGAAATCAAGGTATTTGCCTCTGAGCCCAAGGACCAAGTGTTACTGCAGGCCTCTGGGGTAGAGGATGAGCAGCTTAAGAGAATGATGGGTGAAGGCAAAAGCAGGAAGGGAAAGGGAAGCCCTGGGAAAGGGAGAGTGAGTTCTGGGAAGGTAAGAGCAAAGTCTGAGGTGTCATTTCTTCTAGGCAATGAGAAGGATGGTGTCATGCCTAGTGAGCCAGTCCCTAAAATTGAAACCATGACAGCTGAAGAGAAGAGAGAGGAGCAGAGGTTGGATTCTTCAAAGCAACCAAGGGCCGTCACTGATCTCACTGAGACAGGGGTAATGGAGGTAGCAAAGGCCATGGCGGGTCGTGAGTTTGGAAGTACCCTGCAGGAATCGATTGCTTTGGAAAATGGGTCAAGTTCGACTCAGACTTGTGATGCCAGGACAGAAAGAGGAGCCCCAGTTAAAAATGTGGGTGTCAGTAAGCAAAGCAAGGAAGGAATGTGTCCTTGGATAGACCATGAGTCAACTCCTTGCGTTTCTGAAAAGTCTAAAAAGAGGGGCCATGAAGGCAAAAACAAAAAGGCTAAAAGTAATTATCCCATACAACCAGCTAGAATGGAGGGCAAGGAGCAGGTCCTCAGCCTCCCTTTTGTAGGTAAGGATGATAGTGTTGAGAGTAGTACTTCCCAGAAAAACAAGGAATTAGGATGGATTTTTCCAGAAAGGCCTGATCCTTTGTTCTCACATACATCAGATCCACCCACAGTGGAAGTTGACAGAAAACGTAAAAACGTTGAGGCTAATTCTGTTGACCTTGGGGCAGTCCAGGGAAAGAAAACAGATATTTTGAAGGATTCTACTGTTACTGAACCAGCGGTCAAGGGGACAGATGTGAGCCGCCAAGACCAAATCCAGGGTGCAGTGTTTGTTCCCCCCATAATACCTAAGGAGAGCAAAATAGACACAGCTGAGGGACATGCCACCGTGGCTGAGGAAACAAATAAAAGGAATAATGATGGGACACGTGAAAAGCTTAAAAATAGTTTTCCCAAGAAGCACATTCTGGAGGCGAAGACAGATGCAACAAAAATACACGTTCCCATGGAAACCACAGGGGACCATAGAATTGAAGGAATGGGCTATGTAGATGAAAATAGAAATATCACATTTACCTGTCTGGGGATACCAGCAGGGCCAATGAAGAAGTCAGTGCCTCTTGATGCTGTGGAATCCACAGCCTGTGAAAACCAGCCCAAGCCTATTGCTCATGTAGTAAAGAGGATGGATGATACTTTGACACAAAGTGGGCAAGATGGAGCTCCCGCCCAGATTTCCCAATTATTATTAGAAGAGACCTGTCACAAAGATCAAGTCCTGGGGCCAGAAAGGCCAGAGGCTCCCCCTGCTGTTAGGCCTTCTGCAGGTACTGAAGGAGTCTGTCTGGCTTTTCCCGCAGAGAGAGAAAGAGTTAACAGTCATGGAGATCACTGTCCTAAAAGTCAAGGTGAGCCTGCTGATCCCAGGAAAACTGAACCAGGGATGGGTGCAGGGTGTGGGGTTGGGGAATCGGAGTCAGTGCACTGTGGTGCTCCTAAGCATTCAATACAGCAAATGGCAGAGCCAGCAAAAGGGCCCTTTTTTCCTGGAGTACCTCCAGCAGCCCAAAGCGTGGAGCCAGAGGTCAGGGTACGAGAGGCACTTGCAGATAGAAGTGATTTACCAGCATCTCCGGTGAATGAAGAGGAGAGCAACAAAGGCCCCATTCCAGCTCAAAATCCCGATTTAGTGGGGGACAAAGCACACAAGCTTAGCTTTTGTGAGGTCCAAAAGGCAAAAATTAAAGATCTCAGCAGTCCAGAGAGCTTGAATAAAGAGGTAGATTTGACTCCTTTCCCTCCAAAAAGTGAAAAGGATAAGTTGAAAGAATTCAGTGTGGCTTGTCCAGGCACAAAAATGGAATGGGGTCCCACGCAGACCCTGGAACTCCAGCCTGAAGTTCCTCCTTCAGGACAGATGGACAAGGCCCTAATGACTGTTTCTGAGGCTCTCCCACCCCCAGCGCTCAAAGATAACACCACGGAAGTACCTCCGAAAACAACAGAAAAATCGGAACCAAAGATGCAGGGTGAAGGGAAGAAGGAAGATAAAACCAGAGTGGCGGAACCATTAAAAGGCTACATGAGACCTACCAAGTCCCGAGGACTCACGCCACTGTTGCCAAAGTCTTCAAGCCAGGAGAGAGAGCGGGCCAAACCAATCAAGCCCAGTGGTAATGAACCTGCTATGGGGAAATAACGTGTGTGCTTGTGGCATTCAACAAGGCAAAAAAAAAAGCTTGCACGGTGGTCCTGTGTACACTCTAATCAACCTTGTTTAATCTGTTAGCATGAAACCTGTAACGGCTATGTGGAATTTGTCCAAAGCTAAGGCATGTCCTATGTCCAGCTTGAGGAAGCTGGTGACTGGGGTTGCATGCCTATTTTCACCCAGCACTGAATCTCAAATTTTAGCAGGCAGGAAGCTGGAAAGAAAGCCTATCACTAACTATTCTTAATTTCTAAGAATTGTTCTTCCTTTGGGTAAAGGTTGTAGAGGTGAATGAATTCTAATTGTTTGGACTATTAGTGTAAGGTATTCAAGGAGGAAAAAGTACTTTCTATGTCTACCCCTACGTTGCTTTTAGATCAAGTGACAGTAATTATTCTTCTGAGGAAATACTAGCCTATGGACAGCATTGGTAGACACAGACTTGGTTTCTAGTAATGGAAAATAATTTTTCAGTGGCTGTCCCTTAGCCCATCAGTTCAAGGCAAGCACTCTACCACTTGAACCACAGGCTACTTCTGGTTTTCTGGTGGTTAATTGTAGAGAAGAGTCTCAGACTTTCTTGCCCAGGCTGGCCACTGCCACCTGGCTGGGTTAGAGTTTTTAATCTGTAAAATTTGCCATATTTTAGAGGTTTCTAGATTATTCACCCCCCCACCCCCTGAAAAGTACAAACTTAATCATGGCTTTCCTGAGCCTGCTCTTCAAAACATATCTTTTAAGCATATAAATGAAATCTTTTATTTTCCATTTTCTGTTTAATGCTGAGAATTGAACCCAGGACCTTGCGTGTACTCACAATGTGCTCTGCTACTGAGCAACTGAGCCCCCCTTCATCATTGTTTCTAAACGTGTGTGATAACAATTACTAACTTTAGAAATTAAAAAGGAAAAATAGTCTTCCTAGCCAAGAAACCAGTCGGGCTTCTGTGGGGCTTTCTCATTGGATTGTGTTCTGCTTGGCATGGATCTTTCTCTTTTGGGAAAGTTTGTGCTTTGCATGTATTGTAGCCAGTAAAGTGTGAGTAATGGATGTTAAAGGTAGCTGTTTGCATGTGATCTGTTTTGTTTTCCTTCTTTTAGCTACCTTATTATCAAGGCAGTAAATGAAGTGCAGTAGTAGGTAGAGGACATCCAACATTCTACTAAGTTCTTTTTTTTTTTTTTTTTTTTTTAATTTTGTTGGTTATGGGGCTTGAACTCTGAGACTGGTCACTATCCTTCAGCTCAAGGCAAGTGCTCTACCACTTGAGCCACTGTGCCACTTCCGGTTTTCTGAGTGGTTTATTGGAGATAAGAGTCTCATAGACTTTACTGCTCAGGCTGGCTTTGAATCTTGATCCTCAGATCTCAGCCTCCTGTAGCTAGGATTACAGGCATGAGCCACTTTGCCCAGCCTTGAACTCAGATCTCTCTAGGTTCTGTACATACATTTCTCTAAAGACAATCTATCCCTTTTTAAAAATTTTCTGAAATAATTTTGTTTACCAAAGAATTTTGCAGTAAATGTCTGCCTTTATTATTAAATCCTTTTCACTTTTCCCTCTTCAAAGGCAACCAGTTTTGTGTGTTTGACGTTCTTTCCAGACAGTTTGTCCTTTTAGTTTTTTTTAAATTTTAAATGGTCACACAAAGGAGTTTGAATTCAATGTATCTATCTGTGTGTACCGCATATCTTAATCAGTAGAATGGGGAGTTTAGGAATGGTACTGGAGACTAGGAGAATGGCCCCTTCTGACCAACTACCCTTGCTTTAGATAGGTGATATTTGACCTGTAATCCATACTTTGCTCTTGACTTTGAATCATTCGTGTTATTTGTCTTGACTCTGACCCTGCATTGCCACGGATTCACACCTGTGTACCTGGTTATCCATAGATTTCCCCCCTCCCTCTCTTCCTCCCTTTCCTCATACATATACCTAGAACTATGAAAGATTACATTTTACAGGAGTCTCTCAAGATTAAGGTAATACAGATTGGGAAGTGGTAAGGCTAACATTTGGACTTTTATTTATTTATTTATTTATTTATTTATTTGGTTGGTTGTGGGGCTTGAACTCTGGGCCTGGGCGCTGTCCCTCAGCTCTTCAGCTCAAGGCAAGTGTTCTACCACTTGAGCTACAGCACCACTTCCGGTTTTCTGGTGGTTTATTGGAGATAGGAGTCTCACAGTCTTTCCTGCCCGGGCTGGCTTTGAACCGTGATCCTCAGATCCTCCTGAGTAGCTAGGATTACAGGCGTGAGCCACCAGCACCCGGCTTGGAGCCTTTTATTTTTAAACTGCCTTCTTCATTGTTTCCTCAGAAGAAACTTCCAGAAGTTTTAGTTGGCTCCAACCTAAAGGGGAGGGTTCAGTTTTAGATGGCTGTCAACCTAAAGGATTCTGTCTGTCTGTCTGTCTGTCTATATATCTATCTACCTACCTACCTATCTACTTATTTATCAGGATGTGAGGCCTGGCCTAAGATAATGCATTTTATGAATTATAAATGCCTTGTCATTTGTTGGACTTGTTTACAAGTAGAGAAAAGTGAATATATTGCTAAAGTCTCTTTACATGTTAAACCTTTTGCTATATTCTTTTTTTTTTTTTTTTTTTGGGTCCGGTCGTGGGGCCTGAACTCTGGACCTGGGCACTGTCCCTCAGCTCTTCAGCTCGAGGCTAGCACTCTACCACTTGAGCCACAGTGCCACTTCTGGCTTTTTTCTTTTTGCTTATGTGGTGCTGAGGAATCGAACCCAGGGCCTCATGCATGCAAGGCAAGCGCTCTACCACTGAGCCACCTTCCCAGCCCAGAAAAGGCTTTTTTAAGCCTTTAGCTTTTAAGCACTGGTGGCTCACACCTGTCATCCTAGCTAATCAGGAGGTTGAGATCTATGGATCACGGTTCAAAGCCAGCTCAGGCAGGAAAGATCAGGAGACTCCGACCTTCAGTTAACCACCAGAAAATCAGAAGTGGAGTTGTGGCTTTTAAGTGGTATGTAGAGTGCTAGCCTTGAGCACAAAAGTCAGGGTTAGTACCCAGTCCCAGATATCAAGCCCAGGACTCGTCAGAAAACAAAACTGAATTTTTATTTATTTATTTATTTTTTGTCAATGGAAGCACAAGTTTGAAAGACCATTTTACCCTTATTATCTCTTCCTTGTTCTCCTAGAAACCAAGTAGAGCTGTGAGCAGCGATGGTCTATACCACCCAGGACACTGAAGAGTTGCCTAATAGATAGGCCTTTCCTTTACCATGCTCAAGCTCCCTTTCCTTTTTTTCTCAGGCTTTGTTTCTTTTCCTTCAGTTTGCTTGAGCTTATCAACTGTCTCCTAGCAGCTGGGAATGTCAGTTTATGGGCAAGAAATTCTCTTGGTGTGAAATGTGAAGTAATTTATAAACGCAGAATCCTAACAGCTTCAAGGCCCTCGTACATAAATAAAATATGCTCAGCAGATGAAAAAAAACCATTTGTAATCTTAGAAGTTGCTACTATTTTACAACTGGAGAACTACCCATCTGATAGTCTTTTCTTAACCAGAGTAGCTTTGGTGAAATGTCTTTCCTCGTTGCTTTCTTGTTCCTTTTTTCTTTAATTAAATGTATTGATTCTGTGTGTCACACACTTAAGAATAGCTACCACTTAAATCAAAACTTACTATATGCTCAAGACTTTCCTAATGTTTTGTTTTTCTTGGCTGGTCCTGGGGGCTTGAACTCTGGGCCTAGGCACTGTCCCTGAGCTTTTGTGTTCAAAGTTAGTGTGCTACCACTTGAGCCACAGCGCCACTTCGGTTGGAGATAAGAGTCTCATAGACTTTCCTGCCCAGGCTGGCTTTGAACCTTGATCCTCAGATCTCAGCCTCCTGAGTAGCTAGAATTACAGGCATGAGCTACCGGCACCTGGCTTAAATTTAAAATTTTAGTATTAAATTTTTATTTTTTTTTAATTGAGTTTTTATTTAACATTAATTTAATAAATAATATTATCTTGTATTTATTTATTGTTTTGGAGAGTCAGTAGTGATTGAACCCAGGTCTTCACACACATGTCACACTGTGCTCTTGAGCTACTTGCCTTGTTTTGTTTCTGTGCTGGTGATCAGAACCAAGGCCTTAAATACGTTAGCTAAGCTTCTAGTTTCACTGTAGCTCCAAGAAATGGACACTTACATTATTGTCCCAGAAATGTTCCCAGGAGACAGAATCTAGGAAGGGAAAAAGTTTTAGGTCATACAAGCCTTATCTTACTTAGTGAGTGGGCCTGAAACATGATTTGGACTCTTTGGCATTTAATTCATTCACTCAAGAGATGCCAGATGGGTTATTCTTTCTCTAAAGACTTGTAATAAAATACCCCCTCCCTTTTTTCTTTTGTCAGTCGTGGGGCTCGAACTCTGGGCCTGGGTACTGTCCCTGAGTTTTTTCACTCAAGGCTAGTGCTCTACCACTTTGAGCCACAGCACCACCTCTAGTTTTCTGGTGGCTCATTAGAGGTAAGAGTCTCATGGAGGGCTAGGAAGGTGGCTCAGTGGTAGAGTGCCTGCCTTGCATGCATGAGGCCCTGGGTTCGATTCCTTAGCACCACATAAAAAGAAAAAGCTGGAAGTGGTGCTATGGCTCAAGTGGTAGAGCGCTAGCCTTGAGCTAGAGCTGAGGGACAGTGCCTAGGCCCAGAGTTCAGGCCTCACAACCAACAAAAAGAGTCTCATGGATTTTTCTGAGCGGACTGACCTTGGACCTCTATCCTTAGATCTCAGCTTCCTGAATAGTCAGGATCACAGGCATGAGCTACCACATGCTTAAAATATTTGTATTCTTCAAGGATTCTAGCGTACAGAGGTCAATGCACAAATGACTTTACGCCAGTGAGAGTAAAGAGAATAGAAATATGAACTGTTTGCTGTTGGAATAGAGGACAGAAAATGACTGAGCTCCTTATAAGTAAGGAGCGCAAAAGACATTCTAGGGTATGAATGGTCTGAAGGCATGGCCGAGGTTAAATTATTCTAGGCTAGCTTGTATAATAGCATAGTGTAGTCGCATGGAATGTTTGAGCAATAACAAATATCGGTAGAACAACTGGCATAAAATAAGTCAGTAGAAGAGCAAATTAAAGGAAAGGCTTTTTGGGGTCCTGTGTGCCAAGACAGAGCCTCGGGTTTAGGCTTTAAGTTGTGCTTTTATTATTGTTTTAGTTGAATGATTTTCTTTGCATAGGAGGTCATGGGAAGATCAATACTATGTTTAAAAGAATGAATTTCCAAGTTGTACTTTTAGGCGACTGTCTCATTTGTAAGCACAGATGACTAACTTCAGCTTTTTCATTCTGCCTGTGTCCCAACTTTTCAGCATTAATCAGAGAAAGAACCATTATGTTCTTGAGTTGAACATGTACTAAGAAATGTTTCTAAAATGGAATAGACTATGCTTTTGAAATGTTTTTTCCTTATGTGTGTGTGTGTGTGTGTGTGTGTGTGTGTGTGTGTATGTGTGTGTGTAACACAACCATGGTTTACTTACAGGTAAGAAAACAGGTTTAACTTCCAGTCTGCAGCTTATATCCAGTAGAGTGTCAGCAGTCATTGTAATTGGTAGACTTATTGGGTCTCATTGTAATGATAATTTATTAGTGTTCTTTCCTGGAGACAATAAGTGGAACAGTTGGTCCATCTGGAAAGTCGTGTTGCCTTGGTAACTGATAAGAATATAGGGAAACCAGAGCTACAGAAACAAAGCCTTGAACAGGTTAAATAATAGCTCTTAGGCACCAGGCAGGCCAGAAACATCTACTAGTCTTTTCTGTTCAGGCCAGAAACCTACATACAATATGTACCAAAGGCTTTTGGAAGTTGGACACATCATTATAGGTCTAATAAAAAGAATCTTGGAAATGAACTTTTGACCAGATAAATCCATGTACTTTTATCAGACTTAAGTGAAATGGAACTTCAAAATCTTTAGCCGCAAGCGGACACTATAAACTTTCTACCTTTGTTGTTGTTGGTGGTCATGGGGCTTGATCTCCTAATCTGAATACTGTCCCCAAAGCTCTTTTGCTAAAGGCTAGCGCTCTACCACTTTGAGCCACAGCTCCACTTCTGGTTTTTGATTGGTTAATTGGAGATAAAAGTCTCATGGGGACTTTCCTGCTAGGGCTAGCTTTGAACCATGACCCTCAGATCTCAGCCTCCTTCGTAGCTAGGATTACAGGCGTGAGCCAAGCGCCTGGCTTATTTGGTGTTTTTTTTTTTTTTTTTTTAATAGATGGTCACAGAAATTGGTTGGTCTTCCTTTTTAAAAAATATCTAATGCAGTATATTGCTGTGTAGCCCTGAAAGTTTCTTGGGTAGTGCTAATTTGAATACAAACATGCACCATCACATCCAACTGTCTCCCCCACTGCTTTTTCTCCCCTCTTTTCTCCAAGAAACAGGGAGCATATAGAAGGCTGTGTGAAGACTGTCAATCTTATTTGTCAGTGTAGCAGTTTTCTGATCCAAAGACTTGTATTATCTCATCAGATTCCTTATTAAAATGCAGTATGGTGGGTGATGTCCATTCTAGCTGAGATGATCATGAGTTTGAGGCCAGCTACTGGGTAGAATCAGTCTTAAGACCATTTGGGGCAAAAAGTTAATGAGACCCCATCTCAACCAATAAGCTGGGCATGGGCACCTGTGATTCAGTTACTCAGAGCTGAGAGCCATTGATAGGATGATCCTAGGAAGGAGGATCTTGGTTTGAGGCTAGCCTCAAAACCCTACCTGAAAAATAATCTGTTTACCAGTAGCACTGAAGATTGAGGTTTGGGGGGCTGGGAAGGTGGCTCAGGGGTAGAGCGCTTGCCTTGCATGCATGGGGCCCTGGGTTCGATTCCTCAGCACCACATAAACAGAAAAAGCAGGAAGTGGCCCTGTGGCTCAAGTGGTAGAGCGCTAGCCTTGAGCTGAAGAGCTGAGGGACAGTGCCCAGGCCCACGACTGGACCTCCCCCCCCCCCCCCCCCCCGCAAAAAAAAAAAAAAAGAAGAAGAAGAGGATTGAGGTTTGAAGCCTGCCTAGACAAACAAATGCAAGAAACTTTTATCTCTAGCTAACCAAATAAACAGAAGTGGAGGCATGCCTCAAGTAGTAGAGGCCCAGCCTTGAGCAAATAGTCCAAGTGAGAACTTGAGGCCCTGAGTTCAAACAAAACAAAAGCCTTAGAGCAGAAAAGGAGCTGACGGTGTGGCTCAAGTGGACTTGTCTACCAAGGTACTACATTGAGAAAAGAAAAATTGACTTGAGCCCGGGTGCTGGTAGCTCACACCTGTCATCCTAACTACTCAGGAGGCTGAGATCTGAGGATCAAGGTTCAAGGCCAGCTCTGGTAGGAAAGTCAGTGAAGCTCTTATCTCCAATTAACCACCAGAAAATGGGAAGTGGCTCTGTGGCTCAAGTGGTAGAGAGCTTAGCCTTGAGCTGAAGAGTCTAGGGACAGCACCCAGGTCCAGAGTCCAAGCCTTGTAACCCACCCCACCCCCCAAAAAAAATTGACTTGAAAAATAAATGCAGTAAGTTGAAGTGTTTATATTTGTATTGGAGGGAGGTGACTAATATTTGAGGGGGCAATGGTGTTCCCTAATTGCTAAGTAATTTCCAAACACCTTTGGTAGATTTGGACTGTGGTTTTACACAGCTGTTTTCCCCAAATTCCATGATTTGTATGACATACTACACATTTAAATTACGTTACTAGCTGTAATATATTGATAAAAAAGGAAGGAAGCTAAATTCAATGTCTTTCATTGCCAAGGCCTTTCAGTACCCAAGACTTTTTTCCTGTTATTGATTCGTGACCCTTCTAGATAGTGCACTCATGTGTAATTTAACATAGTTATTTCAAGCACTAAAACAGTATATACTGTACATTCCGCTTCTGGCTGTTGTACTGCTTTACAGGAGCAATTGCAGATTGCTTTCAAATCATTTCATATATTTCCTCAATTTTCCTTAGCGAGTGCACTTCATGGAATGCAGAAATCCAGTTCCTTGCCAGTGAACCCTTTTTGTGCATTGGCATGTGTCTTGCCATAGTGATTAAGGTCAAGCAGAAGGAGAGATTGATCTGGCACTCAGTTCAAGTTCAGGACAGATTAAATGGAAATTCACTTGTTTTTGTTTTCCGGCATTTCCTCCCTGCCTGTTGTGCCTATGATCATAGCCAGGTAGTGGATCCCAAATGAAGTCAGCTCAGTACTGCAGTTAACAAAGGGGTAAAATTAGGAGTCTTGTGAAGTGGTAGAGAGGCTTAGGGGACAGCGTTCAGTTAAGGCAAAGTTTATTTTATTACTTTATAATTCTAATTGTGCATATCCCTCCCATCCAAATTTTTATTTTTATTTTTTGGTCGGTTGTGGGGCTTGAACTCTGGGCCTGGATGCTGTCCCTCAGCTCTTCAGCTCAAGTCTAGTGCTCTACCACTTGAGCCACAGCACCACTTCCGGCCTTTTCTGCTTCTGTGGTGCTGAGGAATCGAACCCAGGGCTTCATGCATGCAAGGCAAGCACTTTACCCCTGAGCCACCTTCGAAGCTCCCCCATCCCATTTTTTTTTTTAATAGCCTCTCAAAGCACTAAGACTATAACCAAATCAATACAGCCAAAGGCAATCTCCTTCCCCCTCATCGTGGGGCTTGAACTCAGGGCCTGGGCACTGTTTCTTTCCTACTTGGGCTGTCATTGAGCTGGGGTCATTAGATCTCAGCCTCCTGAATAGCTAGGATTATAGGCACAAGTCACCAGTTCCCAGCTACAAATGGCTTTTTAAACACAGAACTATCTAATCTGATCTGATCTGATCTAATCTGACCTAATCTAATCTAATCTAATCTATCTACTGAGTCTCACTACATTCCTTGGCTGGCCTCAAACTCCTGGGCTCCAGTGATCTTCCTGCCTCAGTCTCCTGAGTAGCTGGGACTACAGGCGTGTGTTACCACTTTCCTTTTGTTCCTCTTGGAAAAATCCACTCATTTAGATTTTTGTTGAACTCTGGGCCTAGGCTCTGTCCCTGTGCTCTTCAGCTCAAAGTGAGCACTCTTGAGCCACAGCACCACTTCCAGTTTTCTAGTGGTTTATTGGAGATCAGAGTCTCACAGACTTTTCTGCCGGGGCTGGCTTTAAACCATGATCCTCAGATCTCAGCCTCCTGAGTAGCTAGGATTACAGGTGTGAGCCACCGGTGCAGGCTTATTTAGATTCTTGATAGAATATTTTATAATATCCTCTGTTAGTAATGACTGTAGTCTTCACAATGGAAGATCAACTCTCTTCAAAGTACAGCATGACTCATTCTTATAGTATAAACTTTCTTTCCAGATCACTGAGTCCTTAATGAACAATTTATATGCCTCAAGCCTAGGGCAGCAAAAGATCATGCAGCACTAAATGGGACAGTTGTGCTCTGTTGTGTGGGAAAAAACTTGTAGCCACAAATTGGTCCCCAAGTCCCAAAGGTCAGAGGATGAATTGTTCTTGATGAATATGCACAGTCCCTAAGAGATCAGGAGGCTGGGAAAAGGGGGGCTGGCACAGGAAGGAGGGACCAAAACCCATATACAGCACCAAAGGGGAGGGGGAGGAGGGGCAGGTATAGCAGTAAAAGCACAGCAGGTATGTTTTATAATTAGAGAAGGGTCTAATAATGTATTTTATAATTGGAATACATGTCCTCAAAGCCCTATTCATTGATATCTTTAAATGAACCCTTTATTAAGCTCTTTTGCAACTGCAAGCTACCAGCAGAGCTCTCCAGGGGCTTTGTGGACCTCACTCAAGTCTGTTTTTAAGTGATTTTGACAAGTTGCTATGACAGCAAACCCACTCTTCCCTTAAGAAATGAATGCCTGCAATTTTGATAGCACAGGAAGGTATTTTGCTTATAATGTGAAATTGGAAGCAATTTCCTAGAATCCTTTCTCTTCAGGGGTTATAGCTGGGGATTGGCGAACGCCTCTTGCTTATTTCTGAAGCAGTGCTTTTGAGTGGGTGAGTGTGGAAGGGAAGGCATAGTATCCGACACATGAATGTGTGTGGGTTTCCGTGCATCTGTATCAATGAAAGGCAGAATAATGACTATCCTCAATGCCCAGGTTGGCACCAAAGTGTATTTTCAATTGCAGGTCTAAACAGAGAACTGGTTAACAGCAAAATTACATTTTCTGATTATCAGTCACAGAAAGCAGCAGCCTCCCTCCCTCCTTCCCTCCCAGGCTCCCTTCCTTCCTCCCTTTCTCTCTCATTCATTCTTCCTTCTTTTCACTAAGCTCCTGACTACTTAAGGAGGAAGGGGGGATTGGGAGAAAGGTTGGTTTTACCATGAATTCCGGGGCTTTTGCTGTGACGTCACTGCAAGCTCTGTGCGATCAGTCGTAGGTGGTGTTAGAGCTCCAGGAGCGAGGGGGGGGGGGGGAGAGCAGTGGAAGAGACGATGTCGCTCGCAGACAAGCAGCCAGCCTCGCTCACTGCCGCGTACAGCCAGCTCTGTAAGGGCAAAGCTGCAGAGTGCCAAATGGACTCCCCTAAAGAAATTGGCCAACCTGGGTTCCAGTGGCAGAGGACCGAAGGCAAACTGAATGAAATCGGGCTGCATGTCAGCATGGACGGACAGCGGAAAGATGGACTGGTGAATAATACCAGTTTCCTGGAGCCGAATAAGCTCTGCTTTTTTGAGGGGAAGCTAGACAAAGAACTCAGCATCGAAGTGCAGGACAAGGACTATCAAGCCACCTCTGGTCACCTTGAGAACAGGTATGTGATCTCAGAAACCTGCCATCCCTCTGAGGGGGCCTGTGTACCCCAAAAGACAGCTGAGTTCCACCTGGGACTCGTAGAGGGGCGAGACAAAGCCACCACAGTTCAGGAGAAGGGGGCAGGAAAGAATGGGCCAGAGACCCAGAGCACATCAGATATGGATTTTTCTGGGGTCGCTAACACCCTCCCTCCGGATGAGAAGGAACAAGAAGCCAGTGTTTGGAACCCCAACTTTCATCTAGCAGCTCAGGGTCCCCAGGGCTCAAAAGAAGCAACTCCAGGAAAGAAGGAGAATGGCTTCACCCCTGGCTGCCTGCTGATCACCCCTGGACAGCGTACACAGGAGTCGCCAGTGCTGGTGGCGGTCACACACCCAGCCCCCACGATCGAGCCTCCTCCCCCTGCCACGCCACCCATCACCATGGTGGAGTTTGCTCCGGAACATTTGAGTGAAGAAGGCATTCACCCCAGAGGTCAACAGAAGGAGTTGGAGAAACTGGGTTCTCCTGAGGAGGAGGGGGCTGCGGTCAGCCAAGCCCCCCAGCAGAAAAAGGCAATGCGCCGCGCCCTGTCTGAATGCTCTCACCTCTCAGTGCCCCCAGCTGTCAACCTGGCAGAGAAATACCCTGAACCCCTCGCCCGAGAACTTCCCTCTGGCTCACTGCCTCCAGCCAGGGGCCCAGTGCCCAGCCCTATGCCCAGGAAGTTGGGAGCAACCTCTGTGAGGCGCTCCATGACAATGGCTGAGGAACAGCTGAGTCCCCAAGAGCTACCCGTCCTGTCTACTAATGGGGTACCTCCTTTGATCTGCGAGGAACCAGTGGCCGAGAGTAGGGGAGAAGCAACCCACTTCACCAACAACGGCAGCGGCGGCAGCTGTGGGAAGAAGGAACTGGGCACCGCTGGCTTATATCTCCCCAGTAAGCTGGACCAGATTCCTGAAGGCAGCACCAAGGGAAAAGGACCCGAAGATATTAGCAAGACAACAGTTGATCCCCCCTCCCCGGTCTGCCCGCGAGGCGAGGAACTGCCAACACAGACGGCTCTGGCAGGGAAGAAAGAAATCGAGGTCACTGCAACCCAGAGCCCTCCGTGGTTGCCGTGTGAGGAGCTCCCACGTGATGGTATGTTTCTAAATTTTGCCTCCACTGGGAGACATGCAGACAGCAAGAAAGGAGCCAAAGTGATAGATGACCCACGAGGCAGCAGCAGTCAGCTGGCTCCTGCCTGCCTGGGTCCCACGGCCCTTGTGTTGGAAGCTTGCTGGGAATAAGGCAAGAAAGAGAACAAAAAGTGGATGCCTGCCAGTGTGGCTTGAGGATGCAGGACCCCTACATCTCCCCCTCCCTCCCATCCCCGTTAGCAAATAGATGGGGGACAGGAGTGGTGCTCATAAACATCAGAGTCCCTTCCTTGGCCTCGTGTCACCCTGGTCCACCCCATCTCCTCCTCCCCCTCCCCTCTCCCCCACCCCCCTCCCTCAGCTTCCATTCCATTGGTTTGAGCCCAAATGATTCCTGAACTGGAAACCAAACCATCATCATCATCATCATCATCATCATCATCATCATCATCATCATCATCACCATCCATCTCCTCCTCCTCAGCTGGAAAAAAGCTGTCACTTTGTAGATTCACAATGGGTTTATCAGCACCCATCTCCTTTCATTAAGTTGCGGCTTGTCTGGGGTGGAAGTTCTGTTTTCCGTTTTCCTTTTGTTCCAAGCTGAAAAGGAGGCTTTTAGAGCTGGCTAGTTATTATTCGTTTCCTATTCTTTTATGTTTGACCCAATCTGGCTGCTAGTTTTCTCTTTCTGGGCCTTTGGAAGAGGATTTGTGGAGAATAGGAGAGAAGAAAGGGGAAAGCAGACAGAGGAGAGAGTTGCAACCTAATAAACCGCTAAATGCTGTGGTCTTTGTGACTGCCTTCTGTGTCTCTTCCTGGCCTCTTTCTCTCCTTCCCCCTCACCATCCCCCACCCCCACCCCTTGGCATTGTTGGTGGTCTGAAAAAGCTGCTTGTTCTCGGTCGAATTTGAGCACAAAGGACCATGATTCACAAGCTTCTTTACTGGGGATTTAAAACGTGTTTATTTTATTTTTTAATTCTTTTCCTGGAACCTGTTATCTCCTTTCCTTTCAGTCTATTTTTATGAAATGTTTTGCTCCTTCCCCCTCTCCCCACCCCTCACCCCCCCACACCCTAAAATAAGGAAAGTGCTTTTCTAGGTAAGTAGTGAGGGGTGTAGGACTCTCAAAGGCAGGCAGGTTCATTTCTTTTCAATGGAGATGGAGAAGCTTCCATTTCTGTTGTTTCTTAGGACTTCAGGATCGTAAGCATTCAGGTGTCCTGTGCTGTTACATGCTTTATGCTGCGGCAAAACTGTAAGCTACTTGTGGACAGGGTCTTGTTCACCAGATCGTGTACCCTATGCAATAATGGGTAAAGATCTTTGATTTTTATTTTTGGTGGTGATTGTTGATGAATCCCTCTTTGGAATACTGGGAATCACATATGCTAGGCAAGGGCTTTACCACTGTACTATATCCCAAACCCATTTTGTTACGACAGGGTCTCTCTAAGTTGCCCTGGCTGGTCTCAGAACTCACCATCCGCCTCCTTCAGCCTCCTAAGAAGCTAGATTATAGTCATGTACTTCTTTTTGGGGGGAAGAGGGGTGGTCGGTTGTAGGGCTTGAACTCATCCTGGGCAGTGTCCCTCAGCTCTTCCGCTTAAAGCTAGTGCTCTACTACTTGAGCCACAACGCCATTTCTGGCTTGTTCTGTGTATGCGTTACTGAGGAATCGAACCCAGGGCTTCATGCATGCTAGGCAAGTACTCTTACCACTAGGCCACATTTCCCAGCCCATAGTCATGTACTTCTGGGCTCAACTTACACGGTGCTTTGCTAGGGACCAGTGAAGACTTTTTTTTGTTTCAGAACAAGTTCATTGTAGTTCACATTGTGTTGATGGAAAAATTTGACAAATCCTCTGATCTCCTTTATCTGCTAAATACTATGTAGGTAGACTGTACAAATTCTTATTTGACATACTTGCCACTTGCCAGTATCTTTCAAGAAACTGGAAATTTTGTCTTGGACTTGAAGCACCTTACCATCTAGTTAGGTAGTTGAAGTAGTAAGAGTTATGAATCATAAGACTCTTATCACCTAAGCAATGGTAGAGCTTGTACTCAACTTATTACTAGAACCATGCCTTCAACCTTTATGCTTATAGTTTTTTTTTTTTTTAAGGTAGGATTCATGTTTTTACCTAGTCCAGCCCTACCTACAACTGTGATACAGCTAAGGATTACAGGCGTCCACCACCATATCCAGCTTATTTATTCAGATGGAGTTTTAGTAACTTTTGCCTGGGTTGGGCCTTGAACCCCGATTCTTTCAATCTCTTCCTTCCCCAGTTGCTAGAATTACTTGTGTGGAGGAACACAGCCTCATGACACCTTATTAGAAGTAGGTAGCCTTTGAGCTGGCCCTAGGAAACCTGGGATACGTGACAGCAGGTACAGTGGGACTCACATAACAAATGATTGAAGCTTAAATAGTTCACATTAGGTAAAAGAACAATCTTCTTTTATTGGACATTCTCAAGAGCTATCTGATTGTGCCTGGCGCCAGTGGCTCGCACCTGTAATCCTAGATACTCAGGAGGCAGAGATCTGAGGAGCACAGTTCAAAGGTACAGGAAAGTCCGTGAGACTCTTAACCTGCAATTACCAAAAAGGTGAAAGTGGAGCTGTTTAAGTGGTAGAGCTCAAGTCTTGAGCAAAAAGAGCTCAGGGATAGTGCCTAAACCCTAAGTTCTTTTTTTTTTCCTTTTTGTTGGTTGTGGGGCCTGAACTCTGGACCTGGGCGCTGTCCCTCAGCTCTTCAGCTCAAGTCTAGTGCTCTTACCATTTGAGCCATAGTGCCACTTCCAGCTTTTTTTGTTTCTATGGTGCTGAGGAATGGAACCCAGAACCTCATGCATGCAAGGCAAGCACTATACCACTAAGCCACCTTCCCAGCCCCCTAAGCCCTAAGTTCAAGCCCCAGGACCAGCACACAAACACACAAAGTACCTGTTTGCAAAGACAGAAAATACATTCAGAGCAGTTCAGATTTATTGTGTACACACATACACACATATGTATGTATATACTATGTGTATTAGGTCCAATGGAGTGAATCATCACATCTGAAAGTGGTCACTAAAGTGGTTAAGCAGAGGCAGGAGGATAGCAAGTTCAAGGTCAGCCTGGGTTACACAGAAAGGGCCTTACTCAAAGGCAAGCAACAGTCATCAACCTTAACAGTGGAAGATTTCACCTTTCCCCCTAAGGTTGGGGGACCAAGACAAAGGACCTCTGTTCTCGCCACTCAAGGGCAGCATAGTGCTGAAAGTTAGCGAAAACACAGGTGGAAGGAGAAGGGTTGTGTTGGACATGACTGCCAGTGGGAGTTGTCTTGTAATGGAAGAGCTGTATGTCTTTTGAGTGAAACTTAAGTGAAATGACACACAAAATTGCATTGGCTGTCACACAAATAAATGCATATAAAAATTGGAAACAAATTGAGAGTCCAACCCTAGACTAACACCCCCAAAAAAGTTTTTGTTTTGATTAAGCTCTGTGGCTCGTACCAATTTCGGACTTAATTGCTTCCTCAAAGTTTTGCTGGAAGCACACATTGGGGATGATTGGATGAAAGGAACATAAGATCTTCCACATATCTTCCTGAGATTCAGTAATCATGCTTCAAACTTCTAAAGGTTTCAGGGCTGAGAATGTGGCTTAGTGGTAGAGTGCTTGTCTAACATGCATGAAAGTCTTAGGTTCAATTCCTCAGTACCACATACACAGAAAAAGCTGGAAATGATGCTGTGGCTCAGGTCGTAGAGTGCTAACCTTGAGGGCCCAGGCCCTGAGTTCAAGCCCCAGGACTACCTCTCCCCGCCCCCCGCCCCCCCCAAACAAAAAACATGTTGCTTTCACTCTTTTGCTATTAGAAACATTTCTCTTCTGAAAAAGCTTTGCAGGTTTCTTCTATGGGAAACTGTCAAAATTGGATATCTGAACTAGAATTTGTTTGTACCTGTAATTTTTTTTTTTTTTTAAGTCATGGGCTTTGAACTGTCCCTGAACTCTTTGTTCAAGATTAGAGCTCTACCACTTTGAGCCACAGCTCCACTTCTGGTTTTCCAGTGGTTCATTGGAGATAAGAGTCTCACAGATTTTCCTGCCTGGGCTGGCTTTGAATTGTGATCCTTAGATCTCAACCTCTTGAGTAGCTAGGATTACAGGCGTGAGCTATCAGAGTTGACCTGTACTATATTTGCTCTGCCAGTGGACCCAGTTCAAATACCTTCTAACAGTAGATCTTCATCCCCTCCTACTGTGGTTATTTTCACATAGTTGAGGACCTTTGACAGTGTGGTAGCTTAAAAATAGCATTTTAATCTCATTTTAATTTTCTTTGCTCAGACTTAGGATTAGACCCTTTTCAAAAGGTTCTTTTGATCATTTCTCCTGTATTGCTGGTCTTGTAAGAGTTATTGATGTGTAGCAGTAATTAACGTAACCTGTCTTCAAGTTCAACTATTTTGAAATACTTGTCTTTTTTATTTTTTAATTAATTATTATTTTAGCCAGTCCTGGGGCTTGAACTCAGGGCCTGGGCACACTGTCCCTGAGATTTTTTTGTTCAAAGCTAGTTCTCTACCAGTTGAGTCACAGCACCCCTTCTGGCTTTTGTTTTTCTGTGTATGTGGTACTGAGGAATGGAACCCAGGGCTTCATGCGTGCTAGGCAAGCACTCTACCACTAAGCCACCTTTATGTAGTCATATTTTGTGACTCTGGATTCTGAGCCAGTTAGAAATTACTAATACTCAGGATTACACATTTCACAATAATTTAGTGCCTTCAGCCATAGTTCTATTGAAATCTGGAGTAGCCCCTCAACCCAGAACAGTTTATGCTTCTGTATTTCTGGCTAAGGTCTGGTTCCACAGATCTCGGCCTTGTTGGAAATCTGGGTCACTGCTAGAACTAGAGCAGGTTAATCTTGCATTCTCCATAAAATGGTTCTTTACAGGGAAAGGAAGTAAGGGGAGGACATTGGATGATGATCTGGCTCTTACCCCATCTCTCAGCAACATTTGTTCCAAAAGATTGACTGGTAGAAGAGGTTTTTGTCCCCCTGTGTGCTCTGGAAGCTAGTGATTGGGTGACAGAGTCTCTTTGATGGGTCTCAAGGGAAGGGAAACCAAGCTTTAAGGGCTATTTCTTTCCCTTGATCACAAGTGCAAATCCCACTTAGACTGTGTTATAACAGAGCCAAGCTCCCAGAATCACTGCAATCTAAAATTGCCCTCCATCGCAGCAAGAACTTGGTCATTCTGTCCACCTTTTAGCAGCATGGAATTTTTTGTTTGTGTTTTCTGTAACAAAGTGCTTGTTAGTTGTCTGCCTCTGCTAAGCCTTGTTTTTTCCAAATGTGTATAAAGCACATTTGTTTAGAATAATTCCTGCTCCCACCTTTAGGAATAGCCAGGCCAGAAGAAGTAAAGGCTGCTGCTGTGAGTGTGACTGGAAATGACATCACTACCCCCCCAAATAAGGAGCTCCCACCAAGTCCAGAGAAGAAAACAAAGGTAGGTGCTAGGATGGTGGCTCACTTCTTGTGTTATCTTTTTTTTTTTTTTTAAAGATAATCTTTTGCTATTATTGCTTGAATCATGAACATAGTTTCTTTTTTTCTGAGCTATATTGTGAGTCTTTCCTCTAGGTCCAATGTGTGAAGAATTTTCCTTTGATCCTGTAATCTTATACATCTGTAAAAATGCTCCATAAAGCTTATTTCTTCCTCCTCCTCAAGAAACAAAGCAAAAGTACAATTACGAAAGTAATCTGAATCTTTGAGAAAAGGAAATACAGATTTTTAAAGGATCATAACTTCAGACACTTAGTTTTGCTTATTGCAAAGTGCAGATGTCATACTTTAGGATATAGTGATCTTGCTTGATTAAGATGCAAGTAATACAAGCATGGCATGGTGGTACATACCTGTAATTCCAGCCATTTTGGAGCTTGAGCAACATAGCAAAATCCTGTTTAAAAAAATCAAAGTCAGGCACCAGTGGCTCATGCCTCTAATCCTAGTTACTCAGAAGGCTGAGATCTAAGGATCGTGGTTAAAGCCAGCCTGGGCAGAGAAGTCTATGAGACTCTTGTCTCCAATAAACTACTCATAAAAAGCCGAAGTGGCTTTTTATGGCTCAAGTAGTAAAGTGCTAGTTTTGAGCACAAAGAGGCTCAGGAACCACTAGTGCCTAGGCCCTAAGTTCAGGCTTTACAACCAGCTAAGCAAAAACAAAAATAACCCTAACAAAACAAAACATGAAAGGGTCAGGTAATAATGGCTTAATCATCTGCTGATAGTTTTCTTTATAGAATTATTGCAACCACCAAAAATTAAGGATGTAAAGCTATTATTGGACTTAAATGTTTTAAATATGAAACGTATAATTGGTGGCCCTATCCTTAAGAGATGTTGCTCACAGTGCTGGGAGCATAGTTTAGTGGTAGAGTGTACATAGCACATATGTTTCCCCAGTTCAATCCCAGAACCAAAAAGAAAAGAGGAAGAAAAACTGCTGCAAGTCCTTTATTTATCTCTATCGAGGTGTCCCTGAGCTCAGAAGAAAGGAATGCTAATTTTCAGTTGCTTTGATCTTCATTGCTTATAATTTTACTTTGAATTGTGCAACTTATACTTTTTTTAATTTGTGTCTTTTTTTTTTATTGTCTGTGTGTTCGATGTTGGTCTTTAAAAAAATAAAAATAAAAATAAGCAACCATCAACCAAGACTTCAACATCGAAAGTCAAATCCCAGCCCACTTCTCTCCTTAAACAGTCATCTTTAACCACCTCTGGTGGGTTGAATAAAAAACCCATGAGCCTTGCTTCAGGCTCAGCACCAGCTACCCCACCCAAACGCCCTGCAGCCGCCACAGCCAGGCCTTCCACCTTACCTGCAAGAGACGGGAAGCTAAAGGTAAGTCAATCACTAAGCACCATGCCAGGGCAAGATTCCTCCCTTTGAGTGTCACATAGGTTCTGATGGTGGAGCTGGACTGGTAGAATTGATAAGGGCAAAGGGAAAAGGAAGGCTAGTGCTTTGATCAGTTTGGGGACCCAATAAAGCAGCCATAACCCTTTAAAAACACTTAGTGTTTTCACTTTTTTTCTGTCCTAGCTGGAGGCAATATCCCGCCCACTTCCCCTTTCCCTTTCTCTCATCTATTCCTTTCTCTTTCTTTTTTGGTCGGTAGTGGGGCCTGAACCCTGGCCTAGGCGCTGTCCCTCAGCTCTTCAGCTTAAGGCTAGCACCCTACCATGTGAGCCATAGCGCCACTTCTGGCTTTTCCTGCTTTTGGGGTGCTGAGGAATCGAACCCAGAGCCTCATGTGTGCAAGACAAGCACTCTACCACTGAGCCATCTTCCCAGCCCCTCTTTCTTTTTTCTTTTTCTTTTTTTGTTGGTCCTAGGGCTTAAACTCAGAGCCTAGGTGCTGTCCCCGAACCATAGTTGGTTTAGTGAACCATATGTAATATTACTAAAAGCTTGGTTTGGTTCTCAAATTTCAGAGCAGAGATGGAGCCCATAGGTTGTAGCAGAACCAATTACCCTGATTCTGATTTCAGGTTTGCCTTGAAAAATTGCAGGTTTTTCAGACTAACAGCCTCTGTTTTTGGAAAGTCATTACCCTGTATTGGCAAAGTTACCCTTGGTTTGCTTAGATACTAGCCCTCTATTTCTTTTTTTCTTTCTGTAAGACTCCCTTTGTTATTGTTGTTATTGGTTGTGGGGTTTGAACTCTGGGCCTGGGTGCTGTCTCTGAGCCTCTTTGTACTCAAGGCTAGCGCTCCGCCACTTTGAGTCACAGTACCAGTTCCTATTTTCTGGTGGTTCATTGGAGATGAGAGTCTCAGCTCCTGGCAACTGGACTCTCTCTCTCTCTCTCTCTCTCTCTCTCTCTCTCTCTCTCTCTCTCTCTCTCTCTCTCTCTCTCTCTCTCTCTCGCTCTCTCTCCCTCTCCTCCCTCTCTCTTTCTCCCTCTCCCTCTCCTTCTCTCTCTCTCTCTCTCTCCCCCTCCCTCTCCCTCTCCCTCTCCCTCCCTCCCTCTCTCCCTCTCCCTCTCTCTCCCTCTCCCTCCCTCCCTCTCTCCCTCTCCCTCTCTCTCCCTCTCCCTCCCTCCCTCCCTCCCTCCCTCCCTCTCTCTCTCTCTCTCTCTCTCTCTCTCTCTCTCTGATTTGGCTCCAGCTTTTTACTCTTAAAGTAACACGGCACATATATTTACTAAAGCAGTGTCTCCATCCCTTTTCCATAGAAATGAAGATAAACTGACACTTTCCTTTCTCACCAGTGATGGGGCTCCCTGCCTCCCCATATGAGGAGCTAGAATGACCAAAATGCCATAAATTAGTCCTGAAATCTTATTTTCCTCTCTGCTTTCCTTTCTCAGCTGCAATGCTAGTGTCTTTCATTCCTGTGGTGGATAGGCCTGCCCCTTATCAGAGACTTCACGTCCTGTCTTTCCTAACAGTGTTACTTATGATCAAATCTGTGCCTTAGTGACACCGTGTCACTTTCTCCTCTTCCTAAATAAGGAAAGCTCAGAGTGGCCTCGTGATTCATTGGCTCCACAACATACTGAAAGCTAGGGGGCAAAGTAGGGCTGCTGCTCAGCTCCTCTTTCCTAGATCTTGCCAGTAACCTATTATCTTCCACGGTCTAGTCATGCCAGTGGTTCATGCCTGTCGTCCTAGTTGCCCAGGCAGATAAGACCTGGAGGATTGCAGCTCAAAGCCAGACCACACAGCAAAGTCTGAGAGAATCTTTTGTCTTTGAAATAGTCAGCAAAAAGCAGGGCTGCTGGTATGGCTTAAGGTGGCAGAGTGCCAGTTAAGGAAGCAAGCTAAGTGGTTGTGAGGCCCTGAGTTGAAACTTAAGTATTGTCAGGGAGAGAGAGGGAATGAGAGGGGGAGGATAAGGGGAGGGGGTGGTGAATCTAGTGCCAGTGTGGCTCAAGAAGTAGAGGAAAAAGGGAAAGGGAAGAAAAACAAATAGCTAAAATTGAGCAGAACATATTTAATTTCTGGTTTGTATGTTTTACCCTTGGCAAGTATTTGCAGTCCCAAGATAAACGTAGTTTGTGGTGTGCAAAACTTCCCTAGTATTCACACATACTAAGTATATTTGACTCCATTTCCTAAACTCAGATCACACAGCAACTTATATGGCCGGTGTCTTGCTCTTGCCAGGAGAACCGAAGCAATTTCCTATAATTAAGTGCTGAGCCCACAGTCTCTCCTCCCTTTCCCCCTCCATCCTCCCCAATTTCGTGTTTCCTGAAGCCATTGCTGACGTATCCTTCTGCCGTCTTTCTTTCCCATCCAGCCTGCTGCAGAAGCAAAGATTCCTGAGAAACGGACCTTACCACCCAAGCCCACCTCTGCTCCAGCCCTCAGATCTGTACCCAAGAATACCTCGACTGCCCCCAAAGCCACATCATCTGCTACTCTTGTCTCCCCTGGGCAGAGCAGTAGAAGTGCCCCCACACACTTGTCCAAGAGACCCACCAGTGAGTATAGCCAATGGGGAGAGATGGGAGCAAAGCCTGGTTAGCTCCAGCCAGCATCCACTGCTGTGAAGATCTCCTTCACTAGTCCTTAGGTGCGGTACATTGCCCAGTGGCTATTGATGGCTTGTGTTAATGTCCCATGAATTTGCAGGCTGCATATATTCCTGTTCTAGTGACTCCTTAAGTCCTAGTACTTTTGTCTATGATAAGAAATGTGGCTGAGGCCCTGGTGCCAGTGGCTCACACCTGTTATTCTAGCTACTCAGGAAGCTGAGATCTGAGAATCCTGGTTCAAAGCCAGCCCAGGCAGGAAAGTCTGTGAGACTCTTTATCTCCAATGAACCACCAGAAAATTGGAAGTGGCACAGTGGGTCAAGTGGTAAGAGTGCTAGCCTTGAGCTGAAGAGCTGAGGGACAGTGCCCAGGCTTCAATATCCACGACCCACCAACAAAAAAAGGAAGAAAGGGGCTGGGAAGGTGGCTCAGTGGTAGAGCGCGTGCCTTGCATGCATGAGGCCCTGGATTCCTCCCCGCCTCCCAAACAAATATGAAGCTCCTGGGTTTACAGGGCTTAGGTCAGTGGTAAGAGTACTTGGTAGCACATGTCCAAGCCCTGGCTTCAATCCCTAGCACTGCAAAATGGAAAAATAAATGAGAAAGTTGAGTCTCATGGTTATTTATGATTAGCTACTGCTAAAGCAAAAAAGTGTAGAGAAAAGAAGGGTGAACACCCGTTGCTGTATAAGAGCACAGTCCTTGTGGCCATCAGAAATGTACTCAGTCCCTCCCTCAAAAATGGACATTCAGTATTGTCAAAGGAATGATAAATCTCAGCAACTCACTAGGTTGCTTTGTTAAACACAATAATGTTCATTTGTTTTGTGCAGCCCTTAAGACGGAGGGCAAACCTACAGATGTTAAGAAGATGACTTCAAAGTCTGTACCAGGTAATACCCCAATCCCCACCCCCCAATCACTCCTCATGGAGCCCTAACTTCAACTCCCACCTCTTCTGGTGGTGTCTTATGTCCCCCTCATTCTTTCCCCTTTGACATCTTGTGCTACCTCTTATTCCTGCTTGGCAGCTGACTTGAGTCATTCAAAGAGTACCTCAGCCAATTCCACGAAGAGAAATGCCACTCCTACAGGGACGACCGTCCCAGCCCCCCCACGAGCGAAGCCCACCTCCGCCCCTCCCCGGCCCTCTGCCACTGCTTCGCTGGATAAGAAGCCCACGGCTGCCAAGGCCAGCTCTTCTGCCCCCAGGCTGAGCCGGCTGACCACCAATGCCTCCTCTCCTGTCCCGGATCTGAAGAACGTCCGTTCCAAAGTTGGTTCTACGGAAAACATCAAGCACCAGCCTGGTGGAGGCCGGGTGAGTGCAGGGAGCTTAGGGGTTCTCAGCATGCAGGTCCCTGTTTCTCTCCTGCTACATCTAATCCTCCCCCAAAGAACAGCCTGGTCTCCCCTGTGGGCCTTGATCCCCTGAGCAAGTTGACTGAGTTTCTGTGCTTTATCTTCTCATCTCAAACAAGGGGATCCTGGTTCTTTATGTTGGGGTGGGAGGGGGCATCTTTCTTTGAAGATAGATGGATTCTTATACATTTTTTTTTTTTTTTTTTGTCCTGGGGCTTGAACTTTCAGCCTGTGCGCTGTCCCTGGGCTTCTTTTGTCAAAGCTAGCATTCTACCACTTGAGCCACAATGCCACTTCCTGCTTTTTCTGTGATTACTTAAAGATTCGAATCTCAAGAACTTTCCTCTGCCCCCTGGCTTTGAACTGTGATCCTTAGATCTCAGCCACCTTAGAAGCAAGGATTACAGGCATGAGCCTTTCTATATACTTTCTATGAAGAAAGAACCCCAATATCTCTGAAGCCTCCTTAGGCCTTGGAACCCTCCTCAGAGATCCTGAGTATACCTTTATTTTTTTGTTGGTCATGGGGCTTGAACTCTGGGCCTGGTCACTGTCCCTCCGCTTTTCAGCTCAATGGAGCACTCTACCACTTGAGCCACAGCTCCATTTCCAATTTTCTGGTGATTAATTGGACATAAGAATCTCACGGACTTTCCTGCCCCGACTGGCTTTGAACCTCGGTCCTTAGATCTCAGCCCCCTAAGTAGCTGAGATTACAGGCGTGAGCCACTGGTGCCTGGCTGATTCTGTCTTAGAGGGTGGTTTTTGCCATACGCAGTGAAGGAGAGCCTAAGTCGAAGGCAGAATGCCTCTTAATAGCTGTGATTTGGATAGAGTGTGTCGGGATGAGGATTGGGTTGTCGTCCTGGTGGCCACAGTGGGCTGTCCTTGCAAGCGCCTCACTTGATGGTAAGCACGATCACTGCAGGATAGTGCAGGTGAAAGCACAGTGAGTGCTTTTTCAGGGGCATTTGGGTTGTATTGGTTCTGGAAGTGTGTGTCAGTTGTTGACAGCCATCACAGAAAGCCATCTGGGAAGGTTCAAGGTCCTGGAGTAGTTCAAGGTCCTGGTGGCTTCTCCTGTCTCCATAAGAGCACTTCTACCCACAGCCACCATCAAGGGTAGGATACTGCAGTCACCTCAATTGAGGATCAAAAATAAGGCAGAATCCTGGCACAGTTGGAAAGACCTTCATAAACGGGTATTGGTCTGAGATCAGGACCCCAGGAGTTGCTTTTGGTAAGCATTGGTGGCTCTGGCGTGCCCAGCCTGCCTCCCAGGTAGCACCACAAATGACACTTCTGTTTTTCTCATTTTAGGCTTTCATAGTACAAAAATCCAGGAGGTCTTGCGTAACTTGCTGTTTTCTGTTCTAATAAACCTAAAGAGAACCAGCACTTCCACTCACTGTGGCTGAGACTATGGGCATATGTTTGGATGTCTGAGAATACAGTAGAATTGAGAGAGAACACTGTGATTTGAAAATAACCACGGGGGGGGGGGAGAGGAGGGGGGGAAAGAAGAGGGAAGAGAACCACTAATTCCTCTGCATCTCTTCACAAATGGTTTTGATCTCTTTCTTCTTCCTATCTTAAGATTCTGGCCTGCAGTTGCTTCCCCTATATTCCTCTACTCAGTCATCTCTGTCTTGGTCTATTCGGGGGTGGCCGGGGGTGGTGGTGGTGGTGGTGGTGGTGGTGTTGGTGTATGTGTGTGTGTGTCTGTGTCTGTGTCTGTGTATACACTATAGACAAATAAAGGTAAAGAATATTAAAAAGACTTAGAGGTAATACAGTGGAGTTATTTGAGGGTGATAGACATGGGGGAACTGCTCCCCCTTCTGCTGGGGGCGGGGCCTGGCCTAGATTTGCATTCTCCAGTACCTTCTTCCTTTCTTGTCCTTTGGGCTCTCATCCTTTTGGTTTGAAATTTGCCCTTCCTTTATCTCCATCCAGGCCAAAATAGAGAAAAAATCAGAGGCAGCTGCCACAGCTGGAAACGCAGTCACTAAAACAGCCATCCCCATTGAAAGCACACAGAAATCACCTGCTGGCAAAGTGAGTTTTATATAGCCTTTCCTTTGGGGAGGTAAACATTTTTCTTCAGCCTGAGTCGCTTTCCCATCTGTTCCTTCCTTTTTGCTCTTACCCATCACTAGTTTCTAGTTCTTCTTCCCCATGTTCTCTCCTCTGATGAATCAGCCATCAGAAACTTGGTGTGCCAACCCCGGAAGCTAACAAAAGAGTTAGTCCTCATTAACCCTTTAGTCACTCAGCTGGATAAAGGAACTTCAAAAACTTTGGAGTCACTTCCTTCAGACTGACCTTGATTTGAAAATCACCCGGTATGCACGTGAACAGAGCACGTCCCGGGTTTGTCCTTATCAGACATAGCCATGCCTCTTAACTTGAAGTAGACTTCTCTTACAAAGCTACTGGATATGGAGATAGCCTTTGTCTGACCTGTTCCCCAGGTCACCTCTTCACTGAAAGCCAGGGTCTCACCTATGGTGAGAGCTCACTTAGTATAGTAAATGTCACATCTCTCCTGGAGGACAGAGGCAAACTGAAACCCTCGATTCCTTCCCCTTTGCCCCCATATGCTGGAAGCTGGTGGCAAACTTTCCTTCCTCCAGACAGGTGGATTTCTCAAGGGCCATCAGTGAAGCCTGACCTTCAGCCCTTAGGTTCCAGGATGGGAACTCTTAGCCCAAGGAACTTCTTTACAAAGGGGGTCAGAGAGCACGAAGCAAGCTGCATCGTGGCTTCTGGGGTCACTACCAAGGGATCTTGTGTTTGTCCTTGATTCAAAGAAATGCGTGGGGCTGGGAAAATGGCTCAGTGGTAGAGCGCTTGCTTCGCACACATGAGGCCCTGGGTTCGATTCCTCAGCACTGCATAAGCAGAAAAAGCCAGATGTGGCGCTGTGGCTCAAGCGGTAGAGTGCTAGCCTTAAGCTGAAGAGCTGAGGGATAGCTCCTAGGCCCAGAGTTCAGGCCCCACGACCAACCAAAAAAAAAAAAAAATCAGGAAGTGGTGTGGTAACAATTATTCATGTTTCAAGTTGTCAAAAAGGCAAAGAAATGGAGAAAGGCACACAATGGGTTTATCAGTTTGGAGTTCCATAGGGTAGATTCCTATATTCTGTGGACTCGGTAGTTTGGTGGTTACATCATTTTCTAAAGAATTTCCAGCTCTTGGGGCTGGGAAGGTGGCTCAGTGGTAGAGCGCTTGCCTTGCATGCATGAGGCCCTGGGTTCGATTCCTCAGCACCACATAAGCAGAAAAAAAAAGCCGGAAGTGGCGCTGTGGCTCAAGTGGTAGAGCGCTAGCCTTGAGCTGAAGAGCTGAGGGACAGCGCCCAGGCCCAGAGTTCAGGCCCCACTACTGGACCCCCCCAAAAAAACAAAAACCTAAAGAACTTCCAGCTCTGAAGTCAGGGGAAGGCCCAAGAAAAATTCTTCACTCTCCAGAATCCCACAGTTAGGGCCTTTGTATTACTCAGTTCCACAGGGAGGCATTTATATGCAATGAAGTATCCTTATGGCCCCCCCAAACTGTATCAGTGCAGCCCCCTTTGAGCCTACTGCCTTTGCACGTGAAACTCACAGGGCATAGAATTAAGCGATCTGGAGGATTTGGGAGTTACTTTACCCACGAATCAAAAAAACAAGTCTTAAGCCAGGAGCTGATAGCTCATGTCTGTAAATCTTAGCTCCTCAGGAGGCTGAGGTCTGAAGCTTTCAGTTCAAAGCCAGCCTGGACCAGACAGTCCCTGAGACTCCTGTCTTTAATCAGTCAGCAAAAAACCAGAAGGGGAACTGTGGCTAAAGTCGTAGAATGCTAGCTTTGAGTGGGCAGTGCCCTGGCCCTGAGTAGAAGCCCTAGTACCAGCATTCAAAAAAACAAAAAATTCAAGTTGAAGGCCAGCCTTGGCTACATAGCAAGACCCTGTTTCCAAAAGTACTCATAAATAAAATCAAATCACATAACACAACATAAAAGAAGGTGAGCCTCAAACCTTTATGCCGTCCTTGGCAGCTGGGCGGTGTGGAAACTGCTGTGGCTTATGCTCCCCCTAGTGTCCAAATGAGGAATAACAGCCGTCCTGTCCCTGTCAGATCTCTGGGCCTTGCTTGCCAGATCTTCTCAGAGCAGCCTTTGTTTTCAAGCATCAGTCTAGGTGCAGCAATGCCAAGCCCCAGATTTAAGGGATGAAGACAGGTCCAGAGGATTGGGAGCTTCCAAGAGAAGAGCCAGGGAAACTGTGCCCAGATTGGAGGTGTTGGGAAAGGGCAGGGCAGAAAGAGGGCTGTGTTTGGGCAGAGGCCTTGGAAAGGGCAGTCCAATCCCCTGGGGGCGTGATGACCCTGGATGGCTGTGTAACACTAGCTTCTGTCCTGTTATTTGTTCATCTTTACACTCCCTTTCTTGCTCTTTTTTTTTTCCTCCAAATTCCTTTTCCTGTGCTTTTCCACCTCCAGTTCTGCCAAAGATGGGGGCAGAAGTTTAACCACACTCTTCGTTGCTCATTGTGATCACATATTCTCGCTGCTTACCCTGCGTCAGTTCTAACCAGCCCTTGGTTGTGTGTTTTTGTTTCTTTTTTTGTTTTGTTTTGTTTTTTTTTTTCTGTTCTCTTAACACTCCAGGTCCAGATAGTCTCCAAAAAAGTGAACTACAGCCATATTCAGTCCAAGTGTGGTTCCAAGGACAATATTAAGCATGTCCCTGGAGGTGGTAATGTAAGTATCCATTTTCTGGCCAATTGGCATCTGAGGCATAGCCCATTTTGGTTAAAGAAAAAGAAAAAAAAACAAACCAGCCAGGCAGAGGTGGCTCACATCTGTCATCCTAGCTACTCTGGAGGCTGAGATCTGAGGGTCGTAGTTCAAAGCCAACCCAGGCAGGAAAGTCTGTGAGACTCTTTATCTCCAGTAAACCACCAGAAAACCAGAAGTGGAGCCGTGAGCTGAAGAGCTGAGGGACAGCGCCCAAGCCCAGAGTTCAAGCCCCACGATGGACAAAAAAAACCTCTGGGCCAAGGGCTGCCTTTCCCATGGGATAGGTCCCTAGTGACCTGTGCCTGCCTGAGCTGGAACATTCTCTCCCTGAGTATAGGGGGAACCGGAAGATGTTCCTAGGGAGTCCCTATACAATACACAGTGTGTGACACCATGTGGTCCCTTCTTGTCCATTTTTTCCCCCTGCAGCTTGTCTTAAGACCTGGTCCAAGGACCTAAAGCCTGTTGCATGTCGTCTGTCCTTGCCTGGGCTGTGCGCAACGGCTCCTTGGCGAGTCCTGCTCTCGCAGGACCCACATCCGCCATAGGCCCCCTTGATCTTCGTCATTATAGCGTCAGAGTCACAGTTTGTTAACCTTCCCCTGCCTTGCCTCTCCTCTCGCCCTTGTCTTCATTACTGTTCCTTCTTGTTCTTTTTTCCTCCACTCTTATCCATTCCATTCCCTATCTTCTCTCCCCCTCCCCCTCCCCTTTCTTTTTTTTGTTAGTTGTGGGGCTTGAACTCTGGGCCTGGGCGCTGTCCCTCAGCTCTTCAGCTCAAGGCTACTAGTGCTCTACCACTTGAGCCACAGCGCCACTTCCAGTTTTCTGGTGGCTCATTGGAGATAAAAAGTCTCATAGACATTCTTGCCCAGGCTGGCTTTATTAAGCCATGATCTTCAGATCTCAGCCTCCTGAGTAGCTGAGATTACAGGCAAGAGCCACCGACGCCCTCCCTCTTCTCCCCTCCCAATTCCTTCCTACTGTCCTTTCCTTTTTTTCTTTTTCTTTTTTCTTTTGGCAGTCATGGGGCTTGAACTCGGCTTGGGCGCTGTCCCTCAGCTCTTCAGCTCAAGGCAAGCGCTCTACCATTTGAGCCATAGTGCCACTTCTGGTTTTCAGGTGGTTTATTGGAGATCAGAGTTTCACGGACTTTCCTGCCCCGGCTGGCTTTGAACCGTGATCCTCAGATCTTAGCCTTCTAAGTTGTTCGGATTATAGGCGTGAGCCACTGGTGCCCGGCTTGCTCTTTCTCTTTTTTTGGGCAATGCTGTCTTGTGAAGTAGAGGCTCCTAACTGCTTGGTCATACCTCCAGCTCTGTTTTTGGCTCAGCTTGCTTTCTGTTTGTTTTTGTGCTGGTACCAGGGCTTGAGTTCAGGGTGCTGAATTCAGGGTGGTGAATTTGATTGGCATGCTACCACTTGAGCCACACCTCCAGTCCCATATTTTGCTACTTCATTGGAGAAGAGAATCTCTCAGCCTTTTTTTTTTTTTTTTTTTTTGGTGGGGTGGGGGAGGGAAGGCTGGTTTGTTTGTTTGTCTGTTTGTTTTTGGTCCGGCCATGGAGCCTGAACTCTGGGCCTGGGCACTGTCCCTCAGCTCTTCAGCTCAAGGCAAGGGCTCTACCACTTGAGCCATAATGCCACTTCTGGTTTTTCTTTTTGCTTATGTGGTGCTGAAGAATCGAATCAAGAGCCTCAGGCATGCAAGACAAGCACTCTACCGCTGAGCCACCTTCCCAGCCCCAGGAAGGCTGGTTTTGAACCACTATCTTTTAGGATAGCTAGGACTTAGAGGCATGAACCGCCAGTGCCCAGCTTTGCTGGTTCTTTCTTTCTTTTTTTTTTTTTTTTGTCGGTCGTGGGGCTTGAACTCTGGGCCTAGGTGCTGTCCCTCAGCTCTTCAGCTCAAGGCGAGCGCTCTACCACTTGAGCTACAGCGCCACTTCCGGTTTTCTGGTGGTTTATTGGAGATAGGAGTCTCACGGTCTTTCCTGCCCGGGCTGGCTTTGAACCGCGATCCTCAGATCTCAGCCTCCTGAGTAGCTAGGATTACAGGCGTGAGCCACCAGCGCCCGGCTTTTGCTGGTTATTTCTGCGATAGGGTCCCACTTCTTGCCTGGGCATATGCCTAGATATGAGCAGGCCAGGTGAGCTTTCTATCACAGCTAGGATCCTAGGCATGTGTTACTGCATCCAGTTCTGTTAAGGGGGAATCTCATTCACTTTTTTCTTATTCCTGTGCCAGTCCTGGGGCTTGAACTCAGGGCCTGGGCACTGTCCCTGAGCTTTTTTTGCTCAATGCTAGCTCTCTACCACTTGAGCCACAGCACCACTTCTGTTTTTTTTTTTTCTGTGTATGTGGTGCTGAGGAATCAAACCCAGGGCTTCATGCGTGCTGGGCAAGCGCCCTACTGCTAAGCCACCTTCCCAGCCCTCTCATTCACTTTTCTGCCAAGGATAGCCTCAGACTGCCAGCCTCCCAATCTTAGCCTCCCAATATTTTAGGTTGGAGGTGTAAGCTACCAGCATTCATATTATTCCCCCCCCCTTTTTTTTTTAGTTCCACCTTTTTAGTCCCTTTTCCTTCCCTTTTTGTCCCTCCCCCTTTCCACCTAAACTTTATTCTCTTGGTGCTGCTGCTTTTCTGTTACCTGTTGTACTATTTGTGTTCGGGCCCCGGGGTGATTCCAATCCTCGGGGAGGCTTTGGTCTGGGCAAAGTTCATCGTGGTTATTCAGTGAGTCAAGAACCCCCTGTGCATTTCCTACCTACCCCGTGACAATGGCTAGGCCTGATCCAGGTGCATACATGCTCCAGGGCTGGCCACGCAGCCCCTGCCCTCATGACTGCCCCCCAGTGTTGTGGCTAAGAGAGAAGACCTAGTTGTTTTCTCTTGAGTTCCCTCTTCACTTTCACTCGCTTCCCTCTCCCTGTATTCAGCTGGGTTGTCCGGTTCCACTTGGCCTTCTCTTTTTCCCCACTGTGTGCCCCAGTTCCCCAGGGTACATAGGGACATCTGTCCAGCCTGCAGATCCCTCCTGCCATTCTACCATCAGGAGCAGCAGCCCGAGAATGGTTTCTCGTCCTCTACCCTGCTTGTACCGCCTTCCCAATCTGCTCCTCTCCAGCAGCAATTCCTGCTCCGAGAAGGCGTGACCTCCTCTGTACCGAGCTGGGATTGGTCACACATTAGCCAGTCTGGGAATGGGGTCGGACTTTGAAGGGCCAGCCTGGTAGGGCTGAAACAGTTTTCCTCTTGGGTTCTTGATCTGGAGGGACATGGGGTGGGCGGGAGCAGGGATTCCGAGGGTATTGAGCCACTTGTGTATGTGACAGAGAAAATTCATTGCTGTGTTTTGTACAGTATTTAAGAGCTGTGAGTGTGTATGTCCATATTGGGACTGAACTCAGGGCCTGGATGCTTGTCCCATAGCTTTTTCACTCACGGCTAACACTTTGAGCCACAGCTGTACTTCCAGCTTTTTGGTGATTAATTCTTGGAGTGATCAATAAGACAGTTCAAGCCAGGGGCCAGTGGCTCATGCCTATAATTCTTTTTTTTTTTTTTTTTTTTTTTTGTCGGTCGTGGGGCTTGAACTCTGGGCCTGGGCGCTGTCCCTCAGCTCTTCAGCTCAAGGCGAGCGCTCTACCACTTGAGCTACGGCGCCACTTCCATGCCTATAATTCTAACTAATCAGAAGGCTGAGAGGATGGAGTTTCAAAGCAAGCTTGGGTAGAAAAATCTGAAAGATCTGAGCCCTAATTCAGGGCTTGCTTTCTTTTATTTATTTGTCAGTTGTGGGGCTTGAACCCTGGGCCTGGGCGCTGTCCCTTAGCTCTTCAGCTCAAGGCTAGTGCTCTACCTCTTGAGCCACAGTGCCACTTCCAGTTTTCTAGTGGTTTATTGAAGACAAGAGTTTCATAGACTTTTCCTGCCCAGGTTGGCTTTGAACCGTGATCCTCAGATCTCAGCCTCCTGAGTAGCTAGGATGACAGGCGTGAGCCACCAGCGCTCAGCTCAAATCTGAAGGATATGGTGGGTTTGCTGGAAGAGGCACCAGTGGAGGCATTTCTGGAAAGTATTTTGGCATTCAACGGAAAACACCAAACAAAACCCGAATATAGAGCTGGACGCCCGTGGCTCACGCCTGTCATCCTAGCAACTCAGGAGGCTGAGATCTGAGGATCACGGTTCAAAGCCAGCCCAGGTAGGAAAGACTGTGAGAATCTTACCTCCAATAAACCACCAGAAAACCAGAAGTGGCACTGTGGGCTCAAGTGGTAGAGCGCTCGCCTTGAGCTGAAGAGCTGAGGGACAGCGCCCAGGCCCAGAGTCCAAGACCTATGACCGACAAAGCAAAAAACCTGAATATATAGTCTCAGTCTTTATCCAAATGACTAAACCTCTGGCACAAACAGCTGTGGCCATAGAGATCTTTATCCTGCCACGTTGATAGAGGTGAAAAATAGGAAAGTAACATTGAAAATTAGGAATAGGATTATTATAGGGCTTTATAGATGAGAGGCTGATTTGCCACAGGAAGTCATCAGGACTCTAGGTGGCAGCCACAGGGGAAAAGGCTGGGAAGGTGGCTTAGTGGTAGAGTGCTTGCCCAGCGTGCACGAAGCCCTGGGTTTGCTTCCTCAGTACCACATACACAGAAAAAGCCAGAAGTGATGCTGTGGCTCAAGTGGTAGAGTGCTAGCTTTGAGCAAAAGAAGCTCGGGGACAGTGCCCAGGCCCTGAGTTCAAACCCCAGAACTGGCCAAAAAAAAAAAAAGAACTAGAAGGAAATATGCCAAAATGTTACTCCCATCATTGGACAGGGAGCTAATGATGAATCTGATTTCAAGTTCCTTCCAGGAAAGCCGCGACGGTGGCTTTTGGCATGCAGGACTCAGTGGTAAAATGGCTATATGGGGTGTGGATGGAGAGGCTGGTGGGGCAGAGGTGGGGAATAGTGGCATGGTCTACAGGGCAGTGAGGTCAGACGTAAAAAAACAGGGTCAGGGTGGTGTTATTGGAGACCAGGACTCAGACTTAGTACCTGACAATTTGCTCATTGGCTGACACACTTCCAACCAAGCCACGCCTCCAGCTCTTTAAGTATTATGGGAAGTACCTGCCATTGGAAAAACTAGCATGGGGGATAAGGTGGAGAAGGGGGGAGCATGAAGGGAAGAATGGGGAATCTGGTGGAGAGAATTTGTTCAAAGTGAGTACACTATATGCATGAGTGGGAATAGCACATCAATATCTCCCTACTCTCAGAAATAAAAATAATTGGGCTGGGAAGGTGGCTCAGTGGTAGAGTGCTTGCCTCACATGCATGGGGCCCTGGGTTCGATTCCTCAGCACCACATAAACAAAACAGCTGGAAGTGGCGCTGTGGCTCAAGTGGTAGAGCTTTGAACTGAAGAGTTGAGGGACAGTGCCCAGGCCCAGAGTTCAAGCCCCACAACTGACTTAAATAAATCGATTAATTAATGAGCTGGGGGCCAGTGGCTTATGCCTAGCTACTCAGGAGGCTGAGACCTGAACTCTGAGAATCATGGTTCAAAGCCAGCCAGTGAAGGAAAGTCTGTGAGCCAGAAGTAGACCTGTGGCTTAAGTGGTAGAGAGCATTAGCTTTGAACACAAAAGCTCAGGGACAGCACCCGGGACTGGCCAAACCAAATCAAAACAAAATAATAATAAAGAAACAGAGCCGGGTGCTGGTGGCTCATGCCTGTAACCCTAGCTACTCAGGGGTCTGAGATCTGAGGATCATGGTTCAAAGCCAGCCTGGGCAGGAAAGATAATAATAAAGCAATAATCAAACATTAAGTACGAGGAGGATTTCAAAAGGTTGAATCGATTTGGCCTTTTCTCGCGATAACGTTTTTATTTTTCTGTCTCTCTTGCTTCCTCCCTCCCTCCTTCCCTCCCTCCCTCCCCTTGCTGTTGATATAGACAGAGTCCCTTTATATACCAGGCCAGCCCTCAGCCTCTCCAATGGTAAAATTCCAAGCCAGCTCCACCAATCATTGACTCGCAAGACCTGATTGCTTCCTCTTCTTCTGTTTAGGTGCAGATTCAGAACAAGAAAGTAGACATCTCCAAGGTCTCCTCCAAGTGCGGGTCCAGGGCGAACATCAGACACAAGCCTGGTGAGTGACTCAGCCCCAGGGACACGGCCCCACCCGGCGGCTTCTCTGGCTGGGCGGCCTTTTAGGTTCCACATATTTGGAGGCCCCTCTGCCTAGCGGGGTGAAGTGGGCCACACAGTTTTCAACCCCTGTCAAGTGGAGGAAGGACAGCTCCCAAAGGCTGCCACAAACCCCTCGCTGTTCCTCTGCCGATATTCATACTCTGCTCTCGGTGTGTGTGTGGACCACACGGCTGACAACATTGGCCCACGTCTCAGGGAGAGGCGCATGCTCGCCCAGGGACTGTGTTCCCGCGAAGCTCGGGGTCCCGTTCCTAGCTCCTGCCATGCCACGGATATCTCTGGACCATTTTCAGGACCAAATCAGTCTGTTTGTTTGTTTGTTTCCTTTTTGGCTCCAGGTGGAGGAGATGTCAAGATTGAGAGTCAGAAGTTAAACTTCAAAGAGAAGGCCCAGGCCAAAGTGGGATCTCTCGATAACGTAGGCCACCTCCCTGCAGGGGGTGCTGTGAAGGTATGAGTTGTGTCACCAAGAGGACATCGCCTGGGTGGGGGTGGTGGGGACACTACGCAGCTAGGATCTGGGGGCGGGGGAGTGCCTGTCACCGCTACTCAGTCTCTTCAGGGGTCACACTTCACCCACCATTTCTGTTTTCCCATCACTCCTCAGTCCTGAGCGAGGCAGAAGAGGTGAAGAGACTCAGCCCAGTCACCTGTGCCAGCCGCTGGCCAGATGTTGCTTCTGAGCGTTACAGCCTGCCTTGTAATGCCCCTTAGGGACTGAGCCAGGCACAGAGGACAAGGCCGGCAGTGTCCTGGCCCGTGGAGGAGGAGGGCTTGTGTGTGCCTGCCCATGTCATACTCCTTTCTGGGCATGGGCGCAACATGCCATTGTTTCTCTTTTTTTTTTTTTTTTTTTTTTCCTTTTTCCTTTCCTTTTCTCTTCCCTTCCCTTTTCCCTTGTGAAAAATGTCCTTTTTTTTTGTCAGTCGTGGGGCTTGAACTCTGGGCCTGGGCACTGTCCCTCAGCTCTTCAGCTCAAGCCTGCGCTCTACCACTTGAGCCACAGCACCACTTCCGGTTGTTTTTTTTTTTTTTTTTTCCTGCTTCTGTGGTGCTGAGCCATCGAACCCAGGGCCTCATGCCTGCGAGGCAAGCACTCTACCACTGAGCCACCTTCCCAGCCCTTTCCTTTCTCTGATTTTTGGTGCCACGGATGGACGTGTGTGCTAGGCACGTGTGCTCGGCCGCGGCACTATATCCTCCATCAGGATGCCATGATTCCACCAGCCACATGTGGCTAAGGCTCTGGGGGGAGAGTCCTGGTGGCAGAGTTCTCCCATGGTTGGTATTGGCTGGACCTCTTCTCCTTTCCTTCCCTCTCCTCTGTCCTCCCTCCCTCCCTCCCTCCTTCCACAGTACTGTGAGACTCCGTGTGCCCCAGGATACTGTCTGTCCTGTGTTCCATATCATGGTGGGTGGGAGGACCCGTGGGGCAGCCTCTTAGAGATGTTCAAAGTTGGGCAACACCCTGTGGGGGAGACTCACCCACTGTGGGCCACCCCTCAGCCCTGCCTCCTGTCCTATCCTGATTCTTGCCTTGGTCAAGCGCTCAGTTCATGTCCCCACACCTTGTGAGGTAGCCATTCAGGTGTCAGATCATGGGGAGACAGGTTTGATCTCTGGTTCAAGGCCATATGGCAAGGTGAATACAGGCCAGGATTAACACCTGGGCACCCCCCCCCCCCCCACACCTTCCCAGGTTTATTTATATTACTTCCCCTTTCTTGCATGTGCCTGTCCTGGGGCTTGAACTCAGGGCCTAGGCACTGTCCCTGAGCTCTTTTGCTCAAAGCTAGCACTCTACCACTGTTTTTTGATTAGTCATGGGGCTTGAACTCTGGGCTTGGGCACTGTCCCTTCACTCTTCAGCTCAAGGCGAGTGCTCTACCACTTGAGCCGCAGCACCACTCCTGGTTTTTTCTAGTGGTTTATTGGAGATGAGAGTCTCATGGACTTTCCTGATCCTCAGATCTCAGCCTCCTGAGTAGTTAGGTGTGAGCCACAGGCACCTGACTTCTTAGTTTTTTGTTTTTTTTTAATACACTTGTCTGTCTCCTTCCCTACTCACTGACCAAACTGTTGGGCATTCTGGGACACCAAGACCTCCTGCTGGTGCCTAGTCTGGCTTCACTTTGTGCATAGTGTCCTCCACATATCACCCTAAAGCTCTGCAGGTCTTACCTCCTTGGAACATCCTTCTGCCCCCTCTTTCCCTCCTGGGGTCTGCTAGTGGTAGCCAGCGCAGAAGCAGCCGCTGGTATGTGAGGGATATTTGAGACCACACTGTGATGAGCCGGAGCGGGGTGCCCTGTAAGTTTCGAGGTCCTTTTCTAAGCCCATGCTATATAGGGCGTGGACTCATGGGTTTGTGCGCACAGGTCAGGGATGGTTGGCAGAACCTACACGACCCAGCCAGGTGCAGGCTGGGGCTGGTCTTGGGCTTAGTTGATGATCTACCATCAGAACCACTGTTTGTTTTCTCCCGGTGACCGGGGGTGGAGGCCAGGGGTGGGGGGAGCTATGTGTGAACCTCACCACCATCACCCATTCCACTCCCTCCCCAACTGACCCTGCATTTGTCTCCCCCCTCCCACTGTTTCATTGTAGACTGAGGGCGGTGGCAGCCAGGCCCCTCCGTGTCCGGGCCCTCCCGCTGGGGAGGAGCCTGCCATCTGTGAGGCCGTGCCGGAAGCTGGCACCTCTACTTCCGCCAGTGGCCTCAGCAGCTCCACCCCCTTCTCAGGGGGTGGTGACCAAAGGGAGGCCCAGACCTTGGACAGCCAGATACAGGAGACAAGTAAGTGGCTGGGCTGGGCCTAAAAGGCCACAAGCCAGGGGCCCCACCACTGGCTGCCACTTGGAAAGGCCTTTGTTGATTGCCTAAAAAGTGTGGCCTACCTTTTTTATTTATTTTTATTTTAACAAAAATCACCTTTTATTTTCCAGGCATCTAATGATGACATTCTGGTCTCGTCTTCCCTCTCGTCTTCCCCATTCCCCTTTCCCTTCCCCTCCTCCCGTGTCACTGCAGATTGAGACGTACAGGCTGACCTTCCGGGCAAACGCCAGGGCGCGCACCGACCACGGGGCTGACATTGTCTCCCGGGCCCTCGGCTCCCTTCCCCGGGCTGTCCACTAGACTTGTGAGCCTTCTAGGTCCCCTTCCTTCCCTCCTCGCCTCGCTTGCTCAGGGCAGCAGTAGCCCCGCCCCTGCCCTTGTCCCCGCCCCCTGCCACTTCCTGCCAGGGCCCAGCTCCCAACTTAGCTCCTCTTCCATCACTGCGCATCTTAACTTCCTGTGGAGAAGGCACATGGAGAGGGCCTGGGAGTCCCGTGGGTTTCAGGAGGGAGAGCTGGATTCCAACCTCTTTCTGTTTGGTTTTTTTGGACCAAACCCCAAAGAAACTGACATTATTCCTCCTCTTCCTCCTCCTCCTCCTCCTCCTCCCTGGGTGAGCCTGGAGGTAGATTCCACACACCTTCCCCCTCCCCCAGCCCACGAAGCTTCTGCCTCTGACCCCACAGCACCAGCCACCGTGCAAAGTGGGCCAGGCCCTCTCGCTGCCCTGCCCCAAGTTAGTTAGGGGCCAGTGTTGCCTGTTCCGCTGCTTACCATACCTACCAAGCTGCTGTCACTCCCCCCCACACCCCTTGTTTTATTCTTTATATATATATATATATCCACTTCCCCCTAGTAACCTATAAACTGCTGATGTAGTTGGCAGGGTGAAGCCATGTCTAAATGAGAGTCCTCAGTAGGTGATAAAAGGAGACGAGGGAGGGAAGGTCCTGAACCTCCAGCTTGCGGAGGCTGTGTTGGGAGGGAGGCTGCCCCCTGAGCTCTGGGCAGCTTGGAGCCCTGGAGGCGCTGTGGGCCAGGGGGGGAATGAGGTGTGGGCTGTGGCCTCTTCAAGGGGCAGACTAGAGCTGATCAGTATGGACTGCTTTGTGTTGGCATTTGGTGTGGATGCTGCTTTTCTAACCCAACAGGCTGGTTTGGGCATCTTAATCTGTCTCATTCCTCGGGATCTGACAGTCAACAGGAAAGGGCCAGTGGGGGGTCAGAACTCCTTTAGGCCCAATGCTGCAGGGCTTAGGCACGCAACCCTAGTTTGCACGGGTGCCTGCGAGGTCCAGAACTCCTGTGGCCACTGGGGAATCAGGTGTAGAAATCAACAGAATAAGAGGTGTGATGGAAGGCCCACCCCACATCTCCCTTGTGGCCTGACTGGAGGACTGGGGAGTTGGAGGGGAGGGGGAGGCTAGCCCGTGGAGGGTGCCCATCTGTAACTAGTTCCGCTCGTAGGGTGGCTGCGATGATGAAAAAGTCCTGGGAATTTTATCAACACCCCCCCCCCCCAAAAAAAAAGATTTTTATTGCACTTGTATTTTTGTATGAAAAGTTTGCATGGTTTCTAATAAAGGATTAAAATCCAAGTTTGTAGTGAAATGGCCTAGGGGTTTTTTCTGAGGGCTCCCGCCAGGGGCATTTTCTGCTGCGCAGACTTGCCCAGACCTCGGGCCTTGCAAGCCTCCACCTCTTGCTTCCTGCATGCCCTGGCCCTTGAGAAAGAAAGGTAGAGGTGTTGGCTTTAGGTTGAGATCGGATTTCCTCAGCCTGAGGGTCCTCAGGTTTGGTGAGGCAGTGATTTCTTTGTTGAGGCTTGACACCCTATGGCTAAACGCATACTAGATTTGCAGAAGTCTGAGCTGGGGGGGGGGGGGCAGCTGCACAATGCCAGGGCCAGGGGCCTTGGGTTACCAGTGTTTATCAGCAAAGGAAGAGGCAAGGTGAAACGGGACCTCATGGTGCCTGCCACCTGCCTTGGTGTCGATCAGCAGGCTGGCAGTGGCCAGCAGGTTCTGAGTCCTTTCGGCCAAAGGCTGGGTAGAGCGAGGAGGCGTGGGTAGTGCACTCTAGGTGACCCGCATTGAGTGCTGAGTGTTCTCAGGCTAGGGAACTCGAGAAGGCTGGCCTGGCCTTAGTAAATGGGGACCACAGGCCCCGTGTGATGTGTACGACTTTGACGACCATTGGGGGGGGGTAGGGGGGTGGGACATGCCTCTTGATTGGATTTGCTCGTGGCTTGGCCATTATTACCTGTGTCTGTGATTCTGTTGTACTGATTTGAAGTCAAATAAAGCTGCCTGATGTCCCACCACTCCCCGGTCCTCTGTGGCTTCTGTGGCGTCCGTGCCCTTCCGCCGGCCACCTAAGTCTTCCTGCTCCCCACCCCCACATTGGTGGGGTACAACACAGGGCGAATGCCTATACTGCGCACAGCAGCACTGCGCAGTCGCGAGGGGGAAGAGCCGGGGATGCGCCACACGTGCTGTCCAAGCCTATGAGAGGGAGCAGTGGGGCCTGGTTGCTCATGGCTGGGGAAGAAGACGGGGTGCCAGGCTACTCTGCCACCTTGGCCTGAAGCCACAACTAGCCCAGGATGCACGCACTGGGCACCTCCATCCTCGCCTCTTCTTCACCTGGACTCAGGGTCCAGATGGTGCTGAGAGGAGCCCCGAGCGGACAGCAATGCTCACAAGGGATAAATAGAACTTTATTTTAAATAAACATTTGCACTCTGTACACAGCCCCCCGCCCGGCAGAGGGGGGGCTCAGTCATCGGCCGTCTTGCGCACGTCGAAGCTGCCGCAGGGTCCCCGCAGCAGCTCGGCCAGCAGCGCGAGCAGCTGCCCGTGCTCCTGCTGCACCATGGGCGGCAGCGCGGCCAGCTCGCTGCGCAGGCTCCGCTCCACCATGCGGCCCAGCGCGCGCCGCAGCTCCCGCAGCAGGCGCACGGTGCGCGAGTCGCCTTCCAGGCGCAGCAGGTCGCTGTCGCTCAGCGAGATGGTGGCGCGGCGCCCGTCATCTGGACAAGGAAGGGACAGCAGCGGAGGGGGGGATGAACGGGAGAGGGCAGCGCCGGGCACATGGGGGGGGAGGGAGGGCAGGTACCCACCACGGATGTGCACGTCGCCGTCGGTCAGGAGCAGCACGGCGAGCGGGTGCACCTGCGACGAGTCGCGCACGAACACGCTGCCGTTGGACTTGACCGCCATGAAATACGTGAGCCACCGGCTCCGTAGCCGCGTGGCCTCCCTGGAATGGGGGGGACAGGGCTGGGTGAGGGCCACCCCAGCTGGCTGCCCTGCCCCATCCTGCCCCATTTCCCACCCCCCACCTGTTGATGGTGGACTTATGCAGCAAGATGTTGCCGGATTTGGTCCTGTACGTGACGCTGTTGGGCTTGAACTTGCCCTGCCGGGTCACCTTGCCCTGCCGCACCTGGGGAGGGAGAGAAGGGGCGGGAGGGTTGAGCAAGGAGCCAACCAGTTGGGGGAAGGCTATGTGTGTGTGTGGGGGGTGGAGGGCTGGGACCCCATCCAGTCCCCGCTGGCGGATAGAACACCTGGATGAGGTTGGGGTAGAGGCCGGCCATGAGCACGCCCTTCACCAGCTCCTCCTCCTCGCTGTACTCGTTGCACTGGGCGGAGGGCAGCGTGCAGTCCGACGGCTTCCCCACCAGGAACGCCTCGTAGATGTTCTCCGAGAACTGCTTGATGAGCCCTGGGGGAGGCGGCGCAGCGTGAGCAGAGGGCACCCCCCCCCCCCAGCCCAAGGGAGGTAGGTCTGTCTGGGGAGGGCCGGGGCTGGGCCAGTGCTGACCGTGGATGAAGCGCAGGCTGGGCGCATAGAGCAGGTTCTCCTCCAGGTAGTTCTCGCGGGAAGTGCGGTCCTGCCAGCGCAGCACCTCCTCCCAGCCGGCCACGGCCCGCACGAAGGCCAGGTGGTCGCTGCCGCTGTCGTGGCTCAAAAGCGCCTTCACCTGCGAGGAGAGGGCGACCGGCTCTGGTCACGACGGGGGGCTGGCGATCTCCCCCTTGGGACAGACAGGATGAGCCAAGGGCTTTCGGGGGCGGGGGTGGGCTGACCTTGTCCACTTCCGCCCGGTTCTGCAGGCTGCTGCTGAAGGGGTCCCGCGTGAGGCAGGAAACCACCACCAGCAGGGGGTGCAGGCAGCGGAAGATGGCGGCCAGCACGATGGCCTTGGCCAGCCGGGGGTCGGTAGAAATGTGGGCCAGGCGCTGCCCCAGGGTGGTCAGGTACTCCCGCTGGTCCAGCACCCCTGCCATACAAACAGCTCAGGCGTCAGCTCCCACCCTGCCCACGAGGACGGGACGGCAGGAAGGCGCTCCACAGCCCGGCCCCACGCACCGATCTCCTGGAGCAAGATCACGGCTTCGTCCACAGCCTTGATGTTTGGACTGTCCACGGCCTTGGAGAGGAACTCCACTGCCTGGGAGGAGTGAGTGGGGGCAGAAAGCTGTGATGAGTACTCACCCCCACCCTTCCCCCCTCACCTCCTGTAGAGCTTAGCCCTGGCCCTGCCTCGGCCGCACCGTCTTCTCGGGCATGTGGATCTTGGCTTGCAGCACCAGGTTCTCCAGGGGCGTGCGCAGGATCTCCGGCACTTGGAAAGGAACCATTTTCTCCAGCCGGCTCCGAGGGAATAGGTGATAGGCGAAACCTGACTGGCAGCGGCCTGCCCGGCCCCGGCGCTGGATCACATTGGCTCTTGATACCCACACCGTCTCTAGGCAGGACACCTACAGGAAAGGGAAGCTACAGAGCTCACAGCATGTTCCTCAGTTTCCCCGACGTCACCCCTCAATAGTCTCTGCCCACCCTCCCTGCCTGGGACCAAGGACGCAGAGCCCACGACACCCGGGTGGCCTTTAACTCAAGCAGCCATTCCCAGGCCGATGGGAACCAGGGGCCACCTTGGTCTTGAGGTCGTAGCGCTCCTCCTTGTGCAGGCCGCTGTCCACCACGTGCACGATGTCGTTGACCGTGATGGACGTCTCGGCGATGTTGGTGGCCAAGACGATCTTGCGAACCCCAACGGGAGGCTGCTGGAATATGGCCTTCTGGTCCATCATGGGGATGTTGGAGTGCACTGGTGGGCAGCAAGACACACAATGGTTAGGGGCGGGGCAGTCCTTGTTTGACCCATCTGATAGGTCAAGTCCGTTGGGGATGGGGGGTGCGCACATCCCTCCAGGCCTAAAGGTGCTCACCTGGCAGGATGAGGTACTTGCTCTCGTGCATGCCCAGGGCCTCCTGGAGGCGTTGCTGTACTCCTTTGATCTCCTGCCAACCCGGCAGGAAGCACAGGATCCCACCTGAAAAAAGGCCCCGCAGCCATGAGCCGGCGGCTCGGGCGGGCGGGCATGGAGGGGCGTGGCAGGGGAAGGAGGGAGAGACACGCACCTGGTTCCCCACGGGCATCGATGTGCAGAACCAGATCAGTCACGAGGTCCAAATCCAATGCACATTCATCCTCAGACTGGGGTGGCGGGGGCCAGGGGGCGGGGGTGGGGGAAAGAGAGGCCACAGGGCTGGGGTGAGGGGTGTGCACGGGGCATGGGCATGGTGACATGAGGGAGGCGGAGCCACTTATGCCAACGTCAACTCCAGCTCGCGTTTGCCACACCGGCACGAGCGATCCTGGCTCATACCAATCCAACAGGCTTGGGGAGGGGGGAGGGGGGAGAGGGGGAGCTGACCCGGCTACAAAGGAGTTGGGGTGTGTCTCACCTCATGGTGCCGGTGCCGGTGAGGGTACTGGTGTTTGCCGAGTTTGGCCAGGATGTCCTCCAGGTAGTGCTCTTTGACCGGATACATGAAACCGGGCACCTTGATGACCGGGCAGCCACCGAAGTAGCGGGAGAAGCGCTCGTTATCGCCTGTAGCGCTCATGAGCACCAGCCGCAGGGCCGGGTTGAGCCGCTGCAGGCCCTTGAGCAGAATCAACAGGAAGTCCGTGTTCACGTCCCGCTCGTGGACCTCGTCCACGATGACGTGACTCACACCCTCCAGGCTGGGGTTGCTCTGCAGCTTCCGCAGCAGGATGCCCACGGTGCAGAAGAGCAGCGCCCCGCCTCGGGCCGGGGGTTTGCTCTCCAGGCGCACCTGGAAGCCCACGTTCCGGCGCAGGGAAGGGCCCAGTTCGTGGCTGACACGCTGCGCCACCGACACGGCGGAGATCCGGCGAGGCTGGGTGATGATCACGTTGCACCGGGCCCCGCGGCCCTCAGTCACATAGCGCTCCAGCAGCAGCTGGGGGATGCGGGTGGTCTTCCCGCAGCCCGTGTCCCCCGAGATGACCACCACGGGGTGTTGCTCAATGGCGTTGAGGATAGTGTCCCGGTGCGGATCGACGGGTAGCTGGGGGGCCTCCTGCCACACCGGCCCTCGCCGCCGCCACAGCTCCAGCAAGCTCTGGCTCAGGCGCACCTCCTCTGCTTCTGACAAGGGCACGTAGGGCTTGCCTGTGATGGGGTCACTCAGGGGCCCCGAGTCCTTGCCCAGTGGCAAGATGTCATCGCTCTGTAGCCGGAGCTCCGGGGAGATCCAGGAACTGTCCACGGGGTACTGGGGGGGAGGGGGGATGAGGAGGCAAAAATGGTGAAAGGAAAATACCACCTTCCATGGCAATGACTTGGGTCAGAGGTCAGGGTCCCCCCAGGGCAAAGAGGGGACTGGGCCCACGATCGCCTGGCTCGAGCCATAGCTGGGAAGCGCTACTAGAGACGGACGCGTGGGACAAGATGGCGGGGCTCGGCATCTCTTACGTGATTCAGGAAGGTCTCGATCTTGCGGAGGATGGGTTCGGGCACTTGGATGGTACACGGCCGGCGCTGCGTCTCCCCCAGTTCCCGCAGAGACGCCAGGTTATACATGGCGTGGGTGAGGGGCTCATTATTCCTGTCCACCAGGCCCAGGCTCTGCAGAGGAGAAAACGCGTCGGGCAGTCTTTCGTCCAGCCCAGACGGGCTGCCAGAGCTCTTAAGCAGAGCTGTCACGGGAAGCCACTCTTTTTTATCCTAAGACTGTTTTTTCTCCCCCCCCCCCCCCCGCAGCTCACGAGTGAAATGTCAATCTCCAAAGAACAAAAAACTAGTTGTAACTAATTCAAGAAGAGCCTGCCCGAGCGCCCGTGGTTCACATCTGTAATCCAGCTACTGAGGGAGATCTCAGAAAAATGAGATCGAGAGGATCAAGGTTCAAAGCCAGCCAAGACAAAAAAAAAAAAAAAAAAAAAAAAGAATGTCCAGGATTCTCTATCTCCATGTGATCAGCAAAATGCCAGACTAGAGGCACGGCTTAAGTAAGAGAACAAGCTGGGAGCAAGCTGAGTGCAACACGGAGGCACTGAGTTCAAGCCCTAGTACTAGCACCCACTCATAAAACCAAGGGCAGGGCTGGGAAGGTGGCTCAGTGGTAGAGCGCTTGCCTCGCATGCATGAGGCCCTGGGTTCCATTCCTCAGCACCACATAAGCGGAAAAAGCCAGAAGTGGTGCTGTGGCTCAAGTGGTAGCGTGCTCGCCTTGAGCTGAAGAGCTGAGGGACAGCGCCCAGGCCCAGAGTTCAAGCCCCACAGCCGACAAAAACAAAAAAACAAAACAATACCGAAGAGAAAATGATGACAAGCGGGACATGGATCAACATGCATCATACATAGAAACTGTTGAATGGCAGCCCCTTTGTGCTACTTAAAAAATGATTTAAAAAAAAAAAAAAAGAGCTAAACTTGCTGGAAATATAGTCAAGAAAGCTGGCCTGACATGCAGCAGGCCCTGGGTTTGATTTTTCAGCACCACAAAGAATGAATGAATGGATGTAAAAAGAAGAGCTCTGATAGAAACAGCCCAATACCCGTCCCCGAGAACCTCTTTCCTGGACTGTCAGAATCCCAGGATGCTCCAGAACCCCCATGTCATCGCCTCCACGAATTCTCAACACCTTCAGGATGCCAGCTAGAACACACCTGATAACTCCGCCACCCCACAGGCGCTCTGTCCCGGTGCTGCCCACCACGGCCTGTCCCGGTGCTGCCCACCACGGCCTTCCCAGCCCCGTCCTCAGGGACACCTGCCACCCAGCCCCGTCTCGTTCTCTCTCTCTCTGCACGGCCCCTCCTCCTATGACCCATCTCAGACACACGACATTTCCTGTCCATCTGTAACCTGATCAAGTCAGCCATTTAAATGTTAACTCAAACTTCAGTCATCTCCCTTAGTCTGGGCTCCGAGCAGAGGAAGCACTTTCTCTGCAGGCCCTCTTTGCACCTGTTGTCACAATTAAGAACCCTAGGAACAACCCCCCTGTCCTGGGACCAAGAGAAGATGCCAGCACACTGTACCTTGCTGCAGGAAGAAGGCTTCCCACCCAGTGCCCGCTCTGCTGGGTTTTACTCGGCAGCCTCTGCTGGTGGCCATCCACCTGCTCCTTCCCAGACCGTGCATCTCAGAGCCCCGCCGCTCACGCACGGTCTGCAGTGCACCCGAGTTCTGACTTCTGCAGCAGGACGCTCCCACCTCACCCATCTGCACTCCTCCCTCGAATTCTCTGCTCTCCTTGGCTGCATCTGAAATGGGGCTCACACCTGGGCTCCCATCTACTTGGGAGGATTACAGTTTGAAGCCAGCCCGGGCAGCAAAGCCTATGAGATTCTTATCTCCAGTTAACCTCCAAAAAGCTAGAAGTGGAGCTGTGGCCCCAGTGGTAGAGCGCTCACCTTGAGCACAAAAAGCTCAGGGACAGCATGCAGGTCCTGAGTTCAAGCCATAGGATTGCACCAAAAAATAAAATGTGGTTCTCAGCATCAAATAGAACAGAAGAACACCGGCCCACCTTAGCAGACACTTCTGCTGGTGTGGCTTCAGACAACTCATTTCTCAGCTGGGCACAATCTAATGTCGCTACAGTGGCATCCCGGCTGTGGGCCACAATGCCATTGTCTTGAGGCTGCTTTCCCTTCTCAGGCTTCATCACTATGGCTGCAAGACCCAAGTCAGTGGGATCTTACTGGACCACAAGGCTGCCTGTCAATCAAGGACCACCAATCCCATCTTTGCCTTGATCTCTTTCCAGCTTCTGGCCAAGTGCTGACAAGGCTGAGCCCACAGACAAAGCCCCTCTGTGCAAGCGCTAGGGAACTCATGGAAACAGTCGCCACAGATTGAAAAGTGGCCCGCTTTGCCTCGGGCAGAGAGGAGTTAGGGGACCTCCTCACCTGCCCACTAGGGCGGGTCTTCCACTCACCTTCAGTTTCTTGCAGGCCAAGGCTGCTGCCTTATTCTCAGCCTCTGCTTTGCGGCGCCCTTTAGCAACAAAGGTCATGGGGCAGGGCCAGAGCAGAGTGAGCGTGGACAGCTTGGTCTTGGTGCCCACAGTATGGAACTGCATGAGGTTCTGCATGAAGGGAAGCAAGAAGGTTATAAGGAACCGAATGAAGAGGCTGGGAACATGGCTCCATGGTAACAGTGCTTGCCTAGCATGCACAAAGCCCCAGGTTTGATTCCTCAGTTCTACATACACAGAAAAAGCTGCAAGTGGTGCTGTGGCTCAAGAAGTAGAGTGCTAGCCTTGAGCCAAAGAAGCTCAGGGACAGTGCCTGGGCCCTGAGTTCAAGGCCCAGGACTGGCCAAAATTAGAAGAGGAATGAAGAAAGATTTCTGAGGTGAAATTAACCACCATCTCAGCAGGTGTCAAACACCCGCTGCACATGAACAGCTAGAAGCAGGCCCAGAGGTTTACCCCTCGGCCGCTAGGCAAAGCCACTATGTCCTGGCTCGTCATCCCCTCAGCTCCTTCGTGGAAGCTAGGGGCTAAACCTGCTAGTGGGCGCCAAAACCAGGCACATCCTGGGGAGGAGCTAAAAGGCTTGGAAAAGGCCAGGGGCCAGTGGCTTACACCTATAATCCTACTCAGGAGGCTGAGATCTAAAGATTGGGGTTCAAAGCCAGCCTGGGCAGGAAAGTCCATAAGACTTCTTGCCTCCAATTAAGCACCAAAAAAAAGTGGAACTTTGCCTCTACTGTGCTCAAGTTGTTGAGTTGTGGCTCAAGTGGTAGAGTGCTAGCATTGAGCAAAAGAAACTCAGGGACAGTGCCCTGAGTTCAAGCCCCGGGACTGGCACATAAATCAAAAGAAAACTTGAGCAAGGAGTCCCGCTCTCTCAACATCCCTTGGTGGCAACAATGATGATTTTCAAACCTCGGCTCAATTGTCCCCTCCCATGTCCACGTTCCACTCCACGATGCCCAGTCTCTGCCATTTCACCTTCCCTACCCGCCCCGCCCCTCAGCATCCGGTATCCTTCCAGCTGGCTTGGATGAAAGCCACCGGGCACCTGCAGTCCTCCTGCACCCCTGTGGCTTCCTCCCACCTGGCGTGGGAGGAGGCAGACACGAGCGCGTGGGCTGCCGGGCCCCAAGCCCGGCCTTGCAGCCAGCCCCAGCTCACCTTTGCTGTGGAGGAAGAGGTGGCGATCTGAATCACCTTGGCCAGGAGGTTCTTGGGAAGTGGAAATTGGGTCAGGGCCCTAACAGCACTGTCGTCGTCTGTCATTTCAAAGGAACCCCCCCTGGGAGGACCAAAAGTTTAGGTGAAAAAAGCTCGCTCTCTTCCTGGGCCAAGTTCCCCTGAGACTCTGCAGGGGGGACACTGAGGTGGCGCGGCAGGCAGGCCACGAGGCCTGACAGGATGGAGGGCTGGGTGGTCCCACACTCCCGTGGCTCCCCCCACCCCCGAGAGAGAAAGGGGTGGGGGGGGGCAGAGAGCAGGAGGCAAGCAGAGAGGCTGCAGAGCCCGCAGAACCGAGGCAGAAGCTGGAGAACAGTCCGTGCCGCTCCTGGCGGAAGGCCGGCCATAGCACACACAGGCCAGAGTGGCCAGAGCCACCCCACAAATGGGCACGCACACCTGAGCGACAGGGCCAGTCGGATGCAAGGTGGGGTAGAACCCTCCCACCTCAGAAGGCTCCAAGGAACATCCACCCAGCCCCACGTGAGAGCACGGCCAGCTGCCCTTGCCTCCCCGTCGCGGCTGTACCTCGAGTCCCGAAGTGGGTTATGGGAGTCCTGCTGAGTCAGGGACAGGAACTCAGAAACATCAATGGTCCCCTCTTCGAGCTCTTCCTCCTCGTCCTCCTCTTCCTCCCGGCCCAAAGTGCGGGGCAGGCCAGGTCCCCCTGGCCGAATGCTCTCAGGATTCAGCTGCCGCCAGGAAGTGGGGGGCATGGTTGGTTCCGGACGCCACCAGCTGTCAGCTGGAGAGCCAAAGCGATCAGCTAGCACTCGATACTTGGCTGCATCAAACAGCTCGTTCCGGGGACCCAGCAGACCCCAGCCCTGAGGGGAGAAGGACATCATGAAGATCACACCATAAGCCCACGACAGCCTGGACTATGTCCAGCGACACCACAGCTCCTTCTGTTGTGGATCTATGCATAGCCGTACTTAGCCCCGGACCCAGAAGTGGCATAGAAGGAACACTAAGGATGCATAGACAGTGCTGGTCAGGCATGGTGGTAGATGCTTGTAATTCCAGCTGCTGCTAGGGAGGGCAATGACAGGAGGACCATGATTTCAGGCCAGCCCAAGGCAAAGTTAGCCCAAGACCTATCCGGAAAACCAAACTCAAAAAGGCCTACAGGTATAGCTCAAATGGTAAGAGCATTTGCCCAACAAGTTCATGGATTTTAGTTCAATCCCCAAAGTCTTGCTTTGACAGATGAAACGGACAAGAGCAGCAGAAGAGTTAGGAAGCTCCCATGAATACAGGAATTAGGAAAAGAAGTGGTCTCCCAACAGTAAACTCCAAGGTCTCAAGTTCAAACTCTAGGACCAGGGAGACAGAAAACCAAACCAGGAGAATGAGTGAATCAAGCAAAGACAAGATTCCCCAGGGAGAGGAAGGCTAGAGAACAAGAGATGTTTCAGGGAGCGGGAGAGGGTCACAGACCTCTGCTATGCGCTAGGCATTATGGGGATACAAAGGTAACCAGACCTGAGGGCAGCTATGACAATGGGGTCGAGAAAATAATAACTACAAGCAGCAAAAGCTGTCTACACTGAAAGCAGGTCAAGGGGCGGCGGGTGAGAAAAATCAGAACAATGGAAGTATTTGAGGCCTGTAAGAAAGAATCAGAAGGAGTCTAAAAATTACATAAAAGAGCAGAGATAAAGGCCTGGGAACAGAGAAAGACTCAGGATTTGCAAGACACAAAAGGGGGAATCAGTGAGAAACAGCAGAGAGTGGTGATCATTCACTGAAGACCTACAAATTCTGGGTAACCGAAAACCTGAGAGCAAATCTATGCCCAACCACTGAGAAACCACTATCACATTCCACTACGAGAAGACCATGGTGGCCCTAGGAAAACTCGATGTGTGAAATAACAGGAAAAGGGCTGGGAAGGTGGCTCAGTGGTAGAGTGCTTGCCTTGCATGCATGAGGCCCTGGGTTCAGTTCCTTAGCATCACATAAGCAGAACTGGGGCTTGAACTCAGGGCCTGGGCACTGTCCCTGAGCTGCTTCTAGCTCAAGGCTACCACTCTACCACAAGAGCCACAGCGCCACTTGCAGCTTTTTCTGTCTATGTGGTACTGAGGAATCGAACCCAGGGCTTCATGCATGCTAGGTAGGCACTCTACCACTAGGCCACATTCCCAGCCCTATACTCTGTAGGTTTTGAAACCATAGAATTAACCATGGTGGGACAATGAGAGAGAGAAATAAGAAGAAATCTATTCCCTCCTTGGGTAAACAAGGAGAAAGCAGGAAGTAGAAAATGTTCAGGACAGATGAATGTGCCAAGGTATCCCTGGAACCAAAGAAACCAGAGCCAGGGCCAAGAGTTTCCCAAGAAAGGGGGGGAGGGAATCCTGTATGGCTTTTACTAGTGGAAGGAAGGTCACCTTAAACAGCTGGCAGGCAGCAGCTGCAGCTTGCCGCTCAGCATCGATCTTCTTGCTGCCATAGCCTTCTACCTCCACACTCTTGGGCCACTTTATGTGCAGGGTGACTTTCTGAGAAAGAGAAGGTAAAAATCAGGCACCTAAGCTCTCTCCAGATTACAAAGCTGTTGCAATCAAGCAAGCAAAGCAGTACAGCTGAGACCCTCGTGGCAGTGATGTGCTAGGCTCGGAGAGGCGGTAGGACAAACCCCCCCCTCCCACCACCACCACCTTTAACTCTCTGCAAGACTAATTTTCCCACGCTCCATCCATTACTCCACAAGTTCTTTTACTTCTTCAGAGTGACATGTTCTGACTAGAGGACAGACTGGGACCCACCTTATCTTTTCTGTTTTCTTTTAAACAAACCTTTCGGCAGAATGCTATATGCCCAGGATCTTTAAGACTAGAAGCAGAATTGTTCTCACCTCTAACCCTCAGGAGTCCTCATCAGTCCACAGAGGAATGAGGGTATGGAGGGGCCTGTCTTACAGAACGTGGGAACTGCTCAATTCACCTGCCCTGTCTCCCTACCATGCCCCAAACCATGCACATGTATTTTTCTGGCTCTTGTTCAAACCTAACTTTGAGATTCTCTGGTGACCACTTTAATTCAGAAAACTTCCATGAAAAACTTCAGGATTCCTTGGGAAGAAAAATCCTGAGAGATGAACAAAGGTAAGAGTCTGTCTGTCCCTGGAGTCAAACCACTGCATCCCCGACCCACCAGTTACCTTTTTCTTCGGTCCATTCGTGTGTACGTAGACTAGTTTGTCTTTTGCGTGTGAGATACCAAGGGCTCTTCCAATCACACTGTTGAGAAGGTTTTTAGGCTGTGGGAACTCTTTTAATAGGTCCCTAGAAGCTAAGAAAATAAGAACAAAAGCATTAAAGTTGTTCTTACTCTTAAAAATGAACAAGCAAGCAACTCTGGGCTAAATTCGGACAGTGTTGGCCTCTGACCCCCAAATCAACCAAAAACATTGTAAAAAGGAGAGATGAATGGTTTACAGAGAGAATGGGGCCACACACTCTTGCGTGACCACTTCCTGAACAAGAGCCAATAAAGAGCCCATACATCACTAAAGGAAACTAGCCAGCAATCTTTTCCATCCAACGTTTTGATTCCATACATCAGCTACAAAAGCCTAAATGGGTCAATAAAGTGCTCTCATCTAAACTCTGAAGGAAGACACTACACAGAAAGCAACACAAACTAGAGATCAAGGCCCATACTTCAGAAAGGCATAAACCTGTGTAGTTAAAGAGATGAGATCCTGTTGTTCACCAGAGGCCTTAGCTCTCAACTTGGCATGCTGTGAAAGAGCTTAAAGTCATAGAAAGACTTGTACAGTTAAAGACAGGAGTGAGGGCTGGGAAAGTGGCTCAGTGGCAGAGTGATTGCCTTGCATGCATGAGGCCCTGGGTTCGATTCCTCAGCAGGAAAAGCCAGAAGTGGCGCTGTGGCTCAAGTGGTAGAGCGCTAGCCTTGAGCTGAATTGCGGAGGGACAGTGCCCAGACCCAGAGTTCAGGCCCCATGACTGACCAAAAAAAAAAAAAAGACAGGAGGAGTGAGCCATTTCTTTTCCTGATTCGAATGGCATTAAGGAGCAGAAGGATGCATCAGAAACCACAAGGATACCTCACTTCTTCAATTATTTTCTCAATTGATTCCAGAGTACAAAGAGCTGAGATGGCCACCTTCACGCAGCTTGTGCCAGACACAGGACCACAAAGAGGACTATTGTGAGTAACCAGGTACAAAAGGAAGGGCTAAAATGTAAGAAACCCTTCAACAGATGCAGAGACCTAGAGATGACAGGTGTGACTTCTCATTCTGCCATGATATTCTACTTTATCTCAGCACTGGGGCTCCAGCGCACAGCCTTGGCAAGCTCACTTGGCTTTTTTCATTTTTACTCAAGGCTAGCACTCTATCCCTTAAGTCACACCTTGACTTCCACCTTTTTTGTGGTTATCTGAAGATCAGAGTCTTTTAAGTCACACCTTGACTTCCACCTTTTTTGTGGTTATCTGAAGATCAGAGTCTCCTGTGCCTTCCTAACTGGACTGGCTTGGAACCTCAATCCTCAGATCTCAGCCTCCTGAGTAGCTGGGATTAAAGGTGCGAGTCACCAGCACCCAGCAAGTATTCGACTTGAAGCCAGCTCCAAAGGGGGCCTTTTTTTTTTTTTTTAAATGCCCTTTTATAAAGCCGCTAAGAATCAAAGTTAATGGGCAGGATCTAAGTCGAATTCAGGGGATTTGATCCTACAGGGGGACCCCACTTCAGCACCCATGTGAGCCCTCCAGGTGTGCACAGAGGCTTTCCTCCAGATCTACGAGGGGGCTGGGGTGGTGGTGGTGGCGGCTAGTGAGGGCTCATGGGCAAGGTGTGCTGGCCGGGTGCTCCCTGCACAGTACTCAGGGCACAGGGAGCAGCACTCTGACCCCCCAGGTGTACTGAGCGGCTGCTTTGCCACAATGGTGTGGACAGACGCTGGTCCCTTCATGTCCTGACCCCCCCCCTCCCGGGGCCAGTTATCCTGGCAGAAGTTAGACGGGGTCCCGCACCTGTCACCTGTTCGTGCTGGTGCGGGGCGGGCGGGGGGGGGGGGGGCCGGGCCGATCTGGTCCTGCCCCCCCCGCGGCCCCCTCCCCGTCCCCGCCCCCCTCCCCGCCCCCCTCCCGCCGCCCCCCGCCGCTCGGGAGGAGCCCGGGCCGCCGCGGCCCGCCCGCCCGCCCGCCCGCCGCGGCCCTCACCGTTCACCATGCTCCCGTCGCCTTCCCCGGGCTCACCAGGAGCCGCCTCCGACTCGGCCTCGACGGCCTCCTGGGCCTGGGCGCCGTCGGCGCCGACGAAGCCCGACGAGAGGCCGCGCGACCGGCCCTGGCGCCAGGCGGCGCGGGGACCCGGCGGCCGCAGGCGCGGAGAGACGCCGGCTGCCAGCGCCATGAGCCTCCTGGCGGCCGCCATCGCGCTCCCGCCAGCCCCCGCGGCCCCGGAAGGCGCTGGGGTGGGGTGGGGGCGGGGAGGGAGGGGGAGGAGCGCGAAAAGGGGCGGGGCCGGGGGCGGGGCCGCGCGCCCCCTGGCGGCCGGCGGGACGCCGAGCCCGGCCCAGTGCGCAGCTCCCGCCTCCCGGCCCAGACCCTCCCCGCGGGGGATCCCCGCTCGCAGCGAGCCAGGCTGCCGGGCTAAGGGGAAGGCCCGACCCCGGGGGTAGGAACTAACTGCCCAACCGGCCGCACCCCCATCCGAGAACGACCTACAAAGCAAGTCTGGTGAGGAACCCGGGACGGAGAAGATTTCTTTCTTTTGCCCGTCCTGGGGCTTGAACTCGGGGCCCGGGCGCTGTCCCTGAGCTGCTTTTGAAGCTCCAGGCTACCCCTCTACCACTTGAGCCACAGCGCCACGTCTGGCCTCTTCTGTGTCTGTGGTGCTGAGGAATCGAACCCAGGGCTTCATGCATGCGAGGCGAGCGCGCTCCCAGCATCGGCTCAAGAAGTGTTGAAGGGACAGCTGGATTCTGCGGCTGCAGCTTGCTTGTTTGGAAGCCCAGGTGGGAATCCATTTCCACAACAGTGGGCCTGGATCGTTATTTCTCTTCAAGGCTCTGACAAAGACTTTGGGTGTGCTGGGGCTTAAACTCAGGGTCTGGGCACTGTCCCTGGGCTTCTTTTGCTCAAGGCTAGCTCTCTACCATTTGAGCCACGGCTCTACTTCTGGCTTTCTTTCTCTTTTTTTTTTTTTTTTGGTAGTTTACTGGAGATAAAGAGTCTCACAAGCTTCCCTACTCAGGCTGGCTTCAAGAACCTTAGATCTCAGCCTCCTGAATAGCTAGGATGACAGGTAGGAGCCACCAGTATCTAGCTCTGGGGTAGGACCTTTTTTAACAAGTTCCCAGATAGTAAGGAGAAAAATAAATAAATAAATAAATAAGGCTATGTATGGGGGAAACACAAGGATCTGAATCGTAATATCTACAGCTCAGTCTCACCCAACAGTGCTACTTGCCAACTGAGTAGCTTAGGCAAGTTCATCAACCGGAATAATTACAACAAATTTGTTCTACTCATTTTTTTTTTTTTTTTTGGTGGCTGTGGTGAGGATCAAATAAGAATATTCCAAAGAAGGCTTTGCAGATTGGCCTGGGAGAGAAGTTCCTAGCTTCTGAGAATGTAAATCACGGGGAACAGTCCCTTAGAGACAGACTCAGGTGGGATGGGACAGCCTCAAACCTCAACTCCTCCATTTACTCCTCAGTGGGTCTTTTCCAAGAAAGGCACAAGAGGGAGTAATTACCTGACAAAGCAACTGTGGCTACCCTCAGTTATCAAACATACCCCACTCAGAAGAATGATGATCCCAGGGCTTTGTGTTTGACCAGGGGACTCATTAATTTCTACATAGCCATCAAGCTTCTGGAATCATGCTCAAAAACAGTCAGCTGACTACATTCCCTCAGAAGAATCTGGATGTGTACTGAGCCAGGAAGGGGCTAGAGTAGCTGAAGACAAACTTGACAAATTCTGGTGCCTGACAAGTTGAAAGAGACAAGCATAGACAGAAAGACACTACTTCAACAGATCCTTTCTGAAGCCCTCAGTACTGCGCTCTACTTCGGCAGCCTTGTAGCTTATGATGGAAATGCCACCATTTCTTGGATTCCCAAGGGGTATAAAGGGAGAACTGCAAAGACCAGACTGGCCAGGAGTTGGCTAAGTGTTCAAGCTGATCAATAATTTTAGGGGAGTTCATAATAGCAGATGCTTTAAACTTTATGTTAATGTGTGTGTGTGCACACACACGCATGCAATGCACATGGTGGGTGCTAGTGCCCATGCCTGCCATCTGAGCCACTCAGGAGGCTGAGACTTGGGAGTATCACACAGTTCAAAGGCCAGATAGAAAAGTCTGCAAGAAGGCTGGGAATGTGGCTTAGTGGAAGAGTGCTTGCCTAGCATGCATGAAGCTCTGGGTTCGACTCCTCAGTACGACTTAAAACGGAAAAAGGCGTTAGTGGTGCTGTGGCTCAGGTGATAGAATGCTTGCCTTGAGCAAAAGAAGCTTAGGGACAGTGCGTAGGCCCTGCCCTGAATTCAAGCTGCAGGACTGGCAAGGAAACAAGGAAGGAAGGTCTGTAAGACTTATCCAGTGAAAATCTGGGCTGGAGGCATGGCTCGAGTGGTAGAGTGCCAGTTGTGAGCAAGAAAGCCAAGGGTACATCGCACTGAGTTTAAGACACAGTGCTAGCAAAAAGTTAATTTTAAAAAAATACACACACAATATAATATACATATATATGTATAAAAATGTTCTAATAGTGTCATCCTGAGAAAATAGTTCACTTTTGCAAGCCTTTTTTTTTTTTTTTTTTTTTTGGCCAATCCTGGGGCTTGAACTTGGCCTGGGCATGGTCCCTGAGCTTCTTTTGCTCAAGGCTAGCACTCTACTACTTGAGCCACAGTGCCACTTCTGGCTTTTTCTGTGTTTGTGGTATTAAGGAATCGAACCCAGGGCTTCAAGCATGATAGGCAAGCACTGTACCACTGAGCCACCTTCCCAGCCCCCAGAGCAGAACCCTTCTAGTTCTGTGATTAGCTCCCCAGTGGTCCAGAGCAGGAGTTGGATAATTATAGCCTAGAGACCAAATCTAGCCCATTGCCTATTATTATAAATAAAGTTTTAATAGGACAAAAATACGTTTTTGTAGTTATGTATAATCTATAACTGCTTTCGTGCTATAATGGCAAAGTTAACTGCCACAGAAAATGTATAGCCTGCAAAATCTCAAATACATTTACCATCTTTGTGAACTTTTGTTGAAGAAGATTTTGAAGTAAGTAAGAGGGCTGAGGCTCTTTCCTTTTGCTAATAGTTAAGTCTTCTCAAAAATTCTTTTTTTTTTTTTTTGGCCAGTCCTGGGGCTTGAACTCAGGGCCTGGGCATTGTCCCTGGGCTTCTTTTGTTCAAGGCTAGCACTCTACCACTTGAGCCATAGTGCCACTTGCAGCTTTTTCCGTGTATGTGGTACTGAGGAATTGAACCCAGGGCTTCATGCATGCTAGGCAAGCACTCTACCACTAACCCACATTCCCAACCCCTTCTCAACATTCTTGCGAGAGAGAGAAATTATCTCCTTTACCTGTGAAAAAAAGAAATAAGTTCTGAAAATGGGAAGAGGTTACTGGTTTAGATATCTCTGAGAACTTCAAAATCAAGTATGTCTTGTTCTGCTTCATGTGTTACATCTACCAGCATGGAATTAAAATACAAAGGCTCTAAACACCTAGAAACTAAAAAAGCCCCCAAGATATCAGGTGCCAATGGCTCATGCCTATAATCCTGGCTATTCAGGAGGCTGAGATCTGAGGATTGCGAGTCAAAGCTAGCCTGGGCAGGAAAGTCAGACTCTTATCTGCAATCAGCCACCAGAAACCTGCAAGTGGAGTTGTGGCTCAAGTGCTAGAATACTAGTCTTGAGCACAAAGAGCTCAAGGACTGTGCCCCAAGTCCTGAGTTTCAAGCCACAGGACTGGCACAAACAAACAACAACATAAAATAAGCCCCCAAGAAAAGGCAATAGGAGGAAGCTTTTGACAGGTCAAGCTTTGGGGCAGACTGGAGAATGTATGGAGAGAATAGGAGAGAAACAACCAGCACCTAAAGAGACTGAGGGGCTTGGCCAACACACAATGACTAGTCACTCAGTAATAGATTATCTTATGGACTGCCAAAACAGCAAGGAGGAGTCAACCTGGCTATCAGTGAGAGAGTAAGGAGAGCTACTCCAGCCAGGTCACCCTGCTGCAGGAATTCCCTTTCCACATGTGGAAAGCCACAGATCCCTTGGTTAAAAGAAAACCCACCACTACATTAAGCAGAGAAGGGAGAGGGCCGACTGTGCCCCTCCCCTTCCCGATCCCAGCAGATACAGTGTTACCCCTCGGTGCTTTCTACTGCTCCAAGTCTCAGATTTGAGTAGGTGCTGAAGGTATACAGGTGACACACTGAGGTGGGCTTTCTTCATTTATTCACCCTTGATCTTGAGCTTGTTTTTTTTTTTTTTTTCCATTTCCATATTCTGAGTCTGAGGGACTCTGTACTCCACATATATGGCCACCATTCTGGAGACTTTTTTTTAATTTCAACACATGAGAAATTGTCTCTGCCATACGCCATCTTAAAGGCAAAAGCACCAGTGAAGTCTCCAGGGAACTGTGGGGTAGCCGGGCACTAGTGGCTCATGCCTATAATCCTAGCTAATTCAGGAGGCTGAAATCTGAGGATCACGGTTCAAAGCCACCCCGGGCAGGAAAAGTCCATGAGACTCTTACCTCCAACAAACCACCAGAAAACCAGAAGTGTAGCTGTAGCTCAAAGTGGTAGAGCTCAGACAGGGCCCAGGCCCAGAGTTTAAGCCCCATTATGAACAAAAACAAACAAACCAATAAAAAGGCTGAGGTGGAAGGATCAATTGAGCCCAGGAGTCTGAAATCAGCCTGGGCAATATAGCAAAGATTATCGAGAGAGAGAAAGAGAGTGAGAGCGAGAGTGAGAGAGAAAGAGAGAAGGAAAGAAAGAAAGAAAGAAAGAAAGAAAGAAAGAAAGAAAGAAAGAAAGAAAGAAAGAAAGGAAGGAAGGAAGGAAGGAAGGAAGGAAGGGAAGAAGGAAGAAAGAAAAAGAAGAGAAAGGAAGAAAGGAAGGAAGGAAGGAAGGAAGGCGAGAAAGAAGGGAGGGAGGGGCAAGGAGAAGGGGAAGGGGAAAGGGAAAGGGAAGAGGGAGGAGGAAAGAAGGGGAAGAAGGAGGGGAAAGGGAAGGAAGACAAGAGAAGACAGAACATAGCAGAAAGGCCTAACAATCACGTGGTCATAGAGAGGCTAAGTTGTATGTCATTTCTACCAGGGAAAGGCAAGAAGCACACCACGTGGATGCTTTCGCAGGCACAGCTCAGCAGGCTCATGGGGGGGAGGGGGGCCCATGCTCCTCTGGGAAAAGGCAGGGAGAGCGTGTAGCACCTATGGGCCATCCCACAGGGCAGCTGCCCATCCCCTGAGCCCCAGCACTGCCGAGTGCCCCCACTAAACCATCTTCCAGCTTTACCAAAAGCACATCTGACACTCTCAGGACCACTCACCTGCCATGTTGGAAATGTTAACGTTCAGCCTTTTCGAGTTACAGGGCATTTTAAGAAAGGAAAAAAAAAAAAAAAAAAAGGGCAATCAACTCTTGTTTTGGCAATGGTAAGGGGTGGCATTTCTTTAACACCTAAGTCAAGTAGTCACAGAGGGGCTGGAAGGACACATGGCTACTGTTATCTTAACTGCTGCCTATCAGGAAGGGCTAATAATGTAGCAAAAGGGCAGGACCTGTGCAGTAGCACCGGCCCTTATACCCATCCCAAGCTCTAAACCTTCAAAGCACTTTACAAGACAAGAGCCCGGGGTAGGTTAGCTGTCTGTCTCCAGATGAGAACAAAAATCATTCTCAGCTAACATCATTCGCTTTCCATGTTAACACGTAGCCTAAGAGCAGCTGACCAGACAAAAAAATAAATTAATTAAAAAAAGAAAAGAAAAAAAAAATGGAAAGAAAAGCCACCAGGGATGCTGGAGTTGGTAAACCTAAAAAAGATCTAAGTTTGGGGAGGAGGGAGAAAAGATGCTCATGAGTAGAAAATGCTCTTGTGGTCCCTGTTTCTAAAGGGTATGGTAAAACCTGAGGTTGTCACTTATATGGGGGGGAGGTGACATTCTCTCCTCTCAAAGATGGCTTTCCCTTGCCAATAGACTGACAGGTGGATTTTAATGTCAGTAAAGTGCTTTGAGGGGCTGGATGGGAGACAGGGAAGGAATTTGACTGGGCATTCCCAAAGGCTGCAAGATGGTGGACGCTGGGAAGAGATCAGGATCGTCACTCTGGCCCAGGCTATAAGCACCTGCTGTCTTTTGTGAGTTAAGAGCCTTCCCTAGAAAGCTACAATGTTCTCTATGCGGATGTGCAGAAGACCTCAGCAGAATAGGCTCAGACTTTATTCCAGGAGACTGGGGGGGGGGGGGGGGAAGGGGTCAAGCCATATTAACCAAGGATTGTGAAGAGCCCAGAGCTTTCCAAGAACTCTCTCCCAAGGGTTCCACCAGCTCTGCTAAGCCCATCCTCCCCCCTGACTTACTTTTCAGAGGCCCTAGAGCCCCATACCCGGGTTCCCACTGAAACCCCACCTCCTGGCAGACCCTGGACCATGGTGATGCTGGAGGCCAGGCCCCTCCCTTACCTCGAGAGATGGTCCCTCCAGGGGCGGGGTTGACACACATGGGTGGAAGGCGGGGTGGGGGGAGTTTGCACTGACGCTGTCTGTGCTGGGCCCGATCTGGGGGGGCGGAAACAGAGGGTATTAGAACAACAAGAGGTCAGTCACCCCCTCCCTGGACCCGTCCCTCCCATAGTATAGAGCCCTGAACTGACTCGCCCTAAGAGCATCCATGAGGAGTTTGTGGGCAGCAGGGCTGCTGATTGACTTTGGGATATATATCTCACACCATGTCCTTGTAGAGATCCCTTCTTGGATCTCAAAAAGGCCTCAAACCCTTCCTGTTCTCTCTGAGTTTAACATGTGTCTTGTACACTCTCTAAAAGAATAAAACGGGGGTCTGAGAAGGTGGCTTAGTAATAGAGTGCTTGTCTATCATGCATGAAGCCCTGGGTTCCATTCCTTAGTACCACCTACCCAGAAAAGGCTGGAAGTGGTGCTGTGGTTCAAGTGGTAGAATGCTAGCCTTGAGCAAAAAGAAGCTCAGGGATAGTGCCTGAGCCCTGAGTTCATGCCTCAGGACTGGCAAAAAATAAAAAATAAGAATAAATAAAATGGGCTGGGAATGTGGCTTAGTGGTAGAGTGCTTCCTAGCATGTATGAAGCCCTGGGTTCCATTCCTCAGTATTACGTAGACAGAAAATCAGTGCCACACAAACAGAAAAAAAAAACGAAATGGTACTGTGGCTCAAGTGGTAGAGTGCTAGCCTTAAGCAAAAGAAACTCAGGGACAGTGTCCAGCCCTGAGTTCAAACCCCAAGACTGGCAAAAAAAGAAAAAAAAAAGTTTCACAGATTTTTCTTGCCCAGGTTGACTGTGAATCACGATCCTCAGATCTCAGCCTCCTGAGCAGCTAGGATGGCAGGCGTGAACCACCAGCATCCAGCTCCATCTTCAACTTTTGGTAGCTATCTAAGCATTCGGTAAGGTTTCAACTTTGGTCACCTTAGTCTCCAATCTCACATTATTGTTTCCCTCTATGGAAGAACAATGAAGGGATTTGTGAATTATTGGAATCAAGTCTAGTGGCTGCTAAAAGCAGATCCACAGACTCCTTTTCTAAAAGTGCCATTCCAAATATGTGCATTCATTTAGCCTAAATGCCACTCATCAGTGACTACAAAGTACATTTTTAAGACTCTCTAAATATCTGAACTAAACTGAAGATATTCCCCCTAGTTTTCCATAGAAAGGTAGAAGAGCTGAGTTAAGGAAGGCATAAATCTGGGCAGGAGTGACTCACACCTGTAATCCTAGCTAGTCAGAAGGCTGAGACCTGAGGATCAAGGTTCCAAGCCAGCTGGGGTAGTCAAATCTACCAGAGTCTTATCTTCAAATAACCAGCAAAAAAAAGTCAGAGGATGTGGCTTAAGTGGCAGAGTGCTAACTCTGGCCTGGGACCTTGAGATAGGTCCAGTCCTGGCCAGAAAATGGAAGAAGGAAGGAAGGAAGGAAGGAAGGAAGGAAGGAAGGGAGGGAGGGAGGGAGGAAGAGAGGGAGGAAAGGAGGGAGGGAGGGAGGGAAAGAATACAAGAGGGAAGGAAGGGAGGAAGGGGAAAGAGGGAAGGAGAGAAGGAAGGAAGGAAGGAAGGAAGGAAGGAAGGAAGGAAGGGAGGGAGGGAGGGAGGGAGGGAGGGAAGAAGGGAGGGTAGGAGGAAGGAAGGGAGGAAGGAAGGGAGGAAGAAAGGAGAAAAAAATATATATATGGTGTTATAGAAGAAACACTTACAGTATTTGGAACTAAGTGCCTAGGATTAAAGTTGACTTTGGAATTAATTCCAGTTCCTCCCTTGAATCGAAAGCTACAAATCATAAGCTCAACCACTCTATGCCTGTTTGAAAAATGTCCTCATTCATATTCAAGAATGCGGGATTTAAAAAGAGCAAAGGGAGGAATATTTGATGAGTGTTACTTCATGAAGCATTTCAGAACGAGGAAAAAGATGTTAGAATACCACAACATCACTGAAACCTTTTCTGACTATATTGCTAGAAGAAAATGTACATTCTTACTAATGTTCCTCACCCCCCCCCCCCAACCTCCTGCTCACTGGGCTTGAACTTAGGGCCTGGGCAATGTCCCTAAGCTTCTTCTGCTCAAGGCTAGTGCTCTCTACCTCTTGGGCTACAGTGCCACTTCTGGCCTTTTCTGAGTAGTTTATTGGAGATAAGAGTCTCTCAGATTTTTCTGCTTGGGCTGGCTTTGAACCACAATCTTTAAATCTCAGCCTCCCTCAGTAGTTAGGATTACAAGCATGAACCACCAGCGCCTGGCTGACTCATCCCCCATTTTTAAAGACTTCTTTGCTTTTGTTTCATTCAACAGTACTATAGTTTAAACTCAGAGCTGAGTGTTTGCTAGACAAGCACTCAACCACTGAAGCTATGATGTAAGCCCTTGGGTTTTTTATTTTGGTGCCGGTCCTAGGGCTTGAACTTAGGGCCTGCCCACTGTCACTGAAGTTTTTGGTTCAAGGTTAGTGCTTTACTGCTTCCAGCTTTTTGGTGGTTAGTTGGAGATAAGAGTTTCTCAGAGTCTTCCTTGCTTGAGCTGGCTTCAAACCATGCTGCTCAGATCTCAGCTTGAGTAGCTAGGATGACAGACATGAGCCACCGGCATCTGGTTTGTTTTGTGTTGTTTTCTTTTCCAGACGGAGTCATGCTATGTAGTGCAGGCTGGCAGAAAACTCATGATTCTCCAGCCATAGTCTCCTGAGTACCTTCTCACAGAAGATTCCATTTGCTTTGCTGAGTCCTGACTCTGGTGGCTTTGTAGCTGAGAGAGCAGGTACTTGAAGCAAAATGCTCTGTTGAATTATGTTCATAGGAAAGATGGGGGTTGGGAAGGCGGTTCAGTGGTAGAGTGCTTGCCTTGCATGCACGAGGCCCAGGTGTGAGCCACCAGTGCCTGTTTTCAGGCTGTATTCTTATAGCTACAGGCCTGAGCAACGAAAAGATCAACTAATTCACTTTTATAAAGAGTTTGGTATGTTCAAGATAAAGGGCTGGGTAGGGAGCTTTTCAAATGTTATTTCTAATATTGTCACTATACCCCTAGCGAACAGAAGAAAGTCCGTTATCATCATGACAGTGTTAGGCAGAAGTAGTTTTGAAGGCTAGGAAGTTTGATTCAGTGGCCCCAAGCTTTTCACTTAGTATTTCCTCCCAAGACTAAAGCTACCTTAGGAAGTTTAGCTCATCATCTCCTCCTGAGGAGCAAAGAAATATGTGCAAAGTAAACCCACCAGGTACCAGTGCCTCACACCTGTCATCCTAGCTACTCAGGAGGCTGACATCTGAGGATCACAGTGCAAATCCAGCTGGGGCAGGAAAGTCCTTGAGATTCTTTATCTCCAAGGAACCACCAGAAAACAGAAGTGGACCTATGACTTAAAGTGGTAGAGTGCTAGCTAGCCTTGAGCACAAAAGCTTATCTCCAATGAACTACCCCAAAGCTGGAAATGGAGCTGTTACTCAACTTGTAAAATATCAGCCTTGAACAAAAAAGCTCAGGGACAGTACTCAGACCCCTGAGTTCAAGCCCTAGGACCAGTGTTTGCCTGAAGGAAAATATCCAATATAGTCTTTCTGATTAGTGACTGTTCTCTTTGAGATTTTCAAGCATAAAATGATTGTTAGTTAGTACATACTACTTACTTGTAAACAATCAAGGCCCAAAGTCAGTCTATATTATGCACTAAAGCCTCTTAATGATAATATGGATTGTGAGTTTATGAGGGGTCAGGCCTTCTTCTAAGCAGTTAACACCTATTAACACATCTGATCCTTGGAACCACATCCCTTTTACAAGTGGTGACAAACCTCAGTGCTTATTAGGTAAACACAGAGTAATTAAGTGATAGTTTACAGCTCAGGAAAGGACTGTGCTGTCTATACTAATCTAACCTTCAGGTTTTTTCCTTTCTTAGCCAAAAGAGAAAGAAAAAAAGAGAAAAGAAGAAAAATATAATGACAAAACTTATTTGTGAAGTTGGGTGCTGATGGTTCACCCCTGTAATCCTAGCTACTCAGGAGGCTGAAATCTGAGGATTGGGGTTCAAAGCCAGCCCAGTCCGGAAAGTCCATGAAACTCTTTATCTCCAAGTAACCACTAGAGAACTGGAAGTGGTAGAGTGCTTGTCTTTAGCAAAAGAAGCTCAGGGACAGTGCCCAGTTCATGTCTTATGACCACCAAAATCAAATAAAAAACTTATTTGCTTATGTTTGTGTATGTGGGGCTTGAAATTTGGGCTTCTTGCTCTCACTTGGCTAGTACTTAACCACTTGAGCCTAACCTCCAGTTCTAGAAAAAATTAATCTTTCAAGCACCATGAAATCAAATGGAGGGACTAAAGAGGTTTCTCTGAACGTTGACATCCATCCATCCCTCTTTCTGGCCCCATTCTGAGTATACACATGGTACCACCTGGCTAGTGGTTCCCAGGCACTGAAGAATGTAAGATGGAAGGGAGACACAATCAGGAGAATTTATTTAATCAAAAGCTCTGGACAGGGCTGGGAATGTAGCTTAGTAGTAGAGTACTTGCCTAGTATGCATGAAGCCCTGGGTTCAGTTCCTTAGTACCACATGCAGAAAAAGCCAGAAGTGGTGCTGTGGCTCAAGTGGTAGGGTGCTAGCTTTGAGCCAAAGAAGCTCCAGAATAGGGCCAAGGCTTTAAGTTCAAGAACCAGGACTGGCACAAAAATAAGAAAAAAGCATTCTAACTTAGTTATTATTTAGTAACACATGTTCAGTGGAGCCGCAAACTCGTATCAGCTTCGGTATAGGACAGGGGCTTTTTACTCTTCATTCCCTTGAAGCTATGCTCTTGTCTAAGACACACAAACTCCTCAGGATCTTGGCTCCTGAAACTCTCACCAGTTAATTCATTTTGTGTTAAATATATCCTGAACTATACCCCATAGTTCAGTGACAATGTAATTAATTTTTCAGTAGTTTATACAACCTCCTCATCTCATCTGTTACGAACCTCTACGTTCAAGACTTGTTGGAGTTCATATGACCACTGATAATAACCTTATATACTTCTGCTAGTGTTTACTGAGACTTATTATGTTCAAAATGCTGGGACAGCACAAGCCTTGGATATTGGATACAGGGAGTTCCTGATCCAATGTTGCAAAAAAAAAAAAAAAAAAATTGTGGTGAGCACTGGTGGCTCAGGCCTGTAAAAGCCTCGCTACTCAGGAGCTGAGATCTGATGATCATGGTTCAAAGCCAGCCCAGGAAGTTGAAAGACTCTTATCTCCACTGAAGCACCAAAAAATCTGGAAGTGGAGCTGTGGCTCAAGTAGTAGAGTGCTAGCCTTGAGCATAAAAACTCAGTGCCTAGGTGCTCAGTTCAAACTCCAGGACACACACGCACACGCACACGCACACGCACACATACACATACGCACGCACGCACGCACGCACACACAGAATTTAGCCAGGCTCCAGGGAATCATGCCTATAATCACAGCTACACAGGAAGCTGAGATCTCAGGATCACAGTTCAAAGCCAGCCCAGGCAGGAAAGTCTGTGCGATTCTTATGTCCATTTAACCACCAGAAAACCAGAAGTGGGGCTGTGGCTCAAAGTGGCAGAACATTAGCCATAAAGCTCAGGGACAGCACCCCAGGCTCTGAGTTCAAGCCCCATGACCAACAAACACAAATAAATGAATGCATGAATTTGGCATAGACTAATCATAGGTTAACATGGACATGTTGCTAAAGTAAGTTATAGAAGGATTGTATTTGATCAAGAGAAATCAGGAAAAGATTCATGGGGCAGATGGTGGAAAACACCAGCCTAGAAAAAAGGCAAGATTTGGATAAACAGAGAAATGAGAGAAGGCTGAAGAGGGGGCGGCAAAACATATACCAGGCCAGGATAGAAGGCACAAGGTCTGCATGCAGAGCAAGGGAAGGCAAGGGCTGTGAAAAGCTACTCTGAGAGGATAACTATGCAGTGGTAAAGAAAACTCACAGCTTTCACAGCTGTGAATCCCAAAGAGGAAGGTGTGAGGCCACAGATGCAGTTACATTCTTACCTTTTCTGAATGAGTCCAAGCTGAACATGTCTGGCCAAGAGGGGAAGCTGGAATCCTAAGGAGGGTCAAAAGGCAACAGTTTAATATTCCTGTTCCAAGAACTGCACAGAAGACTTTCAATTGTACAGAAGATGAGAAAACAAAACAAAACAAAACAAAACAAAAAAGCTCTTCACTAGAGAGCTCCACTGCAACTCCCCAATCTTAATGATGGGAAGGTGACCTCTGCTTTAATTACATGTACCCTTCTTTGTAATTGAGAGCTTTCTTCTTGTTAAACAGAAAGGGATGCATTTTGTCTTTTACTTTTATTTTGCCAGTCCTGGAGCTTGAACTCAGGGACAGCAAGCTTTTTTTTTTGGCTCAAGGTTAACAACATGCAACCACTTGAGTCACAGCACCACTTCTGGCTTTCTCTGTTTATGTGGTACTGAGGAATCGAACTCAGGGCTTCATGCATGCTAGGTGAGCACTCTACCACTCAGCCACATTCCCAGCCCTGCATTTTGATAGATACAGTTACACTTCATTACAACACTTGCAGATTTCCTTGTGATTCTTCCAAGAGGAAACGAATTCCTTATGGATGCCCAGTCTCATGTGGCATCAGGAAATGGAACTGTGAATTGCTTTTAAGGACAAACTGGCCATATGGGACCTTAGGAATAAGATTGGACTGATAACATCAAAGAGTAATTGTTTAAAGATCTGGAATAAAAAGCTTTTTTGGTTGGAAGGGGCCCACTGGTGGCTCAGGCCTGTAATTCTAGCTACTCAGGGGGCTGAGATTTGAGGATTGTGATGTGTGGTAGAAAGCTAGCCTGGACAAGAAAGTCTGTGAGACTCTTATCTCCAATTAACCAGCAAAAAGCTGGAAGTAGAGCTGTGGCTCAAGTGGTAAGGAAAGTAACAAGGCCCTGAGTTCAAGCCCCAGGACCAGCGCGTGCGCGCACATGCACACATGCGCGCACACACACACACAAACACACACACACAGAACTTTTTATGCTTTCCAAGGTAGAGCCTCTATGTCTCTAAGAGATGACCAACTATAAATTTACAATTAATAATTAGAATTTAAAAACTTGTTAATATCTAAGCATAAATATTAAGTTGAAACACAACTATTAGCCAAAAATTTTGGTGCTTTTTTTTTTGGTCAGTCATGGGGCTAGAACTCTGGGCCGGCCTGGGCGCTGTCCCTCAGCTCTTCAGCTCCAGGCTAGCTCTCTACCACTTGAGCCACACGGCCACTTCCAGTTTTCTGAGTGATTTATTGGAGATAAGAGTCTCAGAGCCTTTCCTGCCCGGGCTGGCTTTGAACCACTGTGATGCTCAGATCTCAGCCTCCTGAGTAGCTAAGATTACAGGCGTGAGGCACTGGTGCACAGCTTTTTTTTTTTTTTTTTTTTTTTTGAGACAAGCTTTTGCTATGTAAGCCAGCTGTGACCTTCCCCATTTCAGCTACACAAGTGCCGGGATTAAAGGCTAGTACCACCATGCAAAGGATTTTGGTACATTTCACTCATTAGTACATTTAATTGAGGAATACCTAAAGCTGATAGGAAAACAAAACAAAACAGAACACAACTGACTAAATACACCTAGACTGATATTTAAGCAAGATGGTATTAGATTAGGTACCATAATTTTTAGTAACCCTAGTTTAAAAAACATCTACACAGCTGGGCGCTGGCAACTCACACTTGTCATCCTAGCTATTCAGAAGACTGAGGATCATAGTTCGAAGCCAGCCCAGGAGGCAGGAAAGTCCATGAGACTCTTAATCTCCAATTAGCCACCAAAAAGGCAGAAATGGAGCTGAGGCTCAAGTGGAAGGGCACTAGGTCTTAAGAAAAAGTATCTCAGGGATAGCTCCCAGGCCCTGAGTTCAAGTCCCAGGATGGGCACAGTCAATCAATCAATCAAGGCCCTGAGTTCAAGACCCAGAATGGGCACAGTCAATCCATCCATCCATCCATCCATCCATCCATCCATCCATCCATCCATCCATCCATCCATCATTCTACACAATATTTTAGCCTGCTAGGTAAATGTTCATTATTACAAGGAATCTCCTGGATTACCTACAGGGTCGTGCTGGACTATTATTTCCTCTCATTGTCAAATTATGGGGGAGTGGGGAGTGGAGGGCTAACCTGGGGCTGAATCTTTCAGGTCCATAGCAGGTCTGCCCTGATGGCTTTCTCTCCCCCAGGGATGCCGGAAATTTCAGCCGATAAGATATGGTAGCTCAGAGAGAAAACTTCAATACAATAGCAACGATGATACAATTTACTTGAAGAAGTTACAGTCTACAAACTCCTCCTATCCAAATTAAAATTTTTAAAAAAAGCATATCATTTTGGATCCTAGTTTTAAAGCAAAACTGAGTATTTTAAAATACAAGGCATCTTAAAGCGATCGCTAAGAAACAATACTTTCTTGCTAAGGAATTCTCAGTTGATTGTTTCAGAAATACGACTCTTGGTTTTGGTTTTTATTTTTTCTTTTTGGTCAGTTGTGGGGCTTGAACTTGGCCTGGGCACTGTCCCTCAGCTCTTCAGCTCAAGGTGAGCGCTCTACCACTTGAGCCACAGCAGCACTTCCCGGCTTTTTCTGTTTATGTGGTGCTAAGGAATCAAACCCAGTGCCTTGTACATGCAAGACAAGCACTCTACCACTGAGCCACCTTCCCAGCCCGACTCTTGGGTTTTGTTGTTAAAATGCCTCCGCTCTTCAGTGTCAATCAAGGCTTATGAACACTATCTTGTTTCCTAGCATAAAAAATACATAGTATGATATTCAAGGTACCAAACTATTTGACTTAAAGGTAATTTAGAGAGTTCTAGCATATTTCAGAGTTCCAAAAGAAGCCTGCTTTCCTTATAATGTGGTGATACTAAAACAAACAAAACACCTCTGTTTTTTTCTTTTATCCTGTTACATAGAGATAAGCAAAATGCTATCAGGATTTTCCTTCCTTCCTTCCTTCCCTTCCTTCTTCCTTTCCTTTCCTTTCCTTTCCTTTTTGTTGGTCCTGGGGCTGAATTGATGGCCTAGGCACTGTCCCTGAGCTCTTTTGCTCAAGGCTAGTACTCTACCACTTAGAGCCATAGCTCCCCTTCCAGTTTTTGATTGGTTAATTGGAGCTAAAAGTCTCAAAACTTTCCTGTCCAGGCTGGCTTTGAACCTTGAGCCTTAGATCTCAGCCTCCTGAGTAGCTAGCATTACAGGTGTGAGCCACCAGTGCCCAGCAAGATTTCTTAACATAATTAAACACAACTTGATTTTAGGTATACTATGGGGTGATTTCAAGACAGAGATTCCTAATGACTAAGGATGACACTCCTCTTTCAAGACAGCCACAAACGGAACTAACACATGAATTTAACCATGCCTTTCTGCTTTTCCATATGGCAAAGCATGAATGAGATCCACCACTGCTATGCACATGGCTAGGAACTTACCTTACAAAGGCAGGAACAGGCTCAGATTTTGTAGGCTTTTGAACTGGAGCTGAATTCTCCCCTTGCTATTCCTCATCACGAGGCTGGGCCTCCTCCTGGGAAGTACAATTGCGAGGGGGAGGCGTCACTAGATGGGTGATCCCCAAAGAGAAACAAAGTTGCACCAATCACGGAACTGAGCTGGCCCTCAGTTCTTCAGCTCAAGGCTAGTGTACTACACTTGAGCCACAGTGCCACTTCCGGTTTTCTGAGGGGTTCAACGGAGATAAGGGTATCACGGAGTTTCCTGCCGGTGCTGGCTTTGAATCGTGATCATCAGATCTCAGCCTCCTGAGTAGCTAGGATTACAGGTGTGAGCCACCAACACCGGCTTCATTTACTCTTAATAACAAGTTTTGTTGTTAGGGGCAACACACACACACACACACACACACACACACACCCCAAGCCACACACACACACACACACACACACACACACACACACACACACACACACACACACACACACACACACACACACACACACACACACACACACACACACACACACCCCAAGCCACCAACACCGGCTTCATTTACTCTTAATAACAAGTTTTGTTGTTAGGGGCAACACACACACACACACACACACACACACCCCAAGCCACCAACACCGGCTTCATTTACTCTTACACACACACACACACACACACACACACACACACACACACACACACACACACACACACACACACACACACACACACACACACACCCCAAGTCCTACTTCAAGACCTACCAAGACCCCATTCTAGACCCATCAACTATCAAGAATGTTTGCTGGGCTGGATGCTGGTGGCTCATGCCTGTAATCCGAGCTAAGCAGGAGGCTGAGATCTGAGGATCATGGTTCAAAGCCAACCCAGGCAAGAAAGTCCATTATACTCATTTCCAATAAACCACTAGAAAACCGGAAGTGGCATTGTGGCTCAGGTGGTAGAGCGCTTGTCTTGAGCTGAAGAGCGCAGGGACAGTGCCCAAGCCCAGAGTTCAAGCCCCATGACCAACAACAAAGAATGTTTGCTGGGTGCTAGTGGCTCATGCCTGTAATCCTAGCTATTCAAAAAGCTGAGATCTGAAGATCACAGTTGAAAGCCAGCGTGGGCAAGAAAATCCATGAGACTCTTACCTCTAATTAATCGCAAAAAGCTGAGAGTGGAGCTGTGGCTCAAGTAGTAGAACGCTAGCCTTGAGAACAAACACTCAGGGACAGCGCCCAGGCTCACTCAGAGTTCAAGCTCCAGGACCAGCAAGAAAAAAAAAAAAAAAGAATGTGAACTATCCTAACCTAGCACCTGTAAGATACCAAGGAGATGCCGAAATAAAGGAGGGCATGTAGGCCTGAAAAGCATTTTCTCCAAGTCTTGAACAAAACCAACTTCATTTTTCTTTTTGCCAGTCCTAGGGCCTGGGCACTGTCCCTGAGCCGCTTTGTACTCAAGGCTAGCACTCTACCACTTGAGCCACAGTGCCACTTCTGGCTTTTTCTAAGTAGTTTAAGGGACTTTTATGCACAGGCTGGCTTCCAACCATGATCCACAGCTCTGAGCCTCCTGAGTAGCTAGGTTGACAGGCGTGAGCCACTGATGCCTGGCCCAACTAATAACCATAATGACCATAATGACTATAACATAAATCTACCTAAAGTATATAAATGGGCTATAACGTTCTTCTAGATCGGGAAAATAACAATAACTCAATGTGGAATATCATTTTTACAGTTCACCAAGTACTTCCATGGACTAACCCATTTCCTTTCTGCAAATACTCTAGGAGAAGGTAAAAAAATCTTTCCCAAGGAAGAAAATTGGAAGTTCAAGGTATATAACTTACTCAAGATCTCATAGCTACCTTAGAGCAGATTGGAAATCTACATTTGAGTGATGTGATTCTAAAACTTTCCCCACCACAAGTAAACTACTTTACTTCTGGCATACCACAGGGAAGCAGAAACGCACCACGCCTTGGTTCATGCCAAGTTTTGAAAGGGTACAAGAGTCTGCTAGTGGATAAAACTTTGGACCATAGCAACATAAAATATACAGACAGTATCTTTGGGCACGAAGAAGACAACCTAGCAAGGCAGAAAATGCAAAGGATGTGAATGCACACAAGCTCTCACACCAACCCCCAAATTCTCCATACAGCAGAGGCCTTCTTCCTTGGAAACACCAAGGCACTGAGATTTAAGGGTAAATTACAAGATGCTGGTCAAGGCCTTTCAAGAAAGTAGAAGGGAAACGTTTCCATCAGACAGTGTCTTCTGGCCTGTGGGCAGGGACTAAGAGACAAGGTTTAGAGCTTGCTGCAGTTTACCTACAAGGATTGGGAATCTAAAGCAACATAGTGTCCACCCTGCAAAAAAAATCTCAATTATGTGACCAATATCGTTACAAGAGGAGTAGCTAGAAAAAAAAGCATGCTGATCGCCATACTCCAGGCTTAGGGGGAAATCTGAGGACCCCTGGGACTGCAAACAAAGAACCTCACATGCATTAGATCTTCCCTGCAAAATTGGGCAAGTCACCACTAGCAAACAAAGAACATTTCATCTCTCTGGCCTCCCCCCCAGATAGCAAGGTCGGTGCAAAAAGGGGGCAAGCCAGAGGGACTACAATGCATCAGGCTTCTGTCTTGTCCGTCTTTCTCTCTTTCCCTCTCTGGACGAACGGTCCAGGAGGCGCAAACGAGGGAGGAGGGGCAGACAAAAGGTCTCAGGGCACTCGAGACACTTCCTCCAGGCTGGGCCTGGAGGAAACGGAGCATCCCCAGAGGCGAAGGCGTCGGTGCGCCAATGGAGAGGCCACTCCGGCGGCCCTGGCAGAGCCCCTGGCACAGCGAGGACCGCCCCGCCGGACCGGTCTGGCCCCCGCCCTCGCCCGGGCTCCATGGCAACAGCAGGCCGAGGCCTGGTTGCCCAAGGCTCGGCCAGGCCGGTTTCCCAGGCAGGCCTAGGATGCCCGGCCTGCTCCTCGGGCCCGCCAGCTTCTCCGCCCTACTCTCCGCAAGCCTTGGCGGGCGGACCCGGACCCCCTTCCTCGTGCTGACCACCACCCCCCCAGCTACAGCAGGCTCCTCCAGGATGGGGGAGGCACGAAAAGGGAGAATAAAAAGCCCAATTCACCTGTTGTTACAGATGTGAAACAAGCCTCGGTGCACGGCGCATGAGCCGCTGGCCCCCCCCAACCACGGTCGGACTACAACTCCCATCAGCGACAGCGCGACCCCTTCCGGGTCCTGGAGCGGAAGCCACCGCCGGGCCACCCGAGAGCTCCACGCCCCGCGCCGCCCTCCCGGCGCGCGCCGCCGTTTCTCAGGGAAGGATTGCAAGGCAGGTTCGCTGGCACGGACTATGTGTGGCCTCCCTCTCCCTCTCCCCCCCGAGGCTGTCGGTGTGGGGCTGGCTACTCTGTGGAAGACTCCCCCCCCCCCCCCCACACACACTCCAGATCGGGGCCTGGGCCCCCAAAAGGGCACGGCAGCGGATGTAGGCGGGACTTCCGGTGAGGTCGCGGAAACGCGCGCGCGAACAGCTCCCGGTGGGGGGGGGGGGGGGCGGGACCCCGAGGAAGCCATTAGGTTTGCCGCCCGCCACGGTGCTCACAGCCACTAAAGCTTCGGGATGGTTTGGGAGCCACGAAGGGCCTTTTTGTGCAGCTTTTTTTGGTCTGTTTGTTTGTTTTTCGCGCCTGCAGCTCCCGTGAGTACAAAACAAGAAACAAAAACCAGAGCCAGATCCACCACGTCCAGCTTGGGGGGCCCCATCTGTCGCCACGGCTCGTGGTCCCGAGCTGCAGCTCCCCTTCAGGCGTTTAGGCCTCTTTATAAAAGTTAATTTCTGTTTAGGAAAGGGGCACATTCTCCTTTTACCCCGCCAGGTTGCACACTTTTAAGGGAAGCCTTAGGTGGTCCTTGGTGGAGGCGAGTGTGGAGGTCGTTGTCTGGGCCTCTGCTCCCTCCCTTCCCCACCCCCCCATTTCCCCCGCCTCCTCCTGGCTCTAGAGAAAAAGGGGATTATCGCTCCTGGCTGAGGCCTAAGTGTGGGTTTAGTGGAATCCGCCTTCGTTGGAGAGAACTCAGAGCCCTTCTGAGATTGGGTCAGAAGTTCACAGTTGGAAGAGAGAAAAGGCCGAGGTCTACACCTCAATGGGTAGAGATCTGCCATAGCGTAATTCTTGAGGCCCCGGGGGTGGGACATCCTTCCCCACTCCCCCAGCAAAATACACACATTGCCTGGATTCACCACAGCGAGTTAACTCAAATTTCTCCAAGGTTTATAGTAAGCGGAGGATTAGTTTGACTAGGAAACAGGTGAGAACCTTGAGATTCTGGTCCAAGGTTAAGAACTAGGAAAGACCAAAATTGGTCTCTGAGCTATTGTAGGAGCCTAGTGGCAGCCTGAGCTCTTTGGGATTTTTTTTTTAAAGCCCTCAGGTCTTTCAGGTCCCAGAATTACGTGTGTATACACACACAAACACACACACATACACACTCTAACCACTAGAATCACAGTGCCACTTCTGGGTTATTATGTGGTACTGAGGAATCGAACTCAGGGCTTCATGGGTGCTAGGCAAGCACTCTACCACTATGCTACATTCTTAGCCCTGTAAGACTGGGGAGGGCTGGGAATATGGCTTAGTGGTAAAGTGCTTGTCTAGCATGAAGCCCTGGGTTCAATTCCTCAGTACCTCATGAAGAGAAAAAGCTGGAAGTGGTGTTGTGGCTCAAGCCTTGAGCAAAAGAAGCTTGGGACTGCCGGGCGCTGGTGGCTCACGCCTGTAATCCTAGCTACTCAGGAGGCTGAGATCTGAGGATCGCGGTTCAAAGCCAGCCCGGGCAGGAGAGACTGTGAGACTCCTATCTCCAATAAACCACCAGAAAACCGGAAGTGGCGCTGTAGCTCAAGTGGTAGAGCGCTCGCCTTGAGCTGAAGAGCTGAGGGACAGCGCCCAGGCCCAGAGTTCAAGCCCCACGGCCAACAAAAAAAAAAAAAGAAGCTTGGGACAGTGCCCAGGCCTTGAATTCAAGTCCCAGGACTGCCAAAAAAAAAAAAAAAAGGTGCAGAGTCGATTGAACGGGTGACATTATCCAAAAAGAAAGGTACTCTACCTGACTTATGTAACAGCACCTCTGTACATCACCTTTAAAATACAAAAAAAAAAGTCAGAAGTGGAGGTATAGCTCAAGTGGTAGAGCCATAGACTTCAGTTTTTGGAGAAAGTCAAGGGAGAGGCCCTGAGTTCAAGCCACAGTATTTGTATGAAAGAGAGTAAAGAAGACACTCAAGATATTGTTACAGAAATTTTTATTTAGTGTATACAAAAAAGGTTAGTGTAGGGCTGGGATGTAGCTCAGTGGCAAAGCGCTTGCCTAGCAAGTGCAACGTCCTGGGTTCGATCCCCAGTACCAAAAAAGAAAAGACAAAAAAAAAATACAGTTAAAAAAAAAAAACCAAACAAAAAGGTTAGTGTAATTAATACTTTCCACGCCAGTCAAGAGAAAATAAAAGTATTACATAGAAAGCAGTGGAGGGGAAAGAAGAGATGCAAAGAAAAAAAAAAAGAACACAGGAAGTGGCGCTGTAGCTCAAGTGGTAGAGCGCTTGCCTTGAGCTGAAGAGCTGAGGGACAGTGCCCAGGCCCAGAGTTCAAGCCCACGGCCAACAAAAAAAAAAAAAAAAAAAAAGAACACATTAGCTGCCTCTAAGATTTTTAACAATACATCAAAATATATTTATGAATGGGTCACAGTATTTTACATTTGCCCTCTGCTTCTTAAGGATCATTTGAAGCCCGGAGTATGAGGTCTGCTTGGGAAACATAGTGAAACTTTCAAGAAGGAAAAAAAAAGGTGCCTCACCCCTGTCATCCTAGCTGCTCAGGAGGCTAAGATCTGAGGATCACCATCCAAAGCTATCCCAGGCAGGAAAGTCTGAAGCTCTCATCTCCAATTAAATCACAGAAAAAGGTGTAGGTAGCACTATGGTTAAAGTGGTAGAGTGCTAGCTTTGGGCTAAAGCTTAGGGACAGTGCCCAGGCCAAGTTCAAGCCTCAGCACCCGCAAAATAAAACCCCCACATCTACGATTTAAATGAAGTAAAAGCTTTACTTAAAACTCATGCCTTTGTCTGGGAAGGTAGCCCAATGGTAAAGTGCTTGCCTTGCATGCATTAGGTCCTAGGTTTGATTCCTCAGCACCATATAAGCAGAAAAGGCCGGAAGTGGTGCTATGGCTCAAGTGGTAGAGTGCTAGCCTTGAGCTGAAGAGCTGAGGGACAGCATCCAGGCCCCACAACCAGTAAACAAACAAACAAAAAACCCTCACATGCTTAATCCTTTCACACCAGGGAATTCTGATCAGCCATCCTGATTTCTGGTGCTTTTTAACTCAAAATGTAATTCTTCTACTAACCACTGAAGGGCAGTATGGCATATACTGTAGTATTCTTTCATGATCTAGCTTGCAGGGATATTGTCAGATTCCTGCCAATTATTTTGTTCTTTTTTTACATAGGGGAAAGATGGCTTTGTTTTTGTTTTCCCAAAAATGCTTTGCTTTGTGTGTCCAGCATGTTATAGGTTAATCAAGTGTTCTAGTAACCCTAGTAGCCCTAAATTCATTCTTTTTCCTACTTTTAATAGGTGGCATTTTACAGAAGTGGTGTTGCAGTTCAAGTGGTAGAGCACTAGCCTTGAGCAAAATACCTCAGCCTGGGAATGTGGCTTAATGGTAGAGTGCTTGCCTAGCATGCATGAAACCCTGGGTTTGATTCCTCAGTACCACATTCACAGGAAAAGCCGGAACTGGCGTTGTGGCTCAAGTGGTAGAGTGCTAGCCTTGAGCAAAAGAAGCTCAGGGACCGTTAAAGAAGCATTTCTCTTCATTTATTCATTCACTTTCAGTAGCTAAGAGCCATTATAATTATTTGGCAGAGCAGACTATAAGGACAAGTATTTGTTGCTCTTGGATTATTTATTTGGTAGAGCAGACTATAAGGACAAGTATTTGTTGCTCTTGGATTATTTATTTGGTAGGGCAGATTATAAGGACAAGTATTTGTTGCTCTTGGATTATCTAAGACTAGTAATTTAACAATTTTTTATGTAAATAGAGGACTGTGAGGTTGGCTTTTAGAGTTTTAAAATTCAGTGTTCTGTTACTGTTGTGCAAAGGGCTTATATTAAGTCTTGAACTCAGAGCGTGGGCCCTGTCCCTAAACTTTTTGGATTAAGACTAGCAATTTCACCTCTTGAGCCACACTTCTACTTCCGATTTAGTGCTGGTTAATTAAAGAGAAGGATGGATTTGAACTGAGATCTTCAGATCTCACGCTCCTGAGTAGTTATAGGCATATCTGGGTACTGGTAGTCTATGCCTGTAATCCTAGCTACTCAGGAAGCTGAGATCTAAGGATCACAGTTGAAAGCCAGCCCAGGCAGTAAAGTCCCTGTGAGACTCTTTAATTAGCCACTCAAAACCTGAAGAAAGTGGTAGAGCGCTACCTTTGAGCAAATGAGCTCAGGGACAGTGCCCAGGCCCTGAGGTCAAGCCCCATGACTGACAGAAAAGAAAAAAAAAAGGCATCAGCCACTTGACTCAAGTTTTTCACATATGAATGTGTGGTTTTTGTTGTTTTCTTACCACAAGACTAGTAACCTCCCTTATCTCTTCCATCTTTTACCCATCAGTAATATCTCAAACTTTCTTTAATCACAACTTACATACTATTATTGTTACATATTTAAATTATATATTGTTAAATCCTACAATACATATCATGCAGAAATTTGAGATATTCTAAGTTTTATTGCAAGAACAAGAAGATGGAGGGGAAAGACAGAAACACTTAGCTTCCTGCCAAACCAACAAGAACAATTTAAACACTCCTAAATGTATATTAAAACTTTTAACTTGGGCTGGGAATGTGGCTTAGTGGTAGAGTGCTTGCCTAGCATGCATTAAGCCCTGGGTTTGATTCCTCAGTACCACATAAATAGAATAAGCCACAAATGGCACTGTGGCTCAAGTGGTAGAGTGCTAGCCTTGAGCAAAAGCAGCTCAGGGACAGTGCCCAGGCCCTGAGTTCAAGCCCCAAGCTTAGCAACAAAAAAACCGTGGGGGAGCTCACACCTGTAATCCTAGTTACCTAAGGAAGCTAAGGCTGAGATACCAGAATCTGGGTTTGACGCACCCAGGGTAAGAAAGTCCGTGACTCTTATCTCTAATTAACCACCAAAACACTGGAAGTAGAATTGTGGCTTAAGTAGTAAAGAGCTAGCCTTGAGCAGTAAAGCTCAGGGACAGCACCCAGGATACACATACCACACCACAAAAAAACCTCCTAGGCACAACATTGGTTTATTGGCTTACACACCAGCCAATCCTGAAGCAATAATCTTCCTTATGAACTAGGTGTTGAACTAAGGTGCCTGCAACTTACTGGACTTCTTTGCTCACCACCTGATCCACATCTTAAGCTTTTTTGCTGGTTATTTTGGAGCTAACCTTGGTTCTTCAGATTTTAGCCTTCTGAGAAGCTAGGATTGTGGACATGAAGGCACAGACCTCTAGCTAAAAATCTGTAATGATCAAATAACTCCATCACTTAGCTTTTACAATTAATTTCAACTTATATATTGAGAGAGGTCTCAGTATGTTAGCCCAGGCTAGCCTCAAATTCCATATTCTCTAGCTTCTGCCTTCTAAATGCCAGAATTACAGACATGCCCCACCATACCAGATACTATTAACTCTTGGTAATTTTACTATATGTACACTTACCTTTCTATCTCCAGTTCATTCTTTTTCTAAGTGTCTCACTGTGTAGGCTAGGCTGCTCTAGAACTCTTAACCCTCCTGTCTCAGTCTCTAGACTTTTTTTTTTTTTTTTGTCGATCCTGGGGCCTGAATTCTGGGCCTGGGCACTGTCCTTCAGCTCTTTAGCTCAAGGCTAGCACGCTACCATTTGAGCTACAGTGCCACTTCCAGCTTTTTCTGCTTATGTGGTGCTGAGGAATCAAACCCAGGGCCTCATGCATGCAAGGCAAGCACTCTGCTAAGCCACCTACTCTTCCCAGCCCTCAGTCTCTAGACTTCTGAATTATATGTGTGACATTATACCCAATTTTTGTTTTATATTTCCAAAACTGGGTGAATAGTATACTTTGCCTTTAGACCCTTCAGCATGCATATTATTATGACTGTTGTTATTTGAGGGCTCCTTCAATACTGTGAAAGGGTCCTACCACCTCAGCTGCCTGGGGAGAAGTTGGAATCATAGGTTTCTTCTAACTTACCTGGCTCAGAATGCATTGTTATTATTGTGTGTGTGTCAGGACCTGGGCACTGTCCTGAACTTTCTGCTCAAGGCTTGGGTGCTGCCACTTGAGCTACACCTCCACCTTCAGCTTTTTTAGTAGCTAACTGGAAATAAGTCTCACAGACTTCCCTGTGCTCAGCCTCTAGAATAGTTAGGATTGCAGGCATAAACCACAGGTACCAGGCACTGTCCTGAAGTTTTGCATACAAAAACAGGCTTGCTTGGCAGTTTCCAAAGGTTTCATTGTTCTATTTTCATACTTGCTGCCACAATCTATTTTGAAAACATCCATCCTATTTCACCCTTGTGAAATTCCTCTTAATAGTATGAAATTCTCAACAGATAGGGAGGATTGGGTGGGGGGAGGAGGGGGGAGGCTGGGAAGGGATGTGAAGGGTAAACAAAGGAGGAGGCTGCAATGCTTGGTAAGAAATGTACGCATTATCCTGCCCATGTAATTGTAACCCCTCTGTACAGTATATTCACAAATAAAATAAAATAAATTCTCAACAGATAAAACAGTTCTGGTTTTATAGCTATGTATGTTGGACTAATAAACTCACATAGCCAGACTGAACTTCCAGAATTATTCTATTTTATTTGCTGCTGTTTTTAGGCTTGAATTCAAGGACTGGGTATGATCATTGAGCTTTTGTGCTCAAGGATAGTGCTCTACCACTTGAGTCACAGCTTTACTTCCAGTCCTTTTGGTGGGATAAATGGAGATGAGTCTGATAAAATTTCTGCCTGGGCTAGTTTTGAACCACAATCCTCAGGTCTGTGTTTCCTGCGTAGCAAGGCTTACAGCCATGAGCCACTGGCTCCTGGCTCTATGTTTATGCCAATAATGGGTTTTGATCTTAGGGCCTAAGTGTTGTCCCTGAGCTCTGTTTCTCAATGCTAGCACTCTACCACTTGAGCCACAGCGTCACTTTTAGTTTTGTGATTAATTGTAAATAAAAGCCTCAGACTTTTCCTGCTAGCCTTAAAACAGAACCCTCAGATTTCAGCCTCCTGAGTAGCTAGGATTACAGGCATGAACTACTAGTACCCACCTCAGAGTTTTATTTTTTTTGCCAGTCCTGGGGTTTGGGCTCAGGGCCTGTGTGATGTCCCTGAGTTTTTTTTTTTTTTTTTTTTTGTCGGTTGTGGGGCTTGAACTCTGGGCCTGAGCACTGTCCTTCAGCTCTTCAGCTCAAGGCAAGCGCTCTACCACTTGAGCTACAGCGCCACTTCCGGTTTTCTGGTGGTTTTATTGGAGATAGGAGTCTCACGGTCTTTCCTGCCCGGGCTGGCTTTGAACCTCAATCCTCAGATCTCAGCCTCCTGAGTAGCTAGGATTACAGGCGTGATGAGTTGTTTTTTGTTGTTGTTGTTGTTGCTCATAGCGAGCACTCTACCACTTGATCCACATTATCACTTTGAGCTTTTTCTGAGTAGTTTATTGAAAGAAAAGTCTCACAGACCTTTCTGCCCCAGCTGGCTTTGAACTGTGATCTTCAAATCTTAGCCTTTGTAGCTAGAATTCTTCACTTTTTTTTTTTTTTTTAATAGTCTGGGCATTAGTGGTTCATGTGTGAGGCTAAGATTTGAGGATCAGGTACACCAACAAAGTGACTAAAGAATGATAAATATAGGGGAAGTAGGGGAAGAGCCCAAAGGGGTAACTCCTCTGAACATCTAAAGTACTATTTATCAAAACGAATTCCAGGAAATGGCAACATGTTTGTGGGGTTTTTGGTGGGGGGGGGGGCAAAAGGGACAACAGGAATGTAGGAAGGGTGAACAATGCAGTCATATTCAACATACACTATGTAAAAAATGAATTATGCAACTTATGGGTAGGAATGGTAGGGGAAAAATGGGGAAAAGGGAAGGTAGGTGTGACATTGTCTAAGAAGCATTGGTACTCACTACCTGACTTATGTATGGAACTGTAACCTCTTTGCACAATGCCTCAATAACAATTTTTAAAATATAGGAGAGAGCCAGGCACTAGTCTCACACCTGTAATTCTGGCTATTCACGAGGCTCAGACTTAGCTCTAACCATCTAAAGGTAAGAAGTGGAGCCCTGGCTCAAGTGGTTGAGTGCTAGCCTTGAGCAAAAAAAAAAAAAAAACAAAAACACCTCAGGGACAGTGCCCAGGCCCCGAGTTCAAGCTTCAGGTCCTGCACTGGAAAAAAAAAATAGTGGGGTGCCAATAGCTTGCTCCTATAATCCTAGCTTCTCAGGAGGCTGAGATCTGAGGATCGCGGTTCAAAGCCAGCCCAGGCTGGAAATCTATGAGACTTTGAACTTCCAATTAACCACCAGAAAACCGGAAGTGGCGCTGTGGTTTACGTAGAACACTAGCCTTGAGCAGAAGAGCTCAGGGGCAGTGCTTAGGCTGAGTTCGAGCCCCACTACCGATCAACCCCCCTCCTCCCTTTTTTATTTTTTGGTTACCGCCCACAATCCAATTACCTCTTATTTTCTACTCATGGCCTTTCACCAAACACTCTTTCCTAGCTCCATGCCCGTTAAATTGATCTCCTGTGGCCTGAACGTCCTTTCCTCTCTCATCATATTCTACTTATTACAAAAAAGGTCTTGAAGAACTCAATCAGGATTGCTTACAAGCCTTTGCTGTCCAGGAGATGAAATACCACGTTCATAACTCCCATTATGGCCAGCATCATCCTGTCAAATCTTTCCTGTCCCTAACCGCAGGCCATTCTTGACAGCCTTAATTGAACACGTGCTGGATGACAGATCCCGTACCCGGCACCAAGGATGCATTCCTACGCACAAGGAAAGTACTAACTCTGGCGCTGCTGGTGGCGAGAGATTGCCGAATGGGTGGTCGCAGTAAGCCACTGAAAACGGCCCGGGCAGGGCTCGGCTATTAATCGGAGGGGCATCGCCAGTGGTATTTTCCGCGGGTGACGGCTCTGTTTCTTCTTTTCCGATTCGGCCCGGGGAGGAGGCGGGCGTCAGGACGGCGGGCGCGCCCGGTGCCCGGGCCGAGCTTCCAGGCGTGCTCACGAGCATCCTTGGGTGGTCTGGGGTCCGAGGCCCGCGGCGGCGGCGGCCACGCGATCCGCGCCCCCCCCCCGCTGCCCCCCGGGCTACTCTGGGCACCCCGGAGGGGCTTTGCCCCCGACACACTTCTCACACTCGATCTCCTCTCTCTGGCGGTAGCAAAACATACAGACCCGCCTGACGGCTGCCAACCGGCTCCGCGACGCCCCACCCGGAACAGCCAGACGCGCAGGAAAGAAAAAAACACAAGAACAACAAAAAAACCAACCAGTCGCAGGCAGGGGTGTCTGATCCGCCGAGGCGGGCGGAAGGGGCGGGCGCGGCGGCGGCGGCGGCGGCGGCGCGCATGCGCGGACCAGCCCCGCGGATTCCCCCGCCCCTCGCGGCGGTTGGAGCGCGGATGTCCGGAGGGGGGCGGGGCTAGGCCGCCGAGCCGGAAGCGGGTTGGCTGGGCGGGGCCCGAGCGGCAGTGGCGGCGGCGGCGGAGGTGGCGGCTACGCGCGCGCGGGTGCGCGGGCGCGAACGGGAAAAGCCGCGAGGGTCGGGGCTGTGGAGACGACGGACGGCGACGATGGCCGCGACGGCGGGAGGCGGGCCGGGAGCGGCCGCGGGCTCGGCGGGCGCAGGGGGCGCGGCGGCGGCGGCGGCGGCGGGGCTGGCCATTTACCGGCGGAAGGACGGGGGTCCGGCCAGCAAGTTTTGGGAGAGCCCGGACACGGTGTCCCAGCTGGACTCGGTGCGGGTCTGGCTGGGCAAGCACTACAAGAAGGTGGGTTCCCGCGCGCGCGCGCCGCGGGAGGAGGCGGGGGGGGGGGGAGGGAGGAGGCGGGAGGTCGCGCGCCCGGGTGCTGGCGGCGCCGGGGGTCGGGAGGCGGCGGCGGCGGCGGGCCTGGCGGGCCGCCCCTCCCCCCCGCGCGCGCGCGCGCCACGAGGGACAACAAAAGGCCGGCGCCGGGCTCGCCACGCCCCCGCGGGCCGCTCGGAGGCGGAGGCGGCGGCGGGGGGGGGGGGCGGCGGTGGCGGTCCGGGTCCTCGGCCCCGCGCCCCCCCCCCCACCGCTCCGTCCCCCCCCCCTCCTCCCCCGCGAGCCCACGCACGTGGGTGGGCAGCCCTCGGCCCGCGCGACCCCGCGGGTGCCGGCGGAGCCCGGCCCACCCGCCGGCCGTGAGTCCTTTTTTCCTCTTTTGTTTAACCCGCGTGGAAGTGAGCGGTTTCAAGGCAAAAAAAAAAAAAAAAAAAAACAATTAAAACAAAAAAGCAGGTTTTGTGTCGGGACTCGCAGGTCTCTAGCTTTCAACTCAGGCTTCTGCTACCCGTCGTTTTGCGGAAGGAACGGCGGACTCAGGGTCCCTAGAAGTGGATCGCGGTAGGATTCTGTAAGGTTGATGGGTCAGCGTTGCTCGGGAGTGCAGACCTACTGTGCACACACACACACACACACACACATGTGCATATATATGTATGTGTACATATATATATATATATTTTTTTTAAGGATGGTTTTTACTTCATTGCAACTTTTGGATGATTTGTGTGGCCCCAGAGTTAATGATGCCCCTTGAGGCCTTCCCTGAGAACCCGGTGTGTGTGTGTATATATATATATATATATATACACAATTTTTTTTTTTACTAGAGCACCTTTCTTTATTCGTAACATTTACCCCTTTGATGAAATTTCTTCATTTATATTTGTCTCTTCCCCTTTGGAATACAAATTCTGCTGAATCAGTGTTTTTTTTTTTTAAGCTTAGCTTATTAACCGTTTGTGTTTAAAATCAGTGTGAGGTAGGCGTGTGTCCGCCCGGCCCCTGTGTTGCTACTTGAGTGTTCAGACCGGGCCTCTAGCTTAGTAGGAAGCTGGACTGGTGCTCTGGTGCTGGAGCCTACTCCACTAAGTTCTCTTTGGGTAAACGTGCAGAAGCGAGACCTTCAGGTGATTTATTGAAGCAGGTAAGTCAGAAAGACTGCCCCCTCCTAAATTTGGGGAGCATTATTTGGTGGTGTGCCATAGAACTACTGGGGTAAATAAAGGCTGGGTCACTATGTTCTGGAAGGAGGGTGGTACTTAATGCCTTGCCTCTAGTAAATATTTATTAATTAATGAAAAGATAAACTTGTCTTAGAACTTCCTTACTTAGGGTGTACAACTCTTGTGAAGTCTGTTAGTGTTTGATAGTTGTTAATCAAGGCCAGGCTTGTTGGGTTCTTTTGATTATATATATATATTTTTTTTTGTCAGTCGTGGGGCCTGAACTCTGGGCCTGGGCGCTATCCCTCAGCTCTTCAGCTCAAGGCTAGTGCTCTACCACTTGAGCCACAGCACCACTTCCAGCTTTTTTTCTTTTTGTTTACGTGGTGCTGAGGAATCGAACCCAGGGCCTCATGCATGCAAGGCAAGCACTCTACCACTGAGCCACCTCTCCAGCCCTGATTATACATTTTTAGGTGCTTTTCATGCTCTTTTCCTCCCACCCCACCCCCAAATCACATTTGAGCTGTAGATTTTTCTTCAGTGCAATAAATATTGCTCCTTATACAGTGAAAAACTGGTCACTTTTTGGTGTGTAGGCAATAGCTGGAAATGGCTAAGGGAATCAAATGCTATGAAAATATTTCTTAATTCTAATAAATTACATTGTCTTAAGACAATACTTTGGATCTTTGTTATTGTTATTTGGGCCTTAAATTCAGTGAAGCTCTTCGGCTTGAACTTAGAACTCGAGGCCTTATACTCTCTGGGCCTGGGTGCTGTCCCTCAGCTCTTCAGCTCAAGGTTAGCGCCTTACCACTTGAACCACAGCACCACTTCCGGCTTTTTCTGCTTATGTGGTGCTGAGGAATCGAACCCAGGGCCTCATGCATGCAAGGCAAGCACTCTACCACCGAGCCACCTTCCCAGCCCGGCCTTATACTCTTGTTTGGCCTTTTTTTTTTTTTTTTTATGTTCTAGGCTGTTGATCTACCAGCTTGAGCCATGCCTTTGTTTCCGACTTTCTGGTAGTTAATTGGAGATGAGAGTCTGTCATGATACATCTGGCACATCATGGGTTTGAACTGTGATCCTCAGTTCTCAGTTACCTGAGCAGTTAGGATGACAGACATGAGCTACCAATGCCTGCTTGGTGCTCCAATTGAGCCCTGGCCCTATCCCTTTCTGCTTTAGTTAGTTATTTTTCAGATAGGATCTTTTTTTTTTTTTCCTTTGTGTGGCCTAGCCTTGTACTTCAGCCCTCCTCCTCCTCTTCCTTGCCTCCTTTTCAGCTAGGATGACAAAAATATGCATCACCACACTCAGCTTTTTGTGTTGTTATTCTTGAGATGGGCTTTATACTGACTTTTTTGCCTTGCTTTGAACCTTGGTCCTCCCTTTTCTTTCTCCTAGTAGCCAGAATTACATGTGTAAGCCACAGTGCCTTAGCTGAACTATTTTAAGTATGTACCGGGATTTAAAATTCCCTTTGAGCAGAGAATATATCTCATACATCTGTAAGTTTGTCACAAACTTTTCAGCAAACTTCTCCTGTAATGATTATTCTAGGTTTTGAGTCTTTGTCTTTATCTTCCAGTATGTTCATGCAGATGCTCCTACCAATAAAACACTGGCTGGATTGGTAGTACAGCTTCTCCAGTTCCAGGAAGATGCCTTTGGAAAGCATGTCACCAACCCGGCCTTCACTAAACTCCCTGTAAGTACATCAGCTTATTCCAAGGCCATCTTCAGTTTCTGTACTCTTGTATGCAGCTGGTGGCTGAATTACCTTGCTGCTCAAGAGAGTCAGCTAAGCTGGGTGCCAGTGGTCATCCTAGCTACTCAGGAGGCTGAGATCTGAGGGTGGCGGTTCAAAACCAGCCTGGGCAGGAAATATTATGAAACTCCGTATCTGCAGTTAACCACCAGAAAACTGGAAGTAGAGCTGTGGCTCAAGTGCTGGCCTTGATCTGAAGAGCTCAGGCACCAGGCCCAGAGTTCAAGCCCCACAACCAACAAAAAAGAGAGAGAGTCAGCTAAAGGATATTGGTTTTTTTTTTTTTTCCTTAATTTATTTTTGTGATGGTAATAGAGCTTGAACTCAGAGCTTTCTGCTCTTACTGGGCTTGTTTGCCCACAACTAACCTCCACCCTAGCTTTTTTTTTTTTTTTTTTTTTTTGGGTCCGGTCGTGGGGCCTGAACTCTGGGCCTGGGCGCTGTCCCTCAGCTCTTCAGCTCAAGGCTAGCGCTCTACCACTATGAGCCACAGCGCCACTTCCGGCTTTTTTCTTTTTGCTTATGTGGTGCTGAGGAATCGAACCCAGGGCCTCGAGCATGCAAGGCAAGCGCTCTACCACTGAGCCACCTTCCCAGCCCCAGCCTAGCTTTTTTTTTATGGTCTTCTTGGGTCTTGAACTTGGGCTGGGAGTTATCGCTGGGTTTTTGTGCTCAAGGTTAGTGCTCTACTACTCGAACCACAATTGTACGTCCAGCTTTTTGTCAGTAATTGGAAATAAGAGTCTCACAGACTTTGTCTCCAGGCTAGCTTTGAGCCTCGATCCTCAGATCTTCAGCCTTCAGGAGTGAGCCACCAGTGACCAGACCAGCCTAGCTTTTTGCTGGTTATTTTGGACATGCAGTCTTGACAATTTCTCTGCTTAGACTGGCTTCAGGCTGTGATCCTCTCTGGTTTTCAACTTCCTGAGTAGCTAGGATTATAGGCATGGGCCACTGGCACCCTGCTGAAAAATAGGCTTGTGTGTTGTGTGTTTGTGTGTCCGTCCACACCTGTGTACACATCAGACCTTGAGTTTGAACTCAGGACCTCCATGCTGTCCCTGAGCTCTTTTTGCTCAAGGCTAGTGCTCTGATACTTGACCCACAACTCCACTGGCTATTTGTTAGTTAATTGGAGATTAGAGTCCTGCCTACTCTTGCTTTGAGCTGCAATTCTTAGATCTCAGCCTCCTGAGTAGCTAGGTTTATAGGCATGAGCCACTGGCACCCTGCTGAAAAAAAAAGTTTTTTATGAAGAAGATGCTCTCAAACTAGTCTCAAAACTTGTGGATCCTTCTGCCTCATCCTTCCTAGTGTTGGGATTACAGGTATGAATGCCTAGCTTGCTTATTTTTATTAGTGAGAACTAGTCAGTTGAGTAATCAGTTCAGCATACTTACTTAACAGCATTTTTTCTTTTGCTATCTGCTGAGGTATTTTTTTTTTTTTTTACTTTGCTTTGTGGTGGAGAGGTGTTGAGTTGTGGGGCTTGAACTCAGGGCCTGGGCACTGTCTCTGTGCTTTTTTCCTCAAGGCTAGTGTTCTACCACTTTGAATGACAGTGCCACTTTCAGTTTTCTGGTGGTTAATTGGAGATAAGAGTCTCACTGACTTTTCTGCCCAGGCTGGCTTCAAACCACAATCCTCAGATTTCAGTCTCCTGAGTAGATAAGATTACAGGTGTGAGCATCTGGTGCCCAGCTTATTTTTCTAACTTTTCTTTATCATTCATTCTCTTTCTGTGTATATGTACATATTTACTTTTTCTTAAATCATTTGAAAGGGGCATGTCTTTCTATTTTTAAATAATTGCTTATTTCCTATTATACTAAAAACTGGATTAAAATTCTCAAACTTATGTTTCTGTTTAAAGCATTGTAATGTAATATGTATTTGTTAAACTTTATCAAGTATAACATACTAAATTACACACATAATATTATAATTTGCATAGCATGATTTCATATTAGGAATATGTTTGTAATTAAAAAAACATGCAGGTGTCCCCAAGTATTTTCAGGGGGCTTTCTTCATAGGATATTTAACTCCTAGTAACTAAACCAATATTAACTTGCAGTGTTTAAGGATTAGAGAAGAATATTTTTAGGCATAAGCCATAATTAAAAATAATTCATGGCTTAGTGCCAGTAGGACCAGATGTACTTCCCTTCCTCTCAAAATAGGTTTCTACATTTTCCCAAATGAAAAGGATATCATGTTTAATGGTGTAAAATAAGATGGAAGGAGAGAGAAAATTAAGAAAAGCAAAGAATATTTTAGTGAAATATGTAACTTTGTTTTACAGAGTTCTTTTCCTCAATAGATAATAGTGGTATAAGAGTAAATTACTTGGGCTGGGAATGTGGCTCAGTGGTAGAGTGCTTGCCTCGCATGCATGAGGCTCTGGGTTCGATTCCTCAGCACCACATAAGCAGAAAAAGCCGGAAGAGGTGCAGTGGCTCAAGTGGTAGAGCGCTAGCTTTGAGCTGAAGAGCTCAAGAGACAGTGCCCAGGCCCAGAATTCAGGCCCCACAACCAACAACAACAACAACAGAAGAGTTAATTATTGGGGCTGATTCATTAAAAATCAAAGTAGAGCTTCTTTTCTTTTCTTTTCTTTTTTTGGTACATGGGGCTTGAACTCAGGCCTGGATGCTGTCTCTGAACTCTTGTGCTCAAGGCTAACACTATACCACTTTGAGGCACGGCTGCACTACAGTTTCTTGGTGGTTAATTGGAGATAAGAGTCTCATGGCCTTTCCTGCCTATGCTGTCTTTGAACCTTAAACCAAGATCCTCAGATCTCAGCCTCCTGAGCAGCTAGGGTTACAAGTGTGACCCACCAGCATCCAGCTTAACAAGAAAAAGGATTTTGTTTTTGCCACTCCTAGGGCTTGAACTCAAGGCCTGAGTACTGTCCTTGAGCTTCATTTGCTCAAGGCTAACACTCTACCACTTGAGCCACAGCACCTCTTCTGGCTTTTTCTGTTTATGTGGTACTGAGGAATTGAACCCAGGGCTTCATACATACTAGACAATCCATGTTCCCAGCTCTGAAAAAGGATTATGTAAGGCTAAAAATATGTTGCATAGACACAACTGAGTTTTGTATTTCTGCTATACATAAAAACTCTTGGACTGAGGGTTTGGTACAAATGGTACAGCTACAAGACCCCGTGTCAATCCTCAGTACAGCTCCCTCCCTCCTAAAAACAAAACAAAACTAATCTTCCCCTAATTTCTGCAAGGTGTGTGTGTGTGTGTACACATAAGTATAAAAACACCATAGAATCATTTTTCTCTCTCCCTTTTAAAGTGGATATAGTTAAGAAACAATAAAGCTAGCTAGGCGCTGGTGGCTCAGGCCTGTAATCCTAGCTACTCAGAAGAAGGTTGAGATCTGAGGATCATGGTTCAAAGCCAGCTGGGGCAGGAAAGTCCTTGAGATTCTTATCTTCAGTTAACCACCAGAAAACTGGAAGTGGCGCTGTGACTCAATTGGTACAGCTGAAGAGCTGAGGGACAGCACCCAGGCCCATAGTTCAAGCCCCATGACCAACAACAGCAAAAAAGAAAGAAACAAACAATAAAGCTTAAGTGAGACCTATACTACAGGATGGTGAATCTCAGTCTAGCAGGGGCAGAGAACTTTCAAGTATAAGGCCCACAAGACAGATACATATGCCTCTTGTCAGCTGCCCACACAGCCCATCTGCTGATATTGATCATTTTATTTGGCCTGAGAATAGTGCTATAAATATCCAGATGCCCCTTGGCAGAAAAAATTTCCCTGCCCCTGGAAGTAAGTGAAGGAGGAATTAAGTAAGAAGTAAGTGATAAAGTGCTTGCCTAGTTTTTGCCAAGGCTCTGAGATTGATCTGTAGGACCACCAAAACAACAGCAACAAAAAGTGACAGAAGATTTGTTGAAGGATAGTTAGGGGAAAGGGAAGGGAGGGATGACATAAAAAAAAAAAATGCTCATTAACTGACTTATGAACTGGTAATCCCTCTGTAAAACACCTTAGTGATAATAATAAAATTATATACATATATTTGAAAAGTGACTAAAGACGTAATCCCAGCTACTCAGTAGGCTGAGGGTTGTGGTTCAAAGCCAGCCTGGACAGGAAAGTCCATGAGATTCACTTCCATTGAACCACCAAGAAAACCAAAAGTGGTGCTGTGACTCAAAGTCTTGGAGTTCTAGCCTTGAGCAGAAAAGTTCAGGCCCTGAGTTCAAGCCCCACACGAATCCCCCCCCCACCCCCCGCCGCTGCCAAAAAAAACACAAAAACTGGGTGCTGGCGGCTCATGCCAAAAAAAAAACAAAAAAAAAGCGACTAAAGAGATTTAAAATGTGGTTAAGCAGTATCCCCCAAAGCATATCCTTCTTGTAGTGCTGGGAAAATCAAACTTGGGGTCTTTTACATAGTAAGCAAACATTGTTTTTGTTGGTGGTGGTGGTTGTGGGGCTTGAACTCTGGGCTTGGGCACGGTCCCTGAGCTCTTCAGCTCAAGGCGAGTGCTGTACCACTTGAGCCATAATGCCATTTCCAGTTTTCTGGTGGTTAATTAGAGATAAGAATTTCATGGACTTATCTGCCTGGGCTGGCTTTGAACTCCGATCCTCAAATCTCTGCCTTCTGAGTAGCTAGGATTACTGGCATGAGCCACTGGGGCCCAGCTCCTAAGCAAACATTCTTTTTTTTTTTTTTTTGGGTCCGGTCGTGGGGCCTGAACTCTGGGCCTGGGCACTGTCCCTCAGCTCTTCAGCTCAAGGCTAGTGCTCTACCACTTGAGCCACAGCGCCACTTCCGGCTTTTTTCTTTTTGCTTATGTGATGCTGAGGAATCGAACCCAGGGCCTTGAGCATGCAAGGCAAGCGCTCTACCACTGAGCCACCTTCCCAGCCCTAAGCAAACATTCTTAAACTGAGCTACATCACATAGGCCATGATACCCAAGTTTTTAAACTTGCCCTTAAGCTTTAAAAAGTTATTGAAGTTGTAATTAAAAGAAGTTTTCCCCCATTGTATGAATTTTGAAATGAAGAGGCTACCTTAGGGAAGGTAGGCATAGAAAGAATATAGGTGGCGGTCTGTGCATTGAAAGTGAGACTTTCAGTTTGCAGATTACAACCCTAACGAGAACAATACAAGCAGTCATTTAAGTGAAATGGTGTCTAGATAATGAGTGTGTAGAAAATGAATAAAACAATTTTTATTTATTTTTGCCAGACCTGGGGCTTATACTCTGGGTCTAGGTACTGTGCAGAGCTTTTGTACTCAAGGCTAGTGATCTACCACTTGAGCCACAGCACCATTTCTGGCTTTTTGGGGGGGCAGTTAATTGGAGATAAGGGTCTCTCGGACTTTCCTGCCCAGGCTAGTTACAAACTAGAATTCCTCAGCCTCCTGAGTAGGATTCTAGTTGTGAGCTATTGGTGCCCAGCTGAATAAAACAAATTTTGACTAAATGAGAGAATACTTAAATCCAATTCAGATCAAAATTGGAACATTGCTGGCCTAGAAATGTAGCTCAGTGCCAGGGCACTTTCTTAGGTTGTCAGCAAAACCTCTTTACCTCTCCCTTTCTCTTCTCTGACCCCATCCCAGAATTCAGACATTGCCAACAATCTAGAAAGTCTTCCATATCTCTTCCTCAAGCATAAAGCCCATTTTCTCCAGGGATAAAATTTCCTTTTTATAGGTATCACTATGCTTGTATTTATTTATTCTTGAGCGGTATGTAGAATGTATGCTTGCTTTATTTGAATGGGTCTACTCTTTTTTTTTTTTTTTTTGTCGGTCATATGGCTTGAACTCTGGGCATGGGCGCTGTCCCTGAGCTCTTCAGCTCAAGGCGAGCGCTCTACCACATGAGCTACAGCGCCACTTCCGGTTTTCTGGTGGTTTATTGGAGATAGGAGTCTCACAGTCTCTCCTGCCCGGGCTGGTTTGAACCGCGATCCTCAGATCTCAGCCTCCTGAGTAGCTAGGATTACAGGCGTGAGCCACCAGCGCCCGGCCTTGAATGGGTCTACTCTTATATCTTGCTATAGCAGAAGTATTTCAAAACATGGAAAGAAAAATTGGACTAGATAAGATACTCTACCTCAGCTGCCCAGACATATATTCCTGAATGTAAACCCAGGCTGGCCTTGATCTCAGGACTTTTGCCTCAGCCTCCTGAGTGCTTAGCTTACAGGGATGCAACACTATTCCTGTTTTGCTGTCTTCTTAGAAATTTGAAATTATGTAGTCATTTATGGTGGATTATTTTTAATTGTTTTTAAAGAAAAAATATGGCTAGCCAGTCAGTGGCTCACATCTGGAATCCTGACTACTCAGGAGGTTGAGATCTGACGATCATGGTATAACACCAGTCCAGGCAGACAAGTCTAAAAAATGATTGTTGTTATTGTGTGTCTGCATGTATACATGCCTGTGTGCATCTATTATGCATGCTTTGGTCTGAGGGCTTGGACTCAAGACCTGGGTGCTATCCTTAAGCTTTTTGCTCAAGGCTATTAATTACTCTACCACTTTTAGCTTATTGGTGGTTAATTGAAGATAGGACTCTCAGAAACTTTACAGCCTGGGCTGGCTTTGACTCATAGTCCTCAGATCTCAGCCTCTTGAGTAGCTAGGATTACAGGTATGAGCCACTAGTGACTGGCTATATGTTTTAAGATAACAAAATTTAAAGTTACAATAAAGTAGAATTGATCATGAATCATTGATTTTTTTTTTCCCTTACTGTTCTTTTTCAAATACTTTGTATCCTTTCATATACTATTTATTCACAATATTATGTTAATGGAGTTTTAAAAAATGGTAGTAGCCCGGGTGCTGGTGGCTCACGTCTATAATCCTGGCTACTCAAGAAGCTGAGATCTGAGGATCACAATTCAAAGCCAGCCGGGGCAAGAAACTCCCTGAGACTCTTATCTCCAATAAACCACTAGAAAACCTGAAGTGGCCCTGTGGCTGAAGCGGTAGAGCGCTCGCCTTGAGCTGAAGAGTGATGGGACATTGCCCAAGCCCAGAGTTCAAGCCCCACGACTGACCAAAAAAAAAAAAAAGATGGTAGTATCCATTTTTAGTAAAATTTCTTTGGGTCCGGTCGTGGGGCCTGAACTCTGGGTCTGGGCACTGTCCCTCAGCTCTTCAGCTCAAGGCTAGCACTCTACCACTTGAGCCACAGCACCACTTTGGGCTTGTTTTTTTCTTCTTGCTTATGTGGTGCTGAGGAATCAAACCCAGGGCCTCAGGCATACAAGGCAAGCGCTCTACCACTGAGCCACCTTCCCAGCCCTTTAGTAAAATTTCTTTATACCTTAGTTTTTTCATGGGAGAAGCAGCAATCACTTAAGTCTTGTAGGTTTATAAAACTTAGAATTTAGACATGAGTAATTTTAGTAAGAGCTTTTATTTTTCTTACATGTAATTTGTATCATTTTAGGCAAAATGTTTCATGGATTTTAAAGCTGGAGGTACCTTGTGTCACATTCTTGGGGCTGCTTACAAATACAAAAATGAACAGGGATGGTAAGTTTTACTATTTATTTGCATGTTTACACTAAGTTCCTTAGTGTAAAATTATATTTCTTTGTATAATGTTAGAACATTCTGTAAGCACATTGTAGTTAAGTGCAACGTAAGTTTTTATTAAGAACCTAGTTTACTTTGTTCCTACATCCAAATTACTATAGTTAAACAATGACTATATTTATTAGGTAAGTTATTTATTTTGGTGATTGAATAGAGTCCTGCATGTACTCTACTACTGCTACATCCTTTGCCTCAATTGAGTCCTATATGTGATGATATATAGATATCAAGTGTACAGTACTAGCACACCTGAAGATAAACTAACAATGAAATGCGTGTTTTGGGGTTTGTTTTTGGTGCCTATGCTAGGGCTTGATCTCAGGGCCTGGGTGCTGTCGCTGAGCTTTTTTTGGTGGGGGGAGAGGGGGTCCGGTTGTGGGGCCTGAACTCTGGGCCTGGGCACTGTCCCTCAGCTCTTCAGCTCAGGGCTAGCGCTCTACCACTTGAGCCACAGCTCCACTTCTGGCTTTTTTCTTTTTGCTTATGTGGTGCTGAGGAATCGAACTCAGGGCCTCATGCCTGCAAGGCAAGTGCTCTACCACTGAGCCACCTTCCCAGCCCCTGTCCCTGAGCTTTTATGCCCAAGGATAGCACTCTACCACTTGAGCACAGTGCTGCTTCCAGCTTTTTAGTGGTTAATTAAAGAGGTAAGATTTTCCTGGGCTTTCCTGCCTGGGCTGGCTTCCAACCACAATCCTTAGATCTCAAAGCCTCCTGAGTAGCTAAGGTTATAGGCGTGAACCACTGGTGCCCACCTGTATGTGTGTATTTTAACTTGTTAGAACATTATGTAAAGAAGCTGAGAGATAGTAGTGGTAAGTGTTTCAGTGAGGTTTGCTTTCTAAACACATCTCCACTTTGCCGTCAGTATAGATGAAAGGAACTTAGCTAGGAATTAGCCCCGATAAGTGGTGGAGATAGGTTTTGAATCCCAGGTGATCCACAGTCTGGCTCCATTCATTCTTCCTTTATCTCTTGATGCTATTTCTTCCTTTATTTTCTTGAACTATGGGACTTCCATCCTAGTGTACAGTTCAGCTACTGGGATTATAGAATGTTTACTGCTGGTGGTTCTAAGTTTCAGGATGCTAACTGCACCTTCAATGGTGGCTGAGTGGAAGGAACTAGAATGCAATGAAGCTTTTGGTATTTGGTCTTTTTTTTTTTTTTTTATGGAAGTTGATAATGTTAGCATATCTACAGGGAATTGAGTTTGTGTCTTAGTTTGATTACTTTTTTTCCCTCTTCTGTCAGTGCTGATCTAATCGAAGGCCCTGTACATGCTAGGCAAACACTCTACCTCAGATCTACATTCTCATCCCTGTAGTTTATCAAACTAAAGCTAATTATCCCAATACAATATTTCAGGGAAATGCCAGTAAACATTCAGATCTGTTATCAGAAGCAATTTATAATTAAATGATTTACTCATGGTAAACAGAAAGTGATACGGGTATACCCATGTTTGCTAGAACTTCTCAAATGGGGCTTAGGTGTTTACTAAATTAAGTGAGCATAAGAGTTAGCTGTTAGTACTCATTACCTCACTCATGTGACTGTAACCCTCTGTATAGTATCTTTACAATAAAAAAATTAAAAAAAAAAAAGTTAGCTGTTAGTAGAGCTATCTTTCTGTTTTCCAATTCTCCATTCAGCTCTGGTGTTGCACCTCTCACCAGACTGCCCCTAATATGGGATCCCCAGTGTGCTTGAGTATGAATATTGTCAGGTACAACTCTTCACTAATTCGTTATTCTGCTTGTAATTCCAATTCCTGAGCTGACTTTTTTTTTGGGGGGGGGAGGGGACAGTCCATTCGTGGGGCCTGAACTCTGGGCCTGGGCACTGTCCCTCAGCTCTTCAGCTCAAGGCTAGCGCTCTACCATTTGAGCCACAGAGCCATTTCCGGCTGTTTTCTTTTTGCTTATGTGGTGCTGAGGAATCGAACCCAGGTCCCCATGCTTGCAAGGCAAGCGCTGTACCACTGAGCCACCTTCCCAGCCCCCTGAGCTGACTTTTTGAGGAAAGAATCTGAAAGGTAATAACTTCCTACATCACATATTGTGGGATTTGATTTGAGTCTTCAGGGACAGCACTGTAAGCATTTTTATTAGGAAAGATTTAAGGTATTTTAGATGGATACATGTAAGTAAAATCTTTACTTCTCCTTTACTCACTTAAAAGAAGAAAAGGATGGGGTTAAGAAGAACCAAGTTAATAGAAAAATGATCAGAACCTAATCTTTGTCTTTAAAACCCTTACTCCATTGCGTTAGTAACAAGATGGTTTTGTTAGGGGACTTTAAGGACAGTCTAAACATGAAGGAAGACAAGAAGCTTCACAGAGGAAGTAACACGTGAACCAATTCTGGAAGCCATGGTGTGTGTGAAGGCTATTGAGTGAGTGATGACAGTCTTGAAAAGAGAGTTTAGGAAGAAGACATTCTTGGAAGTGAGGAAAATATCTCCAGGATAAAACTAGACTGACAGGCAAGTTAAGAGTATGAACCCTGGAATACATACCACTTATAATTTTACCCAATACATGGTAGTAATGGTTTCAGAAATTATTACTAGGGCTGAGGCTGTAACTCATTGGTTGTGAGCTTACCTAGAATGACCAAGGTCTTGGGTTAAATCCCTCACTGTGTACTAATCATAAACATTGTGCTGAACTCTAAACATATATACCTTTCATTAAAAATGCAACTGTTTTTATACTCATTCTGGGGCTTGAACTCTGCCTAGGCACTGTCCTTGAGCTTTTTCTTTTTCTTTTTTTTTTGGCCAGTCCCTGGCACTGTCCCTGAGCTTTTTGCTTAAGACTAGCACTCATCACTTGAGTCAGAGCTCCATTTCTTGCTTTTTCTGTGTATGTGGTACTGAGGAATCGAACCTGGGGCCTCATGTATGCTAGGCAAGCACTGTTCACTAAGCCACATTTCCAGCCCATCCTTGACCATTTTTGTTCAAGGCTAGCATTCTACCACTTGAGCCACAGCTCCACGTCCAGCATTTTTGGTACTTAATTGTAGATAAGAGTCTTACAGGGAAGTGGTGCTGTAGCTCCAGAGGTAGAGTACTGGCCTTGAGTACAAAGAGGCTCAGAGACAGTGCCCAGGCCCTGAGTTCAAGCCCACAACCAACCAAAAAAAAAAAAAAAAAGTGTTATGGAATTTACTACTTGTACTACCTTTGAACTATGATCCTAAGATCTTAGTCTCCTAAGTAGATAGGATTACTGTGTTTGAAGGAGGTGGTATGATTAATTAGTACCTAACCCAGCTTGAATATACAGTCCTCATTATCAATCATCAAAGTCTATTCTTCTTGGATGTTTCTGCTAAAGAATTAAAATGATTTTTAAAAAGTAAGTCGGATTTTAAAAAAATGTGGCAGATTATTAAACTTCATAAATATTTTAACCATTTGGAAATACTTTAAGAGTAGTTCAACCCAACACAGAATATGTTATTCATTGGTATGTAAAGACATAAGGGAGAAAGTTACCAAGGAAAGGTTAGATGAGTTTGAGCACATTTAGGAAAACAGGAGGGTCAAAGAACACCTTTTTCCCCCCATAGAATGTAGACATTAAGACCATACTGCTAAGTGAAATTTATAAATTTAATTCCCAGGATCCTTTAGAGAATTTTATTTTCAATTTATTTTGACTTGGGTAGCTTTTAATGTCATTTTTTGTGTGTGACTGACAGCATTGACACTGAGTGTACTACCAAGGATTGTTTTTCTAAGTCTTTCTAATTTTAATTGGATTCTGAATCATCTTCACTTTTCTCTGTTTATTAAGACAAACTAATTACTATTTTTTTTCTGTTTTAGGAGGAGATTTGATCTACAGAATCCATCTCGAATGGATCGCAATGTTGAAATGTTTATGAATATTGAAAAAACATTGGTGCAGGTAAGTTGGAAAATTAAAATTTTGTGCAAAGTATACTTTAAGGTGGGTCCCTGTGGGTCATGCCTATACTCAGTTATTCAGGAGGTTGAATGAGATCTGGAAAATCACTCTTTGAAGCCAGCCCATTCAGAAAAGTTCAAGAGAGTCCATCTCTAAAATGATCAGGAAAAAATTAGAGACTTGAGATGTGACTCAAATATAATGCCAGCTGAATAAACATAAGGTCTTGAGTTCAAACTTAGTGTGTGTGTGTGTGTGTGTGTGAACGGGGAGGCGGGGGGGGGGGGGAGAGAAAGAGTATGTGAGTGTTAGGTTGGTGATACTGGATTGCCAAATGACCAGTGGAAGATTTTTCTTAAATGAGTTGTCTGAGATTGTCATTTTAAGACTGTTGATCTTAGATTTCTGGTAAAAAGAATCTGTGCTATTTTTCTTTATTCATTTCCCCTCTGTAGCAGCTGGTCAAGGTGGTTCAACCCTGTAGTCTTATCTCCTTGGTAGGCTAGGATCATGGGGTTGAAGTTTGAGGCCAGCTGAGGTAAACGAATTCCAAAGACTCACCTAGTGGCTGGTGCAGTGGTTCATCATGCCTGTTCGTGTCAGCAGTATAGGGAGCACAAGTAAGATTTAAGCCCAGGCCAGTCCAGACATAAATTGAGATTTTTTTTTTTTTTTGGTCGGTCTGGGGCTTGAACTCTGGGCCTGGGCACTGTCTCTTAGCTCTTCAGCTCAAGGCTAGCGCTCTACCACTTGAGCCACAGCACCACTTCCAGTTTTCTGGTTGTTTATTGGAGATAAGAGTCTTATGGTCTTTCCTGCCCAGGAAAGTGTGAGCCACTGGTCCCCAGCATGAACTCTTTATTTTTACATGTTTTTTTTTCTTTTTTTGGGAGGGGGGGTGTCCGGTCGTGGGGCCTGAACTCTGGGCCTGGGCTCTGTCCCTCAGCTCTTCAGCTCAAGGCTAGCACTGTACCACTTGAGCCACAGCGCCACTTTCAGCTTTTTTCTTTTTGCTTATGTGGTGCTAGGAATTGAACCCAGGGCCTCATGCATGCAAGGTAAGCGCTCTACTACTGAGCCACCTTCCCAGCCCATACATGCTTATTTTTAAGAAAGATTTCATCTAGCTACTCAGGAGGCTGAGGTCTGAGGATCACTGTTCAAAACCCAGCAGGAAAGTCCATGAGCCTCTTATCTCCAGTTAATCACCAGAAAACTGTAAGTGGTAGAGTACTAGCCATGAGCTGAAGAGCTGAGGAACAGGGCTGGGAAGGTGGCTCAGTGGTAGAGCACTTGCCTTGCATGCTTAAGGCCCTGGGTTCGATTCCTCAGCACCACATAAGCAAAAAGAAAAAAGCTGGAAGTGGCGCTGTGGCTCAAGTGGTAGAGTGCTAGCCTTAAGCTGAAGAGCTGAGGGACAGCGCCCAGGCCCAGAGTTCAGGCTCCACGACTGGAAAAAAAAAAAATTAAAAAAAAAAAAAAAAAAAAAGAGCTGAGGAACAGCACCCAGGCCCAGAGTTCAAGCTCCATGACCAACCAAGAGGAAAAAAAAAGTTCGTGAGGAGTGGCTCAAATAGTAGAGTGCTTGCCTGGTAAGAACAGTTGCTTGCCTAGCAAGAAAGTACTGCTCCCCACAACTCCCTTACTATTTTTATCCTTTTTTTTTTTCATTTATATAAACACTGTCTCATCCACTGTACCAGTTATTTGATTGTATTGTCAGTGTTTCAGATTGGTTCTATGTTTTATTTTCCTAACTAGATAATCTCAGAATGAGAGAAGGCTTTATTTTTTGTATTTCCAAGTCTCCTTCTTTCTTCCCTTCCCCTGTCTTTTTTCTCCCTACTCTCCTCCCCCATCTTTTTTTTGTTGTTAGTGGTGGTGATCATGGGGCTTGAACTCAGGGCCTGGATGGTGTTCCTGAGCTGCTTCATCATTCAAGGCTAGCACTCTACCACCACTTTGAGCCACAGAGCTACTTCCAGTTTTCTGAGGGTTAATTTGGGGATAAGAGTCTCACAGAGGGCTGGGAAGGTGGCTCAGTGGTAGAGTGTTTGCCCCGCATGCACGAGGCCCTGGGTTTGATTCCTCAGCACCACATAAGCAGAAAAAGCCAGAAGTGGAGCTGTGGCTCAAGTGGTAGAGCGCTAGCCTTGAGCTGAAGAGCTGAGGGACAGCACCCAGGCCCAGAGTTCAGGCCCCATGACTGGCAAAAAAAAAAAAAAAGAGTCTCACAGATTTTGCTGTCCTGGCTGGCTTCCAGATTCAATCCTCAGATCTTAGCCTCCCGAGTAGCTAGAATTATAGGTGAGAGTCACAAGTGCCAGGCCCATTTCCCTCCCCCACTTTGCTTATCTTTTTTTTGTGTGTGTCTGGTGTTAATGATTGAGATAGAGTGCCAAGCAAGCACTCTATCATGCCACACAGCCATTCTGCTGACCTAGTATTTCTTATTTTTTATTTATTTATTTTTGTCAGTCGTGGGGCCTGAACTCTGGGCCTGGGCGCTGTCCCTCAGCCCTTCGGCTCAAGGCAAGCTCTCTACCACTTGAGCCACAGTGCCACTTTAGGCTTTTTCTGCCTATGTGGTGAGGAATCAAACTCAGGGCCTCATGCATGCCAGGCAAGCACTCTACCACTGACACCTTCCCAGTCCTGAACTCGTATTTTTGTGTGTGTGTGGGTTGTGGGGCTTGAACTTAATTAGGGGTTGAGTACTATCCCTCAGCTCTTCAGCTCAAGGCGAGTGCTATACCGCTTCAGATACAGCACCACTTCCGGTTTTCTAGTGCTTTTTTAGAGATAAGAGTCTCACGGACTTTCCTGCCCAGGTTGGCTTTGAACCACAATCTTCAGATCTCAGCCTCCTGAGTAGCTAGGAATACAGGTGCAAGCCACCAGCGCCTGGCTGGTTGTAATTTTTAAATGCTCACTGAGTTAGCGTTGCTGAAGAAGGGTCTCTAACAAAAACGAATGTGTAAGCTGGGCACTGGTGTATCAAGCCTGTAAGCATAGCTACTCAGGAGGATTGTGGTTCGAAGCCACCCTGGGCAGGAAAGTCCATGAGATACTTACCTACATTAACCACCAAAAAAAGCCAAAAGTTAGGCTCATTTCAGCAGCACAGATACTAAAATTAGAACAATACAGAGAAGATTGGCTTTGCCCCTAAGCAAGGATGACAACAGAGGTGTGAAGCATTCCATATTTTCATGCCCTGATTTTATCCGTCAGTAAACATTGTGAGTGGGGTGGGGGTAAGGAAGCCAAAAGTGGAGCTGTGGCTCAAGTGGTAGAGCACTAGCATCTAAGCCCTAAGTCTAAGTTCAAGTCCCAGGACCAGCACAAAAACAGCTAATGTATAGAACTTCTTTGTCTGTAGGCAGTAATTTTGGAAAGAAATGGATTTGTTGGGCTGGGAATGTGGCTTAATGGTAGAGTGCTTGCCTAGCATGCATGAAGCCCTGGGTTCGATTCCTCAGTACCACATAAACAGAAAGGCCAGAAGTGGCATGCACTGTGGCTCAAGTGGTAGAGTGCTAATCTTAGCAAAAGAAAAGCTCAGGCAATGCCTAGGCCTTGAGTTCAAGCACCAGGACTAGCGAAAAAAAAACTGATTTGTTGTTTGAGCTTTGTTGAGTTTTGTTCATTATTTGAAGAGTTAATCAGCATGTTCTGTTATTGTGATAATGCTATAATTTCATCTTTAACGAAGTAGCTGAAAAATACTGCTACATTAGATTGAGAAGATAAATTTAAGTAACATTGACCAAGAACATTAATCTGATAATGGCACAGTAGCTTAATGGAAAAAGTGCTAAATTTCAGGTCATTATTCTTAGCATATTCTTGTTCAGAGACTGCCACCTGCGGAGAAGGGTCTGGGAATAGTCTTAAATGGCCTGCTGAAACAATGAAGTTTTAGTTTGAGATAAGACTCTCATATTCTACATACTTTCAAAGTATAATCTTCCATTAAGAAATAATGAGTTTGAATGCCATTTTTGCCATTAAGATAGTGAATAATGTTAAATGATTTAAAAAACAATAGAATTAAACAATGTCTTTTTTTTTTTCTTAGAACAATTGTCTGGCTAGACCCAACATCTACCTCATTCCAGACATTGATCTGAAGTTGGCTAACAAATTGAAAGATATCATCAAACGACACCAGGTAATTCTCACCAGAAACATTGTATAGTAATAAACCTCAAATAAAGGTTTACTGTGATATGTTTGGTTTTCTGCATGTACCTGCATTAAAGGAAAGTTTTCTCTTTGAGTTCTTTTTTTCCTCTTTCATTATTTGCCTCCAGAGCAGCATTTAATATAGTCATCACAGTCTGATATTGAAGTATGCTCTTCTACTTGCATAGAATTAAAATAAAAACAGGTAATCTGTATTACAGCACACTAAATCACGGATATCACCAAAGGTGCTGGATACCTGTTGCTCAGTGCCTCATGTCTGTAATCCTAGCTATTCAGGAGACCAAGATTGAGGTTTGAAAGCCAGCCTGGACAGGAAATTCATGAGACTTATTTTTTTTTGGGGGGGGGGGTGTCTGGTCATGGGGCCTGAATTCTGGGCCTGGGTGCTATCCCTCAGCTCTTCAGCTCAAGGCTAGCGCTCTACCACTTGAGCCACAGCACCACTTCTGGCTTTTTTGTTTTTGCTTATGTGGTGCTGAGGAATCGAACCCAGGGCCTCATGCATGCAAGGCAAGCGCTTTACCATTGAGCCACCTTCCTAGCCCTCATGAGACTTTTATCTCCAATTGACTACTAAAAAGTAACTGAACCTGTGGCTCAGATTGGTAGAGTGCTAGCCTTGAGCAGAAAAGCTTGGGGATGGCGCCTCAGCCCCAGGACTAGCACACATAGAGAAATCAGCAAAATCAAAGTTTGTGACAGAATTTTTTATTGGAGGAAGTGAACTACATTTAAAATTACCTAAGTACAGCAGGTTCGTTTTATCTTTTAGATTTATTACATTTGATTTTGATAAGATGAAAGAAACAATAAGTAAAAAGTTTTTAAAGCTGCACAGAAATGGTGGGACAAAGGATGAACAAATGCATATGTGATACTCACTGGACACTATGTCGAACATGAAATGTGCAACTTGTAAGGGGGGGTTGGGGAGGGGAAAACGAGGAGAAAGCAAGGGCGGTTGACACTGTTCAAAAAAAAAATGTACTCATTACCTGACTTCTGTATATCACCTTTAACAATTTTTTTTTTTTTTTTTTTTTTTTTTTTGTCAGTCGTGGGGCTTGAACTCTGAGCCTGAGCTCTGTCCCTCAGCTCTTCAGCTCAAGGCGAGCGCTCTACCACTTAAGCTACAGCACCACTTCCGGTTTTCTGGTGGTTTATTGGAGATAGGAGTCTCACCGTCTCTCCTGCCCGGGCTGGCTTTGAACCGTGATCCTCAGATCTCAGCCTCCTGAGTAGCTAGGATTACAGGCGTGAGCCACCAGCGCCCGGCCTCACCTTTAACAATTTTTTAAAAAAGAAAATGAATTTTTAAAGCTAAAATGTAAATTCCCGTGCACATATCACATTCAGTTCTGCATTATCATCAATTGTGTTTTAACCTGTGATCTAGCTGAGTGAGGTGGCTTAAACTATAATCCTAGCTACTTCCTTTGCAGAGATCAGGGAATCATGGTTCAAGATTATAAAAGTTCAGAAGAATCATTTTCTACCAATGGCTACAGAGGAAGTGCAATGGCTAGGCACAGTAGAACACCCCTATCATCCCATTAGAATTATTAAGGTCTAAGCAAACTCAGGCATAAATAAAGACCCTGTCTGAAAAGGCTGGTGGGGTGGGTCAAGAGGTGAGTGCCCCTTGGTAGCTCACACTCATAATCATAGCTACTCAAGAAACTGATATCTAAGGATTGAAGTTCAATGCCAAACCAAGCAGGAAAGTCTGTGAGACTCTGTAATTACCTGCCAAAAAAGAGCTGTGAGTGGAGCTGTGGCTCAAGTGGTAGCTTTGAACTACCTATAAAGCTCAAGAGACTGTGCCCAAGACCTGAGTGCAAGACCCAAAACCTGTGTGCCACCGCACACACACAAAAGTTAAGTGCCAGTCTAGCTAGTGTGAGGCCCTGAGTTTAAACCCTAGTACTAACAAAATACTGGGTAATCTATGAATGCTTTCCTGCCTAATTTTGTGAATATGTGCCTTCTAAAACTCCTAGAAGGCAAGCTAAAAGTTCATTGCTTAATGTAAGTGATAAAGTGAAAATTTTAGATTCGTTGAAGAGGCATCAAGTCTTTAGCAGAAGTTGGATCACATTACAGGAAAAATGATGCATCATCTGTATATTATAGTCAACGTAGCTTGATGAAATAGGTGGGACAGATACACTTGTTTTGCCATCCATACCCTGATAGCCTGTGTACAAGTAAAAGTGCTTTTGATAGTATTCAAATTCAAGGAATGACTCTTCCCATTGCCTTTTCTGTACTCAGCAGTGTGAATTACTGTGTAACTTTAGGAAGTTAATTTGTCCTGCGGTTGTGGTTAAAGGCCTTTATATTACCTTGTCACTGCATCTGGAGACTTTTAACTGGCTTGATGATTGTGTAAGGCTTTAGGTCATTCATATGGTCTCTAGAATGCTTTTTGGTCTAAAGGTTTCCAAGTTGTGTTGGAGACTGCATTCAGTATTTTAGCCTGGGCCTTAGCTGTGTCTTAACTTTAGTTTTTATATTAGTTCTCTCGAAATGACAGCAGAAGGTGTGTAGGCGGACACAGGTGTCATTTCATATGTTACATGCTGTATCTATAGGTCAAGCTGATATGTGTGTGTGTATCAAAATATAAGTAAAACAGTACTGTTACAAATTTTGTGGAATTTGTATCTAACATCTGATAGTTTCCTTGCCATGTGCTTTCTTTTGATGTTACTTTGTAAATTTACTTTTTAGGGAACATTTACTGATGAGAAGTCAAAAGCTTCCCACCACATTTATCCATATCCTTCCTCACAAGAGGATGGTAAGTTAATATTTGCTTATGAATTTGTAAACTCATAAGTATCTTTTATGTCATAGCCAAAAGGTTTAAACAATATAGCCATTTATTTACTTCTTGCTTACTCACTGTGTGGAAGAGCAATTTGGTTTGTATCCAGGCTGGCCTGGAACTATCTATATAGCCCAAGGCAGCTTTGAATTAATGATCTTCCTGCCTCAGTCTTCTGGATTATACCATCACACTATGTTTCAAGTCATCTTTTTAAAGTGCCCGTTACTGTCTGTTTTCTTGAACTCTGGGCCTGGGCACTGTCCCTCAGCTCTTTAGCTGAAGGCAAGCGTTCTGCCACTTGAGCCACGACGCCACTTCCAGTTTTCTGGTGGTTAATTGGAGGTAAGAGTCTCACAGACATTCCTGCCCTGGCTGGCTTTGAACTGTGATCCTCAGATCTCAGTCTTCTGAGTAGCTAGGATTGTAGGCATGAGCTACCATCACCCAGCTCTTTTCCCTCTTTTTATATCCTTATGTTCTGTTGTTCGGAATTGTGCTTAGGATCAGTGTTCTTTTGTAGCTCACTGAGTTTTTCTTTTCCTTTCTTTTTTTTATTGTGAAAATACCATTCTTTTTTTGTTTTTTTTCTTTGGCTCTCCTGGGGCTTTATCTCAGGGCCTGGGCTCTATCCCTGAGCTGCTTTTGCACAAAGCTAGCACACTAACACTTGAACCACAGCACCTCTTGCAGCTTGTTCTGAGGAATCAAACCCAGGGCTTCATGCATGCTAGGCAAGCACTGTACCACTAAGCCACATTCCTAGCCCCTCTCACTGAGTTTCTTTCTTTTTTTTTTTTTTTCTTTCATTCTTTATTTCATTTTATTTTATTTTTTTGTTGGTGGTAGGGCCTGTACTCTGGGCCTGAGTGCTGTCCTTTAGTTCTCCAGCTCAAGGCTAGCACTCTACCTCTTGAGCCACAGCACCACTTGAATCTGGGACTTGAACTCAGGGCCTGGGAGCTGTCCCTAAGCTCTTTTGCTCAGGGCTGGTACTCTACCAGTTTGAGCCACAGCACCACTTCTGGTTTTCTGGTAGTTGAGATAAGAGTCTCACAGGCCTTACTGCCCGGACTGGCTTTGAACGGTGATCATTGGATATCAACCTCCCCAGTAGCTAGAATGACAGGTATGAACCATCATCCCTGGGCTCTTCCATGATTTTTTTTTTTTTTTTTTTTTTTTTTTGTCGGTCGTGGGGCTTGAACTCTGGGCCTGGGCGCTGTCCCTCAGCTCTTCAGCTCAAGGCGAGCGCTCTACCACTTGAGCTACAGCGCCACTTCCGGTTTTCTGGTGGTTTATTTGAGATAGGAGTCTCACGGTCTCTCCTGCCCGGGCTGGCTTTGAACCACGATCCTCAGATCTCAGCCTCCTGAGTAGCTAGGATTACAGGCGTGAGCCACCAGCGCCCGGCTTCCATGATTTTTTTAAATTGAGAGGTTTACTTATTTCTCAGACAACAGATTATAATCATTTCTCCTTCTGGTGTCCGTCTGTGCTACTGCAAGTGCTCTGGCGAAGCTTTCTGCTGGATTATCTTTTGTTCTCCTTGGCTCTCAGGCATCCCAAGTATGCTGATTTTCTATTAGTGCTACAAAGTTAAATGAGACTGAAGCCAGTACCCTTGTGCAGTTGCCCAGAAAGCTGTTACACTGGGCTTGAACCAGAGACTTTGTATTTTCAGCTCTCTCACAGCTGGCACTCTACCACCCAAGCCACAGCTGGTTAATTAGAGCTAGGAGTCTTAATGACTTCTGCTTTGACTGGCTTTGAACCAAGATCCGAGTACCTAGACTTACAAGTGTGAGCCAACAGTGCCCTAAAAAGACACCCCCCTCCTCACCCCTACCCCAGGTCCTCGGGCTTGAACTCCGTGCCTGGGCTTTGTCCCTGAGCCTCTCTGTGCTCAAGGCTAGCATGCTTACCAGTTGAGCTGCAGCACCACTTCTGGCTTTTTCTGTGTATATGGCGCTGAGGAATCAAACCCAAGGCTTCATGCATGCTAAGCAAGCACTCTACCACTAAGCCACCTTCTTAGCCCCAAAGATTCTTCTTACTAAGTTTTAGTGGTTACTAGGGTTTGAATTCAGGGCCTCATGTTCTTGTTTGTTTTGCTTGCTCAGCTGGAGATCTACTTGAAGCAGCCATATATTTTCCTTCCTTTTTCCCCCCTCCACTCCCCCACCCTCCCCTCTTCCCACCCTCCCCCCTCTTTCTTTTCTTTTCTTTCTTTTTTTTTTTTTTTTGCCAGTCTTGGGGCTTGAACTCTGCCTGGATGCTCTCCCTGAGGCTCTTTGTGCTCAAGGCTAGCACTCTACCACTTGAGCCACAGTGCTACCTCTGGCTTTTTCTGAGTAGTTTATTGAAGATAAGAGTCTCACAGAATTTTTTGCCCAGGCTGGCTTCAAACTGTGATCCTAAAATCTGTGTCATGAGTAGCTAGAATTATAGGCATGAGCCACCAGCGCCTGGCTGTATTTACCTTTGTGGATATTATAAAAGAGGATTTTCCCTCTTTGTGATTCTCACCACGCACTAGAGTTTGAGCTAGGGGTCTTGCTCTTGGAAAGTTCTCTACTATTTGAGCCACACCTCCAGCCCCTTTTGCTATATTTACATAGTGACTCTCTTTTTGCTCAAGTGTGGAGTTAGACTGCAGTCCTCCTGAGTACCAGAAGTATGAAACTTTTCTACTTTCACTTGCCTTTTTTTTTTTTTTTTACTATTATTCTTAGCCAGTTTTTTAATGTCTCTTTTGTCCATTTGTAGTTCAGATACAAGCCAACTAATACCAGTTTTCACCATGTTAGTATTTCTCAGTTTCTGTATTATTCCAGTGTTGGATATCTGGTAATTAGATTTTTTTTTTTATGCTATTGAGGTTTTGAATTCAGGGATTTGTCCTTGCTAGACAGGTAGTCTATTCACTGAGGCACATGTTGGCTCAAGACTTCTCCATGCCCCAAAGCCTTTCTGAAAAATAAGTAAATTGTTTATTATGCCCAATTTTTCCTTTTCCATGAAAATTCTGCTTTAAACTTTGGCATAGGCTTCTTTTCCTGATCCTTTGGATGCTTCTCTTGTGGCCCTACATATTGTATTGTTTCCTCTTATGTTGAGTCATAGAAGACATAAAATGAATTTTCCTACTAATAATTTCTTCATAAATTAAGTCTTGGCTACATTCGTTACTTTTGCATAGTTATGTCTAAATACCTGACAGAGACAGCTTAAAGGAGAAAGAGGCCCTGTCTCAAAAAAGACCAAGGGCTAGGTCAGGGTTGCTTGCTTGGTACAGGTAAAGACTTCAGTTCAATCCCAGCATTGAGAAAGGGGGGAAGGGGAGGAGGAAAGAATGGAGATGGATATTTATAGTGATGTTTAGTCCATATTCATTCCCTTGGGCTCATGGCCTTGGGCAGAACGTGTTGGCATGAGAATGTGACAGAGTAGGTTCTCATCCCGTGGCAGACAGGAAGCAGAATATAGAGGAATATAGAAAGTGATCAGGCCAGATGCTGGTGGCTCCACACCTGTCATCCTAGCTACTCAGGAAAGTCTATAAGACTCATTTCTAGTTTCACCAAAAAGCCAGAAGTAGAGCTGTGGTTCTAGTGATAGAGACCTAACCTTAGCTGAAAAAGTCTAAGGATATCGCCCAGTCCCTGAGTTCAAACCCAGGACCAGCAAAAGAGAAGAGGTGGTGGGTGGGAGCACAGGAGAGGAGAGAGATCAGGCAACATATAGCCCCCAATGACAAACCTTCAGTGACCTTTATCCTCCTATTAGGCCTCACCTCCTACTTGTACCTCTCAATTAATCACATTATAAACCCATCAAGGACTTTATCCCTTAGATCAGAGCCCTCCTGATCTAATTGTGTCTGGAAAAGACACATCCAGACATATCCAGATAACTCCGAGGAGTGCTTCAATAATCCCCAGGCAGCTCTCAGGATAGTCATGTTGATTATGAAGACTAACACACATTCTGTATAAATATAGAACATCTTGAAAGAGGATGTAAGTTTAGATATCTGAAACCTTTAATTATTTCTTCCACTAGGAAATTTTTCACAGGCAATGGCTGTCAAAATCATCAGTGATTAAGATGGCTATTCTTTTTTTTCCTTCCCTCCTATAACTGTACAGTGTTTAAAGGTAGGTCAGCATTTTGAATAGAAAATAATCTTACTAGAGAGCCAAAAGAAACAGGACAGGTATCTAAATCAGCTTGTTGTTACTAGAACAAAATACTAAAAAAGGAAGGTTTAGTCTGTCTCACTTTGGAGGTTCATCCAAAGTCTGACACTGCATTTTGGTCTGTGTAAGTCAGCACATCATACAAGTTGCATCACATAATGGAGAAAGCTGTTTGCTTCATGGGGGCTGAGAAGTAAAGAGGACGAAGAAGAAGGGTGCCCTAGGGTCCTGATACTATCTTGAAGGGCACACTCATGTATCATCAGAACACTTCCAACTAGGACCTGCTAATGGCATTGTCCAAATGATTCCTCCAGCTAGCTGGGGGGTTGGGGGAAATAGAGGAGAAGTCTTTAATGCATAGGCCTTTGGGGGAGCTATTTATCTAAACCATAGCAACAAATTAGTTCAATAGTCCTGTGGCCTCTCTCCTCCATTTTTCTGAGACTTGGCCTCATTGGAATGTCAGGTTATAGAATGAGGACTAATTGTTTTTGTTTTTGTTTTTTTTTTGGTCCGGTCGTGGGGACTGAACTCTGGGCCTGGATACTGTCCCTCAGCTTTTTCAGCTCAAGGCTAGCGCTCTACCACCTGAGCCACAGCACCACTTCCGGCTTTTTACTTTTTGCTTATGTGGGGCTGAGGAATCAAACCCAGGGCCTCATGCATGCAAGGCAAGCGCTCTACCACTGAGCCACCTTCCCAGCCCCGGACTAATTGTTTTTTAATTTCTTTCAAGAGAGCAAGGTAACCAGTTGTATGATTCACAAAGAATTGTGAAATGTGGGCTTTGTGGCTTTATTTAGTCGGAAGCTGTGGCTATTACTCATTGAAACTGTGATTGAAAAATCAGGTTTGCTTAGCTGATTTACCTAGATTGGAGCTATTTTCTTGACTTTCAAAGACCCTTTTCAGAAATTTGCTTTTATTGTGATGATTAAGATTTTTTACTTGCTTTTGCAAAATTAGGATTGAACACAGGGTCTCAGATTTTGGTAGGCAGGTGCTCCACCTGTTTTTTTTTTTTGGGTCCGGTCGTGGGGCCTGAACTCTGGGCCTGGGTGCTGTCCCTCAGCTCTTCAGCTCAAGGCTAGCGCTCTACCACTTGAGCCACAGCGCCACTTCCGGCTTTTTTCTTTTTGCTTATGTGGTGCTGAGGAATCGAACCCAGGGCCTTGAGCATGCAAGGCAAGCGCTCTACCACTGAGCCACCTTCCCAGCCCAGGTGCTCCACCTTTTGAGCTACTCCTCTAGCCCATTTATTTATTTATTTATTTATTTATTATTTCTGTTTATTTTTGTCGATCATGGGGCGTGAACTCTAGGCCTGGGCACTGTCCCTCAGCTCTTCAGCTCAAGGCTAGCGCTTTACCACTTGAGCCACAGCGCCACTTCCAGCTTTTTCTGCTTAGGTGGTGCTGAGGAATCAAACCCAGGGCCTCATGCATGCTAGGCAAGCACTCTACCACTGAGCTATCTTCCCAGCCCTGCCTTTTTATTTTGTCTTTGAAAATAGAATCTAGATAACTTCATTTGAACTTGAGATCCTGTCTCTTGAGTAGCTAGAGTTACATCTACCATCACCATACCTGGCTAGAAACAAGTTTTCCTAGATAAATTCAGACTTCCTAAGAAGCCATGATGACTAGTGCTGAAATAGAGTTAATTCAAGTAACCATAGTTAATATATAATTAACACCGTCTTTGGAAGAGGAAACTAAAAGAATACTATCTAGGGAGAGGGAGAAAAATGAGGGATGGGGGTAACAAGATCAACAAATGTACTCACTACCTTATGTAACCATAACCCCTCTGTACATCACCTTGACACTAAAATTTTTAAGAAAAGAATACTATCTATAGCCTGTAATCACAGGCTTTTTGTTTTGTTTTTTGGTTCTAGTGAAGGAACTGTTTGTAGGCCTAGGCAACATTCTATAATTGTTCTACATCCCCAAATTGAGTGCTTACACTCAAGAAGATTACAAGGGGCTCTGGTGGCTCACACCTGTAATCCTAGCTACTCAGGGGCATGAGATCTGAGGATCATGATTCAAAGCTCGGGCAGGAAAGTCCTTGAGACTTATCTCCAATAAACCACCAGAAAACTGGAAGGGGTGCTGTGGCTCAAATGGTAGAGAGCTAACCTTGAGCTGAAGAGCTCAGGGACAGCGCCCAGGCTGAGTTCAAGCCCCACAACTGACCCCACCCCACCCCCCCAAAAAAGACTACAATAACAGATATGAGGAAAATAAAGAATGTCAAAGTTGTCTTGTTTTGAAAAGTATTGTTTTCTTCTATTTTTGTTTCTTTTTGTGATTTCTGGGGATGAAGTCCAGATCTAGTGCTTGGTAAGGAAGAAGTCTACCACTGAGCTACATTCCCCATCCTGTTCTTTTTCTTCTCATTTTAAATTGAAGGATGGAGTCCAGGGCTTTGAGCATGCTAGGTAAAACAACTATCACTGAGCTACTACATAACATTATAGGACACCAGAAAAGGTGGGTATAGAGGCAGCAAAATAATCAACCAAATACTCGCATCAAGGTGTTACGGCATGATTTTAAAAAAAAATTTTTTTTATTGTGAAAATACCGTACAGAGGGGTTACATGGGCATAATGCATGATTTATATCTTGAACTATGTAGTTAATACAGTGGCATACAGAAAAGGGATTAGCAGGTCTGAGAGCTAAAACAATAAAAAAGTTTACATTATGGTTTTGTCTTGTGTGGAAGAGAAAGACAAGTAGGTAAATGGGAGGGAGTAAATGTACTTCAGTGAACACTCTTTGGTAAGAGTGATAGATAATAGATCTTAGACATTAGAAACTGAATATGCAAGCTGAGAAATGTTCCTTTAATCTAGTAGATAGCCTTCAGTTAAATTTTTTTTCTTTTAATTTTTATTAGCAAACCAAAAGTTCTTAGTAAAATTTTCAATTAAGTCATAGTTATTTGCTATTTTTATATTTTGATGTATTTTCTTTTTTCTCTTTCAGAAGAATGGTTGAGACCAGTGATGAGAAAAGATAAGCAGGTATTAGTGCACTGGGGTTTTTACCCAGACAGGTAATTTTTTTAATATAATTTATTGGTTTAATTGTACATATTTGTGGTATATGATATGATAATTCAATATATACCTAAAGTATGTAATGGTGAAAATTGAGTTAGCCTATTTATAAAGATTGTTTTGATTTATGTAGTAAATGTATGTACTTACGAGGTACATTGCCATATTTTAATGCATATGGATAGAATCTACTGATCAAAACAGAGTAATTTTAATGTTTCTGTTCTGTTTGTACGCGGAGCTTTTGAGCTCCTCTCTTCAGACAGTAAACATTGGTACAGGTAGTTATTGTACAAAGATTTATGTCACAGCAAGTGTATAGTTTCATTTTCTAAATAGCATTATCTTTGTAGATTAGTATTGTTTATGGAAGGTTTTTTTTTTTCTTTTTGGTCCATTGTGGGGCTTGAACTCAGGGCCTGGGTGCTGTCCCTGAGCTCTTCACGTTCACAGCTAGTGCTTTACCATTTTGAGCACAGCACCACTTCTGGATTTTCTGGTGATTAATTGGAGCTAAGAATCAAACAGACTTTGCTTCCCCAGCTGGCTTTGACCTGAGATCCTCAGATCTCAGCCTCTTGAGTAGTTAGGATTGTAAGCATGAGCCACCAGCACCTAGCTTTATTATGATTTTTATTTGGATTTTGAAACAGGATCTTGTTATGTAGCCTTAGCTTGCTGTGAACAACCACATTTTCCTTGAACTCAAGATCTTAGCTTTCTGCTTCAACTTCACTAATGGTGGAGTTACAGAGGGGTACCATCATGCCCCACTGACATTTAACCATAAAATGAATAATAAGTTCATACATGTTTCTTAAATCAAAGGACCTTTCTTTCTTTTCTTTCTTTTTTGTCGGTCGTGGGTCTTGAACTCTGGGCCTGGGCACTGTCCTTCTGCTCTTCAGCTCAAGCGAGCGCTCTACCACTTGAGCCACAGTGCCACTTCCAGTTTTCTAGTGCTTTATTGGAGATAAGAGTCTCTCGGAGTTTCCTGGCTTTGAACCGTGATCCTCAGATCTCAGCCTCCTGAGTAGCTAGGATTACAGGCATAAGCCACCAGCACCCGGCTTTTTTATTTCTTTTCTTTCTTTTTTTGGGGGGGAAGGGGAGGTCTGGTCATGGGGCCTGAACTCTGGGCCTGGGCGCTGTCCCTCAGCTCTTCAGCTCAAGGTTAGCGCTCTACCACTTGAGCCACAGTACCACTTTCAGCTTTTTTCTTTTTGCTTATATGGTGCTGAGGAATTGAACCCAGGGCCTCATGCATGCAAGGCAAGTGCTCACTGAGCCACCTTCCCAGCCCTTTTCTTTCTTTTTTTTTTTTTTTTTTTTTTGGGTTGGTCATGGGGCTTGAACTCTGGGCCTGGGCACTGTCCCTCAGTTTAGCTCAAGTTGACCGCTCTACCATTTGAGCCACAGCGCCACTTCTGGTTTTTTGGTAGTTTATTGAAGATAAGAGTCTCACGGACTTTACTGCCTGCTCTAGCCTTGAACCTCAATCCTCAGATCTCAGCCTACTGAGTAGCTAGGATTACAGGTGTGAGCCATCCATGCCCAGCTGTTCTTTCTTTCTTTTTTTCTTTCCTTTTCTTTTCTTTTCTTTTTTTTTTTTTTGGCCAGTACTGGGGTTTGAATTCTGAATTGGACCTTGTGTGTGCTTGGCTTGCTTCTCAGCTACCAACTACCACTTTAGCCACACTTTCAGCCTCTGGCTTTTTGCTGGTTATTGTGGAGATAGAGTCTTGTGGATTTTTGTGTCCTTGCTAACTTTGAATTGTAATGTTCCAAAGCTTCCTGGGTAGCAAGGATAATAAGAAGTTCTAATGGTCTTAAAAAAATCATTAATCATAATATTGTCAGTCCTCAGAAGAGTAATTTCTTAATACCAGATACCTGATAGTAGTTGCTATATAATTTTTATACTGTTTTATTGATGTTTGATAGATATGAGATGTTTGCTTGAATTAAAAATCAGATACAATTTATTATGTTGTAATTTTTCTGTGTGTATGTTTGCCAGTGCTGAGGTTTGAACTCAGGCCCTGGGCACTGGGTTCTTGCTTGTTTTGCCTTGCTTTGCTTTTCTTCTTTTGGTGGTGGTTAATTGGAGAAAAGAGTTTCCCACTTTTCTGACCAGACTGTCTTTTGATTATGACTCAGATCTCAGCCTTCTGAATAGCTCGGATTACAGTGTCAGTCTTACCTCCTTTTCCTCCTTCCCTTCCCTACTGGAGTTTGAATTGAGGAGCTCATACTTTTTCAGCTTGGTTGCTCAGTTGGTACTGTGTCACTTGAGCCATTCTTCCAGCCCCAGTTTTTGCTGGCTAATTTAGAGATAGAGCCTTAGACTTTTCTGCCCAGGTTGACCTTGGAACTGTGAGGATCTCACCTTGAGTTGCTTTGATTATAGGCCTGAGCCTCAGGAGTCTGGCTGCTAATTGTATTTCTAAAATACATTATTTGGTAATACATTTTGTCTAATGAATGGACTTTGTCTAATGAATAAACTGAAGCTAATTTGATTTTTTTTTTTCCACTTACTCTATAGCTATGATACTTGGGTCCATAGTAGTGATGTTGATGCTGAAATTGAAGAGCCACCAATTCCAGAAAAACCCTGGAAGGTACATGGATTTTTCTTCCAATCAGGACAGCTAGATCCTGCCTGTCCAGCATTCTCTGCTTCTTTCCTCCTGCTGCCTCCCAGTCACTTCTTAATTGATTCTGGCTTTTTTCACTACAGAATCTAATCTCCTCTACATGGTTCTCACTCATGGAATAAAAATAACAGATGCCTCTAGTCCATTTTGTCCCCCCACCCCCTGCAATACTATCTTCTTTACCAATGGAAGATCAAAAGTAAAGATTAGAAAAAGTAGGTGGTGCCTGTGACACACAGCTATAATCTAGCTACTCAGGAGGCTGAGATCTGAAGATCACAATTCAAAGCCAGCCAGGCAGTAAAGTCTCTGAGAATCTTATCTCCAGTAAACTACTCAGAAAAAGCAAGAAGTGGTGCTGTTACTCAAATGGTAGATCACTAGCACAAAGAGACTCAGAGACAGTACCTAGGTCCTGAGTTCAAGCCCCAGGACCAGCAAAAATAAAATTAGAAAAGGTTAAATTGTGGCGAAGGTATAATTCCTAGTAGATGTTTTACATCTGTTTTATTTAATCTGCCTTTGAGAATTAGCTGCTTTTCCTTTAGAATACTAATTTAAAAGCTTGTGTAATTTTAATACATCCATGTTCCTTCTTTGATGTGATTTAGGTACATGTAAAATGGATTTTGGATACTGATATTTTCAATGAATGGATGAATGAGGAGGATTATGAAGTAGATGAAAACAGGAAACCAGTGAGCTTTCGTCAGCGAATTTCAACAAAAAATGAAGAGGTATTCCATTTTTTAACCACTAAGAGTTTTTCCTTTCTAGTCCTAAATGTCTTTGTCTTCATTGATGAATTGTGTGTATCAGCTACCATTACATGTAAAAGTCACTATAATCATCTCAAAGGGATATTGAGATTACCTGGTCTATGCAATATGGAATAGTACAGCTGATTTTCTCCTAGGTCTAGTTTAAATTTTGTATCTTACCATAACTTAACTGATGGATTATCTTGCAGTTTGGTGAGTACTTTGGTGTGGGCACTGGACATTTAATATCCTTTTTTTTTCTTTTTTTAAACTGATCCTGGTTTTTGAACTCAGGGCCTGGAGTCTGTCCTTGGGCTTTTTTGCTCAAGGCTAATGCTGCAACTCTTTGAGCTACAATTCCACTTAAGGTTTTTAAGGTCCTTAATTGGAGGTGTCTCATGTCCTGTCCTCTCTATCCCTGAGCTGGCTTTGAACCACAATACTCAGATCTCAGCCTCCTGAGTGGCTAGGATGAGGATGACAGCTGCTAGCACCCATCTCACCTTTTTTTTTTTTGGTTGGTTGTGGGGTTTGAACTCTGCTCTTCAGTTCAAGGCGAGCACTCTACCACTTGAGCCACAGCGCCACTTCCCTTAATAGCCTTTAAAGGTTAAATATTTTATGTAAAAAAATTTAAGTACTTAAATGTTTACCTATGTCCTGTGATTACTTATAAGTCCAAACTCATGTGTAAGTCTGTCATTAGAAGTCTTAAGATCAAGAAGAAAGGCTCCTTGTTGTTACTGTTGGATTTATGCCATTGTAAATAAGAGACTAGTAATTTTAAAGTCATTTTCATTGGGTGCATCTGAACTCTTTTTTTCTTTCTCTTTTAACTCTTGTGGGGCTTGAACTTAGTGCCCAGACACTGTCCCTGAGCTTTTTCTCTCAAGGCTAATGCTCTACCACATTCAACCACAGCACCATTTCTGGTTTTCTGGTGGTCAATTGGAGATAATAGTCTCATGGACTTTCTTGTCCAGGCCAGCTTTGAACTGTGATCCTCCTCAGGGTCACAGCCTTCTGAGTAGCGAAGATTATAGGCAGAAGCCACCAATGTCTTTTTGTATTTTCTTTCATACATATATACACAGTGCTTTAAAAAACTGGGTCTTGGGCCTGTTGCCAGTGGCTCACACCTGTCATCCTAGCTACTCAGGAGGCTGAGATCTGAGTGAAGATCACAGTTCAAAGCCAGCCCAGTCAAGAAAGCCCATGAGACTCTTACCTCCAATTAACCACCAGAAAACCAGAAGTGGCGCTGTAGATCAAGTGATAGAGTGCTAGTCTTGAGCTGAAGAGCTGAGGGACAAAGCTCCATGAATGCTTCAAATTTTCCCCAGATCACCTCAAATCTAAGATATTTTTGCTTTACCTTTTCTAGTGTGATTTCAGGTGTGTGTTACCATGTTTGGCTGAGACTTTCATTCTTTTTAAACCATTAACGTATAAAGTAAAACCTTTTCATGTTTTTCTTTTTTTGTTTTTCCTTTGTTAGTCATGGGGCTTGAACATAGGGTCTAGGCTCTGTCCCTAAGCTCTGTCACTCAAGGCTAGTGCTCTACCACTTTGAGCCACAGCGCCACTTCTGTATTTTGAGTGGTTGATTATCTTTTTTGGCCTATACTGGAGCTTGAACTCAGGGCCTGTGTTCTGTTCCTGAGCCTCTTGGTGCTCAAGGCTAGCGTTCTACCACTTGAGCCATAGTGCTATTTCTGGCTCTTTTTTTTTTTTTTTTTTTTTTTTGGTAGCTTATTGGAGATAAGAGTCTCAGGGGACTGCTCTGCCCAAACTGCAATCCTCAGATGTCAGCCTCCTGAGTAGCTATGATTACAGGCTTGAGCCACTGGCTACTGGTCTTTTTAGCTTATCTTGATCCAGGAATTTGACTTAATTTCAAATATATATATATATATTTATTTATTTATATAGTCAGTGTAGGTGGCTATGCTTGTAATCGTAGTTACTCAGGAGGCTGACATCTGAGAATTGTGACTTAAAACCAACCTGGGCAGAAAAGTCCCCATGAAACTCTTATCTCCAATTAACCAGTTTAAAAAAAAAAAAAGTGGAGCTATGGCTCAAAGTAGTAGAATGCTATCCTTGAACAAAATAAAGAGCTCAGGGGCATAGCCCAGTCCAGTTCAAGCCCTACAACTGATCAAAAAATACCTTCTTTGGCAAATAGATAGGTTTACATATTTACTCTTTTTTTTTTTTTTGGTCGGTCGTGGGGCTTGAACTCTGGGCCTGGGCGCTGTCCCTGAGCTCTTCAGCTCAAGGCGAGCGCTCTACCACTTGAGCTACAGCGCCACTTCCGGTTTTCTGGTGGTTTATTGGAGATAGGAGTCTCGCGGTCTTTCCTGCCCGGGTTGGCTTTGAACCGCGATCCTCAGATCTCAGCCTCCTGAGTAGCTAGGATTACAGGCGTGAGCCACCAGCGCCCGGCTTACATATTTACTCTTAATACTTCGCTTTCTCCTTATTTTTTATTTCCTTTGTTCTCATCCTGGGAGTTAAACCTGGCGTCTTATGCATTAAAAATCTTCTACCACCAGTTGCTGGCGGCTCCCACCTGTAATATAGTTTCTCGGGAGGCTGAGATCTGAGGATCGCGGTTCAAAACCAGCCCGGGCAGGAAAAATCTGTGAGATTCTTACCACCAGTTAACCACAAAAAGCTGACAGTGGAGCTATAGTCCAAGTGGTAGAATGCTAGCCTTGAGCACAAATGCTCAGGTTCAGGTTCAGTACCCCAGGGCCTGAGTTCAAACCCAAGGACAAGCACACACACCAAAAATTTCTTCTACCACTGAGCACATTCTTAGCCCAGAGTACTTTATATTGCAGAACACTTTCACAGGGTCATTTTCATATCTTTTCATTTCACTCATTCATTCGCATTGTTTTGTATTTGTAGTTACTATATGAACAGGAAGGCAGAGTTTGGAAGTGTTCATCATAAAGTGTTGCATTGTGGGATTTTTTTCCTTGATCGTTCCATTGAGAGATATGAAAGGGGGCTGGTAGCAGTAGCCTTGGATGTTGCTATATCTACTATGGAACCTTAATTTTGGACAGAAGACTATAAAAACTGAGGAATCACCAAAGCTGATACTTATTTTCATTTACTTCTTCCTAGCCAGTCAGAAGTCCAGAAAGGAGAGATAGAAAAGCATCAGCTAATGCAAGAAAGAGGAAACATTCCCCTTCACCACCACCTCCCACACCTGCAGAATCACGAAAGAAGAGTGGAAAGAAAGGGTAAGAACTGCAACATGATTTTAAAATGCAATTAATAAACTTTAGAGGACGTCCCAGATGTGTACAATTGATATTGGAAGTTTGCTGAAAGTAAGTCCTACTTTGAACTCTTTGGAAGACTTTTGGGCTGTTAGCTTATTATGGGCTGTTTTCTTATTGGCATCTTGTTATATTTATACAAAAGCACCTTCTATACAGTCATTTTTCTGTATGCAAATGTCTTGAGAAATGGGCCTGGGCAAAATGTAAGGATTCATATATACCATAGTTAATGTCTTTTTCTCTGATTTGATTAACTTTCTCATTTGTATCAAATGAACTCAGAAGACAGGAACTGTCTAAGCACAGAATGGAAGAATTATTTTTTCTGCTAAATATGTTGTTATAGGAATTAAATGAGATTTTCAAAGCTTTGAACAAGCAGGAAACCGGTGACTCACACCCATAATCCAAGCTGCTCAGGAGGCTGAGGTCTGAGTATTGAGGTTCAAAGCTAGCCTACTCAGGAAAGTCCATGAGACTCTTTTTGTTGTTGTTGTTGTGGTTGTTGTTGGTCATGGAAGTGATGCTGTGGCTCATTGGTAGAGCACTAGACTTGAATTCAAAGAGGGTTATGGACAGTGCTCAGGCCTGACTTCAAGCCCATGACTGACCAAAAAAAAAAAGCCTTTGAACAATGCCTAGTCTGAAGTATATATTTAATAAATGACATATTTAAAATTATTATAGAGGGGCTGGGAAGGTGGCTCAGTGATAGAGTGCTTGCCTTGCATGCATGAGGCCCTGGGTTTGATTCCTTAGCACCACATAAGCAGAAAAGAGCCAGAAGTGGCGCTGTGGCTCAAGTGGTAGAGCCCTTGCCTTAAGCTGAAGAGCTAAGGGACAGGGCCCAGGCCCAGAGTTCAGGCCCACGACCGGACCCCCCAAAAAAAATATTATAGATACATGATTTTGCAAAGCTTCTGGTTTTGTCTTAGAAAATGGTAATGCAAACATTATTTTTCTAAATGTGTATATTTTTTAATATAAAGAGCTAGAGCTACTTTTGTGATTTTTTATTTATTTATTTATTTTTCCTGGTCCTGGGGCTTAAACTTAGGGCCTGGGTGCTGTCCCTGGGCTTCTTTTACTCAAAGGTAGCACTGTACCACTTCAGCCAAACCTCTACTTCCTTTTTTTTTCTTTTAATTGATTAGATGAGAGTCTCATAGACTATCTTACTTTGGGCCGGCTTCTAGCCATGATCTGCAGATCTCAACTTCCTTAGTAGCTAGGATTGCAGATGTGAGTTACTATTGCCCAGTGACTATTTCTTATGTAAGTGGTTATAGTGTGAGAGAGAAGACAACTTTTTTTTTTTTTTTTTTTTTTTTTTTTTAGTCGTGGGGCTTGAACTCTGGGCCTGGACGCTGTCCCTCAGCTCTTCAGCTCAAGGCTAGCACTCTACCACTTGAGCCACAGTGCCACTCCCAGCTTTTTCTGCTTATGTGGTGCTGAGGACTTGAACCCAGGGCCATATGCATGCAAGGCAAGCGCTCTACCACTGAGCCACCTTCCCAGCCCAGAAGCTGCTATATTTGTTTTTCCACCCCCTCCCACCTCCTGAGGGTGGGGGGGGGTGTTGAACACAGAGCTTCATGCTCACTGGGCTTACTTGTTCATGGATGGTATTCAGCCACTTAAGCCATGAGTCTAGCCTGTGTCTTTGTCTTTACTGATTCATTGGAAATGGAGTCTTAAAGACTTGGAACCTTGAGTCTTAGATCTCCTGAGTAGCTAATTCAGGTGTGAGCCACTGGTTTGATGCAGCAGGTGTTTTGTTATATATACTAATTTAAGCTTCCTTTAGGACACTGTCAGCACTTTGAATAGCAGGATTTCTTTGCCTCTTTCTTTCTTTCTTTTTTTTTTGGGGGGGGGGTCCGGTCGTGGGGCCTGAACTCTGGGCCTGGGCGCTGTCCCTTAGCTCTTCAGCTCAAGGCTAGCGCTCTACCACTTGAGCCACAGCTCCACTTCCGGCCTTTTTCTTTTTGCTTATGTGGTGCTGAGGAATGGAACCCAGGGCCTCATGCATGCAAGGCAAGCGCTCTACCACTGAGCCACTTTCCCAGCCTGCCTGTTTCTTATACTGATAACTTCACTTTAATTTTTAAATTTCATTTTAATTTTTGATTACATGTAATTTGAGAATTGTGTATGATTTGATTTGTTTCTAATTGTCTTTAGAAATGATTTCTAAGCATAATTTCTATGAATAATTTAGATATTCAAAAACAGTTTGCTCTAATAACTGTAATTGATCTTGCTTATATTTTTTTCTTGCTTATATTTTATGTACCTGTATGTTTTAGGCAAGCTAATCTTTACGGGAAGCGCAGAAGTCAAAAGGAGGAAGATGAGCAGGAAGATCTTACCAAGGATATGGAGGATCCAACTCCCGTACCTAATATAGAGGAAGTGGTACTCCCCAAAAATGGTTTGTATTCTTCTGTATCAGAACGGGTGCTAGATATAATTTTCTCCTGCAGTGATTAAGCTTTTCCTGTAGGTTCATACTTCTCAATTTTAAAATCTGAATGGATTTCTTCTTTTAAAATTAGCTTTTAATATTGCCATTCTTAAAGTAATTGGCTATTTCTTTATTGAAAAATCCATTGAGATTAAATAAGTTACCTACATCTAGAAATGCTTTCAAATTAATGAGTGTTGTAGTGTCAACAGAATTAATAATTCATATGGAAATCTTTAAAACTATATTATACCTATTTAAGTTGCTAGATAATGGTTTATGTGGATACAAACTTGAAAGTATTGAATTTTATAGACCATACCTAACATATAAATAGTTGGCTAATTTCTGGCTTACTATTCTGTATATTGAAGCACAAAGTATGTTTAAATATTTATGAACTTAAAAAAATGAGCTTTGATTGTATGTATCCGTGGTGAACCTGTGATAAAATTTTCAAAAAGGCCCAGCACAATGCAAAGTAAAGACATATGACAGGAATTGATTAATTTATTCTTTACGACCATCCTCCAGTGCATAAATAAGAGACATGTATGTCAGATAAAGACTTGTAGAGACTTTTCTTGTTCTGGGGCTTAAACTTTGGGTTAGGGTCGTATCCCTGAGGCTTTTTTCCCCCCAAGACCTGGGGCTTGAACTCAGGGTCTAGATACTGTTTCTGAGTTTCTTTGCTCAAGGCTAGCACTCTACCACTTGAGTCACAGGGCCACTTTTAGCTTTTTCTGTTAGTGTGGTACTGAGGAATAAAACCCAGGGCTTCATGCATGCTAGGCAAGCACTCTACCACTAAACTACTTTCCCAACCCTATCCTTGAGTTTTTATGCTCAGGGCCACCACTTCAGATACAGTTACACTTTGGTCTTTTTGTCGTTAATTGAAGACAAGAATCTCAGTGATGGGGCTGGAAGGTGGCTCAGTGATAGAGTGCTTGCCTTGCATGCATAAGGCCCTGGGTTCAATTCCTCAGCACCACATAAGCAGAAAAAGCCAGGGGTGGCACTATAACTCAAGTGATAGAGCACTCGCCTTGAACTGAAGAGCTGAGGGACAGCACCTAGGCCCAGAGTTCACGCCCCATGGCCAACAAAAACAAAAAAGAATCTCACTGACTTTCCAGTGCATGATCCTTCTGTCTCAGGCTTCTGAGTAGCTAGTATTACAGGCATGGGCCATTGACGCTCAGCTTCAAATAGACCTTTATAGGTCGTAGAGTTTAGTCAGCCTTTATGTGTTTACCAGTCTGGCACTTGAACTGGGGTCGTCTGTTCCTGAGGTTTTGTGCCCCTGGCTAATGTTCTGCCACCAACAGCATAGAAATTAGAACAAAAAAATTAATATATATATTTTTTTAAAGACAAGGGACTGACTGAACAGGTTTGTTAATATTTTGCAACTTGAAAAGTTAATTATAGAATCTAGTCTGTTAAGTGCTAATTTTTACAGTTGAGCCTGTGGTATTATACATGAAGGTAAGTAGTAAGTTATGTAGTAGTTTCATGTTCTATTTTATAAAAACAGGACAGTTTTTCCTCTTAACCTTTCCTTTTTTTGTTTGTTTGTGTAATTTCTAGTAAACCCAAAGAAAGATAGTGAAAATACACCTGTTAAAGGAGGAACTGTAGCAGATCTAGGTAAGCCTATCAAATACAGTTTTCTCTTTTCCTCCCTCCTCTTTTTGAAAGTTCTATAGGTTGAACTCAGGGCTTTGAGTTTGCTGCACAATTACTCTACTGCCTAAACTGTGACTCCATCCTTTTTCCTTTACAAAGAAATGTTATTTTAAGCTGGGTGCCAGTGGCTCACACTTGTAATTCAAGCTTCTCTGGAAGCTGAGATCTGAGGATCACTGTTCAAAGCCAGTCTGGCTAGAAAGTCTGTGAAACTCCGATCTCCAGTTAATCACCAGAAAATGGAAAATGGTGCTGTGGCTTAAAGTTGGTAAAGCACTAGCCTGGTTTGAAAAAGCTTAGGAACAGTGCCTAACCCCTGTGTTCAAGACTTACAACCAACAAAAACAAAAACAATTATTGCTTTTAAGGTTACTGGGTTAACCAACATCAAATGTTTACTGGTTTCGATATTAACCAAGTTTATTTTTGGTTGGCTGTGGGGCTTGAATTCTGGGTCTGGGTGCTATCCCCCAGCTCTTCAGCTCAAGGTGTGCACCACTTGATCCAAGTGCGGCTTCTAGTTTTCTGGTGATTAATTGGAGATAAAAGTCTCACAGACTTTCCTGCCTGGGCTGGCTTTGAACTGTGATCCTCAGATCTCAGCCTCCTGAGTAGCTGGGATGACAGGCGTGAACCACCAGTGCCTGGGGGTAACCAAGTTGATTTTTTTTTTTCATTTTCCATGATCTTAATTCAGAGCATACACTTCCAGAAGTTAGCAAAGCAGTAATGTTTCTCTTTTAAAATTTTTTGGTATTTTTAGTGTATATTATACCTGTACAAGATGGGTTACATTGTGACATTGTAAACAATGTAAACCATAACCTAATCAACCTCACACTCTCCTTCACTGCCAGTGCTTTATATCATTGCACTGTATCCATCTCTCAGTTTCCTAAGTCCCCAAGCCCATACCTAATGGCTTCTATCCCCAGCTTCAGTTATTAATTTTCTTCTGTGTATCACCAAGTACTTTTTTGCTTTTCTTATTTAAAAATGTTTTTAAAAATTCATTGTTCATTCACTGGTGTTTCAAATAAAGTATTCTTTGTTGGGATTATTTGTTGAGAAAATAAGTAGATTAAAGAATGACTTTCCCATGATCTTCATGAAAATTTGTCTGTGCTCATCACTACCAAAGGTCATACTGCTAATAAAAAGTAAATATTTTAAGCACTTAATAAATTATCTTTGTGCTATTACTTTAGACCCTCTTTGAGTATAGGCAGTTTTATTTTTCACTATTAAAATCAACTGGCTCGTTTATGTTTTTGGTTATGGTTTTGTTTTTTGTCGATTGTGGGGCTTGAACTCTGGGCCTGGTCCCTGTCCTTGAGCTCTTCAACTCAGGGTTAACACTCTATCACTTGAGCCACAGTGCCACTTCTGGTTTTTTTCTGCTTATGTCGTGCTGAGGGGCCTCATGCATGTGAGGCAAGCACTCTACCACTGAGCCAGCTTCCCAGCCCCTCATTTAATTTTTTTCATGGGTTTGGCTCTGTTATTTTGTGACCCTATCCCTCTGAAGGTATTAACTTTTTTTGTTTGTTTGTTTACCAATCCTGTGGCTTGAACTCTTGGCCCTGGGCGCTGTCCCTGGGCTCCTTTTGCACAAGGCTAGCACTCTACCACTTTGAGCCCTAGCACCATTTCCAGGTTTTACTTTGATTAATTGGAGATAAGAGTCTCATGGACTTCGCTGCCCAGGCTAGCTCAACCTCCCAAGTAGCTAGGATTATAGGCATGGCTTGAACTCCACAGTCCCCTTTTGTTCATGAACCTCTACTTTTGGGATTACAAAGCTACGGTGCCTGGCTCTTGCATTAACTCTTACTTAAGTTTTGTAGGAATTTATAATGTCGTTTCCCCACTCCCCACTTTCCTCATTTACTTCCTCTGGAACTGAAAATTTACTTTGTCTCATCATTCCTTAGAAGACAAAGAGATTTCATCCTATCCCTTCCACCATCCTTTCCATCCCCCTCTATGATATTATCTCAACTAGCGATTTTAAGTTTATTCATTTGTTGGAAATTTTGTGTTAGCTCTGCTTTGTGTTTCTACCATATGTACCTTTGAGGAAAAATACAGTTTAGTAAAGTGCTTTAAAATGGCCTCTTTCAGCCACACACTGGTGGCTTACCCACCAGTTAGCCACCAGAAAACAAAGTAGCACTATGGCTCAAGATGGTAGATTACTAGTCTTAAGCAAAAGAACTCAGCAACAGCTCCCAGAACCCAAGTTCAAGACCCTGACCGGACAAAAAAAAAATTATGTCTTTCAATGCTTTCTTTATGTCCATTTCCATTTCTATTTTTTGGACCATAAAGATTTGATAAAATTCAGGTAGCATTTTCCTGTTTTAAAAATAATATTTTTTCATCTGGGCACTGGTGGCACACGTCTGTCATCCTAGCTACCCAGGAGGCTGAGATCTAGGATCATGATTCAAAGCCAGCTTGGGCAGGGAAGTCCATGAGACTCCTATATCCAATAAACTACCAGAAAACTGGAAGTGGCACTATGGCTCAAGTGGTAGAGACTTGCCTTGAGCTGAAGAACTGAGGGCGAGCACCCAGGCTCAGAGTTCAAGCCCTACAACCAACAAAAAAATGATAGTATCTTGCCCATGTAATTGTAACCCCTCTGTATGGTATTTTCATAATTATAATAATAATAGTCTATTTTGATTTTACAGATGAGCAGGATGAAGAAGCAATTACGACAGGAGGAAAGGTAAATGCTTAGAAGTCGTATGTTGCTACTAGGGCTTCAATTCAGTGCCTGGGCACTGTCCCTTAGATTTTTTCCTTAAGTCTTTTCCTTAAGACAGTGCCCAAGCCCAGAGTACAGGCCCCACAACCAACAAAAAAATAAAGAATACATACAAAGAATACCAAAGTCCATGCCAACCATAGTGGTTACTTCTCTAATCTCAGCTACAAAGTAGTATGAAGCTGGTCCTGCATACAAACCTAAGCCCCTGTCTGAGAAAACCAAAGTTGGCTAGGAGTACTTAGTAGAGTGTTTGTAAACACTTTGCAGCAAGTTCCGTCTCTAGTACCACCCAAAACTTACCAAAATACTGATATCCTAAGAATATATTTTGCCAGTTTCCATGATTTAAAGATTGAATTTTATCACCAGCATCAACATTTAATTAACAATTGAATTCCCTAGTTTCTTGATTCTCATGGTGGTACTTAGGATTAGAATTAAATTCTGAGCCTCAACCTTGTTATCTAGAGACTCTCCCACTTGAGCTATGCCTCCAGTCTTCTTAGCTTTCTTTCTTTCTTTTTTTGGGGAGAGGGGGCCTGGGCGCTGTCCCTCAGCTCAAGGCTAGCGCTCTACCACTTGAGCCACAGCGCCACTTCGGCTTTTTTCTTTTTGCTTATGTGGTGCTGAGGAATCAAACCCAGGGCCTCATCCATGCAAGGCAAGTGCTCTACCACTGAGCCACCTTCCCAGCCCTCTTTTTTTTTTCCCCATACATAGGATCTCACATTTTGTTAACATGTTGCCTGGGACTGAGCTCCTCTTAATTTCGGCTTCTCAAGTAGCTAGGACAATAAATGTGGACCAGCTCTGCCACTTACTTGATTAGATGGCGCGGGAGGGGTGTCTCACTTTGCCTTGGCTGGCCTCAAACCATGATCCTTCTGAATAGCAAGGTAATAAGCTTGAAGCACAGATGTATAGTCTCATCTTCTGTGTGTGTGTTTCTTAACTCAGTGTTAAACTGGGCCTTGTATATTGCAGGTTTGTATTTTTAGTCAAAATGCCAGTTTTTAGTTATTCATTTATTTGTTGGTCGTGGAGCTTGAATTAAGAGTCTCACAGGAACTTTTCTGTTCAGGCTAGTTTCAAACTATGATCCTTAGATTCAGCCTCCTGTGTAGCTAGGTTATAGATGTGAGCCACTGGTACCTGGCTTATATAATACTAATTCTTTTTGTTTTACTTAATTTCAGCTTTCTGGACAGAACTTTCTGTAGACCTCAGTCCTCATAACTCTGCCTCTCCTGTAGCCAGGATTGCTAGGCATATACCTACATGTCTAGTAAGAAATCTTAATTTTGTGGGGAGTAGTGGTAGTGTTGGAAGTCAGAGCCTTGAATTTGCTATGTAAATGCCCTACCTCTTGAGCCTCATCCCCAGTCTTTAAAATACTATTTTAACATAATGATTTTCATAGTTCTAGCATCATTAGACATACTGTGTCTTCAATTGAAAGAATTTCTTACACTTGCACATATCAAATTAAAACCAGTTAATTTTTAAATAGTAATTGGTATTGTAGCTGTTGCGGGTATTTGTAGCTGTTGTGAGGGGGATTTATATTGTGTGTATACATGATAAATAATGAGAGACTTTTTAGTAATGTATTATAAGATATTTGGTCTTGTTTTCTCTAAAAATTTAAGTATTATTAAATCCCCCCCAAAAACAAGAGACAAGAATTAAAGGAAAGTTAAGAGATGTATGAATCATTATTTGCTGTTATTATTAGGGGGTTGTGAAGAATAACTATGATCATACATAGGCTGTTAGAAAGAAAGATGGTCTAGATATGCTCTGTTAGTATCCTTGACCACCTTGTAAGTAATAATCAGAGCTGGGCACTAGTGGCTTACACCTGTAATACTGGCTTCTTGGGAGACTGAGATATGAGGATCACAGTTCAAAGCCAATTCAGGCAGGAAAGTCCATGAGACTCATCTCCAGATTAACAAGCAAAAAGCAGGAAATGGAGTTGTGGTTCAAGTGGTAGAGTATTAGCCTTCAGCAAAAAAAAAGCTTAGGGACAGCACCCAAGGCCCTGGGTTCAAGCCCCAGGACCTGCACACACAAAAAAAAAGAAATCAGAATTAGCAATTTGATCGTGACCTAGGATTAAGTAAAACTGCTCCTCCAATCAGACAAGCTATTGTGGAAGCCAAGATGGGCAATGAAAGTTGTCCTTGAAATCAGATCCATTGTCTTCATTTGTATTTGACCTACTATGAGAAGTCTGGTGTATTTTTGTTTTTCTCTCTTTCTGACATGGACTTTTTTTTTCAATAGGAAGATGAAGATCCTAGCAAAGGTGATCAGAGCCGGTCAGTTGACTCTGGTGAAGATAATGTAACAGAACAGACCAATCACATTATCATTCCCAGCTATGCATCCTGGTTTGATTATAACTGGTGAGTGGGTCAATTCATCTGTAAGTGTGGTAGATCTTAACCATCAAATCAGGTTCTGTCAGAAAACAGTTAAACTAGATGAAGGAAAACAAAGTGATCATCTTTGCAAAATGTTTTATAGAATAATTTAAGGATAAAAGTGGTTGTAATTTAGGATTGTAAAATTTTGTAAGTTTTAACTTAAATGATACTTTTTTTAGCTTCATGGCAATTTGGTTACATTCTTTGATTACAAAGGACGCATCCAGTATAATTAATTTTGAATAATAGTTGTTGGATTTATCACTTTTACTTTTAAAGTTGAACAAAGAATAGCTCAAATTTTAAGATTTTTCTCTTTCAAAGAAGTTTCTCAATCTTCTTTTTTTCTTTCCCTTTTAGTATTCATGTGATTGAACGGCGTGCACTTCCTGAGTTTTTCAATGGAAAAAACAAATCAAAGACTCCAGAAATGTGAGCTTTATATTTTAGAAAACTTGTCTGTGTTTTCATGCCAAGAAGTGTTAAATGATACTTCTCAGTTTGCTATTGCTGATGTTTGGAAGTTAGCAAATACCTTATTCCATTCAGAACATTGTCCATATCTCATTTTCACAGCATCCCTTACTATAGAAGAAATTAGTGCCAGGCACCAGAATACCATGCCTATAATCCTAGCTACTTAGGAGGCTGAGATCTGAGGATCCCATTTGAAAGCCAGCCTGAGCAGACAAGTCCATGAGAATTTAATCTCCAATTAGCCAGCAAAAAGAAAGCTGGGAGTAGAGCTATGGCTCAAGTGGTAGATTGCTGTCCTTGAGCACAAAAGCTCAAGAGACAGTGCCCAGGTCCAGAGTGGAAGTCCCAGGACTGGCAAAAAAAATAAAACTACAAAGTAAATTAGCATATTTTTGAAAAACTTACTATATCCACATCCATTCTTTCATTTAAAGATAGAATTCAGCAAAAGGTATTTAGTTCAGTTTTCTCGTATGCATGTGTAATAATCCTGTAGAATGTGGAATGTCCATTTATCTTCCTGATTAATGGTTACAGTGATGCAGCTGCATGTGAATTGAGGTTAATTGCATAAATCATGGTTATGCTTGTGCATTGGGAATAAGAAAAACTTAACTGAAAGGAGGAGGTTTACCAGGAAGTATTTTTTTTTTTTTGTCGGTTGTGGGGCTTGAACTCTGGGCCTGGGCGCTGTCCCTCAGCTCTTCAGCTCAAGGCGAGCGCTCTACCACTTGAGCTACAGCGCCACTTCCGGTTTTCTGGTGGTTTATTGGAGATAGGAGTCTCACGGTCTCTCCTGCCCTCCTGCCCGGGCTGGCTTTGAACCGCGATCCTCAGATCTCAGCCTCCTGTGTAGCTAGGATTACAGGCGTGAGCCACCAGCGCCCGGCTCAGGAAGTATTTTTGTGTTTAACTGTGACCTATCAGCATGCTCTTCTATAGTCCATGGATTTAAGTGGATATTTAAAGGCTTTTACATGTAGAAGATAATTTCAGCCTTCCATTGGAATGCCTTTGAGATTCAGAGAAATCAAGAATGACAGATTTGACATAAGAAGCCATGATAGATTTTGCACTTGTTCAGACATGATGTGTTCTTCCAGCTTGTTTGCCTGTCATATTTGTGACTGTTGTATTTTGCTAATTTTCTTCTTAAAAACAAATCTTGTATTTTAGTCAGTTTCACTTTTTAAGTGCATCTTTCAGTCTTAAGTATTTTCTAGGCTTATTTCTGTATCCTTTTTGGGGCAGTGTACTCTCTTTCTACTCAGCTGTAGCTCCCCTCAGGCTGCCGTACTTGCCATTTGTGTGCCAACTTATTAAGCCTCAAAGTCTTTGATACCCTTGAGAATTTAAATATATTTTGAGGCTGTGTTTGTTGTTGTTGTTGTTTGGTGGTCATAGGACTTGAACACTGGGCCTGGGCACTGTCCCTCAGCTCTTCAGCTCAAGGTGAGCGCTCTACCACTTGAGCCTACAGCACCACTTCTGGTTTTCTAGTGGATTTTTGGAGATAGGAGTCTCACAGTCTTTCCTGCCCAGGCTGGCTTTGAACTGTGATCCTCAGATCTCAGCCTCCTGAGTAGCCAGGATTACAGGCATGAGCCACTGGTGCCCGGCTTGAGGCAGTATTTTTTTGTATATTGTCTTATCTGTAACACATTACTTTTTTTGTTTCATTTTGTTATGTTTTTGTCTCCTTCTACTTCTTGCATAAACCAGAAGGTATGTTACTGTTAGGGTTCTGGGAAGGTTATAGAGGTGAAATTACACTCTACTTTGGTTTTCTCATCTGGAGATGGGATCATAATAAACCCCATGTTATAGAAAGCTTTTGAATATTGAGTTACTGCATGGAAAGTGCTTGATGTGTAGGCAGTGGCTTAACTGAGTTAGCTTGCTATTCTTCAGGCAACCATTAATCATGAACCTCCATCATCAAGTTTATGTTTATGACTTGACAGTAATCTCATCAGAATACTTAATGAGTTGTTATGCAGAGCAAATATATATGTATATATATTAGAAAAGCTTAAATACTCAATGCTGTATTACCAATAATTCATTGATACCTTAATTTTCTGTTGCGTATGGCTGTGAACAATCAGAAGAAATATGGTGTTATAAGTTACTGATTCTGAAAGGATACACATCTGCTTCATGAACTTTGCCCTTGCTTTTTTCAGATACTTAGCATATCGAAACTTTATGATTGACACATACCGTCTAAACCCCCAGGAGTATTTAACCAGCACTGCTTGTCGAAGGAACTTAACTGGAGATGTATGTGCTGTGATGAGGTAAGATGTTGGACTTTTTCTTACTGGTGCATTGCTGTTTAATATTTGATTAAGCTGTACATTTTCCTTTTATTTTTTTTTTATGTGATAGTAGTAGGAAGGTTTGAACTTGGGTTTGCACTTACTAGGCAGGCACTACCCATCTCTTTTTAGTTATCCTTGAGACAGTGTCTCCTGTTCATGCTTAGTCCAGTGTGAACTTTGGTCTTCCTGTTTACTCTTTCTGCGTAGCTAAGTGACAGGCATGCTTCATCACACCCAACCTGTTCATTTTCCTTATCTAGCCTCATGTCTCAATATTCTGATCTCAGCTTCCCCAGTAGGTGGGATTTACAGGTCTGAGCCTGTTGATCAGGCTGGGTGTTTCTGATTAGTAAAACATTTAAATCTTAATTTTTATATCTTTAGTTCAGTATTTTTAAATGCTCAATTCCGTTTTTCTAGATTTTATACTTGCTATCTTTTTTGTATATTACATAGTCAGATCATAAGATTTTGAGTAGGAGGTGAGGGGAAGACACCTGTAATCCCAGCTACTTAGGAGTCTGAGATCTGAGGATTTTGGCTCAAAACCTGCCCAGGGAAGGAAAGTCTGTGTGACACTCTTTCTAATAAACTATCAAAAAGCCAGAAATATAGCTGTGGCTCAAGTGGTAGTAGGCTAGCCTTGAGCAAAAGAAGCTTCCGAACAGCAACTAAGCTGAGTTCAAGCCCCAGATCAGCACCCAAAAAAAAAGAAAAAGAAAAAAACTGTCCTAGAGGAAACCCAGAATGTGTATTTCCTTCTGTGAATTTGATTTTAGTGTAAGTTCTTTGATCATGTGCATAAATGAGCGTTTGTTTTCTTGTTAACATAATTAAATGATTGGATTTTTGTACTAAGTCTCGAGGTTCTGTGTTATTAACATTATTTTGGATTTACAGATGTTTTCTTTTATACACAGAACTGAATTTGTTACATACATGTTGATTTCCAGCCCATAGAGAGCCATGTAACTTTTATGTTTGTATGCATATTCATTTTTTTACCATTTGTTGATGGGTGTAGAGTTGAAGTTAATTCTTTATATTTTAATCTTTGGGGCTTTATTCCTTAGGGTGCATGCGTTTTTAGAGCAATGGGGACTTGTTAATTATCAAGTTGATCCAGAAAGTCGACCTATGGCAATGGGACCCCCTCCTACTCCTCATTTCAATGTATTGGCCGATACCCCCTCTGGGCTTGTGCCTCTGCATCTTCGATCACCACAGGTAAAGTAGTGCTGTATTTTTTTAGGCATAGACATGAACAGAAACTACATAAAGCATTTCTATTTAGGGGTAATTCTTGCTGTAATGTGATAGTCTTTTGGTGCTGTTTCTTAGCTAATAGTTTTTTGGTTTATGAATGTGTTATGTTTTTTAGTATACAAATGTTCAAGTCCATAAAATATGTAGCTTATTAGGGACTGCTCTCCTGCCAATTCTAAGTAGATTATTCCTTATACTATGATATCATACTTTCAACCTTTTTATCCGTCTGCCATCAAGTTGCAAATAAAAAAGCAGATACCATAAAATTTTCATGCATCCCCTATCCTATAAATGTGAATTTAAAGTCTTTATAACTTTATGAAAAATTTGAAGAGTAGGCATCTGTGTACACATTGCTGAAAAGATTGTTACCCTGGACAAATTATAAAATAACATTAGATTGGGGAAATATAACCTAAGCTATAAATTTCCCTCGTTGTGAAATAAAAGATTATGTCCAAGATAAACTTCCCTTTTAGAAACAAACACCAAAAGTGTTTCTTTCATGTTGAATTTTTATTAGAACTATAGCCTGAAAGTACATTTACTTTTTTCTTTTTTTTCCCCCAGCCACGGGCATAAACTCAGGGCCTGGGCACTGTTCCTGAGCTCTTTTGCTTCAAGGCTAGCACTCTACCACTTAAGCCAGAGCTTCACTTCTACATTATTTTGGTAGTTCAGTGGAGATAAAAGACTTTCCTACCTGGACTTTGAACCAGAGTCCTCAGATCTGAACCTCCTGAGTAACTAGGATAACAGCGTGAGCCACCCACACCCAGTGTGTGTGTTTTTTTTGGTTTTTTTTTTTAGAAGGAAAATCTTACCAGCCAGATGCTGGTGGCTCATGCCTGTAATCCTAGCTACTCAGGAGGCTGAGATCTGAGGTTCCAGGTTTAAAGCCAGCCTAGGCAGGAAAGTTCGTGAGATTCTTATCTCCAGTTAACATACAGAAAACCAGAAGTGGCACTGTGGCTCAAGTGGTAGAGTACTCACCTTGAACTGAAGAGCCCAGCATCAAGTGGCCAGGCACAGAGTTCAAGCCCCATGACTGACCAAAAAGAAAAGAAAAATTACCAGAAATGAAATTTTCCGTTCTTTTATTTTTTCTAATTGGCTTGAAATATTTGGAAGTTTAGATTCTAGCATTATATAAACAGAGGTCTCTTTTTACATCATGGGCTAGTAGTCTTTTTTTGTGTGTGAAAATACTGTACAGAGGAGTTACAATTACATGGGCAAGATAATGAATACATTTCTTACCAAGCATTGTAGCCTCCTCCTTTGCTTCCCTTCCCATCCCTTCCCATCCTTCCCCCCCAAATCCTCCCCTTCCCACACCCACCCCCATGCCCCCCACACAAAAGTTGTAAAGTTCGTTTTTCGACATAACGACTTGTACATCTCATTGTTGCAATGGGTCCACCTGTATCCCTATTTAAACGATTTGTTTTTCCCCTTCCCCTTCACAGATTATACCGACATCAAATACAGTGAAAGCAGGGGTTATACTGTTGGGGAGGGACATACAAAGCAACAAAGAAATCTTATAAATGTCTTAGAAACAATTGCATGAAAGAAAAAAAAACATTTGAATACATCTTAGGGTTATTTCCCTAACATCACCTTATCTGATCTTTTCTGCTTGACTCAGACATATACTAGATATTGCAAATAAGGGAAACCATGGGACCTATGTTTTTTTGGGCCTAGGGGCTAGATAGTCTTAAAAGTAGTGTGGAGTTCAATTTTCTTACAAGTAATATTTACTAAAAGTACTACCCACTTCCACAAATGTAAGGGTTGATTATATAAAAGATATAAACTCCTCAGGTGCCAGCATGCCCTACTATGTATAGATATTAAAATCATATGATCTTGGCTTTTTAAAATATTTTATCCTCTCAACTTTTCACAGGTTGATATTGTCAGTTTTTGTCTGTCCGATTCTAGGTTCCTGCTGCTCAGCAGATGTTAAATTTTCCTGAGAAGAACAAAGAAAAACCAATTGATTTGCAGAACTTTGGTCTTCGTACTGACATTTACTCCAAGAAAACATTAGCTAAAGTAAGGAGTTTTCTAAATATACATGTCTTTGTCTTTTAATGTGTGTCATTTTTATGAAAAATAAAGTATGATTTGTATTCTGGGGAAGTGAGCTTTTTACTGCATTTTATAAAACAACATCTTACCTTTTTCCTCGAACTATGTGGTTCACAGATAGGAATTTGCAATAATTACAACCAGTATTTCTGAAAATAGTTTACTTATTACCACATCTATGGTGAAAAATATCAATAGAATCTTAGTCCAGGCCTGCCAAGGCAAAAAGTAAGATTCTGTCTTAAAAATAGCCAAAGCTGCTAGGCACCATTGGCTCACACCTGTAATCATAGCTACTCAAGAGGCTGAGATCTGAGGATTGAAGTTCAAAGCTAGCCCAGATAGCAAAGTCCATGAAAATTTTCTCCAATTAATCTTTGAAAAGGCCAACCTGGGCAGGAAGGTGCATGAGACTGTTATCTCCAATTAGCCACCAGAAAACTGAAAGTGGTACTGTGGCTCAAAGTGTTAGAGCAGTATCCTTAATTGAAAAAGCTCAGGAACAGCACCCAAACCCTGAGTTCAAGTCCCACGACCAACAACAATAGCAAAAAAGCCAGAGCTGCTAGTCATCATTGGCTCATGTCTGTAATCCTAGCTACTGGAGAGATTAAGATCTGAGGATCACAGTTTGAATTCAAAGCCACAATGGGCAGGAAAGTCTAGAGATTCATCTCTAATTAACTCAAAGCTCCAGAAGTAAAGCTGTGGCTGAAGTGATATAGCACTAGCCTTAAGCAAAAAAAAAATTCTGACAGCACCCAGACTCAGAGTTCTCACACACACATAATGCAAACAGAACTGGCTGGGCTTGGTGGTTTTATTCTGTAATCCTTGACACTTTGGAATCATTATTCTTTTGGTAGTTTATTGGAGATAAGAGTATCACAGACTTTTCCTGGGCTGGATTAGAGTCAGAATCCTCATATCTTGGCCTCTTGAGTAGCTAGGATTGCAGACTTGAGACACTGGTGCTCAGTAGGATCATGATTCTTCATGGCCAACTTAGACAAAAGGTTTGTGAATTCTGGGTTAAGGTGTACAACTCCAGTTACTCATGACTGGAGGATATGATTCAAAAAGCCAGACTGTGGGGAAAAAAAAAATCTTGACTCTTATCTCCAAAACTAAAAAGCTAAATCTGGAATGAAAATGTGTCTGAAGTAGTAGAGCACAATTCAAGTAAGCTGGAGACCCTGCAACTTAAACCCTGGTGTCAACATAAAAGATATGGGTACTTCCTGGTTTCCCAGACTATACTTTAAGATACAGTGGGCCAGTTGCTTCTTCTCTATTGTGCTCTGATTTGATTCTCCCAAGTTCATCACTTAATGGCTTACTCAATGGCTGGGTGTGGTAGCACATGGTCTGTCATCCCAAGTTGTGGAGGCAGTTTACTGGCTGGGTGCCATGGGTACACACCATCATCAAAATGAAGGGAAGCACAAATTGATTGGAGCCCAGGTTGATATAAAGAGAATGTCCATCTCAAAAATAATAAATGCCACAGGCTGTCAAGATGGCTTAAATCATGAAGTGCCTGCCTAGCACTTCATGAGTTGAAAACTAGTATTGCCAAAACACACACACAACACAAAAAGCTGCTGGCATGACTTTTTCTTAAATCTTTTATTTATTAAGGGATTTACCTTGGTGTTTGCATAGCATACATAGTCCACTGAGTTCCATCTATATTCACCTTTTTGAGTGACTAATTTCTGATTTTACTTTTCTAGAGCAAAGGCGCTAGTGCTGGAAGGGAGTGGACGGAACAGGAGACCCTTCTGCTCTTAGAGGTAAACTGATGAGTGTTGGATCCCATTTTCCTCATAAGAGACTACATGTGTGTTAAAATGAGGTGGCGAACATCTTAAATACACTTGTGATGTCCAACGAAAAACAAGTCCAGTTTAACACGAGTGCAGCCCTCAGGAAATGCAGCTGGTTGTTTTGTTGTGAAGTATGGTAGTGCAGAACCAAGTTCATAGAATTCTCACTGCCTTGATTTGAGCTAAGATGCCACCATGCCTTTTGTGCCATCAGCACCGGTGTCAGCATAATGAACAAGGCATTGAGGTCTCAGTTTTGTCATGAATATTATTGTCCTCATAGTCCTCCTAAAAGAGTCAGGTGCTACTTGGGTTTCCAGAGCATAGTTTGAGATACAGTGGGCAGATACCCTCTTGTTCTCTTTAGTGCCCTGACTTGATTCCCTGGTTCCAACAGTTGAGGTTCCTTTAGAATTAAACAATGTCAACTGGTTCACACCTGAAATCTTAGCTTTTCAGTTCAAGGCCAGACTGGACAGAAAAGCCTGTGTACCTCTAACATAACCAGAAAAAGCAAATGTTGGAGGTGTGGCTCAAGTAATAGAGAATCAGCTGAGCAAGTGCTCAGAGTGCCTGTACTTCACACCCACACCCTAGTACTGGCAACCAAGAAAACAATTTCTTTTTCGTGCTCTTTCTTCTTTGCTCTTTGTTCTTTTCCCCTCATTTTTTTTTTTTAATTTTTGTGAACATACTATACAGAGGAGTTACAATTACATGGGCAAGATAATGAGTACATTTCTTATCAAGCATCCCCTCATTTCTGTCTCACTCAGACACTGTCTCTTTCCCTTTGTCCCTCTCATCTTTCCCTGTTGCCTCTTACATTTCTTTGTCTATAGATAAGCAGCTCAGAGAGATTTCTTTTCTTTTCTTTTCTTTTCTTTTTTTTGCCAGTTGTGAGGCTTGAACTCAGGGGTTGGGCACTGTCCCTGAGCTTCTTTTGCTCAAGACTAGTAGCACTCTACCACTTGAGCCACAGCACCAGTGCCAGCTTTTTCTGATTATGTGGTACTGAAGAATTGAAGCCAGGGCTTCATGCATGCCAGGCAAAGCACTCTACCACTAAGCCACCTTTCCAGCCCCTCTTCTACTATTTTAATTTAGTCTCATTTGTCCATTCAGTATCATCGATGTAGAAACACTGGCTTTTCTTCTGTTTCAAACTTGTTTCTGGGTGTATCTGCCATGGATGTTCCTTAAAATGTATAGTGTTCTCACTACTTAATAAGAGAGTAGAACATTTCTGTATTATTATTTTGGAATCTTTGGTCTGTAAGGAAAACTTCATTTGTACAACACTGTCTGGAATAGTTCTTTTTTTTTTTTTTTTTTTTGTCCATGGTGGGCCTTGAACTCTGGGCTTGGGCACTGTCCTTGTGCTCTTCAGCTCAAGGTAAGCGCTCTACTGCTTGAGCCACAGCACCACTTCTGGTTTTCTAGTGGTTTATTGGAGATAAGAGTCTCACGACTTTCCTGCCCGGGCTGGCTTTGAACCGTGACCCTCAGATCTCAGTCTCCTGAGTAGCTAGGATTACAGGCGTGGAGCCGTTGGCTCCCGTTTTGGAATAGTTCTTTTTATTGATGATCTCTATTTTCTTTGCTTCTACGTTTTAAGATTGGTGGATAGTAAATACAGAGTGAGGTAAGAATGACTGAGCTCTTGTTTATCTTGAATATATCCAAGAAAACCACAGTGCCCACAAACACTATTATATTTTCTTTCCTGCAGGTGGAATTGGTGCTGTGGTTGTGTTTTCTTTTAAACAGGCAATTGAGTCAACATCTATTATCTGCCTTTACAAAAAGAAATAAAAGGCTTCTCAACAATATTGTTTACCACTAATATCCTCCATTTGTGTAATTTATTTAGAGTAGTTAATAGCTTAAAAGCCAGGTGTGATGAGCATCCTATAATCCTAGCACTTAAGAGGCTAAAGCAGGAAGACTGCTAGCTCAAGGCTAAACTGGGCCATTTATCAAGACGTTGTCTCCAACAACAAAAAAAAAAGATAAAAAAGAAAAATAAGCAGTACAAAATGTAATGAAAATCTTTTGATGGATTCATAGTAAAACATTTAGATGTCTGTGTAATAATTTGATAAGCAAGGTAGAGTCGAGATTAGTTTATGAAAAAGCATCATGCCATTTTATAGACTAAAGTGTGGTATTCTAAATATTTCTGATTATTCTTGAGACAGTCTACTTTTACTTTTAAGATAACTCATCTTTTTTTTGGGGGGGGGGGTCCGGTTGTGGGGCCTGAACTCTGGGCCTGAGCGTTGTCCCTCAGCTCTTCAGCTCAAGGCTAGTGCTCTACCACTTGAGCCACAGTGCCACTTCCGGCTTTTTTTTTTCCGGCTTATGTGGTGCTGAGGAATCAAACCCAGGGCCTCATGCAAGCACTCTACCACTGAGCCACCTTTCCAGCCCCACTCATCTTTTTTTTAATGAAAGAATCGTTCTTAAGTATATGTTGAATGTTAGTACCTTTGGTCATACGTCCTTGTCATAAATATTTTTCCAATTTAAAATTGCTCATATAATTCTCTACAGAAATATGGTTGAGTTTTTCCTCTAAGGCATTCCACCTCTTGAGAGGCATACCCTCAACCTATTTCTATTTTAGTTATGTTTCCTGTTTTTGCCCAGGTCCAGCCTCAACCTGTAATCCTCTGACCTCTACCTCCAATATTTTTACATAATAGGCTTGAGTTACTGTCCTGGTTATTGGTTGAGTGGCGCTGTGGTTCAAGTGGTAGAGTGCTAGCCTTGAGCTAAAGAGCTAAAGGACAGCACCCAGGCCCAGAGTTCAGGCCCCATGACGGACACACACAAAAAAACAACACACACACAACTATTACCTGTTCTTTTTAAATATAGAGTATGACCATTAGTGCTCTTACTTTAGATTTTTGAGACAGAACTCTATATAACTCAGGGTGTCCTAGAAGCCTAGGGTGATTCTTCCTGTCTCAGCCTCCCAAATGCTGCTATTACAGGTACATGTCCCTATCCCTGGCTCCTTTCTGATTTTTTGGAACTGTTATCTAGATAGACATCTGAAATCCTATCACTTGAGGTTGAGGTGGGATTAGGAGCTCAAGGCCAACCTGGCCTACAAAGCAAGGCTTTTTTTTTTCTTTCTAAATGACATTCATTTTGCTACATAACTACTTTCTTGTTATTTGACATCAAATGTCAATTTTAGGCTCTGGAAATGTACAAGGATGATTGGAATAAAGTATCCGAACATGTGGGAAGTCGGACTCAGGATGAATGCATCCTTCACTTTTTGAGGCTTCCCATTGAAGACCCATACCTGGAGAATTCAGATGCTTCCCTTGGCCCGCTGGCCTATCAACCTGTCCCCTTCAGCCAGTCTGGAAACCCTGTCATGAGTACTGTTGCTTTTCTGGCATCTGTGGTGGACCCTCGTGTGGCTTCTGCTGCAGCAAAAGCAGCACTAGGTATGGATGCTTAGCTTTACTTCAAATTTAAGGATTGCCAGCTGTTAAACGTTAATGATTTTTACATTAAGAACCAAAGGGGACATTTAGCCTAAAGAAACTAGGTACTTTATATTCCTAACAGTTTTAAATAAAGCACTTTTATAATAGTTGATAAGTTGCCGCTCTTTGAACTGTGTCAGACACCTTAATGATCTTAACTTTTAAACAAATATTTGTGTAAGTGAGCTTACTATTACATTTTTATTCTTGAACCAGAGGAGTTTTCTCGGGTGCGAGAAGAGGTACCACTGGAATTGGTTGAAGCTCATGTCAAGAAAGTACAGGAAGCTGCTCGTGCCTCTGGGAAGGTGGATCCCACCTATGGCTTGGAGAGCAGCTGTATTGCAGGCACAGGGCCCGATGAGCCAGAGAAACTCGGTGAGTCACTACTGTGCCTTAGGACCAGGCTATTATTTGGTGCCCTGTTGATTGACTGAAATGCTAGAGTTTGCTCGAACTTTAAAAAACAATTGCTGGCCTCTCGACAGTGGCTTGGGCCTGTAATCCTACCCACTCAGGAGGCTGAGATCTGAGCATCATGGTTCAAAGCCAGCCGGGGCAGGAATGTGAGACTCTTTATCTCCAGTAAACCACTCAAAACAAGAAGTGCTGCTGTGGCTCAAATGGTAGAGCACTAGCCTTGAGCTGAAGAGCTGAGGGACAGTGCCCAGGCCCAGAGTTCAAGCCCTAGGACCAACAAAAAAAAAAAAAAAAAAAGAAAAGAAAACAATTGAAAACAATTGCTGTAAATTTGTCTCAGAAGATTAGTATATGAATGTATGTGACAACTTTTTCTTACATAGTTGTTTTTTTGTTTATTAAATCATGGCTAGAATTTCTAACAGCTAACAGTATCACAGTTACGAATATTTGATGACTATAGGCTTTGGTCGAGTATCTGTTGAATTTCTATGGTTGATTTTTTTTTTTTTTTTTTTTTGGTGTTGGTCGTGGGGCTTGAACTCTGGGCCCGGGCACTGTCTCTCAGCTCTCAGCTCAAGGCGAGCACTCTACCACTTGAGCCACAGCTCCATTTCGGTTTTTTCTGCTTATGTGATGCTGAGGAATCAAACCCAGGGCCTCATGCATGCGAGGCAAGCACTCTACCACTGAGCCTTCTTCCCAGCCCTGTGTTTTGTATTGACAGTTGTGGGGCTTGAACTCAGGGCTGGGCACTGTCCTTGAGCTTTTTGCTAGTGCTCTACCACTTTGAAACACAGCACCACTTTGGGTTTTCTGGACAATACTTGCTGATAAGAGTCTCACAGAGTTTCCTACCCAAGCTGACTTTGAATCTCAGCCTTCTGAGTAGCTAGGATAATAGATAGGAGCACCTGGTGCCCAGCTTTTAACTCCTTCAACAGAGTCAATGCCCATTCCTTCTTCTCAGGACTGTTGACTACGAACCTGCTTTCTGTCTATGAATTTACATACTCTAAATATTTTATGTGGTAGGGCTCATACACTCTATGGACATTCGTATCCACCTTCTTTCACTTAGTGTAATGTTACCTGTGTCCATGTATGTTGTGGTACCAGTGTTTCTTTTCTGAACTGAATATTACATTCCTTTGAGTGGATTAACAATTTTATTTCTCCATCAGTTATAAAGATTGTCATTTCTTCCATTTTTACTTTCCTTGGAGATACATATATATGTATCTCCAGACGCAAAATTGCTGAATCATAGGATAATTCTGTATATAAGATCATCACCCACTTATAGAGCAATTTTTAATTCATAGCAAAATTTAGCATCATGAGCTTTTCCTGCCTAGGCTGCCTTCAAACCATGATCCTCAGATCTCAGCATCCTAAATAGTTAGACTTACTGACTTGAGCCAGTACTCAGATGTCGAACTTTTTATTATATACCCCATGTGTTCTAGCTAGATCAGCCAAATCAACACCAGTGGCCAATGGATTACAAATATCACAGTCATATCACCCTCATATCCTATTAAGTATCGTAAACGTAGGTGAGAGAAATTTGAGAGGTTGAGTTAATTGTGTTTTCCTTAACAACTGACAGTGCTTTTGAAAATTGAATCACTAGTGGAATGGATGGTCAGAGAATATTCTTTCATAATAGTTGAAACTTTGTCCACTGAGCTGAACACACCCTGTGGCATTCAGGTCTCCGCAGAGTCGATCTTTGCTACTTGTCACTGCCCTATATAGAATATCCCAATGAATCATTCCTAGTTTGCAAGGTTATTCATAATCTGGGCTTGGAGGTATAACTCAGTTGGTAGAGTGATAGCCAGTGAGCAAAAGTGTCAGTGTCGGTCCATCATAAGATTAAGGAAAGTGGGCTGGGAAAGTGGTTTTGTGGTAGAGCACTTGCCTTGCATGCATGAGGCCTTGGGTTCGATTCCTCAGCCCCACATAAGCAAAAAGAAAAAAAGCTGGAAGTGGTGCTGTGGCTTAAGTGGTAGAGCACTAGCCTTGAGCTGAAGAGCTGAGGGACAGTGCCCAGGCCCAGAGTTCAGGCCCCATGACCGGACCCCCCCAAAAAAAAAAAGATTAAGGAAAGCATCCTGACAATAATATTGACACTCCCCACCCCCTCCCTCCCGCCCCCCACAAGCCCTGCAATCATTCATGGAGCTTGAACTCAGGCCTGGGCACTGTCCCTGAACTCTTCTGTTCAAGGTTAGTGCTGTACCACTTTGAACCAAGCTCCACTTCTAGTTTTCTGGTGGTTAATTAGAGATTGAGACTCACGGACTTTTCTTGCCCAGGCTGGCTTTGAACTATGATGCTCAGATCTCAGCCTCTTGAGTAGCTAGGATTGTAGAAGTGAGCCACTGGCACACAGTTAACAACATAAAGCTAGAATTTGCCTTGGTTCCTCTCATGGCTTATAAAGTACCTCACTATTCAGGTCAGTCATACTATATATTAAGGCCAGTGAACTTACTAAAACAGTGTAACAGTATGTGATCATCACTCTTGACATTGACAAATGAGCTTCACTCTGCTCCTTTATTCTGTTGTGTTAAAAAGTCTTTTGAGTCTGCTATACAAAATACACCGAAATAGAGACGGTCTTTTTTTTTTTTTTTTGTCAGTCATGGGGCTTGAACTCAGCGCCTGGGTGTTGCCCCTGAGTTTTGGTGCAGTGCCACTTCAGGTTTTCTGGTGATTAATTGGAGCTAAGAGTCTCACAGTCCTGCCAGGGCTGGCTTTAAATTTCCATTCTTAAGTCTCAGCCTCCTGAGTAGCTAGGATTATATAGGCGTGCCACTAGTGCCTAACACATTCTACTTTTTAAGTGATTTCCCTGATGACTCATATTTTCAAGAAGAAATTGTCTTTCATTATGTAATGGGATATTTAATGTACAGCCTTCAGAGGACTATTTCAGGGATTTTGTTTATCTGATATGTCTCTTTTCCTACAAGCAATTCATGGCTAAGAAGACAGTTAATAACCTCTAATAATTGAGCCTGTGTTTGGTGCTAAACTACACATACGTGAAAAAAAATTATTGCAGTGTTGGAGGGTTTGGGAATGCAATGAAAGCATAGTATTAATTATTCAAGGAACACTATACATAGAAAGTGCTACAACAGTTAACACAAGGGTACGTGTAATTTTAGACTGGAGGGTTTCACAAAGTGAGATTTGAGCTGAATGTTGGAAAAGAAGTCAGGTTGTCACTTAGCAGATTAAAGCAAGTACTCTGCTCTGTAAAACAATAAAAGAACAAAAGACATAGACAGAGAAAGGAAAGGTTTTTTTCAGAGGGTGGGAACTAAATCAGGTTTGCCAGTTGATACTATGGTGAGGGAAGTAGCCTGCAGAGGTGGACTGGAACTGATTTTTCGAGGAGAAAATAGAGGGCTCATGAATGTGGGCTGTGCATTGCTAGCTTTGTGAATGTTCGCTCTTCCATATATCCCAATGCTGAGCAAGCTCCTGCTTCATGCCTCCTCTTTCTCCTGACAGTACAGAACTATACTAGCACTTCAGCTTGCTCTTCTTTTCTCTCCCGCTCCCGCTCCCGCTCCCGCGCCCTCGCCCGCTCCCGCTCCCGCTCCCGCTCCCGCTCCCGCGCCCTCACCCTCGCCCTTGCCCTCGCCCTCACGCTTTAATCCTAGCTACTTAAGAGGCTGAGATTTGAGGATTGTGGTTCAAAGCCAGCCTAGGCAGGAATGTCCATGAGACTCTTATCCCCAACTACCCACCAGAAAACTGGAAGTGGCACTGTGGCTCTAGTGGTAGAGTGCTCACCTTGAGCTGAAAAGCTCAGGGACAGCACCCAGGCCCAGAGTTCAAGCCCCACAACCAACAAAAAAAAAAAAAGTATTGACACCTTCAATTTGTATGGTTTTTTATCAGCGGATATAATTTTAGGAGTCAGATTTCCAAGAGCCTATTTCTTTAGCTGTCAGAACTGAGTGACTTCATATGTTTCATATATATAATATCTATTATATATATTATGTATAATATATTGCATATAATATTATATATGTTATATAATAATAGCATATACAATATATATTACACATATTAATATATAATATATATGTAATATATGCAATGTATATTATATAATGTTAGTAATATATTTTTATATATATATATGGTTCTGCTTTTGTGAAAGAAGGCAAGTTATTTTGAAAATAGTTTTGCTTTAGTGACCCCTGGACATTGACCATGAAGAACATTCAGTTTAGGGAAGAGCAAAGTGCAGCCATAAATAGCTATACATGAAGAAAAGCACAATTAGTCTTACTTGGATCAGTTAGAATGAAAAAGTCAGAGGAATGAGAAAGAAAAACAGGATTACATATTCTTGAACAGTCAAAAGGTCTTTGAAGAGTAAGTACTGTGGGCAAGTGCAGTGTAGAGATGGGTATAGCTTGGTATTTTGTTGTTGGTTTTCTTTGTTTTTGTGTCCACACTGGCACCTAAACTGGGTACTGTCCCTTAGCTTTTTCATTTGAAGGCTGGTGTTCAACACTTGATTCATAGGTATACTTTTGGCTTTTTGTGGGTTAATTCGAGAGATAAAAGTCTCAAGGACTTTCCTGCCTGGGCTACTCAGCCTCCTGAGTAGACTGGATTCCAAGCATGAGCCACTGTGCCCACCCATAGATTGGTTTTGAAGGACTTGTAGATAAGGAAGTAAGTAGATAATAGCAGTAGCATGGTTCACTTTGTTTTACAGTATTAATTACTGGCCGTTTATAAATGAGGGTTATACAATGATGAAGACTTGTTGTGAAATACTTACAGTTTCTATTCAGGATCTGTCATTACTAATAACATTCTTTTTTTTGGTCATGGGACCCTCAGCATTTCAGCTCAAGGTGAATGCTTTGCAACTTGAGCAACAGCGCCACTTCCTGTTTTCTGAGTGGTTTATTGGAGATTAGAGTCTCCTGGACTTTCCTGCTCTGTCTGGCTTTGAGCCACGATCCTCAGATCTCAGCCTCCTTAGTAACTAGGATTACAAGTGTGAGCCACTGGGCCCCCCCCCCAACATTGTTTTATAAGTATAGATATTTTGTAATTTTTTTATTCTTCTCACCAATTTTACTTCAGTTTCTTCTCACCATCGTTTTTTCTAACCACATTATTACTATATCAGCTTTGGCTGCTGCCACCTTATTTATGTGATGTAGTTGAAGTTCTTTTGTTTTTCGATTTTGCCACTCCTGGGGTTTGAACTCAGGGCCTAGGCAATGTCCCTGAGCTATTCTTGCTCAAGGCAAATAAATGCTCTACAGCTTGAGCCACAGCACCACTTCCAGCCTTTTCTGTGTATGATACTGAGGAATCAAACCCAGGGCTTCATGCATACAAGGCAAGCTACTCTACCACTAAGCCACATTCCCAGCGCAAGTTGAAGTTCATCTTTTTAATTGATTCTATTTGACACAGCACATACAAGTCAGACCACCCATGTATAGAGAAAGAGCTCATGAGACTTATGATTACTGACTCATCAACACCAATAAGCCAAGCATCAGTGGCTCATGCATATAACCCTAGATACTCAGGAAGCAGAGATCTAAGGATTGAAGTTCAAAGCCAGTCTGGGAAGGAAAGTCTGAGATTCTCATCTCCAATAAACTACTCAGAAAAAGCCAGAAATGGTGCTGTGATTCAAGTAGTAGAGTGTTAGCCTTAAGCAGAAGCAGCTCAGGGATAATGCCCAGGCATTGAGTTCAAGCTCCAGACCAGCAAAAAAGAAAGATGGTATGTGATATATGAGAGGCTATCTTTTCTCCTTTTTTTCCCCAAAAATCTACCTAAAAGCAATTTTAGCCAGGCACTGGTGGTTCATCCCAATAATCCTAGCTACTCAAGAGACTGAAATCTGAACATTTTGGTTCAAAGCGAGCTCAGGCAGGAAAGTCATGAGACTCTTATCTCCATTTAAAGCTGTAAGTGGAACTGTAGCTCAAGTGATAGAATACTAGCCCTTCAGCTGAAAAAAAAACTCAAGAATAACACCCAGGATCACTACCAAAAAAAAAAAAGACAGTGTAAATTATAAGCTGGGTGCCAGTGGCTCACGACTGTAATCCTAGCTATACTCAGAAGGTTGAGCTCTGTGGATCATGGTTTGACGCCAGCCAAGGTAGAAAAGTCATGAAACTCTTTTTTTTTGGGGGGGGGGAGGGGCGGTTCCGGTCATGGGGCCTGAACTCTGGCCTCGGCGCTGTCCCTCAGCTCTTCAGCTCAAGGCTAGCGCTCAGCGCCACTTCCAGCTTTTTTCTTTTTGCTTATGTAGTGCTGAAGAATCGAACCAAAGGCCTCATGCATGCAAGGCAAGCGCTCTACCACTGAGCCCCTTCCCAGCCCCTCATGAAACTCTTATCTCCAGTTAACCACCACAAAAGCTGAAAGTCAAGCTGTGGCTCATGTGGTAGCCATAGACAAAAAATTCCAGGCTGAGTTTAGACCCAGGGAAGGGTACACACACAAAAGTGTATGCTATAGAGAATTTGCTTTTTAAGGTACAGTTACAAAATAGAACCCACTTTACATACTCTTTTACATAGCTCCTTTTGAGAAGCACAAAAAAGTCAGTGCATTTTTCCCACATAAGACATTTTTGCTCTACAGTTAAGCTACCTTAGCCAATGTAGCTTAATACATATTCAACTAACAGTAACCTATAAGTTTTTTAAGTTTGTCTTAAACTTATTGCATTTCCTTTTCTATATAGGATTTTTCTGTACTCATTATTATTATATTGTAATATGTTTGTATGTAAGTTACACATTTCGGTCTGAACTGAGAGTTTGAACATTTTCAATATTTTCAGTCACTTTTCCTCCCTTATCTCATTATCTCACCTTCTCACTCCCAACAGGAGACCTAAATTTTGAAGATCATTCTAAATACTTCTTTAAATGAATTTTATCACAAACATAGATGCACTTACACAACATGTGTTAGATGTAATTTTACTTGCTTTCAATCTTTCTAAAACATAGTGTATTTAGATTTTTCAGTATTTTTATTTATTTATTTTCCAAGCAGTGAGGTTGTGCTGTATTGGTGTAGCTGATTGTTGGTGGGGGTTTTTTTGTTTTGTTTTTTTTTTTTGTTTTTATTGTTTGGCAATAGGGTTTTTGCTGAACAGCCCAGGCTGGACTGGAATTTGTTACATCCATGTCTAAGGCTCTCCTCCAACTCTCAATCTTCCTGTATCAGCCTCTGAAGTGCTGGCACTGTAGGCATGGACAACCATATCTAGATCCTACAGCTGTTTACTTTCATTCCCATCCAAATACTTTGTGAGCTGAACACAGGTGACTCACCCCTTTAATCCTAGCTAATTACAAGGCTAACTATCAGGCTAAGATCTGAGGATTACAGTTAGAAGCCAGCCTGTGGAGGAAAATTTGTGAGATACTTAGTTCCAATTAACCAACAAAAAAGGCTCAAATGAACACTAGCCTTGAGCAAAAATGCTCAGGGACAGAGCCTTGGCCACAAGCTTGAAGACTTACACAACACACATATATACACACAACAGCATCAAAATATCCCAGATATAGTTCTTATATTAGTTATCATAGTCATCTGAGCTTTGCTTATTTTTTTTCTCAAAACTAGGGAGCTACCATTTGAGCCATAGCTCCAATTTTGGCTTTTTTGTGTTTTTGTTTTTGTTTTTTGTTTGGTCATAAGGCTTGAACTCTGGGCCTAGATGATGTTCCTGAGCTTTTCAGCTCAAGGCGCGTACTCTGCCATTTGAGCCACAGCACCACTTCCGGTTTTCTGGTGGTTAATTAGGGATAAGCGTCTCACAGACTTTCCTGCCCAGTCTGGCTTTGAACTGCTCAGCCTCCTGAGTAGCTAGGATTACAGCCAGGAGCCACTAGCGCTTGGCATTTCTTTGGTGTCTAATTGGAGATAAGAGGCTCAGACTTTACAGTGATCCTCAGATCTCAGTCTCTTGAGTAGCTAGGAAGTTAGACCTATTCACGTCTAGCAGGTCTAGAAAATATGATTGTTTTAGGGTTTTAGAACTCTCATCAATGATACTCTGTGTAATTGTATTTCAGAAACACGTAGTGTATAGCTGGGTTTTTGCTCTTTTTCATAGTTTTTGGGTTTTTTTCTTACTTTTAGAAGGATCTGAAGAGGAAAAAATGGAAACAGATGCTGATGGTCAACAGCCTGAGAAGGTAAAGACTATTTAAATTGTTCCATAGCTGAAAACCACATGTGCTTTTTTTTAGCAAAGTGAGTTGGAATTTTTATATATATTTATATAATTTTTTATTCCCTTCCAAGGGCCTAGGAGGCTATTAGTAGTTCTGTGCACCATTTTGATGTTATTATTTGAAGTATAGTTTTCACACAGTACAGTAGAGGTCCTTTCCCCTAAGTCCCCGATTTAAACTTATTTTATTCTTAAAAGGGGGAAAAATTATAAAGATTCAAGAGCCCAATTTTTAATTCATCGTGTGAGTTTCAGGGTTTAGGATATTTTCCATATACTTATTCACTTAATCATCATCCTGTCCTGGTTTTTTGGTTTTGTTTTGTTTTTATTCTTTTTTGTTGTTGTTTTGTTGGTCGTGGGTCTTGAACTCTGGGCCTGAGCTGTCCCTCAGCTCTTCAGCTCAAGGTGAGCACTCTACCTCTTGAGCCACAGTGCCACTTCCGGTTTTCTGGTGGTTAATTGGAGATAAGAATCTCGCAGGGAGTTTTTGCACTGGCTGGCTTTGAACGGAGATCCTCAGATCTCAGCCTCCTGAGTAGCTAGGATGACAGGCATGAGCCACCGGCACCCGGCTTGTTATTATTCTTTTAGGCACAGTTGGCAGTAGGAATACAAAAGTTATACTTATTGTAAATACTGGATTGTAGAACTTAGTTTTCATACTTGTGCCAGAAGAGAATTATAGAATATTTCAGGCTGGGATTGTGGCTTAGTGGTAGAGTGCTTGCCTAACATGTGTGAAGCCCTGGGTTTGATTCTTTAGTATTACATAAATAGAAAAAGCTGGAAGTAGCACTGTGGCTCAAATAGTGGAACGCTAGCCTTGAGTAAATAGAAGCTCAGGGACAGTGCCCAGGCCCTGAGTTCAAGCTCCAAGACCAGCAAAAAAAAAAAAAAAAAAGAATATTAAGTATTTTGTAGGAGATTTAACTGCCAACAGGATATTTAAGAAAAAAATGAAGCTGGGTGCTGGTGGCTCAGGCCTGTAATCCTAGCTATTCAGGAGGCTGAGATCTGATGATCATGGTTCAAAGCCAGCCTGGGCAGGAAAGTCCACGAGACTCTTATCTCCAATTAACCACCAAAAAACCGGAAGTGGTGCTGTGGCTCAAGTGGCAGAGTGCTAGCCTTGAGCTAAAGAGCTCAGGGACAGCGCCCAGGCCCAGAGTTCAAGCCCCACAACTGACCCCCACCCCCCCAAAAAAAACAAAAAAACTAGTAAGACACCTCCATTGAAGGCCTATTTTTTTTCTCTTGGCCTAAATGCAGTCTTTGAGCTTTTGTGATCAAGGCTCACGCTCTATCTTCTTGAGCCACTGATCTACTTCCCAGCTTTTTTTTGTTTATATGGTTAATTAAATATCAAAGTCTCATTAATTCCCTGCCCAGGCTGGCTTCAAACCACAATCCTCAGATCTCAGAGTAGCTACGATTACAGGTGTAAGCCACCAGTACTCAGCAGGAGGAGGCTATTTTTAAGGAGCAGATAGAACTATAAAGATTGAAGTAAGCCAGGTGTTGAGGTGTTGATGGCTCATGCCAGTAATCCTAGCTACTCAGGAAACTGAGACCTGAGGATCATGGTTCAAAACCAGCCAGGGTAGAAAGTCCATGAGACTCTTTTTTTTTTTTTTTTTCATGAGACTCTTATCTCCAATTAACCACCTGAAAACCAGAAGTGCAAGTGTGGCCCAGATCTAGGCCTTGAGTTCGGACCCCATGACCAGGCCCTCCCTTTCCTCCACCCCCACCCCCAAAAAAGATAAGGATAACAAATCAAAAACTCCAACTATAGATGAAGAAAGACCTTAGACCTTAATGCCACTATATTGAATGCATTTTAAGTGTTCCTGGATGTTATTGGCTAAGTCCCTGTTGATAAGAAACTAAATGGGAAGAACAGGAAAGACTGTACAACTTCTTCAAGAAAGACTGCACAACTTCTTCAAGGGTACATTCTGAGAGAGAGAGAGAGAGAGAGAGAGAGAGAGAGAGAGAGAGTGTGTGTGTGTGTGTGTGTGTGTGTGTGTGTATGCAAGTATGCAAGGACTTAAGGTCTTGATTAAATGATTCTAAAATTTTCTATAATTTAAGAGGGTGTGCATAATAATAAAATTGAATACAATTCCTCTAGTGTTTCAGATATTATGCTTTCTGTTCTGTATTTATGATCTTATTTAATTTTTAAAACAGCTCAAGTCAGAGATTGTATCAATCTCCAAGGCCAGCAGTTTCTAAATCCCTAAATTACCAGAGGCTGACCTGAGAAATTGATGTTTTTAGTCACCAATGCATGATCACTGTTTTTTGTTTTTTGTTTTTGTCAGTTGTGGGGCTTGACCTCTGGGCTTGGGCACTGTCCCTGAGCTCTTCAGGTCAAAGCAAGCGCTCTACCACTTGAGCCACAGCACCACTTCCAGTTTTCTCATGGTTTATTGGAGATAAGAATCTCACGGACTTTCCTGCCTGGGCTGGCTTTGAACCACAATCCTCAGATCTCAGCCTCCTGAGTAGCTAGCATTACAGGTGTGAGCCACCAGCACCTAGCTCTTTTTTTTTTTTTTAATGTGGTACTGAGGAATGGAACCCAGGGCCTCATGCATGCTAGGCAAGCACTCTACCACTAAGCCATATTCCTAGCCAATCACACTATTCCTTAATTATGTTTCTTCCTAAAATTATCATAGTGTGATAGACTGTCATTTCTTCTGACAGCATTTCCTCTTGCTTCTTGGTTGATGATGTGAAATTCACATGCTTAAAATAACTAGTAATAGTTTAAGTATTAGTTTCACCTCTTTTTGTACTTGGCCCTTCTGAATCTAGTTCACTTTTAATCTAAGGTAATATCACTCCCTAATTCTTTTGTTTTGACTTCCTTCAGGCAGAAAATAAAGTGGAAAATGAAACAGATGAAGGTGAAAAAACCCAGGATGGAGAAAATGAAAAAAGTAGTGAGAAGGAACAGGATAGCGAAGTTAGTGAGGACATTAAATCAGGTAACTTGAGTGGCACCAAAAGGCACTGAAGAAAGAAATACTGATAACTTATGCAAATAGGTCTTCCTTTATTTGGGGTTTGTTTCTAAATGTTACAGAATTATGCTCTCATTTGACAGCTAGGTACTACATTTTTCTTTGTTTCTATTAATAGGTAGAGACATCATTATTCAAATTAATTCAGATCTTGTCTTGTCCCTTTCTGTTAGCTGTCCACATGAAACCTTTGGCCCTGAGGGTAATAAAGAAATATGGTGGACTCAAGAATGGGAAAGCTGCTGGGCACCAGTGGCTCACACCTGTAATCTTAGCTACTTGGAAGGCTGAGATCTAAGGACTGCAGTTGGAAGCCCACCTGGGCAGGAAAGTCCATGAAACTCCTGTCTCCATTTAACCACTAGAAAACCAGAAGTGACACTATGGCTCCAAGTGGTAGAGCACTGGCCTTGAGGGAAAAAGCTCGGAGACACTGCCCAGGCCCTGGGTTCAAGCCCCACAACCGACAAAAGAAAAAAGAACAGGAAAGCTGAAGCCATGCCTGCAGTTCCAATAGGTGTATCTATAAGTATAGGTGCGGTAAAGAAGAATCCAAGCAGCAGCTAGTGAGAGCACAGTAGCTTCCCATATATAATACATAACCTCTCTAGTCTAATTATGTTCTTGGAGTTATTTTACAAACAGGATTTGTACCCATTCATACTACAGCTGTTCATTATGTTGGCTGGTGCAAGGGTGTATGTCTGTTGAAAGTGGAATAATAGATAACAATACAATTTGGAAAATATGCGCCCTCTGTCTGTTTCCCTCCTCCCCTCCCTCTATTTCTGCTGTATTCCCCCTCCACCCCCAGTTTGAACTCAGGACCTTGTTGTTAGGTTCAAGCTTGTTCAGCTTGCTCCCTCATACTGTTCATATATATATAGTTGTTGTTATTGTTGTTCTCATTGGTCACAGGGCTTGAACTCAGGGCCTGGGCGCTGACCTTGAACTCTTTTGCTCAAGGGTAGTATTCTACCACTTTTGAGCCACAGTGCCACTTCTGGTTCCCTGGTGGTTAATTGGAGATAAGAGTGTCACACAGGGACTGAGACCCTCAGATCTCAGCCTCGTGAGTAGCTAGGATTATAGTGTGAACCACTGGCACCCAGCTCATCTTGTTTTCTTACACGTAACTCCAGTCTACTTCCCCACCCCGGTTATTTTGGAGATGGAGCCTATTATTTCCTGCCTAGAGTGGCTTTAAACTGCAGTCCTCTGGATTGCAGCCTCCTTAATACCTAGTATTATAGCTATGAGCCACTGATGACCTGCTAAAGATACTTTTATCTGAAGATTCCTTCTCAAGGTTTTCTTCCCAAAATGAGAGCGTTCAGTTTCAGGATTGGTTGGTTTGGTTTTAGTAAGAAGGATTTAGGTTTAAGAACTTGCTTATCCATGTTAGGAGCAATTATTTGCTACCCTACTCAGGCAGTAATAATCGCAAAGGCAGCTTAGGGTACCTTTGCTGATTTATGCTTTTTCATTGTGGAGAAAGAACAGTAATAAAGAATCACTCTCTGGACCTAAAGGAGCTCAGCTCTGAAACAAAAAAACAAATCAGAATCTACCTCAGGTACTCAAGGCTCATGGACGGTATAGAAAATAGAGGAATGTTTATAGCACCAGAAGCTGAAACAGACTGCATAGAGACACTGCACAGAGAGCTGCCAGACTTTGAAACTACAAATCATGACAAAAATTCAAGTAATTGGTAATTTAGGCAGAGTATAATGAGGTTTTCCCCCAAATGTGCAGTTTGACCAATCATGTAAATGATCAAAACAAATTCTAACTACAACACAAACCATATTAAATGATTGATGAGACAAAACAAAGAGAAGAATTAGGATACATTTGATGAGCTGTAAGGGCATTAAAAAGCAAAACAGAATGAAGATAAAAACACTAGCAAGACAAAAATCTAAAAAAAAAAATCTGTAGTACCTATATTGAACTTGAGTTCAATTCCTATCAACCCATGCGTTTGTCTGTCTGCCTGCCTGCCTGCCTCCTTCCATCCTCCACATACCTGCCATTTTATTGCCTATGTCCATCTCAGGCTTGTGCAAGTACTGTTCATCAAGTCTGATTCCCTCTGATTCTCATTCCTAGAGCATGCTGTTAATGAATGAATAGATATGTGGGTCTAAATTCCCATGAGTTTTTCTTTAAGTCCGAGGGAACAACATAGAGTTTAGAGCAATAATAAAAAGACAACATTCTACTTCAAGCTATATCTCCAATAGAGGCATACTTAAAAGCATGAAAATACTTGATGAAACTTTTAAAAGAAAAAATAAAATTAGCTCTAGTTTGTTGTATGGCAAAAGTAAAAGGGTAAAATGGATTATTGAGCCTGGGTTACAAGGATAATAAAGTTTTCTGATATTTTCAGAAGAAAAGGAGACTGAAGAGAACAAGGAACTCTCTGATACATGTAAAGAAAGAGAAAATGATACCGGAAAGAAGAAAGTAGAACATGAAATTTCTGAAGGAAATGTTGCCACAGCCGCAGCAGCTGCTCTTGCTTCAGCTGCCACCAAAGCCAAGGTTCGCCCCTGCAGCCCTTTTTCTCCCATGCTCTCTTAAACCATGAATAGTCGTATTGTTTTTAGTTAATTGGGAACATTTAGTATAAAGATTCTAGCTCCCAATAGAAGATGACTATTTGCTTGAATGGCATTTCTAGGTTAAGAAATCCGCAGGCAGGAGAATGGTAGAATAAATCTGGTTGTGATGGGGATGGAGTTCAAGTGGTTAAAAAAAGGATAGATCGGGTCTTAATGAGTGAATTTTTTCATTCCATTCACTGTGTCATTTAGCTTTGTGAGGACTTCAAGGCAAATTTTAAGGTCTCTTTAAGGAGTCCATTGTCTTCCTGTTTTTAATTTGCCTTCAGGGCTGGTCTTGGACCATTATACCCATACTTTTTACTTTTGTTTATGATTTTTAAGGCAAAAATCTGTTTTCTTGTATAAATACTTTGCCCTGATATTACATCTGAAAGGAAAGAGGGGACCTAAAATAGCTCTTTTTCTTCTTGAATTTGCCAGCTTTTCTGGGGGTGGCTTTTTCTATTTATAACACTATCGACTGCATAGCATATTTAAGAAGACAAGAAAATGTTATTTTCCCTGCTTAGAGTTAATTTAGCATTTTAAAGCATTCCAACCATGAATATATGAAATTTTTAGAAATCTTGTCACCTTTTATCCATTCTACCTCTGAACAAGTTTCCTTCCATTGTAGATTACCACATTTCAAGAGGCAATAGTTACTAGAACATTCCTAATCTCTTTATCTTGAGCTGTTTTTGACCCCTGGGTAAAGATGTTCTTTCAAGTGTTTAATCTGTGGAGCATGATTCATAATAGACCCATACACAAACTAACTCAAATCCCAGAACATGGTTTTGAGTGCCAACTCATCTGACCCAAGTCTAGTGGTCTGCTGAAGAGGTCTTTACAGACCACAATAATTCTCAGTCAACCCAGACCAGATACTACAGCAAAAATAATGTTTGTTTTTTTTTTCACCTTTTCTTGAAGGTTAACTTAACATTCAGATAAACGAAAGATAAAAGTCTACAGCTCAGTGAATTTCTCCCAATTTAAGCCCATCTATGTAAGCACCACCCCCTTCCAAAAACATGATGTTACAACCCTTCAGAAGCGGCCTCATTTTCCTGTGCAATCACTGTGCCTCTCCCCAAGAGAGGTTACCAGCCTGTCTCCCAACATCATAAGTTAGTTTCTTTTTTTTTGTTGTTCTACATAAAAAGAATCCCATAGTATAAATGGGAATCTTTCTTTTTTCTTTTTTTCCTTTTTTTTTTTTTTTTTTTTTTTTGTGGTGCAGGGGTTTTGTACTAAGGGCCTTGCACTTGTTAGACACACTGCCACCTATGAACAGAATCTTTTTTTCTTTTTTTTTTTTTAAATCGGTCGTGAGGCTTGAACTCTGGGCCTGGCCACTGTCCCTCAGGTCTTCAGCTCAAAGCAAGCACTCTACCACTTGAGCCACAACACTACTTCTGGTCTTTTGGTGGTTAATTGGAAATAAGATTCTCATGGGGATTTTCCTGCCTGGGCTGGCTTTGAACCATGATCCTCAGCTTTCAGCCTCCTCAGTAGCTAGGATTACAGGAGTGAGCCCTGGGTTCCTGGCTTGAACAGGAATCTTTAGAAAACTCCTCTTAAAATAATGATTATTGAAAATTTACTTTTCTTCAATTAACTGCCTTGTCATTCTTAGCCTAAAATTTCAAACTCTTGGTAATTCAGAACTTCCTTGGTGATTTGGGCCCTTATGAGATATCAAGCCTCCTTTCTTGCCTGTTCTTCCCAAACTGTACTGTTCTGTCTTTTGCAATTCTAATAAACAGAATCCAGTCTTTTTTTTTTTTTTTTCTGTTTTTTCTTTAGAATTTCAGCACACTTTCCTCCTTTGTTCTGAGGCATTATACAGTACATTGTATGAAAAAGAAATGAAACTTCTTAGGAAACAGTGTCCCTTGCATCTTGTAACTATTATTATGTCAACTTTGGGCTGAAAATAATGTCTGTGGCATAGCACTGACCATCTTACAACTATATGACTGGTGGTTGCATAGAAATAATTTTTGTCAACTATTAAATCTGACCTTTTGCTATTTCATACAAAGTTGAGAAGACTGTTGAAACATAATTTTTTCTAGTTCACTGGATTTCCACTCCCTCCTCATCAAGTGCTCTCATATTTCTAGTAGTTTGTTTTTTTTTGTTTTGTTTTGTTTTGTCGGTCGTTGGGCTTGAACTCTGGGCCTGGGCGCTGTCCCTCAGCTCTTCAGCTCAAGGCAAGCGCTCTACCACTTGAGCTACAGCGCCACTTCCGGTTTTCTGGTGGTTTATTGGAGATAGGAGTCTCACAGTCTCTCCTGCCCGGGCTGGCTTTGAACCGCGATCCTCAGATCTCAGCCTCCTGAGTAGCTAGGATTACAGGCGTGAGCCACCAGCGCCCGGCTTGTTTTTATTTTTGAGACATTGATTTTTTTTTTCCTCTAATTTGTGAAAATAGTACAAATGCTCATGCTATATGACTTGGCTCTGTGAGCAGTTCAGTACCACTTACAGCTGTATCTGATACATGTCACAGCACATAATCATTTTTGCACTACATGGTAATCAGGGATAAGGAACTCACCTAAATTACTGTAATTAGTATAGCTTATCCAGCCAATCCAAGTTTCCCTAACTCTCATTATGTTCTTCTGTGTCTATAAACAGCTTTATTATTAAGAGTTTGTCACCCTCTGGCATGGAGTGATAATTAGGGCCTCTAGATCTAGCTGCTGAACAGGCAAGGTGCTATGTTCTCTGCCTTCTCCCCATACTTGTCATAGAAAAGTCTCTTCAGGAACAACCCATTTGCTCATTGCCCCTCCTTGCCAAGCTGTGAATTGCCACCTCAGACTGTAGCAGCAGGACACTGCTAGGTGGGTGCTCTGGGTTTCTGCCTTTCTAGGTATTTAAGCTTAGAAAGGAAAGAAAAATTGAAAACTATTGGTGGAATAAACTGGAAAAACCCCAGAACAAGCTCTTTTTCAGTGATAATAAGAATCAGTTCTTCCAAGACAGCAGAGATCGGGGCTGGGAAGGTGGCTCAGTGGTAGAGCCCTTGCCTTGCATGCATGAGGCCCTGGGTTTGATTCCTCAGCACCACATAAGAAAAAAGCCGGAAGTAGCGCTGTGGCTCAAGTGGTAGAGCGCTAGCCTTGAGCTGAAAAGCTGAGGGACAGCGCCCAGGCCCAGAGTTCAGGCCCCACGACTGGACCCAAAAAAAAAAAAAAAAAAACCAAGACAGCAGAGATCACACTTTCTTGAGACCACAGACATTTCCCTTTGATTTATTTATAAATGACTTCATATCCATATACCCCACAATGGCAACAGTAGTTTTATGTTCATTATCATGAACATGATAATAACATGGCCATTAGGTATGGTTATCAGGAAGATACTTTTTTTTAACCCATCAGAAATAGAACTTGCTCCTTTATGTGTGAAATTCCTTCTTGAGAAGGGAATGTTATTGCTGCTATTTGGGTCACAAGGCTTCTTGTATCACAGGTATGTGTTGGTGATTTACAGTAAACACATTGGGCATAGAGATCATAACCTGGTAATACTGTGCATAGGAAACAGAAGGCTGGCATCACTCCTCCATTCATCTTCTCTACAATCCTAGCTTGTGAGGAGTAGTCTTATAAGAACTGTTTTGGAAAAGTGGAAGACTGAGGAGAGTGTTAAGACATAAATAAACTAAACAGGACTCTTGCTAGTGTCTTGGATGGCTTGGAACCCTAAAAAGTGCCACATAACTCCCAGTCAAAGATCCTGTCCAAACTCAAGGGGGCATAGAGAATACCTGTGGGTGGAATTCATGCCAGTTTAACCCATTACAGTCTATTCTTTGGTCACAAATCATACAACCTTTTCTCACTTGGCAGAATAACCATCTCAAGGTTACACCATCTCACTATGGTATCAGGCTAAGGGTGGAGGATGAGATCTTATCAGAATAAGGTCCAGGTACCTGGAGGCTCCTTGGGGTAGGGCAGCTCTTTTTTAGTGTTAGAGTTACTAATGTTGAGATCTTTGTGTCCTGAATTACTATCAGTGGTGGGAAAGATAGAAGCCAGTTACACTCATTTAGCAAATGTATTTCAATCAGTGTTACCCCTACTATCACTCTCCCTTTTCCTTTTCTGCCCTTCCCAAAACAATTTCAACAGGTTTCATTGTTTTCATAGTTGCAAACATTCTCTTTTGACTGTATTCAGCTTTTTCATCTTTCTTTATCCCAACTAGTATCTATCACTCATTCCTGGTTTCTTGATCAGAGCCTAGTCATACTCCTTGAGAGAATTCTCTTTTTAAAATGCACTGTGGCTGCATATGGTGGCACATGTACCTAGAGTCCTAGTACCTAGGAAGCTAAGACCAGCCTTAGCTACATAGGAATTTCCTGTCTTTAAAAACAAAAAACAAAAACAAAACTGGGCACTGGTGGCTCACACCTATAATCCTGGCTACTCAGGAGGCTGAGATCTGAAGATCACAGTTCAAAACCAGCCCCAGCCCAGGGAGAAAAGTCTATGAGACTCTTATCTCCAGTAAACAACCAGAAAACCGGAAGTGGCGCTCAAGTGGTAGAGGGCTAGCCTTGAGCTGAAGAGCTCAGGGACAGCATCCAGCCCAGAGTTCAAGCCCACGACTAACCAAAAAAAGGAGCTAGGCTTGCAACCCAGTCGTAGAGCACTTGGCTAGCATCCATAGAGCCTTGGATTCAATGCCTAACACTCTTTTTTAAAAAGAAAAGAAAAACTTAATTGAGCACCAGTGACTCATGCCTGTAATCCAAGCTCCTTGGCAGGTGAAAGCCAGAGCATCATAATTTGATGCCAACCCCCATCTCAACCAGTAACTGGGCATGGTGATGTTTACTTGCTATCCCAGCTATGCAAGAGGCAGAGATCAGGAAGATTGAGGTTCTAGGCCAGTCTAATCTCCCCTCCTTGTCCCTTCTCCTCCCACCCCCCCAAATCTTAAGTCCCTATCTCCACAGAAAAGGCAAGGCTTGGTGATGTGTGACTGTCCTCCCAGCTGCTGCTTTTTCACTCATAAGCTGTCCCTTGAATCAAGCATTTGGTCACCCTGGCTTTTTGTTGATTTTTTTTTGGGGGGGGGGAGGTGGTCTGGTCTGGGCCTGGGCGCTGTCCCTCAGCTCTTCAGCTCAAGGCTAGCGCTCTACCACTTGAGCACACAGCGCCACTTACAGCTTTTTTCTTTTTGCTTATGTGGTGCTGAGGAATTGAACCCAGGGCCTCATGCACTCAAGGCAAGCACTCTACCACTGAGCCACTTCCCAGCCCCTTTGTTGATTATTTTTAATAAGACAGTTTCATGGACTTTGATGCTCAGGCTGAATTCAAACCATGATCCTCCAAATCTCAGCCTCCTGAGGATTTAGGATTACATGTAAGAGCCACCAATTCCCAGCTTTCCTTTATGTCTTTGATGATAAACATTTTTTAATGTAAGTTCTTACTTTGAGATCTATGGTGCATTGACTTTCATTTTTGTATATGAGGTAATAGGGGATAAGGATCCAAACTCATTCTTTTGTATTTGGATATCTAGCTGCCCCAGTTCCTATTGTCCAGCTCCAATGATCAATGTCTTCTTGCTCTTGTTTAATATTTGTTCCTCTGTTGGTTTGTTTTTATTGTTTTATATTTTGTTTATATTGGGGTTTGACTTGGACCTGATACTTGCCAGGCAGGCACTGTACCACTTGAGTCATACCCCTAGTTTCCTGTTTGTCTTTAACCTGTTGATGTTACCTGCCCCCCTATGAATTCATTGCTTCATTCATTCTTAGGTTTTGCCTACAACTTCTGTATCTCATGGTCTATTATGGTAATTCCCTACGTCAGCTTCAACATTAACATGTGCAGGAAATAAAACTTCATTCAGTCATCAATGACATTCTGTTTGTATTAGGTGTTTCATGCCTGTCCCTAGGAAACGCATAGGAAAGAAAAGATGCTGGGAAGAGATAGGGTTATATATATATATATATATATATATATATATATATATATATATATATATATATATATATATATATATATATATATATATATATATAGTGTGTGTGTTCTTTTTTTTTAATTTTTTAATTGTGAAAATACTGTTACATGAGCAAGGTAATGAGTACATTTCTTATCCAGCATTGTTGCCTCCTCCTTTGTTTTTCCTCTACCATTCCGTCCCTCCTACCTCCTCAACTACACCTCACCCACACCCACCCCTGTGCCTAAATTTTAAAGTTCACTTTTCGACATAGTGCCTTGTACATCTCATTGTTGCAATGGGTCAATTTGTATCCCTATTTAAACATTTTGTTTTTTTCCCTTCCCCTCCCCAAATTATACCAACATCAAATACAGTGAAAATAGGGGTTATACAGTGGGGGAAGGACATACAAAGCAACAAAAAAAATCACATGTTACCTTATAAATATGTTAGAAACAATATCAAGGAAGAAAAAAAAAACCACTTGTGTCCCTGTCTTGGGGTTCATTTCACTTATCATCTGAGCTTTTCTGCTTATCCCAGATATATACTAGTAGGGTTATTTTTTTTTTCTAAGTATTTACCTAAATTATTTCCTCTTTTGCCCTTAGCACCTGGCTGCTGTGGAGGAGAGAAAGATCAAGTCCCTAGTAGCTCTCCTGGTTGAGACACAAATGAAAAAACTAGAAATCAAACTTCGACATTTTGAAGAGCTGGAAACTATCATGGACAGAGAGAAAGAAGCTGTAAGTAAGGAGAATTCCACAGGGCATTTTGATAATTCATCCTTGACCAGCTTTCAGAAATATAAATTAGGGTAGTACTTTAATGCGGGTGTATGTACAAGTCTGTCATTTTGTCTCTGATTTCACTTGTCCTTTCCAAAGAGAATTATTAGCTAAATAGTAGACAGTAGAAATGAATCTCATCTTAAGAGCCCATTTTTCAGGCTGGGAAGGTAGCTCAGTGGTGGAGTGCTTGCTTTGTATGCATGAGGCCCTGGGTTCAATTCCTCAGCACCACATAAGCAGAAAAAGCCAGAAGTGGCACTGTGGCTTCAGTGGTAGAGCGCTAGCGCTAAGGGACAGCATCCAGGCCCAGAGTTCCAGCCCCACAACCAACCAAAAACAAAACAAAAAAGAATCTTAACAAGGAGCTGGCATAGGCAAAAAGCATCTATCTTAATTTAAGGGAAGATAGTAAGCTGGCAATGAGTTCAGACTGGCACACACAACAGTCAAGAGAGCACTTTTCAGTCCTGGCTGGTTGGAGGACTTGAATGCACTGAGAGAACTGGAGTGCTTGAGCTTTACCTAAAACAGTACGGTTGGTTTTAAATACACACACACATGCACGCATGCACGCACGCACACACACACACATACACTTTGAACTCAGTGTGAATTAGCTTCTGGACTAAGTGCTCCCTTGGTTTCTGAAGTTTATTTAAATAGGAGTAGAAATTGTGTTTATCTTCAAAAAAGAAAGGCATTTGAGGAATGGCAAAGCTGTAAGAAACCCATCCTGTGTTTACAAAAGTGAATGAGATAGTGACATGTGAAGGAAGCAAATACTATATAGAAATATGAAAAGTCAGCTCAAATTATCAGGAAAAGCTTTCTGGAGAATGAGATATCTAATTGTAAGGCTGGCCCAAATCTTAAAATATGAAGAAAAAAGGAAGCCTTTTTTTTTTTTTTTTTTTATCCCTTATAGGGCTTAAACTCAGGCTTGGGTGCTGTCCTTCAGCTTTTGTGTTCAAGGCTAGTGCTCTTCCACTTTGAACCACTGCTTCACTTCTGGTTTGGGAGTAGTTCATTGGAGATAGAGTCTCATGGACTTTCCTGCCTGGGGTTGGCTGTGAACCATGATCCTCAGATCTCTGCCTCCTGAGTAGCTAGGATTACAGACATGAGCCACCTGTACCCAGCAAAAGAAACCTTTGAAGAGATGAAAGGTTAAGTCATTTGTGCATACACATGTTGGTGTATGTTTCATGTACTTATGTACTAGGGATACAGTGTTTAATAAAACCTTGCAAAGTGCTTGTGGCTCACACATGTGATCCTAGCTGTTCAGGGGGCTGAGATCCGAAGATTGAGTTATCAAGCTAGCCTGGGCAGGAAAGGCCATGAGACTCTATCTCAAATTAACCAGCAAAAAGCCAGAAGTGGAGGTGTGGCCAAAAAGTGGTCGAGCATCAGTTATGAGCAAGAATATGGGCCAAGTTCAAACCCCAGTATCAGTAACAGTGAATAAATAATAAAGCCCAGCAAAATTCCGTGCCTTGGTGGAGCTTAAGTAGCTAGAAATGGTGGAAGACTTAAGGAAATTATGAAATGTCCTCTGTGTTAGATGTACATGCTTTGTTGTATACAGTCACATGTTGAAGGCTGTGTCAGAGATTAGGATTTGCAGGTTTAAGTGGTATCCTCATAGTCTTTATGAAGGAACACAGTTGGTAGCCGGGCTCTGGTGGCTGACGCCTATAATCCTAACTACTCAGGAGGCTGAGATCTGAGGATCACAGTTCAAAGCCAGCCCAGGCAGGAAACTCCGTGAGACTCTGATCTCCAATAAACAACTAGAAAACCAGAAGTGGCTCTGTGGCTCGAGCGGTAGAGTGCTGGCCTTGAGCTGAAGAGCACAGGGACAACGCCCAAGCCCAGAGTTCAAGCCTCACGACCGACAAAAAAAAAGAAAGAAACAGTTGATGACCAAGAAATAGTATGCAGAGAGCTGTCATGGGAGCATGACTACCAGGTTAAGGCACTAGGAAGTAGTTGGATGGGTTGGACTCAGGGCCTTGTGTTCTTGCCTTTTCCATCATGTCTGGAACTCTACCACATAAGCCATGTTTCCAGCCCTGCTTTTTGCTAGGTAATTGGGTATGAAGTCTTAATGGGCATTATTACCTGGGCTGGCTTCCAACTGTGATCCCCTGGCTCTCAGTCTCCTGAATAACTAGAAAGATAGGTATGAGCCACCAGCACCTAGCCATACATAACATTCTTGTAATTAAAAAACAAATCCTATAAACTTCCAAGTTAGGTTCTACAAACACTTTTCCTTTTATTATCTGCTACCTCCATTTCTCAGACCATGAGTGAAGCCTGCAATTTGAAATGAGCAGTGTGTAAATTACTCATGTAAGTAAAGTATCAGTGAACCTGTTGGTTTTCTTCCTGATTCCCACGGGGCCTCTAGGGAGGCAAGTCACATAAAGCTGCTCTGAAGCCTCCCCTCCCCACCCTGCAGCATTCAAATGCCATCTTCCTCTTCCCGAGATCCTGAACTGAGTATGTATGATGCAGCCACATCCAAGCGGAACCTACAACAGAGCACTTTTCAGCAGTAGACACTGAAGGCAGACACAGCTGCAAGTGCAGCTGAACCACACAAAGCTCTTCTCCTATCTTTGATTTGCATAAAGTTAGGGAGGAGGGGTGAGAAAAAGAAAAAGGTGGGTGAGGGCCACAAAAATCCAATCCACACTGCCAAAGCCTGAAATACCAGCTAAGACTACATTAAAGCCTCACAACCAAAGTTAATAATCACACCTCCCTTTGCAATGTTTCATGTCAGCGATAGAGACATTCACTGAGGAAAAATCAAGCCGGAAAGAGACATACCCATTTCCTTATCACACCTTAAGGAGAAAAAGAATAAACGCAACTGCATTTTGCTACTTCCATATGTGCTTCTGGTGGCAGAACCCCAAAGCCTGGATCATGTCAGGCCACTGTCCTTTTGGAAACATGCAATTACAGACCGATCCTTTCTAAATTTTAAGGAAAAATCATGTATATCTTCCATACCAGGCCTCAGCTGACATTAATCTACCCTATTCAATTCTATCCCTAGCCTATTTTTTACCCTCCTGTTTACTCTTCCTATTTCACTTTAAATTGTTTTGTGCTGGAAATCAAACTCAGCCCTTATGCAGGGTAAGAATGAGTTCTACCACTGAGTTATACCCTGGCCCCAATCCCCAATTCATTCTTCCTTCCTTCCTTTCTCCCTCTCCCACTCCCTCTCCCACTCCCTCTCCCTCCCTCCCTCCCTCTTTCTTTCTCTTTCTTTCTTTCTTTCGCCAGTCCTGGGGCCTGAACTCAAGTCCCAGGCTCTGTCCCTAAGACTCTGTGCTCAAGGCTAGCACTCTACCACTTGAGCCACAGTACCACATCCCATTTCTCTGCATGTGTAGTAGTGAGAAATCAAACCCAGGGTTTCATGCATGCTAGGCAAGTATGTACTCTAAAATTAAGCCACATTCCCAGCCCCCCCCCCCATACTTCAATTAAAGTGAAATGCCACTGGATGGCTTACCAGGACTGAGTTTATTCTCAAACTACTCCAAACAGCACAAAAATGAGAACAATGCTTTAATGACAGTCTTTTTTTTTTTTTTTTTTTGTCGGTCATGGGGCCTGAACTCTGGGCTCAAGCGCTGTCCCTCAGCTCTACAGCTCAAGGCTAGCGCTCTACTACCATTTGAGCCACAGGGCCACTTCCAGCTTTTTCTGCTTATGTGGTGCTAAAGAATCAAAACCAGGGCCTCATGCATACAAAGCAGGCACTCTACCACTGAGCCACCTTTCCAGCCCTGATGACAGTCTTTATTTATATACATACATAATATTCTAAGGACAGTTTTCCAGATGTCAAATCACTGAGTCAATCCCTTTAAAGTATGCCATTACTTCCAAATTTTACTAAACTCCCTAGGTCACGTTCTCTGATTGCCACAAAAGTCAAGGTAGCTTTCAACTGAACCCAACAAAAATTAAGTTTCCAGAATGAAAGATTTCTCCTTTGCCTGATGAGGCCAGGCTATGTTAGAAGCACTACAGCCTCTGCTCCAGAGCAAAGATGAACTTCCTGGAGTCCCATAGGAGCCTGCTGTCTGAGCATTCTGTCACCTCAGGGGACCTGCTTGTCCTGTATTCAAGCTTTAGGTTTATAATCTGGATTTTGCTTTGAGATATAGGTGTGTATGTTTAATCACTTACCTTTTTTAATTCTTCTAATTACTTTCTCTTAATTACTTTCAGTGTTTTAAAAGGACAGCTGAAGTTCAGAAGTAAATAGGGTAATTCATATTGTAGATGGTAAAATTTGGTACATTTTTCCTCCTGTCGTCTTTATTGACACATTGATCTTCTTCTTACCAAAGAAAAAAAAGAGTGACAGAGATCTTTGTGTTTTCTAAAAGAAAAACCAGGAGCCACACACTGGTAGTTCACACCTGTAACCACCGTAGCTACTCAGGAGGATGACCTCTGAGGATCAAGGTTCGAAGCCAGCCAAGGCAAGAAGGTCCAGTTAACCACTAGAAAACTGGAAGTGGTGCTGTGGCTCAGAGTAGTAGAGCACTGGGAAGGGGAAAAAAGCTTGGTGCTAGTGGATCATGCCTATAAACCTAGCTACTCATGAGGCTGAGATCTGAGGATCACAATTCAAAGCCAGCCCAGGCAGGAAGGTTCACAAGACTTATTTCCAATGAACCACCTGAAAACCGGAAGTGGAGTTGTGGCTCAAAGTAGTAGACACTAGTAGGCACTAGCCTTGAGCAAAAAGAGCTCAGGGATAGAGCCTGACCCTGAGTTCAAGACCCACAACTAACAAAAAAAAAAAAAAGACAACTCTCTCATGGTTATGATAATTATACTGGAAAAGTTTTCATTCCTATTTAAGTTGGCTCAACTGTATTGGTTGAACTATTATTGGGCATATGATTTCTGAGTAATCTACACATACAGTAGTTTCTCTTAAGGCCCAGAATAATGCAACATTCTTACTATCCTCAAGAGCGATGAATTTTTTTTAATTGTATTTATTTTATGTATTTACTCATTTATTTTTTGTCAGTCATGGAGCTTGAACCCAGAGCCTAGGCAGTCCCTTATCTCTTTCAGCTCAAGGTTAGCCTTGTCTACCACTTTGAGCCACAGTTTCACTTCCAGTTTTCTGTTGGTTCGTTGGAGATAAGATTTTCACAGTCTTTCCTGTCTGGGCTGGCTTCAAACTGCGATCCTGAGATCTCAGCCTAATAAATAGCTTGGAATGCAGGTGTGAGCCACTGGTTCTTGACCCCATGCAAATTTTTATTTGGGCATCTTTAGTAATCTGTAAATGTGTAATTTGAGGTACTTCTAAGCTAAGGTTTTCAGTGGCACTGCCAAAGTTCAGCATAGACAATTGTGACTTTGCAGCAAAGGTCACATACTTCATTCAGAGGTTGTAACTGCTATTACATTTTAACCAGAAGAATCCCTTCTAGAAGCGAGGACCTGAGAAGATTGCGGGAACTTGAAATGATGGCATCTAGGGGACTAATAAAATGATAAAAGGGACTCAGGTAGTCATATATTTTCTTAAATATCTGAAAGATGCAGGGGCTGTGGCACATGGCTATAGTCTTAGCTAATGGGAGACTGAAGCAGGAAGATCACTTGAGTCTAGAAATTAGAGGCCAACTTGGGTAGCATAGCAAGATGCTGCCTCAAAAAGAAAGGGTGGCAGGCTGGGAATGTGGCTTAGTGGTAGAATGCTTGCCTTGCATACATGAAGTTCTGGGTTCATTCCTCAGTACCACATAAACAGTAAAAGCTAGAAGTGGCGCTGTGGCTCAAGCAGTAAAGTGCTAGCCTTGAGCAAAAGAAGCTCAGGGACAGTGCCCAGAACTTGAGTTCAAGCCCCAGGACTGGCACCAGAAAAAAGAAAAAGGAAGAAAAAAATCTGACAGCTTCTCAAAGAGGATTGCATTGTTCTGAGTAGTCTCAGAGCTGAAGTTGAAAAGAAAAGCAGGTCTTAGAAGTGGTCTGGAGAAAGCTAGGGGCTGGTGGCTCACACCTGTAATACTAGCTATTCAGGAGATAGATCTGAGGATTGTGCTTCAAAGCCAACCCAGGCAGTAAAGTTTGTGAGACTCTTGTTTCCAATTCACCACCAGAAAACCAGAAGTGGTGCTGTGGCTCAAGTGGTAGAGCATTAGCCTTGAGCACAGAGACTCAGGGACAGCACCCAGGCTAGGAGTTCAAGCCCCACACTGATCCATAAAAAGTGGTCTGGAGGAGTCTTTGGCAATGGATAACAAGTATCCAAATGGAAAGTGTATGTAGCAGGAGGGAACTCAGCACCAAGCAAATATGTTTAGCTCCAATCCTGCAAGCCTTTCTTACTGTCATCTTTCTTTTCTCACAGCTGGAACAACAGAGGCAGCAATTGCTTACTGAGCGCCAGAACTTCCACATGGAACAGCTGAAATACGCAGAGTTAAGAGCCCGACAGCAAATGGAGCAGCAGCAGCAGCATAGCCAAAACCCTCAGCAGCCACACCAGCACTCAGGAGGACCTGGCCTCGCCCCTCTTGGAGCAACAGGACACCCAGGCATGATGCCACATCAGCAGCCCCCTCCCTACCCTCTGATGCACCACCAGATGCCACCACCTCATCCCCCTCAGCCAGGTGAGAGGAAAGCATGGCTTACATTGAAAAGCTTGTGGTCTGCTTATTTGGGGGGGTTACCGTACATGTGGTAATTTCTGAAGTCCTTTCAGAATTTCCATTGTCATCTAGAATATCATAGGCAAAGTCCAGAGTCCTCTTGGTGAGGTAGGTTAATGTCTATAAAGAGGTACAATCTTGGGCTGGGAAGGTGGCTCACTGGTAGAGCGCTTACCTTGCATGCATGAGGCCCTGGGTTTGATTCCTCAGCACCACATAAGAAAAAAGTCGGAAGTAGCGCTGTGGCTCAAGTGGTAGAGCACTAGCCTTGAGCTAAAGAGCTGAGGGACAGTGCCCAGGCCCAGAGTTCAGGCCCCACGACTGGACCCAAAAAAAAAAAAAAAGGTACAATCTTATAACTCGTTTATTTGTTTGTATGTTTTTGTCAGTCATGGGGCTTGAACTCTGAGCCTGGGTGCTGTCCCTTAGCTCTTCAGTTCAAGGCTATCACTCTATCACTTGAACCACTATGTTGCATCTGGGTTTTTGGGTGGTTTATTAGAGATAAGTGTCTCATGGACTTTTCTGCCCAGGCTGGCTTTGAACCACGATCCTCAGATCTCAGCCTCCTGAGTAGCTAGGATTATAGGCATGAGCAAACAGCGCCCAGCCCGGTGTCTCATGCGTGCAAGGCAAGCACTTTACGACTGAGCCACCTTCCTAGCCCCTTGTTTTGTTTGTTTGTTTTTTTTAAGAACTTTTATCTTTTGGACTGGCTCCCATGGTTTATGCCTGTAGTCATAGCTATTTATGAGGTTGAGATATGAGGCTTTCAGTTTGAAACCAAGCTAGGTAAGAAAGTCTGTGAGATTCTTATTTCTTATTAACCACCAAAAGCAAGAAGTGAAACTGGCTCAAGTAATAGAGCGCTAGTCTGGTGTATAAAAGCTCAGGAATAGTGCTCAAGCCCTGAGTTCAAGCCCCAGGACAAGCACCAAAAAAAAAAAATTATCATTTAGAGGGTAGGAATATGACTTAGTGGTAGAATGCTTGCCTAGCATGCATGACACCCTTGGTTCAATTCCTCAGTGCTACATAAACAGAAAAGGCCAGAAGTAGTACTGTGGCTCAAGTGGTAGAGTGCTAACCTTGAGCAGAAGAAGCTCAGGGACAGTGTTCAGGCCCTGAGTTCAAATCCCAGGACTGGTCAAAAAAAAAATTTAGGGCTGGCTGCCAGTGGCCCACACATGTAATCCCACCTCTTCAAGAGGCTAGGTGTGAGGGTTTTGGTTAGAAACCAACCCAGGCAGACAAATCCATGAGACTCTAATGACGCGCGCGCGCGCGTGCGTGCGTGTTTTGTTTTGTTTCAGGGTTAGTTATAAGGCTTAACTCAGGGCCTGGGCCCTGTCTCTGAACTGTTTTGCACAAGGCTAGTCCTCTACCACTTTTTGAGCGACATCATAACTTCCAGTTTTCTGGTGGTTAATTGGAGAAAAGAGTCTCACAGGTTCTTTTCTGCCTGAGCAACTTCCAACTGTGATCCTAAGATCTCAACCTCCTGAGGAGCTAGGATTGCAGGTATGAGCCACTGGCACCTGGCTAATGATATATTTTTATCTGTTCCTTTTCACTGTTCCTTTTCACCTTTGGGAAGGAGATAGACTTCAGAATGTCTCATCAGCCAAGAGTTATTAAATAACTATCATTATACCAAAGAAAATAACCATAATCCCTAATATTGTTAGTTAAATGTCTGAGTACTTTGTTTGAATCCGTATTCAAATAAGATCCACAGACATGCATTCACATCTCTTTTGTTAAAAGGGCACTTACATGTTAAGGAAAATGCAGTTTTCAGTAATGCAACCGTGCCTGATTTATGCTCTACCTTGGAGTTGTACCCTGTGCGGAGCTTATATCCCCAATACCGTGTGTGTCTGTGTCTTCTGTGTCTCTGTGTCTGTGTGTATTTCCTCCCATAGTATTACATCACTTGTCCTGTATCTCCATCCTCCCTCCAAGCCCACCCACCCTCTCCCCCTACACACACACTCACTCACACACACACACACACACACACACACACACTCACCTTTTATAACAATTGTCCAGAAGTAGTTTGATACATGTTCTGGGTAGGATACAGTCTACTCAGGACTGGTGGCTCTACCATTTGAGCCACATCTTCAGTTCTAGCTGTTTGCTAGTTAATTGGAGATGAGAGTCTATGGATTCATCTTCCTGGATTGCTTTGAACTGTGATTATAGATCTCAGTCTCCTGAGTAGCTAAGATTATAGGTGTGAGTCACTCATGTCCAGCTGGTATTCAGTTCCTTTTTGGTTTTGAGGCTTTTTTGGTTTGTTGTTGTTTTGGGTTGTTGGTTTTTTATTTTTTTGTTTTTTGCTGGTCCTGGGACTTGAACTCAGGGCATGGGCACTGTCCCTGAGTCTCTTTGTGCTCAAGGCTAGCACTGTACCACTTGAGCTACAGTGCCACTTACAGCTTTTCCTGAGTAGTTTATTAGATGTAAGGACTTTCTTGCATGGACTGGCTTTAAGCCACAGTCCTCAGATCTTAGCTTCCTGGGTGGGTATGATTATAGGCATGAGCCATGGCTGCCTGGCTAGTATTTGGTTCTTAATGGTGGTGCCATATCCACAGTACCTGTTCACAGAGAACATCTAAGGAGCTACAGCATTTAGCTTAGAGATGCATCTGTTTTCTTCTCTATATAATGTCCTGATGAGCTGAGTATGGCTTGTGTACCCCTGTAATGCCAACATTAGAGAGGCTGAGACAGTAGAATTGTCAGTTCAAGGGCCAGCCCAACATAAACAGTAAGTTGTGGCACACTGGTACATACAGAGACTCTAGTCTTTTTAAAAAAAAAAAAAAAAAAAAAAAAAAAAGCCTGATAATATGTATGAGGCTCATCACCCACATCATTTCACTTCTTCTTAATATCTTTGTTTCATATTTGAAGACCTAGTGCATGACACAGCCATATAGCCTAGCTTCCTGTCAGCCAGGATTCACACTGAGCTCCATCTGATTTCATAGTGAAGCCAGAGCCACAGAGGCACTATGGCAGGGCTGAGGTGGAATTTTCAGCAGACTTGGAAAGAACTCTTTTCCTAGTGAGGCAGTGCCAGCAAATTAACTGATAAAAATAGCCTTTAAAAAAGAAATAGGTCACTTTCCTCTTCACGTTCTCTACAAGATAGGGTCTCCACATTGAATTTGTAATAGAAAGAATCATTCAGTGTAAGGCAAGGTCTCTTTTAATACAGGACAAAATATTCTTTTATATTTGAGAGATACATATGGAAAAACATAAATCATAGGTACTTATTGACTATATAAACACCTAAGTAAACCAACACTTTGCCCTACATTTCCCCACTTCTCAAAGTATGTGTCTTCTGACTTTCAACCCTGTTCACACTAGTTGGGCTGAATTTCATTGTTATCTGAATAGAAGAACATAGTGAATTTCCTGTCTGGTTCCCACACTCAACACCATATATAAGACGTGTGCACTGTGTAAATGGTTTGTACATTTGTTTTCTTCTATCTGTTATAGTGTTTCACTGCATGTCTGTGCCCTACTACACCAATCCATTTCCCACTGATGAACACACACCCAATTTTCAAGCTTTCAACTAAATAGTGTGTCTGTGACCATGATAGGTAGGACATAATGTACACATTGTGTTATATGTATCCCTAAAGGAATAGAATTAGGGTATGCCTGAGAATGGTCCAACGGGATACATATCTTGCATATATTTACCTCTCTAGTCTCTGGCTGACATAGGTGTAAGAATTACAAGCAGTGATTCATGCTTGTAGTCCTAGCTACTCAGGAGACTGAGATCTGAGGATTGCATTCAAAGCCAGCCTGGGCAGGAAAGACCATGACACTCTTATCTCCAATAAACCACCAGAGAACCGGAAGTGGCTCACTGTGGCTCAAGTGGTAGAAGGCTAGCCTTGAGCTGAAGAGCTGAGGGACAGCGCCCAGGCTCAGGAGTTCAAGCCCCATGACCAACCAAAAAAAAGAATTACAAGCAGGTCCTCCAACCAGTGTTTATTACATTTTAGAAATGAATAGGAGCACTCTCTGCTCTTTTCTAGCTCTTTCCTTCTCTTTCCCAGCTCCCTTCTCTTTTCTAGCTCTTTCTCTGCTCTTTTCTAGCTCTTTCTCAGCTGTTTCCTTCTCTTCTCTTTCCCAGATCTCTTTTTCCTAGCTTGCTCTTTACCACCTCTTTCCCAGATGCTCTCTTTTCTAGCTCTTTTCTCTCTTTTCTAGCTCTTTTCTCTCTCTTTCCAGCTTTCTCTCTTTCCCAGCTCTCCCAGCTCTCTTTCCCAGGCCTTTCCCCACCGCATGGAGGACCAAAATGGCATGGTGCCAGCCAGAACAATGAATAAACCTACCCCTTACCTGGAAAAAAAAAAATGAATAGGAGCAACGTTTTCTTTAGTTGCTGAGCAATTGTCCTGGATAGTTGACCAGGTCAGTTAGCTAGGATTTTGATTTTCACTTACATTTTGTAGTGTAGGAAGAGTCAGTCTCTGAATGATAGCATTATCAGGGAAGTAGCAGGGGAAAGATTAAGGCAGATTTATTGTTGAATGATGAACTTGTTCAGATTTTCTTGCTCTGTAGAATTTATACAAGTATGAGATTTTTCTCTGCAAAACTGTATCAGGTAGTGATAGAGCCCATTCAAATAGCAGCTTGGTATTCTACATCATGGGTGGAACTGGGACATCAATAGCTAGTGTTAAATGGCAACTGTATGTATTCCATTTGATTTGTCTCTCTTTTTTTCCCAATTCTTAACCTTATTTTCATTCAAGTCCTTGGGATTTTCACAGAAAACCCTTATGCACACTTTTGTCTCTTTCACTATTATTTGGTTGTACTCTTTTTTTTTTTTTTTTTTTTTTTTTTTTTTTGCCAGTTCTGGGGCTTGAACTCAGGGCCTGGGCACTGTCCCTGAGCTTCTGTGCTCAAGACTAGCACTCTCCCACTTGAGCCACAACACCACTTCCATTTTTTTCTGCGCATGTGGTACTGAGGAATCAAACCCAGGGCTTCATGCATGCTAGGCAACCACTCTACCACTAAACCATACTCCCAGCCCCTTCATCGTACTCTTAACTTACCTGCAAACTCCAGCTGTGTGTATATGTTTGTGTGTGCATATTTGTGCGTGCGCACATATGTGTATGTGTGCGCATGTGCGCCTCTGCACCAGTTCTAGAACTGCATAATTTTTTTTGCTCTAGGTTTTGAACCTTGATCCACGGGTCTTAGCCTCCTGAATAGCTAGGATTATAAGCATGATCCACCAATCCCCGACTATATTTACTTAAATTTGTCTTAAAGTGTCTCAAATTGGTTTGTTCCCACCAAACAAAAAAGCTGGGGAATTACATGCAGTAGAATGTTTCTGCTTATGTACTTGCACACCCATTTTTTACCATCTTTATTTCACATTTTGCTGAACTTGATGAAATCCACAAAACTGCGTTTTATACTTTTTCATGTGAGCTGTAAAATAGTTTCATATGATTCCTAAACTACAGGCTTAGTAGTTCTCTCTAAGACTTACCCATTTCAGATGGCACAAGATGAATTATCATGGGGGCTGGGAAGGTGGCTCAGTGGTAGAGTGCTTGCCTTGCATGCATGAGGCCCTGGGTTTGATTCCTCAGCACCACATAAGTAGAAAAAGCCAGAAATGGTGTTGTGGCTCAAGTAGTAGAGTGCTAGCCTTGAGCTGAAGTACTGAGGGACAGCACCCAGCCCTAGAGTTCAGGCCCCACGACCTACCCCAAAAAAAAAAAAAAGATGAATAGTCATTATAGTAACCAATCAGGCACATGTAGTGTATCTGTTGACTACACTCTGGGCTCCAGGAAAGCACATGGAAGACCATGAAGGAGTGGCCTGGGTGGTGACTGCTGCTTCTTGAGGTCCTTTAGTGTGCCACATACAAGCAAGCAGGAAAGCCACAAGTGGCTACTGGAGATGTCCTCGGTGGTGAGGTGATCAGAACTCCAAGGTCCTTGGCACTTGTTTGAAGGATGATTGCCTAAAAGTGGGTGCCGTCAGAGTGACAACAAAAGCCTAGTATGCCAGGACAGTGGTGAGCCCTGCCTCCTTGTGTGAGTGGGAAATGAGACTCTTGATTATTTATGCTTCATGGATCTCAAGCAAGGCACCTGCAGCAGGAAGCCTTTGTGTGCAAAAAGAGCTTGTTAGTTTCAATATCTTCATGGTTTCCTTGTTGTTAATGTGGGAATTTTGAAGTATCCAGAAAACCAGAATAGAAATTGGTCTAGCTTGATGAGAATTCATTCATGATATTATTTCAGTGACAAAAACTAGATTTTTATTCTGTGTCTGTGTCTGTGTGTCGGGCATGGGGCTTGAACTTTGGGCCTGGATGCTGTCTCTGTGCTCTTCAGCTCAAGGCTAGCACTCTACCATTTGAGCCACAGTACCACTTCTGGTTTTCTGGTGATTTATTGGAGATAAGACTCGCACAAAATTTCCTGCCCCAGCTGACTTTGAACTGTGATCCTCAGAGCTCAGCCTTCTATAGTAGCTAGGATGACAGGCGTAAGCTACCTGAACCGGCAAAACTAGAATATTTTATGTCAGTAAAATACAGGTTCCAGGACATTTCAACCAAGGCATAAGGCTCCTAGTTTTCTTTGTTTTGTTTTGTTTATCTAAGAAATCGTATCTTGCTTTGTAGCCCAGCCTTGCCTTGACCTCATGATTCTCCTGCCTCAGCTTCCCAACTAGCTGCGATTACAGGCATGCGCCACCACACCAGACCCAGACACTTGGGTTTAATTTTAAGCCCCTTAGTTAGACCTACTTACTTATCCAACACTACTAAGGAAATAGTACCCAGGAAAGGATTATAACTAATCGTCTCTAGCCCTTGCTGTGGTCTTGACCCCACACTGAAAAGAGAAAAGGAATAGCTCATCACATCAGCAGTTTTTGGTATCTGTGGTACCTCTAGTCCTGCTTGCATCGATGATAAGGCTGCCATACACTTTCCGGAATAGCAGGTTACTCTCACAAAGAGAACAGTGAGGGCCCAGTCCTTCACAAAGAGTGTCTGTGGCAGGCTCTCCCAGGAAGCTGCTGTGGGGAGGAGCAATCTCTAAGGAGCCTGGGCTTCCCCTCACTTGGCCCTGATTGTGTTATTTCCGTTCTGCTGGGGACTCAGCCAGAGGATGCCTGCATACTTCGAAATGGATGCATGAAATACAAGACAAGATATTCACAGGTCTCTTTTCACAGCTTTATTTTTTTCTTCCCACCTTCCTCTTGCATTTCAAAGAATAAAAATAAAATCCTTAGCTAATATCCCATTAGAGATGATGGGTCTCTAGCTTTAATAAAAGACCTAATAAACCCAAGAAAGTGTAAGGAATTTTTCTACTAGCTAAACTTAATTTTAGACAACCTTTCCATTTTTTTCTGACTTAGGATGCCTGCTGTTTTGTGTATGTGTGTTTTTTAAGGAAGGGAAAGAAGAAGAAAGAAAGCTTGTATGTAGGTCAGACTCCCACTTTCCTATGCTTTGCTACTGATGGTTTGAAGCCATATTTCTCTTTCTTCTCATTTTTCCTATCTACTATGGAAGGAAATACCTGGGGGGAAAAATGCACACACAGCATTTAATTTGTTTGATAAGGGCTCCTTTTAGTCTGATATGGGCCTATATAGTTATTTTATACTAGTAAGAATTAGAAGCCGGGTACTGGTGACTCAAGACTGTAATCCTAGCTACTCAGGAGGCTGAGATCTGAGGATTGCGGTTCAAAGCCAGCCCAGGCAGGAAAGACCGTGAGACTTCTATCTCCAATAAACCACCAGAAAACTGGAAGTGGTGCTGTAGCTCAAGTGGTAGAGCACTCACCTTGAGCTGAAGAGCTGAGGGACAGCGCCCGAGCCCAGAGTTCAAGCCCACGACCGACCAAAACAAACTAGTAAGAATTAGAAGGGAGTGCCCGGGCTGGGAAGGTGGCTCAGTGGTAGAGCGCTTGCCTTGCATGTCTGAGGCCCTGGGTTCGATTCCTCAGCACCACATAAGCTAAAAGAAAAAAGCCAGAAGTGGCACTGTGGCTCAAGTGGTAGAGCGCTAGCCTTGAGCTGAAAAGCTGAGGGACAGCGCCCAGGCCCAGAGTTCAGGCCCCACAACCGGACCCAAAAAAAAAAAAAAAAGGGAGTGCCCTCACACATGGTAGTAATCTATTGAAAAATAATGACAGTGATATTTCAGACACCACAGAAACCTCAAGATCTTTCCGTTTCAGATGGACAGCATTGCTTGGCAAGAAAACTAGTTTCGTCTTCTCTCTAGTTCCCTTCATTTCTCCCCTGCTTCAGATTTGATCCTTAGAAATCACCTTTTAAAAGGAAGGGGGGGGAGGGAAGATGCCCCTTTAAAGTAGAAAGGAGTGGGGGTGGGGGGGTACTGGGAATGTGGCTTAGTGGTAGCGTACATGATGCCTTGGGTTCCATTCCTCAGTACCATGTACACAAAAAAACGCCAGAAGTGTTGCTGTGGTTAAGTGGTAGAGTGCTAGCCTTGAGCAAAAGACGCTCAGACAGCACCCAAACCCATAAAATTCAAGCCCTACGACCCACCAAAAAAACAAGAAACAGAAATCATTATCTGTCCTCTAGTCCTTCCTTTTTTGCTGTCATTCCTTCCAAGGAGCCATTGTGCTGTCACACTTTGCATGCATATATAGGCCCTGTCAGGAAGGCTTCAGGCTTCACAGTAAGTTTTTTGGTGTGTTTTTGTTTTTTGCTTTTTTTTGTTGTTGTTGTTGGTCATGGGGCTAGAATTCTGGGCCTGGGTGCTGCCCCTCAACTCTGCACTCTACCACTTGAGCCACAGCGCCACTTCCAGCTTTTTTTTGCTTATGTGGTGTTGAGGAATCGAACCCAGGGCCTCGTGCATGCAAGGCAAATGCTCTACCACTGAGCCACCTTCCCAGCCCTTCTTTGGTGTTTTGTTGTTTGTTTGTTTTTTAATCCTTCATAGAGACTGTCAACGATAAGCAATGCAGTTTGTATTTTTAAGTTGTCATAGTGAGATACTGAGAAGAAAATTTCAATTAGCAATAGTCATGCCTCAGATAAACCTCAGTAACTATGATACTGGCACTTTGCAGAGTTGTTTTATTTATTTATTTATTGGTTGGTTGATTTGGTCTTGTAGACTTGAAAACTCCTAAAGCTGCTCTGTCCCAGCTTATTAACATGAAGATATAGGGAACTAGGTAAATGGGCCACTGGCTCAGAGCAGGTAGCTTTACAAATAACACTGCTTAGCCTGAAAGCTTATTCCCAGCACATGATGGACAGGCGTCACCATGGGTTTGTGTTGATCTGCTAGGGATGTTTCCCTCTGCCAGATTGTTTCTTGGATAGCTCTTTTCTCTGCTGGAACACACTCTGAGGTTGTTTTCAAGAAACTGTTTTTGTCAGGATCTTGCCATGGAGCAAGCAACAGATCCATCAGTTTGGTGGTAAAGTCCCTTAGGTATTTGGCATACTAAATTATACCATACAAAGTATCTGGCTCTGCTTTTCACCAGCATGTTGGATGAGCTAGTGATATCATAAGACACTGTGAAAAATCAAATCCTACCTACTCAAGAGGTAAGAGATGAGACTGGTCATAGTCTCACACTAACCTGGGCGGGGGGGAGGGGGGAGCAGGGAGCGGTTCCTAAGGCCCCATCTTTTTTTTTTTTTTGTCGGTGTGGAGTCTGAACTCAGGGCTTGGGCTGGGCACTGTCCCTGAGCTTTTTCACTCAAGGCTAACACTGTGCCATCTTGAGCCACAGTACCACTTCCAGTTTTCTGGTGGTTTATTGGAGATCAGAGTCTCAGGGACTTTCTTGCCCTGCCCAGCTTTGAACCACGATTCTCAGCCTCCTGAGAAGCTAGGATTGTAGATAGGAGTCATTCACACAGCTCAGGCCCCATCTTAACCCATAAAAGCTAGGTAGAGTCATAAACACTTGTCATCCCTGCAACACTTGAAGGACAAGGCTCACAGTCCATGCCCTCTTGGACAGAAACATAACACCATATTCAAAGAGCAAAATGAAGCTGAAGATGTGACTTAAGTGGCAGAGTCCTTGGCTAGCAAGCACAAAGCACGGTTTGTTTTTTTATTAATTTTTTATTGAGATTAAATGATTACATAAATTTCATAGTATTATGGGACAGTGAAACTTAAAGTCACAAACACATTTTAACCTTCACAAGGCAAATCATTGTTATCCTGGTCTATCAGGTTTGTGAATTCTATAAATTTCGACAACACAACTATTTCTTCCAAATCAGGTGATCGGTACATTGCTTTCCTTTTGCTTAGTGGAAGCTGTTCCCTCTTTTCCACTCATTCCCTCCCTCCCATCGCTGCCCTTGAGTTGCAAAGCATTGTTTTGTTTTGTTTTGCTTTTTTTTAAAAAATAAAAAAAATAAAAACAGTTCCCTCAATCACTGCAAGTCCTGTGGTAAAGGAAGCAGCTGCTTAGCTTCCCTCAGTATAAATAAGTTCAGGAAGCTCCGCACATGCCGAGTGACTCGGCCAAGAGTGCACATCTAGGATAGGGTGAGTGGAGCCAGATTGTGGCTGTTTATAGATTTTAGGCTGCTACATCTGTACACCCATGTTGAAGAGAGCTGCTGCCGGGGATGGCCCACTAGTTAGACTCTTCAGATACGTCATCCAAGTGTAAACTTCTGTGCTATGGGAAGTGATGGGGGCTGAGCAGTGTGTGTCATATTATACTTAGATGAACACACACCTGCAGGGGTTCCCCCACTCACCCACCCAGTACTGGCTCTGGCTCCTTTATAAAGGTACACTTTACAGCTGTCCTGTAGAAGCTGGTAGAATGTGTTCTTCCTTGCTTGCCTAGGGTTCTATCCAGTCTAAACCTGGTGGTAGGAGGCAGCACATATCCATTGCTCGACTTTGTTTCTGTTGCTGGTTCCTATATTTGGCTTCCTTTATTGTAAGACTATTCATTAGAAATATTCTTTTGTGGGGCTGGGAATGTGGCTGGCTCTGTGGTAGAGTGCTTGCCTAGTGATGCATAAAGCCCTAGGTTCGATTCCTCAGCACCACATAAACAAAAAGCTGGAAGTGGCGCTGTGGCTCAAGTGGTAGAGCCCTAGCCTTGAGCACAGAGAGGCTCAGGGACAGTGCCCAGATCCTGAGTTCAAGCCCCAGGACTGGCAAAAAAAGTATTCTTTTGTCTCTGGGCCAGAATTCTGTACTGGGTTCAAAAGTAGACCTCCTTTCTATCCAACTACATGCTACAGCAACAGAGTTGAATAATTACACAGAGACCCTGAGGTCTAAAATATTTTCTGCCAGACTCTTTAAAGGACAAATTTGCAGGCTGGGAAGGTGGCTCAGTGGTAGAGCACTTGCCTTGCATGCTTGAGGCCCTGGGTTCGATTCCTCAGCACCACATAAGCAGAAAAAAAAGCCAGAAGTGGTGCTGTGGCTCAAGTGGTAGACCGCTAGCCTTGACTGAAGAGCTGAGGGACAGCACCCAGACCCAGAGTTCAGGCCCCACAACTGGACCCAAAAAAAAAAAGAACAAATTTGCTGAAAACTCTATAAAGACCAAATAATGAAATTGAATGTAAGAAGTATCCTTCAGGGCTCAGTGGTCGAGTGCTTTGTATGAAGCCCTGGGTTCAATTCCTCAGTACCACATAAACAAAAAGCCAGAAGTGGTGCTGTGGCTCTAGTTGTAGAGTGCTAGTCTTAAGCAAAAGAAGCTCAGGAACAGTGCCCAGGCCCTCCCTGAGTTCAAGCTCCATGACTGGCAAAAAAAAAAAAGTCAGGTAGCTACATATCTTCCTGTCCCCTCCCCCTTGCTTCTCCTAGTCCAGTACTTCATGATGGGCTCCATAGGAAAAGGTTTTTTTCTTGTGAATAGACTTCAGAATCTTTTTTTCTTTCTTTCTTTTTTTTTTGCTAGTCCTGGGGCTTGAACTCACCCTGGACACTGTCCCCAAGGCTAGCACTTTACTACTGGAGCCACAGCACCACTTCTGGCTTTTCCCATTTATGTGGTTGTGAGAACTCAAACCCAGGGCTTCATGTATGCAAGGCAAAAACTCTACCATTAAGTCACATTCCCAACCCCAGAATCTTTTTGAATGATGATCTTCATGCCCTTCAGCTAGACATACCCTCACAAAGCATGGTCTGTGCTGAGTTGTAGCTGTTGGGACTTTGAGCCAGTCTCTAGTTCTCTATTCACTGTGGTCTGTACCTGGCATTGTGTCTGCCCAGGAAGACATTTGACAATCCCTTGTTCACACAAACTAACCAGAATGAATGCTCTCTTTTAGGGATGCGCTTTTTTTTCCCCTCCTTCCTGGTCATAAGGCTTGGATTCAGAACCTGGGTGCTGTCCCTGAATTTTTTTGTACCAGCTTTATCACTTTGAGCCATAGTGCCATTTCCAGTTTTCTGGTAGTTCATTGCAGATGAAAGTCTCATGGACTTTCCTGCCCCGGCTGACTTCAAATGGGGATCCTCAGATCTCAGCCTTGTGAGTAGTTAGGGTTACAGGCATGAGCCACCAGTGACTTAGGGATGAATTTTCTTTTGTAGATTTTAAAAAAATAAAAGCTGGGGTTGGAGGCATGGCTCAGGTGATAAGAATTCAAGCCTATTAAAGCATCAGATACTCAGTTTGAGTCCTGGTCTCAGACAAAAACAAAAGAAAAAAAAATCTGATCATAGGAGTAAGCACAGATCATTGTTCTGTTGGTATGTCACATCCTTTGGTGAGTTATTGTTTGTTTTAATCCTCATGGACAGTGAGTTGTTCCCTTTCTTCTGCCCGTTCCTTGTATACCTAAAGTGCTTGAACTCTCCCTCCACAGGTCAGATACCAGGCCCAGGTTCTATGATGCCTGGGCAGCCCATGCCAGGCCGCATGCTTCCCACTGTTGCAGCCAACATCCACCCTGCTGGGACTGGCCCTGCCCCTCCTGGTATGCCTCCAATACCTGGAAACATCTTAGGACCCCGGGTACCCCTCACAGCACCGAATGGCATGTGTAAGTAGGAAGACCTGTTACCTCAGAGCAATGTAGGAGGGCTGTGGAGAAGACAGAAAGACTTTGTTCTCTACTTGAGAAGGGCTATAGACAGTACAGTCTGCCTACGGTGGGTTCCACAGGATCCATTTTGGCCACTGTCTCAGTATGGAATACTAATGAGTGAAATACTTCCATTAGCTCAGGCTTCATTCTCAACATTTAAGCCTGTGGAGAAGCCAATGAGGTATTCATCTCCCACTCCCGTGTATACCTATCTGGTTTGAAGCTCAGTAGCTATACATAGCTTCTGGTTATTTTCCTTGTAGGAGCTCTTAGGCATACAGAAGTCCAAGTGATGGACACAAAGGAAAAAGAATAAAAGGGTTGGGGTGTAGCTCAAGCCCAGCCCTGTTTTCTGTCTCTAGCACTGCTTCTGTCTCTAGCACTGCAACAAGAAAAAAGAAAAAAATGAAGAATACAGAGTAGGAGAAACAAATATGTTTCTCATAGTTATTCTTAAAATAGTACTAACGGCTGCATAGACTAGGGAGTATTCGGGGCTATGTTAAGAAAGAAATATGCCAAAGCCCCTACAGGCCAACAGTGGAAACAGCACTGATAATGCTTAGCAAGCCTGAGACTCTGCAGAGGCCAGGCCACTTCTTCCCGAAGCGAGGCCCTCGGGAGAGTTGGCCTCTGTCTACCCTGTATTGTAGATCTGCCTAGTGAAAACAGTCCTGGAGGGTATAGCATTGGCCAGGACTCAGCTATGTCTGTGATGCTTCATTTTAGAAGTTTATGTGGGGCTGGGAAGTTGGCTCAGTGGTAGAGTGCTTGCCTTGCATGCCTGAGGCCCTGGGTTCGATTCCTCAGCACCACATAAGCCAAAAGAAAAAAGCCGGAAGTGGCGCTGTGGCTCAAGTGGTAGAGCGCTAGCCTTGAGCTGAAGAGCTGAGGGACAGCGCCCAGGCCCAGAGTTCAGGTCCCATGACCAGACCCAAAAAAAAAAAAAAAAAAAAAAGAAGTTTATGTTGTAAGAAGTTAGCTTCTAGTCATAAGACAATAAAAAACAAGAATCAGCAGGGTACTGATGGCTCATACCTGTAATCCTAGCTACTCAAGAGGCTGAGGAGCTAGGATCACTGAGGATCTGAGGATCACTGTTCAAAACCAACCCAAGCAGAAAAGTCCATGAGACTTTTATTTCCATTTAATCACCAAAAAAGCTAGGAGCTGAGGCTCAAATGGTTGAGTACTAGTTTTGAGCAAAAAGAAGCTCAGAAATGATTACTAAGCCCCAGGACCAGCACCACAAAAAAAATAAAAAAAGAAAAAGAACAATCAGAATATCTTGTCTCCAGAAGCTTTTTAGAAAGGGGAAGGGGTGTCAGAATTTAATAAAAGTTACGGGAGACTACAAAGTACCTTGAATGCACTGTGGTACTCTGAGAAGGAAGACATTACAAGAAAGAAGGCTTTGCATGCACATATGTATGTGCACACACCCACGTCCCTTCCAGACTCCCAAAGGCTGAAGCAATGTAGAATGTACAGGAAAAAAAAGACTGGTTTAGCTGGATGTAGCAGGACTAGAACATCTGCCCCTCAGATCATATATATAAGGCCTGCAAACTCATTTGGTACATAATAGGACAGATACATATGCTTTTTGTAGGCTGCCTGTAGCCATCTGCCTGCATAGCTAATTCTGTATGGCCTGTAAATGATGTTATAAATATCTAAATGGCCGTTGGCAGAAGAAAGGTACCCTGCCCCAAGATAGTATTATGCCCATAGAAAAATACAAGAGGGGTCTGGGAATGTGGCTTAGCGGTAGAGTGCTTGCCTAGCATGCACAATTCCTCAGTACCAAATAAATAGAAAAGGCCAGAAGTGGTGCTGTGGCTCAAGTAGTAGAGCACTAGCCTTGAGCAAAAGAAGCTCAGGGATAGTGCCCAGGCCCTGAGTTCAAGCCTCAGAACGGGCAAAAAAAAAATACAGATCTCCCCATGAAGGAGAGCGTAGGCAGAGCTGATAGTATACCTCTGTACTATAGCACCTGTCTTGGTAGACTACCGGCAAGGCACATGAACTGGCCTGCCAAGGAAATGAACCAGTTTGCCATTCTTAGTATGGAGATGATATTAATAGTTACCACTGTTCTAACCAGCTGATCCCCATGATGTGTCTTTACGATTCCACCCTAAAGGGTCTTGAGTGGTGACCTTGAAAAATGAGTGTTTTAGAGGGTGATCTTCCTTAAATGAACATGCAAGGGATTCTGAGCTGCTGACATAGCACTGGAGTGCTAGGCAGGCTTCCCACTTAGTTCCCACTATGGAAAGATAACACCCAGGATGAGATTATTGGGTTTAAATGTGTTAAGTTTGGTAGAAACCTGAAACCTCTCAGGAATAGGGTTGGGTGCATTGACTGGTAAGCAAAGCTGTGCTTTTGTTATTTGTTTTATATTTCATTTTCTGGCAAGATCTAGAAACTTGTAAAACCTCTAGATTAAATAATCTCTAGGGTTCCTTTGTACACTAAAGCAGCTCAAGTTGAGATGGGAAAGAGCTCTACACACTCACACTAATTGTTCCCTTCAGGACTTGACCTAGTTTCGTTCAGAAATCCATGGATTGCAGTTCAGGAGTTGTGAGGGACTCCCCTGACTCTCCAGCTTGTCAGCATCTCCTCTGTGAAGTCCTGGCACTGGCAGAAACAGTTAACCAGCAAAAACTAATTAATAATCTAGTTCTAGCCAGCTACGTTACATTTATACTGTGATAAAAAGAAAAAGAAGTCAGCCCTACATGGTTCCTGACACCAGAAATGCTCGCTGGTCTGGAGGCTGAGATGGGAAGATCTTGGTTCCAGGCCAGCCCCAGCATAGTTGCAAATTCCTTCTCACCTAGTAGACACCATCTCAACAATTAAAAAGCAGACCAAGATGGTATGCTGATCTTATTATGCCAAGGCAAGTTGGGTACAATTGGCTTGCACAGATGGTCGAAACTACTCAGGAGGCTGAGATCTGAGCATCATGGTTCACAGCCAGCCCAGACAGGAAAGTTCATGAGACTAACGAAACCAAAAGGGGCTGGAGGGCATAACTCCAGTGGCAAGAGCCTGCTAGCAAGCACGAGGCTCTGAGTATAGACCCCAGTACCACCAATTAAAAAAAAAAGAACTTGACCAGCACAGAGTCTATTCTTCATCAAAATCCATTGGCGTTCTGAAAGGGACTATAGTGACTCTTGGAGTGGGCTTTGGGGGAGGACAGGGTGGATTCAGACACCCCATCTTTTGGGAAGATGAGGGTAAGTAATATATGAGCAGTGACCACATAGACTTCAGTGGCAGCAGACTTCATGGCACTCATGGCCTGCTTGCTTTGGCATTTTAATCTAGGCAGGCCTCACTGCAACCTCTCTATCCAGGCTTCCCACCATAAAGAGTTTCCTGTGTCCTTTTGCACTGAGTGGGCTTCCCCAAGCACCTTACATTTCTAGCAGTAACAAGTTACTTTGGATGTCTTTACAGATCCCCCTCCACCACAACAACAACCACCGCCACCTGCAGATGGGGTCCCTCCACCTCCTGCTCCCGGTCCACCAGCCTCGGTCACTCCTTAGCCTGGAAGATTCAGGGAGCCCACCACCAGCTGGAGTGGGGCTGACAAGACTTGGGTTTCTCAGCTTCCTTGGGTTTCTTTCAGGATTTTCTTCTGGCATCCCCAAGCACATGTCCCACTCTTTTTTTTTTTTTTTTTTTTTTTTTTGCCCCCCTCTTTGAGCCCTGATGTGTCAGATCCTCAGCTGACACTCAAGGCAAAGCCTGTGGCGACCATGTGCTCTGGCTATCCTAAAATCACCTGTGTCTCCCCTGTTCTGGTGGGGCCCCGTGTCGGCAGTTTTACCTGCAGGTCTCCTGTCGATGTTAGTATTCTCTTGTCTTTTGTCACTTTTTCTCTCCCACAGTTTGTTGCTTTGTCTCTTATGCTTCTATAGATAATACTCTGTAATTATTATCTTTTTTTCCCCTGTTAGGATCCTTTGAAAGGAAAGCATCCTAAGTTAACAGGAACCAAAAATGGTGATGGGCAGAAGGAGCTAGCTGCAGGGGGCACACCTTAAAAGGCATTAAAAGTGACCTTATTTCTGCTTATCTGAGCTAAGAATGGTGCTGCTGGTGAAGTTTCCTGAGATTTTTGCCACACATAAATGCACCAGAATTTAAGAGGGGGGGAGGGGAAGGAAGGACTGCCCCATTGATTTTATTCACACATGAGGAATGTGAACACCTCATCCTGCCCGGCAGAACATCCCACTTTAACTAGTGTGTAGTGGAAGAGAGCCCGAGCGTTAGAACATATGGACTCGTCCAGGCCCACTGCTTCTGGTTTTCTATGCAGAGAATTTTCTGGACTGGAGGGAGGAGGGTGTTTGGCTTTTTGAGGGCAGTTTGAGCTTTGAAGGATGGGATTTGGGGTGGCAACACTTAGCTCCTAGACTAGCTAGGAAAGTTTCAGGAGTCTGGGGCAATGTCGTCCATCCTCATATCTCATCTCCCATGTTCCCCATCATCTTCCCCCTCCCTCCCCGCTCCCATGAATCTAGCCTACTACATTCACTGCTATGTATGTGTTGTTGGGGATTTTTTCCTCTCAAAAAAAAAGAAAAAAGAAAAGGAAAAAAAAGTAGATAGTGATAATAACTTTTTGTAGCTCATGGAAATTGGTTAGAATGGCTGGGGGTGGTACCCAAGTCCCTAAACTACCTCTTGCAGTAGCCAGGGTGAACAGAATTTCTAGAAGCGGTACTTTCAGTTCTGGATGGGATTAGAAAAAGTGAGCAAGACTCTCAGCCTCCCATGGGTACTCCCTTCCCTCTCTCAGATCTCATAATCCACTGTCACAGGGTTGTCACGGAGGTTCTAAGGGTACCAACCACCTCACTTGGATGCATCATGCTTTAAGGTTTGGGGTGCTAGAGCTGGAACAGTGGGGTGCCATTCCAGAGGAAGATCCACTCCACACACACACACCCAAAAAAAAAAGCCTTAATTTGAGTCCCAGTCTTCCCCTGCTGATGAGTGACTTTGAGAGTTTCTGGTTTTCTCTTCCTGTCCTTATCCTCCTGTCTGCCCTTCCACTAGTAGTTAAAGGGTGTTTGGGGCAAAGCTTGTTTCCAAAGGATCTGGCTTCACTTCACATTCTTAAGTGGCAGTTTTATTATTTAAAATGCAAAGGTTTTAGGACATCTTTTGGGTATCTTTTTCTAAATGTTTTCTAAAGCTTTACATATAAGACGGTATAGGGAGGTGTTTTTGTAAACACCTTAGAGCTTCTTCCCTTAATATTAGGATGCAAAAAAGTAAAACCACAATTGAGATTTGCCTTTCAAAAACCCTCAGGTTTGCCTTGAACCAGGTGACCCTGGTCACCCAGAGGACTGGAATATTGGAACCAAGGAGACTTCCAGACTCAGCAGGTGGGGGAGGTGGAAATGAGTTTGTTCCCACTGGAGTTTATTTGCCATGCATTTCCTTCCAGAAAGACCCAGTGCCTTGACAATGGTCGGGCTTATCTCAACTTCGTTCCTGTCTCTCCCACAGGGAACTCCCAACGCTCACCTTTTTTTTTTCCCCTGGAGTCTTAGAAGAATGAAATTCTGGTTCATACTGTGGTCCCTTGTAACCTCAGGTCTTTAATATGATCACTTTCAAATTTAAGAGATCCAGGCGGACATTATTTTTTACTATGCTGGTAATCTACAAAATACCCGAATTCAACAATTGTTACGTTTTAGTGTAAATGGTAACTTTTTTTTCTTTTCATGTCTTTAATCTGGTTTCATTCCTGTAATGCAACAACCCAATTTTGTGAGGGGCTGGGAAATAATACGTGGTTTTTGTACAAACCTGTTTCTCGGTGTGTTATTTTGGGAAAATGAGGAGAGGGAGGAAATTTGAAAGGTTGGAGGAAATGGATGGAAGTGGCTTAATCTCTTTTTCACTGAATAAATGAAATGCCAGTTCTGGATTCTAGTCCCATTTTCTGCATTCATACACCAGTTTCCTCACGTACCCCATGAAGAACCTCAATATTTAGAAGTAGCTCCTAAGAACTCTGCATCTGGTGATCATAAAAACCCATTCCTAGAGCTTTATCGCCTCTGTTGAAGGGGCTTCTTGGAAACACCCCGTCCCTGTGGATGGATTATCTTCATTTAAGGAGGTCATCTCTCAGTCAGAATGGGTACACAGGTATGTCATATTTTATCTCCTATAGACCCTTCCCACAACTTCATTTCCTCTGTGGTTCATGTTTAGGCATGTCACCAGTCTGGTTAAGATCCTTTGAGGGGCTCAGTAGTAGAGTGCTTGCCTTGCATGCATGAGGCCCTGGGTTCGATTCCTTAGCACCACATAAACAGAAAAAGCTGGAAGTGGCGCAGTGCCTCAAGTGGTAGAGCCACGCGCCTTGAGCTGAAGAGCTGAGCGACAGGGCCCAAGCCCAGAGTTCAGATCCCATAAACTACAGGAAAAGAAAAATCCTTTGATCCTGAATTTAAGGAACATTGAAGCTAGACTTGAAGTACACCAGAGAGTATCTAAAGGGAGGGATAAAATTCATCAAATCAACCCAAAGACGTTCTAGAACCAACTACGGCTGAGACCAACCTGCCCTGTTCTGATTCTTGGGGACCTTTAGGGTCCCTCTTGCTTCCGCTGGCCTGCCTTATAGAAATGCCCTTCCAGCTTGGGAGCAGCCACATGACCGAGACTGTCAGCTGCCTTTTACTCTTCAGGGGAGACTCTACCACCTGCCCTGAGTACACAACTTTGCAGACCTCAGCAAAATAGCCATACAGATGACAGGAGGAAAACAGCCTCCCCACTGCACAGCAACCTAACATGTACCATGCCTTTGCTACTAGATAAGGTGAAAGGAGGGGTGGAGAAGGCACACAACACTGTAAGCACCTTTTGCCCAGGCTGATTTCTGTGCCTGCTTTGGCCCCAACAATGTTGGGACTTCCTCATCCAAAGGGATTTTGGCATGCCTTACTTGAGCTAATTCTGGAGTAGTTACAGGGTCCCCAACAAGCAGATCTCTTGTGCAGACAATCTTATTTGTGGCTGTGTTGGCTTGTTACGGTGCTTTCTTCCAACAGGCTTAACTCTGGAGTTAGGAATAGACATTCCAAAGGACTTTCCAAACTGATGGCAAACCCATTACCTAGACAACCACTTCCAGGTTGGAATCCATTTCTGAGATTAGAGCACTGACTTAGTTTAAGAATCCAGGATACCCTGCAGTAAGGAGGCTATGTTCAACACGAAGGTCCCAGATCCCTGAGCTCTGTTCTTGAGACAAGTTTAAGCCTAACCCCAACATCTCATCAACCAGAAAATCACAGCAGAGGGTTCCACAGCCCTAAGGCTGTACTATTGCTTTAGTTCCCTGTTCTTGACAGATCATAGCATTAACTCTTCAATGTGTGGGCAGGGGAGCGTGCAGGTCTTCCATTGATGCTCCTAACTATGCATCCTGATTCTCTTGTGAGATTAAGAAGCACAATATTAGCTGGGTGCCTAGCTACTCAAGAGACAGATCTGAGGATTGCAGTTTGAAGCCAACCCTGGCAGGAAAGTCCATGAGACTATCTCCAATAGACCACCCAAAAGAAGCTGGAAGTGGCTCATAAAGCTCAACATGATAGAGCACTAGCCTCAGCATAGAGAGGCTCATGGACAGAGCCCAGGCCCTGAGTTCAAGCCCAGGACCAGCAAATAATAATAAGGCAAATAATGAATGGTTAATACTAAAAATGCAAAACTAAGAATTGTAATGTTTCGTGTCTAAACCCAAGTATGCACTCTTGATAGTGGAGCAGCTTCTCCCCTGCAGGAAGCCTGGTGAAGCCAGTGGCTTTCTAATCCACAGGGATGATAGGCAGTAGCCATCATCCTTGTGCCTGCCTTGGCTTTGGAGGCAAACAGACATGAAGAAGCCATTACCACACATCTCTGGTACCCAAATAGACATAGGAATAGAGGGACATGAGCAGAACTTGTAGAAAATGGTCGTTTTATTCTCTAATTTCTACTTTTCTCGTTAGCCTCCCAAAATTGTGTGCCCAGAAATAAAATATGACATTCACTTTTAATTCCCCAGTTGGAGAAAGTGGTAACAGAATTTGCCTCCAGGGAAGGAGAAAAATGGAAGATAATCCAACATTTTGTACCATATGCTTGTTGATTTGAAATTTTAAAGGAACAAAAAAAAGCTATTCAGGCGGCTGAGAGCTGAGGATCCCAGTTCCAAGCCACTCAGTAAGTCCCTAACACTTATCTCCAATTAGTCACCAGAAAAGCTGGAAGTAGCTGGGTGCAAGTTGCTCACACCTGTAATCCTAGCGACTCAGGAGGCTGAGATCTGAGGATCAAGGTTCAAAGCCAGACCCGGCAGGAAAAGTCCATGAGACTCATCTCCAATGAACCACCAGAAAACAAAGTGGAGCTGTGGCTCAAGTGGTAGAGCCCTCACCTCGAGCTGAAGAACTGAGGGAGTTTTAACATGAGTGGTAGAGATTCTCTCTTCAGAGCATGTACAGATAGGAAGAGACCTAGGTTCTATAGAAACATAGGAAATGGAAGAGATGAACCCATCCAACATCCACTCTTGATAAATCATCCAAGAGTCAAGGATACAGAAACAGTAACAGCAGGACTGGGAAGGTGGCTCAGTGGTAGAGTGCTTGCCTTCCATACATGAGACCCTGGATTTGATTCCTCAGCACCACATAAGCAGAAAAAGCTGGACTTGGCGCTGTGGCTCAAAGTAGTAGAGCACTAGCCTTGAGGCGAAGAGCTGAGGAACAGCACCCAGGCCCAGAGTTCAAGCCCCATGATTGACACACACACAAAAAAAGTAACACCATATATACAGTGGGAAATGGACTAAATAAGGATGTGTGTGTTGTCTCTGGCTGAGTACAAAGTCCTACCTTGTTCTCTGCTTGGAGCAGGGATTTTTTTTTTCTTCTGTTGGTTGTGGGGCTTGAACTCAGGGAGGGCCTGAGCTCTGTCCCTGTTTGTGCTTAAGGCTAGAGCTTTGAACCACAGCACTGATTCCAGGTTTTTGGTGGTTCATTGGAGATAAGAGGGCTGGCTTCGAACTTCAATCTTTAGATCTCAGCCTCCTGAGTAGCTAGGATTACAGGCGTGAGCCACTGGTGCCCAGCAGAGGAGGGATTCTTGTTTGCTGTGCTGGTCCTCTGGTTTGAACCAGGGCCTAGGCAGTGTCCCTGAGTTTGTTTTGCTCAAGGCTACCACTCTACCACTTGAGCCACGGCTCCATTTCCTACTTTTGTGGTGATTGGTTGAAGAGTTTCATAGGCTTTCCTGCCCATGCTGACTTCCAACCTCCAGCCTCAGATCTCAGCCTCCTGAGTAGCTGGGATTACAGGAGTGAGCCAAGAGCAAGTATTCCCACTGGTATTTTATTTTCCCCAGAGGCAGCACAAGGTCATGAAAAAGAGCCATAGGAAGTCATCCCCTTGAAGCTTAGTGCTCCAGACTGGAATGCTGAGAGGGTGTGGGTAGTTACTGTTCTTTCATTGATGCTTTTCTTAGGTCCTACAGAGCCTACTTCCCTACCTGGCACCAGTTGGAGACAGAAATCTACCTGGGCAGACTGAGCCGACCTCATAGACTGGAACGGTAGGACAGGATCTTAGCTTTTCTGCAGGGAGTTTGCCAGTCCTGGGGGGGGGGGGTCACTAGGCTGGGCAAATAGACTGCCAAAGAAATGAAACAACCCATCAAGACACATAGGGTGTGGGGGGGAGGATATTAAAAGATGAAGTCTCTATTCTAGTTGCCTGACCAATGGGAGTCTCTCTCAGACCAGCAGCAGAGTTTGCCCTGGGACTGAGACTTGAACATAATCATTTGGATCAGTAAGTTACACATCAAGAGGTAGATAGATGGTAATTTGTCTTAGGGGAGGGGGTTGAGGGGAAGGGGATGTCATAAACTACTGCATCTGCATGCCTCTCCCACAAACAGGTCTCCTAGATCCCCCCACCCGCACCCCCACACACACACACTGTGATCAGAAGACAGGTACCCCCTCCCCAAACTAACATTAGCCCAGACTGACATTGACATCTGCCCTTGGATGGGCATTGGTGGTCCAGGACACCTTAGAGGAAGAAATACATCCCGGGGGGGGGGGGTACCCACATACACACACACACACACACACACACACACACACACACACACACACACACACACACACACACATACACACACACACACACACACACACACACACACACACACCGTCGATGATGAGCCGTGTGAGATGCAAGCTCTCATGGCTTTGGCTGTGGACGGATTAGACACGATCCGATTAGAGCCTGTGCCCCCCACCCCACCCCACCTTTCCAGGCTCTGCCAATGTCTGCCCCACCCTGGTAGGGACCTCCCCCCAAAGGAACCCTCCCTGCAACACGGGGGGGGGGTTGGGGTGGGGAGTAGAACGGGGGGGAGGGTTTGGCACAAAAACCCTTTCGGGCTCTTCCAGATTCCATATTGGGGGCTCCACCCCGAGCTTGCAGGTGCTGGGGGGGAGGGAAAAAGGGGGTGTCTGAGCCTACCACGTTTCCCCCTCCACTCCCCGCCCCCATCCTGCCCCCACCCCTGCCTCCATACTCCCCGCGTTGGTGGATGGGTTGTTGGGGGGGGTGTCCCCCCCGGCTCGCCCCTCTCTCCTCCCCTGCGCACCAGGTCTGCAAGCCCTTGCACCTGTCGGCTCAGCGCCTGCCCCCCCCTCCACCCTCACCCCCGGCCCCCTCCACTCCCGGGGGATACAGATCACCCCCAGCCCCCCCGCCCTCCGGCCCCCTGCAGGAAGAAGGAGAGAGGCGGGCGTCCTCGCTACGTGCGGGGTGTGGGGGGGGGAGGTGGGGGCGGCGCCGAGCGCGGCGGCGGCGGCGGCGCGGGAGGCGGGGAGGCGCGGCGCGCGCGCGGGGACAGCAGCGGACGGCGGCCGGCAGCGGCAGCGGCGGCGGCGGCATGCGGCGGCTCGCGCTGCCCACCTGGGGCTGAGTCCGAGGGGCGGCCCGGGGGCCGGCGCAAGGCTGCGGCGCAGCGGGCCGGGCGGAGCGCGGACGGCGGGCGCGGCGGCCTGGAGACCGGGGGGTGGTGGTGGTGGTGGTGGTGTGAAGGGGGGGAGCGCCGCCGCCGCCGCCGCCGCCGCCGCCGCACCATGGGCCGAACCCGGGGTGGGGACCCGGGCCGGGGACCACCCCCGCCGCTGCTGCTGTTTCTGGGGGTCACGTTAGTCTTCACTGCTGGGGCCGTGCCGGGTAGGTAATCGACTGGAATGGGGGGCCAGGCGGGGAGGGGGGGGGATTCAAGGTAAACCCCTCGTGCCCCACCCCGAGCTGGTGGGGTGCAGCGGTGGGTGAAATGTGGGTGACGGTGTGTGTGGGGGTGTCCCCCCCTCTCCTGGCTTCACATACAGGTGGAGTCTTGAGAGCTGTGGCCAAGGGGGCGGGGCACCGCCTTGCCCGCCGCCTGGGACCCAGACGGGGAGTTCGGGGGAGGGGAGAGAAGGGAGGGAAAAGCGAGAGAGAGGGGGGGATGCACTGCAGGAGAAAAGGAGGGGTAGCACGGGAGGGTGGGCAGACTGTGGGGGTGCTGCCGGGAGCAGAGCGCGCGGACCACAGGGTGGGATGGGGAGACAGGAGGGGGTGTGGGGAAGGTCTCTGTGGGCGTGGCCTACATGCCGGGGCGTGGTCTTTAGGTTCTGGGCGTGGCCTGTGTGGGGCGTGGTCTTGCTCGCTGGGCTGGCCTATTCGAGGGCGTGGTCTTCACGTGGGGCGTGGTCTCGCGCGCTGGGCTGGCCTATTCGAGGGCGTGATCTGCATGTGGGGCGTGGCCTATTCGGGGCGGGGTCTGGCTGGAGGTGCGGAGCCCGGAGGGTAAGACTTCTGACCCGTCCTCCCCCCCCCCCCGCCAGAGTTGGGGGCCCTCCTGGGGCTTAGCCTCTCACTCCGCGGGTACTGTCTGTCTGTAGCTGGGCTGGAACTGGGGGGGGGCAGTGGGAGATGGGGGGGTAACCACGGATTTATGTATATTTCTTTGACGGGGGGCGGAGCTTAATCTTGGGGCGCGGGACGGTGAGGTTCTGAGAGCCGAGCAGCATTGGTTGCCACTAGGGTGGACGGACCCTCTCCCCACCACCTCCTGGATGCCCTCCCACTCCTGACACCACCCTCCCTCCCGCCCACAGCGCGCGAGTCAGGCAGCGCCATCGAGGCGGAGGAGCTGGGAAAGAGCGGCCTGGCCTGGGCACCGCGTGCCAATGACACGCGGGAAGAGGCTGGCGCGGCCGTGGCTGGGGGAGACAAGACCACGTGGACGGCGCCTGGCGGCCAACCGGCGGCCGCCGCTGCCGTGGACCCCGGGGTGGGGCCCGAGGAGACACTGGAGGCCTCGGCAGCCGTGACGGGCACAGCCTGGCTGGAGGCAGACAGCCCCGGCCTGGGCGGAGTGATGACCTCAGAGGTGGGCAGTGGCGAGGCCCAGGCCCTTCCAGCGACCCTCCAATCCCCCGATGAGGCCCTCGGGCGATCGACGATGCCCCCGCCCTCCCCTGAGGCCACTGTAGCCCACGGACCACCCGCCCCTACGACTACGGATGGCCGGCTGGGCGCAGGCTCTGAATCCCCCAAGGAGAGCCCCTTGGAGGTTTGGCTGAACCTGGGAGACAGCACACCCGACCCTCAAGAGCCAGACCCCACCCACCCCCTTAAAGGCACCCTAGAGCCCCAACTGCCGTCCGAAATCATTGACATCGACTACTTCGAAGGCCTGGATGGCAGAGATCGTGGTGCAGACCTGGGGAGGTTCCCGGGCTCCCCCGGGGTCTCAGAACCTCACCCCGAGGCTGACGGAGAGACCCCTTCTTGGAGTCTGCTTGACTTATACGATGATTTCACCCCCTTCGATGAATCCGATTTCTACCCCACCACGTCCTTCTATGATGATCTAGAGGAAGAGGAGGAGGAGGAAGAGGAGGAGGACGAAGACAAGGATGCAGTGGGAGGTGGAGACCTGGAAGATGAGCATGACCTTCTGCCCTCTCAGAAGCCTGGGGTGGGGCCTGGTGCAGGCCAGCCCACTAGTCGGTGGCACGCTGTCCCTCCACAGCATACTCTGGGGATGGTCCCTGGTGGCAGCATCGCCCTCAGGCCCCGCCCAGGAGAGCCGGGCAGGGACCTGGCCAGCGAAAATGGCACTGAGTGTCGCAGTGGCTTCGTGAGGCATAATGGCTCCTGTCGGTCAGTGTGTGATCTCTTCCCAAGCTACTGTCACAATGGCGGCCAGTGCTACCTGGTGGAGAACTTAGGGGCCTTCTGCAGGTAAGGGTGTGTCAGGCACCTGAGTTGGAATTTATTTAAAAAAAGAAGAAGAAATCACCTGAAGGGAGTAGATGGGGGGAGGGAAGGAGGCTGGGAATATGACTTTAGTGGTAGTGCATGAAGTCCTGGGTTCAATTCCTCAGTACCACTTTAAGCAAAAGCCGGAAGGGGCGCTGTGGCTCAAGTGCTGGTTTTGAGCAAAAGCAAGCTCAAGGACAGTGCCCAAGCCCTGTACCCAGAGATTGTAGATTCCCAAGTCAAGGGAGATTTTATTAGCCAGTCTCACACCTACCATCCTAGCTACCCCAGGAGGCTGAGGATCATGGTTTGAAGCCAGTCCAGGGAAAGAAACTCCATGAGACTTATCTTCAGTTAAGCACCAAAGAAGCCAGAAGTGGAGCTGTGACTCGTGATAGATCACTAGCCTTAACCAAAAAAAAAAAAAGGCTCAAGGACAACACCCAGGCCCTGAGTTCAAGCCCTAGGATCTGCACAAAACAAAAGAAAGAAAGAGATTTTACTCAAAGCCAGGTGTGGTAACATATGACTGTGATCTCTGTTCTGGGTTGGGGATGGAGGGTAGAATTGGGAGGATGACCATTCTCTTATCACTGAGAGGTTTCTAAGAAATAAGATTTTGTGAGTCCTCTACACATTGTGTCTTCACCCAAATCACTCTATGCAAAAGGCAAGGCTTCTCTGAAGGTTTTGCAAAGAAGCCTTTGTGAGACTGAAGGTTAGTTTGTGCGTGTGCATGTGCATGTGCGTGCGTGTGTGTGTGTGTGTGTGTGTGTGTGTGTGTGTGTGTGTGTGTGTTTTCCTGGAGAATGCTGGCCATGTTCATAAACAGGGCAAGCACTGAGCTGGGAATGTGGCTTAATGGGTAGAGTGCTTGCCTAGCATGCATGAAGCCCTGGGTTCAATTCCTCAGTACCACATACACAGGAAAAGCCAGAAGTGGTGCTGTGGCTCACATAGTAGAGTGCTAGCCTTGAGCCAAAGCAGCTCAGGGACAGTGCCCAGGCACTGAGTTCAAGTCCCAGGAATGGCAAAACATAAATAATAAATAAGAAGGCAAGCCTGGAAACTCACTCTGGAGGAAGGATGGCTTCTGCAGGCAGCAGGCAGGCAAAAACTGAAGGAAGGAGGTGGGCATATGAAGTAATAGTGATGAACCTGGAGGAAAAGCCAGAGGAGTGTCCACTTCACAGGAGAAATCAAGCTGGGTCTTTCCTCAAACCTTGTGGATGGGAGGTGTTTCTTCATTATGTATGATGGATCTTTGCTTCTGTGTGTGTGTGTGTGTGTGTGTGTGTGTGTGTGTGTGTGTGTGTGCTGGTCACGAGGCTTGAATCAGGGCCTAGGCACTGTCCTTGAGCATCTTTGGCTCAAGGCTAGTTAGTGCTCTACCATTGGAGCTATAGCACCACTTCTAGGTGTTTCTAAATAGTTTGTTAGAGATAAGAGACTCACAGACTTTCCTGCCCGAGCTGGCTTTGAACCACTCTCCTTAGATCTCAGTCTCCTGAGTAGCTAGGATGACAGGTGTGAGCCACCAGTGCCTAGTGGCTCTTTACTTTCTATTTCCATTGAAGAGTTTAAACATCCCTGAAATGGCCTCAGCCACATCCTACACCTTGTCAGTGAATACCTGTGTCATCTCACTCACCAGGGAAGTTCTGCTGTCTCCTTGAGAGCATATTGCCTTCTCCTGGAAGGATTGCAAGTCAGGGTTGATCCAGGTGCTACAAGTGAAGTACTGCACTCCGACTCCTCTGAGTCTTATTCCCATTGGTTTTGGGAAGAACATGACTCGTTTTCTGTAGGTTTCTTTTTAAGGTGTTATTCTCAAAGTTGCCACTTTTTTTTCCTAGTCCTGGAGTTTGAACTCAGGGCCTGGGCTCTATCCCTGAGCTTCTTTTGCTCAAGGTTAGTGCTCAACCACTTGAGCTACAGCGCCACTTCCAGCTTTTTTCTTTTTGCTTATGTGGTGCTGAGGAATTGAACCCAGGGCCTCATGCATGCTAGGCAAGCACTCTACCTTAGTAAGCCACCTTCCCAGCCCAATGCTGCTGCTTTCTTTAGAACTATGTGAAGACTAGTTTCATACAGAAAGCCATGAGGCCTGGCTGGCAGCTCATGCCTGTAATTCTAGCTACTGAGGAGCCTGAGATCTGAGGATCAAGGTTTGAAGCTAGCCCTAGCCAAGGAAATCCATGAGACTCTGATCTCTGATTACCTACCAGAAAGGCTGGAATTGGAGCTGTGGTTCAAGTGATAGAGTGCTAGCCTTGAGCAAAATAGCTCAGAGGCAGTGCCCAGGCTCTGAATACAAGCACCAAAAAGTAAAAATAAAAAATAGAGAAGGGGGGATAGGAGGAGGAAGAGGAAGAGGAAGAGGAAGAGGAGGAGGAGGAAGAAGAGGAAGAGGAGGAAGAGGAGAAAGAAGAAGAGAAAGAGGAGGAAGAAGGAATAGGAGGAGGAGCACTGAACGTTGTACCTTTGGCACCGAAGCTGAGTTCCAGTTCTATTCTATAGATGATCATGACCCGTAGGGTCACTAATACAGGATGTGACCCACACAGTTCTGGTTGGAGTTGTCCAACCATTGCCAAGAATAGGTTCTCTGATTTAGAAATTAAGGCAGGCCAGTGCCCGTGGCTCATACCTGCAATACTAGCTACTCAGGAGGCTGAGATCTGAAGATCAAGGCTCAAAGCCAGGTCAGGCAGGAATGTCTGTGAGACTCTTATCTCCAGTGAACCACCAGAAAACCAGAAGTGGCGCTGTGACTCAAGTGGTAGAGTCCTCACTTTGAGCTGAAGAGCACAGGGACAGTGCCCAGGCCCAGAGTTCAAGTCCCACGACCAAAGGCTGGAAGTGACGTCGTGGCTCAAAATAGTCGAGTGCTAGCCTTGGGCCAAAGAAGCTCAGGGACAATGCCAAGACCCTGAGTTCAAGCCCTAGAACTAGTGAAAAAAGAAAAAGAAAGAAATTTGGAAGACCTTGCCCACTCATTAAGGGCTACCAGAAATTTGAGGGAACTCTGGTTTTACTTCCATTTGGTAAAGTGTTGTGATGTTTACCTTGAAGGATGGAGAATCTCTAATGTAAAATCATCTCATCCTACTGAAGGTCTAGGTGTGTGTGTGTGTGTGTGTGTGTGTGTGTGTGTGTGTGTGTGTGTGTGTGTGTGTGTGTGTGTGTGTGTGTGTGTGTGTGTGTGTGTGTGTGTGTGTGTGTGTGTGTGTGTGTGTGTGTGTGTGTGCTGGTTCTAGGTCTTGAACTCAGGGCCTGGGCGCTGTCCCTCAGCTCTTCAGCTCATGACCAGGGCTCTACCACTTGAGCCACAGCTCCACTTCTGCTGGGGTTTTTTGTTTGTTTTGTTTTTTGTTTTTGTTTTTGGTGGTTAATTAGAGATAAGAGTCTCATGGGCTTTTTTTTTTTTTTGCCCTGGCTGACTTCTAACCATGACACTCAGATCTTATTGAGCCACTAACACCTGGCTTTTTTTTTTTTTTTTTTTGCCAGTCCTGGGGCTTGAACTCAGGACCTGGGCACTGTCCCTGAGCTTCTCTTGCTTAAGCCTAGCACTTGAGCCACGGCACCATTTCTGTTTTTTCTGTTTAGGTGGTACTGAGGAATCGAACCTAGGGCTTCATGCATGCTAGGCAAGTACTCTACCACTAAGCCACCTTCCCAGCCCACAAACCTGGCATTTTTAACCTTCCAAGCGAGCTCCCTCATCTGTGTGCAATGTGGAGTCTTTTGCTGGCTCTAGAGAGCTGTAGATGCACGCAGGACCTTCTAGAACTGGCGAGGAACTCCCAAGTAGAAGAGTGTGATTGTCCTTTTCCTTAATCTGCTGGGCGTTGCTGCTCATGGGGTCCACAGTCTGTCTCCACATGCTCACTCCAGTCCTCCTCGCTTTAGCTGCCCTTCCAAGATCACCTTCCCAGACTCCTGCACCTACTCGGCACACCCAGGCCTGGCCAAAGGCTGGAAAACTATTTTACATTCCACTCACAGGGAACTGCTGAGCTTTTTAGTTACAGACCGCAGTGTGCCTTTGTCTCTGTCACCCTGACCCACTGCAGGCGAAAAATGGGGGGGGTGGGGGAGGGTGGCAGGGGGGAGCTATGGCAGAATTCCTCTAGAACTCTAGGTTAAGAGGGCCCCCACTTAGAGAGGGGGGATCCGCATTTCCCTAGCAACCCCAAACACTATAGTCTTTTCCCCTACCCCCACCCACCCGCCCGTGACTACAGAGGGGGTTCGGTTTGGAAAACAAAAGACAAATGATTCCTTCGGTTGGTGATGTAGAATAGACGATTCTTTGGCCACCTCTCCCCCCATCCCCCCCCTCCCCCGCCCCAGCTCTTGGACCTCTTTCTCTAGTGTGTCATTCACCCTGAGGTTCATGTCCTCTCTCCTTTGCCTGCCACTGTATCCTTCCACATCTTTTCCTCTTTGAAGCAGCCTGGTTCCCATGGAAACAGCAATGTCATTGGAAGAGTTGGAGCCTGGGAATGTCCCCAAGGGCAGAAGAAAGTCACTCCACAAAAGGACTGAGACCCACCCAGAGAGTTGCTTCTCAGTCTGTTTGCTTGATAAGTTCTCCTAGTCAGAGGGCCACTTGAGGGGCCAAACTTGTGGGGTATGAGGAGAAGGGGAGGCGGCCGAGATAAGAAGAAGATATACATCCATCTTTAGGTTTTTTTGTCCTTGTCTGCCAGCTCCTGATTTTTTTTTTTTTTTCAGTGTCTGGTTAACCAGATGAACCAGATAGGATACAAAGTAGCCAGCTCAGCTTTTATGTAGGGTGGATCCTGGGGCTAGTACCCATAGCTCTTGTTTATCCTGAGCCTTCATCTGTCTTTTATCCAGAAAGAGGCCGGGGCAGGCAGAGGACCCGATAGAACCCTGTGGTTGTCTTGCTTGAGGCTGCAGGGCAGAAGATGCAGGTTCCTGTTTATCTGCAGTCACTCAATAGCTGTATTAAAACTCAGCTGTTGGGCTGGGAATGTAAGGATCACCATTGGAAGCCAGGCAGGAAAGCCCCTGGGACTCTTACCTCCAATTAACCACTCAGAAAAAGTCAGATGTAAGGCTGGGAATGTGGCTTAGTGATAGAGTGCTTGGCCTAGCATGTATGAAACCTTGGGTTTGATTCCTCAGTACCACCTACACAGAAAAAGCAGGAAGTGGCACTGTGTGGCTCAAGTGGTAGCGTGCTAGCCTTGAGCAAAAGAAGCTCAGGGACACAGTGCCCAGGCCCTGAGTTCAAGCCCCAAGAATGGCAAAAAAAAAAAAAAAAAAAAAAAAAAGGATGGGATGAGATCTGTACAGATTAAGGGGTAGACAGTCCCAAGAGCAGGCTGTGGGGGTGAGCATTGGGCTCAAGGACGTGACCCACGCTGCCTGCCCCATCCCCTCCATCTCTCTATGTTACTGCTGCAGGTGTAACACACAGGACTACATCTGGCACAAAGGGACGCGCTGCGAGTCGGTCATCACTGATTTCCAGGTGATGTGTGTGGCCGTCGGCTCGGCCGCCCTCGTGCTGCTCTTGCTCTTCATGATGACCGTGTTCTTTGCCAAGAAGCTCTACCTGCTCAAGACAGAGAACACCAAGCTCCGCAGGACCAGGTGAGGCTTGGCCATCTGACCTCGCTGGGTGGAAGGTACCCACCGACCTCTGACCCCAGGAACTTAATCATGAAGGTTTCTGGCACCTGATGTCTACCTACCACTAGCCCTTTTGTTCATGCTAAACATTCACTCCCAAGCCGGGCACTGGTGGTTCACGCCTGTCATCCTGGCTACTCAGGAGGCTGAGATCTGAGGCTTGTGGTTTGAAGCCAGCCTGGAAAGAAAAAAGTCCATGAGACTCTGATCTCCATTTAAGTAGTAGAGTGCTGACCTTGAGCAGACAAAGCTAAAGGGCAGTGCCCAGGCCATGAGTACTAAGACTCAGTACAAGCACCAAAAAGAAAAAGTAAAAGAAAAGAATCTCATTTCAGCAATTGCTTCGACAGCCATGCCTTGGTGGGCATCTGAGAGTCAGCCCGCACTTCCCATTAGATATCTGCTTCCAACAGTCTCGTGTGACTTATACACTATGAAAAAAACCACTCTTGGGTTTGTGTGGGGGGATGTATGTATGTGTGCACTGTGAGTGTGGTGTTTCACTTTTTGGTTTTGGATTTTTTTTTTTTTCCCTTGGTGATTGTCCTGGGGCACGAACTCAGGGCCTGGGCGCTGTTCCTGAGCTTTTGTGCGGAAGGTTAGCACGCTACCACTTGAGCCACAGATCTCCTTCAGCTTTTTGTTTTTGTATGTGTGTAGATTTCCCTACCTGCTGTGGCTTTGAACCACAATCCCCAGATCTCAGCCTCCTGGGTAGCTAGGATGACAGGCGCGAGCCACCGGTGCCTGGTATAGAGAAATCATTCTTATCACTAAGACAAAGAAAAGTCTTTTTAATGGAGCTGGGAAGGTGGCTCAGTGGGAGAGCGCTTGCCTTGCATGCATGAGGCCCTGGGTTTGATTCCTCAGTACCACATAAGCAGAAAAAGCCAGAAGTGGCACTGTGGCTCAAGTGGTAGAGCATTGGCCTTGAGCTGAAGAGCTGAGGAACAGCGCCCAGGCCCAGAGTTCAGGCCCCATGACCGACAAAAAAAGAAAAAGAAAGAAAGAAAGAGAGAAAGGAGAGAGAGAAAGAAAGAAAAAGAGAGAAAGGTCTTTTTAATATGTCATTGAAGTCCCAAAAAGGGACTAGAAGCTGAGCATCGGTAGTTCATACCTATAATCCTAGCTACTCAGGAGGCTGAGATCTGAAGACTGTGGTTCAAAGCCAGCCCAAGCAGGAAAGACTATGGGAATTTTTTTTTTTTTTGTCAGTCATGGGGCTTGAACTCAGGGTCTGGGCGCTGTCCCTGAGCTTTTTTGATCAAGGCTAGCACTCTACCACTTTGAGCCACAGCACCACTTCTGATTTTCTGGTGATTAATTGGAGATAAAGGGTCTCACAGGTTTTCCTGACTGAGCTGGCTTTGAACCGTGATCCTCAGATCTCAGCCTCCTGTGTAGCTAGGATTACCAGCACCCGGCTCCATAAGACTCTTATCTCCAATTAACCACCAAAATTTAAAAAGCCAAAAGTGGAGCTGTGGCTCAAGTGGTAGAACACCAACCTTGGAGCACCAAAGCTCAGGGACAGGGTCCATCCAGGCCCTGAGTTGAAGCCCAGAGAGAAGGAGAGAAAGAGAGAGAGAGAGAGAGAGACTGGACCTCAGATTCCTTAGGACCCAAGAGACAATTTAAGCAGTGCTGACCCCAACTTCTCTTTCAGCCTGTTGCCCCCATTAATTCCCCCTGGCCTTCATGTTACAGAGCATGTGACCGAACGACTTTTTCCCGGGTCCTGGGGAAAAAAAAAAACAAAACACCATCTGTTGCTCGTGGGTTATGTAGACTCATGCAATGTGCAGACGCAGGCAGCTGCCCAGCCTTTCAACGAAGCACCATTGTGCCTGTGCGTTGAGGCGAGGGTTTATCTGCACACGTGATGACTCCGGAGAGACACCATCCAGGACCCTGGGCTCCTCATCTCGAGCCTGCTGTGAGGGGGTGGGGAAGCAGAGGGCAGGAAGAAGGGACCATCTACATCAGGGCACCAATGGGGAGCGGCAGCTTTCCGGGGAAGTGTGGAGGAGGAGCATCAGACTCTTCCAAAGATGGGTCATCAATATAGATCTTCTTCATCTGTTTGTTTGGGGATTTTTTTGGTTAGCTGTGGGGCTTGAACTCAAGACCTGGGCACTGTCCATGAGCCTCTTTGTGCTCAAGGCTAGTGCTTTACCACTTGAGCCACAGCACCACTTCCAGCTTTCTCTGTGTATGTGGTGCTGAGGAATCCAACCCAGGGCTTCATGCATGCTAGGCAAGCACTCTACCACTGAGCCACATTTCCAGCCATTTTGTTTTGGTCGATTGTGGGCCTTGAACCCTGGGCTTGGGTGCTGTCTTTGAGCTCTTCAGCTCAAGATGAGTGCTCTACCACTTGAGCCACAGTACCACTTCTAGTTTTCTGGTGGTTCAATGGAGATAAGAATCTCACAGACTTTCCCATTGGGCTGGCTTTGAACCATGATCCTCAGAGCTCAGCCTCCTGAGTGGCTAGGATTACAGGCATGAGCTACAGGCACCTAGCTCATCTATTTTTTTCATAAAAATGACTCTACATGGGCAGAGAATGTGGCTTGGTGGTAGAGTTCTTGCCTTGCATGGCTGAGGCCCTGGATTTGATTCCTTGGTACCACATAAACATAAAATTAATAAAATAAAAGGAAAAATAACCATTAAAATTATTTTATTTTTTAAAGAAGAGTCTCAGCCCGGCACCAGGGGCTCACGCCTGTCATCCTAGCTACTCAGGGGGCTGAGATCTGAGGATCACGGTTCAAAGCCAGCCCCCACAGGGAGGGCCGTGAAACTCTTATCTCCAATAAATCACTAGAAAACCGGAAGTGGCGCTGTGGCTTAAGTGGTAGAGCACTCACCTTGAGCTGAAGAGCACAGGGACAATACCCAGGCCCAGAGTTCAAGCCCCACAATCAACAACAACAACAAAAAGAGTCTCATGGGGAAAAAAGAAATTGCTTGGTCACTCATATACCTTGTCATCCTAGCTACTCAAGAGGCTGAGATGTGAAGATCGCAATTCAAAGCTAACCTAGGCAGAAAAGTTCCATGTGGTAGAGTGCTAGGTCGCCTTGAGCCAAAAAGTTCAGAGACAGCACCCAGGCCCTGAGTTCAAACCCTGAGACTCCCACATACACACACACAAATCCTGAGCCAGGTTACTGCACCGAGAATGCTAATACGTGCTCACAGCTGAAACTTCTGCAGTTTTATTGATTCTACCATGCACATTTTTTTACGCACATATTAACATCTCTGAAATTGGATTGTGTCTTACAATATCTGGCATTTTACCATCACTGTCATCCAGATGGTCGTCATGATGCAGTGGTAATTGCCTTGCATGTACAAAACACGGTCATAGCTGTTCATATCGTTGTCAGCTTTTCTTTCTTTCTTTCTTTTTTTGGTCCGGTTGTGGGGCCTGAACTCTGGGCCTGGGCGCTGTCCCTCAGCTCTTCAGCTCAAGGCTAGCACTCTACCACTTGAGCCACAGCACCACTTCCGGCTTTTTTTTTTCTGCTTATGTGGTGCTGAGGAATCGAACCCAGGGCTTCATGCATGCAAGGCAAGCACTCTACCACTGAGCCATCTTCCCAGCCTGGGGCTTGAACTCTGGGCCTGGGCACTGTCCCTCAGCTCTTCAGCTCAAGGCGAGCGCTCTACCACTTGAGCCACAGCACCCCTTCAGGTTTTCTGGTGGTTCATGGGAGATCAGAGTCTCACGGACTTTCTTGCCCAGGCTGGCTTTGAACCATGATCCTCAGGTCTCAGCCTCCTGAGGAGCCAGTATTCTAGGCTTGAGCCACCATGCACCTTCCCATTTCACCAATGTTTCCTCTCCTCTTCTGTCCTACCAGCAAATTTCGGACTCCATCCGAGCTTCACAACGATAACTTCTCCCTCTCCACCATAGCAGAGGGCTCTCACCCAAACGTAAGGAAACTTTGCGACACTCCCTGTATCTCCTCCCCCCCTGCCCGTGCCTTGGCTCACTATGATAACGTTGTCTGTCAGGTAACTTGCCTTTCTTCACATCTCCCCTTATGCATGCCGACCCAGCCCTCCCCATCTCACCCCTGCCCACACGCTTGGGCTGTTTCACAGTACAGAATTTCCATTGCTTTGGGGGTTAGCTCAGGACCTCTGTGGGGACAGGGAGGGGGGGGGAATGAGGACAGGGCGGGGGGGGGGGGGGGAGAGGGGGAGTTGTCCTGTCTCTGACCAGCAGAGTTACAGGTAGTTGAGATCTTTTTCTAAGATGACTGGTGATTTTTTTTTTAATTTAATTTTATTGTTTGTTGGTCCTGGGGCTTGAACTCAGGGGCCTGGGTGCTGTCCCAAAACCAGAAGTGGTGCTGTGGCTCAAGTGGTTGAACACTAGCCTTGAGCCAAAGAAGCTCAGGGACAGTGCCCAGACCCTGAGTTCAAGCCCCAGGACTGGCCAAAACAAAACCAGCCTGGACAGAGATATTCAAGGACCTTATATCTAATGAACCAGCAAAGTACTCGACAGGAGCTCAGGGGCAGGACTCAAGTGGTAAAGCACCAGCTATGAGAGAGCGTAAGGTGTGCGCATGCTCTCTCTCTCTCTCTCTCTCTCTCTCTCTCTCTCTCTCACACACACACACACACACACACACACACACACACAAAGTAAATCTGCTGTTTTGGGATGTGGATGATGTCCACAGCCCTCCACTGGCCCCCTTCAGGTCTGCACCTCGGCCACTGTGAGTGGCTGAGCAGCCAGCCCTGGACGGAGACCTCAGGAGACTGGTGAGGGCAGACAGAGGAAGCTGAGCCAGCTCCCGTGCACCTGGTGAACAAAGTCACCTGCAACCCATGCGCAGCCTGCCCAACCCCCACCCTCAAGCTGCCCCTTTCTGCCTTATAATAGCAGCTATGGAAGGAATTTGGGGGATCCCTTGGCCCTCTAAAGATTTGACAGGCCTGGGGCTGGGAAGGTGGCTCAGTGGTAGAGCGCTTGCCTTGCATGCCAGGGGCCCTGGGTTCTATTCCTCAGCACCACATAAGCAAAAAGAAAAAAGCCGAAGTGGCGCTGTGGCTCAAGTGGTAGAGCGCTAGCCTTGAGCTGAAGAGCTGAGGGACAGTGCCCAGGCCCAGAGTTCAGGCCCCATGACCGGACCAAAAAAAAAAAAAAGATTTGACAGGCCTAAAGATCTGATCAGAGTGTGTGTGTGTGTGTGTGTGTGTGTGTGTGTGTGTGTGTGTGTGTGTGTGCGCCTGTCTGTCTGTCTATCTGTCTGTCTGTGTCTATGTGTGTCTGTGCCAGTCTCAGACTTGTACTCTGGCTTTTTTCATTCAAGCCTATGTCTCTACCACTTTGAACCACAGCTCTACTTCTGGTTTTCTGGTGGTTTACTGAAGAGTCTCAGGGATGTTCAAAGCCCCGACTGGCTTTGAACTGTGATCCTCAGATCCCAGCCTCCTGAGTAGTTAGTATTACAGGTGTGAGCCTTCAGTGCCTGGCTATACATTAGTCTATTCCCTGGACTTTATGTAGCCATTTAGTGCTTACCCCCCCCTCTCTTTCTCTCACTCTTTTTCCCGTCCTGGGGCTTGAACTCAGGGCCTGGGCACTGTCCCTGAGCTGCTTTTGCTCAAGACTAACACTCTACCCCTTGAGCCACTGCGCCACTTCCGGCTTTTTCTGTGGATGTGGTACTAAGGAATTGAACCCAGGGCTTCCTGCATGCTGGGCAAGCACTCTACCACCTTAGCCACCTTCCCAGCCCATCCTTTAGTGCTTTTGCACTTCCTTTCAATCTTTCTTACTTGCCCTCCCTGCACTTACATGTGTGTGGTTGCCTCCTTCCCATAGAGCTTTGCATCTGGACTCCAGGCCTGTATCTGTCTTACCCCAGGGTAATGAGGTACCCATATGGCTGGGACAGAGCACTGGGAAAGGAGCCCACAGTGGTTTCCAGAACCTATGGCAGATGTCAATCCTACTCCCTCCTGACTAGGAACATCTTGCCAAGCCAAAAGCAATGGGGCCATCTACTGTGGGATTCAACGACCTTGGGTCTGATAGGCTGGATTCTAGAGGAGACACTGGCAGGTTAGTGGGGGCGGAGGAAATCTCTGTCTTCGCCTAGCTGCTACTCCACCTGTTCCCTTTGTGGGCACTCCGCTTGCCCAGGAGTCCTGTTTTTGTTTTGTTTTGCTTTGTTGCTGGTCCTGGGGCTTAAACTCAGGGCCTGGTGCTTTCCCTGAGCCTGTCTATGCTCAAGGCTAGTGTTTTACCACTTTCAGCCACAGTTCCACTTCTGGTTTTTGGTGGTTCATTGGCAAGAAGAATCACAGACTTTCTTGCCCCAGATCTGGCTTCCAACCACGATCCTCTGATCTCAGCCTCCTGAGTAGCTAGGATGACAGGCGTGAGCCACCAGCCCTGGGCTTGCTTTCCCCCCCACCCTTTTGTTGATCATGGGGCTTGAACTCAGGGCCCAGGTGCTGTCCCAGAGCTTATTTGCTCAAGGCTAGCACTCTACCACTTGGAGCCACAGCTCTACTTCCGGTTTTCTGGTGATTCATTGGAGATAAGAGACTCACAGACTTTCCTGATATGCTAGGATGACAGGCATGAGCCACCAGTACCTGGTTCTGGCCACTACTTTTGTAAGAACTACTTTCCTATAAAGAACCTTCTAATAAGCAGGGTGCTTGTGGCTCACGCCTCTTATCCTAGCTACTGAGGAGACTGAGCTGTGAGAAGCATGGTTCAAAACCAGCCCAGGTAGGAAAGTCTGTGAGACTCTTATCTCCAATGAACTAGCAAAACCAGGGAGTGGAAGTATAGTTGAAGTGGTAAAGTGCTTTGAGGGGAACAAATGGGGCTCTGAGTTCACAGACACACGCACACACACAACGCACAAAACAGTAACTGAAGAAACACCTTAGCAGATAGATATTCGTTGTTGCTGCTGTTTTGTTATTGGTGATAGTGGTGGTGGTGGTGGTGGTGGTGGTAGTGGTGTGTGTGTGTGTGTGTGTGTGTGTATGTAAGCATGTGCGTGTGTGCACACACACATGCATTCCAGTCCTGAGGCTTGAACTCAGATCTGGGCACTGTCCTTGAGCTTTAGTGTTCAAGGCTCTCTAGCTACCACTTGAGCCACAGTTCCTGCTTTTTGCTGGTTAATTGAAGCTAAGTGTCTCACGATCATTCCTGCCCAGGCTGGCTTTGAACCTTGGTCCTTAGATCTCAGCCTCCTGAGTAGCTAGGATGACAGGTGTGAGCCACTGGTACCCCGCTTACTTTTGGTTTTCTCTAAAGCCTTTGAGGTTTTCTGCTTCATTCAACTAGACAGAAAAACTTGAGAGAATTATTTGATTGTTCTACCCATTGTCTCTATTCCTCTTTTCCCCCAACTTGTCTCCTCTTCCAGGATGACCCTGGTGCTCCCCACAAAATCCAGGAAGTCCTCAAGTCCTGTCTGAAAGAGGAGGAGCCCTTTAACATCCAGAATTCCATGTCACCCAAACTTGAGGGTGGCAAAGAAGACCAGGCTGACTTGGAGGTGAACTGTCTCCAGAATAATTTAACCTAAAGCAGAACAAGAAGAGAGGAAGGGGGGTGGGGTGGGGGCAGGGAAGGAAAGGAATTTCCCCTTGTACAGAGTCTATTTCTTGTAACCATTTGTTAAACTCTTTTTTCTTTTTTTTTTTTCTGATCTCATGGCATGCTTTGATGTATTTTGTACAGGAGGGGGAAATACTTAAAATAAGCAAAGGAACTGAACAGAATTGCATACATTGGATGTTTTGTCTGTACATTGCTACTGCTGTGATTTCTAAACCTACGCTGTTATATTCAACTGACTTTTTTTTTTGTACTTTGACCCACCTTTTTTTGGAATACCAATACACACACACACACACACACACACACACACACACACACACACAAGTTCTTGAAATAAAACTTTTTAAAAAGCTATATCCATTTTCTTTTCTGTTTAGGTGGTACTGAGGAATCGAACCCAGGGCTTCATGCATGCTAGGCAAGCACTCTACATTTCCAGCGCTCTCTCTCTCTCTCTCTCTCTCTCTCTCTCTCTCTCTCTTCTCAGGTACTGGTGCTTTTTAACTGGGCCTCTTCACTTCTAGCTTTCTGCTGCTTAATTGGAGATATGAGTCTTGTGGATTTGTCTCCCTGGAGCTGGCTGTGAATTGTCGCTCTCAGATCTCAGCCCCCTGTTGGCAGTTATAATCCAGCCACTTCTTTCTTTGTTTTTTGTTTTGTTTTTGTCGGTTGTGGGGCTTGAACTCTGGGCCTGGGCGCTGTCCCTCAGCTCTTCAGCTCAAGGCCAGTGCTCTACCACTTGATCCACAGCACCACTTCTGGTTTTCTGGTGGCTCATTGGAGATAAGAGTCTCACGGACTTTCCTGCCCGGGCTGGCTTTGAACCACAATCCTCAGATCTCCGCCTCCTGAGATGCTAGGGTTACAGGTGTGAGCCACCCAAAACCTGCTCCATTTCTCACTTTCATCAACACCTGAGGTACAAGCCAACTGAAGTTGTGGAGGCTGTGACCAGATGGGGAGGGTCTTAGAAGTCCAGGCACCCAATGGGAACTGATTCAACAGAGAACTTTCTAGAACATTTTGCCTGAGTTCAGTCTGTGATAATCCAAGTTGTTGGGCTCCTTTGGCTGCCTAATTCCTACTGATCCTGGATTTATATTCTGTGCCTTGTTATTTTGTTTTCATTTCCTGCTAGTTCTTGTTTTTGAAAAGTGATTAAAATATCTTGAGTCCTGGGGCTGGAACTCAGGGCCTGGGAACTGTCCCTTGAGCTTCTTTTGCTCAAGACTAGCTGCTCTACCACTTGAGCCACAGCGCCACTTCCGGCTTTTTCTGTTTTATATGGTACTGAGGAATCGAACCCAGGGTTTCCTGCATGCTAGGCAAGCGCCCTACCCCTAAGCCACCTTCCCAGCCTCTTCTCAACACATGTAGGAGGGCTAGGAAAACCCAGGCAGGAAGGGGTGCAGAGGGAGACAGTGGAAGCCCATTGAGCAAAATCACCAGATGTTGCCAAGAGTCTGTCCTGGGGAAGGAAGGCAGAGGAGGGTTGGAGGATGGACTGATTGCTATCCAGCCTGTCGTCTTTCCTGCCAGGGTTTGTGGCTGCCCAATGAGTGTAATCAAGAGATCTGGACAGTGAGACTCTCTGGAGAATCCTCCTGCTTCCCTAATAGCTCTCCTCACCCTATTCCCAACAGCATTTGCTTCATTCTTGGGACAGATTCTCCCTGTACTCTAGTGCTTCTTTCCTCTGTCACTGTCTCTGTCTCTGTCTCTCTCTCTCTTTCTCTCTCTCAGGTACTAATACTTTAACTGGGCCTCTGCTCTTGAATAGTTCTTTTTTATTCCTGCCTGGCACACTCTACTATGAGAGCCAGGCCTCCACTTCTAGCTTTCTGCTGCTTAATTGGAGATAGGAGTCTTGCGGACTTGTCTCCCTGGAGCTGGCTGTGAATTGTCGCTCTCAGATCTCAGCCCCCTGTTGGCAGTTATAATCCAGCTACTTCTTACTTTTGTTTTGTTTTTGTCGGTCGTGGGGCTTGAACTCTGGGCCTGGGTGCTGTCCCTCAGCAATTCAGCTCAAGGCGAGTGCTCTACCTCTTAAGCCACAGCACCACTTCTGGTTTTCTGGTGGTTCATTGGAGATAAGAGTCTCTCTGCCACTGGACCACTAAGTCACATTCCCAGCCCACTCGAGTGCTTTCTGATGTTACAATTAATCACTGTAAAGTAATTTTTCCCTCCTTGATCCTGGGGCTTGATCTCAGGGCCTGGGCACTGTCCCTGAGACTCTTTGTGCTCAAGGCTAGCACTCTACCACTTGAGCCACAGCACCATTTCCAGCTTTTTCTGAGTACTTTATTGGAGATAAGAGTCTCACAGACTTTTCTGCCTGGACTGGCTTCAAAATGCAATCCTCAGATCTCAGCCTCCTGAGTAGCTACGATAACAGGAGTGAGCCACTAACACCCAGCAAAATATTATTATTGTTAATGGTATAAACCATTTATCTTTGGGCATTAGTGGCTCATGCCTGTCATCCTAGCTACTCAGGAGGCTGAGATCTGAAGATCATGGTTCAAAGCCAGCCCAGCAGGAACATCCATGAGACTCTTATCTCCAACGAACCACCAAGACAACCGGAAGTGGTGCTGTGGCTCAAGTGGTAGAGCGCTTGCCCTGAGCAATAAGAGCTCAGGGGAAGTGCGCAGGCCCTGAGTTCAAGCTCCAGGACTGGGGGGGGGAAAAAAATCTTGGCTCTCTGTTTGGGTCTACCCTCTTGTTGCTGGGTGCCTCCCTTCTCTGCAGAAGAAAGAGAGTTGGCCTTCTCCTTTCTTGGCAGTGCCCGTGTTCATTTGAAGTTACCCACGCCAGGCCCAGTGGGCAATCTGAGCTTCCACCATTAATCACACGGCCTGCTGCAGCTGCCCCATGCAGCGAGCTTTGAGGGTCAGCCAGACTCTCTGGTGGGAAATGCTCACTGCTCTAATTGGGCCTCTCTAGGGAAGTAGCAGGCCCTGGGTCACATTTGTCTTTCTTCTGATGGCCATAGCACCCTTGCCAGGGGACAGCCGGCTTCCTGGTGCAGCCGGCTCTGTAGCCAGCCAGGGCAGAAGTTCACTCTTGTTCTACAGATGAGGGAACCACGGGACAGTCTGGGTCCCTGCCCAAGGCAATCACCAGGCCAAGTCAGGTTACCCAGAGTAACCATCAGAAAGTAGGTGACATGATCCTGCCTCCCCTAATTTGCTGGCAATGCCAATGAGTTCCCACAGGAAAAGAAAAAAAAAGAGCTCGCTTGGGCTTACATAGTCACCCAAACCCTGTCCAATACCAGGCACAGGACCGGGTATCATGAAGAAATATCTAGGTGAGAATCATCACACTCACCCAGAAATCCTGCCAGACCTAAAAAAAAAAAAAAAAAAAAAAAAAAAAAAAAGCCAACAGGGCTGGGAAGGTGGCTTAGTGGAAGAGTGCTTGCCTTGCATGCAGGAAGCCCTGGGTTCGATTCCTCAGTACCACATCCACAGAAAAAGCCACAAGTGGCGCTGTGGTTCAAGTGATAGAGTGCTAGCCTTGAGCCAAAGAAGCTCAAAGACAGTGCCCAGGTCCTGAGTTCAAGCCCTTGGACTGGACAAAAAAAAAAGCCAACAAGCCAAGCACCAGTGGCTCACGCCTATAATCCTAGCTATTCAGAAGGCTGAGATCTGAAGATCACATTTTAAAGCCTGCTTCAGGAAGAAAATTCGGAGAGATTCTTTGTATTATTGCATTATTATTATTATTATTATTATTATTATTATTATTATTATTATTATTATTATTATTATTTGCCAGTTCTGGGGGCTGAACCTGGGCACTGTCCCTGAGCTTCTTTGGCTCAAGGCTAGAACTCCACCACTTGACACACAGCACCATTTCTGGCTTTTTCTGTGGATGTGGTACTGAGGAATCGAACCTAGGGTCTCATGCATGCTAGGCAAGCACTCTACCACTAAGCCACATTCTCAGCCCTCTTTTTGTTATTGTTGTTGGTCATGGGGTTTGAACTCAAGACCTGGGCACTGTCTCTGAGCTCTTTTTGCTCAAGGCTAATACTCTACCACAATTTCCGGTTTTCTGGTGGTTCATTGGAGATAAAAGTCTCATGGACTTTCCTGCCCTGACTGGCTTTGAACCAAGATCCTCAGATTTCAGCCTCCTGAGTAGCTAGGATTACAGGTAAGAGCTATCAGTGCACAGCTTGAAAGAATTTTTCTTTTTCTTTTTCTTTTTGGCTAGTCCTAAGGCTTGAACCCTTGGCTGGAGCACTGTCCCTGAACTCCTTTTGCTCAAAGTTAGCACTCTACCACTTAAGCCACAGTACCACTTCCAGCTTTTTCTGATTTTATTGGATATAAGAGTCTCACAGACTCTCCAGCTCCATCTGGCTTCGAACTGTGATGCTCAGATCTCAGCCTCCTTTGTAGCTAGGATTACAGGTGTGAGCCACCAATGCCCAGTTGTTCAAAGTATTATCTTTTTTGGATGGTCAAGGGGCTTGAACTCAGGGACTAGGTGCCATCCCTGAGCTCTTTTGCTTAAGGCTAGTGTTCTACCACTTTGAGCCACAGTGGCACTTCCAGTTTTCTGGTGGTTCATTGGTTCAAGCCCCAAGACTGGCAAAAAAAAAAAAAAAAGCAAGAAGTGGAGGTATGGTTTACATGGTAGAGAAGGCACCATCCTTGAGTTAAAAAAAGCTAAGGGACTCTGACCATTCCCTGAGTTAAACTTGAGTACTGGGCTGGGAAGGTGGCTCAGTGGTAGAGCACTTGCCTTGCATGCATGAGGCCCTGGGTTCGATTCCTCAGCACCACATAAGCAAAAAGAAAAAAGCCGGAAGTGGTGCTGTGGCTCAAGTGGTAAAGCACTAATCTTGAGCTGAAGAGCTGAGGGACAGTGCCCAGAGTTCAGGCCCCACGACCAGACCCAAAAACAAAACAAAACCTGAGTACTGGCATGCACATACACACACACACACACACACACACACACACACACACAGAATCACCGGTGAACCAACTATAATTGCCAGGTACCACCTGTTCCTCTGTTGCTAGCTCTAGAAGCCAGCACCCCATTCTTCTGGCTGTGTTGGTCCTAGAGGATGTGCAGAGCTAGTGGTGTTAAAAGCGAGCTAATGATGACGAGGAGGGGAGGAAGTGTGAACAGTGCTTTGTCAACTGTGAAGCTGGTGTTCTTCCGTTCCTTGGGCTGTTGTTTCTCCCTAGCCCTGGGTTTCCCTGCATGACACTTTAGCCTAAGACAGGGGTCAGCCCGTTCCTTGTCCCCCTACCTCACATCATTTGAGCCTCCGCTGGCACAGATCCAACCACAAGCCACCTGCTTCCAGAATCTTGTGCCCCAAAATGGCACCGATCCTGTGTCTCTAAGGGTTAGGTCTGAGAGGAGACCGAGGCAGTGTGCATACAGTTGGGATAGGTGGGGCTGGGAAGGTGGCTCAGTGGTAGAGCGCTTGCCTTGCATGCATGAGGCCCTGGGTTCGATTCCTCAGCACCACATAAGCAAAAAAGAAAAAACCGGAAGTGGCGTGCTAGCCTTGAGCTTGCTGCTCCACCTGTAGCCATCCGTGTGTGTGTGTGTGTGTGTGTGTGTGTGTGTGTGTGTGTGTGTGTGTGTGTGTGTGTAGATGCTCCACTCACTCCATGCATGTCTCCTTCAAGGCAGCAGTTCCTTGCAGGGACTGCAAAGCCCTGCTGGGTGTCGGTGGCTCATGCCTGTCATCCTAGCTACTCAAGAGGCTGAGATCGGAAGATCATGGTTCAAAGCCAGCCAGGGCAGAAAAGTCCGAGAGACTCTTATCTCTGATCAACCACCAGAAAATGGGACATGGAGCTGTGGCTTAAAGTGGAGCATAAAGAGATCAGGGACAGTGACCAGGCTCTGAGTTCAAGCCTCACAACCCACAAAAAGAAAAACATTCAAACAAACAAAAAAACACAGCCTGGTTATCTTACTCTAGGCTAGAGAACCCTGATGGTAGATTACTCCAAACCTCCTGGAGAGATCAAGGAATTGTCAAGGGCTGACATTAGGTTGTAGCATCTGGGATGTGTGTGTGTGTGTGTGTGTGTGTGTGTGTGTGTGTGTGTGTGTGTGTGTGTGTGTATGTGCATGGCTTAAATTCAGGAGCCTGGGCACTTTCCCTTAGGTTTTTCTCTCAAGGCTGGTGCTCTACCACTTGAGCCACACATCCACTTCTGGCTTTTTGCTAGTTAATTGGAGATAAAAGTCTCCTTTCTTCCTGACTCCAGTTTCTGTCTTCTCTTGTCCATTCTTCAACATTCACTCCTTTATTTTTTGTGCTGATTCTGGAGCTTGAACTCACAGCCTGGGCACTGTCCCTGAACTTCTTTTGCTCTAGGCTAGCACTCTACCACTGAGTCACAGCACTACTTCTGTTTTTTTTTGTTTTTTTGGTTTTTTTTTTTTTTGTGTGTGTTTCTTTGCAGATAAGAGTCTCAGGCTGGCTTAGAATCACAATCCTCAGATCTCAGCCTCTTTTTTTTTTTTTTTTTTTTTTGGTCCGGTCGTGGGGCCTGAACTCTGGGCCTGGGTGCTGTCCCTCAGCTCTTCAGGTCAAGGCTAGCGCTCTACCACTTGAGCCACAGCACCACTTCCGGTTTTTTTCTTTTTGCTTATGTGGTGCTGAGGAATCGAACCCAGGGCCTCAGGCATGCAAGGCAAGCGCTCTACCACTGAGCCAACTTCCCAGCCCGATCTCAGCCTCTTGAATAGCTAGGATTACTGTTATGAGCAGCCAGTCCTGGGGCTTGAAGTCAGGGCCTGAACACTATCCCTGAATTTCTTTTGCTCAAGGCTAACATTCTACCACTTGAGTCACCAGGCCAATCCTGGCTTTTTGTGTTTATGTGGTACTGAGGAATGGAACCCAGGGTTTTATGCATGCTAAGCAAGCATTTCCCCACTAAGCCCAATTCCCAGGCTCCCCCGCTTTTAAAAAATATAGCACAGAGATTTGAACTTAGGACCTCATATTTGCTAGGCAGGTACTCTACCACTTGAGCCACACCTTCAGCCCAACATCTAGACATCTTACTTGTTTCATGGGGAATCTGACTGGATGTTGTGTTTCTTTCTTCATTTTCGTTTTTCTGTCACTAGTGGGGTTTGAACTCAGGGCCTGGGCATTATCCCTTAGCCCTTTCACTCAAAGCTAGTGCTCTACCACTTTGAGCCACAGCTCCTCTTCTGGTTTTCTGGTGATAAGAGTCTCATGGACTTTCCTGCCCAGGCTGGCTTTGAACCATGAATCTCAGATCTCAGTCTTCTGATATAGCTAGGATTACAGGCGTGAGTTACCAGTGCCCGGCCCTGGCTTATTGTGTTTCTGTCAGGCTCCATTGGAGGTATGTTGCTTCCAGCTTCTCACCGAAGTGTCTGGCCTCTCCAGACACTTCTGGCCACTCTCCAGACAGTGGAAATCTGCCTGCCAGAGTTGGGGTTCCATCTCAGCTTCCTAGAGGGATGACTGAGCCAGAGAGACCCTGTGTCTACCTACCCCTCCCAGGCAGAAGCCTGGGCCAGGCTTGGGGCTCTGACTGGTCTTCTGACTGCGCATGCCCAGTGCAGAGATTGCTGCCTGACTGTCTTTTGTGATTATAGGCAATTGGCACAGGACAAGGTTCGAGTTGGCAGGGAATCAGAGTGGGCCCCTGGCTCTGGCTTTTCCGCCGGTGATAGGTAGGAGGATTAGGGCTCAGAAACTTGGGACAAGGGGCTTTTCTTCTCAGGGCTGCATTTTCATTGGCCTGCAAAGCCCCAGAGACAGGAACACAAGGTGAGCCTGGTGCTTTTTGAGGTGGAGTTAAGGATTTGAACCCCCGCCCACACTTGTGATGAGTGAAAAGGCTCCAGCGCACACCACCACAGCGGTGGTGAGTCTAGAGGTCCAGAAACCCCTGAGGGCTCAGGGGTGGTTCATCCTCAGTCTGCTTAGAAGTTTGAGGCCACTCATGAAAAGGCATAAGGGATGTGGGGAGCCAACAGGGGCTTAGGCTGGGAAGGTGGCTTAGTGGTAGAGTGCTCACCTAACGCGTATGAAGCCCTGGGTTCGATTCCTCCATATTATGTACACAGGAAAAGCCAGAAGTGGCATTGTGGCTCAAGTGGTAGAGTGCCAGCTTTCAGCAAAAGCAGCCCAGGGACAGTGCCCAGGCCCTGAGTTCAAGCCCCAGGACTGGCTAAACCAAACAAAACCAAACAGTGGCTTACAAGATAATCAGTCCTGGAATATCAGGGAGGAAGGAGGCAGAGGGGTGGTCTACTCTTTCACCCTTTGTGAGAATGTGGGGAAACTGAGGCACACAAAGAACCACTGAAACCTGGCAGCAGATACTCCCCAGTCTATCCAAGGACCATCAACGAGACCAATGATTAGCCAGATGCCAGCGGCTCACGCCTGTAATCCTTGCTACTCAGAAGGCTGACACAGGTGGATCATGGTTCCAAGTCACCCTTGGCAGGTAAGTCCTTGAGACTCCTCTCCAAATTAAGTGCCAACAAAGCCAGCAGTAGAGCTGTGGTTCAAGTGGTAGAGCGCTAGCCTTGAGCAAAAGCAGCTCAGGGACAGTGCCCAGGCCATGAGTTCAAGCCCCAGCACTGGCAAAAGCGCGCGCACACACACACACACACACACACACACACACACACACACACACACACACACACACAACTTGTGAACCTATCCAGCTAAAGCAGGTCACCCCTTTAACCCCCCCCCCCCACAACCAAACTGGACAGAGTTGGATGGGGCTGGGGCTGAGGGAGCAGCTGTCATCATGACTCCGCCCATTCTGCCTGGATCACAGGATTCTGGCCACACCCCCCATTCTTTCATGTTTCTTTCTGACCAATGGGATACAAGAATTGGGACCACGCCCACATTCCATGCTGCCCGGTAGCACTGGGATTCCCTCTGTTGGTTGACACCACTACCAACAGTTGAGGAAGGTAGAGGTGGCTGAGTGGTGAGCAAGAGAATGGAGGTGACTTTGGAGATAAAATAGAAAAATAGAGGGGCTGGGAAGGTGGCTCAGTGGTAGAGTGCTTGCCTTGCATGCATAAGGCTCTGGGTTCGATTCCTCAGCACTACAAAAGCAGAAAAAGCCAGAAGTGGTGCTGTGGCTCAAGTGGTAGAGTGCTAGCCTTGAGCTGAAGAGCTGAGGGGCAGCACCCAGGCCCAGAGTTCAGGCCCCACAACCAACAAAAAATAAATAATAGGGGCTGGGAAGGTGGCTCAGTGGTAGAGCTCTTGCCTTGCATGCCTGAGGCCCTGGGTTCGATTCCTCAGCACCACATAAGCAAAAAGAAAAAAGCCGGAAGTGGTGCTGTGGCTCAAGCGGTAGAGCACTAGCCTTGAGCTGAAGAGCTGAGGGACAGTGCCCAGGCCCAGAGTTCAGGCCCCAGGCCCGACAAAAAAAAAAGAAGAAAATGAAAATGGGAGGAAACCCCAAGACAAACACCACTGAGGACTGTGATTCAACTGAGGGTCCAGCCAAAGATCACGCCGATCCCGAGCCTCCCCTGCCTTTGGACCACTTCACATCCAGATTCAGGAAAACCAGAGGTTCAGAACGTGGAGCAGCTGTGAAAACTGGAGAAGGCGGCTGAGGACTGGGATTGGCCTGTCAAGGATCAGCACCAGATCCTTGAGACAATGCGATGCGCACGTGTGCACAACAGACAGCGAAGTTACAGCTGGCCCAGCTGCAGGATGCTTTCCACAGGCTGAGCGGTGGGGAGGAGGAGCTCACCAGCATCCTGAACTCAGAGCAGCAGGTGAAGAAACATCTGCAGGACAATCCAGACCAGTTAGAGGAGAAGATAGAGGAATGGAAAGAGGTGGCTGAGAGAAAGAGCTAAGAGGTTCAGGAGCTGCGGGAGCAGGCCCTGGCCCCGCTGCAGGAGCTCAGAGCTACCTGGGAGCAGCACATCACCTGCCATCAACAGCTGAGCTCAAAGAAAATCTGCTTCATCCACGACCTGCCTGACAGGGTGGACTTCCAGAGTCCAGCGGATGAGCTCCACCATCGATGTAGCCAGCTGTTGGCACACATCTGCACCATCTAAGAGTCCCTCCTGCAAAGAACAGCTGTTCGTCCTGGATGAGCTGTATCAGGAGAAAGAGGAGAGCATCCACGAGGCTGGGGTTCTTTGTCCCCTAGAGAAATTCCCCAAAGAGCACATCGTACTGCTGATGTCTGATATACAGCACCACCAACAGCTTGCAGGCTTGAGCAATAAGTGGCTCTATCCCTTTCTTCTCCAGACTGATGGCCTGGGCACTGTCCCTGAGCTGCTTTTGCTCAAGGCTAGCACTCTACCATTTGAGTCACAGCACCACTTCTGGCTTTTTCTGTGTATGTGGTACTGGGGAATCGAACCCAGGGCTTCATGCATGCTAGGCAAGCACTCTACCCACTAAGCTACACTCACAGCCCACAAAGATGGTTTGGAAGACTATATCTCAAGGCCATTGTTGGAGGAATTCTTCTGACTCAAGGATAGTTCTTTTATTTTTTGGTCATTTGCTGGGCTTGAACTCAGAGCCTGGGAGCTGTCTCTGAGTTCTTTTGTGCTAGGCTAGCATTCTATCACTGAGAAGCTTTCAGTTTTGAGTAGTTAATTGGAGAGAAGAGTGAGTCTCCTGGGGGACTTTTCTGCCCAGGCTGGCTTCGAACCGGAGTCCTTAGGTCTCAGTTTCTTGAGTAGCTAGGATTACAGGCATGAACCACTGGTGCTTGGCTGAAATGACTATTTGTCAGTCGTGGGGCTTGAATTCTGAGCCTTGGTGCTGTCCCTGAGCTCTTCAGCTCAAGGCAAGCACTCTACCACTTGAGCCACAGCACCACTTCTGGTTTTCTGAGTGGTTTATTGGAGATCAGAGTCTCATGGCCTTTCCTGCCCAGGCTGGCTTTGAACCATGATCCTCAGATCTCAGCCTCTTAATTAGCTAGGATGACAGCCACAAGCCACCATGCCTGGCTTGAAGTGACTTTCTCTAGCTACGTTCTTGCCTTGTTAGCTCAAGCAAAATCTCTGAGCTATTACTGCAGAGCTGGAGTCCAAGACTATGGCCTGTGTCTTGTATGGGACACCTCTATGTGTAAGGAAGAAGCTTCTAAGCCTTTCTGGTTTGTGATATTCTCATGGAGCAAATTACAGGGATATTCAGGGCCTTGACATTCTCAGAGACATCACTTGCAATCCTAGTTACTCAAGAGACTAAGATGACAGTTCAAAGCCAGCCCAAGGAGTGAAGTCCTTGAACTCATCTTCAATGAACCCACCAGAAAACCAGAAATGGTGCTGTGGCTCAAAGTGCTTGAAAGATTATTAGATTTTGCCAGAGAACCACGCAGACATCCAGGCACTGAGAACAAAGGTTTATTTCTGGAAAGGGGGCCGGCAAGACCCTTCTCACAAGGGAGAAGTGAGAAGAAGAATTGGCAATTGTCTGGGGTGACCTATATAACATAAAAGGTTTAGGAGGGCCTAAAAGGGGCTAGGAGGCTGAGACCCCCATGTGAACGTGTGGGCCAGGGGCTTCATCATGGCGGACTAGGATTTATGTCTGCTGCCCAGATAGTAGATATGCAGCTGCCCAGACCTGAAGGACACTCTAAGGGGCTCTTGTTGCCTTCTATGGTGGTAGCTGCCCCAGAAAAGTGCCATCCCAAGGTAAAGAGGGTTGGAAGTTGAATATTTACTGCCTTTACTACATGGGCCTGGTGTTGCCCGGGAAGGAAGCGTGCTAAGCTATGGGAGTAGACTAAGCTATGGGAAGGGAGCTCATTTTGCTAACAGTGGAAGAGCGCTAGCCTTGAGCAAAAAGTTCAGGGACAGCGCCCAGGCCCTGAATTCAAGCCCCACAACCCACACACAAAGTAGAACTCAAAGTAGAACCTGCTATTCCTTAGGTGGATTGTAGCAAACTAAGGAGTAACCATTATGGCAAGTCTGTCTCTGTCTCTCTCTCTCTGTCTCTCTCTTTGCCAGTCCTGGGGTAGGTTTGAACTCAGGGCCTGGGCACACTGTCCCTGAGCTGCTTTTGCTGAAGGCTAGCGCTCTCCCACTTGAGCCACAGCGCCACTTTTGGCTTTTTCTGTGGATGTGGTACTGAGGAATGGAACCCAGGGCTTCATGCATGCAAGGCAAGCACTCTACCACAAAGCCACCTTCCCAGCCCTGGCCACACTCTTGATACAGAATTGAGCATCAACCACTGCAGGTGCAGCTAGGTGAGTAAATGAGTTCCTTGGGGGTTACTTACGGAGCAGTGGATGGCTCCAGTTACCCAAATCACAGGAAGTCACCCACACCCAGCACTCCAAACTTCTATTCCACGTTCCATGTGTCTCAAAAGTTACAGCAGTTCTGTCAACCTGGACTTAGCGCGCCCCCTGGTGTCCAAACTGGGAGAAGGCGCTACAGGTTCAGATGAAACATGGCACAGACAGAACCAAACACTTGGAAAGTTCTGTTTGTGTGCAACTCATACATGTGGTCTCAGCCCACACCGCTGGACCGTGAGGTTGGCTTTGTTTTGCTGTGGTCTGCTAGAGAGAACAGCTGTGAGACAGAGTTACTCGGGCTAGTGTAAGAACTGAAAGGCGGCGCTGGGAAGGTGGCTCAGTGGTAGAGCGCTTGCCTTGCATGCATGAGGCCCTGGGTTCGATTCCTCAGCACCACATAAGCAAAAAGAAAAAAGCCGGAAGTGGCACTGTGGCTCAAGTGGTAGAGCGCTAGCCTTGAGCTGAAGAGCTGAGGGACAGTGCCCAGGCCCAGAGTTCAAACCCCACGACCAACAATAAATAAATAAAAAATGAATTGTGGTTCTGTATGCCAAGAGTTGAATTCACATAAAAAATAAGGAAACGTGTTATAAGACAACAAAATTGAGTTATCTGGGAATACTTCTAAGAGAAGTACCGCTAAGAATTATTGCAGGGGCTGGGAAGGTGGCTCAGTGGTAGAGTGCTTGCCTTGCATGCATAAGGCCCTGGGTTCGATTCCTCAGCACCACATAAGCAGAAAAAGCCAGAAATGGCACTGTGGCTCAAGTGGTAGAGCACTTGCCGTAAGCTGAAGAGCTTAGGGACAGCGCCCAGGCCCAGAGTTCAAGCCCATGACCAAAAAAAAAAAAAAAAATGCAGTTATTTCATGACTTCTATATAACTATAAAATATGAGAAAAATGTGTATTTTATCTCTAGATTTTTTTGGGCAGGGTAGGTTGGGCTTAAACTCAGTCCCTGAGCTGCTTTTTGCTCAAGGCTAACACTCTACCACTTGAACCACAGCATCATTCCCGGCCTTTTCTGTGTATGTGCTACTAGGGAATCAAACCCAGGGCTTTATGCATGCTAGGCAAGCACTCTACCACTGAGCCACATTCCCAGTCCTTCCTGAGCTTTTTCACTCAAGCCTAGTGTTCTACCATTTTGAGTGTCAGTGCCACTTCCAGTTTTCTGGTGGTTTATTGGAGTTAAGAGTCTCACAGACTTCCTTCCTGGGCTGGCTTTGAACCACAGTCCTCAGATCTCAGCCTCCTGAGTAGATAGGATTACAGGCGGGAGCCACCAGCTTCCATCTTGGATTGGTTTTTAAATGGAACTAGACAAGTGAGTCCTTAGGCCCAGGTCCTTGAAGGGACTGTGGCTGCTACCTCTAGCCTACTAACTCCCACAACTCTTTTCTGCCAATCCTTGGACTTGAATTCAGGGCCTGGGCACTGTTCCTGAGCTTTTGCTCAAGGCTAGCACTCTACCACTTGAGCCATAGCACCACCTCTGGCTTTTTCTGTTTTTGTGGTACTGAGGAATCAAACCCAAGGCTTCATGCATGCTAGGCAAGCACTCTACCACTAAAGTACATTCCAAGCCTCTGTTCTCTCTCCCAAAGTGTGGCTCTGTGGTAAAGCACCAGCCAAGAGCCAAAGCATGAGTTGGAGTTCCAGAATGGGCGCGCACACACACACACACACACACACACACACAAACACACACACACACACACACACACACACACACACACACACACACACACACACACACACACACAGCTTTGAGTTTCCTGGAGAACAGCGTTCCTGTGTTCTCAGTAGTGGGAAGGGGAAAATGTTAGTGGTGTGAATGAAGACCAAGCCTTTGAATTGTATTTTGAAGGCAGTATGTTAAAAAAAAAAAAAAAGCTTCTGAGAAAGTATCATTCCTTCTTCTTCCCTCCTTCCTCCCTCCTCCCCACCCTCCTCCTCCTGGTCTGATTTCTGCCTTGAGATGGTGAGGTGGAAGGTTGAGGATTTTCTTCCACTACTCCTGAGCCGACTGGCCACCAGAGGGCGCCCTGGAACCAGGATAATATTCTTTGGGAGCGACTCGAGGTGAGCTGATGGCTGGAAAGAGTTACAGAGAGACTAAGGCAGAAACCAAATGGGCCCCCAATTTGGGGGGCATTTGTTTTCTGTTTTCAGAACTGTTTTTTTCCCCTTTTATTGCTAATAATGAGCTCGCTCAGCTTGCTTGGCTGGTACTTTACTTGGGTATTTACCTCTAGCTTTGCCTTTTTGCTGGTGATTTTGGAGATGGAGTTGAGGGCTTTTTTCTTCTTCTTTTTTTTTTTTTCCCCAGGGCAGTTTCAAAACATGATCTTCTGGATCTTCTGGACTATTACCTCCAATGCACCACTAAAAAGCTAGAAGTGGGGCTGTGGTTCAAGTGGCAGAGAGTTAGCCTTGAGTGAAAAAATTCAAGGATAGCTCCCAGGTCCTGATTTCAAGCCCCACCAGGACTGGCATCAAAAAAGAAGAGAGAGATACAGACACAGAGAGACAGAGACAGAGAAGTAGTTCCCAATTTTACTCTTTGAAGGAATTAGCAAAACCAGAATAAAGAGAAAAACTTCATGTGGAAGAGCTTGGAAATATCAGAGTCTGGGCTGGGAAGGTGGCTCAGCAGTAGAGTGCTTGCCTAGCATGCATGAAGCCCTGGGCTCCATTCCTCATTATACCACATGCACAGAAAAAGCCGGAAATGGCACAGTGGCTCAAGTAGTAGAGCACTAACCATGAGCAAAAGGAGCTCAGGGACAGTGCCCAGACCCTGAGTTCAAGCCCCAGGACTGGCAAAATAAAAAGATCCTTCTAGTTTATAGTTGCTCTCCACCCCTTCAATATACTTAGCAGAGAAGAAACACTGTGCTAGGATTGGTGGGGTTGGGGGGCAAGAAGTGGGGAGCCGGGCAGGCCAGGCTTTGAGGTGTCATAATCCTGTCCAGGCCTGTCTCAATCCTTGGGCCTTAGTAGGAGCCATTGCTCCTGGGGCTGACCTCCTATCCTGGCTGAGGTAAAAGCCTCTTGTACAATCTGCCACCGCTGCTGAACAAATTGCCCACATTGGGCAAGGTGCTGTGTGGGAGGGAGGCGGAGGGTGGGGGCTGGAGCTGACCCTCCCCCTTTTGGCCTCTCTGAGCAGTGCCCGTCCCAGAGCGAACTGGAGCTGGGCCTCTGCACATCTTTCGAGTCTGAGGTCCACGACTCCGAGGCCGGCTCCAGGACTGTGCGTGCATTCTGTAGGAAATGGGTAGAGCTGAGGAGAAAACCCAACCCAAGGGGTTGATCGTGAGCAAACAGGTTCCTTTTGTGTAACATTCCTCCAAGCCTTGAATGAGCTGTGAATGCTGGGGCTCTAGGCCACAAGGCGGATGTGGCCTCTGTCCTGAATGAGGAGCCTTTTTCACAAGAATCTTGCCAGACCACTGTTCTATGTGGAACAGCGAACAGCCCTATATGCATGGCTGGGGAGGAGGAAAGAGGAATTGACTCCCCACTCAACCCCCAGTTCCCCATCCCATCACCCTCAGGCTGTTTTGAGGTTTCCTGAGTACAGCCTGAGCCTCCTTCCCTTATACACATTCAAGATGGCCTGGCCAGGGTCTGGTAGGGTCTTCAGAGGAGAATTAGATTGTTTTGTTTTTGGCCAATCCTGGGGCTTGAACTCAGGGCCTGGGCACTGTCCCTGAGCTGCTTTTGCTCAAGGCTAGCACACTCAGTGCTATTTCCAGCTGCTTTTGTGGATGTGGTACTGAGGAATCAAACCCAGGGCTTCATGCATGCTAGGCAAGCACTCTACCACTAAGCCACATTCCCAGCCCCACTAGGTGGTTCTTATAGTTACTAGAGTAGATGATTTTCGTGTGTGTGTGTGTGTGTGTGTGTGTGTGTGTGTGTGTGTGTGTGTGACACACACAACACCAATACTGGGGCTTAAACTTAGGGCCTCCTGCGTCAGCTGCCCCTTTTGCCTGGACATTATCCCTGAGCTCTTTTGTTCAAGGCTAGCACTCTACCACTTGAGCCCACAGTGCCACTTCTGGCCTTTTCTGCGTATGTGAGGAATCGAACCTAGGACTTCATGCATGCTAGGCAAGCACTCTACCACTGAGCCACATTCCCAGCCCTATGGCCACACTTGATGCAAAATTGAGCATCAACTACTGCTAGCATCTTGTCCTATTGTGTGAATTTCTAGGGAAGAGAAAAAAAAGTCTGCTTCTGAACTGGTACATATCCCAAGAACTCAATGAAATACAGGTGCAGCTGTGAGTAAAGAGTTCATTTGGGGTTACTTACAAAGCAGTGGATGGCTCCAGTTACCCAAATCACAGGAAATCATTGACACCCTGCCCTCCAAACTTCTATTCCACATGTCAACCTATACTTAGTGCGCCCCCTGGTGTCCAAAATGGGAGTAGGCACTACAGGTTCAGATGAACCAAGGCACAGACAGAACCAAACACTAGGAAAGTTCTGTTTGTGTGCAACTCATGCACGCTAGACCGTGAGGTTGGCTTTGTTTTGCTATGGTCTGGTAAAGAGAACAGCTGTGAAATGGAGATATTCTGGCAAGGATTCTGAGAACAAGTCTCACTATACATGGCCCTCAATATTTACTGATGGCTGGCTGGACACTCTCTCTCTCTCTCTCTCTCTCTCTCTCTCTCTCTCTCTCTCTCTCACTCTCTCTCTCTCTCTCTCGCCGGCTTGAACTCAGGACCTGGGTGCTGTCCTTTGTGATGAAGGCTAGCACTCTACCACTGAGCCACATCACCATTTCTGACTTTTTCCAAGCAGTTTATTGGAGATACAGAGACTCACAGGCTTCCCTGCCTGGGCTGGCTTTGAACCTGATCTTCAGATCTTAGTCTTCTGAGTCCAGGTATGTGCCACTGGCACATACCCATTGTTTCTTTGTTTTGGTTGGTTCTTTTCTTTCTTTCCTTTGTTCTTTCTTTATCTTTCTTTATTATTATTATTATTTGTCAGTTGTGGGCTTGAACTCAGGGCCTGGGCACTGTCCTTGAGCTTTTTTGTTCAAGGCTACCAATCTACCACTTAGAGCCACAGCACCATTTCTGGGTTTCTGGTGGTTAATTGGAGACAAGAATCCTGTCCAGGCTGGCTTCAAACTATGTTTCTCAGATCTCAGCTTCCTGAGTAGCTAGCATTACAGGTATGAGCCACCAATGCCTAGCTTGCTTGCTTGCTTGCTTCTTTCCTTCTGCCCTCCCTCCCTCCCTCCTCCTCTCTCTCCCCTCTTTCTTTCTATTTTTGTCGGTCATGAGGCTTGAACTCTGGGCCTGGGCGCTGTCCCTCAGCTCTTCAGCTCAAGGCTAGCGCTCTACCACTTGAGCCACAGCGCCATTTCCAGCTTTTTTTTTTTCTGCTTATGTGGTGCTGAGGAATTGAACCCAGGGCCTCATGCATGCAAGGCAAGTGCTGTACCACTGAGCCACCTTCCCAGCCCCTTATTAGATAATTTGAGGGAAAGGAAAGGTCCTTTTCTTTTTGTGGTATTGGGATTTGAACTTGTCTCTGTGCTTGCCTAGCAAGTAGGCAGGTGCTCTTCAGCTGAGCCACACCTCCAGGTCTAGGGAAGGCTTAAGGAAACACATTTTTGCTTGGGATTGGCTCATATTAGAAGGTGGAGTTGGGGGCTGGGAAGGTGGCTCTGCGGTAGAGTGTTTGCCTTGCATGCATGAGGCCCTGGGTTCGATTCCTCAGCACCACGTAAACAGAAAAGGCCGGAAGTGGTGCTGTGGCTCAAATGGTAGAGTGCTAGCCTTGAGCTGAAGAGCTCAGGGACAGTGCCCAGGCCTAGAGTTCAAGCCCCACAACTGACAAAGTTAGTATGTGTGTGTGTGTGTGTGTGTGTGTGTGTTATAGATGTGTAGATATGGTGGGGTTGATTCTGATCAGATATTTTAATCAATTTGCTAGAGTTGGATTTGAATGCCCAGGCTGGTTTTGAACCGGGATCCTCTGATCGCCTCACTAGTTAGAATCACAGCATGCGACACCCTGGGCCTGGCATCATTTCTCGGGGCTTGAACCCAGGGTCTGGGGGTCTGGGCACTGTCCCTGAGCTGCTTTTGCTCCAGGCTAGCACTCTACCACTTGAGCCAGAGTCCCACATCGGGCCTTTTATGTTTATGCGGTAGTGAGGAATCGAACCTGCGGCTCCACATTCCCAGCCCATTGCACCTTAATCATAGCCTCGCAGTTTCCATGGCAACAGGAGGAGAGCCCGGGACAGCAGAAACCCTCACAGCCAATCAGTAATGCGCTTATGCGCATGCGCCGTAGCGGGCCAATGCACTGCGACACTGGCGTTTGCGCACGCGCATTCCTTGCAGAAGCGAGCGTGAGGTTGCCAGGCGCGTGAATGTGCCCCCGTCACCCCCGGCACCTTCCCATCTTCACTCATCCAGGGCGCTCGGTTTCAGAGCTTGGAATGTTCCCGGAACTTAATAACCTTCTCAACACCAGCCCTGACCGGGCGGAGCAGGCAAGATGTCGTGGAGGCCAGAAGGGAGACGGGCTTTGAGAGAATGGTGGAAGCCTTACATCCGGGACCTACGCGCGGGAACCGGGAAAGCTCGGGCTTCTGGGAGTTGTAGTCCATTGAGGAGGGGGCGTGGTCTGGATCTGAGTCTGTGGCCGCAGCAGGCAGGCTCTGGCCCTGGGGAATGTGGATTTCTAGGTGGTCTTCCTAATGACAGGTGGGCTCCTCGAGGCCGCCGAGACGCCGTCTGTGCCTTGGTGTGGCCCCACGTGCTAGGCAAATTGTAGGATTCCGTAGATCCTGGTGGATGGTAGTTAGCTAGCAATTGCCCTGCCCAAGCCTGCAGATAGTTCTGGTTATCTGGCCAGCTCTGGTTTATCTTAGGCTAGAATTAGAGTGAAAGAATGGAGGATTGAAGTGGACATGAGGAAATGACAGCCTGGGAAGTAGCCTTCAAGTCCTGATAGCGGGATCTTTCTTGATGTTTATTATTATTATTATTTTATTGTTGGGGTGCAGGCCCTTGGGCTTGAACTCAGGCCTCTATCCCTGAGCTTTTGTATTCAAGGCCAGCACTTTACCACTGGAGCCACATCTCCACTTCTGTCTTTTTTGGTGATTCATTGGAGGTGAAAGTCCCATGGATTTCCTGATCATGCTGGCTTGGAACTGTGATCCTCAGATTTGACATTCCTAAGTAGCTAGGATTACAGGCATAAGTTACCAGAGCTTCACAAGTCGATTTTTTTTGTTTTTTTTTTTTTTGTTTTTTTCTGGTCCTGGGGCTTGAACTCAGGGTCTGGGCACTAGTGGCCTTGAGCTTCTTTCTGCTCTAGACTAACACTGTTTCATTTGAACCACAGTGCCATTTTTTTTTTTTGGGGTGTTGGTAGTGGGGCTTGAACTCTGGGCCCAGGAGCTGTCACTCAGCTCTTCAGCTCAAGGCTAGCACTCTACCAGTTGAGCCACAGCACCACTTCTGGCTTTTTCTCCTTATGTGGTGCTGAGGAATTGAACCCAGGACCTCATACATGCCACGTTCCCAGCTGGGAAGAAAAAATTTTCTACCCTAAGTTTGCCTTCTGAAACTGGAGATCAACCTTTTTATCATAACTTTAGTTATTGATTTTTCCCAAAATTCTGACTTATTGTCTTCATTTCCAAGTAAACTTGATATGTTTACAGTTAATAAATACCTTCTCCAAAAAAATACATTTTCCAGGTATAGAAATTTACACAGCAGCCGGGCGCTGGTGGCTCACGCCTGTAATCCTAGCTACTCAGGAGGCTGAGATCTGAGGATCGCGGTTCAAAGCCAGCCCGGGCAGGAGAGACCGTGAGACTCCTATCTCTAATAAACCACCAGAAAACCGGAAGTGGCGCTGTAGCTCAAGTGGTAGAGCACTCGCCTTGAGCTGAAGAGCTGAGGGACAGCGCCCAGGCCCAGAGTTCAAGCCCCACGACCGACAAAAAAAGAAAAAAGAAATTTACACAGCAGGGACACAGGTGGCTCATGCTGTAATCCCAGCTCCTCAGGAGGCTGAGATCTGAGGATCACAGTTCCAAGCCAGCCCAGGCAGGAAAGTCTGTGAGACTCTTCTCTTTAATAAACTACTCAGAAAAAGCTGGAAGTGGCGCTGTGGCTTGACTGATACAGTGCTATCCTTGAGACAAAGACTTTAAAGGACAACACCCACCCCCAGAGTTTAAGCCATAGGACAGGCAAAAAACAAAAAAGTTTACACAGTCAACTAGATTTCTGCACTATTTTGACTTCTTTCCAGGGAGAATAATTATCTGTATTTCTCTTAACTTCTAGGGGAAACTGACTCTACTCTGTGATTCCAAGACAGATGGAAGTTTTCTTGTGCACCACTTTCTCTCCTTCTACCTCAAAGGTATGAGACTCACTGATGTTATAGGAAAAGAAACCTAGCCGGGCGCCGGTGGCTCATGCCTGTAATTCTAGCTACTCAGGAGGCTGAAATATGAGGATTGTGGTTCAAACCAGCCTGGGTAGGAAAGTCCATGAGACTCTTTTTTTTTTTTTTAATTAATTTTATTTTATTTGTGAACATACTGTACAGAGGAGTTACAATTACGTGGGCAGGATAATGCATACATTTCTTACCAAGCATTGCAGCGTCCTCCTTTGTTTACCCTTCACATCCCTTCCCAGCCTTCTCCCCCCCAATCCCAATCCTTTTCCCTCCCCCCCCCCCTCCATGAGACTCTTATCTCCAATAAACCACCAGAAAAACCAGAAGTGGCATTGTGGTTCAAGTGGTAGAGCACTGGCCTTGAGTTGAAGAGCTGAGGGACAGTACCCACAAGGGACAAGCCCCACAACTGACCAAAACAAAAGGAAAGAAGAAAGAAACCTAAGGAAAAAGGAAAAAGAGGCTGAGTGTTAGCAGCTCTTGCCTGTAATTCTAACTACTTAAGAGGCTGAGATCTGTGGATTGTAATTCCAAGCCAGGTGAGGCAGGAAAGTCTATTAGACTTTTTTTTTTAACCAGTCCTGGGGCTTGAACTCAGGGCCTGGGCTCTGTCCCTGAGCTTTTTTTGCTCAAGGCTAGCGCTCTACCACTTGAGCCACAGTGCCACTTCCGGCCTTTTCTGTGTATGTGATACTGAGGAATTGAACTCAGGGTTTCATGCATGCTAGGCAAGCACTCTACCACTAAGCCACCTTCCTAGCTCTTCCATTAGATTCTTATTTACAGTTAACACCTAAAGGCCAGAAGTAGAACTGTGGCTCAAGTGGTCAAGTGGTAGCTTTGAGTGAAAAAGCTAAAAGACAGCACCTACATCCTCAGACTAGCTCAAAAACAGAGAAAAGTAATCATCTGGGTGCTGATGGCTCACATCTGTAATCTTAGCTACTCAAGAGGCTGAGGCCAGCCTAGGGAGGAAAGCTTCTGAGATTCTTTTTTTCTTTCTTTTCTCAGTTATAGGGCCTGAACTTGGGGCCTGGGCGCTGTCCCTCAGCTCTTCAGCTCAAGGCTAGCACTCTACCACTTGAACCACAGCGCCACTTCCGGCTTTTTCTGCTTATGTGGTGCTGAGGAATCAAACCTGGGCCTCAAGCATGCAAGGCAAGCGCTCTACCACTGAGCCACCTTCACAGCCCCTCTCAGGGACTTTTCTGCCTGAGCTGACTTCAAACTGAGATCCTCAAATCTCAGTCTCCTGAGTAGCTAGGATTATAGGCGTGAGCCACTGGCACTTGGCTTCGGAGATTTTTGTGTTTTTTGGTCAGTCATGGGGCTTGAACTTTGGGCCTGGGTGCTGTCCCTCAGCTCTTCAACTCAAGGAAAGTGCTCTACCACTTGAGTCACAGTACCACTTCTGATTTTTCTGGTGGTTTATTAGAGATAAGAGTCTTAGGGACTTACCTGCCTGGGCTGGCTTTGAACCTCGATCCTCAGATCTCAGCCTTCTGAGTAGCTAGGATGACACGTGTGAGCCACCAGCACCCTGCTGGCTTCAGAGATTCTTGTCTCCAATTAACTACCAAAAAAGCCACTGTCACTGTGGCTCAAGTGGTAGAGCACTACCTTTGAGCAAAACAAGTTCAGGGACAGTTCCCACAATCTTGAGTTCAAGCTCTAGGATCCCCCCCCCAAAAAAAAAAACCTACCCCAAACAACCATCATGACCACCAAAAAAAAAGAAAGAAAGAGGAGCTGGGAAGGTGGCTCAGTGGTAGAGTGCTTGCCTCGCATGCATGAGGCCCTGGGTTAGATTCCTCAGCACCATATAAAAGAAAAAACTGGAAGTGGCGCTGTGGCTCAAGCGGTAGAGTGCTAGCCTTGAGCTGAAGAGCCGAGGGACAGTGCCCAGGCCCAGAGTTCAAGCCCCAGGACAGACAAAGAAAAAAAAGGAAAGATGAAATTTATTTATAAGAGAACAAAATGAGTTATCTGGGAATACTTCTCAGAGAACTATCTCTCAGAATATATCTCTTATATAACTATCAATATGAAAAAAATGGGTATTTTATCCTCTAAAACTTTTTGTTTTGGTAGGTTTTGGGGCTTGAATTTAGGGCTGTCCCTGAGCTCTTTTACTCAAGCCTAGCGTTCTGCCCCACTTCTAGTTTTCTGGAGATAAGAGTCTCATGGACTTTCCTGCCCAGAGTGGCTTTGAACCATGATGCTCAGATATCAGCCTCGTTAGTAATTAGGAGGTCAAGCGTGAGCCACCAGTATCTGGCTTTAGATTTGTGTGTGTGTGTGTGTGTGTGTGTGTGTATTGATCGTGGGGCTTGAACTGAAGTTCTGGACAATGTCCCTGAGTCTGGACAATGTCCCTGAGCTGTATGTGTGTGTGTGTGTGTGTGTGTGTGTGTGTGTGTGTGTGTGTGTGTGTGTGTGTGTGTGTGTGTGTGTGTGTGTGTGTGTGTGTGTGTGTGTGTGTGTGTGTGTGTGTGTGTTGATCGTGGGGCTTGAACTGAAGTTCTGGACAATGTCCCTGAGTCTGGACAATGTCCCTGAGCTGTATGTGTGTGTGTGTGTGTGTGTGTGTGTGTGTGTGTTGATCGTGGGGCTTGAACTGAAGTTCTGGACAATGTCCCTGAGCTGTGTGTGTGTGTGTGTGTGTGTGTGTGTGTGTGTGTGTTGATCGTGGGGCTTGAACTGAAGTTCTGGACAATGTCCCTGAGCTGTGTGTGTGTGTGTGTGTGTGTGTGTGTGTGTGTGTGTGTGTGTTGATCGTGGGGCTTGAACTGAAGTTCTGGACAATGTCCCTGAGCTGTGTGTGTGTGTGTGTGTGTGTGTGTGTGTGTGTGTGTGTGTGTGTGTGTGTGTGTGTGTGTGTGTGTGTGTGTGTGTGTGTGTGTGTGTGTGTGTGTGTGTGTGTTGATCTTGGGGCTTGAACTGAAGTTCTGGACAATGTCCCTGAGCTTTTTTGCGACAGGCTAGAGCTCTACCACTTGAGCCACAGCTTCACTTCTAGCTTTTTCAGTACTTCATTGGAAATAGGAGTCTCATGGAGTTTCTTGCCTGAGCTTGATTTGAACTGTGATCCTCACATCTTAGCCTCCTGAGTAACTACAGGATGGTAGACTTGAGCCCCTGGTCCCGGCTGCCTCTGAATGTCTTGATCTGTTTGAGTGCTTCTGTTTCCAGTGAAATGAAGTATGTGCACTAAGGATCAGTTTTATTTCCTAGCTAACTGTAAAGTCTGCTTTGTGGCACTCCTACAGTCCTTCAGTCACTACAACACCGTGGGACAGAAACTGGTAAGTATTCTAGAATTTCCCCGAGTGATCCTATGTGCCATATTTGTATCAATGTAGGGTAAAGGACTTAGAAAAGGAATGAAGGCTGGGAATGTGCCCTAGTGGTAGAGTGCTTGCCTAGAATGCATTAAAACCCCTGAGGTTTCATTCCTCAGTTCCGCACATACACAGAATGCCAGAAATGGTAGTAGAGTGCTAGCTTAGAACTGAAGAGCTCAGGGACAGCATCCAGGCCCTGAGTTCAAGCCCCACGACCAACAAAAGAAAATAAAAAAGAATAACAACAACAACAACAAAAAGAGGGAAAGCAAGAAGCCCTGAGTTCAAGTTCCAGTCCTAGCACAAATTAAAAATAAAATAAACAAATAAATAAATTAAATAAATAAAATAAATTGCTATGTCTGAAAACAGCATAGAAAGTGTGGATGGGTTGGGCGATCAGAGGGAAGAAAAGGCATAGTTAGAGGTGAAGAATGGACTTTTGTGACTTGTAAGCTCTCTTTTATTTTTTATTTTTGTTGGTTGTGGAACTTGAACTCTGGGCCTGGGCGCTGTCCCTCAGTTCTTCAGCTCAAGGCAAGCACTTTACCACTTGAGCCACAGCACCACTTCCAGTTTCCTGGTAGTTTACCGGAGATAAGAGTCTCACAGACTTTCCTGCCCTGGCTGGCTTTGAACCAAGATCCTCAGCCTCCTGAGTAGCTAGGATTCCAGGCGTGAGCCACTGGTGCCTGGCTGTGACTTACAACCTCTTATGAGCTGTGGGCTACCCACTGGGATGGGATTTCCTACAAGATCCAGCTGCTCACTTCCTTCTTTGTCACATTTAGGGTGTCAACCTGACCACGGCCCGGGAACGTGGGCAGCTAGTGATCCTGGAGGGCCTCAAGTCCTCAGCGGACATCTTCTTCCACCCTCAGGAGGAGCCACACCCCCTCCGCTTTCTCAGGTGAGCCTGACACAGCTGGCAGGTGGGCCTAGTCGAGGGTCACTGGGTAAAATCCCTTCTGCTTGTCATATGTGGGAATGCAGAACTGGCTTCCTAGATCAGACATTTCACCTCCATGTTGCAGCATTATCAGAAAGCTCTTGGCTCCTGAAAGAAAAACAACAACAACAACAAACTTCCAATAGGGCTGGGAAGGTGGCTCAGTGGTAGAGCGCTTGCCTTGCATGCATGAGGCCCTGGGTTCGATTGCTCAGCACCACATAAGCAGAAAATAGCTGGAAATGGTGCTGTGGCTCAAGTGGTAGAGCACTAGCCTTGAGCTGAAGAGCTGAGGGACAGTGGCCAGACCCAGAGTTTAAGCCCCATGACTGACAGGACAGAGAGAGAGAGACAGAGACAGAGACAGAGAACACACACTTCGCTCAGCATCTCTGACCCTGTGTTTCTTCATCTGGTCTCTTGTTTCTTCATGGGGCTGGTTATACCTGATTGTAGGATGTGAGCTATGGGGAGCCATCCTTGTTAAGATACTCCGGAATGTGAGGCAGGGCGCTTGCCCTGGGCACTTTGCTCCATTTCTCTACCCAGTGTGGGAAAATGACAGCTGAGTATCCATAAATAGGAGAGGATGTGAGTTGATGGGCCAGCTGATGTCAGAATTTCTATCTGTGGGCTGTTTAAGAAGCCTATAGCAGGGCTGGGAAGGTGGCTCACTGGTAGAGTGCTTGCCTCACATGCTATGAGGCCCTGGGTTCCATTCCTCAGCAGCATGTAAACAAAAAAAGCCGGAAGTGGCACTGTGGCTCAAGTGGTAGAGCACTAGAGCACTAATCCTTGAGCTAAAGAGTTAAGGGGTAGCGCCCAGGCCCAGAGTTCAAGCTCCATGACTACCAACAACCACAAAAGAATCCTATAATCCTCTCCCCTTCACCACAAGGATTCCTGAGATTGCTGTTATTCATTTATTATTTTTTAAAATAATTTTTATTATTTTTTTATGATCTACTGTTTAGACACAAGAACTTTGACAGTTTGCTAGGCATTCATACCTCCAGCTGTTTTTGCCCCAATTATTTGTAAGATAGGATCTCTCATGTTTTGTTTATCTTTGCACCGAGCCGTCTAATCTGTGATTGTATTTATGTTCCCTTACTATCTGACATGATAGGCACCCACTATCATACTCAGCTTTTTCTATTGAGATACGGGGTCTTGTGAATTTTTTTTGGTCGATCATGGGGCTTGAACTCTGGGCTTGGATGCTGTCCCTCAGCTCTTCAGCTCAAGGCTAGTGCTCTACCACTTGAGTCACAGCACCACTTCCTGTTTTCTAGAGGTTAATCGGAGATAAGAGTCTCACGGACTTTTCCTTCCTCGAGCTGGCTTCGTGATCCTCAGATCTCAGCCTTCTTGGTAGCTATGATTACAGGCATGAGCCATTGGCGCCTGGCAGCCACCTGGCTTTTATGGTATTTCTTTTTCCTTTTTTTTGTCTGGCCTGGGGCTTGAACTCTGGGCCTGGGAACTGTCCCTCGGCTCTTCATCTCAAGGCTAGTACTTTATCACTCAAGTCTCAGTGCCACTTCTGGTTCTCTAGTGGTTAAATAGAGATAAGAGTCTCAAGGCCTTTCCTGCCTGGGCTGGCTTTGAACCTCCAACCTTAGATCTCAGCCTCCTGAGTAGCTGGGATTACAGGTGTGAGCCACCAGGGCCCAGCCTGGATAAACATGTTTAGAGATTGAGCGCTAGGGACTTATTTCCTTATTTCTGTTTTGGTGGTTGTCCTAGGGCTTGAACTCAAGACCTGGGTGCTGTCCCTGAGCTTTTTTGTTCATGGCCAACTCTTTATACCTCTTGAGTCACAGCTCCACTTGCAGCTTTTTTTTTCTTGGTTAATGGATGATAATAAGAATCTTACAGATTTTCCTGCTTGAGCTGGCTGGGAAGTGTGATCCTCAGATCTCAGCCTCCTGAGTAGCTAGGGTAACAGGTATGAGCAAGTAGCACCCACCTGTCAGCTTTGGTGACTTTTGGCCCGGTGTTTCTAGGGAAACCAGTGCTGAGAGCCTGCAGCCTTTATATGAGTTTGTCCGGGAGGCCCTAAAACCTGTGGACAGCGAGGATACCACGTGGAGGTTCCCAGTGCTGCTGGTAGATGACCTCAGTGTGCTGCTGAGCTTGGGTTTGGGAGCGGTGGCCGTGCTGGACTTTGCCCACTACTGCAGAGCAACTGTGTGCTCGGAACTACAGGTACTAACAACCCTGCTCCTGTATTCCTTGTTTGTTTGTGGCTCTAAGAACCCAAGTAGGCTCCCCATTTGGTGCTGAGATCAAAACCCAAGGCCTCAGGCATGCTAGGCAAGCAGTTCACTGCTGAGCTATGAATATACACCCAGCCCCAAGCTGTCACTTTCTGATGACGTGGACCTCTTCCCTTCCATTTTCCTAGATGCAGGTTATACATGCCCATCTTCTGACTCCTCTTACGGGGTCCACGGGGTCACAGGGTGCTTTCTCTTTTGGGTTCCCCTAGCATCCATGTTTCCCTCTTTCCTGGCCATGTCATCCTTGATTTTCTTTTTTTTTTTTTTTAATGTTTGCCAGTCCCAGGGCTTGAACTCAGGGCCTGGGCCCTGTCCCTGAGCCTCTTTGTGCTCAAGGCTAGGTCTCTACCACTTGAGCCACAGCACCACTTTGGGCTTTATCTAAGTAAAGAGTCTCAAGGACTTTTTTGCCCAAGCTGGCTTAGAACCGAGATCCTCACATTTCAGCCTCCTGAGTAGCTAGGATTACAGGTGTGAGCCACCAGCACCCTGCTTTTTAATATCTGTGTGGATAGCTCATACGCTTCTCTGTGTGTGTGTGTGTGTGTGTGTGTGTGTGTGTGTGTGTGTGTGTGTGTGTGTGTGTTGGTCATTATCACTACTGGCTTTTTCTGTGTATGTAGTACGGAGGAATTGAACCCAGGTCTTCATGCACGCTAGGCAAGGACTCTACCACTAAATCCCATTACTAGTCCTTTCCTGAGCTTTTTTCCTCAAGCCTAGTGCTCTACCACAGTGCCACTTTTCTGCTGGTTCACTGGAGGTAAGAGTCTCATGGATTTTTCTGGCTGGGGTGGTATTGAACCATGATTCTTAGATCTCAGCCTCCTCAGTCACTAGCACGACCGGTGTGAACTACCAGCACTCTGGGAGGTAAGAGTCTTTTAGACTTTCCTACCCAAGCAGGCTTCAGCTGTGATCCTCCAGTCTCAGCCTTCTGATTAGCTAGGATGAGAGGCATGAGTCACTGGTCCAGTGACATTTTTCATAACGTTCAAGAATTGAAGAGAGGCCGGGCACTGGTGGCTCACGCCTGTAATCCTAGCTACTCAGGAGGCTGAGATCTGAGGATCGCGGTTCAAAGCCAGCCCGGGCAGGAGAGACCGTGAGACTCCTATCTCCAATAAACCACCAGAAAACCGGAAGTGGTGCTGTAGCTCAAGTGGTAGAGCGCTCGCCTTGAGCTGAAGAGCTGAGGGACAGCGCCCAGGCCCAGAGTTCAAGCCCCACGACTGACCAAAAAAAAAGAATTGAAGAGAGGAGTTAAGTGCTAGTGGCTCATGCCTCTCATCCTTACTACTCAGAAGGCTGAGATCTGAGGATTGACGTTCAAAGGCAGTTGGGCAGGAAAGTCGAAAGCAATGCTGTGGCTCAAGTGGTAGAGCTCTTGCCTTGGGCAAAAAGAAGGTCAGGGACAGCACCCAGGCCCAGAGTTCAAACACTAGGACCAGCAAAAATAAAACTAAAAAAAAAAAAAAAAAGAACTGAAGAATGGAACCAATTTTGAAGATGCTAGGGTGAGCTTCGTTTTAGATGAACGGGATATTCAGGTTGGATTGGCTAGTGAAAATACATAGCTGGGGGCTGGGAATGTGGCTTAATACTAGAGTGCTTCCCTAGCATGCATGAAGCCCTAGGTTTGGTTCCTTAGTACCACATACACAGAAAAAGCCAGAAATCAGCCGAGCGCTGGTGTCATGCCTGTAATCCTAGCTACTCAGGAGGCTGACATCTGAGGATCAAGGTTCAAAGCCAGCCCAGGCAGGAAAGTCCAATGAGACTCTTATCTCCAATAAACCACTCAGAAAACCAGAAGTGGCGCTGTGGCTCAAGTGGTAGAGCACTAGCCTTGAGCTGAAGAGCTGAGGGACAGTGCCCAGGCCTAGAATTTTATCCCCACAACTGACAAAAACAAAACAAAACAAAACAAAAAGCCAGAAGTGGTGCTGTGGCTCAGAGTGCTAGCCTTAAACAAGAGAAGCTCAGGGACAGAACCCGGGCCTTGAGTTCTAGCCCCAGGACTGGCAAAAAACACAAAAATGAAAATATACAGCTGATGATGCTAATTAGGATCCTGGTCCTTCCCATAAGGGACCAATAGCAGCAGCAGCAGCAGCAGCAGGAGGGAAGGTGACTGAGAGGACATGGTCCAGTCAGAAGCAGATGTTCATCTTGTTGTGTGACGCAGGGAAACATGGTGGCCCTTGTGCACGACAGTGAAGACGCCGAGGATGGGGAGAATGAGCTCCTGCTGAATGGCCTCAGTCATCAGAGCCACCTGATCCTGCAGGCTGAAGGCCTGGCCACTGGCTTCTGCAAGGATGTACACGGGCAGGTACGTCAGAGTTGGGGCCTACATTGGCTGCTTTACCCTCTGAGGGGCAGGGCCCAGACCCTGAGTTCAAGCCCAAAGACTGGCGAAAACAATTAATTAATTAATTAATTAAAGAATAGGTAGGTGCTGGTGGTTCATGCCCATAATCCTAACTATTGCAGGTGGCTGAGATCTGAGGATTGTGGTTTAAAGCCAGTCCCAGTAGTAAATTCTAGGAGACTCTTCTTTCCAGTTAATCAGAAAGCTGGAAGTGGAGCTGTGACTCGTGATAGAGTACTAGCCTTAAGTCAAAAAGGGAGCTAGCAAATGAGCTGATTCCTCTTAGTACTACAGTGATCTTTAAACAATAATGAGTTGGGGTGGACGCTGGTGGCACACGCCTGTTATCCTAGCTACTCAGAAGGCTGAGATCTGAAGATCAAGGTTCAAAGCCAACCTGGGCAGGAAAGTCCGTGAGACTCTAATCTCCAATAAACCACCAGAAAATGGGAAGTGGCGCTATGGCTTAAGCGGTAGAGAGCTAGCCTGGAGCTGAAGAGCTGAGGGACAGTGCCCAGGCCCAAGGCATGGTCCCTGAGCTCACTCAAGCCTAGGGCTCTACCACTTTGAGACACAGCACCACTTCTGGTTATCAAGGTTCATTGGAGATGAGTCTCGTGGATGTTTTCTGCCCAGGCTGGCTTCTAATAATAATCCTCAGATCAGTAGCTAGGATGACAGGCATGAGCCTCCAGTGCATGGCTGGCTTTTTTTTTTTGGGCCAGTCCTGGGACTTGAACTCAGAGCCTGGCCACTATCCCTGAGATTCTTTTACTCAAGGGTAGCACTTTACCACTTGAGCCACAGCGCCACGTCTGGCTTTTTCTGTTTATGTGGTGCTGAGGAATCAAATCCAGGGCTTCATGCCTGCTAGGCAAGCACTCTACCACTAAACCACCTTCCCAGTCTCTGATGTTAGATCCTTTTAACCCAGAATGGACAATTGGCCTGGAATCATTTGGAATGAGAATGGCCAGGAATGCTATTGGGGTGTCTGTGGTACAGCATGGGTAGAAGGTTCTGGATGGGCAGCTGTGGTTCCTCTCAAACCTGTTCCTCAAGCATTTCAGTCAGCAGCAGCAGCAGAATCAATGTGCAGCCTTCCCACACCTCTGTGCAGAATGTGCATTCTCCGATGTCAATAAGTATAAAACCAGATGTTGGTGCTCACACCTGTAATCCTAGCTCCTCAGAAAGCTGAGATCTGAAGAGCATGGTTCAAAACCAACACAGGCAGGAAAATCTGTGAGACTCTTATCTCCAATTAATCACTGAAGTGTAGCTGCGGCTCAAGTGGTAGAATGCCAGTCTTGAGTGAAAAAGCTAAGGGATGGGCTGGAAATGTGGCTTAGTGGTAGAGTGCTTGCCTAGCATGCAGGAAGCCCTGGGTTCGATTGCTTAGTACCACATACACAGAAAAAGCTGGAAGTAGTGCCGTGGCTCAAGTGGTAGAGTGCTAGCCTTGAGTAAAAGAACCTGGAGACAGTGTCCAGGCCTTGAGTTCAAGCCCCAGGACTGGAAAAAAAGAAAAAAGAAAAAGCTAAGGGACACCACCCAGGCCCCTAAGTTCAAGCACTGAGACCGACAAAACAAAACCAAAAAACCAAAGGCCACACTGAATTCATCTTCGTGACCAGGATGAACATGCCCGATGTAGATCAGGACAACTAACCATCACTAGGATATTAGAAGATACCTCATTTAAATTGGTCTAATTCAACATTTTGTTTATTTTTAGTGTTGGATCTGCTTATACCCTTTATGTACCCAGTAAGCAGATCTTAATCATATTTATGCAAGTGTTGTCTTTGTAATTCTACTTTGGGAACTATCTGCTTGTCTGTCTCCCTGTAGTATAGACTTCCAGAAAAAAAAAAATCACAGACTAACATTTAAACCCTAGATATCTTTATTTATTATTATTTTTTTCTAGTCCTGGGGCTTGAACTCTGGTCTGGGATTTTGTCTCAGTGCTCAAGGCTAGTGCTCTACTACTTGAACCACAGCACCACTTCTGGCTTTTTCTGTTTATGTGGTACTGAGGCTGGAACCCAGGTCTTCACACATGCTAGCCAAGCACTCTACCACTAAGCCACATTCCCAGTCATCGATATCTTAAAAAAAAAAAAAAAAAAAAGGAAAGAAAAAAAGCAGGTGCTGGTGGCTCATACTTGTAATGCTACCTACTTTGGTGTGGTGGCTGTGATCTGAGGATTGTAGTTCAAAGCCAGCTCTGGCAGGAAAAGTCCATGAGACTCTTATCTCCAATGAGTTACCAGAAAACCAAAAGTGGAGCTATGGCTCAGAGATAGTACCCAGGCTCTGAGTTCAAGCCCCAAGCCCACCAAAAACAAAAAAAGAAAAAAAAAAGTTTCCATGGGAACTGTATTTAAAAAAAGAAAAAGAGACAATGGGAATACCTAAAAATACTATTATAATTTTTTTTCCCATGGGTGACATTTTTCTTTTTTTGTTTTTTGGTTTTTTTTTTTTTTTTTTTTTGGTCATGGGGCTTGAAATGTGGGCTGGGTGCTGTCCCTGAGCTCTTCAATTCAAGGTGAGTGCTCTACCACTTGAGCCACAGTGCTACTTCCAGTTTTTTGGTGGTTAACTGGAGATAAGAGTCTCATGAACTGTCTTTCCTGCTCGGGCTGGTTTGAACCACAATCCTCAGATCTCAGCCTCCTGAGTAGCTAGGATTACAGGTGTGAACCACTGGTATCTGGCTTGGGTGACATTCTTCTTCTTTTACTTTTCTGTAATGAGTGAGCAAATATAGCTTATTTAATGCAGGGATGACTATTTTTCATTAGTCATGTTCATTTTAGTAATTGGTTTCAAGCTGGTCTCTGGTGGCTCATACATGTAATTCTAGCTTCTTAGGAGGTTATGATCTGAGAATCAAGGTTTAAAGCCAGCCAAGACAGACAAATACGAAAGACTCTGATCTCCAATTAACCAGCAAAATTCAGAAGTGGAGGCGTGGCTCAAATGGTGCAGTGACTGTTGTGAGCAAGAAAGCTGACGGGAACCGGAGGCTTCGGGTGCAGGTGGCTCATATCCGTAATCTGAGCTACTCAGGAGTCTTTGATCTGAGGATCCCAGTTTGCAGGTAGCCTAGGCAGAAAAATCTGTGAGTCTCTTATCTCCAACAAATTAGTCAGAAAATGCTGGAAGTGGTGCTGTGGCTCACGTGGTAGAGCACTAGTTTTGAGCACAAAGAGGCTCAGGGACAGCACCCAGGCCCAGCATTCAAGCCCCAGGAATGATCAGAAAAACAAAAAGGGCATGAGGCTCTGAGTTCATGCCTCAGTCCTAATACACGCGCGTGCACACACACACACACACATACACACACAAAAGAATGAAACAGAAGTTGGTCCCATTACTGTACAGTGTGTTATGTGATCTCAGTTGAAGATCACAGAGGACAGAGTGGGGTTCACAGTGGCACTTGGGGTGACTGCCCCCTCTTTCATTCTTCTATTTGCAGCTGAAGATCCTTTGGAGGAAGTCCACAGGCCGGCGGGATCGGAGCCTCATATACCAGTATAAGATACAGGACAAGAACGTGTCCTTTTTTGCCAAAGGGATGTCTCCTGCCGTCTTGTGACTCGATTTAGGGGGCAGCTAAAGCTAACTTGGACCATTTTTTAGCTGTGTAAAAGGTAGCAGCCTGCCAGGAAATAGTCTTTCATGTTGGACTGGTTGGACAGAAAGGGCCGGATGGTTCTATGATGGCATGTATGCCTTTACGTGGGGCCCTGTTCTGAAAACAGAGAGAGGAATCTGGCCCTGGAGGCTCCTACCTGTAAATCCTGGCTACTGGGGACGCTGAGATCTGAGGATGGCAGTTCAAAGCCAGCTTGGCCAGGAAAGTCTGGGAAACCTTGATCTCCAATGAACTTTCAAAAAGCTGGAAGTGGAGGTGTGGCTCGAGTGGTAGAAGGCTTGAGCACATAAATTAAGGGACAGCGCTCATGCCCTGAGTTTAAGTCCCCAGTACTGGCATACATAATGAGTTAATTAAAAATACTGCTGTTTTTTTTTTCTGCTTGTTTAACTTGTTTTACATTTGTCAAAAACTCTTCCATTTGTCTTTATAAAGAGCTCATCACCTTCTCCTTCTAATCAAGCTCTATCTAGTGTGTAATTTATCATGATGTGGCTCCTGACCATAAGCCTAGGCTGAGATCTGACACCATGGGACTTTTATCTTCATTTAACTACCCAAAAGCCAGAAATGAAACTGTGGCTCAAGTGGTATCCTTGGGGGTGGGGGTGGAGGGAAGCTCAAGGGGGCATCAATGGCTCAACCTATAATCTTAGGAGGTTGAGGTCTGAGGATCAGGCTTCAAAGCCTGACCGGGCAGGAAAGTCCTTGAGACTTATCTCCAATTAAAGATCAGAAAACGGGATGTAGAAAAGAAAAAAAAAGAAAACGGGAAGTGGAGCTGTGGTTCAAAGTGGCAGAGTGCTAAGCCCTGAGCACAAAAGTTCAGGGGCGGTGCCCATGCCCTGAGTTAAAAAACAACAACATAAAAACCCGAACAGGAGCAGCCGGACTTGGTGGCCCATGCCAGCAATCCTCGCTACCCAAGGGGCTGAGACCTGAGGCTCAGTGGTGAAGATGACCTGGGCAGATAAACTGCTTACCCCCAATTAACCAGCACAAAAGCCCTCAGCGGACATTTGCTCAAGTGGTAGAGCTGAAGAGCTCACCCCAAAGCCAAACCCACCCACCCTTCATTCCAGATACACGATGCACCCAGCCATCTGCTTGTCCAGTGTAACTCAGCTGCTTTTGGGGCCTGAACTCTGGGCCTGGGCGCTGTCCCTCAGCTCTTCAGCTCAAGGCGAGCGCTCTACCACCTGGGCCACAGCGCCACCTCCGGCTTTTGGCTGCTTCTGTGGTACTGGGGACTCGAACCCGGGGCCTCAGGCATGCGAGGCAAGCGCTCTACCCCTGAGCCACCGGCCCAGCCCCTCCAGCTGCTCCCGATGACTGTTGTGGTTGTTTTCTCTCCCGGGACGCGGATCCGAGCGTCTCCAGCCTCCCTCCTAGTTCTTGGCTGCTCCCCAGCAGGGAACGCGAGCCATCTTGTGCACGCTCTCGGTGACTTTCGAGGGGAACGTGCTGCCAAAAGCTCCGCAGCGGCCGGCCGAGGGGGGCCGGGAGCGGGGGTGGGGGGCGAGGACCCCCGTTTGCTTCCTCCCAAGCTCCCCGCCCCCCCCAGCCCCGCCCCTCGGGCGCCGTCGCTTCCCCTCCGCCAAGCAGCCAGCCATACAGGCCTTCCTCCCGGATGAGTGGCAGGTGGCCGGGGACAGCCAGGGGGCGGGGCGAAAGCTGCGGGACGCGTAAGCCCGACTGCGCAGGCGCGCGCGCACGCGCACGCCTTGTGTGTGTGGGGGGGGGCGGGGGGAAGAGGCGGGGGCGGAGCCGCACGTGTGAAGCGGCGAGAGGGGAAAGGTAGAAGGTGAGAGGTGAAGGGGCGGGGAAGGACGCCGGCGCCCGGGCGGCCGTGAAAAGGGTGAGCGCGGCTGGCGTCCCGGACGGGGCCGCGGTCTCCCGAGAGCGCGCACGCTCGCTCCCGCCGCCGCCGCTCCCCGCCCTCAGCATCACCGCCGCCGCCGCCGACCGGGCTGCCTCCGTCACAGGTACGGCCGCGGCCGCCCAGGGCCCGCGCCTCCCGCCGCGCCTCCCGTGGTTCTGGAATCGGGGGGAGGCCTCTTCCCCCGGGGGCGCTGTCCAGCAGCCCGGCGCGTGGGGGGGCGCCGGCCCGCACCCCCCTCCCCGGCCCGCACCCCCCCTCCCCGGCCCGCACCCCCCTCCCCGGCCCGCACCCCCCTCCCCGGCCCGCACCCCCCCTCCCCGGCCCGCACACTCCCCCTCCCCGGCCCGCACCCCCCCCACCCCGGCCCGCACACTCCCCCTCCCCGGCCCGCACCCCCCTCCCCGGCCCGCACCCCCCTCCCCGGTCCGCACCCCCCTCCCCGGCCCGCACCCCCCCCACCCCGGCCCGCACCCCCCCTCCCCGGCCCGCACCCCCCTCCCCGGCCCGCACCCCCCCCGCACCCCCCTCCCCGGCCCGCACCCCCTCCCCGGCCCGCACCCCCCCCGCACCCCCTCTCCCCGGCCCGCACCCCCCCTCCCCGGCCCGCACACTCCCCCTCTCCGGCCCGCACACTCCCCCTCCCCGGCCCGCACCCCCTCCCCGGCCCGCACCCCCTCCCCGCCCTGCACACTCCCCCTCTCCGCCCGCACCCCCCCCTCCCCGGCCCGCACCCCCCTTCCCGGCCCGCACACTCCCCCTCCCCGGCCCGCACCCCCCTCTCCCCGGCCCGCACCCCCCTCTCCCCGGCCCGCACCCCCCTCCCCGCCCTGCACCTCCCTCCCCGGTCCGCACCCCCCGGCCGCGCCCCCCCCCCTCTCCCGCCGGGAGTCACGGCCAGGACCGGGCTCAGTGTCCCCCAATTTCTCCTTCCCGACCCCCTCCTCGCCGCCCCCCACTCCCAAGGTAACTTGGGTTCTAGAACTTGCAGTGGTTCTGTCTGGGGTTCGTGTGTGTGTGTGTGTGTGTGTGTGTGTGTGTGTGTGTGTGTGTGTGTGTGTGTGTGTGTGTGTGTGTGTGTGTGTGTGTGTGTGTGTGTGTGTGTGTGTGTGTGTGTGTTTCCTGGTGTTGGTTCTGTCTGGGGTTCGTGTGTGTGTGTGTGTGTGTGTGTGTGTGTGTGTGTGTGTGTTTCCTGGTGTTGGTTCTGTCTGGGGTTCGTGTGTGTGTGTGTGTGTGGTTCCTGGTGTTCCTGGGGTGTGTGTGGGGGGGTGCAGGAGGGAGGACCCCGCTCTCTGATCAGGAAGAGAGGTAAACCTGTGTGCTCGGCTTCTTGTAGTTGTTCTTGGTCTTGTTGCTCCAGGCTCTGCTCCTGTGTACTCCTGCGTGGGTTTTAGTTTTATTTCTTGAGATTGGGGTTTGCTGCTGTTGTTGTTGTTGTTTTAAATTTACTGTTATTGTAAAAGGGATGTCCAGGGCGGGCAAGGTGGCTCAGTGGTAGAGCGCTTGCCTTGCATGCATTAAGGCCCTAGGTTCGATTCCTCAGCACCACAGAAGCAGAAAAAAAGCCAGAAGTGGCGCTGTGGCTCAAGTGGTAGTGTGCTCCCCTTGAACCCCGGCCCTGAGTTCAGGTCCCACGGCCAGCCAAAAAAAAGATGTACAGTGGGGTTACAGTTACATAAGTCAGGTAAGGAATACATTTTTTTAAATTTTTAATTAATTTATTTTCCAGTCTTGGGGCTTGAATTCAGGCCCTGGGCCCTGTCCCTTGAGCTGCTTCTGCTCAAGGCTAGCACCGATCACTGGAGCCACATCACTTTCCAGCTTTTTCTGTGTATGTGCTACTGAGGAATCGAACTCAAGGCTTCATGCATGCTAGGCCAAGCACTCTATCACTTAAGCCACATTCCCAGCCCAGTACATTTGTTTTTGGAAAATGTCTCCCCTTCTCTCGTGCTCTCCCAGTTTTTCCCTCCCATCCCCGACCCACAAGTTGTATACTTCATTTTCCACATAGTGTCTAGTGAGTACCACTGCTTTGGATGGTTTTTTTTTTTTTTTCTTTTAAAGAAAAACAATTTATTTTAAACTTTGCTATTGTATACAGGAAACAGGGACTCTTGGGTCAGACTGCATTCCAGAAATGATGCAGAGGAAATGATGAAGGGATGGTAGTGGCCAGAACAGAGGCAGGAGGTCTTTCTTTTTTAATTTTTCGGTCGGTTGTGGGGCTTGAACTCTGGGTCTGGGCCCTGTCCCTGAGCTCTTCAACTCAAGGCTAGCACTCTACCATTTGAGCCACACAGCACCACTTGTAGCTTTTTCTGGTTATGTGGTGCTGAGGGATCAAACTCAGGGCCTCATGCATGCAAGGCAAGCACTCTACCACTGAGCCACCTTCCCAGACCCAGAGGGTCTTTCTAATTTTAGTCTTTTCTGATATTCTAGTCATTACCTGCACTGCCTTCTATGATGACAATCAGAGCTGAGGGCACGTAGACTTTTTTTCTTGTGGCGAGTTTTGCAGTTAGTTCTGGAGTGGACACAGATTTCTTTAATGAGATCATTTGCGTGGGTTTTCTTTTTGTCTCTTGACAAGGTTTTATGGAGTTCCTTTTTTTCTGTTTACGTGGTATTGAGGAATTGAACCCAGGGCTTTATGCATGATAGGCAAGCACTCTACCACTAAGCCACATCCCAGACCTACCCTCCCTACCCCCCTCCTTTTTTTAAAAACAAAAACAACCACCACTACCACCTAGGGTCAAGTGTTTAGTTAGTGCTGAATGCATTTTAGGTGTTTCTGAAAGTTAATTGAAGCCTGTAGCCCTCCCTCCCTTCCTTCCTTCCTTCCTTCCTTCCTTCCTTGTCCTCCTTTCTTCCTTGTCCTCCTTGTCTGTCAGTCATCTGTCTGGGTACTGAGGGTTGGACCCACGGCCTGGGTGCTGTCCCTTAGCCTTTTTTAAGTCTGGTGCTCTACAATAGCTCCACTTAACTTTTTTTTTTCCTTCTGGTGGTTAATTGGTGATAAGAGTCTGGCTTCAAGCCCCAGTTTTTAGACCTCAGCCTTCCTGAATAGCTAGGATTGCAGTTATGAACCACAGGAGCTCAGTTAAAGCTAGTATTAAGGGGCTGGGAAGGTGGCTCAGTAGAGCGCTTGCCTTGCATGCCTGAGGCCCTGGGTTCTATTCCTCAGCACCACATAAGCAAAATGAAAAAAGCCGGAAGTGGTGCTGTGGCTCAAGTGGTAGAGCGCTAGCCTTGAGCTGAAGAGCTGAGGGACAGCGCCCAGGCCCAGAGTTCAAGCCCCACGACCAGACCCCCCCCCAAAAAAAAAACAAGCAAAAAACAACAAAAACAAAAACACCCAAAATGTGTGGAAATATAGTTTAGCCTTCCCTGTGAACACATGATACAAACATATCTCCGTATTTAGTCTTTTTTCATTGCTTGTTCTGAGGCCTGGGCGCTGTCCCTTGAGATTTTGTGCTCAAGGCTCATGCTCTACCTCTTGAGCCACAGCTCCTCTTCTAGTGTTGTTGTTGTTGTTTTTAAATAGTATTTAAAGGGGTTAAACTCAGGGCCTTGGACATGGCAGGCAAGCAGTCATCATTGAACTACACTTTTAGCCCCTCTTTAATTTGATATTGAGACAGGGTCTCATCAAGTTGCCCAGGCTGGCTTTGAGCTTTTCATTCCATCTCAGTTGCTTCTAGTGTAGGGATCATAGGCACCTGGCTCTATCCTTGTTTTGATCAGACTTGGAAGAATTTTCTTTCACTTACTATGAAGTGATAGGATATTTGAATACCCTTTTAGTTGTTGCACCTGTTCTGGAGCTTGAATCCAGGGTCTTGAGTTTTTGTGCTCCATGTTCTACCACTTGAGCCATGTTTCTGTTTCCAGGTTTTTTTTTTTGGTGGTTAATTGGAGATGAGAGTCTCATGGACTTTTCCTCCTGGGCTGGCTTCCAATTGTGGTCCTCAGATCTCAACCTCTTGAGTGGCTAGGATTATAGGTGTCCTAGCCACTGGCACCCGGCTCTCTTATTGTGGCAAAAAAAACACCATTTGTCTAGAAGCTCCTGTGTACTTTATAATAACTAGCTAGGACCCCTAAACACCCCACTCCACACAACCTCCCACTTTATTACATTATTTTTTATTATTGTTATTTTGGTGCTGGTAATAGGACTTGAGCTCAGGGCCTGGGTACTGTCCCTGGGCTTTTTATGCTCAAGGCTGGCACTCTACCACTTGAGCTACAACTCTTTTCATCAACCCCAGTTTAGGTGACTTGTCCTGAAGTGGCTGGAATCGGGCTTAACAATTGTGGATTTCCTGAAGTCATGTATGAGCAAGTTAACTGTCTAGTTAGAAACCTGCTGGGCTTTGTACACAGGGTCATTAACCTTTGGTGGTAGACTTAGTACCTAGCACTAAGCATGCTCATGTCCCAGGGACCCTGGAAAGACAAGGTTCATGCTTATGCTGGGTTGCCTTTGGCTGTCTGTGAGTCTTGGTTTTTCTGGCTCTCATGGTATTGCATATATGGTATGTGTTATCACTTCGCTTGAAGGGATGGGAGGATTCCTCATAGAAAACCTGGGCTTCCCAGGGTCACCCCACTTGTGATTGGTGGAGCAGGCTTTTACTTCAAGTCTGCAGATAAAGAGTCTCACAGACATTTCTACTCAGTCTGGCTTCAAACCTCAACCCTCAGATCTCAGCCTCCTGAGTAGTTAGGATCACGGCGAAGAGCCACCAGGAATTCTGGCCAGTTCTGGAGCTTGATTTCAGTGCCTTGCCCTTGCTCACAGTGAGTGCTCTACCACTTGGGGCACGCCTCCAGCTTAGCTTTTTACTGGCTACTTGAAGATGGCATCTTTTGAGGACTTTTCTGTCCAGCCTGGCTTCTAGTCACAGTCCTCTAGGTATTAGCCCTCTGTGTAGCTAGGATTACAGATGTGAACCACTGGCATGTGGCTTCAATTAATTGTCTATAATGCCTAATACAGTTTAAATACTGTTCAAGTTCTTTTTGAATTGCATTGAGCCAGGCACTTCATGTTTGCCGGGCAATCGTCCTGCCTCTTGAGCTGCAGCCTCAGCCCGCCTTTATTTATTTTTGAGATGTCTTGCTAACCTTGGCCTATCACATTCATGATCCTCTTGCTTTGGTTCCTGAATAGCTGGGATTACAGGCATGCACCACTGTGCCCAGCTAAACTGTGTTTTCTACAGTTGGTTTGTAGGAGTTGTTGGGTTTTTTTGGTCAGTTGTGGGCCATGAACCTCTGGGCTTGGGCACTGTCCCTGCGCTCTTCAGCTTAAGGCAAGCACTCTACTGCTTGAGCCACAGCGCCACTTCCAGTTTTCTGAGTGGCTATATTGGAGATAAGAGTCTCATGGACTTTCCTGCTTGGGCTGGTTTGGAATCGAGATCCTCAGATCTCAGCCTCCTGAGTAGCTAGGATTACAAATGTGAGCCACCAGTGCTCGACTGTAGGAGTTTTTTCCCCTAAATTATTCTGGGTATTAATTAATCCCTCACTAGATAAATGATTTGTAAGTATTTTCTCTCATTCTACTGGTTATATTTCCCCTCACTTGTTTGTATCCTTTAATGTACAAAGTTTTTAATTTTTTGCCTGGCACCTGTCATCCTAGCTACTCAGGAGGCTGAGATCTGGGGATCGAGGTTCAAAGCCAGCCCAGGCAGGAAAGTCCTTGAGACTCTTATCTGCAAAAAGCCACCAGAAAACTGGAAGTGGCGCTGTAGCTCAAGGGATAGAGTGCTCACCTTAAGCTGAAGAGCTCAGGGAGAGCGCCCCGGCCCAGAGTTCAAGCCCTACAACCAACAAAAAAAGTTTTTAATTTTTGTGAAGGTCAGGTGTTCTGGTTTTTGTTATTGTTGTTGCCGCCTTTGCTTCTCTTCATATTCAAGAAATCTTTGCTGAATCCAACATGGAGGGTTTTTTTTTTCCTTCCCTTTGGTGGTGATGGGGATAGAACCCAGGGCTTCATGCATGCTAAGCAAACACTGTGCCACTGGAGCCATGCCTCCAGCTCCCTTATATTTTTCTTCTTTTAAGGGTTTAATAGATTTTAGCTCTTCATTTTTTTTTTTAGCTCTTCATTTTTTTTTAATCCATCTAAAGTTAATTTTTGCATCTGAAACTACATTGTCGATTGTCACTCTTACATGGTACTTGTCCAGTTTTCCCATTTACCAGCTTTTTAATAGACTGTCTTTTCCCCATTGCATGGTTTTCGTGTATTTGTTAAAAATTAAATTATCGGGCTGGGAAGGCGGCTCAGTGGTAAAGCACTTGTCTTGCATGCCAGAGGGCCCTGGGTTCGATTCCTCAGCACCACATAAGCAAAAAGAAAAAAGCTGAAAGTGGCGCTGTGGCTCAAGTGGTAGAGCACTAGCCTTGAGCTGAAGAGCTGAGGGACAGCGCCCAGGCCCAGAGTTCAGGTCCCACGACCGGACCCCCCCAAAAAAAATTAAATTATCCTATTTTGAGGTTTTATTTCTAATTTTCATTTTTTTTCAGTGGTACTAGAGTTTGAACTTAGCTCTTGCTTGCTAGGCAGGTGCTTTACTACATGAGTCATGCCTCTCTCCCTTTTTACTTTTTTTTTTGGTGCTGGTTTGGGGGCTTGAATTCAGGGCCTGGTTGCTGTATCTTAGCTTTTTTTGGTCAATTCTGTTGCTCTACCACTTGAGCCACTGCTCCACTTCTGGCTTTTTGGTGGTTAATTTGAGATAAGTCTTATGGACTTCCTACCTGGGCTGGTTTTGAACCATGATCCTCAGTTCTCAGACTCCTGAAGTATATTGTTTTTGATACTATCATACATGGAATGTTTTATTTACTTTTTAGGTATTCATTTTTTATTGTGAAAATACCATACAACATGGTTACAATTACATGGGCAAGATAATGAGTACATTTCTTACCAAGCATTTTGTTGCCTCCTCCTTTGTTTCCCCTTCCCATCCTTCCCATCTCCCCTTGCCTCCCCCCACCAAAGTTGTAAAGTTCGTTTTTCAACATAACGACTTGTACATCTGATTGTTGCAATGGATCCACCTGTATCCCTATTTAAATGATTTGTTTTTTCCCTTCCCCTCCACAAATTATACCAACATCAAATACAGTGAAAGCAGGGGTTATACCGTGGGGGAGGGACATACAAAGCAACAAAGAAATCATCTTATAAATATGTTAGAAACTATTGCATGAAAGCAAAAACATTTGAATACTTATCTTGGGGTTCATTTCACCTAATATCAACTTATCTGACCGTTTCTGCTTGTCTCAGACATATACTAGTTATTGCAAATAAGGGAAACCATGGGATCTATGTTTCTTTGGGTCTGGCTTACTTAATATAATTTTTTCCAAGTCTTTCCATTTCCTAACAAATGGGGCAATGCCATTCTTTCTGATGGAGGCATAGAATTCCATTGTGTATATATAAGGTATTCATTATTAAGGTATAAAAAGCAAATGTGTTTTCTGTATTCATTTTTTTTATACTGCAGCTGCTAAGCTCACTAATTTACTAGCTTTGTTATATATATAATTTTTTTGGTTTTCTACATTGAAGTTTTTTTTTGTCGCACATATTTTTTTCTAGTCTGTTTATTCTTTTTTATGTTTTTTATTTTTTATTGTGAACATACTGTACAGAGGGGTTACAATTATATGGGCAAGATTATGAGTACATTTCTTTTTTTTTTTGTCAGTCATGGGGCTTGAACTCTGGGCCTGGGCGCTGCCCCTCAGCTCTTCAGCTCAAGGCGAGTGCTCTACCACTTGAGCTATAGCGCCACTTCCGGTTTTCTGGTGGTTTATTGGAGATAGGAGTCTCACGGTCTCTCCTGCCCGGGCTGGCTTTGAACCTCGATCCTCAGATCTCAGCCTCCTGAGTAGCTAGGATTACAGGCGTGAGCCACCAGCGCCCGGCATGAGTACATTTCTTATCAAGCATTGCAGCCTCCTCCTTTGTTTACCCTTCACATCCCTTCCCAGCCTCCCCCCCCCCGCCCCCCATCCTATCCTCCCCCCCTTTTTTTTTGTCGGTCATGGGGCTTGAACTCTGGTCCTGGACCCTGTCCCTGAGCTCTTCAGCTCAAGGCTAGCACTGTACCACTTGAGCCACAACACCACTTCTAGTTTTCTGTTGGTTAATTGGAGATAAGAGTCTCATGGCCTTTCCTGCTCAGGCTGACTTTGAACATTGATACTCAGATCTCAGATCTCAGCCTCCTGAGTAGCTAGGATTATAGGCATGAGCCACCGGCACCCGGCAAGATTTTTTTTTTCAGTCTTTGTGGTACCAAGCTTTGGGCTTCGAGCTTGCTAGACCAGAGGCCAACCATTTGAGCTATGCCCCTAATCCATCTCATGAGATCTCTGTATCATGACATTTGGAAAAGAAATTACTTATTCCTATGAATTTGGATCCTAAGGAGAAAGGACAGGTGAGAAAATTCTAATTACTCTGGCTAGAATTTTCAGTACTGTTAAAGTGGGGAAACAGCCTTATCTTGTTTCTGGTCATAAAGGGAAAAGATCTTAGATTTTTACCATCAAGTGTGACATTTTCATATCCTTTCTTCTGTTGAGGAACTTTCCTTTAAATCCTGGTCAGTGTTTTTTTTTTTTTTTTTCTTCCGGTCCTGGGTTTGAACTCTGGACCTGGACACTTCCTGAACTCCTTTTGCTCAAGACTAGTGCTCTACCACTTTGAACCAAAGCTCCACTTCTAATTGTCATGGTTAATTGGAGGTAAGAGTCTCATGGACTTTTTTGGCTTTGAATGGCAGTGCTCAGATCTCAGCCTCCTGAGTAGCTAGGATTATAGGTGTGAGCCACTTAGTGTTTTTGTCTAGAAAGGACATTTAATGTTGTCCAGTGCCTTTTCTGTACCAATTGAGAGAATCATTATGTTTGTTATTCTTTATTCTGTGAATGAATGTGGTATATTTTGAGCAAATTTAAAAAAAAAATTGTTTTGGTTGGTCTTGGAGCTTGAACTCAGGACCTGGATGCTGTCCTTGAGCTTTTTTGCTCAAGCCTAGTGCTCTACCACTTTGAACTAGTTCTACTTTTGGAGGTTAATTGGAGATAAGAGTCGCACTAATTTTCTTACCCAAGCTGGCTTTAAACTGTGATCCTCAGGTTTCAGCCTCCTGAATAGCTAGGATTGCAGGCATGAGCCACCAGTGCCTGGCATGAATTGATTTTTGTGTGTTGGACAGTCCCCATATTTTGGGAATAACTATTTGCTCATCTGAAATAAAATACATTAATATAAAAGTATATAATTTATATTTAAATATTTATTTTAAAGTCAATGTTTGAGATTCTTCTCAGTACTTTGAATACATCTAACACTAGAACTCAGCAGCCCTTGCTTTCAACAAGTTTGTAGCAAGATACACAGAAGAAAATGCCAATAGCCGGGCCCCAGTGACTCATGCCTATAATCCTAGCTACTCAGGAGGCTCACTATTCAAAGGATCGCACTTCAAAGCCAGCCTGGGCAAGAAAGTCCTTGAGACTCTTATCTCCAATTAACTGCCAGAAAATTGGAAGTGGCGCTGAGGCTCCAAGTGGTAGAGCGCTAGAAAAAAAAAAAAAAAAACAAAGCTTAGGGACAGCGTGTGAATTGAAGCCCCACAACCAATGGAAAAAAAAAATGTCAATGAAAACTGCTGTGGGAACACGAGGTTGGTCAAAGCCATAGATTAGGGATTGGAACACCATAAGCCCTGGTTCTTGCTGCGTTCCCCTGGCTGCCCTTGAACTTCTGATCCTCCCGCTTTCATCCGAGTGATCTGCTGTAATCTGGCATGCACAACCACACTTGGCTGCTGTTGTTTTAGATGGGGCAGTGAAGGAAGGAAGGGTTTCAGCTACAGTTGGGAGAAACCTTTTTGGGGCAGGAGGTGTGAGATGGTGCTGTCACTTAAGAATCTGGTGGTGACAGGCTGGCTGGGCAGTGTAGGTGGTGCAGAAACTCAGAGGTGGGCCTCAAGCTCATCCTGTTCACCTGATCGTGGGATAGGACGATCATCTTCCGGTGTGGCTGGGTACCGGAAGATCCTGGTAGACAGGGGGTCTGACAAACTACAGGTTGGGGCCAGAAGTTGAAGGGATTGTAGCCTGGTAGGAAGTATGGATTTGACTTGAGGTGTGATGGGGACCCATTGGAGTATTATAATGGGGTAGTGGCATCAGTGTGAGGCATCATTGCAATCCACATGATCGCCGTATAATGGGAGAAGCCATGGCAGTGGGGTTGGTGGTGGTCTGGGGGTGTATATGTGTTCCAAACCCCAGCTTTAGATGTGGGCGAGTTTCTAGGACATCTCCTAAACTTTTGGCTTGACCAGCAAGCAGCATGGCTAGTAGTAGAATTAACTTAGATGGCTGAGGGAATACAGATGTTTGGAAGGGTGTTGAGCTCTGTTTTGGTCTTGTTGGTTCTAAGTGGAGGGGCCAAGAGAAACTGGGAGCATAGGGGAGAGTCATGAGACTTGCTTGAGCCGTGAGGCTGGATGAGGAGCCCTGTGCAAGAGTCAGCCAGGAACAGAGATCTAAGGAGCAGCTAAGAGACGCTGAGTAGCAGCAGCAAGAGTCGGTTGGACTTGATGTCACTGAGAGTTGGAAATAACAGGTCTGGCTTCATGGCTAGCTCTGTCAGTGGCCACCTCTGGTGATATTTGTTATGTCATGACTCAGGCCATGAAGGAGTTTTATAGTGCTTCCTTAAGCAGCCAGTTGGTAGGTTGAAAGAATGGAAGATTCGCGGTGTCCCTAGTACACAGGCAGCCTAGGGGACAGACGGCGCCTGGTGAGTGATGAACAGAAAAAATGGAGACAAGTTCTTGTCACAGCCAAAACTCACAGTTAACACCAAAAGGAAAGTTTAGGTTGATGACAAAGACTGATAGTGCACAGCGGGTGTGAATGTATTTACCATTATGCTGAAGTTGCACTCGGAAATAGTGGTCACACACACACTCACACACGCAGTTACAGAACCAAGGTATGTTATTTTGTCATTGATACACGCATAGATCTGAATGGTGAACTGTTGGCAAAGTCGGTTAAAATGAAGTATTCCATTGAGGTTCTGGGGAATCAGCTGTTCCTCATGGAGTGTTCCTGAGCTGAGAGTTAGAACTTGAGTTTTCACTGTTGTTACCCAGGTGCTCTACCACTTGGGTGAGACTCCCACCCCTTTTTGCTTCAGTTATTTTCCAGATAGGATCTCTCATGACCTGGAATGGTAGGCATGAGTCTTTACCTTGACCTTAGGCTTTTTTTGGTTTGTTTTTATCTGTTGGCCGTGGGGCTTGAACTCTGGGCCTGGGCACTGTCCCTCAGCTCTTCAGCTCAAGGCTAGTGCTCTACCACTTGAGCCACAGCACCACTTGCGGTTTTCTGGTGGTTTATTAGAGATGAGTCTCATGGACTTTCCTTCTCAGGCTGGCTTTGAACTGTGATCCCCAGATCTCCTCCTCCTGAGTAGCTAGGATAACAGGCGTGAGTCACTGGCACCTGGATGGCCTTGGTTAATCACGTGAAGATGGGCTTTTGTACTTGGTGATTCCATCTCTCTTAATTCTGAAATTTTGCAGCTTACTATCCCCTTTAAATGTCAGGAAAAGCCAGCACCGGTGGCTCCTGCCTGGAATCCTAGCTGCCTAGGAAGCTGAGAGCTGAGGATCATGGTTTGAAGCCAGCCCGGGCAGAAAGGTTCCCCTGAGATTCCTATCTCTCATTAACCACTGGGAAACTAGAAGTAATGCCACAGCTCAAAGTGATAGCTTTGAGCAAAAAGAGCTCAGGCCTTGAGTTTAAGCTTCATGACTGACCAAATGGATTAAAAAAAGAGAAAGAACTTGTGAAGTAGTAATACAACAAAAGCTCTACTTTTGGAATAAGAATGTATGTTGTCAGAGCACACCCCTGGCAGGAAATCTAGCTTGTGTGGCTTGACTGTGGTTGGCAGAGGAAGGCTGCTGTACCCAAGGCTCAGGTACTGTCTCCCTGGGCCAGGGGTTTTAGCCTTAGTAATGAGACCCTATGGGATCCTGGGGTTCTTCCTAGCCTTTTTTTTTTTTTTTTTTTGTATTGGGATTTCAGTCCAATGCACCTGCTCTCTAGGCAGGCACCTGTACTGCTAGGTCTTTAGTTCTCTTCCTTTGTTTTTCCCTTTCCCACATCTTTTCCTCCCTTTAGGAAACTCAGAGTCTCATGCTTTTTACCCAAGGCTACCCTTAGATAGTAAACCTTTTACCTAAGCATTTCAAGTAGCATGGATTACAGAAGTGAACCCTCATGCCTGCCATGTTTGTAGATATGGGATCTTGCTAACTTTTCTCTCTGGTCTAATCTTGAATTGAGATCCTTTGGCTATCCAGCACCAGAATGAGCTACCCTGTTTGGCCCCGTTTCTAGCTTTAAAATGGATTCTTGGCTCACATTCTTTCCAGTGGGTCAATTCATTTAGTTCGTTAGTCATTCCTGACTTAGGTCAACTGGGAGTAAGAACAGAGGTACTTGGCACTGTGGAAGAAAATCTAATTGTTGAAACTCTGGTGAAGAGTGTTGGGCATGAAGGTCGTCATTTGTGACAGCCATCACAACCAGTAAGTATGATTATTAGGCCTTCAGTCTGTCCCACGTGGTATTTTAAATGAGGCAGTACTCATTCTCTTGAATGTTCATGCTTCTGATTCTCTGAAACCAGCTGCCTTTTTGTTGTTGTTGTTGTTACTTGTTGTGGGATTTGAACTTAGGGCCTAGGCCCTGTCCCTGAGCTTGAGGCTAGCACTCTCTACCACTTTGAGCCACAGCACCACTTCTGGTTTTTATGTAGTTGGTTGGTGATAAGGGTCTCTGGGACTTTCCTGCCTAGGCTGGCTTTGAACTACAGTCCTCAGATCTCAGCCTCCTGAGTAGCTAGGATGGCAGGCGTGAGCCATCAGCGCCCAGCATGAGACCAGCTGCCTTGATGAACTTTGCGGCTTGCTGAAAATTCTTCCGGCTTCAATAGCGATGGTTAGATAAGTAAAGTTTCTTGCTGTCAACTTTGGTCCATTTTGCCAAATGACATTCACCACACACCTACTTCCTCTTGAAGAGATGAATTAGCACAGTGAACCGACCTGGGGTGACTCTCCACCCAGTCAGAATGAGATGCTGCCTGGTGCTCTGGGGAACCCCAAGTGATTTCAGCTCTGGCCTCCCCAGGGGAGCTGAGAGCCCAGAAGAACAGAGCAAGAGGACATTACAGCCCCAGTGGCGCAGGGAGGAGGAAGGCTGCGGGCACCCACAGGGCAACTCTGCTCCTTCTGCTCTTAACTGCATTTTAACTTTTCAATGAGGTTATTCATTCCCTGGACACAAAACTCCCAGGTTGTAACAGAGTGTCCACAGGGAACTTTCCACTCTGCCCTGGCAGCAGATCTTCTCCCCAGAGGCTGGGGGCTTTGTGCATGTGCCCACAAATACACAGAGAACTCTTGAAAGTAGCACACTGTTCCCTTGCCTTTTTTTTTTTTTTTTAAATTGTTAAGGGTGGCTGGTGGCTCACGCTTGTCATCCTAACTACTCAGGAAGCTGAGGTCTGAGGATCGTGGTTTGAAGCCAGCCTAGAAAGTCAGTGGGACTCTTATCTCCAATAAACTCCATTAAAAACTGGAAGTGGTGCTGTGGCTCAAAGGAGTGGAGCACTAGCCCTTGAGCAAAAGAGCTCAGTGAACAAACTGCCCAGGCCCTGAGTTCAAACCCCACAACTGGCAAGGGGGGGGGAAGCGGGAGGGAGGCATTTTCTTCAAGTAATTGTACAAAGGGGTTTCAATGTAACATATACATTGGTATATAGTTTATCCTGATCATTCCAGTCCTTCACCCACCTCCCATTGTTCCCTTGATTTTTTTCTGCCTCTCTGAATGATTCTTTGTTATTTTTTCATTCTGAATGTACAAGAGCAAGGCTCCAGTGGGAGCTCAGTGGCACAATGCCTGAGCAAGGCTCTGCCTGAGCTCTGTCTCCTGCACACGTGCATGCGTGCACGTGCACACACGCACACGCATGCGCCAAAAAACACGGCAGTTTCCTCATCCTCTTTCACAACTGGATAATGTTGCATTGATATTTCAGGATGTACCTTAATTTCTTTAGCCAGAGCTCTCTTGGTGGAGTTCCATACAACAGATGGTACTGACAAGAGAATCTTTAAGTCTCTGCCTCCACCCCTTTTATGGTCACAGGCAGCGAGCTGGATTGGTGAGCTGTGCTTTTGTAACTTCGATAGCTCTTACCAGATAAACTTGCACAGTGATTTTATTTTTATTTTATTTATTTATTTATTTTTGGGTCCAGTCATGAGGCCTTGAACTCTGGGCTTGGGCGCTGTCCCTCAGCTCTTCAGCTCAAGGCAAGCACTCTACCACTTGAGCCACAGCACCACTTCCAGCTTTTTTTCTTTTTGCTTATGTGGTGCTGAGGAATCGAACCCAGGGCTTCAGGCATGCAAGGCAAGCGCTCTACCACTGAGCCACCTTCCCAGCCCCTGCACAGTGATTTTATTCATGTACTTTTTTTTCTTTTTGCCAGTCCTGGGGCTTGAACTCAGGGCCTGGGCACTGTCCCTGGGCTTCTTTTGCTCAAGGCTAGCACTCTACCACTTTAGCCACAGCACCTCTTCTAGCCTTTTCTGTTTATGTGGTACTGAGGAATCGAACCCAGGACTTCATGCACACTAGGCAAACACTCTACCACTAAGCCACATTCCCAGCCCTGAAACAACCTCTTCTTCTTCTTTTTTTTTTTTTTTTTGCTGGTGTGGGGCCTGAACTCTGGGCCTGGGTGCTGTCCCTCAGCTCTTCAGCTCAAGGCTAGTGCTCTACTACTTGAGCCACAGCGCCACTTCTGGGTTTTTCTGCTTATGTGGTGCCGAGGAATCAAGCCCAGGACCTCCTGCATATAAGGCAAGCACTCTATCACTGAGCCACCTTCCCAGCCCTTTTTGCTTTATATATTTTTTAGATAAAGTCTGGCACATTTTGCCTAGGTTGGCCATGAGCCCCAGTCTTCCCATCTCTGCCTCTGTGTAGTAGGATGACAAGATTACAAACACGTGCCCAGTGGATTGCTCTTTTATGGTGTTTTGTCATATTTAGTTCATATATTCTGTCTCTGTCTCTGTCTCTCTCTCAACAGGACCTCTCTATATAGTCCAGGATGCAGCCCTTAAGTCTTGGAACTCATTGTCCCTCCTGCTTCTGCCTGACAGACAATATGATTACTAATGATAGGCATGCACATCAACCTGACATGTAAAAGTTTTGAGGGATTTGTGTGTGTGTGTGTGTGTGAGTTCTGAAGCTTGAACTCAGCATGGATGCTGTTCTTGAGCTTTATTCTTATTCTGGTGCTCTGCCACTTGAACCATACCTCCTTTTTTGTCTGTTTATTGGAGGTAAGAATCTCTCAGATTTTTTTGCCTGGGCTGGCTTCAAGCCAGTGCCCACCATTAACATTTCATATTATGTTTATTCTTAAGGTTTTTTTTTTTGTTGTTGATGTTTTGTTTTGCTTTTCTTAAAAAAATGTTATTGAAGCAAGATGGATCTACCTTTTTGGAGATGATGTGTATGGGGGTATTGATTTCTTGCCTGCTTGTTTTCACTAAGGTTTGTATTGTATGAATTGTAAAAGATTTTTACTAGTTTCTTTTGGATTTTCTTTTTCTTTTTTCCGATCATGGGCTTGAACTCTGGGCCTGGGTGCTGTCCTTGAGCTCTTCTGCTCAAGGCAAGTACTCTACCACTTGAGCCACAGCGCCACTTCCGGTTTTCTGGTAGTTCATTGGAGATAAGAGTCTCACAGACGGGCTGGGAAGGTGGCTCAGTGGTAGAGTGCTTGCCTTGCATGCCTGAGGCCCTGGGTTCGATTCCTCAGCACCACATAAGCAAAAAGAAAAAAGCCAGAAGTGGTGCTCTGGCTCAAGTGCTAGAGCACTAGCCTTGAGCTGAAGGACAGCGCCCAGACCCAGAGTTCAGGCGCCACGACTGGACCCCCCCACCACTACCCACCTCCCCCCCCAAAAAAAGTCTCACAGACTTTCCTGCCTGGGCTGTCTTTGAACTGCAGTCCTCAGACTTCAGCCTTCTGAGAAGCTAGGATTACAGGCTGAGCCACCAGGGTCCAGCTCTTTTGGATATTCTAAATCTACAACAATACCATCTGTAAATAACTATTTCCTCTCCAGTTCTCTACCTGTGTGATTGTTAATCTTGGTTGTTCATTTGATTAGATTGAGGAGTGCCTCAATGATTAGCAAAGCAAACTTCTGGGTGTCTGTCAAGTTATTTCCACAGATGATTAACCAGAGGAGAGAACACTGTCCTGGGACTAGGGGTCCAGATAGCATGAAAGAGAAAGCCTTTGTAGTGCAAGCATGTACGTCCTTATTCATAGTCACATTCTGTCTCTTGCTTTCTCTTAGCGTGAATCAAATTCCTCCCTTGAAGTTGTTTATGTTAAGTATTTTGTCATAGTGGCCAACGTGTGAAGATTGGTGTTGGTGAAGGGGTTGCTGCTGTGACCCTTTGGTGGCATTCAGAAACCTTTAGATCTGATTTGTGGGAGGCGTTTGGAGGTGCTGGTTAGAGGAGCCCTCCAGTGTTGCAGGCAGAGCTTCAGGGATGCTTCCGGTAGGAGCTTGGAAGACCAGAATGCCAAGGGACATGTGGACATGGCAGACTCTACTTGTGAGGTTTCAGATGAGAACAAGGACTCTTGGCTTGCATTCTGGTAAAGAACTTCTCTACATTTTGCCTGTGTCCTAAGACTGTTCAAGGCTGAGTTTAACTTAGCCTTGAGTTGATCTCATTTGTTTGTCTTGCAGCAATGGAAAATGTGACACATTATTACTATTTTTCTTTGTCATGGGACTTGAACTCAGGGCCTGGGCACTGTCCTTGATCTCTTTTTGCTCAAGGCTAGAATTCTACCATTTTGAGTCACAGTGCCACTTTCAGTTTTTTGGTGGTTCATTGGAGATAAAGGATCTCATGGACTTTCTGCCTGGCATAGTTTTGAACTGCGATCCTCAGATCTCAGCCTCCTGAGTAGCTAGGATGACAGGCATGAGCCACCAGTGCCCAGCCATACTGTGTTTTCTTTGTCTTAACTCATCATAGTTCCTCTGCAGTAGTAAGGGCGGTTGAGTGAAGAGCCTTGTTTGATTCCTGACTTGGTGGGAATTCCAGTGGGCTTGATTGAGGTATTAAGGACGTATTTACAAATGAAGAGTCTATGTTACTTGTTTATATATATGTACATGTATGTACATATGTGTATGTAAAACAGCATAAATATTTCCCAAGCATCTATCAATTCTTTTTTTGTTGTTGTTGCTGTTGGTAGTGGGGCTTGAACTCTGGGCCTGGGCACTGTCCCTGAGCTCTCCAGCTCAAGGCAAAATGCGCTACCACTTGAGCCACAGCACCACGTCTGGCTTTTTCTGCTTATGTGGTGCTGAGGAATGGAACCCAGCCCTCTACTATTGAGCCACCTTCCTAGCCTCTATCAATTCTTATTTTAAAAGAGGGCTATTATTAATTGTCTAAAGAATCGACCAAGATGATCTGTTAATATAGTGACTATAACAGGAAAGTAGTGTTGACATAGTGTACTTGGCACAGCATGGGTTGGTTGATGTTTAGAGAAGGCTTGAGGAGGAAGTGACACTTTAACACCTGAGGCTTTATGTAGCATCCAGAGCTGCGTAAACAGTGAGCTGTAGGAGGTTTAGAAGGTGTAGCTCAGTGATAGAGCTCCGTTTTAGCATGCTTGAAGCCCTATGGTTGATACCCATAGCCAGGTATGTCTCTATAGAGACATCATGAGCCAAGCATAAAGGGGTGTGGAGCTCAGCTGGAAGGAAGTGAAAAGAGGATTCACTATGAAAAGACAGAGGTATGTAAGCGTGCAGCCAGTGGTTTGTAGGGATGGAATGTTGGGGGCGGGGGGTGGGGGTGGGGAGGAATGGTAGAGACCCAGTGTGACAGTGATATTCACTGATGATCTCCTAGACGGGTAATAAGGAACAGATCACTCTGCACCTCTGGACCGCAGATCTTTTTTTTTTTTTTTTTTAATTGAGATAATAGAAATAAGCTTGTTGGGCTGGGAAGGTGGCTCAGTGGTAGAGCACTTGCCTTGCATGCATGAGGCCCTGGGTTCAATTCCTCAGCACCACATAAGAAAAAAGCCGGAAGTGGTGCTGTGGCTCAAGTGGTAGAGTGCTCGCCTGGAGCTGAAGAGCTGAGGGACAGCGCCCAGGCCCAGAGTTCAGGCCCCACGACCGGACCCTCCCCCCCCCAAAAAAAAAAGAAATAAGTTTGTTATATGGTAGGCTTGTTATAAAGATTTAAGGAGGTACCTAGTAAAACTTCTTAGCTCAGAGTGTAGTATGTGATACAGAATTGCCAGTTCTTTTTATTCAAGAAAAGAAAGCTGGAAAGAGTTTGCAGTACAGTTTGCATGTTCCTGTGTATGAGGAAAGTGTAGAGTTGCTCAGGCACGCTGAGAGCCATTCAGAGCTTTTAAGCAGAAGAGGACTGAGATAAGTAGGCCTTTATTTTTGAAAGCTGCCCCTTCTGGCAGGGTTGGAATATGAGCCAAAGGTGTAGTGCACACACAAGTGTTTGAGTCACCGAGGATATTAGGATCTACTGTTGGGGTGGTAAAGACCCAAACCCACGTAACCCAGTTTGCCACTGATTCCGTCCCGTGTATGCTGAAGATGTGGGCAATAGCGTGTTAATTTGTTTGTTTGGGGGCTCTAGAATTTTGTAGGGCAACGCCTGGTTGGGGATGCCCAGGCATATGTTAAACACAAATTGTTGGGTAGCTTATCTGGTGTAAGGTAAGCTTAATAATTTGCATTTCTGATTAGCTCCCAGAGTTTACTGTGTTTGCAGGATGGGTCTGGGGTGGGGAGGCATACTTTGAAAATCCCCTTAATGGTGGGAAGAATGCAAGAAGAATTCAAAGAGAAAGGTTGTTTGTGCTAGGGCTTGACCTCGGTCTTGTGCTCCAGGTGAGCATTTTGTTGGTTAATTGGAGATCCAGTCTCAAAGGCTTTTCTGCCCAGGCTAGCCTCAAACTATGATTTCAGCCTCTTGAGTGGCTAGTATTATGAGTGTGAGCCACTGGTGTCTGTGAAGAGTTTTGTTTTTGTTTTTGTTTTTGTTTTGCCAGTCCTGGGGTTTGAACTGATGGCCTGGGCACTGTCCCAGCTTCTTTGCTCAAGGCTAGCACTCCGCCACCTGAGCTACAGCCCCACTCCAGCCTTTTCTATTTATGTGGTACTGAGGAATCGAACCCAGGGCTTTAAACATGCTAGGCAAGCACTCTCCCACTAAGCCACTCTCCCAGCCCACGAAGAGATCTTAGACTGGGACATTTGTAAAGAACAGGATGGAGCTGGGTGCAAGTGGCTCACGCCTGTAATCCTAGCTACTCAGTAGGCTGAGATCTGAGGATTGTGGTTTGAATCCATCCTGGGCAGGAAAGTCTTGTGAGACTCTTATCTCCAGTGAACCACCAGAAACCAGAAGTGGTGCTATGGCTCAAGTGGTAGAGCACTCGCCTTGAGCTGAAGAGCTCGAGGATGGCACCAAGGCCAAGAGTTCAAACCCCAGGATTGGAAAAACAAAACAGGATGGATGAAACCCTCCTTGTGAGACGTATTACCTGTCTCTCTTCCCCCAGAACACCTGATGTGCTTTGTGTCATCCTGTTCATCATCACTGGCTGGTTCTGGTTGGTTGGTTTGTTCATTACTTGTGGAATTACAAGTTTTATTAAGTGCTTCCAACATGCCAATGACTGTTCTAGGCCCTCATGTGCCATCATAGACAGATGGATCATGTTTGTAGTCTTGACAGTTAAGAGTCTGGAATGTTCTGAAAGAGAAGAAATATGCTCAGTGAGGAACAGTAAAGGGAACTGGCAGGGCGCATCTGATGAGAGGAGGTCTTCCTGTAGAAGTGACATTACACCTGAGACCTGAAGGATAAAAAGAGGAGACACTAGAGGAGGGAACAGAATGTGCCAGGTCCTTGAGATGGAAATGAGGCAGGCCACTCATACGGTACTGGAAGAGAACAGAGGGCAGGGGAGGCGATATGAGGTAAGGCTGGAAGGGACCAGTGCAGAGTCCTTGGAGCCAGTGTCAAGCGTTGGTTTTTGTTCTAAGTACAGAGGGGAGCTGGCCCAGGACACTGATAGAATCTGGGTCCATGCTGACCTCTGAGACAGATGGATCAGAGGATAGCAACAGATCTGTGAGGCTTGTTAGGTGGCAAGACAAGGTCAAAGGCTGGGAAGAGAATTGGCAGGGGAGCAGAGAAGACGACACAGCTGGTGAGCTGGAGGGAGAGGAGATAATGACTGCCGGGTTTTTGTCCTGGTGGCCTCATGAATGGGAAGACAGGATGAGGAGAAGAGCTAGTTTAGAAGATGGGTTTGCCGAGTCTCTGAGTTGGGGGGTGGGGGATGGGGCGGGAACGACTGAAGCTCAGGTAAGAATTCTGAGTAGTGGGTCACATGTGCAGGGAGTACAGTTTGTTTTAAACCAATTAGCTCATTTAACTGTATACTGAGCAACAGTTTTAATAACGTGGAAGTCATGCTTTATAGATCATTTTTTATTGGCATATATTAAACTGTACATAGTAAGTGGTTTCACCAGGACATTTCTATTCAGGGTACTTTGATCATAACCATCCCTCTGTTACTCATTCTTTCTCTCTCTTCCTCTAGTAGTCCTCTTTTGTATTAATGACCTTGGTTTTTATTTTTCTTCACCTAGTTCCATAAATGAGAGAAGAAAAATTATCTTTAGTGGTATTTGTCTTTGTAGGACAGATATATTTCACATGATCGCCAATTCCATCCTTTTTTTTTTTCTTTCTTTAAAGCAAACAGCATCACTTTTTTTTTCTGTTTTAAAAAAAGTTTAAGCCGGGTGTCAGTGGCTCACGCCTATCATCCTAACTACTCAGGAGGCTAAGATCTGAGGATCACGGTTCAAAGCCAGCCCTGGCAGAAAAGTCCATGAGACTCTGATCTCCAATAAACTACTAGAAAACTGGAAGTGTCTCTGTGGCTCAAGAGGTAGAACGTGGGGCTGGGAAGGTGGCTCAGTGGTAGAGTGCTTGCCTTGCATGAATGAGGCCCTGGGTTCAATTCCTTAGCACCACATGAGCAGAAAAACCCGGAAGTGGCACTGGGGCTCACGTGATAGAGCGCTTGCTCTAAGCTGAAGAGCTCAGGGACAGTGCCCAGGCCCAGAGTTCAAGCCCTACAACCGACCCCCCCCCCAAAAAAAAAAAAAAAAAGTTTAGTGGGCTGGGAAGGTGGCTTAATGGTAGAGTGCTTGCCTAGCATGCATGAAGCCCCAGGTTTGATTCCTCAGTACCAAATACACAGAAAAATCTGCAAGTGGCGCTGTGGCTCAGGTGGTAGAGTTCTAGCCTTGAGCTGAAGAGTTCAAGGACAGGGCCCAGGCCCAGAATTCAAGCCCCACGACTGACCAAAAAAAAAAAAAAAAAAAAATTAGGGGGCTGAGAATATGACTTAGTGGTAGAGTGCTTGCCTACCATGCATGAAGCTCTGGGTCTGATTCCTCAGTGCTATATAAACAGAAAAAGCTGGAAGTGGCAGAGTGCTAGGCTTGAGCAAAAGAAGCTCAGGGACAGTGCCCAGGCCCTGAGTTCAAACCCCACAACTGGCCAAAAAAAATTTTTTTTGTTTTTTAGCTGGGTGCTGGTGGCTCATGCCTATAATCCTAGCTACTCAGTGGGCTGAGATGTAAGGATTGGTTTGAAGCCAGCCTGGGCAGAAAACTCTTCATAAGACTCTGATCTCCAATTAAGCACTCAAAAACTTGGAAGTGCTTCTGCTTTGAGCTCAGAGGCTTAAGGACAGTTCCCAGGCCCTGAGTTCAAGTCCCTACAACCAAAAAAAATTTAGCCAGGTACTGGTGGCTCGGCTCACACCTATAATCCTAGCTACTTAGGAGTCTGAGATCTGAAGACCACGGTTCAAAGCCATGCTGGACTGGAAACTCTGTAAGATTCTTATCTCCAATTAACCACCAGGAAACTGGAAGTGGTGCTGTGGCTCAAAGTGGTAGAGCGCTAGCCTTGAGCAAAAGAGCTCAAGGACAGCTCCCAGGAACGAGGTTCAAGCCCCATGACTAGACCCCCCCCCAAAAAAAACAAAAAACAAAAAACAAAACAACGATACCCGGCACTGGTGGCTTACCCCTATCATCCTAGCTACCTAGGAGGCTGAAATCTGAGGATGGTGGTTCAAAGCCAGCTCAGGCAGGAAAGTCTGTGAGGCTCTTAAATTAACCACCAGAAAAGTAGAAGTGAAGTTGTTGCTCAAAGTGGTAGAATGCTAGCCTTGAACAAAAAAAGTCTCAGGGACAGTGCCTAGGCCCTGAGTTCAAGCCCCAGGACTGTCCAAAAAAAGTTGATCTCTATTTAGATATGAATGTCTTTACGTAGAATCACAAACTTCAAAGTATACTGAAAGATAATCAGATGGAACTGTCTCCAGTTTTAAGTAGATTAACTAGTATTAGGGTTATTCTGTTGGTCACAAAATTATGTAAGCTTCCATGCTCAATTCCAACAACGTGGTTTCTATAGGCCCTGTTATTTTGGGTTCTTGATTTGTAGCATGTGAGTTTTCCCCAAGAGTGTTTGTATGGTTTTAAAGCTGATGTGCCTGTTGCAACATCATGAATGGTTTTATGTATATGGAGTACAGAGAGATCTGGGCACCCAAATAGAAATAAATTATATTTAAAACTAGAGCAGTAGGCTGAAAGGATGAGAGAGCATGTCATTGTGCTTTGATGAGGAAGACCCAGCCCCATAAACTCTCCGGATCTGTTTCTATATCTGGAAGTTGATAAGACTAAATGCCTGGGCCTGTCAGCTTCTCATAAAAATAAATCACATAAAAGCAATTTACAGACTGTAATTATGCTATTACTGTAAGGAAGTAGTATGTTTTTAGCCTTTAATTAATTTGTCAGCCATGGGGCTTGAACTCAGGGCCTGGGTGCTGACTTTGAGCCTTTTGGGCTCAAGGCTAGAGCTCTACTACTTTGAGCTGTAGATCCACTTTTGGTTTTTGGGATGGTTAATTGGAGAAAAAGAGTCACAAGGACTTTTTCTACCCGGGCTGGCTTAACACCTCGATCTTTACATCTCAGCCTCCTGAGTAGGATTACAGGCTTGAGCCACCAGTACCTGGCTAGCCTTATCTTTATTTAGCAGTTTTTGATTGCTGCTTTTCACATTTAATAATTTCATTTCACATTTAATCTTTAAATATTCTTCCTTCCCTCCTTCCTTGTTTTCCCATCTTCAACTTAGGGCATCATACTTGCTAGGCAAGCATTCTATCACTGAGCTTATATCTCTAGGGCCAACGCGGGGGGGGGGGGGAGGGACCACCCCCATCCCTTTTGTGCTGGTTATTTTTGATGTGGAGTCTCCATTCCTGTCCAAACATGTGCCAAGACTGTGATTGGTCTATTTCATGCTTCCTGTCATAGCTGAGATGACAGGCATGTGCTCCACGGTGCCAAAACTGCAGTGCTAACAGTCTATTGGGCTCTCCTGCCTAGGCTGGCCTAGAATTTTGATCCTCCAGATTTTTTTTTTTTTTTTTGGTCAGTTGTGGAGCCTGAACTCTGGGCCTAGGCACTATCCCTCAGCTCTTCAGCTCAAAGCTAAGTGCTCCATCACTTGAGCCACAGCGCCACTTCCAGCTTTTTCTGCTTAATGTGGTACTGAGGAATCGAACCCCGGACCTCATGCATGCAAGGCAAGTACTTTACCATGGAGCCACCTTCCCAGCCTGATCCTCCAGATTTTGAGTAGTTGACATTACAGGTGTGTGCCCTGGCAACCAGTTGTTTTTTTTGCTGGCTTTATTTTGGGGGGGGGGACGGTGATTGGGTGCCTCATCTATTAATGAGAGTGGGGTATTGAAGTTTTATTTATTTATTTGTTTGTTTGTCTGTTTGTTTGCTTGCTTGCTTGTTTGCTTGCCAGCCATTCCTGGGGCTTGAACTCAGGGCGTGGGTACTATCCCTGAGCTTCTTTGCTCAAGTCTAGCGTTCTACCACTTGAGCTATGGCTTCATTTCTAGTTTTTTGGTGCTTAAGAGATAAGAATATCCAATGAACTTTTCTTCCCTGGGCTGGCTTTGATTAGCAAAACTCAGAGCTCAATCTCCTAAATAACTAGGATTACAGGCATGAGCCAGCTGACAGTTTTTTGTTTTATTTGTTTTAATTCTCTCTCTCTCACACACACACACCAGCCTGGGCACTGTCCCTGAGCTCTTCAGCTCACAGCTAGTGTTCTACTACTTTGAGCCACAACGCCACTTCTGGCTTTCTGGTGGTTAATTGGAGTCTCACAGACTTTCGTGCCCAGGCTGGCTTTGAACTGCGATCCTCAGATAGCTTCCTGAGTAGCTAGGATGACAGGCCCAAGCTACTATACTGATGCCGGGCTTGAAATTTCTCTTTACTACATGTAAATCCTTTGTGTGGAGTCATTAGCTTTTGAAGGAGACATGTTACTTTGTGATTTGTGATTTTTTTGTTGTTGTTGTTGTTAAGATTTATGTACCCGAAGCCATCTTTTGGTGGAGGGGATTTCAATCTCCTGTGTCCTTTTAGTTGGTGGTTTCTTACAACTTATGTTTCTGTAATGTCTGGGTTGTGGTATATTTTCTTGTTACTAGATCGGGGGTGTGTGATTCAGTGGGACAATAATAATTTTCATTGCTCAGAACTCTTCTCCACTCAGAGTGAGGAAATTTGGCTACCAGAGCTATTGCAGTTGATAAACCGCAACCTTGTGTATGTGGCAATCTCTAATGAAGATTAGTCACTACACTGCTCTAATATCTTTAGATGAATAGGGAAGCAAGGTGTGTCTTCATCATCTAGGAAGATCTTAATTAACTAGGTGGTAATAGGAAGAAGATAATGGCATAACACTAATGCATAATATTAGGTATTTGGTTATATAGGGAAAGATGGAATGGACGGTAAACTTAATAGGAGAGGTTAGTGAGAAAGTGGATGAAAATGTGATTTAAAATGGGATATTGAGAGCTGGGCACCAGTGGCACATGCCTGTAATCCTAGCTATTCAGGAGGCTGAGATCTGAGGATTGTGGTTCAAAGCCAGCCTGGGCAGGAAAATCCGTGAGACTCTTATCTCCAATAAAACACTAGAAAACTGGAAGTGGCGCTGTGGCTCAAGCAGTAGAGTGCTTGCCTTGAGCTGAAAATGATTTTTTTTTTGTCGATCATGGGGCTTGAACTCTGGGACTGGGCGCTGTCCCTCAGCTCTTCAGCTCAAGGCGAGCTGTGATCCTCAGATCTCAGCCTCCTCATTAGCTAGGATTACACCAGTGCCCAGCTTGCAAATGATTTTTTTAATGTATGTGACTTGATAGGGAGTATCAAGCCTTCCTCACCCAGTACTGTGAGGCTTCCCAGATTGCCGCCTCTGACATTTTAGCCAATTATGTAGCTTCCCATAGCTTAAACATCTTGGGTGGTGATGGTGGGGGGTCCTATCAGACCCTCTTTGGTCTCCTCAGTCACCTAGATAGACCCATTGTCATGAAGTCCTGGAGCTGTGCTCACTCCTTTTTCCAAATGCCTGAGTTTCTAATTGGCCCTCCCCAGCTGTTGTGTTCTGAGATAAGGGGAGCCACAGAATGCCCTTCTTCACCAGGGCCAGCCTCCCACACTGGGCTGGTTGCTGCCCCACACATTCCCCTACTGGAATTAAAGCTTGTGGGTTGTGCGGGCTTTTCCTGTAGCTGGAATTGGTAGTCTGATGGCAGGACTTGTCTGGTTTGCTTCCTATTGCATCCTTCAATTTTCTCCACCCCCCCTTACCCCCGGTCAGGTAACTGGCTTGAAACTCCTTGCTGCTTTTCTTTGCTGAGTTTATTTCTCTCTTCCTACTACTCCACTACCTCCTTCATGGGTTCTTCTCTTCCTCTTCACAGTTACCAGATTCTTCTGGCAGATGCTTTTACTTTTATTATATTTATTGTTGGTTGTGGGGCTTGAACTCTGGGCCTGGGTGTTGTCCCTCAGCTCTTCAGCTCAAGGCTAGCGCTCTGCCACTTGAGCCACAGTGCCATTTCCAGGTTTTCTGCTTATTTGGTGCTGAGGAATCAAACCCAGGGCCTCATGCGTGGCAGATGCTTTTCATTTGCCATCTTGCCTTCAAAAGTCGTTTAAATGAGAAAGAATCCTGAAGTTTATGAAGGTTTTTATGTTGAGAGAGAAAATTTAAAGGTTCTAGAGCTGTAAGCATGGTGGTGCACAGTTGTAATCTTAGCACTGGGAGGCTGAGGCAGGAAGATTTCTCATCAATGACCACTGGCTACGTAGCAAGTTTGAGGCCAGCCTGGAATATGTATAGTGAGACCCTCATCTTGGAAAACAAAACACCAAACCAATCGAGGTGGAATTAGCATTTTTTATTTGCCTTTTTCTCAAAGAGTGCAGCTACAATCCCTGTATAAAATGCATGAATTAGGTATTTGAATGCTCTGAAAGACAAATGGTAGCAGATGGATTGGAGAAGGAAAGGTGAGCTCAAATTAGCAGTGAACTGGCACTGAGTCTCCTGAGTTACCTTCCTCCTTCCCCCCAATGTCAATCATTGTGGAATGACTTTTTTTTTTTTGTCCTGGGATTTGAACTCGGGGTCTGGGCAGTGTTTCTGAGCTTCTTTTGCTCATGGCTAGCACTCTATCACTTGTGCCCCAGCGCCACTTCCAGCTTTTTTTTTTTTTGTGGCACTAAGGAATTGAACCCAGGGCTTCATGCATGCTAGGCAAGCACTCTGTAGTAGTGAGGCAGCAGTGACATTGTCTGTAGATGGGGATGGACTCTTTTTTTTTTTTTTTTTTTTTTGTGGGCCATGGGGCCTGAACTCTGGGCCTGGGTTCTGTCCCTGAGCTCTTCAGCTCAAGGCTAGCGCTCTACCACTTGAGCCACAGCGCCACTTCCAGCTTTTTCTGCTTATGTGGTGCTGAGGAATTGCACCCGGAGGCTGGTGCATGCAAGGCAGGCACTCTACCACTGAGCCACCTTCCCAGCCCGAGAGTAGATTCTTGCATTTGTCCCAAGAGCATATCTTTTTCGGTACAGGGGATGGACTCCAAGGTTCTGGGCATGCTAGGCAAACACAGTACTTAGCACTGCGCTGCTTACCCGCTCCTGAAATTCTGGGTTTGAATGTGTAGATTTTCCCTAGACTTCTGCATGTACCCTCGATGTGGCATGAGTCAGAGTTAGAGGCACCTTAAGCAAACTTGGCATATGACTGCCTCCCCATCACTCACCTATCCTCTTGCCTAGTGCCCTTTACCTTCTGAGGCTGTAAGTGTGGCTTGATCCGGGCTTGGCTGCCCCTAGGCTTCATAGGGCTGTGGTATCCTCATTCTAATAGCGTTTTGCCTTTCACATTCAACTCTAATGCGGATTCCTAATAATAATAGTCTCCTTTGTTTTTGCTCATCGTGGGGTCTTTTGCAAAGGGAAGGACAGGCTTGCTTATCATTTTTATGTAATATCTTCCACTCTAGCCTCCAGGGCAACACTATCCCATGTCTCTTTAAATTCAGGAAGCCACATCTGTAGATTTTGAGCTGAAGCAATCTGTAAGTGTGGGGCAATATAAGAAAAACAGGTTTTTGGTTCAGGTTGGGAACATTTTGCTTCAGAATAGTTTTGCATTAAAATTGGAGCAGAGGTGGATAGCGTCTCCACTTGCTAGGTTCAGGTAGGAGGACTGTGTAAAGAATTAGAATTTAGATTTGTTTTCCAAGTGCTAAAATAGGAGCAATTTTGAGGCGTGGCTCATGTGGTAAAGCGCCAGTCTTGAGTAAACAGCCAAGTGAGAGCACAGGGCCCTGAGTTCAAGCCCTGATACTAGCCAAAAGAGAGGGAAAGACAGACAGTGAACAATTAGTGTAATTAATAAAGATTAGTGGAAGTGCTGGCTCAGTGGTAGAGCGCTTGCCTTGCATGCATGAGGCCTTGCGTTCAATTCCTCAGCACCATACAAGCAGAAAAAGCCCAAAGTGGCTCTGTGGCTCAAGTGGTAGAATGCTAGCCTTGAATTAGTGGAAGTCAGAAAGGTGTTTGACCAGAGAATGGAAGTGAATTAGATAGCATTTGCCTCATTCCTAGATGGTTTTTTTTTTTTTTTTTGGTGTGTGTGCGCGCCAGTCTCAGGCCTTGAACTCATTGCTTGGGTGTCTCTGAGCTTTAGTGCTGAAAGCTAGAGCTCTGCCTCTTGAGCCACAGCTGTACTTCTGTCTTTTTTGTTTGTTTGTTTGTTTGTTTTTTGTTTTGGGGGGGGGTGGGGTTGAGGGGCTGTTTTACTTGGAGATAAGTCTCACGTACTTGCCTGTCCAGGTTGGCTTCAAACCTGTGAACCTCTGATCTCAGCCTCCTGAGTAGCTAGGATTATAGGTGTGAGCCACCAGCCCCTGGCTTCATTCCTGCTTCTGAGTGAGCTGGCCAGCAGGGGAGGCTCCCTCCTGGGTGCTGATGTGTGTGGAGGACAGGTCCAGGAAGGAAGCTGGCATTAGGATCTCACTTGCCTGGAAGGCCTGGCCTCGGGAAATATTTAAGGGAAGAGGTGTGGACAGCCGGTTCGTGGTATTCTGTCTTCAGCGATCCTCTTGGTAGTGTCTCACTGTGCGTGAACATCTCTTTTACCTCTGTTTTTTCTCTAGGGGCAGGAGGGGGAGTAGGTAGCACAGGGGCGCGCAGGAAATTGCTGCCTCTGTATTCACTAGGCAGTTACCGCCGTGGCAGGTCCTCTGAGTCTTGGACCAAACACATTCCAGGTGAGCCACTTGGATGCTGGAGCATTTGTGAGCACATTGGCTCAGAGCTGCGGCAGCTGCCACCTGTGGCCATAGCTCTCTCTGCTGCCTATGTCGGATCTCCTTAGAAGGCTCCAGGACTGGACAGTTCCACGTGTATTTAAGTGAGGGCTACTCCCCTTGGCTTGTGAGTTAGTGAGGTTATGACTCCTTTGGTTTCTCATTTCTGGTTTTGACACTTGAGGAGTCATCTTTTTGGCCTGGGTTGCCATCAGTAAACGAAATCAAGCCACGACACATGTCTGGGCAGATTCCCTGGAACACAGACCAAAGAAAGAGAAGCATGGAACAGGAGAAGAAGATTGAATTTGGATTCCATCAGAGAGCTCAGTCAGGAACAGAATTCCACATCCCTGAAGTTTTCTATTCGATTAGATAGGTTTAAGATTCTTTGTTGGCAAACGACAGAAATAAACTTTGAATATGTTAAGCTCCTCCCCTCCCCCCCAAAAAAAGATTTATTGCTTACTAATTGGAAAGAAAAGTTGATAAGCCAGTCTTCATAAAGGACTAGAGCCAGCACAGCCTTGGGATCTTGGGAACTTCTGTTGTGTTGACTAAGTAACATCAGTACCCAGGCCCTCCTTTCTGTTTGCAAGTCAAAGCCTCAGGACTAGGAGTGAGGCCCGGCTGGTATGACTGACTGGCCGGATCCTAGGGATGGAGTGGGCTTCTGCGAGCCATAGCAGGCTGCTGTTACTCAAAGAAGGGACACCTGCTAAGCAGGGGTGAGGGACAGACATCAACCTCTGTCCTCAGAGCTCCAAGGAAACCACTGTGAGAACAGGAGCTGGGACTTCAAGCTAATGTCACTGACTCCTATTTCAAGTGGGGTGTGTGTGTGTGTGTGTGTGTGTGTGTGTGTGTGTGTGTGTGTGTGTGTGTGTGTGTGTGTGTGTGTGTGTGTGTGTGTGTGTGTGTGTGTGTGTGTGTGTGTGTGTGTGTGTGTGTGTGTGTGTGTGTGTGTGTGTGTGTGTGTACTTGCACAGGTGTGTGTGTGTGTGTGTGTGTGTGTGTGTGTGTACTTGCACAGGTGTGTTGGGACTCATGTCTCCTGACCTAACATGTAGTCATCCTGAAACTGTTCTGTAGTACATAGCTATAGCACCTTCCCCTGGCGAGCTAGTGCACAGAGCCAATTTCTCTTGGTTAATCGGCTTCTCTCTCTTCTGGTCAGGTCCCTTCAGATCATGTCCGTGGTCAGTGGTGTCCAGCATCTGCCAGGCTGATCCATGGTCACTTTCCGGGATGGCAGCAAGGTGACTTCAGCTGAGGATGACCCTGACTGAAAGGCTGCGGGAGAAGATATCTCAGGCCTTCTATAACCATGGGCTGTTCTGCGCATCCTACCCCATCCCCATCATCCTCTTCACGGGATTCTGCATCTTAGCCTGCTGGTATGTGTCTGGCTGACCTTCAGTACGTCTAGGGACAGTAGGTGTTCTGCACTTCACTGCTACCGAGTCCATAGGGGGAACTTTGGCTTATTGGAGGTGCACAGCTCCCGTCTTGAGGAATCGGCCAATAAAATAAAGTAGTGCAGGCTGGCTTCGACTCTGTAATTCACCATACTTGTTGGCATCACTAGTATAGTGTATCAGTTTGTAAGAACTTTTAACACAGTTGAAAGGCATGATCTTTTCCTTCCTTCCTTCTTCCTTCCTGTTTCCTCTTTCCTTTTCTTCCCTCTCTCCCTCCTCCTCTTTTTTCCTTTCCTCTCCTTTCCTTTCCTCCTTTCCTTCCTTTCCTTTCCTTTCCTTTTCCTTTTCCTTCCTTCTTTCCTCTCCCCCAGTCCCCCTCTCTGTCTTTCTTTCCTTCTCTCTCTTCCTTCCTTCCTTCCTTTTTTTCTTTTTTTCTTTCTTTCTTTCTCTCTTTCTCTCTCTTTCTTTCTCTTTCTCTTTCTTTCTCTCTTTCTCTTTATTTCTCTTTCTCTCTCTCTCTGTCTCTCTCTCTCTCATCTCTCTCTCTTTCTTTCTTTCTTGGACTGGGTCTGTCCTTGAGCTTCTTTTTTTTGTTGTTGTTGGTCGTGGAGCTTGAACTCTGGGCTTGGGTGCTGTCCTTGACTCTTCAGCTCAAGGCTAGTGCTCTACCACTTGAGCCACAGTGCCACTTCTGGTTTTCTGAGTGATTTATTGGAGATAAGATTCTCACGGACATTTCTGCCTGGGCTGGCTTTGAACTGCGATCCTCAGATCTCAGCCTCCTGAATAGCTAGGATTACTGTGTATATGGTACTGAGGAATCTAACCCAGGGCTTCATGCATGCTAGGCAAGCACTCTACCACTATGCCACATTCCTAGTCCCAGGCATGATCTTTTCATTCTGTGCATGACCCTCCTCCCCCAAACAAAACAAAAACAAAACCCATCTCCTTTCTGTGTGTTGATACTGGAATTTGAACGCAGGGTCTTGTATTCACAATTGGTTATTTGGCTTATAACTGCCACTCTACCACTTGAGCCATGCCTCTACTTTCATTTTTTTTTTTTTTTTGCCAGTCCTGGAGCTTGAACTCGGGGCCTGGACACTGTCCTTGAGCTTTTTTGGCTCCAGGCTAGCCACTCTATCACTCGAACCACAGCACTACTTCTAGCTTTTCCTGTGTATGTGGTACTGAGAAAGCAAACCCCAGGGCTTCATGAATGATAGGCAAGCACTCTACCACTAGGCCACATTCCCAGCCCTACTTCCATCTTTTTGCTGGTTAATTGGAGTCTTGGGTTTGTCTGCTAGGACTGGTTTTAAACTGTGATTCTCAGATCTTAGCCTTCTGAATGGGAAGGATTATAGGCGTGAGTCACTGGCGCCTGGTTTCATTTTTTTCTTCCTAACAGTGGAGGTTTCCTTTAGTGGCTGATGAGTAGGCCTTCAAGTGTTGCAAGCATCCATTTGAACACCAAAGTTTCTTGGACACAGTTTTGCAGGTAACCTCTAAGACTGGCTTCTCTGCTCTTTTATGTTCACGTACAGACTGGTTTTGCCTCTTGTTGATTCATGGAGCCTGCCAAGGACTCCAGTGAGAGTCACAGATGCCCTTGATTCTTATCTGGCTTTCCCAGGGTCACATAGAAGTCTGAATCCTGGCTAGTAAGGACGTCGCAAAAAGAGGAGCTTGATTTAATATAAGATTTGCTGACCCCCTGGGACTAAAATGCCAACAGCTGTGCACAGAGCCAACCTTATTCTTTTCTCTGGAAAGAATTCTAGGTTCCAGGATCACCGTACATCTGACATGTATGGACATTTCCAGTGCCACGGGGGTAGGATGGCTCAGGACTGAGCGTCCTGTTGCGTTCTCTGTAAATGAGCCCAAGTTCTTCCGCCATTAGCAGTCGGAAAGGTGAACGCTATTGAGAACATCCTGCTGTGGGCCATCTAGGGGTGCCAGGCATATAATTAAATGTGATTCTCATGACTGAGGGGACCACCTCAGGAAGAGGCCCAGTTCCAGTATCAGTTAACAGACATTTGCTTGATCTACACAACTGAGAAGGGGAAACTGGGGTCCACCGGCACCATTGGCATCTGACACCCAGTCAGTCTGGCTCGGAGTGGAGAACAGTATGTAAACTTTGCTAAATTGTGCATGTGTGAGATAACGTATTTGTAGCAACATATTCTAAATGATGGCTTGAGGGTGCCCTGAGGACCCAGCCTTTCCTTTGTTTTTCTCTAAGATAACTGACCCTTTGTCTTTAATGTTAGACTTTTCCAGGCCTCGCATCTAGGCCAAGGCAGAGGATCTCAAACTTGAGTGAGTGTCAGAATCACCTCGCTTCAGAGTTCCTGAGGTATCAGGTCAGGGTTCAGGGTGGGCCTAAGAATTTACTCTGACAAGTTCCAAGGCCTGGAAATCACATGGTAGGAAACACTAAGCTATGTCTCTCTGAAAGTTCTGCTTCATTGCTCAGCTAAAAGTGTAGTCTTTTTTTTTTTTTTTTGGGTCCGGTCATGGGGCCTGAACTCTGGGCCTGGGCCCTGTCCCTCAGCTCTTCAGCTCAAGGCTAGCGCTCTACCACTTGAGCCACAGCGCCACTTCCGGCTCTTTTTTATGCTTATGTGGTGCTGAGGAATGGAACCCAGGACCTCAGGCATGCAAGGCTAGTGCTCTACCACTGAGCCACCTTCCCAGCCCTGTCTTCTTTTATTCTAATTTCTGTCTTTTTCTTTTTTCATGTGTGTGTGTGTGCGCGCGCGCTATTTCTGAGGTTTGAACTCAGGGCCTGGGTGCTGTTCCTGAGCTTTTCTTTTGTTCAAGGTTGGCACTCTATCACTTGAGTCACAGCTTCACTTACGTGTTTTTGGCAGTCAATTGGAGATAACAGTCTCATGGACTTTTCCTGCCTAGCCTGGCTTTGAACTGTGATCCTCAGATTCATCCTCCTGAGTAGCCAGGGTTATAGGTATGAGCCACCAGTGCAGGCTTATTCCCTTTGACAAAATCACACTACGTAGCCGAGGTTGGCCCTGAACTTGAGATTTTCCTGCCTCAGCCTGATGAGTGATGGGATTTGGGACATGTTGTCACCTCACCTGGCTTAGTCTTTTTCTCAGCAGCAGTTTGTGTTGGCACTTTCGCCATTGATTGGCACTCATATTACTTTGTGTTGAAGAGAGTAAGATATGTGTAGCAGCTGCGTGGGTACAGTTGAGTCTTATCTTTTGATTGAGTACTTTGACATCACACAAGTGTTTCAAAATGGACTGTCCTTGCCTGTGAGATATTCAAGGAAATGAAAGCTAGCTGGCCTTTTGACTCAGAGGCCTGAGAGTAACAGACTCCACGTGCGTGGCAGAGCCAGGCCTAGGCAAGATCTGCCTAGACAGAGAACAGAATCCTTCCGAGGTGAGTGGTCCTTTGTAACAAAGCAGGGCAGAGAGCACAAAGGTGGCTTTGTATGCGCCTTCATACAAGTGCATGTGGCAGACCATGATAGGGACACATCCTGGTGTGACCCACGGCCACCGAATTACAGCATAGCCAGTGTAAACGGAGGAGCTGGGAGCACTGACCCAGTGAAGTCCTCTGGGAACAATTGGTGGTTGCTTTTTGCCTTTTTAACTCGTGATACAGTTGTACTGGAGAATCCATAGACTCTGGACCATTTTGTCCAGCGGCCTAGAAATCCCCGATCCAGAGATAAAATGTTTGCGCTCATCTTCCATCCTGGGAAGCTGTTCTAGCTGGAGCAGCTCCCTCTGTCAGAGCCGTGTTGTCGTGGCGTCGCTCACCTTCCGTTGTTTCTCCCATGAGGCGTTTGTTCAGCTTGAATGTCGCTGCTGGGATGAGTACCCACCTGGATGGTAGCAGTACTTTTTGCGGATCCCCATCACCTCCACTGCGTGAAATGAACTCCAGAAAATGAACAGAGAGCCAGGACTCGAGGGGATGGTGACCAATGAAGCTTAGGTCTGTGCTTTTCTCCAGGCAGGAGAGGGAGAGTCTGGGCAGTGAGAGAGAGAGAGAGAGACCCCAGATATGACTGCAGATGACTTCAATGCTGAACCTTACAAGGGAGCCCTAGTTTCCTGGCTTCGCCCCCCCACCCCCACCCCGCCCCTCCGGGCAACAGACTGCTCTTTCCTATGGGAAAATATGATGAAACTTGTAGCCAATAGTCACTGTGGCAAGAAGTATCTGTTTACATTTCCTAGAGGTCAGCCCACAGGGACCCGAGGTGCGTCCCCTGCAGCTAACCAGAAGACTGATGGTGCTGTTGCTGTGGGCCCGTCCTCATAAATGTGGGGGTACACACAGGGTGAGCGACTGAGCGTGTGGATGTCATCCTAGCTAGACCTTCCAACTGCAGATAGAGAGTAACGTGAGTATCACTGAATCATTTGTGATTCTGGGAGCGGCTGCTTGTGGGGAAACAGGTAGATTGTAGCTTGGAGAGGAAGTTGGAGTCTTGAGGCTGTACTGAACTTCAGGAAGGATGGCGGATCCTTTGGGTGTGGCTCCATTACCACTTCTTTTCCTTGGCAGGTAAGCAAAAGGATCCTGGGAGCAGGATCTCTGGTCTCCTGGCCAGAAAGTTCCAGAATCTGTGCATTCTCTAGTACTGCTTTCTCATCGTTCAGGCTGAGGCCGGACATATCTGTTGTGGTGGCCCCACTAGTTCTCAGTTTGCTCCGTGATCACCAGGAACCCTAGGGGGGTCACACACCAGGAGTTGTGTGAGTTCTCTTTTTGGCTGCTCACGTGGCCCCTCTCTGTCTAGACTCATTCAGAGTAGCTCAAGGACAGCTGAGCTTACCTTTGGTCTCTGTCCTGAGTCTCAGACTCAGGAGAAGCCACCTTCTTGACACTACTCTGTGGCACTGACCAGTCAGCATTCCAAAGCCACAAGTTACCCATGGCCTCCCAAGCAAAGCCCATAGGAGATCAAGAACATTCAACATAAAACTCCTCACAGGGTAATTCAGCCTATCTCTATCCTTCCTCGATCTTGTATTGATCTCCATTAAAGAGTGTGGGGGGGGGGGCGTGTATTTCCCTTCCCTGATGTCTTCCAAGAAGATTATCTCTGATATTTCTGATCATTTCTGAAGTTGCTTTCTGCATGTCTCCAGTGACTCCCGCGTTTCCCATTAGAGATGACTGGAGGGTGAGAATGAGGGGAGTGCATAATTTGCAGGACCCAGTACCTCATTACTCAAAAAGCAGGATATAATCCCAGCTATTTGGAAGGTGGAGATAAGAGGACTGAAGTTTGAGGCCAGCTGTGTAAAATGTTAGTGAGATCCTATCTCAAAAACAAGTAAGACGTGGTGGTTCACTTTTACTCTCAGCTACCTAGTAATTGTCCTAAGGAGGATCTCCGTTCAAGATTTTTGCTCAGGCAAAAAGCCTAACACCCTATCTGCAACAAAGCCAAAAGAGCTGAGGGTATGGTCAAATGGTAAAGTGCTTGCATCCTTGAGTTCAAGCCCTTGAATGACCAAGAAAAAGGGGGGGGGGTTGGGGCAATCAGAGTGTCATTCTGATTCACTGCTCTGTTACTTCTGGTTTGCTTTATAGCTTTGTTTTCTTTCATGATTTAAAAAAAGATAACCCTCATAATGTTTACAAGTCAGTGTTAATGGACAGATAATGTAGAGGATCTAATGTGTAATGATAGCAGTTAAAGGGGAGAAGAATGGACTGCAGGCATGGAGTGTTTGTACTCAGCTGGAGCTGAGTTTTTCGACTTTTAGTTGTTTGTCCTTGAAGCTTCCCGATGCCTTCTTCTCACACCTGCCATTGGACCCCTCCGTAGCACCGCTATTCAGACGAGATTTCAGATGTGAATTGTAATCCCTAGGGTAACCACAAAGAAAATAGATTTAAATACAGAAAAGGAAAGAAGAGAATCAGAATGACATACTGAAAAAAAAAAGAACCAACCAAGCTAGGTATTACTTCAGGTTAGCTCATGCCTGGAATTCTACCTATATGAGATTGGGAAGAGTGTAGTTCAGACTGGCCTAGTGAAATGGTCATCTCAACTAATAGCTAGATTCAGTGTAGCATGCGTGTTATCCCAGCTACCTGCAGTATAAGATTGGGAGGATCTAGGGACTAGGCAATCCTGGAGGAAAAAGTTTAAGAGACCTAATCTCAAGCTGGGCATCATCGTCTGTGCCTGTCATCTCAGGGTGAGAAACATAAAAGGAGGATAGAGATCCAGGCTGGGTAAATAAATGAGGCTCTCTCTAACAAATGACTAGAGCAAAAAGGGTTGGGGGGTATGGTTCAAGTGGTAGAGTGCTTGCCTGGCAAGTGTGATGCAAAGCACAGCCTGGAATAATCTGGCCCTACTTTTACAGGGCTTGAATTGTTTCAAGGAGAACCTTGGGTCTGGCCTGAAGTCTGCTGCTCAAGACTCTACATGCTTCTCCTCTGATTCTTCCCTCATTACCCAACTCCACTGCGCCAGAGATCCCATCTGTCTTGTTCATCTCTGAGCCTTGCACAATAATCTGGCCCTGAGGTGGTACTCAACCATTTATTGAAAGAATGACTATTGAGAAAAGCCACCATGCTAACTAGTGCTCAGTCACTTGGTGTGACAACCTCAGAACTGGACAGAAAGCCATTTCCAAAAAGAGAGGAGCAGGCAAGAGAAGCAGATTACCCCTCAGGCTCCAACTGCCAAGGGAATCGCAGACATTTGTCTCCCCTTCTGTTGAATGTATCATGTATCCTATCCTAGACTGTAGGTGACTACTAAAGGGGAAAGTTCAGATCTGGTGTCTTGTGGGACCCAACCCAATCAGACCTCCCCCAGAGACGCTTCCGTGTTGTTTCACTGGACTAGTGTGGTGTTTGCAGCTTGCTGCTTGGGTGTGAAATTGCCTTCGCTGGATGACTCCATGTTGAACATAACCAGCAAACCAAACAGGGCTGGAGGTGCGGCTCTAGTGGTAGAACATTGGCTGAAATCAACCCCCAGCTCTGTCCTCAAGTAACAAAGCACAATAAGGTTGTAAATGTCCAATGGTAGAGGACTTGCTTCGCACGCACAGGCATGTGCGCATGTGCACCTCTGCATGTATACACATACCATCATACACACTGGGATACCACCTCCCACTGCTCCTCTGCAGGGTTAAAGCCAATAGACAGATAATATCAAGAGGTGGCAAGGTGCCTAGGAGTGTGGCTCAAGTGGTACAATCTCTTCCTGGGGCATACTCGGCCTTGAGTGCAAGCCTGTGGTTCAGTCTCAAAAGACTTGAGTCCTGGAAGATTGTGGTTTGAATCCAGCCTGGGCAGAAAAGTCTGTGAGATACCATCTCCAATCAACTAGAAAAGTGACAGACTGGAGATGTGGCTCAAGTAATAGAGCATCAGCCATGAGAAATAGCAGAAGGCTCCTGAGTTCAAACCCTGGTAACAGCAAAAAAATACAAAAATAATAATACTGGCGATCTGCTCTATGAGCCCGTGTGGATGAATCTAGTGGTGAAGATTCAGTTGAAAGCAGCAAATCACAAAAGAGTGCATAGTAGAATGTACTTTCAATAGGTAAAACTCTTAATTTTACTTCATAAATAGGTAAAACTCTGGCATGGTGACTCAAGTCTAAAATTCTTGGCTATGTGGAAGGTAAAGATTGAGGTAATGCTGGGTACTGGCGGCTCACACCTGTAATCCTAGCTACTCTGAGATCTGAGGATCGTGGTTCAAAGCCAGCCTGGGCAGGAAAGTCTGTGAGACTCTTATCTGAAAGCACCAAAAAGCTGGAAGTGGAGTAGTGGTTCAAGGGCTGGAGCACTAGCCTTGAGCCAACAAGCTCAGGGACAGCACCCAGGCACCGAGTTCAAGCTCTAGTACCAGCACCAAGAAATAGATCAAGGGGTGGAGAATCGAGGCCAGTTTGGCCAGGAACGTTGATAAGACTTGATTTCAGATAATGGCATGTGCCTGTCCTCATCCCCAGTGACACAGGTAGCGCATGTAGGATGGTTGCAGGCCAGACCAGCTGGGCATAATGCTGATCGCATTGCTCAGATGGTGGAGTGGTTAGTGAGTGAAAAGTCTAGCAAGGCCCTGAGTTCAGGATCATCCAAAACAGATCAACCTAGGCTTGGGGGTATAGCTCTGTGGCTGAGCACATGCTTAACAGCCACGAAGCCTTGGGCTCACACACACACAAAGGTCAAACTAAATTTGTGATGATGATTATAATCGTGTTAATGTTTGGAGGTGGGAGGGGTGTATGTCAACTGGTAGTGGGTCCCAGGCTACCGTTGAAGGTTCTGAAAATACTCGCAGCTTGCTCTCTCCGGTGGTTACAGGGGTATGTAGGGAAAACTCATTGCTCTCTATATCTATGCTTGCCTGCTCTTCTTGCTCTTGTCCCTCCTGCTTCAGCCTCCTATTCAGGTGATTGCGGAATATTGAAAACATCATCTAAAGAGAGGTGCCTAAAACAAAAATGCACATCTGTTTGCCAAGTTATTCTTGTGAAGGAAAAACCTTGGGCCAGTCATCTTGTGCTACATAGTTTCCAGAGTCTGTCCTTCACATTGCTCAGCTATCTAAATCACAGTCTATCTGGACTTTGAGTCTTCTCCCCTCCCCCAGAGTGCTTTTTTCTTTTCTTTTTCCTTCCTTCCTTCCTTCCTTCCTTCCTTCCTTCCTTCCTTCCTTCCTTCCTTCCTTCCTTCCTTCCTTCCTTCCTTCCTTCCTTCCTTCCTTCCTTCCTTCCTTCCTTCCTTCCTCCCCCCCCTTTTTTTTCCTGGGTCTTGAATCCTGGGCTTGGGTGCTGTCCCTGAGCTCTTCAGCTTAAGACTAGTATTCTACCACTTGAGCCTCAGTGCCACTTCTGGTTTTTTGGTGGTTCATTGGAGATAAGCCTCACAGACATTCCTGCCTGGGCTGACTTTGAACCATGATCCTCAGATCTCAGCCTCCTGAATAGCTAGAATTACAGGCATGAACCATCAGTGCCCTGGCTCTCTTTTTCTTTTTTTTTTTTTTGTCGGTCGTGGGGCTTGAACTCTGGGCCTGGGCGCTGTCCCTCAGCTCTTCAGCTCAAGGTGAGTGCTCTACCACTTGAGCTACAGCGCCACTTCCGGTTTTCTGGTGGTTTATTGGAGACAGGAGTCTCACGGTCTCACCTGCCCAGGCTGGCTTTGAACCGCGATCCTCAGATCTCAGCCTCCTGAGTAGCTAGGATTACAGGCGTGAGCCACCAGTGCCCGGCTCTTTTTCTTTTTTTAAATAAAGTTTAAAAATATTTTGTTTTAGCAGTGGGGTGTGGTGGCTCACACCTGTAATTCTAGCTGCTCAGGAGGCTGAGATCTGAGGATTGAAGTTCAAAGCAGCCCAGGCAGGAAAGTGTGTGAGACTCTTATCTCGGATTAAGCAACAAAAAAAAGCTGGATGTAGAGCTGCGGCTCAAGTGGTAGAGTACCAGTCTTTTTTTTTTTTTTTTTGGTTCTGGCCGTGGGGCCTGAACTCTGGGCCTGGGCGCTGTCCCTCAGCTCTTCAGCTCAAGGCGAGCGCTCTACCACTTGAGCCACAGCGCCACCTCCGGCTTTTTTTCTTTTTGCTTATGTGGTGCTGAGGAATCGAACCCAGGGCCTCAGGCATGCAAGGCAAGCAAGCGCTCTACCACTGAGCCACCTTCCCAGCCCTAGAGTACCAGTCTTGAGCATAGAAAGCTCAGGGACAGCACCCAGGCCCTGGGTTCAAACCCCAGGACTGGCACACATACACAACACAAAATGGTTTTAGCGTCACGTCTTTATATTGTTTCTGTAAACGTTTAACCAACTTGCTTTGTATAAATTGGGCTGTGCGTGACTACAATAAATTTGCAACATTCTGATCTAGATGATTGCTGAGTTTGAGCTCTCAGATGTTCTGACAGTTGATGCGTTGGTCGAGTCTTCCTAGGAAAGAGCTCACTGCGCCTGCAGCTTCCTGAAATCCCCCTCCCTCTCCGCAGAGCCCGCCTCCCGCGAGCCCTCACTCTTCTCCCCCCTTTCCTTCTCCCCAGCTACCCGCTGCTGAAGCTCCCCTTGCCGGGAACTGGACCTGTGGAATTCTCCACGCCAGTGAAGGACTACTCGCCCCCACCCTCGGACTCTGACCGCAAACAAGGCGAGCTCAGCGAGCAGCCGGAGTGGGTAGGTACCCGGCGCGTTGCTGAGGCGAGCCCAGCGCAGGAGCTGATTGGCGGAGGCCAGCTCCGAGCGTGGCTGTGAGAGTGGTCAGCCCAGAATCTGTGTTCACGTGCTCCAACCGCCTCCCAGAGGCCCCCCCCAACCAACAAAAATACTTGGTTATCCATTTAATGAGTAACCTTTATTGTAAGAAAACAGCAGATGAAACCAAAGGAGGGACTGTCCCTGAAAAGCCGGGGCTGCCATGGTCCTGGTGGGGGTCAGCTGGGTCCAGCCTCACTCACCTGGCCCTGTAGGGGTGCCAGGTCGCCCCTCCTCTCCTCCAGGCCACGAGAATAGCACGCATCCCTAGGATGTGCTGTGAGCAGAGTTCCAGCCTAGCAGTTCTGTTCCCTCCTTCCAGTCAAGTAGAAAGTGCAGGTCCTTTCTCCAGGTAAGGGCCCCGATGACTTAGCCGCTTCCATGGTTGAGTTTACCCAGGTCAGTGATAGATAGAACTCTCTAGTTCCCCCACCCCTGGCCGATTGTTCTTTGTGAACCACACTATTCCCTGCTGGCTGTCTCTGGGCTGAGCGCTGACAAATAGGAAGCCAGTCTCTGGGTGAGCGGCTCCGTGTCACTGCCTTCACTGTTTGTTTTTTGTTTGTCATTCGTGGGGCTTTGAACTCTGGGCCTGGGCACTATACCTCAGCTCTCCAGCTCAAGGCGAGCACTCTACCACTTGAGCCACAGCGCCACTTCCAGTTTTCTGAGTGGTTTTTATTGAAGATAAGAGTCTCACAGAGTTTCCTGCCCTGGCTGGCTTTGAACCGCGATCCTCAGATCTCAGCCTCCCGAGTAGCTAGGATGACAGGCGTGAGCCACCGACACCTGGCTTGCCCTCACTGTTTGGAGTCACAAAAGCTTGAGTTGCTTCTCTTTGGACATCATGTGACGGACCATGTGCCGGGCTTCCATGAATTGTGCTTTGGCCCCAGGGCTTGGGGCTTGGCTTGTTGAGTCTCTTGAGGAGGAAAAGCAAAGCTTGGGAAACAGAACCCTCTCCTCTCACTGTGACAGCTTCTTCATTTCCTTTCTGGGTAAGGTAGCAGCCTGGTACCTGGTTGTAAATTTGACTTCTGGTTGCTGGTCAGACGAGTGTGTGTTACAACCACAGTGTCAGTATAATATGCAGTAATACACAATACACAGTACTTTTTATTTTTTTTAATTTTTATTTATTTTTTTTTGTCAGTTGTGGGCTTGAACTCGGGGCCTGGGCACTGTCCCTCAGCTCTTCAGCTCAAGGCGAGCGCTCTACCACTTGATCTACAGCGCCATTTCTGGTTTTCTGCTGGTTTATTGGAGACAAGAGTCTCACGGACTTTCTTGCCTAGGCTGGCTTTGAACCATGTTCCTCAGATCTCAGCCTCCCAAGTAGCTTGGATTACAGGCATGAGCCACCAGTTCATTATACAATATAATACTCAGCTTTGGCTTACTGGGTCTCTGCCCATGAAGATCAGCAGGAACATGTTCTGCTGCTAGCAGAAATCACCATCAGGAATCAGTTTGGGCAGAAACTAGTTTGAGGTTTTGAATCCCAGCTTGACCAGTTGGTTCACCGTGGGGCATTGTTGATTCAAGCCTTTTACCTTACTTAACTTTTACTGCAGTTTTAACATAATTACACAGATGTTTTTTGTTGTTGTTGTTTTTGTCGGTTGTGGGGCCTGAACTCTGGGCCTGGGTGCTGTCCCTCACCTCTTCAGCTCAAGGCTAGCGCTCTATCACCTGAGCCACAGTGCCACTTACTGTTTCTGAGTAGTTCATTGGAGATAAGAGTCTCACGGACTTTTCCTGCCTGGGCTGGCTTTGACCTCCATCCTCAGATCTCAGCCTCCTGAGTAGCTATGATGATAGGCGTGAGCGAGCCACCGGTGCCCTGCCGCTTTGGTTATTTTTCTGTCCACCCTGTGGATCGGGGCAGCGGGCCCACGTAGAGAGGAGAAGAAGGAAGGTTTGCACACTTAAGAGTCCCTGTAGTGTCAGCAAGCGTACACTTCTCCGCGGGCACTCAGCACGGTGGCACTTTGTGCAGGAAGCCCACCTGGCTTTCTGGTATGCAGCCCCAGCTTCTCCTCTGTGCCCTGTACTGGCCTGTTGGCAGTTTATAGACACCAATGTTTTGCACATAGTAGATGCTCACGAAAGGGTTCGTAGTGGATCAAGAAACAGGCTTTGGTAGGAGACAGCAAGCCCGTGGTTTTCCTGTAGCAGGGTAGAAGAGAAGCAGGTGGCACCAAGTTGAATCTGAGGCTGGAGGTGTAAGCTCTATCCCAGCAGCGGAGCCATTCCTTTGGAAGCAATGGCGGTCTGGTGTAGCGAGCAGCCAGCTCCGCTGTGGTAGGGCAAGTACAGCCGGATGAGCCGGTGGCTTCCACGCAGGGGCCTGTGAGCCTCCCTCTTGCACTGAGGTGCCTTTTCCTCTCTGCCCCATTTCTCCTACAGTATGTGGGCGCCCCCGTGGCGTACATCCAGCAGATATTTGTGAAGTCCTCAGTGTCTCCCTGGCACAAGAATCTCCTGGCAGTGGATGTGTTCCGCTCCCCTCTGTCCCGCGCCTTCCAGCTGGTGGAGGAGATCCGGAACCACGTGCTGAGAGACAGGTAGCCCTCTCTGTGCGACATCTCTCAGCAGCCTTGTGGCTTCACTGCGGCTGCCTTTCCCCTGTCAAGACCCCAGTTTGAGCCCTGAGCTCTGCCCTCATAGCTCAGACACAGCAAGTGTCTGTGGATCTGACACTCCTTCCAGACAGATGTCTGCTGGGACCTCAGGCCATCGTGGATCACCATCAGATTTTACTTAGTTAATGGCTTTTTGTGTGTGCGCTCCGGGACTTGAACTCAGGGCCTGGGTGCTGCCTCTGAGCATTCTTGCTCAAGACTAGTCTCTCCCATTATGTAACATCTCCACTGCCAGCTTTTTTGGTGTTTAATTGAAGATAAGTCTTTGCTGCCCAGGCTGGCCTCCGACTTTGATCCTCAGATCTCGGCTTCCGTAGCAGCTGGGATGACAGGCGTGAGCCACCCCCATCTAGCTTTTGACAAGGATCAATTAGCTAAATCACTTTGTAGGCTGAAGGATCAATTAGCTAAATAGCTTTGTAGGCTGTGCGGCCAGAGTCTGGTGCTGAGCACCTGGAAGTACGTTGGCTGCTGCCCTAACCATCTGGAGCCACTAGGGGGCACGTGGGAGCCGTATCAGGAGCGCGGTGGCAGGGTGCGCTAGCCTCGGCTGGAGGTGTAGCTGGGACCTCCTTATGTCTCCTGCACAGCTCCGGGACGCGGAGCCTGGAGGAAGTGTGCCTGCAGGTGACCGACCTGCTCCCAGGCCTCAGGAAGCTCCGCAGTCTCCTCCCTGAGCACGGCTGCCTGCTGCTGTCCCCTGGAAACTTCTGGCAGAATGACCGGGAGCGCTTCTACGCGGACCCTGACATCATCGGGACCATCCACCAGCATGAGCCCAAAACCCTGCAGACATCAGCCACCCTCAAAGGTTCCCCCGACCCGCGCCTCTTCTCCCGAGACTTGGCCGTGGCAGGGCAATGCCCCCCTCCCGGCGTGCAGGGGTGAGGGGTGGCCTCGGGGTGGCCTCACAGAGCCGTCATGCCCTGCCTCTGCTTGCAGACCTGCTGTTCGGCGTGCCCGGGAAGTACAGCGGGGTGAGCCTGTACACGAGGAGGAGGATGGTCTCCTACACCATCACCCTGGTCTTCCAGCATTACCATGCCAGGTAGGACAGCCAGGCCCGGGGCGGGGGGGGGGGGGGGATACAGGGTGCTCAGAACGAGTGCTTGGGTTCAGGCCCAGGCCTGAATATTTCAGGGAGGCCATGTGCTGTGTGTGGGGGAGGGGTGTGGAGGGGCAGCAAAGAAGGAGCTGGAAGCCGGGCGCTGGTGGCTCACGCCTGTAATCCTAGCTACTCAGGAGGCTGAGATCTGAGGATCGCGGTTCAAAGCCAGCCCGGGCAGGAGAGACCGTGAGACCCCTATCTCCAATAAACCACCAGAAAACCGGAAGTGGCGCTGTAGCTCAAGTGGTAGAGCGCTCGCCTTGAGCTGAAGAGCTGAGGGACAGCGCCCAGGCCCAGAATTCAAGCCCCACGACTGACAAAAAAAAAAAAAAGAAGGAGCTGGTAGTTTGAGTGCCTGGGGGTCTCCCCTCCTTTCCCCTCAACCCGGACATTTTGGAGCCTCTTGCGGCTCAAGTGTTCCCTGTGGGGCGCTGCAGGTGACCTTCACAGAGGCCAGGGCTCTGGACATGCCCCTGATCAGCTTCCCCAAGGGCTTTGGAGAAGGAGCCAGGGTATCTTCTAGAAGTTTCTTCCCAGCATGGTGGAAATCGGCCTGGGAGTGTCGCTCAAGGGGCAGGTCCTGAGTTCAAACCCCGCTACTGCCAGAATCAAACCCACATGGGAGGATGGCGACCCCTGGCCCCTCCCAGAGTGTCTCCTCGTTTCTAGCTTCCTGGGGAGCCTGCGTGCCCGGCTCATGCTCCTGCACCCCAGCCCAAACTGCAGCCTCCGCGCCGAGAGCCTGGTCCACGTGCACTTCAAGGAGGAGATCGGCGTGGCTGAGCTCATCCCGCTGGTGACCACCTACATCATCCTGTTTGCCTACATCTACTTCTCCACGCGTATGTCCACCTGCATGTCCACCCTGGAAAGATCACCAGAATCAGGGCCTCCTCCCTAGTGTGGGGCCGCGGGGGCGGGGGCGGGATTCCTCCTAGCTCTCAGGTTCCCTAAACCGGTGGGTGTCTGTGACCCTGAGAAGTGAAATGCCCTTGGGAATGCTTTTCTTTTGGTTAAACCCTGGGACTCTTCCCCTCCTCCTTGTCAGGGCCTAAGCTTAGTTAGAGGGACCAGGGGCTAAGGCCCGGACCCCTCGATGTTCCTTCTCTGCCCTCTAGGCAAGATCGACATGGTCAAGTCCAAGTGGGGCCTGGCCCTGGCGGCCGTGGTCACGGTGCTCAGCTCGCTGCTCATGTCTGTGGGGCTCTGCACGCTCTTCGGCCTCACGCCCACCCTCAATGGCGGGTAGGTCCCTGCAGGCCCCACTGGGCCATGGGGTGGGCCCTTCCTCCAGAGAGCCTCACACATCTGCACTTGGCCTCCCTGGCTTCCCGTGCCTTCACCTGGTTAGCTTTGATCTTTAAGAGGTACATTTCTACTGGGCACCGGTGGCTCATACCTGTAATCCTTGAGGATTGTGGTTTCAGAGCCAGTCTGGGTAGGAAAGGCCGTGAGACTCTTATCTCCAACAAACTACTCAGAAAAAGCTGCAAGTGGAACTATGGCTCAAGTAGTAAAGCACTGGCCTTGAGCAAAAGAAGTTCAGAGACAGTGCCCAGGCCCTGAGTTCAAGCTCCATAAACAGCACAATAAAAAAAAATGTACATTTTCTTCCTCTTATCTAGTTTATGTTCATGTTTGTGTTGTGTATCTAAATACAGTATATTTAAATGTATATGTAATAGTTATGGGCATGTACAGTGTAAGCGTGTAAATGCAGTTATGTGTATATGTAAGTATGATTTGCACGTGTGTTTTAAGCATATCCACAGGTCTATTTGTCCACTTTTTTGTGTGTCGGTCATGGGACTTGAACTTTGGGCCTGGGCGCTGTCCTCAGCTCTTCAGCTCAAGGCTAGTGCTCTACCACTTGACCCACAGTGCCACTTCCAGCTTTTTTCTGCTTATGTGGTGCTGAGAAATCAAACCCAGGGCCTCATGCATGCGAGGCAAACACGCTACCACTGAGCCACCTTCCCAGCCCTTGTCTACTCTTTTTGTGGGTATATATGATGGTATTAAGGCTTGAATTCAGGACCTCTTGCTCTCTAGCTTGGCTTTTTCACTTAAGGCTGGCACGGTGCCACTTGAGCCACACCTCCACTTTGGGCTTTTCTGCTGATTAATTGGAGAGAATATCCTCACAGACTTTTCTGCCCAGGCTAGTTTAGAACTGGTATCCTCAGATCTCAGCCTTCTGAGTAGCTGGGATTATAGGCGTAAGCCACTGGCACCCACCCACCCATTTCCTCAGTCTTAATGTTAACTGCCTCATCTGGGGACCATGGTTCACATCTATAATCCCAGCTACTCATGAGGCTGAAATCTGCCTCTGCTGAAATCAAGGTCCAAAGCCAATCGGAGCAGACGAAACCCCTGTGTCCAGTTAGCCAGCAAAGAGCCAGCTGTCCAGCAGGGCTCAGCTGGTAGAGCTTCTGCATGGGCCTTGAGTTTTTCACTTGAACCAGAGCATGAAGCCCCGAGTTCGAGTCCCCAGCACTGACACTTATATGTAAAGGGGCATCCGCGTTTGTCACTGTTTACTTTGTGCTTGACCCTTCTTGGGTCTGGAAGCCCCTCCCTGTGTTCATCTTTGGATCTTTGGCCTAAGCCAAACCAAGCCCCTGCCTGCCTTGCCTGTCTGTGGTTAGTGGCAGAGTGGCCTGACCCTTACCTTGGCTCGTCAGGCTGGTCATAGCCAAAGCTGCTCCCACCCCAACGCCCAACCCCCAGTGCTCGAACGAACTCCCAGCCAGGCCTCACCCTAGGGAGCAGTGACTCGGTACTGTTTGTCGCTTTCCTCGTGGTCGAACACCTGGACACCCACTGTCTCTTCTGCGCCCATCACCCGCACCCCGCCTGCTCCCCCCCCCCACAGCAGCCTCCCTTCCCCTGGTCACAGCTCAGCCATCCCCCCAAGTGGGAAGTTGCGCAGGCCTAGACTTGAGGGTTGGGTCCCACCTGCCTTTAGTTCTGGTGGCTCGGCCTGGCCTCGGCAGGCGTCATTCTGCCAGCCAGCAGTATGGCGAGGCCTGACAGCTGGGCAGCGCAGCTGTCTGGGCAGCGCAGCTGGTGGTGCTCTCGTTCGGAGCGAGGGGTGGGAGCCCCCGGCAGGCCCAGCGAGCCTGGCGCGAAGCACCGTGTTGTGGTACCTCACCACCCACCATCCTCTCCTTCCTGTCTCTGCGTCTCCAGAGAGATTTTCCCATACCTCGTGGTGGTCATTGGCTTAGAGAATGTGCTGGTGCTCACCAAGTCAGTGGTCTCCACCCCTGTGGACCTGGAGGTGAAGCTCCGGATTGCCCAAGGTAATGCAAAGTGGGGCGGGGCGGCTTTGCACCCCCCCCCCCAGCCTCCTGAGCGCAGGCCCCCTGCTACCCCTGTGCCCTGGTGCCGCCCTCCACAGGCCTAAGCAGTGAGAGCTGGTCCATCATGAAGAACATGGCCACCGAGCTGGGCATCATCCTTGTGGGCTACTTCACCCTTGTCCCTGCCATCCAGGTACAGTGCCAAGGCCCACGGCTGAGCACACAGGGCAGGGTGTGCCTGGCCTCGGTGACCTGCGGGCAGGCAGGGTCACCACAGGGCGCACGCGCTCCGGGCAGGCTCAGCAGCCCAGCCCAGTCACAGGGCCGGGGGCGCGGCCGGGCCCGCCCGGGCCTGCAGGCCGGTGGCTGTGCGTTTCCCGCCGTTGGCGCCACTGCAGCTTCTCCAGGTTCTGGTAGAGTCTGAGCTGCTGCGCCAGCCATGCCAGGGGCCGCGAGACCGACCGCAGGGGTGGAAAACTTTCAGCCTAGGGACGGCCGAGGTCCCCCACTTCTTCTGCCGTGGGTCCAGGGCGGCGGCGGCCAGGAAGCTTTGTGGGGGGTCGGCTGGAACGGGGGGCCGGGGGCCCTCGCTCACCCCCCCCCCCCGCCTGCAGGAGTTCTGTCTCTTCGCCGTCGTGGGCCTGGTGTCTGACTTCTTCCTCCAGATGCTGTTCTTCACCACCGTCCTGTCCATTGACATCCGCCGCATGGAGGTGCGCGGCGGCGCGGGGCGGGGGGGGGGTGTGGATGCGGGGGGGTGCGGGGTGCGCGCTGACCGCTGCCCCCCCCCCCCGCAGCTGGCGGACCTGAACAAGCGGCTGCCCGCCGAGGCCTGCCTGCCGCCCAGCAAGCCCGTGGGGCGGCCCGCGCGCTTCGAGCGCCACCCGGCCGCGCGGCCGTCCACGCCGCACACCATCACGCTGCAGCCGTCCTCCTTCCGCAACCTGCGGCTGCCCAAGCGGCTGCGCGTCATCTACTTCCTGGCCCGCACCCGCCTCGCCCAGCGCCTCATCATGGTACGCGGCGGGCCCTGCGCATGCGCGGCCGGGAACCCCCCCCCCCCCCGCCCTCCCGGACACCGACGGGACCTCCCCCCCCCCACGGGGTCCCCCGCCCCCCTAACACCGGCTCCCCCGCAGGCCGGCACGGTGGTGTGGATCAGCATCCTGCTGTACACGGACCCGGCCGGGCTGCGCACCTACCTCACGGCGCAGGTGACGGAGCAGAGCCCGCTGGGCGACGGCGCGCTGCCGCCGCTGCCCGTGCCCGCCCGCCACGCCGACCCGGCCTTCGCCATCTTCCCCCCGGACGCCCCGAAGCTGCCGGAGAACCAGACCCTGCCCGGGGGGCCCCCCGAGCGTGCCGGCGCGGCGGAGGGCGTCGGCGACGGCCCGGTCCCCGAGGTCACCTGGGGGCCCGAGGACGAGGAGCTGTGGAGGAAGCTGTCCTTCCGCCACTGGCCCACGCTCTTCAGCTACTACAACATCACGCTGGCCAAGCGGTGAGCGCGGACGTGCCTGCGGGGGCCGCGCCTGCGGGGGAGGGCGGGGCCGAGGCAGGGGCGGGGCCCGCCGCAGGCCACGCCCAGCTGAGGGGTGGGCGGGGCGGGTTGCACGGGTGGGCGGTGGCCCCGAGGCCCGCCCCCCAGGTGAGGCCCGCCCCCCAGGTGAGGCCCACCCCCCAGGTGAGGCCCGCCCCCCAGGTGAGGCCCGCCCCCTTCCCCCCAGGTACGTCAGCCTGCTGCCCGTCATCCCGGTCACTCTGCGCCTGAACCCCCGGGAGGCCCTGGAGGGGCGGCGCCCCCAGGACAGCCGCAGCTCGTGGGCCGCGCCCGGGCCCCGGCCCGGGGAGCTCTGGGAGGCCGAGTCGCTGGGGCCAGGGGGGGCCCCGGCCCACGGCGATGTCACGTTGTACAAGTAAGGCGCGCGGTGGCGGGGCGCGCGGGGCCGGGCAGGAGGGCGGGCGGGCGGGGAGCCCCGCTCACGCCCCGCTCACGCGGCGCAGGGTGGCGGCGCTCGGATTGGCGGCCGGCATCGTCCTCGTGCTGCTGATGCTCTGCCTCTACCGGGTGCTCTGCCCGCGCAACTACGGGCAGCCCGGCGGCGGGCCGGCGCGGCGGCGGCGCGGGGAGCTCCCGTGCGACGACTACGGCTACGCGCCGCCCGAGACGGAGATCGTGCCGCTGGTGCTGCGCGGGCACCTCATGGTGAGCCGAGCGGGGTCGTGGGCGCGCGCGCCGGGGCGGGGCGGGGCCGGGCGGGCCGGGGCCCCCGTTCCACTCACTGCCTCCCCCAGGACATCGAGTGCCTGGCCAGCGACGGCATGCTGCTGGTGAGCTGCTGCCTGGCCGGCCACGTCTGCGTGTGGGACGCGCAGACCGGAGACTGCCTCACGCGCATCCCGCGCCCAGGGTAGGCCCCGCCCCCGCCCGCATCCTGGCCTATCTATCACCCGAGACCCCGCCCCCGCCCCCATCCTGGCCTATCACCGGAGACCCCGCCCCCGCCCACATCCTGGCCTATCTATCACCCGAGACCCCGCCTCTCGTTCACACCCCGGGCCCCGCCCTGACCCCGCCCTCCGCAGGCGGCGCCGGGACAGCACGGGCAGCGCCCTGGAGACGCAGGAGAGCTGGGAGCGGCTGTCGGAGGGCGACAAGGCCGGGCTGGAGGAGCTGGGGGACAGCCCTCCGCCGCGACGCCGCCCCGCGGGGCCCCCGCCGCCTGCGCGCTTCCGGGACCAGCCCGACCTCAGCTGCCTCATCGACACCAACTTCGCGGCCCGGCCGCGCTCCCCGGAGCCCGCTCAGCCCGAGCCCCGGCACCGCGCGGGCTGCGGCCGCGCCCGGGACCCTCCGGGCTACGATTTCGGGCGTCTGGTGCAGCGCGTGTACCCGGAGGAGGGGCGGGCCGCGGGGCCCGGGCCCGCGCTGCGGCCGCCCTCCCCGGCGCCCCCGCTGGCGCCCGAGGACGAGGGCGGCCCCGCCGAGAAGGGCTCCCCGCCGCTGTCCTGGGCGCCCAGCGCGGACGGCTCCGTGTGGAGCCTGGAGCTGCAGGGCAGCCTCATCGTGCTGGGGCGGAGCAGCGGCCGGCTGGAGGTGCGCGCCCCCCCCCCCCGCCCCCGCCCCGGCCTCCCCGCTCCCCCCCCCCCCGCCCCGGCCTCCCCGCTCCCCCGCCCCGGCCTCCCCGCTCCCCCCTCCCCCGCCCCGGCCTCCCCGCTCCCCCCTCCCCCGCCCCGGCCTCCCCGCTCCCCCCCTCCCCCGCACCCCCCCCGCCCCGGCCTCCCCGGTCCCCCCCCCGCCCCGGCCTCCCCGCTCCCCCCTCCCCCGCACCCCCCCCCCCGCCCCGGCCTCCCCGCTCCCCCGCCCCGGCCTCCCCGCTCCCCCCCTCCCCCGCACCCCCCCCCCGCCCCGGCCTCCCCGCTCCCCCGCCCCGGCCTCCCCGCTCCCCCCCTCCCCCGCACCCCCCCCCGCCCCGGCCTCCCCGCTCCCCCCCTCCCCGGCCTCCCCGCTCCCCCCCCTCCCTGGCCCCGGGCTCTCAGCCTGGCGCTCGCTCGCGTTGCAGGTGTGGGACGCCATCGAGGGCGTGCTGTGCTGCAGCAGCGAGGAGGTGTCTTCGGGCATCACAGCCCTGGTCTTCCTGGACAAGAGGTGAGCCCCCCTTCCCCGTCAACCCTGTGGGGGAGCCTCAGCTACTGTTGGAAAAACTTGTTTTTGAAATTTTGCGGAGGAGGAAACTGAGGCACGGAGGGCGCTCTGGCCGCTGCAGCCCCTCCTCCCCGCGCTCCCGCCGCCACACCTTAAGGGGTCCCTGTCATCTTCCCTTCCAGGATCGTGGCCGCGCGGCTCAATGGGTCCCTGGATTTCTTCTCCCTGGAGACCCACACCGCCCTCAGCCCCCTGCAGTTCAGAGGTCAGGGCCGGGGCGGCGGGCCTGCCCTGAGGGGGGAGGTGCGGGGCCGCCTGGGGCCTCACAGCCGCCCTGTCCGCAGGGACCCCGGGGCGCGGCAGCTGCCCGTCCTCGCCCGTGTACAGCAGCAGCGACGCGGTGCTCTGCCACCTGACGCACACCGTGCCCTGCGCGCACCAGAAGCCCATCACGGCCCTGCGGGCCGCAGCCGGCCGCCTGGTGACCGGCAGCCAAGACCACACCCTCAGAGTGCGTGCGGTGCGGGGGCTGGGGCGAGGGGCGGCCGCTGGGGGGCTGGGGAGCCCCGAGACCAGAGCCTGTGCCTCCCCCCCCAGGTGTTCCGTCTGGAGGACTCGTGCTGTCTCTTCACCCTGCAGGGCCACTCGGGGGCCATCACAACTGTGTACATCGACCAGGTCAAGGGCAGGGGATGAGGCGGAGGGCGGGGTCCACACCCAGCCAGCGTGGGGCCCCTTGTTGACAAAAGCCTGCCCCCCCAGACCATGGTGCTGGCCAGCGGAGGACAGGACGGAGCCATCTGCCTGTGGGACGTGCTGAGCGGCAGCCGGGTCAGCCATATGTTTGCCCACCGTGGGGACGTCACCTCCCTCACCTGTACCACCTCCTGCGTCATCAGCAGCGGCCTAGATGACCTCATCAACATCTGGGACCGCAGCACGGGCATCAAGCTCTACTCCATTCAGCAGGTGGGCAGGGGCGCGGGGCGCCCGCGCTCTGGGGAGGGGCTCAGCACACTGAGTGACGCCCCTCCCCTGTTTTCGGCCCCACCTCCAGGACCTGGGCTGCGGCGCGAGCCTGGGCGTCATCGCAGACAACCTCCTGGTGACCGGTGGCCAAGGCTGCGTCTCCTTTTGGGACCTAAACTTTGGGGACCTGTTACAGACCGTCTACCTGGGGAAGAGCAGCGAGGCCCAGCCTGCCCGCCAGATCCTGGTGCTGGACAATGCCGCCATCGTCTGCAACTTTGGCAGTGAGCTCAGCCTGGTGTATGTGCCTTCCGTGCTGGAGAAGCTGGACTGAGGGCGCACGCACGGCGCGGGGACACACACCCGGACTGGGACAGCTGCATCTCCGGGCAGCGGCCTCTGAACTGTCCTCCTGCTTGTAATAGTAAAACTTTCTTTAAAAAAAGCAAACCTGGCTTGACCAGACCCTCAGCTAAGCGCGCTGCGCCCAAGCAGCAGAGCTGCGCAGTCTCAAGGTACCGGCACAGACTTTTATTTCAATAGCAAAGAGCTGGAAAAAAAAAAAAAATCCGGTCAGGTCCGGCGAACGAGGCCCGCGCGCAGCGCCCCACCCCGCGGCGCGGGCGGGCGGGCCGGCGGGGCCGAGGCAGCAGGACCGGGGTGGGGCTCGGGCTGCGGCCCGAGGGCCGCTCAGGTCTTGTTGAGCGTCCACAGCGGGTCCAGCAGGCTGAGCGGGTCGTCGCCGGGCCGCGCCGCCTTGAGGCCCTGGCCGTTGTGCGCCTGCAGGAAGTTCTGCTTGCTCATGCGCTGCTTGCCGCGCAGGGAGCTGTCCAGGGAGAAGGCCTCGGGGGTCAGGGAGGCCAGCAGCTCCAGCGAGGACGAGGGGGGCCCTAGACTGGGCGCTTCGGGCAGGGGTGGCTGCTCCTCGGCCTGGGGGAGCTCCGGCAGAGGCGACGAGAGCGGCGGCGGGGACGAGGGCAGGGCCGGGGCGGCCTCGGGGAGGCCGGCGGCGGGGAGGCCCGGCGGCTCGGCGGGGCCGGGCGGGCTGGCGGCGGGAGGGTCCGAGCCCCCGGGGGGCCGGATGCTGAGCTTGGCGATGGTGGCCTGGATGGAGCTGATGGGCACGTCCCCGCCGAGGACCAGGTCCTGCGCGTCCTGAGGAAGGTGGTTCTGCCGGGGCAGAGCGGGTGAGCGTGGGGTGGCTGCGCCCTGGGCCCCGGGAACGGGCCCGCCGCCCAGCCGGTGCGGGAGAGGCCGGCTCACCTTGTGCTGGCTGCTGTTGCCGCCGGCCGCGGGCCTGCCCGGCGGGGCCACGCCGTGCCGCTGCAGGAGCTGCTCCACGTGCCTCACCAGCGCCTCGTGACAGAACCGCAGGTGCAGCTGCGGGACGAGACGGGGCTGACGTGAGCGCGGGCGGGGCCCGAGGTGACCCCATCGCGCCCCGCCGCTCCCGGACCCACCTTCTCCTGCAGCATGTGCTTCCGCTGCTGGCGCATGCGCCGCACCAGCTGGGGCAGCTGCGGGATCCCGTTCCCCGCCTCCACCTCCTGCACCGCCGCGTAGAGCAGCGCGAAGGCCCCGGTGCGGCCCACGCCGGAGCTGGGGGTGACAAGGGGGGGGGGTGTCACAGCGAGTCAGTGAGCCCGGTCTCCGCACCCCGCCCCACCGCGCCCCGGGCGAGGGGCGGCCCGGCCCGGCCCTACCTGCAATGCACGACCACGGGCGTGTGCAGCGGGCGCTGGTGCAGGCAGTGCGCGTGCACCTCCTGGATGAAGCGCAGCAGGTGTTCGGGGCTGTCGGGCAGGCCTCTGCGGGAGGGGGGAGCGCGCATGAGCAAGGGGGGGTGACCCTGACCCCCCCCTGCCCCCCTCGACCCGGACGGGACGCACAGCTCGGGCCACGTCGGGAAGTGCAGGTGCACGAGCGAGCGCGTGAGGCTCTGGTCCCGGAACTGCAGGCTGAGCACGCGCTCCACGTGCGTGTCGGTGGCGCGGACGCTGCTCAGCGCCACGCGCAGCGCGCCGTGCACCACGGGCTGGCCCCGCTCCGTGGGGAAGTAGCGCGCCACCTTTTGCTGCGGAGGAAGCAGAGGGTTGAGGCCGGGGGAGCGGGGCATGGGGGTCCCCGGCCCGCCCCCGCCCGGCCCCCACCTTCTCCATCTCGGCCTCGGACACCAGCATGACGATGACCGCCACCTTCTGCTCGTGCACCATGAGCCAGAAGTCGGCGGCGGTGCCGGGCAGCGGCGCCTGCGTGGCCACGAGCGGCGGGCAGTAGGGCGACAGGCCCTGCACGCAGCTGGCGTTGATGTAGTCGTCCTTGCCCGAGCGCAGCACCACGCGGTTGCCGTCGTAGGGCATCACGTCCTGGTGGCGGTTCTTGAGCGAGTAGCAGCGCGCGATGGCGATGGAGCGGCCGCGCGCGTCCAGCTCCTGCGCCTCCTGCAGCTCGCGCCAGGCGGCGTCCAGCGCGGCCGCGTCGCCCAGCTGGCCCCGGAAGGCGTCCAGCTCCTGCTGCAGCCGCCGCAGCCGCTCGGGCCGCTCGTAGGGGTCGCGCTCGATCAGCCGCAGCGCCTGCGGCCGGCGGCCCTCGGCCGCGTCCACCTTGGTGGGCTGCAGCAGCGGCTGCCCGGCGCCCGGGGGCGGCGCCCCGCCGGGCTGGCTCTCGGGGCTGGACGACAGCAGGTCGGCGGCCGCGGGGCCCCGGCGCGCGCAGGGCGGGGGCGGCGGCTCGGCCGCGGGGGTCCGGGGGGTCCCGGCGCCGGGGCCCGGGCCGGGGGACGGGGCGGGCGAGGGCACCAGGCGGGGCCCGGGGCTGGGCTGGGCGGCCGGCGGGGGCCCCCGCAGGGCCAGCGCGGGGGGCGGCGGCCCCGGGGGCCGCGGGGCGGGCGCGGGGCAGTAGGGCAGCGCGGGGTGCGGCGGCGGGGGGCTGGGGAAGGGCAGCGGCCCCGCGGGCGGCGGCGGCGGCGGCTCGGGGCCCGGGTAGACCAGCTGCGGGGGCAGCGGCGGCTGCGGGGGGAAGCGGTAGGGCGCCGGCTGCGGCGGGAGGAGCGCGGGGGCCTGAGGCGGGAAGAGGTGGGGGTGCTGGAAGGGCAGGGGGTGCTGCGGGGGCGCGAAGGCCTGCGGAGGGGGGGCCGGGGGCCGGGCCCTGGCGGCGGGGAAGCTGGGGGGCGCGGCGGGGGCGAAGCGGGGCGGCCCCACCGGCGCGGCCAGCGGCTTGCCGCCCACGGGGTAGGCGTAGGGCGGGGGCCCCGGGAAGCAGGGCTGGGGGGGCGCGGGGCCGGCGCCGGGGGCCGCGTGGCTGGAGATGGGGGCCTGCACGCTGTCCACCGTGGTGGTGGCGGGGAACTGGGAGGGCGGGGCGGAGGGGAGCCCCGCGGCCGGGGCGGCCCGCACGCCCCCGTAGGGCCCGCTCAGCAGCGCGTGCTGCGGGGACTGCGGCGCCAGGCCCAGCTCGGGGGCGAAGGCGGGGGCCGGGTAGAGGGCGGGCGCGAGCACGGCGGGGGCGCCGGGGGCTCTGGGCGGCATCAGGGCGGCGGGGCCCGCGTAGGCGCCCGGGGCGGGGGCTGGGAGGTAGCTGGGCGCCGCGCCGGCCGAGCTGGGGAAGGGGCCCGCAGGGAAGTGGAGCTGGGGCGGGCCGGGGCCGGGGCCGGGGCCGGGGGCGGCCCCCAGGAAAGCGTCTGGGGGGCGCGGGCCGGTCGCCACGTCTGGGGGCAGGCTGCGCAGCTCCTCAGCCGGCTCCCCGGGCTCCCCCGGCTCCCCGTCCTCCCTGCGGGGCAGCAGCGGCTTGGGCGCCGTGGGCCGAGGGGGCGGCTTTTTCTTCAGCTCCCTGGAGGACAGGCCGCGGAGACGTCAGCCATGCCCACCCAGCAGCCGTGCGGGCACGGGCGGGGCTCCCACCCCCGGGCACGCATGCGCGCGCACACACACACGCACGCACCTCTCGAGCAGCTGCTGGCGGGCGGCCTCCCGCGCCCTGCAGGTGGCCTGCGCGCGCTCCAGCAGGGCGGCCACCTTGCTCTCCAGGTCGGCGTAGAAGTCCTTGCCCTCCTGGGACTTCTTCATCAGGTCCTCGTAGGCCTCGTAGGAGGCCACCAGCGTCTGCAGGGTGGAGTTCCACCTGTGGCGGGAGGCAGGGCTGAGGTCAGGAGAGCCATCGGGGCGAGGGGATGGGGGGCGCGAAGGGCCCGGCCGGCACTGACTTTTGGTCCAGTTCGCCAAGCAGCCGCCGCACGGCCGCGTACTGGACGTTGGCCTCGGTGAGCGCCCGCAGCACGTTGTCCTGCGCGGCCAGGTTCTGCTCCAGGTACACCTTCAGCTGGTCGTACTTCTTCAGCTGTTCCTCGAACAGCTTCTACCGGGGAGGGGGGGGGGGAAGACAGGGGAACGAGGGGGGTCCACTCAGCGCATCCCCTTCCAAAGCCCAGAGCAGGGCACCCCCTAGCGCCCCCCCTCCCGCCCAGCCCACCCACCTTCATCTCTGAGTGGTCAGTGGTGACCAGAGAGGCGGTGATGTCGTCCTTCTGGATGAGCTCCCGCAGCTGCTGCTCCAGCGACACGCGCTGGTCCCGCATCTCCTGCACCTTGGCCAGGATGCGCTTCAGGTTTTGCAGCACCGCCTTGTCCTCTAGGGGGCAGCAGTGGTCAGCGAGGCGGGGGAGGGGGGGGAGGGGGGAAGGAACCCCAGCCCTTGGCCTCCCCGCCAGGGGGCGGCAGCGGCAGCAGGGCTCACCTGGGGTCAGGGCTGGCGTGGGCAGCGCGGCCCTCACTTGGTCCAGCGGCCCGCTGAGCAGACGCAGGTTGCCCACGTGCAGGTTCATGGCGCGGTGCAGCTCGCTGTTGGTGAAGGACGCCTTCTCGTGCACCTCCATGTACTTGGCCCACTCGCGCCGCACCTCGGCCAGCTCGGCCTTGGCGGCGGCCGGGCTCACCCCAGCCTGGCCCGTGGCCTCGTGCAGCTTCTGCTCTTGCCGCTCATCCTCCTCCAGCAGGTCCCTGATGTCCTTCAGGGAGGCCTCCACATCCGTGAACACACCCGACAGCACTGGGGGAGGGAGGGGGGAGCATTGGGGGGCAACCCCTGAGGCAGGCTGACCCTGTGGGGTGGGTCCCACACCCAGGGGCACAGAGGGGCATCTCGCCTGCTCTGGGCCTGGCTCACCCTGCATGGACTGCACGAGGTTCTTGACGGTGTCTGGCCTGACACTGAGCGCCGCGCACTTCTCCATGAGCTGTGGCGGGATGTGTGCGTACGTGTCCAGGTTGTCCACCGTCTCGGGGTCCAGCTGCATCGAATCCATGAACTGGCTGTGGGGTGACAGAACCGGGAGGTGCTGCCTGCTCCCCCTTCAGCGCCAGGCGCCCCTCCTTCTGAACTAGGTCTTGAAAGGTCTCAGCAACATCACTCCCACCCACACCCAGACTGTTGCGAAGAGGAAGAGGGACAGACAGACCTCCCGCACCCCCTCACAAGTGCAGCCATCAGAGCTGAGGGTGGAGGTCACCCCGTGCGGATGGGGCTGAGCCCCCAACTTACTCTAGGACCTCGTTCTTGTCCTCAATCTTGGCCATCATTTCCCGCAGCAGCTTGGCCTTCTCCTCACTGGGGGAACAGAGCGGCTGGTGGAGACCCCATCTTGAGACGCCCCACGCCATGCCCGACACGCAAAGGTGGGAGCGGCGCTGCGACCCACCTGTACAGGGAGGAGGCCTCGTGCGCAGCCATGGGCACCAGTTTGGCGAAGATGTCAGGACCCGTAACAGCTGGATCTGTGGGGTTCACTGGCAAGGGCTTTACCAAGGGGGCTCCTGGTGTGTGCGTAGAGGGGAAGAATTGCAGAGACCCCCCCCAGCCGCCTCCCTATCTCAGCCCCATCTTCCTTCCCCGCCTGTCCCCAGCCCCAGTACCTTTCACAGGCTGCAGGGTGTCCAGCGCCGGCACAGCTTCGTGGTAGATGAAGTCGTTGTCCTTCTTGGCAGAATTGTACCTGGTGGTCCAGGGTGGGGGGGACAAGAAAATGGAGGTCAGACACTGCATGGGTGGCTTCCTGCCAAGAGTGCGGGCGGGGGGGGGGGGGGGGGAGCCGCTGCCCTCACTCACTTTCCTCCGATGACGTCCATGGCAAAGCGAAGTGCGTCCTGTACGGTGTCCGGCTGGCCCTGTGGGACAGAGAGAGGAATGGGGCTCAGCCAATGCCAGGACCCAGGGCTCTGCTCTCCTCGCCGGCTGCGCCCCGGGGCTGAAGGGGGGCCAGGCCTCCCTAGCTTTACCTTAGCCAACTTGATGGCTTCATTAAGCTTGTCCAAAGCACTCTGGAAGTAGGCCACCTGTGGAGGACAAAGCCTGCTCAGTCCTTTCCTGCCTGGCCGCCAGGTGACCCACCAGAAGACAAGACACCCAGGTGGCAGATGCCAGTGGAGCCAAGGGCGACCAAGGGGACAGCGTCACCTCCTGGCTCACAGCTCTACACAGCCCCGCTCTGTGGAGACCCCTAGGGATAAGGGCTGCTCAGGGACCTAGGGGGAGACACAGCAGCATGATGGCAGGGACAGGGGAAATGAACCTGGGAACACCCCCCCTCCCATCTTGGGGGGAACAGGACCCCCCCCAGATCTCGAATGGGGGGGAACATCCCATTGCCACACCCTAATCACCTGTTCCCCAAACTTCTGCTGCTCCTCAGCCTGCTTCCCCATGTGCAGCTGGGAAAAGAAGAAGAGGGGGTATCAGGACCGGTCCAGGCCACAGCCGCGGCCGCACCCGCCTCTGAGCCAGGCCGCTCACATGAGCCACCGCTGCGAAGTAGTAGATCTTCATCTGCACCAGCTTCTTCCAGTCCTTCTGGATGCGGCCCAGCAGCGAGGCCGTGTCAGGGTTCTCCAGGGCCCGGCAGGCCTCCTTGTAGTAATCCACCACCTGCGAGTGGACATGGGGTGAGCGGAGGGGGCAGGGCAGAGGCCGGGCTTCCCTGGAGCCCCCATCCCTACCTGCGCACTGATGCGGGCCACTAGGAAGCTCTTCCTGTTGTCCAGCATGGACTTCTCCAGCAGGCACTCCTGGGCCTGGCCCTGGGGAAGACAGGCAGGTCGGTCCCTTGCTCTCTCCTTCCTGGGGGTGGGGAGGGATCCCCTTCTCCCAATCCCCTGCACCTGATCCCCCGGGGGACTCAAAAAGCAATCCCAAGGCCTCCTGTCACGGCTCTCCAGGATCCAGGATCCTAGCTGCCCCTCCCTCTGCCATCTTGGCACTTCCGCTCAATTTAAGCGCTAACCAGGGCACGCGCCTCACCAGCATGAGGTTGACGTTGAGCGTGAGGATCTGGCGGCTCATGTCCACGCTGTAGGCCTGCGGGAAGTGCTCCCGCAGGTAGGCGAAGGCTCCGGCTGCGCACTGGAAGTGGGTGCAGGACACCTTCATTCCCTGGGAGCAGGAGCAAAGCGGGGAGCTGCAGTCGTGAAGCAGGTGGTGGAGGCCGTTCTGCACCCTTCCCAGCCAGTCCCCCTCCTCCCCCACGGCCCCCCTCCTTACCTCCTCCGACACCCGCTTGTCCATGGCCCCCAGCATGGAATGTAGCGCACCTGGGGGTAGAGGACACAGAGTTAGGGGAGCCGGGGCCTGGGGGGCGGGGGGTGCGCTCGTGTCCCCCAGTAGGGACAAGAGGCAAGAAGTGGACAGGGAGTCTAAGGACACCCAGGCAGAGGCGGGAACACGTGCGGGGGGGGGGGGGGGGAGGGGACCTCCATGTTCTCCTTTTACTACCAGAGCCAGCTAAAGCCAAAGGCCTGCTGTGGGGGGGGGTGAAGGGGGTGCTGTCCAGTCAAAGGAGCCCCCTCTTGCAACTGGATCACACAAGACAACTGGGTGGCAGGCGGTGCAGCGCGGCGCGGTGGAGTCTCTCCCCAGCACCACGCAAACAGCAGAACTGTGGCCACAAACGCAGGGGTGCCCCCCCACAAAGCTCACAGCCTTGGGGGGGCTCACCGAGGTTATAGAGAATGCAGGCCTGCTCGTACTTCATGTCCTCATGGGCCACGGACTTGCCGGAGAAGATCTCTGTCCTGCAGACACAGTGCTGTCACTGGAGTGGGGGCTGGCGGGGACCCCAAGGCCAGGCCAGGGTGGGGATCGGGGTGAGGAGAGGCCCCGGGAGACCGCACTCCTCATCCCACGCAGCAAGGACAGAAGAGGATCCCCAGGCCTCGGACACCCCGCAGGTTCTCGGCTTCCCACCTGCCCTGCTCTTACCAGGTGACGGGGACGGCCGCTTCCTGGCCTGCGCCCATGGGCACCCGGCTCTGCAGGTAGTGGAGCTGGCCCAGGTACTTGCGAAGGACACTGCAGCCCTCGAAGTCCCGGGGCACGCGCACAGCATTCTGGGGGCACAAAGGGAGAAACTGGCTGCCACCATGGGGGTCGGGGGGGCCGGTACAAAGGGAGAGCAGGCCTGCTCACCACGAGACCCCACGACAGCCCACCCCTTGGCGATACCCACGCCCCTCCCCCCGAAACAGCACCCAAGGCTGGCGGCATGGAACATGCTCCAAAATGCTTACTCTACCTAACTTCTGACTCAACAGTTCTGCATCTAAAAATAAGACCTAATTGATAACGCAAGAGACATCGAGGAAAAAATGTTTGGACGTGTGCCAGCGTTGAACACCAGATGCCACCCCACTTTTCATTAGAGAGGGTTATTGAAACAAATGACAGCAAGAGCCACACATGAGCATGCACTGCAGCGGCACCAAGTAAAGGCACATCTCTTGTGGGTCCGGATATAGGGTTAGGCCAACGGGCATGTCACAAAGGATGGTACCATCTCAGTGCTATAAAATCATATGACATGCGCATAGAAATGTAGACCAAGCCGGGCGCCAGTGGCTCACACCTGTAATCCTAGCTACTCAGGAGGCTGAGATCTGAAGATAGAGGTTCAAAGCCAGCCTGGGCAGGAAAGTCCATGAGACTCCTGTCTCCAATAAACCACTAGGAAACCGAAGTGGTGCTGTGGCTCAAGTGGGAGAGTGCTCACCTTGAGCTGAAGAGCTGAGGGACAGCGCCCAGGCCGAGTTCAAGCCCCAGGACCAACAACAACAACAAAAAAGAGAGGATGGTGATCTCAGGATAGCCACAAGCAAAAAAGTAATACTGAAAACAACAAAAGAAGGGTTGGAGGTGTGCTGTAAATGGCAGAGTGCCTATTGCCACATGCCCTGAGCTCAATCTCCAGGACCATGGCGGGGGAGGGGGGGAGGGGAGGAATTCTTGCAAGACACCCAATAGGAACTCTATTTGGGTATCCTGACAGTATCCTGGAAAGCCAGGATACTGTCAGAGGGACTCTTGCTTTGGGCCAGTGTCAGAACAGGATTCTACAAAGCTGTGATTACAGGCACACACCACCACGGCTCCCTTTGGCTGAGATAGGGGGTTTGCTAACTTTTTTCCCCAGGATCCTCTTTAACTGCAATCCTCCCTTCTCTGCCTCCCAAGGAATAGGGATTACAGATATGTACCACAACACTTGCTCTGTGGGAGCAGACAGTGGAGCAGACAGCTGGCACTGGCCTATTCTGGTGTCTGAGGAGAGGCAGTGTCTCAGGAGATGGGGCTCCCTGTAAGCCCAATCTCCTCTTTATACAAGAGACTCACCTATAGTAAGGTATGTCACAGCTGTACAACCACCTCTGTCTCACAGGCCAGGCCTACAAAGATTGAACCATCCTTACCACGATCTCTAATCGCTGCCATATTCAAATCCCACTTATAACAAGCGCTTTTCTTTTTTCTTTTTTTGGTTGGTCCCACGACCAACTCTGGGCCTGGCACTGTCCCTCAGCTCTTCAGCTCAAGGCGAGCGCTCTACCACTTGAGCCACAGTACCACTTCTGGTTTTCTGGTAGTTTATTGGAGATCAGAGTCTCAGACTTTCCTGCCTAGGCTGGCTTTGAATCTCTATCCTCAGATCTCAGCCTCCTGACTAGCTAGGATGACAGGCATGAGCCATCGGCACCCGGCCTACAACAGACATTCTTTAAACCAATCCACTGTACAAATTAGAGCCATCTCCTGAACCAGTAAAGACTCAAATAACAAGTTCGATGTCTAGCCACACACTGTTTATATTCACAAAAATCAGTGGCTTGCATTTCCTAAAAAGCTTCCTTGGGGAACAATGAAAGCAGCCCCTCCTCCAGGTCAGACACACCAGCCCACAGCCTCTCCCCAAGGATCTCGGCCTGGCCTAGCTCCTGGGGTAGAGGAACAGGAAAGCAAGCTGGGATGAGTGCACCCTGGCCAGCTCCCTGCCCCGGTCCATTTGGTTCCATCCTCAGAGCCACCTGAAGGAATGAGTCCCAGCTCCGGGCAGGGACGGCTGCAATTTCCCCTGCTCCTCTAGCAATGGAGTGAAGGTGCTACTCTGCACCGGACGCGGCTGTCCTGCAGGGGGCGCCCGGCCCTCACCGCAGAGGATCAGCCTCACAGCAGATTACCATTAAATTATTAGTTCTCCAATTATTCCATCAACTCTCATTAACATTCAATCCTGTCAATTGCAGGAAGATGGTGGAGGAAGAGGCAAAACAGACTGCGCCAGCAGGAACTGGGGAGTCTACTAAACACCCAAGGCCCTCAACTTCCCAGGGAAGCGGGACAGTACAGTAGGGTTCATTTCAGTGCATTTCAGCTCCTCTACAGTAGCAGCCACCTGCTCCCCACTCCTCACACCAGGCAAGCAGCTGTGGGAACCACGGTGGGCAGAAAAGGAGGCTTGCCCTCCAAAAATACACCTGGGCTCTTAAGGGTCCCCTTGATGGCTGCCCCTCCCCCTCCACTGTAGCCCCAGCTTCCAGACTCCAGCTGAGTCCTTTAACTGGTTAAAGGAAGTGACATGCCCCACTTTCCTCTTTGGGAGCCACATAATATATCAATATTAGGACATCCAAAAGTAGCCACTTCATACAGGGGAGGTTAGAAAGTAATAGGGCATACCTAAAGGGAAGTGCAGGATCTGAGAAGACCTAAAGGTGACATCAAGGCTGGCTGGCCTACAACAGTCAGAAAAACAAAGGAAAGAACCATACAACACCAGGGAAGGAGTAGAATCATGTGGTGCTGAGGAATCGAACCCAGGGCCTCACGCGTGCAAGGCAAGCGCTCTACCACTGAGCCACCTTCCCAGCCCTCTCATTTCCATCATTAGATTCAAATGCTCAGTTTTCACCAACAAAAAGATTATACAGCATACAAACAAATGTTCTGACAAAACCATCCCTGAGAAAAACCAGATAGAGGATCTATTAGACAAACACTTTAAAACAAGTTTCCTTGCTGGGCACCAGGGCCTCACACCCTAACATCATAGCTACTTAAGATAGCTGAGCTCTAAAGATTGTGGTTCAAAGCCAAGTCTGGGCAAGAAAGCTCATGGGATTCTTATCTCCAATTAACCACCAAAAAGTCAGAAGTGGAGATGTGGCTCAAGTGATAGCACTAGCCTTGAGCAACAAAGAGCTCAGGGACAGTGCTCAGGCCTGACTTCAAGACTGCAGGACATGCACACACAAAAAGGAGAAAATACAAGAGATAGAAAATCCTCGAAGAGTCAAATCTGGAGCTGATAATGCACAATAGTTATGATTTTTTAAAAAAAATCACTAGAGGGATTCAAATGCAGATTTGAGCAGACAGAAAAAGCATCAGCAAATCTGAACATAGGCAATGAAAATTTTGTGTGCACCAGTACTTATTAGACTGGAGCTCAGGGCCTCGCTCTCTCACTTGGCTTTGTTCATTCTAGGCTGGTTGCTCTACTACTTTAGCCACAGCTTCACTTCCGACTTTTTTTTTCCGGTCCTGGGACTTGAACTCAGGGCCTGGGCACTGTCCCTGAGCTTCTTTTGCTCAAGGTAGGACTTTAGTGCTTGAGCCACAGGACAACTTCTGGCTTTTTTCTGTGTATGTGATACTGAAGAATCAAAACCAGAACTTCATGCATGCTAGGCAAGCACTCTACCATTAAGCCACGTTCCCAGCCCCCTTACAGCTTTTTGCTGGTTAATTAAAGAGTCTCATGGACTTTCCTACAGGGGCTAGCTTTGAACTGCGATCCTCAAATCTCAGCCCCCTGTGTGGTTAGGAAGACAGGCATGAGCCATCAGCATTCAGCAGGCAATAAGAATTATTGTCTGAGGAACAGAAAGAAAATGAAGATTAAAAAGTGAAAGAGCTCCTGTGACATAACTTCAACTGGACCAACACATACACACTGTGGAAGTCCCTAAAGAGAAGAGAAAGGCAGACAAGTGAAAGAAATAATAGTGAAAACCTTCCCAAATTTGATGAAAGACATGAATACAAACATCCAAGCAAAGCAATGAATTCCAAGTAGGATGAACTCAGAGACCAACCACGGGCACAAGTTATAATAAATCAAGCGTCAAAGACCAAGAGAAACATGTTGAAAGCAACAGAGGAAATCCATCACACACAGAGATGATGCACAACATCGCTCGTAGAGGTCATCAGAAACGCTGGAAACCACTAGGCATTTTTTTTTGGGGGGGGGGGTCCGGTCGTGGGGCCTGAACTCTGGGCCTGGGCGCTGTCCCTCAGCTCTTCAGCTCAAGGCTAGCACTCTACCACTTGAGCCACAGCGCCACTTCCGGGTTTTTTCCTTTTTGCTTATGTGGTGCTGAGGAATCGAACCCAGGGCCTTGAGCATGCAAGGCAAGCGCTCTACCACTGAGCCATCTTCCCAGCCCCCCACTAGGCATATTGAAAGCACTAAGAGAAGAAAACTGGGAAGGTGAGGCAGACTCCTCCCTCCTCTTGGCTAAGCTCCGCCCAGTATCTGTGTCACGTAGGTAACTGGCACACCTGGAGGCAGTCATCTCCCCCTCCCAAAGTCACATTCTGGGCCACCCAGGTCACGGTCACGCCTCCCATCAGAATGTGGGAAGGTCCCAGGCTCTGAGGTCACATCCGCATCAAGTGGTCCACAGCTTCCCTCACCTGGCCACACCTCTCCCCAGACCCTTCCCTGGTCAAGGCGGGGCTAAACAGCCCTCTGGCCCCTTTTCAGTCAAGCTAGCTTCTCCACCAGGTACAGTGGGGGCAGCAGTTAGGTAAAAATAAACTCCTATTCCTTGCCTGAACACTGTGTGGTGTTCTCTTTATCGGCTACCTGATTAAACCAACCTATTTACTTTTATAACAGGAAGGAAACAGGAGGGTCTGGGAGAATGGAGTGGGCCTTGTCAGCAGGCACTGTGTGGAATGTGTTGTTACGGGGAGGGTGCTCTGAGGCGCGGTGCTGCACTGCCACCTGCCGGGGGTGTAAGGAACTGTTCTCTCTGCCTGCCCGGCGCATCTCTCTGCAGATGATGGGGGAGGTAGCCAAGTCCAGAGCTGTTACCAACTTGTGGGAACAGAGAACCTCGACCTTTGCACTCTAGCACTGCGTCACACCCAGCAAAGCATCCATTTACTCTGTGGTTCTTAATTTTTAAACTGCTTACGTGCCACACCAATGGTTCATACCTGTAATCCTAGCTACTCAGAAGGCTGAGGTTCGAGGATTATGGTTCAAAGCCAGCCTGGGCAAGAAAGTCCATGAGACTCTTAATCCCAAAATGCTGAAGTGGAGTCATGGCTCAGGGACAACACTGGGCCCTGAGTTCAAGCCCCAAGATTGGCACAGAAAAATTAAATCTTAGCCGGGCACTGGTGGCTCATACTTGTAATTCTAGCTGCTCAGAAAGCTGAGCTTCGAGGACTGTGGTTAAGAGTCAGCCCGGGCAGCAAAGTCCATGAGACTCTAATCTGAAACTAACCACCAAAATGCTGAAGTGGAGCCGTGGCTCAAATGGCAGAGTACAAAAGCTCAGGGACAACAGCCAGGCCCTGGCTCATGCCTATAATCCTAGCTACTCAGGAAGCTGCGACCTGAGGATCATGGTTCAAAGCCAAGCTGGAATTAGAGATGCTCAAGTGGTAAAGCATCAGCCTAGAGCAGAAGGGCTGAGGGACAGTACTCAAGGCCTTGAGTGCAAGCCCCAGTACCAGCACATAAAACAACAGAAGATCTGAGGTAGAATCAACTCTTAGGATTCCTTGTCTCTCACAGAACACACCCCCTAACCTTCCTGCAATCAACGAGCAGTACTGGTGACTCCTTACAGTATACAACCGATCTGTTAATTTGGAAATAGTTCTATTTAAGCTACCAAATGAAAACAATTCCCGACAGCTATCCAGAAAGTACCAACAAGTACTGGTACCTGCCACAAACCCAGACATGAAAGTCATCATTCAAACCAGAGAAGCAAAGTTTTCAAATGAAATAAGCAAGTTGATGTTTAAGCATGGTACTCTTGGCTCAGGGTCACCTGTAATCAATCCCAGCTACTTGGGAGGCTGAGATCTGAGGATTGACGTTGGAACGCAGTCCGGGCAGGAAAGTCCATGACACTCCTATCTCCAATTAGCAGGAAAGTCCATGAGACTCTTACCTCTAATTAAACACCAGAAATAGAGCTGTGGTTCAAGTGGTAGAATGCTAACCTTGAACAACAACAACAAAAGGCACAAGGACTGCACTCAGACCCTGAGTTCATGCCCTAGAACTGGAAAACACACACACACACACACACACACACAGTTTCCCAACTCTTTCCCAATGCTGTTGTATGAATGCACACACACACACACACACACACACACACACACACACAGTTTCCCAACTCTTTCCCAATGCTGTTGTATGAATGCTCCTTGAAATTAATTTAGTGGTTTTCCTACCAACAACTCAACTGGAGGCACTGTATGGATTATCAGGGAGAGCCACCTTCAAAACCCTCCAAATGAAAAAGGTTTTAACAAATGTCTGCGGACATTACTACATGACTGGATCTCCAATATACAACACTGATGGGAGAAAGGAAGACCGCCAAGTCCCTGTTTCTTGGGACTGAGGCAGAAATGACGTGCTATTCTATCACTTTGATTCTTAAAAGCACAAACGTTATTTTCAGAATACTAATTACAAAAATGGCCTTTTGTTATTATTGCTAGGAAATGCAGATGAAGGCCTAGGAGTGTGGCTCAAGCTGTAAGGACCTACCTGCTTAGCAAGCGTGAGGCCCTGGGTTCAAACCTCACTATATACAACCACTACAACACTACAACCACTACAACCACCACCACCACCATATACAACCACTACAACCACTACAACCACTACAACCACCACCACCACCACCCACCACCACCACCACCCACCACCCACCACCACCACCACCACCACCACCACCACCACCACCACCACCACCACCACCACCACCACCACCACCCTTGCCCAAAAGAAAAATAAGCAGGAAAAAAATCTTCAGATGAAAAAACACTCTTAGTAAAGCAGGAAGATTGCAAGATTGAACTATATAGCAAGATGCCATCTCAAGAAAACAAAGCAAAGCAAAAATGCCACTGTTTTCATAAAATGTTAGCACATCCACCAAATCTTTTACCAATTGAATAGTTCTTTTTTTTTGGGGGGGGGGCGGGGGTCGGTCATGGGGCCTGAACTCTGTCCCTCAGCTCTTCAGCTCAAGGCGAGTGCTCTACCACTTGAGCCACAGCACCACTTTGGGCTTTTTCTGCTTATGCGGTACTGAGGAAACGAACCCAGGGCCTCATGCATGCGAGGCAAGCACTCTACCACTGAGCCACCTTCCCAGTCCCTGTTTAATAGTTCTTGAGCAATGGGATCTGCTGGCTCATTAAAATAAAGAGGAAGGGGGACACCTGTGGCTCATGCCTGGAATCTTAGCTACTAAGGAGGCTGAGATCTGAGGAGGCTGAGATCTGAGGATCGCAGTCCAAAGCCAGCCAGGGCAGGAAAATCCCTGAGATTCTTTTTTTTTTTTTTTTGTTGGTCGTGGGGCTTGAACTCTGGGCCTGGGCGCTGTCCCTCAGCTCTTCAGCTCAAGGCAAGCGCTCTACCACTTGAGCTACAGCGCCACTTCTGGTTTTCTGGTGGTTTATTGGAGATAGGAGTCTCACGGTCTCTCCTGCATGGGCTGGCTTTGAACCACGATCCTCAGGTCTCAGCCTCCTGAGTAGCTAGGATTACAGGCGTGAGCCACCAGCGCCCGGCTGTCCCTGAGATTCTTTTTTTTTTTTTTTTTTTTGGTCGGTCGTGGGGCTTGAACTCTGGGCCTGGCACTGTCCTTCAGCTCTTCAGCTCAAGGCAAGCACTCTACCACTTGAACTACAGAGCCACTTCCGGTTTTCTGGTGGTTTATTGGAGATAGGAGTCTCACGGTCTCTCCTGCCCGGGCTGGCTTTGAACCGCGATCCTCAGATCTCAGCCTCCTGAGTAGCTAGGATTACAGGCGTGAGCCACCAGCGCCCGGCTTTGTCCCTGAGATTCTTATCTCCAATAAACCACCAGATAAGTGGAAGTGGCGCTGTGGCTCAAATGGTAGAGCGCTGGCCTTGAGCTGAAGAGCTCAGGGACAATACCCAGGCCCAGAAGTCAAACCCCACGAACCACCAAAAAATAAAAGAGGAAATCTGTGTAGTTATAATGGCCATATCTGGAGCACAGTTGGTTTGTTTATCCTATTTCTTATTTTCCAAGTTTTCACAGAGTAAGAGATGGTACAGACCCACTTTCTACCCATGAGATGAGAACCACCAAGAGAGCTAAGGTGAGCTGGGCATGGTAGCGCATGCCAATCATACCAATAGGCAGGAGGCTGAGGCAGGAGAATCATGAGTTCAACACCAAACACCAACCTGGCCTTGAGCAAGACACTTCCTAAAACAAGAAGAGTGGGATGCTCCACTCCCACAGTCGCTCCAAATACAGAACAAACCACTGCAAACAGCACAACCGCCAACCCCTGTGCACAAGGCACCAGAAACAAGCCACAGATCATGCCACCAATATTGTTCTAGCAACCACAAGAAAAGTGCCTGCTGCAAAGCAGGTAGCAAAACCATCAGTAGGTGTACTGATGTGTACTCACATAACCCAAGAAAAGCAACCTGAAATATCATCAGAAAGAGTCAGACAGTTAACAACATCAACCATGCAACTGTTTTTCTCTAAACCAACCGTACCATGGAGAAACATACTGGAAGAAGTAGCCAGGCATGCAGTGATAGCAATGGGTAAAACACTCATCGAGGGATGGGACCAGGACAATGGGACCTGCAGAAACTGTTTTGAGAAGAAGGCTAAGGAATATGGGAGACTGATGGGAGGGGGTGAGGCTGATTAGGATAAATTTGTAGACTATGAGAAAATATCACAATGAACTACCTTTGTACAACTTACGTATGCTAATTGAAAAAAGAAAAAAGGAAAAAAAAAATGTTCACACCCGTAATTCTAGCTACCCAGGAGGCTAAGATCTGAGGATCACAGTTTGAAGCCAACCAGGGCAGCAAAGTCCATGAGACTCTTATCTCCAATTAACTACCAGAAAACTGAAGTGAAGTGGCACTGTAGCTTAAAGTGGTAGAATTCTAGCCTTGAGCAAAAAAGCTCAAGGACAGTGCCCAGCCCTTAAGTTCAAGCCCCACAACTGACAGAAAAAAAAAAAAAAAAAAAAAAGATTTCTGCTGTGTAGCCAGTAGTGAAGTGTGCACTTGGCATATACTAGGACATGAATATCAATGTCCAACAACCAAAATACACAAAAATAAGATATATGCAGACTGTTTTAAAATAAAAACAAAGGGTTGGGAAGGTGGCTCAGTGGTAGAGTGCTTGCCTCACATGCATGAGTCCCTGGGTTCAATTTCTCAGCACCACATAAGCAGAAAAAGCTGGAAGTGGCGCTGTGGCTCAAGCGGTAGAGCACTCGCCTTGAGCTGAAGAGCTGAGGGACAGCGCCCAGGCCCAGAGTTCAAGCCCCACGACCAACAAAAAATAAATAATAGGGGCTGGGAAGGTGGCTCAGTGGTAGAGCACTTGCCTTGCATGCCTGAGGCCCTGGGTTCGATTCCTCAGCACCACATAAGCAAAAAGAAAAAACCCGGAAGTGGCGCTGTGGCTCAAGTGGTAGAGCGCTAGCCTTGAGCTGAAGAGCTGAGGGACAGCGCCCAGGCCCAGAGTTCAGGCCCCACGACCGGACCCAAAAAACAAAAAAAAACAAAAAAAAAATTAAGTAAAATAAAAAATAAAAACCAACAACAACAAACACCAGGGGCTGGGAAGGTGGCTCAGAGGTAGAGCACTAGCCTTGAGCTGAAGAGCTGAGGGACAGCACCCAGGCCCAGAGTTCAGGCCCCACAACCAACCCCCCCCCCAAAAAAAAAAAAAAAAAAAACACCAAATCTGGGCCAGGGAGAACATGCTTGTAGTTCCAGCTACAAGCTAGAACTTGGTTTTGTTTTTTTGTTTTTTTTTTTGGTCCGGTCGTGGGGCCTGAACTCTGGGCCTGGGCGCTGTTCCTCAGCTCTTCAGCTCAAGGCTAGTGCTCTACCACTTGAGCCACAGCGCCACTTCCGGCTTTTTTCTTTTTGCTTATGTGGTGCTGAGGAATCAAACTCAGGGCCTCATGCATGCAAGGCAAGCACTCTACCACTGAGCCACCTTCCCAGCCCACAAGCTAGAACTTGGGAGGCTCAAGGAAGAACACTTGAGCCCACAACTTTGGGACCAGACAAAGCAACTTCCTCTGTTTTACGTTCTCTAATCCCATCTACTCAGGAGGTAATCAAGAAGATCAGTTTGAGGCAAAATAATAACTGAAAGAATTAGCAAGACCACTGTTCAACCAATAAGCCAAGCATGGTAGCAAGTGCCTGTGGTCCCCAGCTATAGGAGGCAGAGATAACTGGATCATAGTCAGAGGGGCTACAAAGCAAATTCAAGAAGAGCATGGGGCTGGGGGGGGGGGGGGAGGGGGGCTGGGAAGGCGGCTCAGTGATAGAGTGCTTGCCTTGCATGCACGAAGCCCTGGGTTCGATTCCTCAGCACCACATAAGCAGAAAAAGCTGGAAGTGGTACCGTGGCTCAAGCGCTAGCCTTGAGCTGAAGAGCTGAGGGACAGCGCCCAGGCCCAGAGTTCAAGACCCACAATCGACCAAAAAAAACAAACAAACAAACAAACAAAAAACAAAAACAGCATGGGGTATGTCAGATCCAGTTTCAAACAAAACAAAACGAAGTCCTCCTACCTGTCTGAGCAACTCCAGCTTCTTCAGCTCTTCATTGTAGGCTTCTGGGTTCTCTCCATAATTCTTTAGCACAAACTAGGAGGAGGAGGAAAAAAAGAATGTAATCCAGTGAAAGATAAGACAGACAGAGACAGAGACACAGACACACACTCCTCCCCAGATCTCTGGTGATCTACACCCACAGCTGGTGTGGGACTACTCTTCCACAACAAAGGGCAACACGAAGATACTATAGCCACAAACGCCTCCTCTGAGCACAGTAGACCCTGGGCAGGTCCTTAAAATGTTGAAGCCCTCTCCACAAAGTCCAGGATTCTTCCAGCTCAGGAAACTAGGGAGCTTAGCTGGCTAAGTAGGACCCTAAAGGGTCACAAACTTAAGCATCCTTAGGATTGCACCCTGCTGTTTTGGAATCATAATCTGATGACATATGTAGGTAAAAGGCACCAAACAAGACCAAGAGTAGCTGGGTGCCGATGGCATGTGCCTGTAATCCTAACTACTTGGGAGGCTGAGATCTGAGGATCGAGGTTCAAAGCCAGCCCAGGCTGAATCACCAGAAAACAGGAAGTGGCACTGTGGCTCAAAGTGTTAGAGAATTACTAGCCTTGAGCAAAAGAGCTCAGGGACAGTGCTAAGGCCCTGAGTTCAAGCCCCATGACAGACAGACACAGACACACACAGACACACACAAGCAATCCTACAAAACCTTCTCTGGCAATCCTATCCTCGCTAGGAAAGGGAACCACAGGTGATCTGCAATCTTGTCTGGTGGGAATGACCCAGATGGGACCTGGGGACAGGGGATTCAACCGCCACATCAGGAGACTGATGTGCCTGCCCACCACACCTCAAAAGCCATCTGTCTTAGACAGAGAGCATCCACACCAGCTGAGTCCTGAGTGAAGGACCCTGCCTTGTTCAACAAGGATCAACAGACTAAGGCAGTGGAATTACCCCCGCTGCCATGCTTGCATTGGCTAACCTCTGGGGTAGAGGAAAGCCATGTGCTCTACAAAGGACACTGATGACTAAAGCACAATGACTTCCAGGCCCCAGCCAAGGTCTGTAAGTTGCATTCTTTTCCTGTATTCCTTTCCAAGACCCAGGACCCGGTGCTAAGGAATCAGTCACGTGGGAACGGGGGATGCTGGAGACAGGTTTCATCTACACTAGTAGGAAAAGGGAAGGGAAAGGAAGAGGAAAGGCTAATGCTGAGCTAATTACAGCCCCCTCCAATGCTCTCAATCCTCTGGCTCTTCCCCCCCTCTTCTCTTGGTTTTTACCTCCTCAAAGTCCCTGGATCAGCGAGCTCAATTCTTTTACCCCCTGCCACCTCAACCCACTCCTACAAATCCATCGGAACTCTGATGTCACTCCTAGCTTTCCATCCCATGATTGAGAAAGAAACGCACACCCTTGGGGGGAAAAAAATAAAACAAAACATCCTCAGTTCAAGACAGAGAAAGCAATGGGATGTGATCTAAAGAGAAAAAAAAAATCTACAAAATGCATGCTTATGTGTTCTTGATGCCTGGTGAGAAAAGCAATTTTTAATATTTATTTTTTATTAAGTAGTTGTAAAAAAAAAAAAAAAAAGGAGTCCCAGTTCGAGAAGTCAGGTTATGAGGGCTGGGAAGGTGGCTCAGAGGTAGAGTGCTTGCCTTGCATGCATGAGGCCCTGGGTTGGATTCCTCAGCACCACATAAGCAGAAAAGCTGGAAGTGGCGCTGTGGCTCAAAGTGGTAGAGTGCTCACCTTGAGCTGAAGAGCTGAGGGACAGTGCCCAGGCCCCACAACCAACCAGAAAGAAAAAAAAAAAAAAAGCCAGGCACCAGTGGCTCACACCTGTAATCCTAGCTACTTAGGAGACTGAGATCTGAGGATCGTGGTTCAAAACTAGCCCAGGCAGGAAAGTCTGTGAAACTTTTTTTTATAATATACATATTTTTATTGCAAAGATACTGTACAGAGGGGTTACAGTTACATAAGCAAGGTAATGAGCCCATTTCCTATGGAGCATTGTTACCCCCTCCTTTGTTTTTCCCCTACTGTCCCTTTCCTCTCCACCTCCCCAACTCCTCCGTGACTTTTTTTTTTTTTGGGGGGGGGGTCTGGTCGTGGGGCCTGGGCACTGTCCCTCAGCTCTTCAGCTCAAAGCTAGTGCTCTACCACTTGAGCCACAGCACCACTTCCGGCTTTTTTTTTGTTTATGTGGTGCTGAGGAATCGAACCCAGGGCCTTAGGCATGCAAGGCAAGCACTCTACCACTGAGCCACCTTCCCAGCCCCTCCTCCGTGACTCTTATCTCCAATAAACCACTCAGAAAACCAGAAGTGGCGCTGTGGCTCAAAGTGGTAGAGCACTAGCCTTGAGCTGAAATGCTGAGGGACAGCACCCAGGCCCAGAGTTCAAGCCCCACAACCGACAAAAAAAAAAAAAGGGGGGGGGAGGGCTTGAGCTATGAGGTAAAATTTGATTATCTGAACAGGAGCAGATTTTTCAATTGACTCCATCTCATCTAAAAGGTTTTAAGTCTGCCCACTGTTAGACTAAGTCCAAGCATAGCCCAGAGGCCCTGAGAGATCATACAGGCCAAAGCAATCAGAGTGACATGGTAAGTTCTCCTCTAAGAGGTCTTCATGTGGCATTGCAGAAAACACCTGTCCCTGTTCTTCACACAGTGGGAAGGGGAGAGGGCTGCTGTCCACGTAAGTTCACTGATTCCCTAAGATGAGCAGCCACATCCCCAAGATGAGCAGCCACAGGCTAGCACCGAGAGCCTCAGACACTCAATCCGTACACAACCCACACAGGTGGATATTGTGCTGATTATCACCATTTCACACGTGAGAAGAGAAACCTGAGGGCTGAGTGGTACAGGGAGAATGACTGGAATACACTGTATACAGGTGTGGAAATGTAAAAGAACCCCCCCCCATAACTAATGTCAGCTAATTTTCTTTGGAAAAAAGTGAGGTCATTTGCCAAGGCTTCACAGTACTAGTAAATGAAGGGGCAAGGACTGAAATCTAGGCATTTGGACTTCAGAGACCATGTTCCTAGCCATATATTATACCATCTATTTGTTTCTGATTTGTTTGTCCATCCCAGATCTTGAACTCAGGACCTGGGTGCTGCTCCTGACCTTTTTTGCTCAAGGCAGGGTACTCTACTATTTGAGCCATAGCTCCATTTCGAACTCCAAAGAGTCTCATGGACTTCCTGCCCAAGCTGGCTTTGAACAGTGATTCTCAGATCTCAGCCTCCTAAGTAGCAAGGATTTCAGGCATGAGCCACAGGTACCTAGCTTATGCTAAGCTCTTTATTTTTGTTTTTGTCGGGAATGAGGCTTCAACTCGGGGCATGGGCACTGTTCCTAAGCTTTTTCACTCAAGGCTAGCCCCTACCACTTTGAGCTATATAGCTCCACTTCTGGTTTTCTGGTGGTTAATTGGATAGGAGTCTCATAGACTTTCTTACCCAGGCTGGCTTAGAATTGCACTCCTCAGATCTCAGCCTACAGAACAGCAAACAGAGCTTGCTATGCTCTTAGTCTGACATACTATCTCCAAACCTCAATGCTAATTTAAAGTGATAAATCAAAAAGGAAAGGCATGAAAAAGGATTGAATGTGCAACTTTTTTTTTTTTTTTTTTGGTCGGTGGTGGGGCCTGATCTCTGGGCCTGGGCGCTGTCCTTCAGCTCTTCAGCTCAAGGCTAGCACTCTACCATTTGAGCCACAGTGACCACTTCCAGCCTTTTCTGCTTATATGGTGCTGAGGAATCAAACCCAGGACCTTATGCATGCAAGGCAAACACTGTACCACTGAGCCACCTTCCCAGCCTGCAACTTTTCTTTTGAGGTTCACTTGAGGGCCTTGAACTCCTAGGTCCAGTAAAATTCAGATTCTCAGGCAGCTGGGACTGCAGACACTGACCACCTTATTGCACCACAGGGTATTAGTACCTCATTCACACATACACTCTCCTTGTTCCTCTACTTCCAGAGCTGAGTTGAATATAAGGCATTCCTTGAATTGCGCTTCAGAAATACACAATGAATCCAGTCCTGCATATAATACTGTCACTTTGTATAATACCCGCGCAGCTGCTGAACTTCAAATGAGGTTATTTTTATTCGAGTAAGAAGTGCTGGGGCTGGGAATGTGGCTTAGTGGTAGAGTACTTGCTTGGCATGCATGAAGCCCTGGGTTCGATTCCCCTGTACCACATAAAAAGAAAAAGCTGGGAGTGGCACTGTGGAAGAAAAAGCTGGAAGTGGTAGAATGCTAGCCTTGAGCAAAAGCAGCTCAGGGACAGTGCCCAGGCCCTGAGTTCGAGCCCCAGGACTGGCAAAAAAGTGCTGCCAAGGGAAATTTTTAGCCTTTGGCTCCCTGTCAGCAAGCCTGGTAGACAATCACCGCTAAAAGTACTGCACCTGAAAACAGACTCTCAACTGTCCCTTAACCTGAGCCTGGGGAATACTGAGCCCCTCCTCTCATCTCACTTCTGATTGGCCCCTGGGTCTCATAAACAGCCCAAGTGAGAAAGACTCAAGTTACCTCTCCCATAGGAAGTCAGAACTAGATCAGGTCATCCAGCCAACACCTACTAGGCACTCCCCACACAAGGATTTACTACTACCTGAGTGAAGGACCCAACTCCGATCTAAGCCCTGAGTGAAATGGACGTGGGCCTTTGGCGTGTGGGATTAGGAAAGTCAGAGAAGAGCAGAGACAAGCCAGGTCATCTGTGGCTAGAGCCATTCTGCTGTGAAGTCGAATCTGTGATTCCATTTTACCTCCACAGGTAACTGACAGTTTCCCCATTTCCTCTTAAAGCCTCAGAATTTCTCAATTACCTTTCTCTCTTTGTGTACGTGCAAATGTACACTAATTTTCTAAGAGCCAGCGGTCCCACGGGGTAACGGAAAAAGTCCCACAAATCTGAAAAGCCAGACCCTCCCTAGATGTGAATAAGATGGAGGCAGCATGTGTGCGCACCCTAGGTTGTAAGGCAACTGAGTGCTGGAAAGGCCGGTCTGATTCAGAGGAGGTGGTTCAATTGCCAGGTATCTGAGGGGACTGGGATTAAGAGATGGTTCAACATGGGTGTCAAGCAAGTAGGCAGGAGTTCCGGTAAGGACCTGAGCAAGGGCAATCCATGATCAGATGTGGAAGGGATGCTGAAAGTTCCCACAGGAAAGGCCCAGAGGAGTGAAGTTACAGAAGCAGGCTTCAGTGAGCTGGTGAGAGGTCTGAACAGTAGGCAGTTTCTCTACAGGACTGTGACCAAAAGGGTAGCAATGTAGGTAGCAGTTCAGGGAAGGGGGTGGCTGTGGGGAGGAGAGGAGGAGAAGAAAGGATGACTGATATGTAGAGGGGCTACCAACCAGATGGTACACCTGCATCTGAGGGGTGACCATGTGGATCACTAGGAGGAAAGCTCTATGAGGCACTCAGTGAATGAATCAGGGAAGGCTGCATCGTCTCAGCCTGAGCCTGTTATATAGCAGCTCAGGTGCAGTTAAAGTAGGTGTTTGGGGCTGGAAAGAACAAACACTAGCACCTGTAGCCAAACTATAGTCAACAATGAAGAACCGAAGAGGCATCCTTCATGTAGGTCCAGTGAGTCAGGGCAGTGTAGAGCAGGTTGAAAGGACACCTCAGTGGTAGAGTGCTTGCTTAGAATAGGGGAACACATAGCCCTGCCTTCAATCTCTATTAAAGCGAGAAGGCGGGGGGGGGGGGGGGGAGGTTAATATCACTTTTCCACTAAAAAAATTATGTGAGCCCAGGTATGCCAACCTAGGTATGCCAAGCACTGCTTGTTTGTTTTTCCTGGCTCCCATTTCACATCAATATATAATAGAAGACATATTCATTTGAAGCAAAAATCAATAGTTAAACAGAAAAACCTTCGGCAAGTTTCAATGTAATGGGTTTTTCTGCGCAAAGGCTATAACACAATGATGCATGAACAGGGAAATCTTCCAATCGAAAGACCTTCAGAGAATTCCAAACACCCATGTTCTCTGAAAACATTTACCAAAAAACAGTGAGGCGAAGAAAAAAACAACCAGCTGCTACTGAATCAATGAGTCAACCTGTTACTGTTTAATTAGGACCACCCATGCTTCAGTTACTATAACTCAATTCTCTATTAGTTTGGTCTTTCGGGCCTACTCCAAGTCTGTGGCCTCCCCAAATTTTATTTAACAATACCACCACGAAAGACTTTGTCAAAAGCCTAGCCTTACAAACAAACATCTAACTAGAAAACTTCTATTCATCCTTCAAAACCCACCTCTAGCAAGCCTTCCCTGATGTCCCCTCCTTAAGACTGATATTTCTAAATGCTACAAACTCTTCTTAGATTAGTATCACTCTAATTTTTAAATTCTCTCCACCAAACAATTGAGAAAAAAGGGAGTTAGGACTGTATTTGTATTACCAAAGCTCAGCATAGTGCTTAATAGGCTGACGTAAACAGAACTGAATTTTACTTTACCTCCCTAAATTCAGAAACCAGCAAAACACCAGACTGTGTGGCTGAACTGGTAGAGCACTACTCACGAACAAAAAAGCCCTAAGTTCAAGCCCTGGTACTGGCACTTATTTGCACATACACACAAAAAATTACATGTCTGGGACTGGGAAGTCGGCTCAGTGGTAAAGTGCTTGCCTTGCATGCATGAGGCCCTGAGTTCGACTCCTCAGCACCACATATGCAGAAAAAAGCCGGAAGTGGCACTGTGGCTCAAGTGATAGGACACTAGCCTTGAGCTGAAGAGCTGAGGGACAGTGCCCAGGCCCAGAGTTCAGGCCCCACGACCAACACACACACAAAAAATTACATGTGTAAAAGAAAAATAAACAAAAAATTACATGTGTACAGATGTGTGTATGCGTATATATACACATACGTATGTATATATGCACACATATGCATATATATATATATATATATACACTACACACACATGCACACGCACACTAAAAAAGGACCTACAAGAAGAGGGAGAAATTCCTGGACAGAAAAGAGCAAGAAGCTATAAACAGAAACATGGAACGACTGTACCAGAACTATACAGATCAAACTATAATGGGCCCCCAATGATCACTAAAAAGAACTGGGCCAGGTAAAGGAGAGCTCTTAAAGGGGAACTAAAGAACTTAGCTTCACTGTATAAAACTAGAAACCAGAGTTTTGCTGTTTCAGAAAAACCCAGGTAGTTGTATTTCCATGAAAGAGCAAATGGAAAAGAATTAAACAAAATTTTTGCTGGGTGCTACTGGCTCATGCCTGTAATCCTACTCAGGGGGCTGAGATCTGAGGATCGTGGTTCAAAGCTAGCCCGGGCAGGAAAGTCCATGAGACTCTTCAATAAACCACCAGAAAACCAGAAGTGGCGCTGTGGCTCAAGTTATAAAGCACTAGCCTTATGCTGAAGAGCTTCAGGGACAACACCCAGACTCAGAGTTCAAGTCCCATGACTGGGGGGAAAAATTTTAGATCAATTAGTCTAATTTCCTGGTTTTACAAGATGAGGAAACAGCGGCCAAGGCTAGTATTTCAGTGGGAAAGGAATACTTGAAAGGGACCCAGTTTTGGTGCCCTGAACAGGCAAAATTATAACAAGGAATGCAAACCAAGAGTGCCTGAATGGAGACTCTAATAGTGTGAAGGTGGGATACAGCTTTGGTAGGAAACTATTTCCAAACTCAAGCTTCTTTTCCCAAGCACCTCACTGAATAGTGCTTAATCTAGTAGCTTCTGTGCTAAAACACACAAACACAACGCACCTGCCATCCCCAGCAGACGTTTGGCCTGCTTCACTTCTGCTCTGGTGACCCTTTCCCAAAAGCAGGTGCTGTCTCAGAGAGACCCTTGATGCTCACTCACCACATTCTGTGCCCTCCCTTCAGAAGCCCCCCTGCCTCTACACCAATCTTGTCTGTCCTATGCATGTCGGCCATTCTCGCTAGATCCCTCCGCCGGCTATAACAACCCTGCAGGTGTCTTTTGGTCCACAGGTGCTTCGGGAATAGACGTGTGAGGTCTGGGAGTCGGCACCCCGGCGCATTCGGCGCCACTGGCTCACTCACACCTGTCATCCTACGCTTAACTAGGGCTGAGATCACAGGAAAAAACAAATCCGTTGAGACTTTATCGGTGAAACCATTCCCCCCACCCCCCTCTCCATTAAACCACCAACAATCTGGGGAGGAGCGCGGCGGCTCCAGCGGCCAAGAGCTGGCTCAAGCCTGGAGCACAAAGATTCCAGGGACAGCTTCTTCTAGGCCCTGAGTTCCAGCCCCGGGACTGATACAAAACAAGTGTCAGCACCCCCTCAGTTCCACCCCCGACCCCCGCCCAGGTCGGGCCAGGGTTCGTCTCAGGCACACAGCCTAAATAAAGCCAGCCCCCCGGTCCACCAGTGGGGTCGGGCCGGGCCCAGCCTGGAATACACACACCCCCCCCGTACCCCCACCAGGGCCAACCTCACCGCGGGGGTGGGGGCGGCCTGGCGACGGAGGAGGGCCGGGGCAGAAATGGGCCCGGAAGGCGTCACCCCGGGGAAGGGCCTCGGTGGGAACTGGCAAGCAGACAGACAGACAGGCCGACGGACAGATCCTGGAGGCACAGGTCGGGAAGCGGTGGGGGTGGGGGGAGGAGGCGAGCACGCAGGGACCCGACGGACGGAGAGGGGAAACGCGGCCTCACCCGACCCGGTGGCCGGGCCTGGAAGCGGGGAGGGGGGGGCGGAGCCCGAGGGGGCGTCACGCGCCGAGCGGCGGCGGGGACACGCGGCGGGAAGGCGCGCTCACCTTCTTCACGGCCGGCTGGAAGTGGAAGTCACCGGCTTCCTTGAGGTCTAACCAGATCATGGGCATGCGGGGAACGGCCTCCATGGCGGCCCTCAGCGCCCGGCAGGCCCGGCTGGGCCGCTCCCCTCGCCGCGGTCTGGGTGCTGCCTCAGCCGCGCGCACGACCCCGCCCCTCCACGCCGGAAGTCGCTCGTCACGAGGGCCGCCCCGCCTCCGCCTCCTCCCCCCACGTGACTGCACCGCTGCCTGCCGGGAGATGCAGTCTGCGGGCTGCGTGGACCGTTACGCATGCTCAGTCTTCCCTACTGCGAGGGAGTTATGGAAGGGCGCGTGCGCCGTACCTTTTTTGCGCATGCTCAGTCTTCCACGTGCCGTGGGAGAGGAAAAGCAGCTCCACGGGGGCGGAGGGGGAAGCGAATGGGATTCTGGGACTTGTAGTCTCCCGCCCCGGAACTATGAAGCAAAGCAGGCTCATGACCAGCATATAGTCTACCAGCCAGTGGGGCGGGGCATTAGAAAACACACCTGTGTTGGGCTAGGGGGCGTGGCTCGATAGGTACAACGCCATGCCCTAACAGATGGGATACCTTAAGTTCAATTCTCAATATCACCACCAAACAGAGAAAGTAAGAGAGCCTGGCCCCCGTGGCTCACGCCTGCTCAGGAGGCTGGGACGTGAGGATCGCGGTTCAAAGCCAGCCCAGGCAGGAAATGTCCTATGAGAGTATCTCCAATGAACTACTAAACAAGCCAGAAGTGGAGCTGTGGGTCGTGGTAGAGCACCAACCTTGCCTGGAGCACAAAAGCTCATGGACAGTGCTCAGGCCCTGAGTTCAAGCCCCAGAACTGGCATGAAAGAGGAGGGAAAGAGAGAGAATTAACAAAGGTTCATTCTAAGCATAGCAGAAGGGGATGGATGGACAGACAGACAGATAGATAGATAGATAGATAGATAGATAGATAGATAGATAGATAGATAGATAGATAGATCGATATCCTCTTGGAAGGCCTGGCATTGCCAAAGAGTAAAGAATGCAAAGAATGTCCACTCCTGATGGTGGGACAAGCAAAAAAGGCCCACAGTTGTGTGATCGCTGGGGTGAGCACATGTATAACCAGCCATGTGTGCACCTAAGGACATCTGAACTACTGAAGGGATCGTGGATTGAAGAACAGTCAGAAAACAAAACTGAATTTTGTTTTTTAAAGTTACTGTGGGGCTGGGAAGGTGGCTCAGTGGTAAAGTGCTTGCCTTGCATGCGTGAAGCCCTGGGTTCAATTCCTTAGTACCACATAAGCAGAAAAAGCTTAGTGGTAGAACACTAGCCTTGAGTAAAAAAAAAAAAAGCTAAATGAGAATATGAGGCCCAAGATCTGCACACACACACACACACACACACACACACACACACACACACACATCTGACCATATTTTTTGTAAAGGATGTGTGTGTCGGAGCCTTTCTGTCTCAGATCTGGCAGAAAGAAAGAATTCCTCATAGTTTCTGCCCAACCATCATCCAGGTTCTTAGAGCTTGGATGCCACCTATTCCATCAGAACAAGCTTAACCATGCAGTACCCTCTCTCTTGTCCCCAAAGGGTCTTGGACCCTCTAGGAACTTCAGGGTGTTAAATACTTTCTCTCTCAGAAAGGCTCAAGCACAGCATCCTTTGCAAAAAGGGTAGTCAGGGGGTTGGGAAGGTGGCTCAGTGGTAGAGTGCTTGCCTTGCATGCATGAGGCCCTGGGTTCGATTCCTTAGCACCACATAAGGAGAAAAAGCCAGAAGTGGTGCTGTGGCTCAAGTGGTAGAGTGCTAGCCTTGAAGAGCTGAGGGACAGCACCCAGGCCGAGTTCAGGCCCCACCACTGACCAGAAAAAAAAGGGGGAGTTGTCAGAAACGTTTGTGTATGAAGGGGTACTAGAGCTTGAACTCAGGGCCAGGGCACTTTCACTTGGCTTTTACACTCAAGGCTGGTGCTCTACCAATTGAGCCACACCTCCACCTCTAGCTTTTTCCTGGATAATTGAAAATAAAAAGTCTCATAATGGCTGGGAAGGTGGCTTAGTGGTAGAGTGCTTGCCTAGCATGCATCAAGCCCTCTGTTTGATTCCTCAGTACCACATCAACAGAAAAAGCTAGAAATAGTGCTATGGCTCAAGTGGTAGAGCACTAGCCTTGAACAAAAGAAGCCCCGGGATTAGCAAAAAAGAACAAAAAAGAAAAGCTCAACAAAAGAGCAATTTATTTATTTTTGTTGTTTTTAAGGATGTAGGACTTGTTTTTTGTTCTTTGACGGGAAGGGGCTGCTACTGGGGCTCGAACCCAGGCTGGACTTGGATGCTGTCCCTTAGCTTTTTCCCTGAAGGCTGGTCCTTTATCACTTGAGCCACAGCTCTATTTTTGCCTTTTTAGTGATTCATTGGAGATAAGTCTCATGTACTTCCTGCTCAGCTGGCTTCTCAGATCTCATCCTTCTGAGTAGCTAGGGTTACAGCTGTGAGTCACTTATACCTGGCAGATGTGCTGTTTTCATCTTTTGAAGGGGCGGGACTTGAGTTACTTTATCTCAAGACCAGGTTTAATCATTGGACAAGGGACCTTCTTGTGCCAATATTTATACATGGAGGGGAGCAATGAGAATTTAATCTATCTAGCATAAGCCCTCAAATTCACAATATTGATAGGGAGGGCCTAGGTTGATGGGGCCTGGAACACTTCCCAGACACAGCCTCTAATGTTGCTTGTGCCAGGCAATGAGCAGAAGCACAACTAGATTGTCAAGGGTATCCTGCAGGCCTGTTAATACCCTATGGGAATGCCAACTCCCTAAGCCAGGACTGGGGTTAGACCAGAGCACTTTTTTGCAGGGAAGGAAGGAGTTGTTTTGTGCCAGTTCTGGGGGCTAGAACTAAGGGCCTAGGTACTGTCCTTGAACTTTTATGCTCAAGGCTACTGGTGCTCTTCCACTGGAGCCACAGCTCCACTTCTGGCTTTTTGAAGGCTAATTGGAGATAAGCATCTCCTGGACTTTTTTTTTTGTCAGTTGTGGGGCTTAAACTCAAGGATTGTAAACAGTCCATGAGCCTCTTTGTATTCAAGGCTAGCACTCTACCAACTTGAGCCACAGGGTCACTTCCAGTTTTTGAGTGGTTAATTGGAGATAGAGTCTCACAGGGATTTTTCTACCTGGGCTGGCTTTCAACTTTGATTCTCAGATCTCAGCTTCTTGAGTAGCTAGGATTACAGGTGTGAGTCACCAGCCCCTGGCTTACAAGCACACTCTTAAATGCAACCAAATGCTCCTTACTTCTAACTAGTGGAGAAATGTGTCCACAGTGCTGGTTTCAAACATCAGACATGTGTCCCCACAGGAAGAATGTGGCCACAGCTACTTTCTCCTCCCCACCGGATGGCACAGGCTACTTATCTAGAATCTGTGCTCACTTTCTGTCCACTCCTGGACACCAAGAAGAAACTGGGGCCTGAGAAGGGGAAGGAACTTATAAAAGTGGTGGGGTTTCGTCCTATTTCTCCAGCCCTTGTGAAGTCTTTTGGCTCTAGCCACCATCTTCTCTCTTCTAGCAGGAATGGGCCAGCCAAAATAGGAAGCTATACATCAAGTTTTATTTTTTAGTTTTTTTAATTTAGTTTTTTGCCCACCCTGGGGCTGGAACTCAGGGCCTGATCATTGTCCCTAAGTTTCTTTGGCTCAAGGCTAGCACTCGATCCCTTGAGCCACAATGCCACTTCTGGCTTTCTCTGTTGATGTGGTACTGAAGAATCGAACCCAGGGCTTCATGTAGGCTAGGTGAGCACTCTACCACTGAGCCACCTTCCCAGCCCACCAGTATTTCTTTGAAAAAAAAAACCACCTCTGCCACTTCCTGCAAACTCATTTGTACGGTCCCTGTTTTACGTACTAGACTTGATCACTTAATTTTATCTCATTTCCTCTCACTGTCTCTGTCGATTTTGTTTTGAGACATTTTGTCCTGAGACCATGGAGAAGCATCCAGACGTGGCAGGAGTTCACGTGGCCTCAGCCTTTGTGTGGTAGGTCCAAGCAGTTCCGACAACACAGTACAGAGATACACATAGGTGTGTGGCCAGGCTTTGGGTAGCAGTGACCTTGATGGGGCCACTCCCTTGCTCCAGAGGTGATGTGGCAGTAGCCCCAAACTTTGGTGGTACCTACATATTCTCTACCCAGGCATCCTGTTCTAGGGCTGTGCTCCAGGCTCTCCCCATCCCCGGTTGCCCCCGTTACTCTAAGCTACCTGCTCAAGCTCAGCGGCGGCCCACGCTGGCCAGAACATGGGCGTTGGCGGTGGCTCGCTCCCTGGCTGCCCTGCTCCGGGCTTGTTCCAGTACAATCTGCAGGAGGCCAAGGGGGACATCCAGTGAGAGGATCATGCGGGGGCCGGGGTGACTCCAGGAAACTGAGGAGCTCAGGGTGACCACCGACGGGCTCTTCGAGGTGATGGGAGAAGGCGTAGTCTGGGGATGGTCCTCAGAGGAAGGTTGGAAGGCTGGGACAGGGCTTGCCAGGGCTGCCAAGACCCTGTCTAGCAACACCACCATCAGCACCAGGGAAACACATCTGGTCATCCTGCAGTCAGGCTGTAAGGAGAAAACAGGCGTGAGGGAAGGGGTGTGGGGTCCACCTTGGTCCACTGAGAATACAGAGGGCAAGAGGTGGGTTGGAAAGGTGGCTCAGTGGTAGAGTGCTTGCCTTGCATGCATGAGGCCCTGGGTTTGATTCCTCAGCACCACATAAGCAGAAAAAGCCGCAAGTGGCACTGTGGCTCAAGTGGTAGAGCGCTCGCCTTGAGCTGAAGAGCTGAGGGACAGTGCCCAGGCCCAGAATTCAGGCCCCACAATTGGCAAAATAAAAAAGTGAGCCAGACCTCATCTTAGCATATGAGTTGGGTATGGTGGCACATGCTTTTGTGCTAGCCTAAGATGAGGGAACCCAGACCTGTAGGCCTTCTATGGAGTAGTCTCCAATGCAAATACCTTTAATTCCAGCTGTGCAGGAGGCATAAGAAGGAGGAATCAAAGCTGGATGCCGGTGGCTCACGCCTATAATCCTAGCTACTCAGGAGGCTGAGATCTGAGGATCGCGGTTCAAAGCCAGCCTGGGCACAAAAGTCTGTGAGACTCTTATCTCCAATAAACTACCAGAAAACCGGAAAGTGGCACTGTGGCTCAAGTGGTAGAGCACTAGCCTTAAGCTGAAGAGCTAAAGGACAGCACCCAGGCCCAGAGTTCAAGCCCCATGACTGACAAAAAAAAAAAAGGAGAAGGAATCACAGTCAGAGGTAGCCCTGGTGGAAAAAATGAGATCCTATCCAAAACATAACTAAAGCAAAAAAAGGGGAGGCTGGAAGCATGGCTCAAGTGGTAGAAAGCCTGCCTGCTAAGTATGAAGCCCTGACTTGAAACCCCAGTACAGTAAATAAATAATTAAAATAAAGCAAGCCAGAAAAAAATTGCAATATAGCTGGATAGAAAAAGGGTCAAGAGGGCTGGGAAGGTGGCTCAGTGGTAAAGTGCTTGCCTTGCATGCATAAAGCCCTGGGTTCGATTCCTCAGCACCACATAAGCAAAAAAAAAAAAAAAAAAGGGGTCAAGAAGACAGAACTATTGAAAAGAGAAAGGGAGAGAGAAAGAGACACTGAGAAAGAGGTAAGGGGTAAAGAAAAGAAGAGAGAGATCTATGAGATGGAGGCAGAAGCAAAGGAAAAGGTAATAGGAGCTAGAAACTACCCCCAGGACTGAGGGTGTGGCGTAGTGGTACAGTGCTTACCTAGCATGCATGAAGCCCCGGGTTCGATTCCTCAGCACCACATCAACAGAAAAAAAGCCAGAAGTGGTGCTGTGGCTCAAGTGGTAGAGCACTAGCCTTGAGGCAAAGAAGCTCAGGGACAGTGCCCAGGTCCTGAGTTCGGACTGGCAAACAAAACAAAAACTACCCCTAAAGACAGATGGAATGATGAAAATAAACATTCAGAGACAAGTCAAGCATGGTGGCGTACACCTTGTAAGACTGAGGTTGGAAGATTTGAAGTTAGAGGCCAGCCTACACTATAGAGCGAGTTCTAGGGGCTGGCCTCCGAAACTCACAAGACCTTAATCTAAAAACAAAGGAACAAATATGTAACGAAAAAGAAAAAACAGATTTGGAGACTGAGAAAGAGGAAAAACCCAGAGGGACAAAACAGACATTACTCTTAGCAAGAGATCTTGCAACTTCTCCAGCAAGAAGGGCAGGATCAGGGGCCTTTGAAGCACTCTAGAACCTGCTGAGCCCAGAGATCTCCATGCACCCAGACCCCTGGCCAGTCCAACCCCAAGACTCCATCCCCACCCCACCCCAATCCTACCACTGCTGGAGTCCTCTGGAGATACTTTAGGGCCGCTTGGGGCCAGGGCCGGGCAATGTTCTCTGACCCTCTACCCGGCTATTTATCTCCCCTAATGCCCCCTAGAGTGGGAGCTGGGCCTGTTTCCTGGCATGAGGCAGCACCCCCTTTTCACCTGTGACTCATCCTCTCCTGGGGGGTATGACGTCACAGCCACCACCATAACGACTTTCAAGGGACCAGGGACTGAGGGTATCAGACAGGATCGGGACTAGACTGCAACCCTCTGTACTCATGTGAGATCGTACCCACCCCTCCCCAGGGAATAACCTGCCCTCCCCCAAGCCCTGATCTCCCCCCAATAAGTCACAACCAGGGCCTTTTAATACAGCAGCTTTAATACCCGCCCCCCCAAATCAGCACCATAACATCACAGGCTTGGGTCAGGCAGAGTCACATCCGTTCACTGCCCACAGCCCCTCCCTCCAGCCCCCCACAAGGAGTCATCTGTCATGGAGGCAGGAGCCACAATAAGGGTTTGTCCATTCTGGGGGGAAGGCTAGACCCGCAGGACACACACACACACTTGCTTATGTGCATGTGGGTCTCTAGCACCAAGTGGAAGACAGCAGAGCCCTGTTGAGCCCTGATGTCTCCAGGGGACGCTGACCGTCACCATCATCACCATCATCACCATCATCATTATCATCTGGGCCTCAGCTTTAGGCAGCACCTGAGTGGGGGAAGGTGGGGAAAATGGTTTTCAACCCTCCAACTCAATGTGTAAGCAAAGCTGGGCGCCAGTGGCTCATGCCTTTCAATCCTCCCTACATAGGAGGCTGGGATGGGATGATTGTAGTTTAAAGCCAGCCACAGCAGACAAATCCATGAGCCTTCGCTCCAATCAACCAGCAAAAATCCTGAAGTAGAACTATGGCTCAAGGGGTAGAACATCAACTTGGAGGAGAAAAAGGACAGAACCCAGGGCCTGAGTTTAAAACCCAGGACCACCAGGTGTCAGTGGCTCACACACCCGTGATCCTAGCTACTGATCACCAGAACACCAGAAGTGGCTCTAAGTGGTAAAGAGCTAGCATTGAGCAAAAAGAGCTCAGAGAAAGTGCCCAGGCCCTGAGTTCAAGCCCTACTACAGACAAAAATAATAATAATAATAAAAAGACAGTAATAAAGTGCATGCATGCATGTGTGTGTGCGCGTGCATGTGCGCACACACACACACACACACACTTCAAAAATAAAAAGCCAGGGGCTGGGAAGATGGCTCAGTGGTAGAGCGCTTGCCTTGCATGCCTGAGGCCCTGGGTTCGATTCCTCAGCACCACATAAGCAAAAAGAAAAAAGCCGTAAGTGGCACTGTGGCTCAAGTGGTAGAGCGCTAGCCTTGAGCTGAAGAGCTGAGGGACAGCGCCCAGGCCCAGAGTTCAGGCCCTACGACCGGACCCAAAAACAAAACAAAACAAAAATAAAAAGCCAGCCAAAAGGGAGAGAGATTCTGACATAGAAGTCTCATACAAGGGCTAGGAAGGTGGCTCAGTGGTAGAGTGCTTGTCTTGCATGCATGAGGCCCTGGGTTTGATTCCTTAGCACCACATAAGCAGAAAAATCCAGAAGTGGTGTTGTGGCTCTAGTGGTAGAGTGCTAGCCTTGAGCTGAAGAGCTGAGGGACAGTGCCCAGGCCCAGAGTTCAGGCCCCACGACCGACAGAAAAAAAAAAGAAAGAAAAGAAGTCTCATACAAAGGGAACATGGCAGTTGCTTATCAAGCATGAAGTCCTAAGTTCAAGTTCTAATACTGCCAAATACCCCAAACAAAACAAAACAAAAAAAATAAATAAAAAGGAATTTGGAAAGGGACCATACCAGAAACATTATAGCTGAGGCATTTTATCTGGTCAGTTGGGTTTGTGCCAGTATTAGGGCTTGAATTCAGGACCCAGGTGCTGTCCCTTAGCTTTTGCACTCAAGACTGGTACTCTAGGGGTGGGAAGTGGCTTAGTGGTAGATTGCTTGCCTAACACGCATGAAGCCCAGGGTTCGATTCCTTAGAACCACATAAGTATAAAAAGCTGGAAGTGGCACTGTGGTTCAAATGGTTGAGTGCTAGCCTTGAGCAAAAGAAGCTCAGGGACAGTGCCCAGGCCCTGTGTTCAAGCCCCAGAACTGGCAAAAGCAAAATAAATAAATAAAATAAAATAAAATAAATAAAAAAGACCAGCACTCTATTTGAGCCACAGCTCTACCTCTGGCTTTTTGGTTGTTACTTGGAGCTAAGAGTCTCATGGACCTTCCTGCCCAGGTGAGATTCTTAGATCTCATCCTCTGGAGTAGCTAGGATCACAGGTGTGAGTCACTGGTGCCTGGCGTGTATCCAGTTCTTTGATTCTGTGTGATCTGGAGTTCTATCAGACAGCAAGTCCCCTGATGAAGTAGAGCCAGGTTCCTACCTGTTCTCTGGCCCTGGATCCCCCGTGGTGGGCAACGGCGCTCACAGGCCTCACGGGTCCCAAAACGGTTGGCATTCCCTTCGCAACCGCCGTAGACAAAGGGGTGGCAAGCTGTGCCACCTGGCACAGCTCGATGGTACCAGCGGAGGGTATAGGCGGTACACGAGCCCTCGTCCAGGGGCAGGGAGCAGGGGTCTGGGAATAATGGAGATCAGATGGGCAGGGACCATGGGACTCACAGAGACCTGGGGGTCCGTAAGAGGTCAGGGCTGACCTGCACCCCACGACCCTCTCTGCCCAGTCCTTGTCCTCACCATCGTCATCCCAAGGGACTTCAGGATCCTGGTAGTCCTCTACAGAATATTCAGAGTAGTCAGACAGTTCGTCGTCTTCGGGGGGCACCTGGCCTGTAAGTGGGGTGCATCGTGCTGTCATCCTCACCCCCACCCCACCCAGGGCAGGATGGATGGCTCTGATCACTCCACACGTGAGCCCTAAGTACAAGGTGTGCGCTTCTGCACTCAGGCCTGCTCATCCTCACCTTCGTCCTCTACGTGAGAGACCCGGAGCACAGGTACCCGGTGGAGTTGGGGACCAGCCGTGTCTGCGGCATAACCAGACAGGGGTCCTGTAGCGCAGAGTAAGAGATGATATGTGGGGTCACCACGGATGGCTACTCACTCCAACCCGGGCACCCCCCCCCCCACTGCCCCAACCCAGGTGACAGATAGGGCCGAGCCTAGGGTGAAGAAAGTTCTGGGCCCAGAAAACTACTCACGTGATCCAGATGCAATAAACTGGCCCTGGCAGGCTGGAGGGGAAGAGGAGGAAAGAGAGAGCAACAATGAGGGAGAGACCAAGAGGAATGAGGAGCCAGGTGCCAGTGGCTCACGCCTGTCATTTTGGCTACTCAGGAGGCTGAGATCTGAGGATAGTGGTCTGAAGGCAGCCTGGGGCCTAGGGAAAGTCTACGAGACTCTTATCTCCAAGGAACCACCAAAAAAGCTAGAAGTGGAGATGTGGCTCAAGTGGTAGAGTACCAGCCTTGAGTGAAAAAGCTCAGGGATAGTGCCCAATACTGGCGTGGAGAAAGACAGAGATGCACAGAGACAGAGACTGATGGGTGCAGGTGAAATATAAAGAGACAGGGCTGGGAATGTGGCTTCATGGTAGAGTGCTTGCCCAGCATGCAAGAAGCCTTGGGTTCCACTCCTTAGGATCACATAAGCAGAAAAAGCTGGAAGTGGCACCATGGCTCTCAAGTAGTGCAGTGCTAGCCTTGACAAAAGAAGCTCAGGGACAGTGCCTGGACCCTGAGTTCAAGCCCCAGGACTGGCAAAAAGAAAGAGAAAGAGAGGAGAGAGAGAGAGAGAGAGAGAGAGAGAGAGAGAGAGAGAGGGAGAGAGGGAGAGAGGGAGAAGAGAGAGAGAGAGAGGAAGAAGAAAAAATATACAGAGACAACAGGAGAGAAAGTAATAGAAAAAAAAAATAAGACCAGAACAGGGAAAGAGGGAGGGAAGGAAGAGAGAAAGAAAATCAGAGAAGCAATGGAAATAAGAAGTTGGAGCCGGGCGCTGGTGGCTCACGCCTGTAATCCTAGCTACTCAGGAGGCTGAGATCTGAGGATCGCGGTTCAAAGCCAGCCCGGGCAGGAGAGACCGTGAGACTCCTATCTCCAACAAACCACCAGAAAACCGGAAGTGGCGCTGTAGCTCAAGTGGTAGAGCGCTCGCCTTGAGCTGAAGAGCTGAGGGACAGCGCCCAGGCCCAGAGTTCAAGCCCCACGACCGACAAAAAAAAAAAAAAAAAAAAGAAGTTGGGAGCCAGGCACCGATGGCTCATGCCTGTCATCCTAGCTACTCAGGAGGCTGTGATGTAAGGATCACAGTTCAAAGCCTGGGCTGGCAGGAAAGTCCATGAGACTCTTATCTCCAATGAACCACCAGAAAACCAGATGAGGAGCTGTGGCTCAAGGTGGTAGAGCATTAGCCTTGAGAACAAAAGCTCAGGGACAGCGCCCAAGCCCTGAGTTCAAGCTCCATGACTGATTTTAAAAAAAGTTGGGGGTGCAGCTTCATGCACACACACACACACACACACACACATACACACACACACACACACACACACACGTAGAGTCATCCTGAACATCTGGATCCATCCACAGCCCCCAACATCTGCCTATGTGTCTCCTTCCCTGAGGAACTTTCCGTCCGCTCGTCTGTTCTACAACTTGGACATCTTGTAAAGCATTTGCACTTGTCTCCTCAACTCTGATTCTCCGTAAGTTCTGTAGGTCTATAGCTAGGTGTGCTGGGATGAAGAAGGGAATAGAACCCAAGAGACACCCCCCTTTCCCCTTCCCCCTCCTCCCCCAACCCACTCACCACAATGCTGACTCATCTCCTGACGCACAAAGCCCCGGATGTCATCCTCCTGGGAACACAAGACCACGAGGCTCACTGAGAATCCATGAGTCATGGAAGTGACACAGGACACATACAAACGCGGATCCAGGACAGACCCCACCACATCAAGCCAGGACCCTGGGGGGTCAAGGCAAGGGGTGTGGGCTCAGGGCCTCAACCCACCCAGACCCAAACTCACCGTCAGTGCGGCCTCTCCCTTCTCGCCACGGGGCCCCGTGGGCCCTGGCCGTCCCTATGGGCAAAAGATAGGACTTCAGGTCTCGCCGACACCGGAGGTCAGCTGCATTTTTAACTGCAAGCGCGGGAATTCCCACTCACCTGCTCCCCTCTCTCACCGGGGGTCCCAGGAGCTCCAGGGGACCCCATCACACTCTCCCCAGGGGGCCCTCGCTCACCCTGTCAGTCACAAAAGGGATCAAGTGAATAGGGGGAGGGACGGTGAAGATCAGAGGTCAGAAAAGTTGGGTGGGGGTCACAGCTTAAGGAGTTGGGGGGGGCTGGGGGTATAAGTCCAGGAGTTAGATGGGTATAGGGGGTGGGCAGGAAGGCTTGGGGTATAGCTCAGTAGGGGTTATGTGAGACGAGACCCTGCATTTAATTCTCAGCTCTCCAAGACAGGAAGGGAGGGAGGGAGGGAGGGAGGGATGGAGGGAGGGAGGGAGGGAGGGAGGAAGGGAGGGAGGGAGGGAGACAGCAGGGTGGTTTAGGGGTCAGGACTCAGAGTTGGGGACTCTTACCTTCTGGCCCTGAAGTCCTTCGGGCCCTTTGGGACCAACACTCCCAGGGGGCCCTGGGGGACCACTAGAACCATCACTGCCTTTGGGTCCTGGGAAACCCCCAATTCCTGGGGGCCCCTGGGAATACAGGACAGAGGCAGTGAGCAGAGTCTTCCACAAAGACGAACCCACTTCCGAAGAACATGTTCTCCTCGACTCATCAAACCTTGACCTTAACTTACCCGCTCCCCTTTTTCGCCCTGGTCACCTTTGGGGCCCAGTTGCCCATCAAAACCTCGATCTCCCTGGGAACAAAGAAGCCCGAGAGACTTCCTTCAGCTCCTATACCTCTTTGAACATCCAAGAGACCCCCACAGATTATGATCCAGTGATACCACACCCCGCTATAACCCCTCTGCTCTGGTGTCTACATGCCCCCCCTTCTCCTTCCCTTTTTTTTTTTTTCTTTTTGGTCAGTTGTGGGGCTTGAACTCATGGCCTGGGCACTGTCCCTGAGCTCTTTTGCTCAAGGCTAGCACTCTACCACCACTTTGAGCCACAGCGCCACTTCCAGTTTTTGAGTGGTTCATTGGAAATAAGAGTCTCATGGGGACTTTTCTGCCCAGGCTGACTTAGAACTGCAGTCTTTAGATTTCCCCTGAGTAGCTAGGATTACAGGCGGGAGCTGCCAGCCCCCTGCTCTGATGCCTGTAAGACCTGTTCCCCTCCTTCTACCCTTCCACCCCCATTCTCCACTGTGATTCACCCTTGCCTGAAACCTCCAGACCAGCCACATACCATACCAGTCCCAACCCCGCCTCCCTTGACCCTAAACCTTCACCACCCCATTGTGTCTTCCCTGCCCCCTCCCAAGCTCCCACCATGTCCTCTCTTAAGAGACCCTACCTTGGGACCCATCAAGCCTTCCTTGCCAGGAGCCCCGGATTGGCCTGGCACACCAGGCTCCCCCTGGAGAAAAAGAGAACATGAACTTAAGCCTGACTCACCTGCCCTTCTCCCCCTTTTTTTTTGGCAAGTCCTGGGGCTTGAACTCAGAGCCTAAGCACTGTCCCTGAGCTTTTTTTTGCTGAAGGCTAACACTCTACCACATGAGCCATAGCGCCACTTCTGGCTTTTTCTGTTGGTGTGGTACTGAGGAATCCAACCCAGGGCTTCATGCATACTAGGCAAGCACTCTACCACTAAGCCACATTCCCAGCCCATACTCCCTTCTTTCTTTCTTTTTGTATTCTTTTTTATTTTTATTTTTTGGTCAGTCTTTTTGTTTTGTTTTGATTTTTTTGTTGTTGTTGTTGGTCCTGGGGCTTGAACTCTGGGCCTGGGCGCTGTCCCTCAGCTCTTCAGCTCAAAGCAAGAGCTCTACCATTTAAGCCACAGTACCACTTTGGTTTTCTGGTAGCTTGTTGGAGATAAGAGTCTCATGGAGGGCTGGGAAGGTGGCTCAGTGGTAGAGCACTTGCCTTGCATGCCTGAGGCCCTGGGTTCGATTCCTCAGCACCACATAAGCAAAAAGAAAAAAGCCGGAAGTGGCACTGTGGCTCAAGTGGTAGAGCACTAGCCTTGAGCTGAAGAGCTGAGGGACAGCGCCCAGGCCCAGAGTTCAGGCCCCATGACCGTACCCAAAAAAAAAAAAAAAGAAAAAAGAGTCTCATGGACTTTCCTGCCAGGGCTGGCTTTGAACCGTGATCCTCAGATCTCAGCCTCCTGTGTAGCTAGGATTAGAGGCATGAGCCACCAGCACCTGGCTCTTTTTTGTCAGTCTTGAGGCTTGAACTCAGGGCCTGGGCACTGTCCCTGAACTCTTCTGTTCAAGGCTAGCACACTACCACTTCGAGCCACAGTTCCACTTCTGGTTTTCTGGTGGTTCACTGGAGATGAGAGTCTCACAGACTTTCCTGCCCAGGCTGGCTTTGAACTGCCATCCTCAAATCTCAGCCTCTGGAGTCGCTGGGATTACAGGTGTGTACCACCAGCAGCCAGCTACCCTTTTATTCTATGCGTGCCCCTCACTCACCAACTCTCCTTTCCGTCCTGCCAGCCCAGGCCGGCCCGGGAGACCAGCTTCTCCCTGTGAACATCAAGTTGAAAGTTAGCCATGGGTTTCGGGCCTCAGAGTCCCCACAGCTCCTTGTCTCCTTTTTCTCCATCTGTACCTTGTCTCCCTTTTCTCCATCAAGGCCGCAGGCTCCCTTTACTCCCCGCTCACCCTGAGGGAGAAAAAAAATGGGGAGAAATTAACTTCCAAACACCTTACTTTCACGAGCCCATGTGCCTAAAACCAACCCTCCGATCTGACCTAGCATCCCACCTTCACCCCCAGATACCTCACACCTAGCCCCAGATCCCTTCCCTTCCCAGACCAGGTCTTCCTGAGCAGACAAACAACAGCAAATGAACAAACCCGGTCCCTTCCCTACCTTAAAGCCCCGGGGACCCATGAAGCCAGGGTCTCCTTTGTCTCCTCGGAAACCGGGGGCTCCGTCCTTTCCTGGGGCTCCCTGGGAGGAAAGAGGTCAATGGTGGACAATCATCACGGAAGACTAGAGGCCCAAGAAGGGCAGGGTTGGCCATGGGGTCGAGGCCACTATAGGTGGTGGACATCATTAGGGGCATTCCTATGGAGATGGAAGTTCTTGGGCCATAGGAAAATACCATGAGCCTGTGGGGGGCCATAAGGTCAAAGGTTACATGGGCAGGACCATCACGGGGATGGAGGCATCTTACCGGGTCACCAGGGATTCCTGCAGCACCAGGCTCCCCCTGTGGGAAACACAAGTTAGTGGGGAAATCCTTCAATGTGACTGCTCCATGCTGGCCTACCTAGGTGACCCCGTGATCGGGGACAGCTTGCACACGGGATCTCTGTGTGACCTTGAACACTCCAGGGTCTAACCAACACACACCCAGGAACAGACAGACGTGAGTGTTTGTCTGGGGTAGGGCTTGCCTTGGGTCCCATGAATCCACGAGCTCCCACTGGTCCAGCCGAGCCCTTGTTGCCAGGTTCTCCTTTGGTGCCCTGTGGGAATGATGGGAGAGGGACAGTCAGGACCCTGACCAGGCTAGTAGGGCGGGAACCAGCCAGGTGGAGGTGGAGCTTGTATGTCACCTCTACTTCCTGTCCCCAGGGGATGTGGAACAGTGGAGTTGAACTGGGGTCATGATGCATGTAAAAACAGCTCATAGCTCACTGGGGGATCGCCAGACTCTTCCCTTTTCTTATGTTGGGCCCCTAACTTCATGTGGAGCACCCCTAAAACCCCACAGATCCTCACAGAGATTCCCCTCCTGTCCTCATCTCAAGGCCGGAGAGTCTTCATGAAAGCCCCCATTTTTTCCAGCCTTCCCTCTGATCCCTAGCGAGTCGGGGTATGTAGCACGTAGAGCACCCCATCCTCTTCCCTTGCCACTTCGTACCTTGTCACCAGGGTCCCCGACATCACCCCGAGATCCTTTGTCACCATCTATGCCCCGAGGTCCTCGTTCACCCTGAGTCGGGGGTCGGAGGCTGAAGTCAGAGGCTGGAGGCCCCTAACTTCTGGGGTTTGGGGGGTGGGGGGCTGGCCAGGGTCCACAGAAGACCTGCCTGCCACTGGAGGGAAACGCAGTTGGCATAGGAATTTGACTCACTCACCGTGTCCCCTTTGGCACCCGGAATTCCCGGAGGCCCCACGATCACAGCCGAGTCACCCTGAGGAGCAGGGAGCCGTCAAAGGAGTTGGGAACGTCCCAGTCTCCTTCTACCCGACAGCCATACTCACCTTGTCACCCTTCAGCCCTGCCACGCCAGCATCACCCTGGTGGGAGGAAGAGTATGAGTCTCATCCAAGCTGGAGACACCTCACTTCTTTTTTTTTCTTTTTTTTAACATTTTGGGACTTGAACTCAGAGCCTGGGTGCTGTCCCTGAGCCTCTTTGTGCTCAAGGCTAGCGCTCTACCGCTTGAGCCACAGCACCACTTCCAATTTTCAGGTGGTTTACTAGAGATAAGACTTTTCTACCCGGGCTGGCTTCAAACCACAATCCTCAGATCTCAGCCTCCTGAGTAGCTAGGATTACAGATGTGAGCCACTGCACCCACTTTAGAGTTATAAGATCCATCCCCACTGCCGTTCATTTCAAAGCCCATTCTCCCACCTTCTTACCTTCTCCCCTCGATCACCCCGGCTGCCGGGTGGCCCCTGTGTGAAAGAAGATGACTGTGAGCTATGGGAGCTTGGGAGAGCCTATTGAGAAGGCAGCAAAGTGGGCATAGGAAGAGAGAGAGGGGAGAATGGGGTATGTGGGGGGGAGGCCAGAGCAGACAAGAACACAAGTTCTGCGGCACACTATAGAGAATCCTAAGGGCCCAAAGGGGACAAGAAGGGGATTGACTTCACACCACACGGTGTGACCCACCGTGAGTCCGCGGGGTCCTTCTTGTCCTGGGTGGCCATCTTCACCCTAGAGAGTGAGATTAGGTTCCCCGACTCAGCCTGGCGATCCAAGGCGAAGCGAGAGCTGTTGTAAGGCTCTCCAGAGGTGGCTTGGGTGTACATACCCGGATGCCTGGCTCTCCACGCTCCCCTCGGGGCCCAGGCGGCCCCACTCCGGGGTCTCCCTGAAGATCAACAGCACATCGGGGATCAGTAAGGGGACTGGGTCGGGGACAGAGGGTCATGGGAGGGCATGACAGGGGCACGGGAGAAGAAGGCCAACCATGGTCCATCTTACCTTGTCTCCTTTGAGTCCAGAGGCCCCAGGGGCTCCCTGTGGGTCAGAACGAACTGAGGACCCTTGAACCCCATACAAGCAGCCCTACAGCCTGACCCTAGTTCCCACCATCATTCCTCATGTGGACAGACTCACAGACATCGGGTGCCTCTACTCACCACTGATCCTGGTGGTCCAGGTGGCCCCAAAGAACCTGGGGGGCCTTCTCTCCCCGGAGGGCCTGCCAGGCCCTATGGGAAAAACAGGATGAAGGAGGCAGAGAGTTCCTTGGGGAGTCTCTATCTCCTCTTCTTCCCCAAGACTGAGGCAAGGCCTGAGTCCCTTCTCCCTCCCCTATGACCACATTCAGGTCTGGTTTTGTTGTTGTTGTTGGCTGTAGGGCTTGAACTCAGGGCCTGGGCACTGGCTCTGAGCTCTTCAGCTCAAGGTGAGCACTTTACCACTTGAGCCACAGTGCCACTTCCAGTTTTCTGGTGGTTTATTGGAGATAAAAGTCTCACAGACTGGGGCTGGGAAGGTGGCTCAATGGTAGAGTGCTTGCCTTGCATGCATGAGGCCCTGGGTTCAATTCCTTAGCACCACATAAGCAAAAAGAAAAAAGCTGGAAGTGGCGCTGTGGCTCAAGTGGTAGAGCGCTAGCCTTGAGCTAGCTGAGGGACAGCACCCAGGCCCAAAGTTCAGGCCCCACAACTGGACCAAAAAAAAAAAAAAGTCTCACAGACTTTCCTGACCAGCCTGATTTTGAACCACAATCCTTAGAACTCAGCTTCCTGAAGAAGTTAGGCTGATAGGCGGGGGCCACCACCAGCCCAGCTCAGATTCAGTTCTTAGTCATTAGGCTTGAACTCTGGGCCTGGGCGCTATCCCACCAAGTTCCCATATGCCATTTTCAGCCCCTTACCCGCTCGCCAACGGGGCCCGGCTGGCCCGTTTCTCCTCGAGGACCTGTCTGACCAGGGAAGCCGACAATACCAGGAGCTCCCGGAGGGCCCGGAGGGCCTGGGTCTCCCTGAAATAAAAAAAATGCAAGGAGCAGCCACTATTAGAAGTCCTTCCCAAGACTTGTCCCAGAATTCCCTCTTCTTCCTGTCACCAGGGGCTGCCCTCCCCATAGCTCTCCTCACTGGTAATAGGACTCAGACTCACCTTCATACCTGGAGGACCAGATAATCCAGGGGGACCTTGGATCCCAACTCCTGGGTCACCCTTTAAAGGCAAAAAGGGGGGTCTTATCAGGGTCACAGAGTCTCAGACCCAGAACCTCAGTAAGGAACCTTCCAGCTCAATGTACCTTGTGACCTTTAAGTCCAGGAGCCCCTTTTTGACCCTAAAATAAATAAATAAATAAATAAATAGCATTTAAGAGGGTAGGATAATAAACAAGGACCCAGAAAGACATGACTCCTGGGTTTTGAGGGCATAGACTGAGGAAAAGTTTCCATGTGACCAGAGATTCATGGTAGTTTAAGGGTGAACACAGGTATAGGGATCCAGATATGTGGGAACAGGTAGCCAAAGGCAGGGGTTCAGATGTGAATGGGTTTATTTGCCCACAATCACATTTCTTTTCTTTTCTGTTTTTTTGTTTGTTTGTTTGTTTTTTGGTTGGTTGTAGGGCCTTAACTCTGGGTGCTGTCCCTCAGCTCTTCAGCTCAAGGCTAGCACTCTACCACTTGAGCCACAGTGCCACTTCCAGCTTTTTCTGCTTATGTGGTGCTGCGGAATCGAACCCAGGGCCTCATGCATGGGAGGTAAGCACTCTATCATGGAGCCACCTTTCCAGCCTTTTCTTTTCTTCTTCTTTTTTTTTTTTGTCTGTTATGGGGCTTGAACTCAGGGCCAGGACTCTGTCCCTGAGCTTTTTTGCTCAAGGCTAGCGATTTACTGCTTTGAACTACAGGGCCACTTCCGGTTTTTGGGTAGTTTATTGGAGATAGGTCTCCTGGACTTTCCTGCCTGGGCTGGCTTTGAACTATGATCCTCAGACCTCAGCCACCTGAGTGGCTGGGATGACAGGTGTGAACCACCAGTGGCCTGGCAAACAATCGAAGTTGTCAAGCCAAGCTTGGACCTGCCCAGACCTCAGACTCACGTCTTCCCCGGGGTCTCCCGGCTCTCCTGCCCGGCCAGCTTCACCCTGTAGAGAAGGCATCAATGAGGGCATCTGGCTTCTCAAGCCTCCTCCTCTCTGCTCAGTGCTCACGCCTCAGTGCGGTTGGCACACTCACCTTCTCGCCCCTTGGCCCTGGCAGTCCCCGGTCTCCTTTGGCCCCCTATAGATGCATGGGAGGGAGGCAACAGAGGCATCGGTCACAGACAGACAGACACTCAAGGAGGGAGAGGCGGGGGGTCACACTCACCGGCTCCCCCAGTAGGCCTCCAGCAAGGTCTCCCGGGGCTCCCTGAGAAGGAAGAGGGCGCAATGGGATTCCTTGGTCCCCCTCTCCCCCACCAATTCTTGGCTCTCCTCCCAGACCTCTGCATTTACTTACCTTCTCTCCTTTTGCTCCAGGAAGCCCAACCACTGCCTGTGAAAAGGGGTCATTTTAGATGGGATGTAGAAACAGGCTGGGGCGGGGGGGGGGGGGGGGGTGTTAAGAGTCAAAGGTCAAAGGTCACCTGTCCAGGGGCCCCTATGGGTCCAGGTTCTCCTTTAGGTCCAACGGGGCCTGGTAGACCTGGAGATCCCTGTGGCAGGGTAACGTGAGGCACTCAAGAGCCATTCTACCATCTTGTCCCCAGCCACCCACTTCTCAAATCTGCCATCTTGTTCCCAGCTACCCACTTCTCAAATCTGCCATCTTGTTCCCAGCCACCCACTTCTCGTATCCAGACGCTACAAGCGTCCCCCAGAACGTGTTACCGGCACCCCGGGGCTTCCTCTTTCTCCATCCTTCCCACTGGTCCCGTCGCGACCTGGGGCTCCTGGCTTCCCAGTTTCCCCCTAAGATGAGAGAGCTCAGGGAAGGAACGGCCTGGCTGACCTTTGACCCCTCTGGAGCCCAGGTCAGATTGTCCAAACTTACCACTTGTCCAGGCAAACCTGGTGACCCCTGAGGACCCTGAAGATGGAAAAGATGTGAGGGTGACACCAGGCCAGGACAAAGGAGGACATGGGGAACATGGGGAACCTGGTTGGGGAGGGCAGGGGGGTGCAGACTGGGAATATGGCATCATTGATGGGGTCACAGCAACTCACCACGAGGCCTGAGGGACCCGGGGGACCAGGCAGTCCCACAGCTCCAGTAGGTCCGGGAAGGCCCTGGAAGCAGAATGAGTTCAGGGCGGTGTGAGCCCCTACCCGTTTCTCTGCGACCCTCCCCCACTTGCCAAGCTACTCACCCGGCCTGGGGGTCCCGTCTCTCCAGGCTCCCCCTGCAAAGAACCCAGAACTGTATGAGCAGAGCCCACATAGATGGGTGCCTGAGTTTCCATCCCAGAAGTGGGCAGATGTTACCCTGGCTGTGAACAGGGGTCAAAGGAGCCACCCCAGCCAGGTGCTGGTGGCTCACACCTGGCATCCTAGGTACTCAGAAAGTTGAGATCTGAGGATCACGGTTCAAAGCCAGCCAGAAAAGGCCATGAAACTATCTCCAATGAGCCATCAGAAAACCGGAAGTGGCACCATGGCTCAATGTGGTAAAGCACTAGCCTTGAAAAAAAAGGATCAAAGATGGCGCCCGAGTCCTGAGTTCAAACCCCATGATCGCAAAAAAAAAGAAAAAAAGAAAAAAAAGAAAAAGGAGCCACCTCCATCGCTGCTCACGTATACCTCCCCTCCCACGTGTGTCCATACCCACCTTCAAGCCAGAAGGTCCCTGGGGTCCTGCAGGACCGGCAAGACCCTAGAGAAAAGTAGCAGCAGGGAATAAAAGTTGGCATTATCTGCTTGAGCCCAGGGATTCACATGAACGAGGCTCAGTTCATCAGCAGTGACCGGTGCCCATTCTACCCTTCCCATACCCCCACCAGGAAATGTTTCCCCATCACTCACTGGGGCACCCGGCGGTCCAGGGTCTCCATGGCCACCCTGTTGGAGACAGTCTGATGAAAGGAGCGCGTCTCACCCCATGGGGGAATCGCTCAGTAAGGCTGGGCAAAGGCTGGGCTTGGGCGAAGCAAGGGTGCTTGGGTACTCACCGCTGGGCCGGGGGCGCCCCTCGGGCCCTGCAGACCCTGCATAGAGAAATGATTGATGACCCTTGATCTAGACTGTGCTTGGGCTTGTTACCACATTCTGGGAACCTGTGCTGAGGAAGCCCTTTTCCACATTCCCAATGTCCCAGGTCCAGATCGCCCCGTATCTGTAGACTGTCCCCACATAGGGGTCTGCACCCACATACATGTGTGCACATGTGCATGCACACACACACACACACACACACAAGAGTAAACCCCTATCAGGTATTATGTACTGGGTCCACACCTGTGCATAGAGGTACAGAATCAATACCCTAAGGAATACACACACACATGCACAAAGACCAAAGTCAGACACACACATGCTCACACACCTACACAAATGCACACACAAAAACCGAAGAAAGATACACATACATGCTCATGCACATCCACACACAAAGAACAAAGACAGACATGCTCACACACATGTACACACAAAGAGCAGACACACACACACATGCTCATACAAAGACCACAGACAGCCGGGCACCAGTGGCTCACGCTTGTCATCCTAGCTACTTAGGAGGCTGAGATCTGAGGATCATGATTCAAAGCCAGGTCAGGCAGGAAAGTCTGTGACTCTTATCTCCAATAAATCACTAAAAAAAAACTGGAAGTGGTGCTGTGGTTCAAGTGGTAGAGCGCTCACCTTGAGCTGAAGAGGGGAGGGCCAGTGCCCAAGCCCAGAGTTCAAGCCCCAGGACTGACAACAACAACAAAAAAGACTACACACACACACATAAATACACACACACACACACACACACACACACACACACACACACACACACACAAAATCCCAGGCTTGGGTCCCCACTCACCTGTTTCCCTTCAGGCCCAGCTATACCACGTTCTCCTGGTAAGCCCTGTAGAGAACAGATTTAAGACCATCCTGCCTTTATACCCCAACCCCAACCTCTCCTCCATCCACCAACCACGACTCTAGACAGCTGAAGGCAGGCCCTGGAGAGTCCCAGGCAGTGCCAGCTTCAGCCCTGAGCAGAGAACCTGTGTAAGAGCCGTCTTCTCACCTGTGCATGGCATAGGGGGGCAAGGACTCACCGGGCTGCCATGGAGACCTCTCTGTCCAGGCTCGCCTTGGTCTCCCTTGATGCCCGGCATGCCCTGCAAGCACAATGTCCCATCCTGAGTCCCTGATTCCTGTCAAGTGTGCCCCACTCTCTAGTAGCCCCCATAGAGGACGAGAAACAGTGGGATGGGGACCTCACCCTGTCTCCTTTGGAGCCTCGGTCACCATCGCTGCCGGGATCCCCCTGAATGGATTAGATGTCAATCAGGCCCTAGTGACATGGAAGGGCGTGGTCCACAGGCCAATCCTACACTGACCTTAGCACCCTTGGGTCCAGGGGGTCCTTGCTTTCCCAAGAGTCCAGGATCTGCCTCATCCGTGGCCACCTGTGAGCACAAGGTCATGGGTGAGAGCGTCAGAGAGGCATGGAGGGCATGGTTGTAGGTCACGAAGGTCATGGAATTTCTAGGGCATGAGCTAAAGGTAGACAGCTCCCCCCCCCCCCCCGTGATTACCTTGGGGCCAGGAGGACCAGGTAGACCCGGGGGGCCAGGAAGGCCATCTCTGCCCTGCAGAAAAGAAAATCTGGTGGCTTGTGTGCGCATGGTTTCAGATCGGCTCCCGCCTTGTGGAGACTCACCCGGCTCACCTGTTCTCCTCGTTCTCCCTTCTCTCCTCGTTCTCCCTGAAATCCAACGGAGAGGTCAGGGTGAGGTCTCCACCACGGATGTCCCACTTCTGGACGCCACGTCCCTGGCCCTTCCAGTCAGCCTCTCAGACTCACCCTTTCTCCTGGCCTTCCTGCCTCTCCTGTAGTCCCAGCCTGGCCAGGGAGCCCAGGAATGCCAGGCTTTCCGGGTTCCCCAGCAAGGCCGGGAGGTCCTGGGGGTCCCCTCTCTCCGAAAGCCAGGCCAGGAGGCCCCTGGGGGCCAGGGGCTCCCTGATCGCCCTTCAGCCCCCGTTCACCAGGAAAACCAATGGAGCCCTGAAGAAAGCAGAACGAATGGATGAGTGGAATGAATGCCAGGGGGCTGAATAACCCCACCCTCCACAGGCCAAACAGCCCACTCGCTCACATCTTTGCCTGGCAGACCCGGCTCGCCTGGGTTTCCCTTGGGACCACGATGTCGTTCCGGTACAGGCAGGAAACTTCCAGAACTCTCATCCCAGGTCTCCACGATCTCCCTCAGAGCAGAGGCCTGACGAGTAGTGAGAGGACAGAGGAATGGGATTCTAGTCACGTACTCCTCCGGGGAGGGGGGGGGGCTTATGGGTGCCAGTTGCTTCCCCTCCCCCCACGGAGCCCCTATCTGCTCCTCACCCCAGCAACTTCAATAACTCACCTTGATGCCAACTGTTTCCAGCCACCGCTCTACATTCTGGGGATACAAGGATGGTGAATGGGTGCCCACGAAAGAAAAGCCCCTGCCTCCCAGAAACAGACTTCATTTCACACCCTCTTGTCCAGCACCTTCCTTGGCCCTCTGCTGAAGTTGGGGTTGAGGCCGCTAGCAGCCTCCCCAGCATGCCCCCCCAATACACACTCAGGTTCCTGTGAGTAAGGCTCTACGGGAATCCCAGTGGGACAAGGAATGGGGCACAGAGGAGTCCGCGGGAGGGGAATGGGCTGGACAGGTAGCTCCCAGGGACATGCAGATTCCCATGAAGGACCAGGTTCCAGGGCTGGCTCACCGCCACGCTCCCAGGTTCTCCTCTAAGACCGCGTTCCCCACGAAGGCCCTGGAAAGATCAAATGATGGGCCACAAGACCCAGTTGGGGAGGTGGGGGGTGGGTAACACAAGGGGTTACTATGGCAACCTGGATAAGTATAAAAGATGGGAGGCCTCACCTGTTCCCCTTTGGATCCAGTCTCGCCACGGTCACCCTGAAGGCAAAGAATAATCAGAGAAGGACTGGGAAGGTACAGTGCTTGCCTAGCATGCATGAAGCCCCAGGTTCGAGTCCTCAGTACCACATATACATAGAAAAGACCGGAAGCAGTGCTGTGACTCAAATGGTAGAGTTCTAGCCTTGAGCAAAAAAAAGCTCAGGGACAGTGTCCAGGCCCTGAGTTCAAGCCCCAGGACCGGACAAAAAAAAAAAAAAAAGAATCAGAGGAAAAAGTGTCCACAGACCTTTATCTACCATACCCCCTCATCTAATATTTACACACTTACCTTGGGACCTATGTTTCCTGGGACGCCGGGAAAGCCCTGAGATAGGACAGAAGGGAAAAGGGTCACACAGGATTATGGTACCCCACTGTATCTTCCGACTGGAACTACTCTGGCCACTCACCTGGCCAGGAGGGCCAACCTGTCCTGGGACACCCGGAGGGCCCTGGAGGCCAGGGCTACCGGGCGCTCCACGCTCTCCTTTGGGGCCTTCGTGACCCTGTGGAGGATGTGGTAGGTATCAGGTCGGCATCACCAGAGACCCAAGGAAGAATGCAGTCAACTCATGGGGTCAAGATTGGGGGTCAAAAAATTCTGGCCACTCACTTCTCTCCCAGGGGCACCTGGATCTCCCTTCTCTCCCTAAGGAAGACAAAGGCTATTTTTTTTAAAAAGACACAGCCTAAGCCAAGGCCAAGAATAGATCCCAGGGGAGGGGATTTTACCTTTCTCCCATCTTCTCCAGGGTCTCCAGGCTCTCCCTGTGGGCAGAGGACTTGTATCATCTCAAAAGGTTATTGGTGTCTGGCTGTAAGATATTGTCTTGATAGATTTTGGATGACTATGATCAAAGATCTGTGCTTTAGAGTTCCATGGCTCTGCATGAGCTATTTGCATGTCTGCTAGTGTGCCTACATGGGCCTGCTCACCTCCACGTATACCTGCACAAGCCCTGCCTACCTCTGGTTCTCTAGATCTGATTCCAAATTCATGTGTCTTTGGGATGGTATATATAAATGTGTGCAGCTGTGTGCCTTAGCTTTTTTTTTTTTTTTTTTTTGGGTCAGTCGTGGGGCTTGAACTCTGGGCCTGAGCTCTGTCCCTCAGCTCTTCAGCTCAAGGCTAGTTCTCTACCACTTGAGACACAGTGCCACTACCAGTTTTCTAGTCGTTTATTGGAGATAAGAGTTTCACAGACTTCCCTGCCTGGGCTGGCTTTGAACCATGATCCTCAGATCTCAGCCTCCTGAGTAGCTAGGATTGCAGGCATAAGCCACTGGTGCCTGGCGTGTCTTAGCTTTTGAACTTGTGTGGGTCTGGGAAGGTAACTGTGTGTCAGCCGGTCTGCACATCCTAGCCTAGTAATGAGCATTTTTGGGGGGTGGGAGGGTTGCCGGTCTTGGGGCTTGAACTTAAGGCCTGGTGCTGTCCCTGAGCTTTTTTTGCTCAAAGCTAGCACTCTACCACTTGAGCCACAGTGCCACTTCTAGCTTTTTGTGTGTGTATGGTGCTGAGGAATTGAACTTGGGGCTACATACATCTTAGGTGAGCACTCTACCACTAAGCCACATTCTCAGCCCTGAGCATGGGTTTCAAACAAGCCTGCCCCGGTCCCAGTGCCTATATGTGCCTGGCATTATTTTTCCTGCAAGTCTTGCATGTGTTTCAAGGTGCACAGTCATATGTGGGTAGGTAACTATGGATATAAATGCATATGGTAGTGTTGGGCGCTCATGGCTGATGCCTGTAATCCTAGCTACTCAGGAGGCTGAGATCTGAGGATTGTAGTTAGAAGCCACCCTGGGTAGAAAAGTCTGTTCGAGTCTTATGTCCCATGAACCACAAAAAAGAAAACCCTGAAATGGTGGTATGGTTCAAACAGTGGCATGTCAATCTTTAGGGAAAAAGCCCAGACTCTGAGTTCAAGCCTCAGTTCTGGGCCCCCAATTTTTTTTTTATTTTGTTTGGGTTTTTTTTTAACTGTATTTTTTTTTTTTTGTCTTTTCTTTTTTGGTACTGGGGATCGAACCCAGGATGTTACACTTGCTAGGCAAGAGCTTTGCCACTGAGCTACATCCCAGCCCCCCCATTTTTTTTTTAAAGCATATGCCAGCACATTTCCAACTGTGTCACACAGCAAAGCCTACGTCACATGAGCAGTCCAGAGTCCAAGTGGCACATAGATGAGTCTGAGTGGCAGCGTCCATGTGTCAACTTGTCTCCACAAGCTGTTGAATGTGGCTTCCTGTCAGCATGACCGCACCTCTCAACCAGTGTGTGTGGCTCTCTGCCCGAACCTATGGCTGCAGGTTATCTTGGCACATGTAGGCCATCCAGACACAAGCTGGCCTATCGACCTAACATAAATGTGTGCAAAGCGGCCTGCGTATGCACCCAGAATCACCTTTCAGATGCATCTGCATCTCTTGGCTAGGTTTGCACATGTCAATGTATGCATATGTATAGGCATATGTGTATATGTGTACATATATATATATATATGCATTTATTTGTCTATATGTCTTGTGTGTTGTCTGCAGCTGGGCTGCATGAACCTATTAGTGGATTTTTGTTGTTGTTGTTTTGTTTGTGTCGGTCGTGGGGATTGAACTCTGGGCCTAGGCACTGTAACTCAGCTCTTAAGTGCAAGGCTGGCGCTCTGCCACTTGAGCCACAGTGCCACTTCTGGTTTTCAGGTGGTTTATTGGAGATAATAGTCTCATGGAGGGGCTGGGAAGGTGGCTCAGTGGTAGAGCGCTTGCCTTCCATGCATGAGACCCTGGGTTCGATTCCTCAGCACCACATAAGCAGAAAAAAAAAGCCGGAAGTGGTACTATGGCTCAAGTGGTAGCATGCTAGCCTTGAGCTGAAAAGCTGAGGGACAGGGCCCAGGCCCAGAGTTCAGGCTCCACGACCGGACCCAAAAAAAAAGGAGTCTCATGGATTTGCTTACCTGAGCTGGCCTCAGAGCCACGATCTTCAGATCTCAGCCTCCTGAGTAGCTAGAATTATAGGCATGAGCCACCAGCATCCTGCTCCAATTTTTTTTCTTTGCCCATCATGGGGCTTGAACCCAGTACTGTAAGAGCTCTTTTGCTCAAGGCTAACACTTTACCATTTGAGGCACAGCACTACTTGCACTTTTTGAGTGGTTCATTGGAGAGTCTCACGGGGACTTTGCAGTCTAGGCTGGCCTTGAACCGTGATTCTCAGATCTCAGACTCCCAAGTAGCTTAGGATGACAGGTGTGAGCCACCAGTGCCCAGCTCTATTACTGTTCTTAGTGGATTTTGCTATGGCTACCCTAGACATACTCACATTTTTTCCATTCAGGCCAGGTTTGCCATCTTCTCCTGCCTTTCCCTGTGGGGACAAATCTATCAGTCAGATGTCAGAGGTTCAGGGTTGGGTAGGAAGGATCCCAAAATGCAGCATGAAAACCCAGACTCACCGGTGCTCCAGTGGGGCCAGGGGGGCCAGGGGGCCCATGTTCTCCTCGTAGGCCAGGGAACCCCTAAAAGAAGAAGTGTTTGCTAGGATTGGGAGGGCTCCTGAGAGAGCCCTTAGGACACACTTCCTGGACTTCAAGAGTCCCACAAAGACCCTTCTCCCGTGTTGACACCACCCCCTCCCCAAGAGCCTCTGAGGTACAGTAGCAACGAATCAGGGGGCTCCTGATAAAAATCCCAAGGGAAAAATTCCCAGAACTTGGTGCCTACTACGATCTCCAAGACAGGATGTCAGGAAGGGGGACTTCATTTTTTGTTGTTGTTGTTGTTGTTGTTGTTGTTGGTCGTGGGGCTTGAACCCTGGGCCTGGGCGCTGTCCCTGTGCTCTTCAGCTCAAGGCGAGCACTCTACCACTAGAACCACAGCACCACTTCCGGTTTTCTGGTGGTTTATTGGAGATAAGAGTCTCACGGACTTTTCCTGCCTGGGCTGGCTTTGAATCACGATCCTCAGATATCAGCCTTCTGAGTAGCTAGGATGACAGGTGTGAGCCACCAGTGTCCAGCTGGAAGGGGGACTTTTTAAGATAGCTGGTCTGGGAATTGAGACCTTCCCTTAAGGCAGGTCCGGCCCACAGACCTGTGACTCTGAGGACCTAGCGGGGGGGCTTATGCTAGACCTGTGAGCCGCCCTCCCCTCCAGCATCTCCCGTCACTTACGTCTCTCCCTGGCTCCCCGGCTTTACCTGCGGCACCCTGAGGAGAGATTCAAAGTCAGCTGTGGGGTAAGAGTTTCCTTTACCCGCTGGCAGGACTGTGGCTCTTGTGAGCCCTAGGCCAAACAGGGTTCTGGGAGGAGACAGTACACCTGGCCCCAGAGGTGAAGGCCAAGATCAGACAGATGAGGCCAAGGTCTTGGGATCTCTTGAAGACGACTAGAAGTAACTACCATGACTCACGTTAAGTCCAGGGGGGCCAGGGGCTCCTGGTTTTCCATCCAGCCCACTGCGGCCATCCAGACCAGGGGGGCCTCGTTCACCCTGAGGGAAACAGAGTGGTAAGAGACTCGGAAGGCTGAGATGGGTCTGAGAGGCAGGTGTATCTTTCCAAATCACACTCACCTTTTCTCCTGCTGGGCCTCGAACACCTGGGTCTCCCTGGAGGGAATGAAGTCAAGAGAAGCATTGAGGGCAAGAAGGGGAACTGGACCAAAGGGGACAGATTCAGCACTCACCTGTGGGCCTGGGGGTCCCCGGAGCCCATCGCTGCCCTGAGGATAGAAAGAAAAAGGATCAGAGGGGCTGGGAAGGTGGCTCAGGGGTAGAGTGCTTGTCTTACATGCATGAGGCCCTGGGTTCCATTCCTCAGCACTGCGTAAGCAGAAAAAGTCGAAAGTGGTGCTGTGGCTCAAGGGGTAGCGTGCTTGTCTTGAGCTGAAGAGCTCAGGCCCAGAGTTCAGGCCCTTCCATGGGACTGGTTACACTTACCCTCTCTCCAGAGGCTCCGGGGGGACCAGGGTCACCCTTGGGTCCTCGAGGGCCCTCTTGTCCACGGTCTCCAGGCTCTCCCTAGGGCAGAGAGGGGTTGTAGGAAAGGGTACTAGGATCTTTTCTACACTCACTGTTTCACCCCACCCAAAGACCCCCAGTACCTTCTCTCTGGCTCCAGGTCCCGTGTCCACCTGTGGGGGAATGGCCAATGAGAAGAACACTTCAACAGGAGAAACGGAGCTCAATGGGAAGTGTTGGGGGACCAGGTAGTGAGTAGACAGATGAGAAGAGAATGGGAGGGAAAATGACAAGCAGTCCGGGACTCAGTATGATGCTTACCAGACGCCCAGGGGGACCCGGAAGACCCTAGGAGAGGAGAGGATTATAGTTAACAGAAGCCTTGAGGGCCTAGATCATGTCTACTCCAGGCTCAGCTCTAGCCCTCTGATGTGAACCCCCAGAAGAGAAGCAAGGACTCCAGGGAGGAGGGGGGGCATGGCCATAAACACTCTCCTCATATGGACACAGAACATCAATTGTAGCAGGACAAATAAAATCTCCATCCCATCAGGGTCCAGGGCCAGCCTGGCCTAGAGGCCACTCACCGGCTCCCCACGATCACCCTTGGGTCCAGAGGGTCCAGGGCTGCCCTGCAGAAAGCCAGAGATCTGGGTCACTCAGGGAAGACAGAGGGTTTTTTTTTTTTTTTTTTTTTTTTTTTTTTTGTCGATTGTAGGGCTTGAACTCTGGGCCTGGGTGCTGTCCCTCAGCTCTTCAGCTCAAGGTGAGCCCTCTACCCCTTGAGCCACAGTGCCACTTCTGGTTTTCTGAGTGGTTCATTGGAGATAAAGAGTCTCAAAGACTTTCCAGCCTGGGCTGGCTTTGAACCTCAATCCTCAGATCTCAGCCTCTTGAGTAGCTAGGATTACAGGCGTGAGCCACCAGGGCCCAGCCAGACAGAAGTTTCGGGGGGAGATTTAGAAGCACTGTGAGGATTTACTGGGTCCTGATGGCCTTTGGGAGATTAGGATGAAAGAGTCAAAAGGAATGAGGACTGCGAAGGTTAGGGATGTAGGTGGAGGAGGGCAGGATTGGTGATGAGTTGAGGTGGGGTGAGAGCTAAATGGGTCGGAGGTTCAACACTCACGTTTCGTCCATCCTCTCCAGGATCTCCCTGGTCTCCCTTCTCACCCACCGGCCCCCGGACTCCAGGCAGCCCCTGAGAAGAGCAGCTAGTCTGACACAGACTGCCTCCTAGCTTTCTGTAGCTTTTTCTAGAAGGCTTTCTGTTGTCCCAGTTCCCTGTCACTTCAAAAATTCATGCCAGTCTCCCATCACCCTACATATACCACCACCCCCCACACACATACCTTGCAGAATCTCTTCATTTCTTCCCCCAACCCTTCAGTGCTTCCCATCACCATTAAGCCTATTGATTCTCCCATTACCTCCATACGCACCCTTCCTCCTCCCTGCTGAGACTCACCCGAAGGCCTCTCTCGCCGGCTTTCCCAGGCAAACCTGGCTCACCCTGGTAATAAAGAGAAGAGTCATGGTGGGAGATCTAAATAACTGGCTGGGAAGGTAGCTCAGTGGTAGAGTGCTTGCCTTGCATGCATGAGGCCCTGGGTTCTATTCCTCAGCACCACATAAGCAGAAAAAGCTGGAAGCGGCACTGTGGCTCAAGTGGTAGGGCGCTAGCTTTGAGCTGAAGGGGTGAGGGACAGTGCCCAGGCCCAGAGTTCAGGCTCCATGACCCACCAAAAAAAAAATACCTAAATAACTTAGGGAGTATGGAAAGACAAGGCCTTGGCACCAGCTAGACAGTAGACAGAGCTGGACCGGATGACCTGGTAGAACCTCAGACCCTAGGTATTACAGTTCAAGGAGAAAGAGTGGGCGCCAGTGGCTCACACCTGTCATCCTAGCTACTCAGGAGGCTGAGATCTGAGGATCATGGTTCAAAACCAGCCCGGGCAGGAAAGTCCGTGAGACTCTCATCTCCAATGAACCACAAGTGGTGTTGTGGCTCAAAGTGGTAGAGTGCTCACAAAAGCTGAAGGACACTGCCATGTCCCTGAATTCAAGCCCCACTAACAAAAAAAAGTGGACACTAATGGCTCATGCCTGTAATCCTAGCTACTCAGGTGGTTACGATGCAAGGATGGAGGTTTGAAGTCCAGCCCAGGCAGCAGAGTCCATGAGCCTCTTAGCTCCAGTGAACCACCAGAAAGCTGGAAGTGAAGATGTGGTTCAGGTAATAGAGGGGTAGACTTAATTAAAAAAAAAAAAGGGGGCTGGGAAGATGGCTCAGTGTAGAGTGCTTTCCTGGCATGCATAAGGCCCTGATTCGATTCCTCAGCACCACATAAGCAGAAAAAGCCTGGAAGTGGTGCTATGGCTCGAGTGTTAGAACCTAGCCTTGAGAAGAGCTGACAGTGCCCAAGCCCAGAGTTCAAGCCCTACGACTGACCAAAAAACAAACAAACAAAAAGGCCAAGGGAGAGTGGTACTGGTAGTGGTACTGGGAATGTGGAGCTGGTACCGAATTCAAGCTCCAGTATCTGTGCACACATGCGCATACGTGTGCACACACACACCTACCTACACATACACACACACATACAGAATCAGAAACTACAATGGGGGTACATCTTACCGGAGGACCTTCATCACCTTTCTCTCCAGCTTCACCCTGTAAGACATGAGAGTCAGTCCTGGTCCCCAAAACCCCCAATGATGCTGGCAACCCTCCTACTCCCCTCCCCGCTAGAACTCCTCCAACGCCCGCCTCTTACATCACGTCCTCGGGGGCCAACAGGTCCTGGAGAGCCAGGCCGCCCGGGGTCTCCCTTCTCTCCAGGAGCCCCTGAGTCACCCTGTTGGGGAGGTAAGGATCAGGTGTTATAGAATCCATGTAACAGGCAACCTTTTAGAGGAGGTGAGCCCAGATTTATTTTTCTTTTTTTTTGGTCAGTCCTGGGGCTTGAACTCAGGGCCTGAGCACTGTCCAGGGACAGTGCTTTCTGCTCAAGACTAGCCCTCTACCTCTTGAGCCACAGGGCCACATCCAGCTTTTTCTGTTGATGTGGTACTGGGGAGTCGAACCCGGGGCTTCATGCATGCTAGGCAGGCATTCTACCACTAAGCCACCTTCCCAGACCCGAGTCCAGAAATCTTGAGATCACTTATACTCACCGGAATTCCCGCTCTGCCTGTGAGGCCAATGGGACCCTGAGGGGGGGGGTAGGAAGGGAAGGGATTTAATCAAGGAGTCTCAGGTACCACCTCTTCTTCTGTCACCTAGTCCCCATCCCCACATTTATTTACCCGGGCTCCAGGGTCTCCCTTAGGGCCAGGGTCTCCAGGAAGAGCTAACCCAGGTGGGCCCTGTTGGACAGACAAATCAGAAGTCAAAAGGGTACAGGGAGCTGAGCACCAGGAACTCACACCTGTCATCTTATCGACTCAGGAGGCTGAGACCCGGGGATCATGGGTCAAAGTCAGCCTAGCCAGGAAAGCCAGTGAGACTCTTATCTCCAATTCAACCAAAAAAAAAAACAAAAAAACAGAAAGTGGAGGCATGGCTCAAGTAGCAGAGCACCAGCTGTGAACAAAAAGGCAAAGGAGTATTGCAAGCCCTGAGGGTTTTTAAATTTTTTTTAATTATTATAAAGGTGATACACAGAACAGTTAGTTACATATGTTACATAAGTCAGGTAAAGAGTATGTTTCTTTTAGGACAATGTCACCCCTTCCCTAGCTCTCTCCCAGTTTTTCCCTCTTATCCCCACCAACAAGTTGTATACTTCATTTTCCACATGGTCTTGTGAGCACCACTGCTGCATTTGTTCACCCTTTATCCCTCCATTTCTGTGCCCCCCTTATACTCCTAAAGTCAGATAAACAAACAAACAAGACAAAAAGAAAAAGAAAACAGCAACAAAGGGAAAAAAACTTCTTGCTTCTATTTCTTGGACATCACTTTGATAAATATTACTTTATGTGATCAGATGCACATAGTCCTTGTACCTTTGTATTGCTCTTCTGAGAGTCTCACTGTGTGAACAAACCCTGAATATAAGACATAATACCAGCCCAGCACCGGTGGCTCACACCTGTAATCCTAGCTACTCAGGGAGCTGAGCTCTGAGGATCTGGGCTCAAAGCCAACCCTGGGCAAGAATGCCCATGAGAGTCTTATCAATAAACCACTCAGAAAACTGGAAGTGGCATTGTGGCTCCAAGTGGTAGAGCACTAGCCTTGAGCTGAGGGACAGTGCCCAGGCCCAGAGTTCAAGCCCCACAATCAAAAAAAAAAAAAAAAAAAAGACCTAATACCAGTGTACACACACACACACACACACACTCACACACACACACACACACACACACACACACACACACACACACACACACAAGGTACAACTTTCATCTGCCCTATCGCTAAACTTTTGCCCTCACTTACCTGTTCCCCTTTGATTCCAGCAACTCCTCTAGGTCCAGCAGGCCCCACATCTCCCTGAAAGCAACAGAGGTCAGTGGTGGTCTTGAGCTTCCAAGTACCCCGCAATTCAGCAGTCATCCTGTAACTTCCAGGAAGGCCCAGAGATAGGCCCTGTGACTTTGACCTCAACCCCTTACAGACATACCTTTTCTCCTTTAGCTCCAGCACCACCAGGACCCTGAAAACAATAAGGAGAGTCATTACTCAGCTCCTGTTTGGTATCACAGAACCCCAAGCTTTGATTCTATAAAATCAAAAAGTCACAGTGTCACTACTTAGGAGGTTGAGATCTAGGGATCACAGTTCAAAGCCAGGGTGGGCAGAAAAGCCCTTGAGTCTCTTATCTCCAATTAAATACCAAAAGGGACGAGAAGTAGAGCTGTGGCTCAAGTGGTAGAGTGTTAGCCTTGAGCAGAAAAGCTCAAAGACAGCATCCCAGCCCCAAGTTTAAGCCCACGACTGGAACAACAAAAAAGTCACAGTGTCTACCCAGGGGTCTCTGTGACCAAATGAGCTAATCTAAAGTAGGTAGCCAGGCTCCAGTGGCTCATGTCTGTAAGCCTAGCTGCTCAGAAGATTGAGATCCGAAGATCGTGGTTCAAAGCCAGCCCAGGCAGGAAAGTCCATGAGACTTATCTCCAGTAAACCACCAGAAAACAAAAATGGTTTATATATCCAGGGCTGAATTGGACTCAGGGTCCCGTCTTTTTTTCACTTACCACCACTGCTGGGTCCCCGGGGCGACCAGGCTCTCCCTATGGAGAGAAGACAGAGACAGGGACAGGTTAGCAACTCATCTAGGAACCCCAAAATCCCAGTGTCCCCTGGCCACATCCCTGCTGCCAAGTTATATTCCCAGCCCGTGATGAACCTTCTCTCCTCTGCGGCCAGTAGGTCCTGGTGGGCCCTGTACGTGGAGAAAACAAAGAGCTCAGGAGGGGATGAGGCAGGAAGATACATGGGAAAGCTCCACAGTCATAGACTTACCTCAGGACCCTCAGCTCCAGGGCGTCCAGCAATTCCTACTGGTCCCTAGGGAAGAGGAACAGAAGAAAAGCTGTTCCAGGTAGGAGAGGACCAAAAAGGGATTATGGGTAAACAGAGAGGAGAGGCTGAGTTGTGGGCTAGGGAGGAGAGATCATGGAAGATTGGGAGTTTGGGCTGGCAGCAGTCAGACTCAGCAGGTCATTGCGACTAAGTCAAAAGGTTAAAATTGGTATTCTTGCAGGGGGCTGGTGGCTCAGGCCTCTCATCCTAGGTCCTTGGGAGGCTGAGATCTGGGGATCACATCTCGATGCCTGCCTGAGTAGCCAAGTCTCCAATGAAGCATCCAAAAGGCAGAAGTGGAGCTGTGGCTCAAGTGGTAAAGTGCTAGCCTTGAGCAAAAAAGCTCAGAGATAGCACCTAAGCTCTGAGTTCAAGCCACACAACTGACCAAAAAAAAAAGTGGGATGGGAAGTGGGGGAGGGGAAAGGGGATCAAGGACAAAAATGTCAGAATCAGCTGGCACTGGTGGCTCACACCTGTCATCCTAACTACTCAGGAGGACAGAGGTTCTAAGCCAGCCCAGGTAGAAAACTCCCCGTGAGACTCTTATCTCCAATTAGTCACTGAAAAACTGAAGTGGCGCTGTGGTTCAAGTGGTAGAGTGCTAGTCTTGAGCACAAAGAGACTCAGGGCCCCCAGTTTAAGCCCCACAACCGTAATCTTAGCAATTCAGGAGGCTGAGATCTGAGGATTGCGATTCAAAGCCAGCCCAGGCAGGAAAGTCCATGAGACTCTTATCTCTAGTAAACCACCAGAAAACCAGAAGTGGTGCTGTGGCTCAAGTGGTAGAGCGCTAGCTTTGAGCTAAAGAGCTGAGGGACAGCACCCAGGCCTAGAGATCAAGCCCCACAACCAAAAAGAAAAAAGAAAAAGAAAAAGAAAAAGAATCAGGAGGGGCTTCAGAGGTCAGGGCAATATTCAGCAGGCTTACCTGGGGTCCCACCGGACCAGGGAGTCCCCGTTCACCCTAATGGAATAGAAGAAGTTAGCAAGCTGAGTCTTTTCCAGATCCTCCGGAGTCCCCGGGACTGCACTTACTTTTTCTCCAATCTCACCAGGGCTGCCCTTCAAACCTCGCTCGCCCTAAGGAGAGAGATAAGAAGAGCAGGGTCTTAAGCTGTGAACCCCAAACCAAGTGTCTTAATCTCTAACCAGCACTTCTGAAACAATAGAATCTGACCTAGATAGGCCCTTATCTCCTGGCCTTTTGGTCTCCTTTATCCTATAGGAGTCCCCGGATATGGTCCCTTACATTTGACACTCCCCCTCACCTCTTAACTTGTACTCACTTTGGGGCCAGCAACTCCAGGAAGTCCCCGAAGGCCCTGGAAGAGATGAATTTGGGAGGTGAGTGGTTCAGATTGGGGCATAAGGATAGAGAAGGAGTGGATGGATCAAGGTAGGCATTGGAGCCATGCTCGTCACATTCAGAACCTTGTGATCTCCTTAAAACTCACCGGCTCACCCGGAGTTCCGGGTTGTCCTGGGACTCCTGGGGCTCCATCCTCACAGTCACCCTAAAGGAGCAACACATGGTATGAAGTCTCAGGGAGGTCCCTGGCACCCAGCCTCCCAACCCCAAACCTGGGCAAAGAGAGATCCATTTCCCTACCTTCTCTCCTTTCTCTCCAACTGGGCCTTGGGGTCCAGGACTTCCGGGCAGGCCCTAGGAGGAAGTGAGTCAAGAAATATAAAGCCCAGCACCCAACCCACCCCAGAATACCCACACCCCTCAGTGGGTTCCCTAGCTCAAGGCCCTCTTACTGGCAGCCCAGGTTCCCCATCTGCAGTTCCACCAACTGCTGGTCCAGGGGGTCCCTGGGAAAGAACATCAGGTCAGGGGCAGGCTGGGGGAGTCAGACTCCAGCCCACCCTCAGCATACTTATCCCTCACTCACCCGTTCGCCACGATCACCTTTGTCACCCTGGAAGACAGATCATGATCCTGTGATTCCACTATACCTCCTTTCCCAAGATACCCGGATGTAGGAGGGTGGACTCAAAGAACCATGGGAAAACAGGGGCGTCAATAGCATGGGTAGGAATCAAAAGGTCAGAGCAATCAATGTGTTATGTGGGTTCCAAGGGGGTCACCGGGGCCCTGAATCACATGGAGCTCCTAAGACCAAATGGGGTCATGCTGTCACCTTCATAGCTGTTCCAGGAAGCCCTGGGGGACCACGAGGTCCTGGGTCTCCCAAAGGGCCACGAGGTCCAGGGGGCCCCTGATGGAGGAGACAAAACATAAAGACACAGCCCACACAACTCATTCCCCCGACCCCATCTCGCATCATGACTCAGGCCCTGAAACTTACCGAAGGTCCCGGTTCTCCTTTTTTGCCAGGAATCCCTGGCCCATCACCCGTGACGATTTTCCCAGGCTCTCCCTAAAAAGGCAGAGAGTGTTGGGCAGAATTCAAGGTAGATAAAAGTCCCCAGAGGTTGGGAAGGTGGCTTAGTGGTAGAGTGCTTGCCTAGCATGCATGAAGCCCTGGGTTTGATTCCTTAGTACGACATATACAGAAAAAGCCAGAAGTGGTGCTGTGGTTCAAGTGGTAGAGTGCTAGCCTTGAGCAGAAGCAGCTCAGGGACAGCGCCCAGGGCCTGAGTTCAAACCCTAGGACTGGCAAAAAAAAGTACCCATAGATGCCCTTTGATGCAATTTTTGTCGTTGTTGTTGTTGGTCATGAGTCTTGAACTCTGGGCCTGGGCGCTGTCACTCAGCTCTTCAGCTCAAGGCTAGCGCTCTACCACTTGAGCCACAGTGCCATTTCTGGTTTCCTGGTGGTTTACTGGAGATAAGAGTCTCACAGACTTTCCTGCTGGGGCTGGCTGTGAACCGTGATCCTCCGATCTCAGCCTCCTGAGTAGCTAGGATGACAGATGTGAGCCATGGGCACCTGGCTCCCAGCTATTCCTTATCATGCCACAGGCCTTACATAGGTCTAGGTGCAACCCTGTACTCTCTGGAGGCCCCTCCCCCTTTTCTCTTCACTTACCGGTTCCCCCTTAGGGCCTCGGGGTCCTCGGTCTCCCTGAGAACAGAACAGAATAGAGGATAATGCTTAGGTTCAAGGGTGGTCTCCATGGACTCCACCTACTTTGGCTCCCCATCCTTATAAAAAGAACCCTGGGGAAGGTACTGGCAAAGAAGGGAAGGCACTTACCGGTTCCCCAGGAGGACCAGGCCACCCTGGGGAGCCCTGTAAATGGAACCGATGGTCAGAACAGGTCAAAGTCACCTCTACCATCTCCAGCAATTGCCCCATCAGTAAGGACAAGGCTGGCACACCTTTATGCCGGGAGTCCCAGGGAGACCAGGGCTGCCTGGAGGTCCATCTGCTCCAGGGAAACCCTAAAGAGACAAAGAATTCAAAGATTAGCTAGCAGATCTCTACCCCATTAACTGGGGTTCTCATCCCATACGCTTCCAGTGTTGTCAGGGATGGAGAAGTAGGGTACAAAAGCCGTCTATCTGAATTGAATGAAACCCAATCCCAGGCACAAAGCAGTGATAAGCAGAGGCTAAAACACTAAGGGATCTTCAAGTCCCCCCCTACAGCCCTTCTACTTGACAGCTTTCCCTACAAGTCTCCATTCAGATTTCTAGGATGATCCTGTTTCTCTGTTTTTGTTTGTTTGCTTATTTTGTCAGTCATGGGGCTTGAACTCAGGGCCTGGGAACTGTCCCTGAGCTCTTTCACTCAAGGCTAGTGCTCTACCACTTGAGCTACAACACCCCTTCCGGTTTTCTGGTGGTTCATTGGAGAGAAGAGCCTCACAGACTTTCCTGCCCAGAATGGCTTTGAACTGCGGTCCTCTGATCTCAGCCTCCTGAATATATAGCTAGGATGACAGGCAGTGTCACCAGTGCCTGGGCTTTTTTTCCTACAAGCTGTCCCCTAAGTGAAGCACAAAGGCCTTACTCACCCTCTCGCCTTTTTGGATGGTAGGACCGGGGGGGCCTGGGGGACCAGTCCTTCCCTGAAAGAGGAGATCAGGATAAAGAGGCAGTAAGCCAGTCAGGGTAAGGTTGGGTGTGGGGAGGCACTTACCGGGAGGCCAGGAGGTCCAGGAGGCCCAGCTTGTCCATTCCGGCCCTAAGAAAGATCATCAGCAAGCCTTGTGCTGACAATCACCCCACCCCACCCCACCCCGTCCCATCAACACCCAACCTAGTTTTGTGCCCACAAGGCCACTCACCGTTACTCCAGGCTCCCCCTTTTGGCCCTGGGTGGGTGGGGGGGTCGGGGGAACATGTCAGATGAGGCTCCCAGTGGCTAGCTCAGGTGCGGCATTCATCTTCCCACTCTACCCTCGACACTTACCTTTGGGCAATGCACGGAGCAAGGCTCTGGAGGTGGCTGTGGACACAGGTGCTCTTTGAAGCCAAGCAGTTCTCTTTAAATCCCTAGGTCTCCTCCCTGCCATGCCCAGAGGCCTCATCCAAACCTGAGTTGTCATGGCTGTCTGACACAGCACTCCTGCCAAATCACTGACTGCCTGGCCTAGGCTTGGACCGTCATCCACCGCCAAGAAGTGCTGGACAGGGTCCACGCCTGACACCAAGCGACGCAGCTGCTCCTGATCAGCTCCCGCCAAACCCAAGATGATCACCCTGAACCCTAAGGAGGGAATCCAAGCATCTTGTCATGACAATCCCACCAGGGCTATTCCTATTCCCAGGTTCCATCCCCGGCTTCCTCTATTCCTCACCAGCAGCCTGAGCCTCTTGGATTGGGCTGAATATGTCACCTCTCAATGGTTCGTCCACCACCAGAACCATCACCCCGGGTACTTGCTGACGGCGCCCTGGAGCATCGGGTGCCAGGAGATACTTGTGAGCCATGATCAGCGCCGCGCCTGAGAGGAAAGTCACATCAGAGCCACGGGATATAAGAGTTTTTCTGACAGGAAAGCCCCTGGAATCCATGCCAACCGCAGGCCTCACCCAAGTTGTTTCCACTTGGGTCCAAATAGGGAATGTCCCAGATCTTCTGCAAGATGGTGCCAAGATCATGGGAACTATTCAATGGGAACAGCGGGGAGGGCCGATGGCTATAGGACAGCAAGCCAACCTGGAGTGAGGAGAGACGTAAAGCCTGGAGAGCATGACAGAGCAGACAGGGGTAGTGCGGGGAGGGCTTCTTAGGGGGTCAGCAACAGTGGTAGGATGGGAATCCACCAGCAATGAGATGATCTGAAGCTTGGGAGCTGGAAGAAACCCCGAAACTATATTAGGACAGAGAGATGGTGGCTGGTGTGGAGCTTGGGGTGCAGAGAGGCAGGGAGAGATTAGGGTTTTGGATGCCTCGGGGCCAAACCTGGGCAGCGTGTGGCCCGAGAGGCCCAAGTGCAGACACCAGCCGCTCCAGACCCCGCTTCACGGCCTCTGCTCGATGAGCATTGTCTCGAGTGGTGTGCAGTAGAAACACCACGTCCACTAGACCTCCAGGACATGCTGTGGGAAGGTGTCGAGTCACTGATGTGGTAGACTAGTCCAGCAGCCCTCTTTGACCTCTCCCACTGTTTTCCTGCATACCTGGGTTCTGTGTGACCGAGGCCTCAGGACCCTGTCCACCCCTCTGGACAGGTATCAGAGAGAAGACATAGGAGACACCAGGTTCCAGGCCTGTCACCCGCTGGGAGCTATAGGTCCCTGGAAGTGTCTGTGAATCTCCGGGTACTTGTAAAGAGGAGAACTTAGTTAAACAGATCCTGCATGGTCCTGAAGGAGGTCTTCCAGGGAGCCCCTTCCAACCACAGCCTGTCCCTCACTCTGGCTGGTGCTTGCGAGTGGCCGCCAGGATAGGATATAGCCCAATGCTCCAGGCACTGGGGTCCATGCGAGGGTCACTGAGTTGATGGAAGTATCTACCACGTGGAGTTCAGTGCTTGGAGCACGAGGAGACTCTGAAAGAAACGTTTAAAAAAAATCAGAGATGGGCTGGTGGGAATGCACACTTATACAACCACTTTGGAAAGCAGTCTGGAGGGTCCTCAGAAAGCTAAATATTGACCTTCCTTATGACCCAGTCATACCACTTCTAGGCATCTATACTGAACAACAGGAACCAGTCTACAAGGACACATGCACCTCCATATTTATTGCAGCACTGTTCACAATAGCCAGGATATGGAAACAACCCAGATGTCCCACCACAGATGAATGGATCCAAAAATTGTGGTATCTATACACATGGAATATTATGCAGCCATCAGAAATGACAAAATAATGCATTTGCAGAGAAATGGATGGAGCTAGAAGAAATCATGTTGAGCGAGATAAGCCAAGAGCAAAAAGACAAATGGCATATGGTCTCCCTGATAAGTGGATATTAAATCCAAAATGTAAGGTGATACGACAAAATTAACAAGACTTAAGAAACAAAGGACTTCCACTCATCTGGTCGAATCACTACTAAATAACCCCATGCTGCTGATCACATATATGGTATATATGTGCACACCAGAGGGAAACCAGGAGGATGACACAGAACTAGAGGTAATCAGGGAAAAACATACAACAGTGGAACCCATCAGCTGCACTGGACATTGATCAAAATGAACTAAGCAACTCAATGGCAGCGATGGGAGGGAGGGAACGAGTGGGAAAGAGGGAACAGCTGATGCTATGCAAAACAAAAGCAAAGTACATATCACCCAATGTGGAAGAAATAACTGTACTGCAAAGCTCATAGAACTCATAAATTTTTTGTGTACATATTTAGTTTTATTGTAACAAAGCAACTTGTATACTTTTAACGTTTAAAACTCAGCATCATCTTTCCTTTCCAGTGAAAACAAAAGAAAATTTAAAAATAAATGAACAAAATTACAACAGAGAATGTCAATTCCAAGTAAGATCCTACAGGGTGTGCGCATTCTCCTGTAGCGCCAGGGCTCAAGTCATCATTAGGAGAATTTTATTTTAAAAGTGTCATCTTAAACTGCAAGGATGTCCGTTAAACATCACAATTACACATGCCAAAGGAGAAGCCATGTTGTCAAAATGCCCACTTAACCCACCCAAACATCTCAAACCCACCCTTTGCTGACCTTCTAGAACCCCATTTTTTTAAGTTTTTTTTCTTTTTTAACAAGAGAAAGACAGATACATGTTGTTGATGCTAACTGTCTGTATTCACATAGACACAGTGTAATCTCTGAGCCCAATATACAGGGAAAGGAGGAGAAAAGCTAGAATCTATGCACTACTACACAGGGCCTGGTGCCTCCAGCAGAGCAGAGCAACTGGAGGCTTTTCTTGTTTCCCACAGAGCAGGTGGCGGCGGTGGTGGTGTTGATTCTGTACAGTTTTTGTTGAGACAGAAAGGGATAAAAATGAATTTAAGGGGCTGGGAAGGTGGCTCAGTGGTAGAGCGCTTGCCTTGCATGCTCGAGGCCCTGGGTTCGATTCCTCAGCACCACATAAGAAAAAAGAAAAAAGCCAGAAGTAGCCAGGCGCTGGTGGCTCACACCTGTAATCCTAGCTACTCAGGAGGCTGAGATCTGAGGATCGTGGTTCAAAGCCAGCCCGGGCAGGAAAGACCGTGAGAGTCCTATCTCCAATAAACCACCAGAAAACCGGAAGTGGCACTGTAGCTCAAGTGGTAGAGCACTCGCCTTGAGCTGAAGAGCTGAGGGACAGCGCCCAGGCCCAGAGTTCAAGCCCCACGACCGACAAAAAAAAAAAAAAATGAATTTAGAACAGAGGTGTGTGGAGATTCTTTTCCCGTTATATTCTGAGCAAGGTATTCCCCCCTGAATAAGTTGAGAACCATGGTGTTTTGAGAAAAGAGACCTCAAGAACAGGGCAACTGAGCACAAAGGGGGAGAAGACTGCAACTTGCTCCCAGGGACTGGAGAAAATTAAGAAGAAAAAAAAAAGTTGGAATCCATCAGTGTTTTCTATTAGTCATCTTCTCCTTCATCCTCCTCTCCTTCTTCCCCTTCGTCCTCATCCCCTTCTTCATCAATATCTTCCAATCCTTCCTCCTCTTCATCATCATCATCATCCTCTTCCCCTTCTCCCTCCTCATCATCCATGTCAGGAACCAGGTAGTACTGCAATGGGTTTGGCCAGATGTCGTCTTTGATGACCTCTCCCAACTCGTCTGCACCAGCGTCTGAGTGGTCAGCGAACCAAGTGAAGAAGCTCTCTGTTCCTCATGCTGCCGCTTCCTGCTGGCTTTATTCTGCGATTGATTGAAGCGCTTTGTCAAATGCTTTCCAGACTTCCATTTGATTTCAGTGGACTTTGAAGATGGATCACCGCTCTCATTCAGATGAAATTCTTTGGAGAGAACTTTATTTTTAAAGTAAGGATTTTCATCAAAATAAAAATCTATTCTGTAACCTGATTTTATATCTTCAAATTCTGTCACTTCAACTCTGGTCAGGTGATGCAGGGCCTCTTCATCCTCCTCCCCCCAGCAGTGCAGACACTTGTGGATGGTTGACAAATGTTGTGACCCAAAAATTTGGGATTTGGGCAATCAATTCTGACCTCTTCTGAACAAAACGGTTGGCGGAGTTTATTATATTTCTGTTCTACTTTCAAAATCTCTTCACTGGCTTGTTCATTAAGTCTATTTCATTTTGTACTTCATCGATATGTTCAATTGCTTCTTGCTGTTCTTTTTCTCCCTTGGGCAAGCTGGGAGAGGAGGAGGCGTCTGCCGGCTTCGGGCCCCGTCTGTGCTGGGCTTTCTTCGGCAGAGGCAGGAGGAAGGACTGGCATTTGTGGGTCATGGCACAGAGGAGAAGCCGGAGGCGAGCCCGACGCTGCGGACCCACAGCAGGGGAACTCATAAATGTTATAGACCCTGATAGACAATTTGCCCCATGAATGTTAGAATATGTTTGTGACTTTAACTAAGCGTCACTATCCCACAATTCCGTGAAATTTGGGAGATTACATAATCACTTAATCACAATAAAGAATTTGAAAAAAAAAATCAGAGATGGGCCAGGGGCTGGTGGCTCACACCTCTAATCCAAGCTGAGATCTCAGAATCATGCATCAAAGCCAACCCAGACAGAAAGAAAATCTGTAAGATGTTTGATCGCCACGTAACCAGCAAAAAGCCAGAACTAGAGGCGTGGCTCAAATAGTAAAGTTCTAGCCTTGAGTAAAAAAAAAAATAAGAGCAAGAGGTCCTGAGTTCAAATACCCGGGTATATATGTGTATATACATACAGAAAGAGAGAGAGAGAGAGAGAGAGAGAGAGAGAGAGAGAGAGAGAGAGAGAGAGAGAGAGAGAGAGAGAGAGAGAGAGGGAAAAGATCAGGAACAAGAGGAGAAAGACCCAAGCAGATTCATTTTTAGCAAAATGTCAGGGGAAGTCATGCTGGGATCACTCCAGGATCACAGCCACTAGGAGGCTACAGAAGTCAATTCGAGAGTGGCTCAAGCCTGTCATCCTAGCTACTCAGGAGGCTGAGATCTGAGGATCATAGTTCGAAGCCAGACTGGTCAGGAAAGTCTGTGATACTCTTTTTTTTTTTTTTTTGGTCGGTCATGGGGCTTGAACTTTGGGCCTGGGTGCTGTCCCTCAGCTCTTCAGCTAAAGGCAAGCACTCTACCACTTGAGCCAACCACCACTTCTGGTTTTCTAGTGGTTTACTGGAGATAAGAGTCTCATGGACTTTCCTGCCTGGGCTGGCTTTGAACTGCCATCCTCAGATCTCAGCCTCCTGAGTAGCTAGGATGACAGGCGTGAGCCACCAGTGCCCAGCTTGTGATACTCTGATCTCCAATAAACTACCCAAACCAGCTGGAAGTGGAGCTGTGGCTCAAGTGATACAGTACTTGCCTTGAGCAAAAGAAGCTCACAGACAGTATCCATGCTCTGTATAAGCCCCAGGTCTGCCACACACACAAAAAAGTCACTCTGATCTAAGATCCAAGAAATCAGGGTGGATGGTCAGTGGGAGTAAAAGCATACAGGAGTGAGGCGGGCTCTCTCAGCTCACCAGTGTGTGCGGTCACTTCCCTGGGGGGCCCTTCTCCAGTGGGTCCCAGGACGCTCAGCTGCACATGGTACAATGTCGCTGGCTCCAGCCCATCCAGGTCATAGCTGCTGAACTCAGGTCCCAGGACCCTGGATTGTTCCTGGCCACCTAGGGGAGGAAGGAGAGTAGGAACGTGAGTATGCCAGGGTGGATGGAGAGGAAACGATACCTCCCAGTACTAATGGCTTCACCCACCTCATTGACCTTACAACCTTACTGATGACCCCAATCACCTCACTGATTGCCAGCTGATAGATCCATTTGACCCTTAATGACACCATTGATCCCATCCACCTCTTTGATGAATTCTACCTACTGTCGGGGATCACACAGACAAGTCATCCCACTTGGATGACTGGGTCCATAATACCCCCATAGAACCCTAACCTCCTATTGGGGGGCACCTCTCACCCTCCGTTCGCCAACGCAGATGGTAGCCGTGCGCTCCAGGAACCCGCTCCCAGCGCAGGCTCAGCGAGTGTTCCCCGCGCCGCACAACCTGCAGCGTCGCCGCCAGGGGTGTGGGGGCCTCGGGCGCTAGGGAGAGCCAGAGCACGTGGGAATCAAGGAGACTCCGCCCCCACCCACCTCTGCACCAATCCCCCACGCGTACTTCCTCAGACCCCCCCACCCCTCCGCCTCCATTGGCTCCCTCTTCCATCAGTCCCGCCCCCTCGAGTATCCAAGCTCCAATCCACGGCTCGCTCCAGCCCAGGCCCCACCTACGTGTGGTGACCACAATGGAGACAGGTGCGCCCTCGCGGTCTCCCACAAGCGCGGTCACGCGCACGGAATAGCTGACTCCACCTTCCAGACCGCGGATCTCCGCAGACTCGGTGTTTCCCGGGAGTATCTGTTGTCTCGTGGGACCACCTGGCCAGGCCGGCAAAGAGTAACATCCATCAGGGATGGGATGGGATAGCTAAGCAGGTGAGGCCATCCTGGCCAGGCAGGACGAGGTACCGTAGGACCCATGGAGTCATACCTTCGCTCCGGCCCCAAGCCAATCTATAAGCTGTGGCACCAGTGACCCCTACCCAGGTGACTCGCAGAACATCGCTGGAAGCATTGAGTATCTGTAGTCTTGACACACTGCCCACAGGCTCGGGGGCTAGGGACAGAGGCACAAGAAGGGATCAGGACCTCTCAGGTATGTGACAGCGCCAGGCTTGGTCCATGCAGGGTGAATCGGAGGGTGAGGTAAGGTTACAATAGAGGGGCAGTATAGGAAGCCCCCAAAGGGAAGGGGGTTCGGTGATGAGGAACCATCAAGAACTGAGCGTAGGTGGACATGGAATCAGTGTGTTGCTGGTTCAACGTGGACAGGGTGGGTCACTGCAAATGGAGTAGCTGGAGCAGTTGGGAATACACAACAGGGTTGGTTAGCCAATCAGGTGTGGCTAGTATAAGGGGGGGTCTACTCACTGGTCCTCACAACCACAGAGGCAGGGGCTCCATCTATGCCAGCCACATGGGCCCTCACGTGGACTGAGTACTCAGTATCTGGCTCCAGCCCATCCAGCTGAGCTTCTGTGGCCTCCCCAGAAACCAACTGAGATTTCTCTGGTTCTGGGAACAAGGATGGAAAGGAGTTTCAGGACTAGCCAAACTCTAACACCCTTCATAAAGCTCTAGCTGGGCGCTGGTGGCTCATACCTGTAATCCTAACTACTCAGGAGACTGACATCTGAGGATCATGGTTCAAAGCCAGCCGGGACTGAAAAGTCCCCATGATACTCTTATCTCTAATTCTCTAAACCACTCAAAACCCAGAAGTGGAACTGTGGTTCAAGTGATAGAACACGAGCCTTGAGCACAAAGAGGATCAGGGACAGCATCCAGGCCCTGAGTTCAAGTCCAAAACCAGAACAAGTCAAAAAAGAAAAAGAAAAAAGTAACTCTAGCCAGGCATTGGTGGCTCACATCTGCAATCCTAGCTATTCAGGAGGCTGAGATCTGAGGATTACAGTAGGAAGACAGCCTGGGCACAAAAGTCTGTGAGACTTTTTTTTTTTTTTGCACTGTCCCTGAGCTTCTTTTGATCAAGACTAGCACTCTACCACTCGAGCCCCAGCATCACTTCCAGCTATTTCTGTGTATATGATACTGAGGAATTGAACCCAAGGCTTTATGCATGCTGGTAAGCACTCTACCACTGAGCCACATTCCCAGCCTTGTGAGATTCTTATCTCCAATGAACCACTAGGAAACCGGAAGTAGCACTGTGGCTCAAAGTGATAGAATGCTAGCCTTGAGCAGAAAAGCTCAGGGATAGCACCCAGGCCCTGAGTTCAAGCCCCATGCCCAACAAAAGAAAGAAGGAAGGAAGGAAGGAAGGAAGGAGAAAGAAGGAAGGAGAAAGAAGGAAGGAAGGAAGGAAGGAAGGAAGGAAAGAAAAGAAAGAAAGAAAGAAAGAAAGAAAGAAAGAAAGAAAGAAAGAAAGAAAGAAAGAAAGAAAGACTAGCCTCAATCCTACTTAGACCTGCTTCTCATAATCCTCCCAAATTCCAGTTTCCTACCTTGGCCTGAGCGCCAGGAAACTCTGTATCCTGTGGCACCAGGAACCCTGGTCCAGGCAATGGCAATCGATGAGCTGCCAGTCTGAGTAACATGGACTGTCCTCACTGGGCCCAGTGCATCTATGGACAGAAGCAATGGGAAATCTGATGGAGGAAGCTGATTGGGGGGGCGGGAAGGAGGAAGGTAGCAAGAGCCACCTGATAAGGGCGGGCTTTGGAACCTAACAAGAGGCAGGGATCTGATGGAAGAAGCTAAGAAGAGGTAGTAAGTAGGTCAGATGGAGAATAAGTGAGGTTCTGACTGGAGGAATTTTGAGAGCAATCTGAGCTGGCAGATGTGTAAGGTCTGACAAAGGAGGAGGAATCTAATGAAAACATTCTTAGGAAGAGAATGTATAAGTCCAAGAAGATCTAGTTTACACCCACTCCAAAATAATTTTTTTGCCAGTCCTGGGGCTTGAACTCAGGGCCTGGGCACTGTCCCTGAGCTTCTTTTGTTCAAGGCTAGCACTCTACCACTTGAGCCAAAGCACCATTTCTGGCTTTTTCTTTTTATGTGGTACTGAGGAATTGAACCTAGGGCTTCATGCATACTAAGCAAGCACTCTACCACTAAGCCACACTCCTAATAGCCACTCCTACCCAAAAATGTTTTAAGTGAGCCAAGTGACAGTGGCTTATGCTTGCAATCCTAATTACTCAGGAAGATGGATCTGAGGATCACAGTTCAGTCAGTCTAAGCAGAAAACTCAGTGAGACTCTTATCTCCAATTAACCACTAAAATGCAGGAAGTGGAATGTAGCTCAAGTGTAGAACACCAGCCTTGAATGAAAACACTAAAGGAGTTGGGCACTGGGGGCTCACACCTGTAATCCTAGCTACTCAGGAGGCTGAGATCTGAGGATCTTGGTTCGAAGCCAACCTGGGCAGGAAAGACCATGAGACTCCTATCTCCAATAAACCCCCAGAAAACAGGAAGTGGTACTGTAGCTCAAGTGGTAGAGCGCTAGCCTTGATCTGAAGAGCTGAGGGACAGCGCCCAGGCCCAGAGTTCAAGCCCCATGACTGACAAAAAAAGAAAAAAGAAAACACTAAAGGACAGCATCCAGGCCCTGAGTTTCAAGCCTAGTACTAACATACACACACACACACACACACACACACACACACACACACACACACACACACACACACACACACACACACACACACACACACACACACACACACACACACACACACACACACACACACACACACACAGGTGGTAAGGGTATAAAAACTGTGTGTGGGAATTCAAGGGCAGAGACACTGGAGGTCTTAGGGAGAGAGAGATAAGAATCTGAAGAAGGGGAAGTTTATGGATGAGGAGGAAGGAAGCAGAGGCTCTCAGGGAGGAGGCATTGGTATGTAAGGGGGAGGAGAGTGGGATTCTGGGGAGAACTGGGAGGCTGAGAGGGAAAGCTTGGGAGTTGGAAGGGAAATCGATGGCAGAAAACTAAGGGCCTGGGGCAGGAGCTGACCAGTTTGAGCCACGATAACCGCAGGAGGGCCCTCTTCTCTTCCTCGAAGTGCAGACACGGACACCTGGTAGGAGGTTCCAGGCTGCAGCTCCAGGATGTCTGCAGCACTAGAATCTGGAGGCACAGTCCGGCTGGACTCTGGACCTGTGATCAGAAAGACACATTCATCTCGTTCTGCCTGTCTCCTCAGTCCCCCCCATACTCTGATCATTTCCCCTTTAGCGATTCCCCACACACCCCACACTAACCACTGCCTGTCCTCCAGCTGATCCGAAATCCACTGGCTCCAGGAACAGGCCCCCAGGTGACCCTTATTCTCGTGGCATCTGAGGCTACAACCCGTAGTCCTGGGACAGCAAGTGGGGGTTCTGGCTCTAAGGGTTAAAGATAGGAGTCAGAGGTCAAGACCTGGGTAGTTATAAGTCAGACAATCTTCTCCCCCCCTCCTCCCCCCCTCCCCGGCCCCAGCAATATAGTCCTCACCTCGGCGGATCGTGAGGACACTGGCACCTCCCTCCCGGGTACCCACACGAGCAGACACACGCACGGTGTAGGTAAGGCCAGGTCGAACATCGTCTAAGTCAAAGGCTGTCTGACTCCCAGGAAGCACCAGTGTCCGTTCAACCCCTAAGACAGAAGACAAGGTTGGCAGGCAGAGGCTGGGAATATGGGATGGTAGCAGTTAGTGATGGGTAGGGAGGTAGGATAAGAAAGTTCATGGCATCTGGCACTGGTGGCTCATGCCAGTCATCTTAGCTACTTGGGAGGCTAAGATCTGAGGATCGCAGCTCAAAGCCAGCCCAGAAACGTATGTGAGATTCTTATTGCTAATGAATCACCAGGAAATGGGAAATGGCGCTGTGGCTCAAAGTGGTAGAGCACTGGCCTTGTGCAAAAAGAAGTTTAAGGATCTGGCAGGTGCCGGCGGCTCATATCTATAATCCTAGCTACTCAGGAGGCTAAGATCTGAGGATCTGCCAGCCCAGGCAGGAACATGTCTGTGAGACTCTTAGCTCCAATAAACTCAGAAGAAGCCAGAAGTGGCAAGTGGCACTGTGGCTCAAGCACTAGAACGCTAGCAAAGAAACTCAGAGACAGTGCCTAAGCCCAGAGTTCAAGCCCCAGGACTGGCAAAAGAAAAAAAAAGTTTAGGGACATCACCCAGGCACTGAGTTCAAGCCCCAGGACCAGCACACACACACACACACACACACACACACACACACACACACACACACACACACACACACACACGCACACGCACACGCACACGCACACACACACACACACAAAGACATGAGAAGTTATAGTTGTAACTAGTGTTGCAGGTCAGGGAGCTAGTGGTTGTAAAAAAGGGAAGGTGAAAACTATGGACAAAGATGGATGGATGGATGGCAGGCAGTATAGACAGAGGTAGATGAAGAGAGGTATTAGGGTAGGGGAGAGGGTAGACAGACCCTGAAATATTTCTTTTTTTTTTTTTTTGTCGGTTGTGGGGCTTGAACTCTGGGCTTGGGTGCTGACCTTAGCTCTTCACCTCAAGGCAAGTGCTGTGGCTCAAGAGGTAGAAAACTTTCAGTTTTCTAGTGGTTTATTGGAGATAAGAGTCTCATGGACTTTCCTGCCTGGGCAGGCTTTGAACCATGATCCTCAGATCTCAGCCTCCTGAGTAGCTAGGATGACAGGCGTGAGCCACTGGCACCCAGCTATACCCTGAAATATTTCTATGTCTAGGGCCTCATAGGAGGTACACAAGAGACTAGAAGGCTAAAGGGACCCAGTAGAAGGAATGGAAGGAGATGGTGGCGCAATTATACCCTGTGGGCTGGAACTTTAGTGCATGTGGATTTCCCTAGCAGGCTCCATCTTACCCTGAGTGCCTCGCACAGTGATGCGGTATTCAGAGGCACCGGGGACGGGGTTCCAGGTCACTCGTACCCGTTGTCCGGGCAGTTCAACTGCTTGTAAATCCATCACGACACTTACAGGCTGCTCTGGCCCTGTCAGAGAGGATGGCCCAGCATGGAGAGGCAGCCTGGAACCTCCATCTTTTCCTCAATCCCTTAGCCAGACCCACCCAGTTCTCACCAGTGGGGACCACGGCTGCAGGCGTGGCCACTTCTCGACCCTCCAACAGAGTGTAGAGCGTGAGGCGGTACTCAGTGCCTGGCTGTAGTCCATCCAGCTGGTAACGGGTCACATCAGAAGGCAGCATTACCTTCTGTGGTGGCTCTAAGCCTACAAGATGGCAGGGTCAGACAGGGCTAGCCAAAGCCGCCAAAGGCTTGATTCATGCCCACCCATCCCCTTCATCTGCACTGACCGCTCTCACGACGCCACTCCAGCCGGTAGCCACGGGCCTCGGGCACCAAGTTCCAGGAAAGCAGGATGGATGTGGGGCCCAAAATGGTGGGACGTAGGATCTGCTCCACAGAAGAGTCTGTCCCAGAGTACAAAGGACGTCAGTGACCTCAACCCTGCTCTGCCCAATCACCCCAGCCTGGAGAAGAAAACACCCAGCCTTCTCTTACCCGTGCGAGCAGTCACGGAAGTGGCAGGTCCCATCCTATGGCCAAAGAAGGGACTCACAGTCACCTCATAGTCTGTACCAGGCCTCAGATCACGCAGCAATGTTGACCCATGCCCAGGGCCCAGTTCCTGCCGCAGGGTTGGCCCACCTACATTCGGGATTACGAGAGCGCTCAGGGACTCTACTGCCATCTTGTCTGAGTCATAAGGGTCTCTGTTCAGCCCGTACTTCGCACTTACCTCCCAGGTCCCGCCATGTCACACGGTAGCCAGTGGCACCTGGCACTCTCCGCCAAGCTACCAGGAGGCTGTGGGCTGTGGTATTCTGGATGGCCAACTCTAGGCCTTCTGTGGCAGCTGGAGGAAAGTCCCACCGAGGATTAGGAGAGTCAGGCGTGGGTTATGGGACTGGATGGTTATGGGGCTGGATGGTTAGGGAAATGGGGTTCAGAGGATGGGAGAATCGCTTACTGGTGCGAGCCGTCCCTCTCACGGCCTCCCCGATGCTGTTAGCATAGAGGGCAGACACCGTCACCTGATACTCGGTCAGTGGCCGGAGACCTTGTAGTTGCGTGCTGGTCTCACCAGCTGGGACATTCACCTGTCCAGGGATCAGGGGTCACCTTATCTTGTTCCTTCCAAGTTCCCAGCCACCCATCATCTGTCCCTCCTGATGGTACCATCCCTTTACCTCCCGCCTCTCGCTTGGCAGTGGCTGGCCCAACCCAGTCAGAGGAGTATACTCAATTTTGTAGCCTGTCACTGGGCCACTAGCGGCTGTCCACTGTACTCTCAAGGACTGACTGGTTGGCTCAGACAGCACCAGATCTCGGGGGCCAGAGGTGGAGTCATCAGCTGTCAAGGGCGGGGCAAGGAAGGATCAAAGGTCAGGAGCACTGCGGAATGGCTTCAGCATTCCCACGCTGGGATTATAAGAAGGAAAAGAAGCAGGGCACACGCAGCAGTGTGGGCAGGGAGGGAACTCACGAGGCAGGGTCACAGGCACGCCACCAGCCGTCGTACACACTCTCCGGGAAATGAGAGGTAAGAGTGTTCTCAAAATGCTGAAGTCATTGACAAAGAAAAAGAAATCGCTGGTGGGCTGCGAAGCCACCCGCTTGAGCTCCTCAGGGTCCGCATTCTTGATTCCTGTATGGGATCAGTAAGATCCAATTGGTCCCATGTCCTCTGAATGGACGCTACCTACTCTGGCTGACCTTTCACTCTAGCTCAGTGCTTACCCACAGCAAATAGCTTGACCCCCTGCCCCTTGAGCTTCTGGGCAGCTGTGTCCACCAAGTCCTGGGACTTTCCATCGGTGATCAGGATGCAGACCTGGGATAGTATAGGAGATCAAGTTAGGGCTGCTTTGAATACTTCATGAGGGGTCACCAGGGTGAGATAGGGTAGTTTGGGAATAACCTTGGGAATGCCAGGCCGGTCCAGATGGGGCAAGAAGACATGGTCAGCTACGTGGAGAAGTGCAGCCCCTGTGCGGGTGTTGCCCCCCTTGTAGCTGAGCTCCCGGATGGCACGGATTGCATCGCTCCCCGAACTAAGAGCATCTAGGCCAAATTCTGTCCTGGTGAATAGCAAGGGGAAAGGAGGAGAAACAGGCAACGAGTTATGACTTCTTCCAGCTCTGGCCTTTAAAAGGTCTCGGAAGACAGGTGCTGGTGGGCTCGTGCCTATCATATTAGTTCCTCAGGAGGCTGAGATCAGAGGATCACAGTTCAAAGCCAGCCTAGGCAGGAAAGTCTGTGAGACTCATCTCCATTTAACTACCAGAAAACCAGAAGTGGAGCTGTGGGTTCAAGTCCCATGATGCTACCACCATCAATAACAACACACATGCATGTGCGCGCGCGCACACACACACACACACACACACACACACACACACACACACAAGGCCTCTCAGCGTAATGACCCTTCAGAATATTTTTGAACTCCTGTCCCCTACCACTGAACCTCTAAGTTTAACAGATTCTCTAGATGTACCTCTGTTTACCACCTGTAGCTGGGCTTGGGCAGGCCTAGAGCCCTTTGGTGTTTTTAACCTAGAAAGACAGGATGCCTAGTTGAATAATGACAAGAGGAAGGGCCCAGTTGTAGGAAGGGAGATATTGGTCAGACTGGAAGCCCCCATTCCTGGTGTACAGAGGGGAGGTTGAGTGGTCAGGGTGCTAGAATATAGAGTCCAACAGATACTAGGCATCTAGGGCTTCTGGGGGGCATCTGGGATGACACCTGAGCTCCCCACCTCCATTCAGATCAGAAAACACAGCTGCTTTGTGCTGAGGTTATTTCATGCATGGCATAAGCATTCTTCCACGTGAATCCTCTGTCTCCAGTTAAGGACCTGGCTGCTTGGGGGGGCGGGGGATGGGGTGGAGGAGGGTGCTCCTGGGCTTTCCAAAGGCTGACTTGGGAAAGATAGATCCTGAGGATTTCTGGGCTGTCTGCCCTTGTCTAGAGAAGGGGTGTTGATGGGGACTACAATCTTGCCCCCCACCTCCACCCCAGGGCCAATTACTCACTGTGGATCATCACTGTACTGCACTGTAGCAAAGCGTACGCCCTGGGCACTGGCTGCCCCAGAGAAAGGCAGCATGAGCCCCTCCAGGAAGCCCCGGACTTCACGGAAGTTATTGCGGCCAATGGATGAAGAACCGTCAAGTAAGAACACGATGTCGGCAGCATAAAGGCGCGTGCAGGTCACTGAAGCCAGGAGGGGAGATCAGGACCTTTTCTAAGACAACCCCCAACCCCCAACTCCCTCCAAGTACTGGGGAGTCCCCTGGAACTAAGGGTAGGGTGGAGAGTAGGTCATCTGAATGGATGTGGGACTGTCAGCCTCAGGGGCCTGGCCAGGAGTGACTTGGAGCAGGAGATAAAGATGTGTCTGTGGGGGCCATAGCCCCAGTGGGATATGATAGGAAGTATTTGGGGAAACCCAGTGCAGAGTAGGAGAATCTGGGGCAGAGGTGGAAGTTAGTGAATAACTTAGAAGGAATAGGCAGGTGGGGTGAGAAGGCTGAAAGCTGAGTTTGAGCCAGAGGTGACACAGGATGACAAGGTGCAGTACCCCCAGATAGGTTCATTCCTTAGCCATGCCCACCTCTCTCCCTGGGCTGGGCCCAAACTCGGGGCACCTCTGTCAGGATCCCGGCGCAGAGCACAGCCATCAGAAGCTGCAGCCTCATCCTGGGTGATAGAAAAGATCAGCCAGGATCTCTGCCCCCGCACCTCCCCTGCCCCTGGGGCTTCGGCTGGTCTGAGCCAGGCCCAGTTGCCCCCACTGCACCCCGAAATTCCAGTCTTGCCTGCACCGCCGCTGCCCTCCCGCTCTCCGGCCGCCGCTGCCTCTGCCAGCCGCCCCGCTGCAAGCTGTAGTCCCGCCTACTGCCGGCACAGAAAGTCCCTGAGCCCAAGAGGTGGAGCAGCAGGCTGGGGCTCAGCCCGCCCTCACCCACCTCCTGGAGAGGTTGCCGCCCACCCCCTCCTCAACAAATATGATGCATTTAAGAGCCAAGGGTCCCCTTCTTATGACTTCTGGGAACCTCTCCCCGCTTGCCCTGCTGCACGCAGCCCCTGACTCAGGCTCTTGACAGATGTTGAAGGTCACAGCTGCTTTAAGTCAATGTGGCTAGGTTCCTGAGGACCAAAGAGGTGGCAAAGCCATGATAAGGAGGAGGCTACAGCTGGAGATGACTCAGCCACCCCCCTAAGCCTGTAAGGGGGGGTGCCCAGACAAGCCCGCAGGCCATGGGTCCCGACTTAAGGCCACTCCCGTGAATCAGACATCCTTCTGTCTAGCGGACCTCCTGTGCCCCACCCCAATGCCCTTGATGGGAAAGAGCAGCTCCCAACAAATGAGGAAGACCCTAGGCTATCTTGGAAAGATCAAGGGTCCCACTGGGCTGGATCTAAGTCATAGATGCCTCCCCACTGCCCCCCTCCCCCCCGACCCAGGCCCTCCTTCCCTGGAGAGGGAAGCCAAGGAGGAGAGGATGTGTGTCATGTTTAAGCATACATGTTCATCCCAGGGCCTCTTACCCCATGCTTTGAGCGGTCCCAGGCAGATGCCATCCAGCTGTGTTTGCAAGGGGGGGGGTGTCCCTATGTTTGGGCCACCCACGATGACAGCTCATCTCTGAGCAATTCACTTCCTACTGCCCAAGCCCTCACTGGTGGGCCGGGTCTCCCTCCCATCGCCCCCCCTCCCACCTAGATTCATTCTGGCTAGTAGGAGTCCTTTCCATCAACTCTACTTGGTAGACTCTGTGTACCCAACTCCCTTACCCTTTCCCCACTGCCTCGAGGTTTCTATTCCTTTTATTTCACTACTGATCATTCTTTGATTGACATGTTACTGTGGACAGTCCCTCCTTCCCAATCCCTACTCCACCAAGGTCAGGGCTGCTGCCCTGAGGAAATCTTTCTATATGTAGATTTGTTCATTAGGTGGACAATACACCAAGGCAGAAAGAAACCCCCCAAGAAAAGCCAGCCTTCACTTGGACCCTGCCCTCTTTTATGTTCTTGCCTAGGTAATTCTGGATGGGCACAGGAAAGCACAAGCTAGGCATCGTGGTGCACTACTGTAATCTCAGTACTCGGGAAGATGAAAGCAAGAAGATGGTGAGTTGGGAGTCCAATCTGATACAAAATAAGACCCTATCTCAAAAAGAAAACAAACAAGGAGCTGAGCGTTGGTGGCTCACGCCTGTAATCCTAGCTACTCAGGAGGCTGAGGTCTGAGGATTGTGGTTCAGAGCCAGCCCAGGCAAGGAAAGTTCATGAGACTCTTATCTATTTAACCACCAGAAAACTGGAAGTGGTACTGTGGATCACGCAGTAGAGGGCTCACCTTGAGCTGAAGAGCTGAGGGGACAGTGCCCAGGCCCAGAGTTCAAGCCCTCTATGACTGATTAAAAACACAAACAAGGGCTAGGAGGGTGGCTCTGTAGTAGAGTGCTTGCCTAGAATGCATAAAGTCCTGGGTTCTACTCCTCAGTTCCACATAAGCAGAAAAAGCCGGAAGTGGTGCTGTGGCTCAAGTGGTAAGAGTGCTAGCCTTGAGCAAAAGAGGCTCAGGGACAGTGTGCAGGTCCTGAGTTCAAAACCCAGGAATGGCAAAAAAACAAAACAACCCCAAAACACATCTATAGTCCCCATTGCTTCCGGGCCTGTTCCAATATACCTAGCCCTGGCAGCCACGCTCCCTTGGTGATCCACAGGCTGAGTGGAGAGATGGGAATGGTGGGAACTGTGACATATGTTTCCCTTGGATCATCTCAAGGGTCAGGCTCTAGTATGGCCAGACCCACAGCTAGTGAGGTCCATCCAACGCTGACTAAATAGTCCTTTTGCCCGGGAAGGCTGGAACTGCCCTCAGGCACTGCAAGGGTAGGTGGCAGTGAGCAGAGATGGCATGGGCAGTATGGACATGCCTTTAAGGGATGCAGGTTACTAAAGTACCCACAGAAAGGAGAGGCTGCTGTGGTGCGGGCATCACACACAAGGATGCTAGGAGAGGCTACTGGGAAGAAGCAAGGCTGGGCTGAGTGCAGGTCTGCAGGTACTGAGTCTCTGGAGCAGGAGTGACTTCTGAGGGCACTGGCTACAGCCTCCTGGCACAAGCCTGGAAGCAAATGTCTACCTGTAGCATACCATCAGGACAATAGGGGTTCATTGAGTTCAAATCCCTCCCATACTTCCCAGACTGGCTTCAGTCACTAGCTGTCAGATGGCACCATGTGTCCCAATGCTTAATGGTAGCGATGACGAGTCTGGCTCACCAGGACTGCCACACAAATTCTGCCTGAGTCCCCATAGTAATAGTTCTCAGTTCTGAACAAGTTATTTCTCTTATAGTAGCTTCCAGTGCACCTCAAGATGTCTTGAAGAAAGATCAAATACACTGGCTTAGCTATGCAATACTAGGGCTAGGAATGTGGCTTAGTGATAGAGTGCTTGCCTAGCATGCATGAAGCGCTGGGTTCCATTCCTCTGTACCATAGAAAAGGCCGGAAGTGGCGCTGTGGCTCAAGTGCTAACTTTGAGCTAAAGAAGCTCAGTGCCCAGGCCCGGAGTTCAAGTCTTAGGACTCCCCCTCTTCCCCGCTCCCCCTCCCCTCCCAAAAAAGAAATGCAAGACCAGACACTCAGCACAGCTCAAGTTTTCCTATGTCCAGCATGTCTGTGGCATGTTTGTCCAGCATGTTTATGGTTAAGACACTGATAGGGTGGAGAAATCAAGTTCCATCCTCCAGAAGCTCGCTATGAGGGCATCAGACTTGGCAGTTGTTCCCTGTACCTGGGTGCCACATCTGCAAGTAGCTAGGGTTAGGCCAGTCAGGGCTCACTGATGAACAGTCTCTCTCCTTCCAGCCACACAGTAAGAAGCTGATCTGCCTAGTGTGCCAATCCTAGGCTTTGGAAGCCATCTGATAAATACCTATGGCAACAAGAAGGGATGAAGTCAAGGCACTGGGACAGAATGAATAAGAGGCTTGTTTTAGCTACTTTTTAGGCTAGGATAATGGAGGAAAACTTCAGATTTCAACGAACCTTGTCCAAGGACCTCTGCTCAAAGGAAAAAGGCCCTTCTACTTCCACTGGGATCCCCAGGAATCTGGGGAGGGACGATGCGGGGTGCAGGAAAAGAGGCCTACTTGCTCCCCTGACTTAGGAAACAGAGCTCCAAGGCATGGCGTAAGGACGAAGCAACTGGGAGTTCCACTAGGTCCTGGCTGCCTCAGGAAGATGGGGAGGGGATCGGCAGGCCAACAGCTCAGGACTTGCCTGGGACAGATCTAGATGAGGGAGGGGGCTCAGAGCTCACTGAGCTCACGACTATTCTTGGAGCCTGAGTCAGTGGCAAATGGAAGCGAAGGATTCCTGCCCTGCCTGTCTAGGCAGCAGTAGAAACGCAATGGGAACACTGTGCCCCAGGCTATCCTCTCTCAAAATCCAGAGTAAACACAGCAGGCTTCCTTAGGGATAGCCTAGGCTCTTCCTAGTCACCTCCAGGCTAGACCACAGACCAGAAGGCAACCCTACAGGGTCTGCAGTGAGGAGTTTCCTACAGGAGCCCCCAGTTTCCAGAATGGGGACCCCTACAAGAACACAGGCTCGGGTTCTAATTTCCAGGGATTCCCATATCCCACTCTTGAGACAGGCTGCTAAGGAACATCCCCCATGGAGTTGAGTGGAAACATCTGGGCTCAGTTCCTTGCAATCATCAAAGGCTTCCGGCCTCTCTGTGGCAGCCCCCACGCTTGCCCCTGGCTGAGGACACATCAGCCTGTGAGAAGCCAGAATGATCCAGGGGGGCATAAAACTGGGAAAGACGTCTTTGCTCCCCAACCTGCTGCCCGATGGATACCATGCTGATGCCAGAGGAAGGACACACAACTCTCAACAGAGGACTTTATTGGTGGTAACGGGCTAAGGGGGTTTGAGGAGCCGGAGTGGTGTTTGTGGTGGGGCGAGGGGGGGACACCATAAACCCTGGCCCCGCACTCTTGCCTGCACAGGCTTCCTGCCTAGAAGCGCAGCCAGAACATGCCACTGCGGATCCGGTTGTAGTCTGAGAGCTGCTCGATCGGGCCTGTGGGGAGAGGGTGGGGTGTCAGGGTGGGGTGCCTGGCCTGCACAGGGACACCTGGCCCTGTGCCACACCCAGCTCAGAACTGCTGCCCAGGGCAGCACAAGACAGGCTTTGAGTGAAAAGAGGAAGAGCACATTCCCCAAAGGGTACAGAGCCTGTCCCTTCATGCTCTGGCCTTGGGAGCCCCACCTCATGCCCAGGGTGCCCCGTTACCTGGCGGGTGGGGGGTGGGTGGTATTAGTGGAGGCAGCTTGGCAAGGAGTCAGGGAGCTGCTGGAACAGGTTTTCTGAGCAAGAACTCCCTGGCAGCCAGGCTACTGGGGGTGGGGTGGGGGTCCTGGGAGCCTCAACTTGCATCTCTCAGTGTAGACTGGGGGTGGGGAACAGAGCAGGAAGGGAAGGCCACAACCATGGCCTGCCTGAACAAAGGACAGAGACCTCCTGGAGTACCTACCCAACCCCGCCACGGCGGGACACTGGTCATAGAAGTACTTGGAGCAGATCTCCCGCACCATCTGGGCATCCACATCCTGTAGGGACAGTAGAGGGCTCGCTAAATGGCAGGTACCGGGCACCATTTCGGCTGACCGAGATCTCTCACATGTACCATGGAGCTGGCCCCCAACACAAGAGGGGAAATGTGGATGGCTCTCCCTGCTGTGGAGCTTTATGGGCCCCATCTATTCCCACAGCCCTTCAAGGCCCTCTGTCCCTGGGCAATGGCCTGGGACGACAGGGATGCCTATAGAAGCAGCTGCCCCCACACCCAGGTCTTCCGCAGGGCCCCGTGTTACCGCAATCCGGCTCTCCCACTCAATCAAGGGGATACGACGGCCATAGGTCAGAAGGCTGCGCCCGATGTCCTCACACACTGGAGTGGTACCTTCAGGGGTGGGAGAAGGTTTAAGAGGTCCATCCTGTTTAATCAGGGGCCCACAGTCACACAGCCTCTGGTGTCAGGTTGATGAGGACTTCTAGGAATTTGCTCTCACCCCAACTACAATGACAGCTTTTAGTTACTACGGTGACAAGCTGTTGACCTGAGCCACTCACTTCCACCTACACCTGAAGCTCCAAACCCAGTGGGAGGGAGTATGGCATGATCTTCAAGGCTCTCCTTTGTTGGTTTTGGTTTTCATTTTCTGCTGGTCTTTCAGGCTTGCCCTCAGGACCTGGGTGCTGTCCCTGAGGTTTTGTGCTCAAAGCTAGTGCTCTACCACTTGAGCCACAGTGCCACTTGGTCCTTTCCCACTTTGTTAGGAATGGTGGCCATACCAGATCGCTGCTGCCAGGACATATACTCTCCCTACAGGGCCACAGAGCTCACCATCCAGATGAGACACCAGGGCATTTCGGACGATGTTTTTGCCCCGCGTCACCTCGCTCTCTGTAGCACTGGTGCACAAACGCATCCTGAAGCAAGAATGAAAAGACAGCTGGTAAGTGGTGTTCATTCTGGGAGGTATGTGGTCTCTTGGCCTCCCATTACCCTGGGTCAAAGGCCCCTAACCCACCCCCTAGCATTGGGCTGGCACTCACCACTGGCCTTGCAAGAAGATCATCATATCATCGATAGTCATGCGGTCACAGACAAAGTGTGCACCCAGGAGCCCAGTTTCTTCATAGCAGATGTTGAAGGTCTGGAAACTCTGGCACAGCTTGTTGGTCACGGCAACTGCAGCCAGTGGGCTGGACAAGTGCTGCCAGGGACAAGGGTGGGGGGTCGGCCTCCCCTCTTGTCTGCAGCCCGTGTAATCCCACAGCTCCGGAGCCCCCAACCCAGCCCCTTCTCTTTGAAGCCGAGGCCCCAGGCCTGCTCTTGGCACTTACCTTGCCACCACCGTAAGTGCAGTCATAGTGACCAATGATAGCATTGGCCACTTGGAGAGTCACATTGTCTGGGCTGGCCCAGCCAGGTCCCTCCACTGCAATGGCCACATGGGCCAAAGGCAAGGCATCGTCACGGTGACGGATCTGAAACAGCAGAGGTCAAGGCTGAAGGACAGCTTGCATTTCCTGGGCGAACAGAAAGGACAGCTGGTGTGGGTGGAGCGTGCATGGGCATGTGCGCGCACCTGCTCGGTGAGCAGCCACCGCCATAGGAACCCATTGCCAACTCCTGAGGCATCTCTGGAGTCACAGAGAGAACCATGCCCTCAGCAGGTCTTCCCAGAGGTCTCCAGCCCCAAGTGCCACGCCCACCCATCAGGCATACCTCGCTCCCAGTAAAGCGGCACGGAATTAGACTGGGCACGGCATCCTTTTCGTACTTCCCCGAGACGCTGCTGAAGTGCTTTTGGGCCAGGTCTAGCAGCTGCCTGTGCTCTACCCCTGAGGAGACAAACAGTAGTTATGAGTGATCAGCCTGAGTCCAAATCACAACAGACAGGGCCGAGATCCTGCCTGGGTGGGAGACACCAGCAGCAAGATGATACATCAGGACAGGAAGAGGATCCTTCAGGAAGTTCTTGCTTCAAGGGCTAAAAAGTTTCCCTGGCTTCACACACAGAAGCAACACTCTCAACTTAAAATTGAAAAAAAGGGCTACCATGTGACCCAAGTGCAAATTTCCTTTCTAGAAGAAGCAAAACTGGCATGAGGCCACCTGGGTGCCTGTTGCTCAAGCTCACCTGCAATCTGCTGGCTCTGAAGGAGGTGGCAAGTTGGACAGCACCAAGAGCTGTTACAGTGGGGTCCTGACTAGCTCTGGGATCCCCAGAGACTGGGGTCACTGACAAGCCACACATGACAAACTCATGCCCTGAGGGCCCATGGCGGATTTCGCCTCAGCAAGTCAAGTGCCTTGACTGATAAGTACTGTCTCAGTGGACAACTTGCCCCAGTCCTGAAAGGACCCAATAGTCAGACATGTCAGGAGTTTATTAGGTTCCTGGCTCCAAAGATGCCACTCAAGTCCATTTTGGTAGGTTGTGGGCTTGAACTCAGGTCCTAGGCGTTGTCCCTGAGCTTTTGTGCTCAAGGCTAGTGGTCTACCACCTTGAGCCATAGCTCCATTTCCGTTTTTTAGGTGATTCATTGGAGCTAGGAAGTCTCATGGACTGACTTTCCTGCCCTGGGCTGGCTTCAAAACATGATCCTTGGACTGGCTTAGTGGTAGAGTGCTTACTAGCATGCATGAAGCCCTGGGTTTGATTCCTCAGCACCACAAACACAGAAAAAGTCGGAAGTAGCAATGAGGCTCAAGTAGTAGAGAGCTAGCCTTGAGCAAAATGCAGCTTAGGGACAGTGCCCTGGCCTTGAGTTCAAGCCTCAGGACTGGCAAAAAAAAAAAAAAAAGGAACATGATCCTCAGATCTCAGGTGTGAACCATCAGCACCCTGCTAAGGTTTTTTGCTTTTGTTGTTGTTGTTGTTGTTGGTCATGGGGCTTGAATCTGGGCCTGGGCACTGTCCCTGAGCTCTTCAACTCAATGCTAATGCTCAACCACTTGAGCCACAGTGCCACTTCTAGTTTTCTGGTGGTTTATTGGAGATAAGAGCCTCACAGACTTTCCTGCCCCAGCTGGCTTTGAACCTTGATCCTCAGATCTAGCCTTCTGAGTAGCTAGGATGACAGGTGTGAGCCACTGATGCCCAGCAGCTAAGATTTTTTGTTTCTTTTACCAGTCCCAGGACTTGAACTCACAGCCTGGGCACTGTCCCTGACTGAATTAAGCCACATTCCCAGCCTTTTTTTTTTTTTTTTTTTTAATTGTTCCCACACTCAAGTTCCCAGGGCCATAAATAAGGAATATCACTCATAGTCAGACTTGTATCAGAAAACCATTCTGAGTCCATCCACTTCTCTCCCTGGCTCCTGTCATCTCTCACGGGGTTTGAACTTTGGGCCTGGTCTCTGTCCTTGAACTCTTCAGCTCATTTCTAGTGCTCTACCACGTGAGCCACAGGGTTACTTCCGGTTTTGTGGTGGTTAATTGGAGATAAGCCTCATGGGCTTTCCCACACAGGCTGGTTTTGAACTACAATCCTCAGATCTCAGCCTCCTGAGTAGCTAGAATGGCAGGTATGAGTCACTGGCTTGCGGCTTCCTTTCATCTCCCTGGATACATGCCATACCTTCCCTAGTTGGCTGGCCTCTGCTCTGGCCTCAGCCCTAGCATAGAGCAAGCCTCAAAACATACAGCAATCCATGTCCCCCCACAAACACCAACCGTCCTTCACATGTTTCTGATGGGCCACAATATCCCTCACCCTCAATATAAGTCTACCTTTGGGTGCCCATTGAAGTCTCCTTTTTTTTTTTTTTGGTCAGTCCTGGGGCTTGAACTCAGGGCCTGGGCACTGTCCCTGATATTTTTCTGCTCAAGGACAGCACTCTGCCACTTGAGCCACAGAGCCACTTCCAGCTTTTTTCTTCTTTTTATGTGGTGCTAAGGAATCAAACCCAGGGCTTCATGCATGCTAGGCAAGCGCTCTACCACTAAGCCATATTTCCAGCCCACTCCTCTACTATTCTGTGTCTTCCTTTCAAGGCCCTCCCTGTCTATCATCAAGTGTGCATCATCTCACAACTCAGCCAATAGCAAGGCCGCAAGCTTGGAATGGGCCTAGGAGTTGATTACCTGCCCACAGACTGGGTATACTGGTTACCTAGGAGACTAAGAGAGGTCTGGGGAGGGGCTAGCAGCCCAACTGAGGCATACACTAGAAGGGGGTGTGCTCTCCTGTGTCCAGTCTCAGTGGTGGAGTGGCTGCAGAATAGAATCCAGCTCTCACAGTCTGCCACCTCCCCACTCTCTGCCTCCACTGAGAGCACACAAGGAAAGTCATTCCTCTCTAAGACTGGTCAAGAATAGGTTCTGTTTTTTTGTTGTGATTATAGTCAGTCATGGGGTTTGAAGTCAGGGCCTGGGTGCTGTCCCTGACCTTTTGCACTCAAGGCTAGCACTCTATCACTTTGAGCCAGTGTCACTTCCGGTTTTCTGGTGGTTCATTGGAAATAAAGTCTCATGGACTTTCCTGCCCAGGCTGGCTCTGAACCAAGATCCTCAGATCTCAACCTCCCAAGCAGCTAGGATTACAGGCATGAGCCACCAATCCCAGCTTCACAACAGATACTCTTGGAGTGAAAGACCTATTATCAGAACCAGGGGATCTTGGCTTCAAGGACCAAGGTGAGAGCTCACCTGTCTAGGGCTTCAACAAGCCTATCACTTACCTCCAGCTGCTGCCAGCACCATGCGAGGGGCCTTGTAATGACTGTTGAGGTAGTTAGTCAAGTCTACACGAGACAGTTTCCTGCAAGAGATGCAGCCATTGTTCACCATGGAAGCCAAGTCTGTGTGGTGTGCACATCTACATATGGATGGGCCTTTCAACTCCTCTCCCAACCCACAGCAAGTTGGCTGACAAAATGGGATCAGGAAGGAGCATGGCTTCTCTGAAGAACAGGTCCCTTCCCCCCGGTCTGCCATCCACTCTTCCAAAGACAAAGGGCAGCTTCACAACCTGTTCTGAGGAGGGTATGAGCTCTCCCAGCCCATTCACCACCAGAGAACAGGAAGCCACATGGGAGGGATACTGAGGGGGCTCTCTCCCTCAAACTGTCTGAACACGCAGGGAAAACATATCCTAAACAGAGCCTCAGATTTAAGTGAAGACCACACAGCCATTCAAAAGAAGGGCTTGTGGGAACCACATGGCCACATAGACATTGTCTCTAATTATATGAATTAGGACCAACAGCTGGCTAACTCAAAACATGGCCAGAAGGCATTATGGTTGCATGATCTGTGCTGGCTCTCACCTGACGTTCTCACTGGGGCCCTCCACAGCCTGGGCTAGAGGTGTGCCCTGGAACGCCGTGGCATGCAGGTAATCGAAGACCACGTCCCGCATCAATGTGTCATTCTCCTGCATCTCCCGCAGGATCACATCCCGTTCCTTCTCAATCTGAGAGTCTTCTAAGCTGCAGTTCTGCACAATATCAGCCAGAATCTCCACAGCTGGACACAAAGACATGTTTAGGGACCCAGTGGGGCCAGTGCAGATTCATGACAGCACCAACTCCCAGGTTCGGCATCTCTGGCTGCTGTGCTCTCTCTTCTGATTGACATGGGGCAGTGCTACAAGTCATGGGACATCTGGTTCTGTCCTCTGCTCCTCTAGACTCCTGCCCTACTGTGATCAATCCCTCTCCAGATGTTACCTTTTGGCAGGTCCTCAGACAGTGCTTTGATGTAGTAGGCTGTGTGCTCCCGAGTGGTGTAGGCATTCAGATGGGCCCCCATACTCTCTATCTCCTTCTCCAGGGCATTGCCAGGCCGATTCTTTGTTCCCTGGGTCCAGGCATCAACAAGACCAATCAGGAACAAATCAGGAGCCATCCATGAGCCCAGGAACCCTATCTTTACAGGCTAAAGACCCAGCAGGAGCAGCAGTGCACATGTACTTTCTTTAGTGCTATATTCACTGAGTAGTAAGCAGGTCTTGAGCTGACTGACGTCACAGTTTCTCCTAAAACTGGAGCCAGCCAGTCAGGAGAAAAGACATAGCCAGAACAAGGGCTACCTAATATTCAGAGCTTCTTCAACAGCCTGACTTGACTAGTACTCCCTATCACCTAACTGACAGCCATGGTCAGGTAAGACCACACCTTTTTTTTTTTTGTCTGTCCTGGGGCTTGAACTCAAAGCCTGGGCTCTGTTGCTCAAGGCTAGTGCTCTACCATCTGAGCCACAGCACCACTTCCAGCCTTTTCTGTTTATGTGTTGCTGAGGAATGGAACCCAGGGCTTCATGCATGCTAGGCAAGCACTCTTACCAATAGGCCACATTCCCAGCCCTCCCCCCACCTCACCACACACACCAGTTTTCAAGTGAGGAGATCAACTTCTGAACCATGCCATTCACATGACTCTGTGTGTATACTAGCTGTCACCTTCGGAGGTCTCATCCCTAGTCCCAGGTGTGTACAGGGGCAGAAGGGTAGTCTCAGGTTCTGTCTCATGACAGGCAAGCACACACAATACAACTGAGCATGCACCTGTGCTTCCAAGATTCCCTACTCTGACTCAGTATTCCTGACAATCATATACCCCCTTGTCCATTTTTTCTTCACCACTTTCAAAATTCATGGGCCTCATTGGATGCTGGGATCACAGGTTCATGCCTGTAATCCTAACTATTCAGGAGGCTGAGATCTGAGGAGTAAGGTTTGAAACTAGCTCAGACAGGAAATTCAGTGAGACTCTTCTATCTCCAATTAACCACAGAAAACAAGAATAGTTGTGGCTCAAAATGGTAGAGTGCTAACCTTGAGTGTAAAAAAAATCAAGGATAGCACCCAGGCCATGAGTTCAAGGCCCACAACCAACAATCACCATCTCTTTAATTAATGATCTCCAGGGGGCTGGGAATGAGGCTGTAGCTTAGTGGCAAGAGTGCTTGCCTAACATGTATGAAGTCCTAGGTTCGATCCTTTAGTACCACATACACAGAAAAAGCTGGAAGTGGTGCTATAGCTCAAGTGGTAGAGTGCTAGTCTTGAGCAAAAGTTCAGGGACAGTGCCCAGGCCCTGAGTTCAAGCCCCATGACTAGCTAAATAAATAAAGAATAAATGAATCTCTAGGTATTCCACATCCTATGACCCCAAGTTTTTTTTTGTTGTTTTTTTTTGGCCAGTCCTGGGGCTTGAACCCAGGGCTTGGGTGCTATCTCTGAGCTTTTTTTTTTGCTCAAGACTAGAACTCTACCACTTGAGCCACAGTGCCACTTCTGGCTTTTTCTGTTTATGTGGTACTAAGAAATTGAACCCAGGACTTTATGCATGTTAGCAAGCACTCTACCACTAAGCCACATTCCCAGCCTTATGCTCATAAGTTTATTATCATGTGTTTGCCCATAAGGCAAATTCTTTAAGTCTACATGTAGTCATGTACAAACCACAGGCCTCCTCTACGTGGCAAAAAGTGCCTGTAGCATCTTGGGTTTTCTCAGCTCTTCAGGCTTCATAGAGAGGCTCAACATAAAAGTACATTACTCAGAGGAAGCTTAAGTCCATATGGTTCCTTCCAGAAAGACCAGCCAGCTCACTCCCCCAACTGAGGTCCACAATCAGGAGGTAAATTGTCTCTGACCTCCATCCTCAAAACAGGAAGCACTAGGTGGGCACCAGTGGTTCATGCCTATAATCCTAGCTATTCAGGAGGCTGAGATCTGAGGATGGCAGTTCAAAGCCAGCCCAGGCAGGAAGGTCTGTGAGACTCTTATCTCCAATAAACCACCAGAAAAACTAGAAGTGGTGCTGTGGCTCAAGTGGTAGAGTGTTAGCCTTGAGTTGAAGAGCTGAGGCACAGCGCCCAGGCCCAGAGTTCAAGCTCCACAACTGAACAAAAACAAAACAAAAGAACAAGAAGTGCTAAGCCCAGAGAAGACAAACTTTACAAGTCTCACCTTGAATGCCAGATGTTCCACAAAGTAGCCTGCCCCATTGTTCTTCTGGTTCTCATAGCGGCTGCCAGCGTTAATCCACACTCCCACCTGGACAAGCAGCCACCAACAAAGGTAACAAACAAATCACCCTTAGCCCCCACTCATAAGCCAGCCTGAGTAAGCTCAACACAATCCCCACAGAGGATCTCATGGGTCCCAAGGTAGAGGCAAGTGTGCCAGTAGAGTTCCTATGGTTGGAGGAATAGAAGGGTCAACCAAATGACTAGTCACACTGGTCCTTCCCACCCTATTTCCTGACTAGTTATCAAGAGTATCCAAGGATATTTTAAATTGTGGCCATTTACCTGGTGCTATCACAATAAAGAAATTAAGTCTCTTTTCAATACTTGTCCTAGGCACAAAGTCTACTGTTTCCCACAATAATTTGTTTTCTCCATTCAAAAAATTATAACCCCCAAGCCGGGCGCTGGTGGCTCACGCCTGTAATCCTAGCTACTCAGGAGGCTGAGATCTGAGGATCGCGGTTCAAAGCCAGCCCGGGCAGGAGAGACCGTGAGACTCCTATCTCCAATAAACCACCAGAAAACCGGTAGTGGTGCTGTAGCTCAAGTGGTAGAGCGCTCTCGCCTTGAGCTGAAGAGCTGAGGGACAGCGCCCAGGCCCAGAGTTCAAGCCCCACGACCGACAAAAAAAAAAAAAAAAAAAAAAAAATTATAACCCCCAAACCTGTTATCCTATCTACTCAGGAGCTGAGATGTGAGGATTGCAGTTTGAAGCCAGCCTAGACAATGAGACTCGAGTTCAAGACCCAATACCAACACACACCCAACACACACACACACACACACACACACACACACACACACACACACACACACACACACACACACACACACACACACACACACACAAAATTTGGAAAAAAAATTTTTTTTAAACTGTATAGAAGCTTGGCATGGTAACGTATACCTGTAATCCCAGTACTTGGGAGGCAAAGACAAAAGGAGTAAGTTTGAGGCCAGCCTTGATCCTGTCTCAAAAAAACAATTTGAGGCTGCAAACATAGCTAAGTGGTACAGTGCTTCCTTAGCATGATGCATGAGGCCCTGGGTTCAATTCCTCAGTGCCACATAAACAAAATAATAACAATAATGATAATTTAAAAAAAAATCAAGTGATGGTGGCTCACATCTGTAATCCTATGTATTAGAGGAAGCTGAGACCTGAGGATCTCACTTCAAAGCTACAGTGGGCAGAAAATCCTGAGACTATCCAAATAAACAACAAAAAAGCTTAGTGGGGCACCAGTAGTTGAAGCTGTATAGCTACTCAGGAGTTCAAACCCCAGTGCCATCAGAAAAAGAGAGGAAGGAAGGAAGGAAAGAGGAAGGAAGGAAGGAAGGAAGGAAGGGAGAGAGGGAGGAAACGAGGGAAAGAAGGAAGGAAATTAAGAAAGCAAGCAAACAAACTAGCTAGTTTCTGGTTTAAGTTACTATTCTACTGGTATGTATTTTTTTTTACCATATTAAGTAACCTTCCAGTAACTTGTGTGTGTGCATGTGTGTGCACGTGCCTGTGTCTGTCTGTCACTGGGGTCTGAACTCAGAGCCTCACAGTTGGAAGGCAGGGGCTATACCACCTACCTGGCTTTTTTTTTTTTTTTTTTTTTTTGGTGCTGGTACTGGGGCTTAAACCCAGAGCTTGGGCATTGTCCCTGAGCTTTTTGGGTTCTACCGCTGATCCACAGCTCCACTTTCAGCCTTTTGGTGATTAACTAGAGATAAAGAGTCTCAAATTTATCTTCTGGAGCTGGCTTCGAACCTCAGTCCTCATATCTCAACCTCCTATGGCATTAGCCATGTGCTATCAATTTTAGGTTTCTGTCTTTACTGTAAGACAGAAACATGAACACATCTCTCTTAACAAATGAACAAAAAGCTGGACAAAACTTGACCTGCCACGCCCCCTTCACTCCGCTTCCATAGCCACCATGACTACTAATTATAGTGAGGGCTGCCTTATGAAGTTAAAAGCAGGGTTGTGAGGATCGCCAGTGGCGCACTCCTGAGAATTGTGGTTTGAGCCAGTAGGAAAGTGAAGTTCTTATCTCTAATTAACAACAAAAAACCAGAAGTGGGGCTATGGCTCAAGTGGTAAAGTGCTAGCCTGGTAATTCACTTTTATAACAATAAAACTGTTTAATAAAAAAAATTAATACATTTAAGAAAAATGAGGGGCTAGGCACTGGTGGCTCATGCTTATAATCCTAGCTACACAGGAGGATGAGATCTGAGGATCACAGGTCAAAGCCAGCCCAGGCAGGAAAGTCCATGAGATTCTTATCTCCAATAAACCACCAGAAAACTGGAAGTGGTGCTGTGGCTCAAGTGGTAGAGCTCTAGCCTTGAGGTGAAGAGCTGAGGGACAGAACCCAGGCCCAGAGTTCAGGCCACATGACAGACAAAAAATAAAAATAAAAATGAAAAATGAAAGCGAGCTGTGGCTCAAAGTGGTAGAGCACTAACCTTAAGAGGAAAATAAGAAAAAAAAAAAAAAAAAGCTCAGGGACAGTGCTAAGGCCTTGAGTTCAAAGCCCATGAATGACAATAAAATAAACAAAAAGGAAGAGGTGCTGTGGCTCAAAGTGGTTAGAGCACTAACGTTGAGCACAAAAGCTTGGGGACAGCACCCAGGTCCTGAGCTCAAGCCCCACAACTGACCAAAAATAAATAAATAAAATGGAAAAAAAAAAAAACAAACTAAAAACTCCAGACAGTACCTGGACCCTGAGTCCAAGTTCCAGGACTAGCACCCCCTACAACCGGCCCCCTTCCCCCCCCACACACACACACCATACAATAAAAAAAAAGGGGGACTGGAAAGGTGGCTCAGCGGTAGAGCGCTTGCTTTGCATGCTCGAGGCCCTGGGTTTGATTCCTCAGCACCCACATAAGCAAAAAGACAAAGCCGGAAGTGGCGCTGTGGCTCAAGTGGTACAGCACTAGCCTTGAGCTGAAGAGCTGAGGGACAGCGCCCAGGCCCAGAGTTCAGGCCTCACAACCGGACCCCCCCCCCAAAAAAAAGGTAGGGCTGTGGGGATAGGGATGGGGACCAATCCGGAAGTGAATGACCCAGACTTGGAACCCAAGGTCACAGACACACAGACACAGACAGACAGACACCTCTCCCCGCCACGGACCCTGGTGCCCGCTCACCGTGCAGGTCGGCTGGGAGGACTGCTCCGAGGCCACGCGCAGCCCGTTGCCCAGCACGCTGACCTGCGTCTCGGGCACGTTCTGCAGGGCCTGGGCGAAGGTGGCCGTGTGGCGCAGGGCGGGCGTCCTCAGCAAGGCCGGCTGCGGGGGCAGAGCGACCACAGGAGGGGGGACTCACCTGACCAGCCTCCCCGAGCAAGTGGGGACACCCCCCAGCCCAAAGCCCTCCCCGCCCCCCCACACCCCGCCCCCCCACGCCCCCACCCTGCCCCCCCCCCACCCCACCCGCCCAGCCCGCCCCTCCACCCTGCACCCCCCACACCCTGTCCCCCCCACCCCGCCCGCCCAGCCCGCCCCCCCACCCCGCCCCCCCACACCCCCACCCCACCCCCCGGCCCGAAGCCCTCCCCGGCCCCCCATACCCCGCTCCCCCACCCCCCCACCCCGCCCGCCCACCCTGCCCCCACACACACCCCGTCCCCCCCACCCCGCCCGCCCCCCCACCCCGCCCCCCCACGCCCCCACCCTGCCCCCCCACCCTGCACCCCCCACACCCCGCCCCCCCCGCCCGCCCAGCCCGCCCCCCCACCCTGCCCCCCACACCCCGTCCCCCCCACCCCGCCCACCCAGCCCGCCCCCCCACACCCCGCCCGCCTAGCCCGCCCCCCCACACCCCGCCCGCCCAGCCCGGCCCTCAGCGGCGTGACCTTCCCCCGACCCTTGACCCCGCGCGCGCGCCTCCGGCCACAACTCGCCACCGCGAACGACTCGTCCCTCGTCCGTGGTCGCCCTAAGCCCCGAACCCTGAGCCCAAGGAGAGTACTCCTCGCCGTCTCACCGAACGGCGGGTGCGCAGTAACGCTTGGGCCCCGGCGCCTGCCGCCCGGCAAACCGCAGACGCAGCCATCTTGCAGCTTCCGTCAAACGTGACGCCGTGCGTCGCGCATGCGCGGAAGGGCGGCGGTGGGAGCCTGAGGCGCAGGCGCAGCACGGACAGCGTGGCGCTCGGTCTCCCCCTAGCGAGAGCGAGGAGGATATACACCTTTACAGTCTGTCTGCAAAGGTGTCTGTCTGTCAAGTCCATCTGATGGCAGGCGGACCAGCGCGCCCCAGAGCCCGCTTCTGTGAGACTCTTATCTCTAATAAACTACTGAGAAAAAGCCAGAAGTGGCATTGTGGCTTAAGTGGTGAAGTGCTAGCCTTGAGCACAGAGAGGCTCAGGGACAGAACCCAATTCTAGGACTGCCCCCCCCAAATAAATGGGATAAAAATAAAAATAAAATAAAAATAAAATGGGATAAAAATAAATGGGATAAATGGGATGTTTAGTGTGTGTTAATATCTTTGTGGGGCCTGTTGATAGTTGCTCACATCTGCAATTCTTCTACTCACGAGTCTGAGACCTGGAAGATTAAAGGTTTGAAGGTGGCTGGGGCAGAAAAATCTACCAAACTCCATCTTCACTTTACAGAACAGTTGAGCCGTTGATATAGAAATCGCTTACAGCCGGGCACCAAGGCCTCACACCTGTCATCCTAGTTACTAAGGAGGGTGAGAGCTGAGGATCGTGGTTCAAAGCCAGCCCGGGCAGAAAAGTCTGTGAGACTCTGATCTCCAATGAACCACCCGAAAACCAGAAGTGGCACTGCGGCTCAAGTGATAGTACACTAGCTTTGAGCTGAAGAGCTGAGGGGCAGCGCCCAGGTCCCAGAGTTCAAGCCCAGCAACCGACAAAAATAAATAAAAAAACAAATCTCTTATACAAGCCCACAAACATATATGTTTCCCATATTAATACTTCATATTATCTCAATTTATCTGTTACATTTTTTTTGTCAGTACAATATTTGAACTCAGAATCTTGCCTTTCCCATTTGAACTACACTTCCAGCTTTTTTTTTTTTTCTTGAGTTTATTCTTCAGATAGGCTCTCAAACTTGGGACACAGTCCTTGTAACTCCATCTTCCCAGTAGCTGAAATTATCGGTGTGTACTACCACACCCAGCCACTTGTTACAATCAATGGACTTTTATCTGACCATTATTAACTAAAGTCCATCATGTTTGTTCAGGCTTACACAACTTTTTCTTTTCCTTACAATCCTTTTTACATTTTAGGGTCCCATTCAGGAAACCACATTACATTTGTTTTTTGTTTTAGTGGGCCAGTCCTGAGATTTGAACTCTGGGCCTGGGTGCTGTCCTGAGCTTTTGAGCTGAAAGCTAACATTCTATCACTTGAATCACAGCTCCATTTCTGGCTTTTTGGTGGTCAATTGGAGATCAGAGTCTCATGGACTTTTCCTGCCTGGGCTGGCTTTGAACCATGGTCCTCAGATCTCAGCCTCCAGAGTAGCTAGGATTATAAGTATGAGCCATGAGTGCACACATGGTACTTGTCTGTGTTCTTAGGCTCTTCTTGTTTGTTACACATGTGTATATGTGTGTGTATGCTTTGAACAATAATTTAACATTATACAAGAATAAATATTGCATCTATTTGGAACTGGATTGATCACACACATTGAACAAAAGAGTGAAAATGTTCAATATCTTGAGTGACTGGTATATGGAAAATCATAGAAGTGATTGGAAATTACCAGAAATGGGAAGACAGCCCATACCTAGATCCTAATGGGGAAACAAATGTCACCTACTAGACAGATGAGCCGGGCACCAGTGTCTCACACCTGACATCTTAGCTACTCAGGAGGCTAAGAGATGAGGATTATGGTTCAAAGCCAGGCCCAGCAGGAAAGTCTGTGAGACCATCTCTGATTAAGTACCAAAAAAACCGGAAGTAGAGCTGTGATTCAAGTGGTAGAGCACTAGCCTTGAGCAGAAAAGTTCAGGGACAGCGCCCAGGTACTGAGGTTAAGCCCCAAGACTGGTGTACACACACACACACACACACACACACACACACACACACACACACACACACACACACACACACACACACACACACACACACACACACACACACACACACACGTCCAAAGAAGAAGAGCATTCAAGAAGTGAAATATCTGGCACTTGATCATGAAAAATGGACTGCCATTAGCTGTGGAATTTATGGAAGGCTAAGTAACCTTCCTTCCTTCCTTTCTTCCTTCATTTCCTTCTTCCCTTCATTTCCTTCCTTCCTTCTTTATTTTTTTGTCAATCCTACGGCTGGAACTCAGGGCCCGGGCACTCTCCCTGAGCTTCTTTTGTTCAAGGCTAGCACTCTACTCCTTGAGCCACAACACGATTCCAGCCTTTTCTGTGTATATGATACTGAGGAATCAAACTCAGGGCTTCATGCATGCTAAGCAAGCACTCTACCACTGAGCCACATTCCCAGCCCCTAGGTAACCTCTCTGTATTGTCTTTTTAGTTCCAATATTTGCCATCACAGGGCGATGAGGAATTAAGCCACATAATGCAGACATTCACTGCATAGTGATTTTTTTCAGTCTATAACAGAGGAATATATGGCGGTGGTCCCATAAAATTCAGTTGCTTACCAATAGCATAGCTGGTTTCATTAAATTTTCCATTACCCAAGCAGTGATGACAATCAATACTCCATGACACAGTTCAAAGATTGCATTGTCCTTAAGGTAAATGTGACTTTATGAATGGAGCCTGGCATATAGTATCAGCCATCATAAAATTATTAGTGTTATCATTATTATTAGTATTATTAGTCAGTCCTGGAGCTTGAACTCAGGGTCTGGGCACTGTCCATAAGCTTTTTTGCTCAAGGCTGGCACTCTACCACTTTGAGTCACAGCTCCACTTCCAATTTTCTGCTGGCTCACTGGAGATAAGAGTCTCACAGACTTTCCTGCTTGGGCTGGCTTTGAACCCAGATCCTCAGATCTCAGTCTCTTGAGTAGCTAGGATTACAGGCGTGAGCCACCAGTGCCTGGCTTGTTTGATATTTATATCATACATTCACCTGTGTTTTCTCCTACATTTTTTTCTTCTTTTCAAAAATATACTAAGGGGCTGGGAAGGTGGCTCAGTGGTAGAGCATGTGCCTCGCATGCATGAGGCTCTGGGTTCAATTCCTCAGCACCACATAAGCAGAAAAAGCTGGAAGTGGTGCTGTGGCTCAAGTGGTAGAGCACTAGCCTTGAGCTGAAGAGCTGAGGGACAGTACCCAGGCCCAGAGTTCAGGCCCCTGGACCCTCCCCCAAAAAAAAAAGACTAGCACTCTACCACTTGAGCCACTTCTGGCTATTTCCATTTATGTAGTACTGAGGAATTGAACCCTGGGCTTCATGCATGCTGGGCAAGCACTCTCCCACTAAGCCACATTTCCAGCCCCTGTCTTCAAGGTTTACCCTTATTGTAGCATTTAGCAGAAATTCCATATTGCACTGAGCACCAGGGGCTCATGGCTATCATCCTAGCTATTCAGGCGGCTGAGATCTGAGGATTGTAGTTCAAATCTAGCCCAGGCAGGAAAGTCCATGAGACTCTCTTTTTTTGGGGGTCGGTCGTGGGGCCTGAACTCTGGGCCTGGACACTGTCCCTCAGCTCTTCAGCTCAAAGCTAGTGTTCTACCACTTGAGCTACAGTGTCACTTTCCAGTGGTTTATCTCCACTAGAGATAAGAGTCTGGCTTTGAACTGTGATCCTCAGATCTCAGCCTTCTGAATAGCAAGGGTAACATGCATGAGCCACAGCACCCAGCACTGGGACGTGTTTGTTTGTTTTGCCAGTCCTGTGGCTTGAACTCAGGGCCTGGGCATGGTCCCTGAGCTTCTTTTGCAGAAGGTTAGCGCTCTATCACTTGAGTCACAGAGCCACTTCCGGCTTTTTCTGAGTATGTAATATTGAGGAATCGAACCCAGGGCTTCATGCATGCTAGGCAAGCACTCTACCACTAGGCCACCTTCCTAGCAGGTGCTTAGTTACGGTTCAGGCTGTGTTTGTGGATGGTCCTTGGAGGAAGAGGAGGTAGATTGGTGTGGCTGATGTACAGCTTGTGTTTTCCCCAGGGCCTATCTGATTACACCCATCCTGGCCTCTGTCCTTGAAGGAATTCTGGGCTCACCTCACCTTCAGTGAATTGGCAACATCCCTGTCTAACATCACAGCCTTGTACAGGTATCACCAACATCATGACAGTGGAGTTACCCAGATGTTCTACCTACAGCATAGATGTGGCCTCTTAGAGAGGGAACAGAAGCCACCAAATCTAGATAAGGACCCAGAGGGATAATGGACACATAGCTATGGGCCATCCTCAGCTTGGCTAGCCATGAAAAAGAGGCATGCTGGGTGCTGGTGGCTCAGGCCTGTCATCCTAGCTACTCAGGAGGCTGAGATCTAAGGATTGTGATCCAAAGCCAGCCCGAGCAGGAAAGTGTATGAGACTCTTATCTCCAATAAACCACCAGAAAACCGGAAGTGGCTCTGTGGCTCAAGTGGTAGAGTGCTCACCTTGAGCTGAAGAGCTGAGGGACAGCACCCAGGCCCAGAGTTCAAGCCCCACGACTGACAAAAAAAAAAAAATAGAGGCACATGTTGGTCACCCACACTGGGTGGGATTCCCCTTTATTTGAATTTGCTGCTTGGTGGCTAGGCACTGCAGGTGACTCTCGATATGAATCAGTAGAGCATCCAACATATGAAGGACCCCTAGGAGGAGGGTGCGGTCTGAGACGGTGGCCCGCCGTTTCCAGGGACAACTGGGGTTGGGGGTCACTTGTGACTGTTGAGACTAGGAGCAAAAGACAGGAGGGAGGGGGAGGGGGAGGAAGGCAAATGTCAGCAATAGGATTCTGGAAAAGACCTAGGATGATGGGGGTAGAGTGGATTAAAGGGGATGGATCGGGAGGGAGACTTAGGAGGATAGACCGATGGTGGGGGTGGGGGGGAGTGTGTGCCATGAAATTAGGTGGGCATGGGACCCATGGATGGCTAGGGGAGGGATGGGTTGGATGGGGAGTAGTACTAGAGGAGAATAAATGAGCCAGATGCTTGTGGCTCATGACTGTCATCCTAGCTACTCAAGAGATTGAGATCTGAGGATTAGGGTTCAAACTCAGCCCAGGCAGGAAGGTCTGTGGGACTCTTATCTCTGATTAACTGGCAGAAAACCGGGTGGGTGCTTGCCTAGCATGCATGAAGCCCTGGATTCAATTCCTCAGTATCACACACAGAGAAAAAGCCAGAAGCGGTGCCGTGGCTCAGGTGTTAGAGGGTTAACCTTGAGCAAAAGAAGCTCAGGGACAGTGTCCAGGCCCTGAGTTCAAGCCCCAGGACTGGCAAAAAAAGAAAGAAAGAAAGGAAAGAAGAAAGAAAGAAAGGAAGGAAGAAAGAAAGAAAGAAAGAAAGAAAGAAAGAAAGAAAGAAAGAAAGAAAAAAAGAAAGAAAGAAAGGAAGAAAGAAAGGAAGGAAGGAAGGAAGGAAGGAAGGAAGGAAGAAAGGAAAGGAAGAAAGGAAAGGAAGGAAGGAAGGAAGGAAGGAAAGAAGGAAGGAAGGAAGGAAGAAAGGAAGGAAGGAAGGAAGGGAGAAGAGAAAAGAAAAAAGAAAACCAGCAGTGGAGCTATGGCTCAAAGTGGTAGAGCACTAGCCTTGAGCAAAAATGTTCAGGGACAAGCCGGGTGCCAATGGCTCACACCTGTCATCCTAGCTACTCAGGAGGCTGAGATCTGAGGATCGCAGCTCAAAGCCAGCCCGGGCAGGAAAGCCCATGAGACTCTTATTTCCAATGGACCACCAGAAAACCGGAAGTGGTGCTGTGGCTCAAGTGGTAGAGCGCTTGCCTTGAGCTGTAAGAGCTGGGGGACAGCGCCCAGGCCTAGAGTTTAAGCCCCATGACTTACCCCCCCCAAAAAAAAAGGAGGGAAGAAGGGAGACAAATAAGCCAGGCAGCTGATCCATTCCTAGGGAATGGTCAGGACATGTGGACAGATGCAAGAAAGGAGATGGGGGGGGGGTGAGTGAGGTCTGGCAGGAAGGCTGGTGGGAGAGGAATGGGTGGAGGATACGGGTCTTCTGGGCATGAGTGGAAGCAGCTCACCTGATTTGTAGTGAGCTGGGGAGATCGCTTCCGTTGCATCATCACACGACTGATCACCAGCATCATGGTGGTAGTGATCGTGACCCCAGCCACAGGGTAGATGCGGTTCCCTCCCAGGCCCATCCAATAGCCAGGACAACCCAGACCACCTCTACAACCATCCAGCCTCTCCGGTTGGCATCCCCAGGGCTGTAAGTCTAGCCCCACCTGATACCAGACGGGGCGTGACCAGGCATGGGTTGGGGCAGACATTGCTAGTAAGAGCAGCGGCAGTAAGAACTGAACACTCAGCATAGCTGCGGCCACTGTCAAGAGGCCGGAACCTGGTTGCCTGGCAACCGGCAAACACCCCTCCCCCAAGGGCAGGGTCAGCTCTGAGGTACCAAGTTCCAGCTGGGCCCATGGCCCTTTTTATTTATTTACTTATTTATTTTTTCGGTCAGTAGTGGGGCTTGAACTCAGGGCCTGAGTGCTGGCCCTGAGCTCTTTTTGCTCAAGGCTAGTGCTCTAGCACTTTGAGCCACAGGGCCACGTCCAGTTTTCTAGTGGTTTATTGGAGATAAGAGTCTCACGGACTCTCCTGCCCAGGCTGGCTTTGAACCAGATCTCAACCACCTGAGTAGCTAAGATTACAGGTGTGAACCACCGGCACCTGGCAATTAATTAATTTTTTGATGAAGCAGCCTGGCCAGAAAAATCAGAGGTGGTAGGGTAACTGGGTGGGGGTGGGTACCACTCTTCCAAAAGACTCTTCCTGGAGTCTTTTCTCTTTTTCTTTTTTCTTTGGTTAGTCATGGGGCTTGAACTCAGGACCTGGGCACTGCCCCTGAGCTCTTTTTGCTCAACACTAGTGCTCTACCACTTTGAACCACAGTGCTACTTCTGGTTTCCTGGTTGTTCGTTGCAGTTGGAGAGTCTCAAAGACTTTCCTGCCCTGGTTGGCTTTGAACCATGATCCTAAGATCTCAGTCTCGTGAGTAGCTAGGAAAACAGGTGTGAGCCATTAGCATTTGGCTTTGAAGGAGTCTCTTACCTCCTTCTGTATCTCCACCCTCAACTATCACCCCTCTAAAAATCTAAAACACCCTCCACAATCTCTAATGTTCACTGTTTCCTATCCTGCAATTAGGGGTCTCGTGTCTCAGATGAAGGAGCCATTACCCATACAGGAAAGATGAGGGAAGAAGAAAGAAAGAAAGGAAAGAAAGAAAGAAAGAAAGAAAGAAAGAAAGAAAGAAAGAAAGAAAGGAGAGAAAGAAAGAGAGAGAAAGAAAGAGAGAGAAAGGAAGGAAGGAAGGAAGAGAGAGAAAGGAAGGAAGGAAGGAAGGAAGGAAGGAAGGAAGGAAGGAAGGAAGGAAGGAAGGAAAGAAAAAGGCTTCCTTCCTTGACTTCCTGAAGAATCCATCAGGCTTGTGATTTTTGGCATGTTTTACTTCTTAGAAAGTCACCTTTTAGTGCAGGGTTCTGGTGGCTCACACCTGTCATCCTAGCTACTCAAAAGGCTGAGATAGGAGGATCAGGATTCAAAGCCAGCCAGGGAGAAAAAATGTCCATGAGACTCTTTTCTCCAGTGAACCACCAGAAAACCAGAAGTGGCACTGTGGCTCCAATAGGTAGAGTGCTAGCCTTGAGTGACAAAGCTCAGGGACAGTTCCCAGACCCTGAGCTCAAGCCCTATGACTGACAAAGATTAATAATAATAATAAAATCACCTCCTAATAGTTAACTCCTCTTCAGACCCATCTCTCTAGTGTGACCTGTGCAATTTTCTTCAAAGCTCTTCTATTTGCAATTCTATTCCAATTCCCCTTTCTAGCCTGCCTTCTATTTAGCCAATATTTACCAACTGCCCATTCCTGGCACCAAAGGAAAGTGGGACAGAAACAGACAAAAAGTTCTGACTTCCTGGGTTGAGGTTGGCAGCGGGTGGAGGGGAAGGACAAGTGGTGTGTAAATATAGTGCCAGGCACTGGCAGAGGCCATGATTAAAAATAGAAGCGGGCAAGGCGCCTGGGTGGCTTGGAGGACAGGACAGCCTCTGTTCACCCTGGAGATCTTGCCTAGTGCCCAGCACACAAGCCTGGCGCCTGGGCAGTACCCGATCAGGACCTAATGAATGGCAAAGTTCACCTTTTGAGCAGGTGATCGGAACCCTACAGTGTTCAAAGTATGCCCAGATACTTAGTCACATAATATTTACCGAACAGCCCATGAGGTCAATACAGCCATTCCTCTACTGATCAGGACAACACGGAAGCCTAGAAGGATCCAAGGGTTCCTTCCAGTCATTCATGTTAGCTGATCAGAAAAGAAGCCCTACTTCTCCCAGGGCCATATGGGAATGTTCATATTTTATAAATCTATACTTGCTTCTTAGCTGAAGTGTTTTTGTTTGCCTCCTAGGGCTTGAACTCAGGTCCTGGGCACTGTCTCTGAGCTTTTTTTTGTTGTTGTTTTTTTTTTTGGTCAGTTATGGGGCTTGAACTCTGGGCCTCAGCTCTTCAGCTCAATGCTAGTGCTCTACCACTTGAGCCACAGCACCACTCTGGTTTTTTGGTGGTTTATTGGAGATAAGAATTTCACAGACTTTCCTGCCTGGGCTGGCTTTGAATTGCAATCCTGGTATCTTAGCCTCCTGAGATTACAAGTGTGAGCCACCGGCACCTGGCTCCCTGAGCATTTTTTTTTTTTTTTTTTTTAGTCAAAGCTAGCAATCTACCACTTGAACCACAGCACCATTCCAGCCTTTTCTATTTATGTGATACTGAGGAACTGAACCCAGGGCTTCATGCATGCCAGGGCAAGCACTCTACCACTAAGCCACATTCCCAGCCCCTACTTCTGGTTTTTAAATGGTTCATTGGAAATAAGAGTCTTTCATTTTTCTGCCCAGGCTGGCTTTGAATCTCAATCCTCAGATCTCAGCATCCGGAGTAGCTAGGATGACAGACATGAGCCACCGGCACCAGGGCCTGCGTGCTGTTCTTGAGCTTCTTTTGCTCAAGGCTAGCACTACCATTTGAGCCACAGTACTACTTCCAGCTTTTTCTATTTATGTGGTGCTGAGGAATTGAACCCAGAGCTTCATGCATGCTAGGCAAGAACTCTATCACTGAGCCACATTCCCATCCATTCTTCTTGGTTCTTTATGATGTCTCCCTGACACTGCCCTCCCCCAGATATTCCCAACTTCTACCCCTCTGCCAGCCAGACAGCCGCCATGCTTATAGTACAGCCTCGACTTATGTACACAAGTCTTTATTTCTGGTGCTGAAAATAGGCACTGCTTCCTCCCTGTAATCCAGCCAAGACCAGCTTGACTTCAGCGCCCTGTCCCAGGCCTGCAGCAGTGATTGCAGAATTCCAGGCTCTCTGTCCCTGAGTTATGACGTTTTTTGTTCATGGAGGATTCTTCTGGGTGGCACCTAGACCTGGCCAAGAGGCAGGAAAGTTTCTCACCAATGACCAGTTCCAATTTCCCGAGGTAGGCAGTGGTGGGCTGGGGAGCAGCATGTTCAGAGTTTGGTGGCCTGAGTAGGCAGAGGAAGGAAGATTCTAGTTAGTTTTCCAATGGACCCCCTCCAATTTCTTCTCTTGGGGACTGCCACCCCACCCCCATCCACCCTGAAGGGAACAGATTTTTCCCCTCAAAGGGCAGGAAGGGAAAAGGTATGATGTGTCTCCTGGAGACAGAGCTATGGTTATTGACATGGAGCAGCTAGAGTTGGGGGGGGGGGTGTCTCAGAATTAGGCCAAACAACAAATTAACAACAACAACAACAAACCCCACCAAAATAGCTCAGTGAGCCAGAAAGCTTACCAAAGTGCAAGTGATGGAATCAGGTTTGGAGTGTTGAAGGGCAAAAGTCACAGCATCATGGACGGAAACGAAGATATGCTGTTTTGTGATAGAAGCATCAAAGAATTGCCCAGCCTCAAGCTGGGCCACCACGGGACCTATAGGCAAGAAGAAAGTCATTCTTAACTCTCGGGACCATGAGGAGCTGCAACCTTTCCCCTCCTCTCATCAACCCTTCGAGAATGTTCTGGCCCTCTTCAACATTTCAGCCCCTCTGTTTTATTTGTGTGTGTGTGTGTGTGTGTGTGTGTGTGTGTGTGTGTGTGTGTGTGTGTGTGTGTGTGTGTGTGTGTGTGTGTGTGTGTGTGTGTGTGTGTGTGTGTGTGTGTGTGTGTGTGTGTGTGTGTGTGTGTGTGTGTGTGTGTGTGTGTGTGTGTGTCCTGGGACTTGAACTCATGGCCTCATGCTCTTTCACTTGGCTTTTTTCTTTTTTGGAGGGGTAGGTTTTGGGGCTTGAATTCAGAGCCTCTTTGTGCTTAAGGCTAGCTAGTCCTCTACCACTGGAGCCATAGCGCTATTTCCCATTTTTGAGTGGCTCATTGGAGCTAAGAGTCCAATAGACTTTCCTGCCCAGGCTGGCTTTGAACCACGATCCTCAGATCTCAGCCTTCTGAGTAGTTAAGTTGACAGGCATGAACCACCAGCATTTAGCTTCACTTGACTTTTTCTTTTCTTTTCTTGCCAGTCATGGGGCTTGAACTCTGGGCCTAGGCGTTGTCCCTCAGCTCTTCAGCTCAAGGCTAGCGCTCTACCACTTCTTGAGCCACAGCACCACTTCTGGATTTTTCTGCTTATGTGGTGCTGAGGAATCAAACCCAGGGCCTCATGCATGCAAGGCAAGCACTCTACCACTGAGCCACCGTCCCAGCTCCTCATTTGGCTTTTTCTATTCAAGGCCAGTACTCTACCCTTTGAGCCACAGCTCTACGGTTGGCTTTTCTTTTCTTTCTTTCTTTTGGTACCAGTCCTTGGACTTGAACTTAAGAACCTGGGCACTGCCCCTAAGCTTTTGTGCTCAAAGTTGAGACTCTATCACTTGAGCCACAGCTCCTCTTCCATATTTTTGGGGAGTAGTTTATTAGAGATAAGTCTTTCAAACTTTCTGGTCTGGCCTAGTTTGGAAATAGGATCCTAAGATCTCACGCTCCTAAGTAGCTTGGATTACAGGTTTGAGCTACCAACACCTTGCCACCCAACCCTTCTTGACTCCTGACCCCCAGGTTATCTCTGACCTCCAGTTTCTTGGTGTTAAATGCTTAACTGATTAGCCCACAGAGTCTTAACCTCTAAGCCAAGTAGCGTGGTCCCTACCTGTAATCTCAGCTACTTGGGAGGGATAGGCAGGAAGATACTCTGACCCATCTCAGGCAATGTGAAGCAAGATCATATCTCAGAAAAACTAAACATAAATAGAAGATCTTCAGCTAGCAAGGACAAAACCCTGGTTCAGTCTTTAGCACTGCCCACAAGTCCCATCCGCTCTTCCTCAATTTCTCCCACTGACCCCCCACTCAACATACTGTTGCAGGCCGCAAGGTACACCTCCACCTCCAAATCCCGGAAGTCACGAAAAATCTGTAGCAACAAAGGGGCTGGATTCAGGGGAGCAGTCAGGCAGACTTAAGAAGGGGGAGAGGTGCTGGGCGCCGATGGCTCACACCTGTCATCCTTGCTACTCAGGAGGCTGAGATCTGAGGATCGCAGTTCAAAGCCAGCCTGGGAAGTTAAAGTTCATGAGACTCTTGTCTCCAAGAAAACCAGAAGTGGTGCTGTGGCTCAAATGGTAGAGCGCTAGCCTTGAGCTGAAGAGCTGAGGGACAGCGCTCAGGCCCAGATTTCAAGACCCACAACGGGGGAGCTTGTGGGATTGGAGGGACAGAGGGCTCAAAGGGCTGGTCCTGGGGCTTGAACTCAGGACCTGGGTGCTGTCTTTGAGCTTCTTCTTTCTTTTTCTTTTTTTTTGGTCAGTCATGGGGCTTGAACTCAAGGCATAGGCACTGTCCCTGGAGCTCCTTTGATCAAGGCTAGCCTTCTACCACTTTGAGCCACAGCTCTTCTTCTGGCTTTTGTGGTGGTTCATTGGAGATGAAAGTCTCATGGACTTTCCTGCTCAGGGCTGGCTTCAAATCACAATCCTCAGACCTCAGTCTCCTGAGTAACTAGGATTATAGGAATAAGCTAATGAATGGTACCTGGTCCCTTACTTTTTTTTGCCAGTTCTGGGGCTTGAACTCAGGGCCTAGGCACTGTCCCTGAGCTTCTTTTGCTCAAGGCTAGCGCTCTACCACTTGAGCCACAGGGCCACTTCCGGCTTTTTCTGTGGATGTGGGACTGAGGAATCGAACCCAGGGCTTCATGCATGCTAGGCAAGCACTCTACCACTGAGCCACAGCCACATTGCCAGTCCCCCTTACATTCTTTAAGTTCTTGATGCACACAGTGTCCACGAAAGAGAGTGTGCCCAGGTCCAGGATAAGAGTGTGGAAGTCTGGCTGAGGCAGACCTAGGGACTTCAGTGTGGACACACTGGGGGTCTTGGTAGCTTCTTGATCGTTGACTGTTGCATCTTCAATCTCGTCCCCTGTGTTCACCTGTGTGGGGAAGATACACATGCTGAATGCACCCCTAACAATAGGGTGAAATCAGAGATTCTGAGGACTGAGATAGTGGAGGGAACAGAATATAGACAAAGCTAGGGCCAGGCACTGGTGGCTCACACTTGTAATCCTAGCTACTCAGGAAGCTGAGATCTGAGGATCACTGTTTGAAGCCAGCTCTGGGTAGGGAAACCCCTGAAAATCTTATTTTCAGTGAACCAAAAAAGCCCAAAGTGGAGCTGTGGCTCAAAGTGGTAGAACACGAGCCTTGAGCACAAAAGCTTAAGGACAGCATCTAGGCCCTGAGTTCAAGTCTCAGAGCTAGCAAGAACACAAAGATAGGTAAGAGAGCCAGGTGCTGGTGGCTCACACTTATAATCCTAGCTACTTAGGATGCTGAGATCTGAGGACCATGGTTCAAAATCAGCCTGGGCAGGAAAGCCCACGAGACTCTAACCTCTAATGAACCACCAGAAAAGCAGAAGTGGTGTTGTGGCTCTAAATGATAGAGCACTAGCTTTGAGTGAAAGAGCTCAGGGACAGCACCCTGAGTTCAAGCCTCATGAACAACAACAACAAAAAGACCAGCAAGAGATACAGGACAGGAGAGCCTAACATACATGCACAACTGTTCTAGGCTTACTGAAGACACAAGAAGGGAAGACGCTGGGGAGATCACAGCTCACCCTCAGCCAGCCAAGGACAGGCAAAAACAAAACCGTGTACTCATACACCTTGGTACCTCAACTTGGCTAAGTCTTGAATTGAATTTGGCTCTTATTTTATTTTCCAGTCCTGGGGCTTGAACTCAGGGCCTGGGCACTGTTCCTGAGCTGCTTTTGCTCAAGGCTAGCACACTACCATTTGAGTCACAGCGCCACTTCCAGCTTTTTCGGTGTATGTGGTACTGAGGAATTGAACCCAGGGCTTCATGCATGCTAGGTGAGCACTCTACCACTAAGCCACGTTGCCAGCCCTAAATTAAATATTTTTTCAATGTTATAAAGGTGATGTACAGTTTCCTAAGTCAGGTAATGGGTACATTTCTTTTTGGACAATGTCACCCTTTCTTTACTTTTTCCCAGTTTTTCTCTCCTGTCCCTACCTACAAGTTATACAGCCCATTTCCCACATTGGGCCTGACCTTTTTTAGCTCAAGCTAGCATGTTACTACTTGAGTCACAGCTCCACTTCAGGCTTTGCTTGGTAGTTAGTTGGAGAGAAGGGTTTCATAGACTTTCCTGCCCTGGCTGGCTTTGAATCAGTACCCTCAGATCTTAGTCTTCTGAGTAGCTAGGATTACAGATGTGAGCCACCAGTGCCTGACTACCAGATTAGGAACTTAGGGCTTCTATAACTCTAGGTTTGCTTGTTTTTTGTTGGTCACAGGGCTTGAACTCAGTGCCTAAGTGCTGTTCCCTGGGCTCTTGATCTTAAGGCTAGTGCTCTACTACTTTGAACCACGTACCACTTCCGGTTTTCTGGTGGGTAATTGGAGATAAGAGTCTCATGGACATCCTTGCCTACGTTGGTTTTGAACTGCCATCCTCAGATCTTAGCCTCCTGAGTAGCTAGGATAACAGGTATGAGCCACCAGGGCTGGGCAACTCTAGGTCTTTTTCACCTAAAGTTGAGATTATGGACGAAAGTGTCAATACATAGCATTCTACATTATCAGCAATCTTCCTGTGGTGTCGCAGCCATCATTCCATTCCTCCCACCACTGGTACCAAAGCTCCTTGGCTTTTTTCACAGTGCATGTGTGGATCTACAGCACATGGCTGGCCCCTCCTCTGCTCCTCTCTCCTCACCTTGACTCTGGAGCCTTCTACATCATTGTTCTTTATATCTCCAAGGCTGGTGTCAACATTGATGGAAACCGACGTGCCTTTGGAACGGGAAGCCTAAACCGGGGGGAAAAGGAGAGACATTGTAGAACTTGTCCAGCTGCCTATAACAGGCAGGAGAGGCACCATTCTCTGGCTGTGGGCAAATAGTAAGGCCAGGACTCAAAGCTTCAGGATCTGGGGCAGCCAGGCTGATGATGTCAGGGTACTGATTAAATCCTGGGAATAGTCATAAAAAAATGGAAAAGGGAGCCAGGTACTGGTAGCTCACACTTGTCATCCTAGCTCCTCAGGAGTCTGAGATCTGAAGATTGAGGTTCAAAGCCAACCTGGACAGCAAAGTCTATAAGACTCTTATCTTTCATCAACCACCAGAAAACCAGAAGTGGAACTGTGGCTCAAAGTAGTAGAGCATCAGCCTTGGGCAAAAAAAAAAAAAAAAGAGCTCAGGGACAATACCTAAGCCCTGAGTTCAAGCTCCACAATTGACCAAGAAAATAAATAACAAAGGCCTGATAGAAAAGCCTGGGAAGAGCAACAGCAGGGCAGGAGGTAGAGGTCAAGGTACAGATTGGCTGGGGTCCACAGCAAGGCAGGAGACAAGCAGAAGGCAGGGTCAAGACTCAGATACTGAGAATTCTGAGGAGGGCCTGCCTTTTTCTGAGACTTCTGATCTTTCTGCTGTTGTTTTAACTTCTTCTCCTGCTTCTTCAGCAACTTCTTCTTCTGAGCGATGAGATGGTCCACATCCACACCACACTAAAGGCAAGAGTCAAAGGTGGGGATTGGGGGGTATTCTGGGCAAGTGAAGGATCCTTGGATTCTCCCTGGGGGAAGTCCAGCCTCACCTTCTTCTTCAGGGCATCGCCATAGAGCTCTGCATTGGCAAAGTACATGGTGGCTGAGGAGCGGAAGACCTTCACACCTGGGACCTCCTTAGCCTGGGAATGAGGTGTAGTTGAGGTTAAACTATCCTTGCCTTCTGCTGCATCTCCTTTTCTCATCTAGAGTACCTGATACACATCACCCTACCTTCTGTCCCCCAGCCTAAAGTTCATGCCTTTCCCAGAACCTGAACTATGAGCCTTATGGTAGCATCTTGACTCTGTCTCTCTCTCTTTCTCTCTTCTCTCTTTCTCTCTTCTCTCTTTCTCTCTTCTCTCTTTTTCCCTTCCTTCCTTCCTTCCTTTCTTTCTTTTCTTTCTTTTCTTTCTTTCTTTCTTTCTTTCTTTCTTTCTTTCTTTCTTTCTTTCTTTCTTTCTTTCTTTCTTTCTTTCTTTCTTTCTTTCTTTCTTTCTTTCTTTCTTTTGTCAGCTCTGGGGCTTGAACTCAGGACCTGGGCACTGTCCCTGAACTTTTGTTTTTCCTCAAGACTAACACTCTACCACTTGAGCCATAACTCCACTTTCAGTTTTCTGTTGGTTAAAATTGGAGATAAGAAGCTAGGCATCAGTGGCGCATGCCTGTAATCCTAGCTACTGAGGAGGCTGAGATGAAGATACCAGTTCAAAGCCAGCCTGGGTAGAAAAGTTTGGGAGACATTTCTTATGAACTACCAGACAACCAGAAATGGTGCTGTGGCTCAAAGAGGTAGAGTGCCAGCCTTGAGCCAAAGAGCTCAAGGACAGTGTCTAGGCCCTGAGTTCAAGTCCCATCACTGACACACACGAAAAAAACAAACCAAATCAACACTAGAGATAAGAGTCTCATGAACTTTACTGTTTGGGCTGGCTTTGAACTATGATCCTCAGATCTCAGCATCCTGGGTAGTGAGGATGACAGGTGTGAGCCACCAGCACCTGGCTTCCTTGTCTTTCTATATCAACCCTACCTAGGCTTTCTCTCTGCCTGGCACAAAAACAGAACAAATAAGCACAGACACAAAGTGCTTTCAGTCCCCTGTCAGTATGGAACAGACTCACAAAATCCTGCTCTGTTGGCCTACCCCACCCCTCAGGTCTCCTGTTCAGCCGGTCACTCACCTCGGAGTACTCTGTCACATCTCTGTAAACATCCGTGTCTGGAAGTTGCCCCAGGATAGAGTAGTGAGGCCTGTAGAGGAGAAAGTGAGCACAAGAAGAAAGAGGCAAAAAAGACAGGCGCTGGTGGGTCACACCTATAATCCCACCACTCAACAGGCTGAGATCTGAGGATTGCAGTTCAAAGCCAACCCGGGCAGGAAAGACCCCCATGAGTCTCCTGTCTCCAATGAATTCCCTCAAAAACCGGAAGTACAGCTGTGGCTCAAAGTGGTAAAGTGCTAGCCTTGAGGAAAAGAGCTCAGGGACAGCAGCCAGGCTGTGAATTCAAACCCCACAACTGACAAAAATAAATGAATAAAAAGAAGAAGAGGAGACACAGAAAGGGGCCTGTGATCCTCACCTCCCCACAAAGCTAGCGGGAGCCAGTGTGGAACTTATTCCTTCACCAGCTGGAATTGAGGGGTGAGCAAGAAACAGGTGACTCACAGCTGGGTCCGGACCACCACAAGCAGCAGAGAGAAGCCTATTGCAACCGCCAGGCCAATGTCCAGATTCAGCAGAATGGTAGCCACAAAGGTCACCAGCCAGATGAGCTGAAAACAGAGAAGCCAAGGGTCAACGGGTCCAGGGGAGCTAATGGTTCCCAACCTGAATCAAGAGTCATTCAGGAAGCTGAGATTGAAGGATCATGGCTTGAAGCTGGCCCAGGCAGGGAAGTGCATGAGACGCTTAGCTCCAATGAACCAGCCAGAAGCTCCAAGTGGAGCTGTGGCTCAAGTGGCAGAGCGCCAACCTGGAGTGGAAAAGCTGAATGGAAAAGCTGAATGGGCGTGCGCGCGTGTGCGCGCGCGCACGCACACGCACACACACACACACACACACACACACACACACACACACACGTCCAGAAGGACCACTGCACCACCTGAAGCTCCCAGCCCCAGGTGCCTGAGCCTCACCAGATCCATTCGATTCGTCTTCCAGAGCCGGCATATGTCAGAAAACTGCATCATCATGCCTTTTAGGTTGACAATGATGGTAGCTGCCAGGACTGCCTGTGGTAGAAGGAATGTCACCAGGATGGCTGAGAGGTACCCAGATGTTGACAACTCCAACCACCCAGGCCTGACTCCAAAAACTGGGCACAGCCCCATCCCACAGCAGCTACCACCCAATGTGACCCTAACCATTTGGCTCTGACTCTGAAAAGCCTTTGTTTCTTTTCTTTTTGCCAGTCCTGGGTTGAACTCAGAGCCTGGGCACTGTCCCTGAGCTTCTTTTGCTCAAGGCTAGCACTCTACCATTTGAGCCACAGTGACACTTTTGGCTTTTTCTGTCAAAGTGGTACCGAGGAATCGAACCCAGGACTTTGTGTATACTAGGTAAGCACTCTACCTCTAAGCCACATTCCCAGCTAATGATTCTGAAAAGTTCTAACCTCTGATCTTTGCTTCTAAACTCATATCCTAAAGCCCTCAACTTGAACCCCATGGTATCATGAATCTGTGTCCTTCACTAGGAATGAAGCTTGACCAATCTGAGCCCTGGCTTGGCCCAGGTCCTGAAGCCTGATTGGGAGGGGTGAGAACTCACCTTGGGCAGGTCTTTGAAGAGCTCCCCAAGTTTGAGGATGATGAGGAGGATGAAAAGGGAAGATACAGCCCCTGCAACCTACAGAGTACGGACAAAAAGGGAGTGGAGGTGAACCCGGTAGGGGCTATGGGGGTGGGGATGTGGGGACCACATCCATCTTCCTTCCTTCCTTCTTTCCTTCCTTCCTTCCTTCCTTTCCTTCCTTCCTGTCTGTCTTTCTGTCTTCCTTTCTTCCTTCCTTTCTTTCTTCCTTTCTCTTTTTTTCTTTGCCAGTCCTGGGGCTCGAACTCAGGACCTGAGCACTGTCCCTGAGCTTCTTTTGCTCAAGGCTAGCACTCTACCACTTGAGTCACAATGCTACTTCCAGCTTGAAGTAGTATTGAGGAACTGAACCCAGGGCTTCATGCATGCTAGGTAAGCACTCTACCATGAAGCCACCTTCCCAGGCCAGGCTACATCTTTGTACGTCAAGCTATGTCTTTCCCTCTACCCACACCTCCAAAACACCCACCTGTGTGTTGCCTCCAGTGCTCTCCTGGACCAGGCTCCGAGACATAGAGCAACTCACGGGAAAACACTGGAAGATGCCCCCAATGAAGTTACTGAGGCCCAAAGCCACCAGCTCCTGGTAGGGGAGGGTGAATGTGAGGAACTCATTAAGAGGTGCCTGATCAGGATAATGCACCCCCACCCCTTCACACCCACTCAATGGCCTCCAAAGATTTGGGTGTCTGCCTGTCCTACACATTCATTTCTTTATTTATTTGGTCAGTCGTGGGGCTTGAACTCAAGAGCCTGGGCGCTGTCCCTGAGCTCTTTTGCTCAAGCCTAGCACTCTACCACTTTGAGCCACAGCGCCACTTCCGGTTTCCTGGTGGTTCATTGGAGATAAGAGTCTCACAGACTTTCCTGCCTGGGCTGGTTTTGAACAGCGGATTTTCAGATCTCAGTCTCCTGAGTAGCTAGCATGACAGGAGTGAGCCATCAGCGCTTGGTGTCCTACATATCTTTGTTTTCCCCTTCTCAGTCCCACCTGAGTCTCACCTGGGCCCCCCCTCTCCACTTCCTCCCTACCACCAATTCCTGGGATGCTTCTGTCCAACTGTGGTGCCCACACCATGCAAACCTGGTTGCTATCGACGCGGTAACCATGCCTCAGGGCGAAGATCTTCCCCAGAGAGATGGCAATGGCGAATCCAACTACAGCAATAGCAAAGGCATTCCCCACGAGCTGTGCAAACAGCTCAGGCTTGGGGGCTTTTGGAGGTATCAGCCTACAAAAACAGACCTAGGAGGTCAGAGGAAGGGCCTACCTCTGGCTGCCCCAACCTCCATACCCCAACTGAGGTCCACCTTACCCTGCAGGAATATCGCCCACAACATCCACCCCATATTTTTTCTTCAGTTCCACACCATAAGAGATGCCTGTAGCCCCAATGAGCTGGAGGGGATAGAGAAGGGCAATGTGGAGAACGACAGAGTTAGGGGTAAGGAGGTGCTGGCATTCTTTTCAGGGAGATGAAGAAGACAGTTTAGGAGCTGGGAAGGTGGCTCAGTGGTAGAGTGCTTGTCTTGCATGCATGAGGCCGTGGGTTCGATTCCTCAGCACCACATAAGCAGAAAAATTCGGAAGTGGTGCTGTGGCTCAAGTGGTAGAGCATTAGGCTTAAGCTGAAGAGCTGAAGGACAGTGCCCAGGCCCAGAGTCAGGCCTCACAAAAAAGACATTTTGGGGAAGGGGCACCAGGATAAAGCCTTCTTCCCAGAGATAGAAAAGTGTGTGTGTGTGTGTGTGTGTGTGTGTGTGTGTGTGTGTCTCTGTGTGTGTGTGTGTGTGTGTGTGTGTGTGTGTGTGTGTGTGTGTGTGTGTGTGTGTGTGTGTGTGTGTGTGTGTGTGTGTGTCGGTCCTGGGACTTGAACTTAGGGCACAGGTGCTAACCCTGAGCTCTTTTATTCAACTCTAGCACTCTACCACTTTGAGTCATAATACCACTTCCAATTTTCTGGCGGATCATTGGTGATAAGAATCTCATGGACTTTCCTGCCCAGGGCTGGCTTTGAACCATGATCCTCCTATTTCAGTGTCTGGAGGAGCTAGGATGACAGGCATGAGCTACAGAGGCCAGGTCAACCAGATGGCTTTCTACTGCAATCCCAACCCCCAATACACAGGAACCTCCCACAGAGACATCCCCAAGTCACTCTGAAATACTGTGAGGCTTCACCCTTGGGCAAGGATTTCGTTTTTCTTTTGGTGCCCGTCCTGGACTTTGAACTCAGGGCCTGGACACTGTCCCTGAGCCTCTTTTGCTCAAGGCTAGCACTCTACCACTTGAGCCACAGCACCACTTCCAACTGTTTCTGTGTATGTGGTACTGAGGAATGGAACCCAGGGCTTCCTGCATGCTAGGCAAGCACTCTACCACTAAGCCACATGCCCGGCCCCTGGCAAGGATCTTTCTAAGTGTTCCCTTGTCCTCTGCCCTCCACCCACACACACACCCTGACCCTCTCACCGTGAGCAACTCTCCAGGTATGGGCAGGGGCAGATACCGCTGCAGTTTGTCATTCAATAGTTTCACCAACACAAGCACCACTCCAGCCACCAATGCGGTGATCACCGTGCCCACCACGGTCTCTGGCAGTTTTGAGCAGATCTCTAGCAGCATCTGGGGAGAGATGCGGTCAGCCAATACTCAAGTCATGGGGCAGACCTTCCTCACCCGGCCTCTACCCTCACTCACATAGATGAGGGACAGTGGCCCAGAGCGACTGGTCAGAGAGATGCCAAACACATACTTGAGCTGGGAGATGAACACCTGCACAGATGCAGCCGTGGTATAGCTGCGGACCAGAGGCTCCGACAGATAGGTGACTACGAAACCGAAGTGGACCAGGCCAAGCCCCACCTGTAGATACAACAGAAGTCAAGGCCAGGAAGCAGAGCCCAAGATAGGTGGGATCGGAGGAGGATGTGTGCCAACAGGAAAAGTGATGGCCATCAGACACAATCAGACAGATCTGGGAGGAAATGGGGGGGGGGCAGAGAGTGCAAGACACAAACACCTTCCACACCTGGAAGAGGCCGACCAGGACACTCAGTGTAGAGGCGATCTGCACACGACTGTCACTGTCTGTCCCGTTTGCGAAGCCATTATCCGGAACCAAAGATTCTGTTACACTCCCCACCATGACAGACATGACAGCAAAAGTCCCTGGATGGAAAGCAGGACACCACTGAAAGAGAGGTCTGCCTTGGTCTTCATGAATGCCATCAGACTATGGCTATACAAATGGGGTCAGGGCTGGCAAATTAGGTAAACCAAAGTCAGAAATGAACCCTGAGCTCACAAGGTCCTCTCCTTCTCCCTCTCTCTCCCTCTCCCTCTCTCTGCCAGTCCTGGGGCTTGAACTCAGGGACTGGGCACTGTCCCTGAACTCCTTTTGCTCAAGGCTAGCACTCTACCACTTGAGCCACAGCTCCACTTCTAGCTTTTTATCTGTGTATGTAGTACTGAGGAATCGAACCCAGGGCTAATCAAGCTCTCTACCACTAGGCACATTTTCCCAGCCCAACAAGGTTCCTTTAGGGGTGTGTGTACTAGGACTGGGACTTGAACTCAGGGCCTGGGGGCGGGGGGGGGGGAGTCATTCTTTCTGTTTTTGTTTGTTTTATCAGTTGTGGAGCTGGAACTCAAGGCCCGGGCATTGTCCCCAAGCTTCTTTTGCTCAAGGTTAGCACTCTACCACTTTGAGCCACACCACCATCTCTGGTTTTCTAGTGGTTAATGAGAGATCAGAGTCTCACAGACTTTTCTACCCAGGCTGGCTTTGAACCCTGATCCTTGGATCTCAGCTTCCTGAGCAGCTAGGATGACAGGCGTGAGCCAGTAGCATTGGGTGCCATTCTTTCAAAGCCGGCCTATAGCTCCACTTCTGGTTTAGATTAGAATTTCACAAGCCAGGTGCTGGTGGCTCATGCCTGTTATCCTTGCTCCTCAGGGGGTCAGCCCAGGCAGGAAAGTCCATGAGACTCTTATTTCCAATGAACCACTCAAAATCGGGAAGTGGAGCTATGACTCAAAATGGTAGGGTGCTAGCCTTGAGCAAAAGAGCTCAGGGACAGTGCCGGGGGCCTTGAGTTCAAGCCCCATGACCAACAAAAAAACAAAAACAAGCCGGGGGCACTGGTGGCTCACACCTGTAATCCTAGCAACTTAGGAGGCTGAGAGCTGAGGATTGTGGTTCAAAGCCAGCCTGCAAAGCCAGCCCGCACAGGAAAGTCCATTAAACTCTTATCTCTAATAAACCAGCAGAAAACCAGAAGTGGTGCTGCAGCTCAAGTGGTAGAGTGCTAGCCTTGAGATGAAGAGCTGAGGGACAGAGCCCAGGCCCAGAGTTCAAGTCCCACAACCAACAAAAACAAAAAAAAAGATGGGGCTGGGAAGGTGGCTCAGTGGTAGAGTGCTTGCCTTGCATGCATGAGGCCCTGGGTTCGATTCCTCAGCACCACATAAGCAGAAAAAGCTGGAAGTGGTGCTGTGGCTCAAGTGGTAGAGCACTAGCCTTGAGCTGAAGAGCTGAGGGACAGTGCCCAGGCCCAGAGTTCAGGCACCATGACTGGCAAAAAAAAAAAAAAAGAATTTCTCAGACTTTTCTGCCTGGGCTGGCTTCCAACTGCAATCCTCAGATCTCAGCCTCCTGAGTTGCTAGGATTACAGGCGTGAGCCACTGGCACCCAGCTTAGCACTCGGGCCCCTCCTTTGTCTATTAGTCTAAGGACAGTGGAATGAAGAAGGGAGTCAGAGCCTGCGTCACACTTACTGGGCATGAATTGCTTCATCCATTCACTTCCTCCTAATCTAGATACCAGGAGGTTGGAGATGCCCTTAATCTGGGACCCCAGTTAGTGGAATGGTTCTGTCTGGGATACCCCATCAGCCAGCTTCCTAGTGACCTGACATGCACGTTCCCCTCTCCCCCAAGCTCTTCAGCTCTGCTCAGCCCTCTGTCTCCCTATCCTCCAGGGGAGAGATGGACAGCCTCCTGGAAGGCTAGGTCTGATTCCTACTTACCCACAGAGATATGTCTGGAAGTCCCAAAGAGGAAGTAGATGAAGACGGGGTAGAAGGAACTGTAGAGGCCATACACAGGGGGCAATCCAGCCAGGAGGGCATACGCCAAGCCTTAGGTGGAATGGAAGCAATACAAGTTTGGAGATGAGGATCTCAAAAGGTTGGGGGGGGGGGGAGGAATTCAAACCCTAGGTCAGGGGGCTATAGGTCAAGGGTCAGAAGTGGAGAGTTCCAAGCATGGGGTATCCTAGACTTGGAAGTAGGCCAGTGCTTTCAAGGTGACTTACCCTGTGGGAGTTGCATGATGGCCACACTCAAGCCAGATAAGAGATCACCCAAGAGCCAGTCACGTACCCGATAGCGGGGTAACCAAGCTAAGACTGGAAGATGTTGGAGCAAAAAGGCACGGGCGCGAGATGGAGAGCATCTAGAAGCAGGTATTGATACCTATTAAAGATGGGAATTATTTGGACCCCATTGGAACCCCCCCATTTTTTTTTTTTTTAATCTTGGGCCTTACTGAAACCAAGTTTGCCACTGGCGGGTCTTAGGTGCTGAGCTCCTGTGTCCCAGTGTCTCTAGCTGCTCCTGGTTCAGCAAGGGTCTTTCCACGTGATAGTCTCGCTTGTGTAGCTCCATCTGGCCTAGCAGACAGCAGTGTCTGTGTATCCTTTGGTCTGGGGTGACAAGAACAGAGACAGAGTGAGGGTACCTCCCAAGTGTAACCTTCTTTATACTTCTACTTGATTTGTTTTCCTTCACTAGATCCCAAAGATCAAGTTAAGATTCAGGTTCCCAGCCCGGCACTGGAGGCTCACGCCTGTCATCCTAACTACTCAGGAGGCTGAGATCGGAGGAACATAGTTCAAAGCCAGCAGGGGCAAGAAAGTCTGTGAGACTCTTATCTCCAATCAACCACCGGAAAACCGGAAGTGAGACTGTGGCTCAAGTGGTAGAGCGCTAGCCTTGAGCTGAAAAGCTCAGGGATAGCATCCAGGCCCAGAATTCAAGCCCCACAATTGACAAAAAAAATAAAATAAAAGACTCAGGCTCCCAGCTCAGTCCCTGCAGGGCCCCATGCTCACACCCAGGCAGGGGTAGTACCTGAACTTTGGCTCGTAGAAGCCTCTTTCTGGGCCAAAGTCCCTTATAGAGGGATAGCGAGATGAGTGCTACACATTCAGCTTAGGTGTGGCTGCCCAGCCCCGAGTACCAGTCCAGGTCCAGGTCTAGGTCCAGGCTGACTGCCTTTCTTAGCTCCCTCCTCCTTGGCTCTTGCCCTCTGGGATCAGATCCTTGTCCAATCCCTCCTAAGTTCTTCTCCAGATGCCCTATGAGCCCGGCCTTGGCTGGCTAAGAGCAGCAAGCCACAGGTCTGCAGATAAGACAATTCTCTGCATAGGGAAGAATGGTTTTGTTCCTGAGCCTCTGGCCTCTAAAGTCCGGATTTTGAGAAAGTGAGGCCTAGACAGAGAAAGCCAATAGTAGGGAGAGGGAGGGGAATCTCTGAGAAAAAGGGTCTTTCTAGAAATAGCAAGTTCTCATTTGAAGAGAAGGGGGAGTGGAGAGGCTCTCACGTTAAGTAGGGAATGATCTCTAGAAATGAAGCTTACAAGGGACCAGTCTCAGCAAGAGGGAATTGGAATCCTGAGAGAGTATTCACCAGAAGACAAGTTCTGATCTGTTGGAAAGATCTAACCTGAGGGTTAAAAAAAAAAATCTCCAGAGGGGCTCCTGCGGCTCACCCCTGTCATCCTAGCTACTCAGGAGGCTGAGATCTGAGGATCATGGTTCAAAGCCAGCCCAGGCAGGAAAGTCTGTGAGACCCTTATCTCCAATGAACCAGGCCAGAAAACTGGAAGTGGTGCTCAGATGGTAGAGGCGCTTGCCTTAAGTTGAAGACAGCAGCCCAGGCCCAGAGTTCAAGCCCCACGACCGACCCCGCACCCCCTTACCCCGCACCCCCCCCCCAAAAAAAATCTCTGACTGGGAGGAATCTCTCTCATGGGCTAGGAGTGGGGGTGGGGAGGAGGAGGGAGAGGAGAAGCCGTTTTAGCGTGTTGGGAGAAAACTTTTAAGTCTGATCGAGGGGGGGGGGGGGGATTCACCCGGGTCCCCACCTAGGGAACAGGAACTCACCGAGTGGCTGGTCCCCAGGGTGCCGGGACGGTCCTCAGCACCCGCTCCGATCTTGTCTTTTTTAAAAGGGTTCCCTCCCCCGCTCCCCCTTAAGGCGGGACACGCGCCTGGAGGGCGGAGCTCCCGGGGAGGACACCCATGGCCGGCCAGCTCCCGAGCGCTCCTTTCTACTCCCGGCTAACTGCACCACTCGTCTACGGATTCCGGAACGGGGTAGGGGGTGGGGGGCAGCCAGAGGCGGTGAGCAATCTGCCGCCCCAAGCACCCCCCAAGCACCCCCAAGCACCCCCGAGCTGGAGCATCTCCAGAGGGCCTAGCACCCTCCCTCCTCCCGGCAGCCTCAGGCCTGGGGCTGGGGGTGGGATGGTGGGGGTGGGGACGGGGGGGGGCTGGGGGGTGGGATGGTGGGGGTGGGATGGTGGGGGTGGGGACCAGGGGAAGGGGATGGGTGGGTGGGGACGGGGGGGGGGATGGGGGTGGGATGATGATCGGGGGGATGGTGGGGATGGGAGGGGTGGGATGATGATGGGGGGGACGTGGATGGGTGTTGGGGGGGGAGGGTGTCATCCTGGCTCCCGCCCCCATCCCTGGCTGCAGAAACCCCGGCCTCCAGCGCCACCCGCCAGCGCGACGCTGTTTTGCAAAGCGGGAGGAAATCGCTGCCCCGGGTCCGGCGGTTCCCCTTTTCAGAACTGACCCAGGCGGGCCGAGACCCGGGAAGCCCTCCCCACCCTCACCCCCCACCACGCCCGAGCCCGCGCCCTGCACTCACTCAGAAGCTTCCACCAGCCCCATGGCTGCTCGCTGGGGGGGGGGGGGGCGGCTGCGGATCCGGGCTCGGAGCGCCGAGACCACCCGGCCGGAAGGCGGCGCCACAGCCCGGATGCGGTCGGCTGGCTACGCGCGGGCTAGGCAGAAAGCCGCTACTCGGCGCGAGGGAGGATGCGTCATTTTGGACCAATCAGAGCACGGGGTGTGGCCGAGGGACGAACGGGGTGGGGGGAGTTTTAACCCTTTCCTCCCCGGCGGCCTGGCTGATGGACGCCTGTCAAAATGCTCCTCTCTTGGGAACGATACAAGAACTGGAACCGAAGGCCTCCAAGCCCGTATGAGCGTGTGATGGAGCTGGTCCTAGGTCTTGGGTTTGCCAGAGGGTGAGGAGAAAATCCCTGAATAATCCGGCCTTAACCCTGTGGGGTGGGGGGCGGGGGTGGGGGTGGAATCCAGGTCTGTGGAGCCTCCCCTGCCTTCAAGCTGATGATGGTTCATTCCCAAATTGTGTTGTTTTGTCTGTTTTTTTTTCAACTTTAGCTACTTAGCATGAGGATCTTCACCTCCTCAGAAATCACAGTCTGAATGTTGCTGATCCTAAGAGGAAGTCCATCTTCTGGCTAGCTTCAAGCCAGAAAGGCCTAGTGGGGGGCTGGTGCTGCCCTATGAGCAAAGCAGGAACTGTAAGGTCAGCTCTGAGAGCTGGTCTGAAAATTGGATAGAGCCACAAATGCCTGGCCCTGAATACGAGGTCCTGCAATACTACTGCCATGATCAGGAAGGGGGGGTTCCCTTGGTACCCTAACTCCAACATCTGTAAATCCAACTTCGAGCCCCCATCACAAGAAGAAGGGCGCCAGGTTTCACAGTATAAAGAGGTAGGAACCTAGTCCCACTCTCCCTTGAAGCTCAGTCTAAAAATAACTGGATTTTCTTGAGCCAGGAAGGCTGAGATTCCTCTCAAAGGTCAGTCTGACCAATCAGTCCCTTCACAGCCACCAGCCAACCCCAACAGAAAGAGGCAACCATCTGTTTTCTATAGAAGTTTATTCCCAAAACAGAGCGTGTGGCTTCACGGAACAATTTTACACAGAGAGGAAAAGAGGGCTGCTGGGCTGGAGGAATGGGGGGGGGGAGAGGAACCTCTCCAGAAAGGGGGATCTACAGAACCTAGGGCATAGCAAGGAAACCCCCCCACCCACAGCAGGCCACAGCCCTTCAAAGGCTGGAATTCTGGGTAAAGGAGAGCTAGCTGGGGTGCTGGCTGGTGAGTTTTAGCACCAGTCAGTGAAACAGGATTTTTTTTTTTTAATCTCCTCCGAAATTACTCCAAAAAGTATGCATGGGGTAGGGTGTGGAGGTCTTTGCACAGAACACCCCAAATCCTGCATAAACCACGGTTCCTGGAGGTCAGAGGATACTTTCAGACCTCCTAGGTGTGCTGTTTAAAGGGGGGTGACTCAAGACTGACCTTTGGCCTGGGAGCTTGGGGAGGGGCTGATGGTAAAAACTCCCCCTCAAGATAGCTAGGTCCTGGGCTGGGAATGTGGCTTAGTGGTAGAGCGCTTGCCTAACATGCATGAAGCCCTGGGTTCGATCCCTCAGTACTACATACACAGAAAAAGCCGGAAGTAACACTGTGGCTCAAGTGGTAGATTGCTAGCCTTGAGCAAAAGAAGCTCCGGGACAGTATCCAGGCCCTGGAGTCCAAGCCCCAGGACTGGCAAAAAAAAAAAAAAAAGGCTAGGTCCAAGCCCCTCTCCCACTTTCCCTACCTTTCACACGTAGACAAAGGAAAGTTAAAAAACAACAAAATTCTCAATTGTAAACAAAGTATAAAAGCTCAAAAGCTGTAAGTTGTAAACAAAGTTAAAAAAAATAAATAAATCCCCACCTGTAAACAAAGTAACAATTTTTTGTTTTTTAAGTCCACAGATCTGGACATCAGACAAAGAGCAGTAACACAAGTGAGTTTTGTGAACAGGTCCTAACAATCCTTTTTTCCCCCCTTTATAAGGGAATAAATAACAGAGGGATGGAAGGAGTTTGATTCTGCAGCCCTGGGACCAGAGGGACTGGGAGGCTGGGGGGGAGGGGAATCCTGTAAACATGAGAGGCCCAGGCCCCCCAGCATCTACATTCTAGGTCTTGAATTCCCTTATTCCTGTTCCCTTAGTTCAACCACCCCTCAGAGAATCAAATGGCACCACAACTTTTGCTCAGGTAGGAGCAGGGGCCAGCAGCAGATGCCTCGGCCTCCACCCACTGTCTGCAGGGCTGTGTCGGGAGAGGCCTGAGCCCCCTCCCTGAGGGAGAAAGGGAAGCCTTGCTTTGTAAACATGACAGCTGCTGCTACACCAAGCACCTGCAGCATCTGTCCTAGGTCATAAGGCAGTAAGTGGCAGGGACCCCATATACTAAACACACACATCTACAGGGAAGATGGGCCCGGATGAGCCCCCAAGAGGAAATCAGAGGACCTGTTTGCAAGACCCACCCCACCCCCACCGCAGTTCAAGAAGTTTGGTCTGTAGGGCACTGAGGGTAAAAGAAAAAAGAAAAAAAAAAGAAGAAAGAAAAGGAAAAGAAAACCAAAGATAAATTCTGTACTTTAGGTCCTGACAATCTTTAGATCAACCTTAGGGTAGGGTAGAGGGTGGGGACTTGGCCTGTATCTGTTGCCTGTGACAGATGAGGAAAAAAAAGAGCATATGGTCTAAGGAGTCAAATGGGACCAAACCACATCTTTCTCCCTCTCCCTCTGTCCCCTTCCCCCCTCCCAGCTCAGCCTCAGACACCACGCCACCACCTCCCTTCCCCCATCCTCTCTCACCTTCCCACCCCCTTGGGAGACAGAAAAGCTGAAAAATAACATAAGCATCTCTCTCTCTGGTTACAAAGGTACAAAACATATAAAAGTCCTCCCCTTTAGTCCCTGCCTCCTGGGCACCTGTCACGCGCATGCTCGCAGATGTGCAAGGAATCTCTGCCCTGCAATGAGAGCTGAGAGAGAGAGGGCTCCTTGGAGTCTGCCTTGGGATCCATGTCCCGGATTCCTGGAGTCTCTTTCTTGTTGGCCCAAGTCCTCCATTGCCCTCGGCTGGTCCTCAGGAATGACCCTCGCTTCTGGGAACTCTGTAGAGTTGGAGGTAGAAAGGAAAAGTCAGTGCTGAGAGGACCTAATGTCAGGTATTTCTGGGCTTTACCACTTTCAACTCTCCCAAACTCATCAGCAAGGCTCCATGGTTGCCTACCTCTCTCTCTCTTTGTCCATCTCGCCTCTGTCTCTGTCTCTCTCGTGCTAATACTAGGGCTTGAACTAGGCTGTTTTGCTGAAGTATAGTGCTCTACCACTTGAGCTACAGCTCCATTTCTGATCTTTTTTTTTTTTTTTTTCATTGGAGATAGGAGTCTCACAGACTTCTGCCCAAACTGGCTTTGAACCATGATCTCAACCTCCTAAGTAGCTAAAATTACAGGTGTAAGCTACCAGTGCCTGGCTTAGGTCTTTTAAGAGCACCTACCTTTTTTTTTTTTTTTTTTTTTTGTCAAGTTGTGGGGCTTGAACTCTGGGCCTGGGCGCTGTCCCTCAGCTCTTCAGCTAAAGTCTAGCGCTCTACCACTTGAGCCACAGTGTCATTTCCGGTTTTCTGGTGGTTTATTGGAGATAAGAGTCTCATAGACTTTCCTCCCTGGGCTGGCTTTGAACTGTGATCCTCAGATCTCAGCCTCCTGAGTAGCTAGGATTATGGGCATGAGCCACCAGCGCCTGGCTTAAGAGCACCTACTAACCACATGTGACACAGGTAATGTCACCAGTCATCACATCCAAGGAATTTGTCTCTATAGACCCCTTATAAAGATGAGGAAACTAAGGCTCAGAGAACTGACAGAAACTTAAACTCAGAGTATTGAGAGTTCTGAGCCCCTGCTCAGTCCCCCCATCCTCCTGCCACATGGCCAAACCCCAAGTCTAGAAAACAAGGGGATCCAGGTGGTAAATCAGCTCTCTCTCTTCCCTACCCTTCAGCATCCCTTCAGAGCTCCAGACCCCAACCCCAATGGCTCTCCCTCCTCCTCTTGTCTTTTCTGTTGTTGTTGGTTGTGGGGCTTGAACTCTGGACTTGGGCATTACTATCCCTGAGGTCTTCAGCTGTTGAGCCACAGAGCCACTTCCGGTTTTCTGGTGGCTCATTGGAGATAAGACTCTCATGGATTTTCCTGCCCAGGCTGGCTTTGAACCACGATCTTCAGCTCTCAACCTCCTGGGTAGCTAGGGTTATAGGCATGAGCTACAGGTGCCTAGCTTCCTTTTGTGTAGTTTGTTTGTGTGTGTGTGTGTGTGTGTGTGTGTGTGTGTGTGTGTGTTGATCTTAAGGCTTGAACTCAGGGCCTGGGCTCTGTCCCCAAGCCTCTCTGCTCAAGGCTAGTGCTGTACCACTTGAACCCCAGGGCCACTTTTGGCTTTTTCTGAGTAGTTTATCAGAGATAAGAGTCTCAGGAACTTTCCTGCCCGGGCTGATTTTGAACTGTGATCCTCAGATCTCAGCCTCTTGACTAGTTAAGATGACAGGCATGAGTCACTAGCACCCAGCCGGAAGTCTTATCTTTAAAACTCCTATTAGTTTACAATATTTGGAAACCCCTCATCCCTTTCCACATCTACCATTCCTACTGGACTCAACTGCCATTCAGGCTGCAATTTAACCTTCTAAGCCCCACCCTATAGTGCCCCCAGTGGGGAGGAACTTAATAGTGACTGAATACAGCAGCGAATGAATTATTTGTCCTTCATGTAGTCTCTTCAATGTGGCATATCCTGATGCCCCACATAATCCCTTAACAAAAGCCCTTTGAATGGCAGGGTGCCGGCAAGGGGGGGTGGGGGGGAAAGCACAGTCCTGTCATCCTAGCTACTCAGGAGGCTGAGATCTGAGAATCACAGTCTGAAGCCAGCTCAGGCAGGAAAGTCCATAAGACCCATTATTTTTGGTCAGTTGTGGGGCCTGAGGATTATCCCTGAGCATTTTTTGCTCAAGCCTAGCACTCTACCACTTCAAGCCACAGCATCACTTCCAGTTTTGTAGTGGTTCATTGGAGATAAGTCTCACAGTCTTTCCTGCCTAGGCTGACTTTGAACTGTGGTCCTTAGATCTCAGCCTCCTAAATAGCTAGGATGACAGACGTGAGCCACTAGCACCCAGTTGTCCATGAGTCTTTTTTTTTTTTTTTGCTAATTCTGGGCTTGAACTCAGGGCCTGGATGCTCTCCCTGAGCCTCTTTGTGCCCAAGGCTAGCACTCTATCACTTGAGCCACAATACCACTTCTGGCTTTTTCTATGTATGTGGTACTAAGGAATCAAACCCAGAACTTCATGCATGCTGGACAAGCATTCTACTACTAAGCCACATTCCCAGCCCCTTCATGAGCCTTTTATCTCCAATCAACCACTAAAAAGTCAAAAGTGGAGCAGTGGCTCATGGGTAGAGCTTTAGCCCGGAGTAAAAAAGCTAAGGGATAGCTGAGTGCCGGGTGGCTCACGCCTGTCATCCTAGCTTCTTGGGAGGCCGAGATCTGAGGATCGTGGTTCAAAGCCAGGCTGGGTAGGAAAGTCTGTGAGACTCTTATTTCCCAAAAACTACTCAGAAAAAGCTGGAGGTGGTGTTGTGGCTCAAGTGGTAGAGTGCTAGACTTGAGCAAAAGAAGTTCAGGGACAGCACCCAGGTCCAGAGTTCAAGCTCCAGACCTAGCAAAGAAACCCCCAAAAACAAAAAACGGAGCGACAGTGCCCAAGCTCTGAGTTCAAGCCCCAGCAGTAGTACAAAAACACACAAAACAAAAGCAGGCTTTTCAGTCTGGCATATCCTGGGCCCCACATGACCTCTTAATCAGAGCCTCCTTGAACAAAAACTCCCCTTTTCTTCCTTGCCCCTTGCAAATACTGGGTTATCTCCCACTTAGAGGCCTTGACTCCCAACTCGCCCTTTCTTCTTGCTCCAGCCTTTTGGGAGGCTCTTATCTGGGAGGTTGGGGGAAGGGAGGCTGGCCGCAATAATCACAAGCTTGGCAAGTCCCTGCTGGTTACTTTCCCACTGCCTTCCAGAGACCATGCGGGGCCAGCCAGAAGTCATCTCTACTTGCCTGCCAGTCCCACCCCCATTCTGTGATGGAAGCCAGGTACGCAGGAAGTTGCCCTGAGTGGAGGAGGGTGTTGGGCCTCGCTTACTCTGAGTCGGGTGACAGCTCTGAAATACTGTGTGATGTGGCAGAGCGAGGCGTGGAGGGTCCCAGGGCTGAGGCTGTGGCGGAAGGGGTGGCGGTGGTGTGCGGGCCGGAGGGCGTGCTGGATGACTGCACAGACGAGAGGGCTGAGGAGTTGAAAGAGGCAAGGATGGAAGAAAGGATGTCCAGCTGCTCTGTGGAAGGACCATGGCTGGGGCCGCTGGCCAGCTCCTCCCTAGCTCTGAGCGGCTGTGGCGGGGGGCCCAGGGCCTCCTGTGAGGGATGCTGACCGGGCCCCTGATCCAGGGGTTCTCGAGAGTTTGAACTCCTACATGGAGTGTCCAGGGGCCTGGATGGCAAGTGGGGATCCCTCGAGAGTTGCCGCTGAGGAGAGAGGGGCAGAGGTGGGTGCTGAGGCTCAAGGTCCCGGGGACGGCGGGGTGGGGGCAAGGTGCTCAACCATTCTCGGGGTGCCCCTAAATCCAATGCATCCCGTGATCCAAAGCGACCAGCCATGGTACCAGGATAGTCCCGGGGTGGCTGCCTCCGTGGTAGGGTACTTCCCCGATCTCGGGGTTCGAGGCGGCATGGTATAACAGCATCTAGGCGTTCTTGGGAACCAGGCCTGCTCAGGGGGTGTAGTCGAGGGAGAGGGGCCTCTTCTAGTCGTTCTCGGCTCAGCTGCCGCCGAAGGAGCAGATCCAGTTGTTCTCGAGAAGAATAGCGACTGGCTGGCTGGGAAAGACTGCCAGTGCCCCCACCAGCATAGATGCGACCGTAAGAGGCAGCTGGCACAGCACGGTGGCCTAACGTGGCTGCCCGGCACCAGGACAACTCTGGAGCGCCTCGAGTCTGTGGCATCAGTGGGTATTGCAACCGGTTCTTCAGGATGCCTAGGGACAAACAGAACAGCAGCCAGGGAATGGTGGGGGTGTCGGGGTGGGGGTGCAGGTGAAGAGGGGAAAAGATCCCCTAGATCGGGGCTTGTGACAAGCCATTTGAGTCCCTATAATGGAGTTGAGCTGGGCACGGGTAGCTCACACCTGTCATCCTAGCTACTCAGGAGGCCAGCCCTGGGCAGGAAAACCTGTGACATTCTTCTCTTATTAATCATCCCCCAAAATGCTGGAAATGGACATGGGGCTAACCTTGAGCTAAAGAGCTCCTAGATAAGGCTGGGAATGTGGCTTAGTGGTAGAATGCTTGCCTAGCATGCATGAAGCCCTGGGTTCAATTCCACATAAATAGTGCCACATAAATAGAAAAAGCTGGAAGTGGCACTATGGCATGGTAGAATGCTAACCTTGAGCAAAAGAAGGTCAGGGACAGTACCTAGACCCTGAGTCCAAGCCCCAGGACTGGTGGAAAAAAAAAAAAAAAGAGCTCAGAGACAGCACTCAGGCCCCAAGTTCAAGGCACAGGACTGGTGCACAACCGCGCATGCCACCCCAAACATAAACAAAACAAAACAAAACTTAGGGAAGGGCAGAGGCAACTCTGAGAGGACACTCACGAATCCAGCTACTTCTAATTGTTATCTGTCACTCTCTGTCCCCCAGACACCCCCCAGACACCCGTGACACACCAAGTACAAACTCAACACCTCTGACTCCCACTCCCCAGTGTCCATGGACAGGAAGTGTTTCTTTTTTTTCTTCTTCTTCTTTTTTTATTTTTGTCGGTCATGGGGCCTGAACTCTGGGCCTGGGTGCTGTCCCTCAGCTCTTCAGCTCAAGGCAAGCGCTCTACCATTTGAACCACGGCACCACTTCCGGCTTTTTCTGCTTCTGTGGTGCTGAGGAATCGAATCTAGGGCCTCATGCATGCAAGGCAAGCACTCTACCACTGAGCCACCTTCCCAGCCCATCTTTTCCTGTTAGTAGTGGGGCTTGAACTCAGGGCCTGGGTGCTATTCCTGAGTGAGGTCTTTTGCTCAAGGTTAGAGCTCTACCACGTTGAGCCACAGCACCATTTCCGGCTTTTCCAACCACTTCCAGTTTCCTGGTGGTTCATTGGAGATACAAGTCTCACGGGGGTGGGGGAGAGGGGTGGAGGGATTTCTAAATCAGAGGAAGCTGAGCTCTTGGGATTTGGGATCAGGAAGCTGAAATCTGCTCCCCCCTCCCTTTCCTCAAACCCAATTGCATCCAAAGGTCAAAGGTCAGAGATCATACCTTTTCTCTGGCGTTGGGCTCTGCCCAGGGTGGTTTCATCCCCACTGGTCAGGGCCAGCTCGGGCTGGTTGTTGTTGGCTGCATCTTTACTGGTGTCTAGGCCCAGACGCCTTTCGGAGCCCCAGGTCTGCAGGGCACAAGGGCTTGCTTCACACTCTCCCAGGGCTGGCCAGCAGGAGAGGAGGTCATTCCCATCCACATCTGTGAAGCCAGAGCAGGGAACAGGATGATCTGGTTTTGATCAGGGTGGTTGTCACACACAGTGACCCCTCGACTCTTTCTCTTTGCCAGTCCTGGGGCTTGAACTCAGGGCCTGGGCACTGTCCCTGAATTTCTTTTGCTCAAGGCTAATGCTCTACCCCTTGAACCACAGCACCATTTCTGGCTTTTTTCTGTATATGGGGTACTGAGGAATGGAACCCAAGGCTTCATGCATGCTAGGCAAGTACTCTACCACTAAACCATATTCCCAGCTGACCCCTGGACTCTTGTAACCCTTTAAACCCTGGCCATTTGCACTGAGCAGGAAGGCGAACAAGAGAAAGTGGTTTGGCTGAGGAATCAGAAAAACCAGACTGAACTCCAATCTACAGGAAAGCCAAGAAGCTGGAGGGAAATCCTATCAACCAGGACCTCATCCTGTAGTTCCCAGGCCCCCTGAGCACCATTAGAAACCTAGACAGGAGCCAGGTGCTAGTGGTTCACACCTGTCATCCTCATTACTCAGGAGGCTGAGATCTGAGGATCACGGTTCAAAGCCAGCCCGGGCAGGAAAGATGATGAGACTCCTATCTCCAAGGAACCATCAGAAAACCAGAAGTGGCGCTGTGGCTCAAAACACTAGCCTTCAGCAAAAAACTCAGGGGATGGTGCCTAGGTCCTGAGTTCAAGCCCCAGCAGTGCACACACGCATACACACATACACACACACACACACACACACACACACACACACACACACACACACACACACACACACACACACACACACACACACACACACACGAAAGCTTGTACATGGGGATGACCTGAGAGGATCCCAATGGGTCTCAGACCCAGACATCCTGAGGACAGACAGGGTCCCTGATTCACATCCAAGTGAAATATGAGTTGCCCCTTCGTCATCCATGGGGGCAGAGGATTCTTGTCACCTTTGGGGTGGCTAAGGAGCCTCTCGCTCTGGGCTGCCCGGCGGAGTGGACGTTGGAAGCGCCCTCGTGTCCGGCCATTGTCCTCGCTTTCTGAAGATGGGATGGACAGACTCCTTTCCTCTTCTAAGGACAGGTCACTGTCAGAGTCAGAGTCTGCTCCTGGAGTTGGAAAAGGCAGGAGGAAAGTACAGCAGTTGCCTGGGGAGGTGAGTCCCAGGGGATAGAACAGGGCAAGAAGCCAGGCACTGGTGGCTCCCGCCTGTCATCCTAGCTACTCAGGAGGCTGAGATCTAAGGATTGTGGTTCAAAGTCAGCCCTGGGCAGGAAGACCCATGAGACTCTTATCTCCAATGAACCATCCCAAAAGAGACAGAAGTGGAGCTGTGACTCAAGTGGGAGAGCTCTAGCCTTGAGCATAAAAGCTCAGAGACAAACACCCAGGCCCTGAATTAAAGCCCTAGGATAAGAGACTAGGAAGAACTTGGGATAGAATTGGCAGCAACAGAGCTGGGACTTCTTAGGGATGAGTTCACAGTGGGTTGGGAGAGCCAGGGCTGGGTTTTAGGTGATTTCCTTGAGGTAATGATCGGGGGGCGGGGGGAGTACTCATCCCACTCACCCACAGCTCCCCAATTTTAGCCAAAGAAATGGGATCAGGGAGAGACCCACTGCCTCCCTCCTCCCTTGACCCAGGGCTCTAACTCCACCAGCATCTCGATGAAACATTGCCACGTCCAGGTCAGTGGGGCCAGCATGAGCCTGGATGGTGTGTTCAGTGTGGTCAACAGCCGAGCCATGTCGAACCAGGACATTGTCCCTGGAAGTGCAGAAGAGGGGATCATGCTAAGAAGCTCTGGGGAAATGGAACTGGACTAAGCTCTGGGTGGTGATCATTTACCTGAGGTAGCTTCGGCCCCGTTGGCTGTCCTGGTCCTGGGCCCGGCCAGAACGGGCACTGCTCACTGACGAGACAGTAGAGGCACCCAGAGTGATACGGATGAGGCCACTCTCCTCGAAGAGAGCCGTGTTGTTATAGGCCCCAGGCCCCTGGGGAGGAGGGGAAGATGGGTGGGACAGGGATGTGAGGCCAGGCTGGAGGAAACCTCAAAACTGAAAGCTGGGGTATATATGGCTTAGGGGTAGATTGCTTGCCTACCATGCATGAGGCCCTGGGTTCAAGTCCTCAGTACCATGGACAGAGAAAAAGCCAGAAATGGCACAGTGGCTCAAGTGGCAAGAGAGCTAGCCTTGAGCAAAAAGAAGCTCAGAGACAGTGCCTAGGTCCTGAGTTCAAGCCCCAGGAGTGGCAAAAAAAGGGGGGGAGGAACGGAGAGACCTCCCTGGACTCTGAATCCCAACCTATCTGGGCCCTGGCAGTCCCTCACCGGCCCTGGTGCTGGCCTTGGCTCTTCTGGTACTGCCTTCTTGCCTAGACAGGCTGGTGTCCAGGCGGCCCGGGCATCTGCATTCAGGATACAGAAGAGCAGTAACACTGCCAGGCCCTGTGGGTCAGCGAGAATCAAAGAAGGGTCATTGAGAGATCACAGAAGGTCAAAGGAGGGCCCACTGGGAGGTCTAGTGGGGCCAGTAGACATTTCTAAAGGTCAACAGTGGGGTATCAAGTCACTGTAGGGAGTCAGTGATGAGTCCAAGTTGGGAGAAAGGGGGCTCAGAAAGGTAATTGGGGAAAGGCAGTGAGGCAGTGAGGGGCGGGGAGGGAAGGGGTCAAAGGCAGGAGTGCATGGGGTCATTGACAATCTGGGGGTCAACTGGAGATCAGGAGAGCTGCAGCCGGGTGCTGGTGGCTCACGCCTGTCATCCTAGCTACTCAGGAGGCTGAGATCTGAGGATCACAGTTCAAAGTCAGCTTGGGCAGGAAAGTCAGTGAGACTCCTATCTCCAATAAACCACTAGAAAACCAGAAGTGGTGCTGTGGCTCAAGCGGTAGAGCGCTCGTCTTGAGCTGAAGAGCACAGGGACAGTGCCCAGGCCCAGAGTTCAAGCCCCATGCCCAACTAAAAAAAAAAAAGGAGAGCTGTAGGGTTAAGGTCAATCCAAGGTCAATACCCAGCCTGACCTCAGTGGATCTAGCTGAGAACTCCAGCTGTCCTGTCTGGTTCTGAAAAGAACACCCAACCAGCACCCATCATCCAGTCAATAGGAACTCCAGGCCTTAGGACAATGCCCTATCTAGGGTGCCGAAGGTACCTGGAGGCCACAGAGTCCAGCATGGAGGTAGTGGAAGGCCAGGATGCTGTGGTTAACTGACAGGAGGCCAAAGAGCCAGGAGGTACTGACCAGCAGAAGGAGCAGAAAGGAACTGCGCAGTGTCCTGCTGTGGCGGGAAGACATGCAGAGGTCAAGCAGGGCTGGAGGAAGGCCACGCCAGGACACAACAGGGCAGGGGTCACATGGAGATGTGGAAGAGAAAGAACTCACACAGAAACATGGAGCACTGAGGAGACTAGGGAAGAGGAGCAGTCACGCAAAGAACGGGAAGAGCACTATGGGAGCCATGGAAAAACATGGGGAAGACACAGGAATATGGAGCGATTTGAAATCATAGAAAAGACAGGGCAACGGCTGGGAAGGTGGCTTAGTGTAAAATGCTTGCCTTAGCATGCATGAAGCCCTGGGTTCGATTCCTCAGTAACATGTCCACAGAAAAAGCCAGAAGTGGCACTGTGGCTCAAGTGGTAGTGTGCTAGCCTTGAGCAAAAGCAGCTTAGGGACAGCGCCCAGGCCCTGAGTTCAAGCCCCAGGAAAGGAAAAGAAAGAAAAGACAGGGCAAGCTGGGTGCTAGTGGCTCATGCCTGTCATCTTAGCTACTCAGGAAGCTGAGATCTGAGGATTATGGTTCAAAGCCAGCCAGGGCAAGAAAGTCCATGAGACTCTTATGTCCAATGAACTACCAGAAAACCGGAAGTAGCACTGGGGCTCAAGTGCTAGAACGCTAGCCTTCAATGAAAGAGTTTGAGGACAGCGCCCAGGCCTTAAGTTCAAGCCCCACGACTGACCAAAATAAATAAATAAATAAAGACAGGTCAGGAGAACTATGAAGACAGAACGGGAATGTGGAGCAACATACTACAAAGGCACAGAGAGGGACCACAGGCCAGGCAGGTGTGACTTTTTCCCTTCATGCAGAATTTGGAGCTCAAATGACACCAGGGATCTTCTGGGATGGGGAGTGGGGGTCTGGGCCTGACCCCACCCATGCAGGTGTGTCATCCTGACAATCATCCCAGCCAACTCACAACACAGAGGTCTTCTTCGCCTCCCTCTGCCCTGTGGAACAGGCTGTGCGGGCAGCAAGGAGAAACATGGTCCCATTCATCTGGACCCATGATCGGCGTGTCCAGCCAGGCAGGATGGAAAAGGAGAGAGAGGAATAGTGAGAGACAACGAGACACAGACCAAGTGATACCAAAAGGCAGAAAAAGTGAGAAACATACACACAACCATACTCCTTGAGGTGGTGGGGGGGGGAGAGAGAGATCAGAAACAAAAAGAGATAAAGGAGCTTCAAATCACAGGAGCTGGCACCAAGTAGCTGGCACCTAGCTACTCTGGAGGCGATATCAGAGAATCACAGTTCAAACCAGCCAGGGGGGAAAAAAATCTATGAGATTCTACTTTTTGGTTTTTGGTTTTTTATTTATTTTTTCCTTGTCAGTTGTGGGGCATGAACTCAGGGCCTGGGCACTGTCTCTGAGCTTTTCTACTCCAAGCTAGTACTCTACCACTTTGAGTCACAGCTCCACTTCCAGTTTTCTGGTGGTTATTTGGAGATAAAAGTCTTATGGGGGGCTGGGAAGGTGGCTCAGTGGTAGAGCGCTTGCCTTGCATGCCTGAGGCCCTGGGTTCGATTCCTCAGCACCACATAAGCAAAAAGAAAACAGCTGGAAGTGGTGCTGTGGCTCAAGTGGTAGAGCGCTAGCCTTGAGCTGAAGGGCTGAGGGACAGTGCCCAGGCCCAGAGTTCAGGACCCATGACCGGACCCCAAAAAAAAAGTCTTATGGGGGCTGGGAATGTGGTTTAATAGTAAAATGCTTGCCTAGCATGTATGAAGCCCTGGGTTCGATTCCTCAGTACCACATCCACAGAAGAAGCCGAAAGTGGCGCAGTGGCTCAAGTACTAGAGCACTAGCTTTGAGCAAAAAGAAGCTCAGGGACAGTGCTCAGGCCCTAAGTTCAAGCCCCAGGACTGGCAAAAAAAAAAAGTCTTATGGACTTTCCTGTCCAGGCTGGCTTTGAACTGCAATCCTCAGATCTCCTGATTAGCTAGGATGACAGGCTTGAGCCACCAGTGCCAAGCTGTCTATGAGATTCTTGTTCACCTAACCACCAAAAAATTGAAAGTGGAGGTGTGGCTCAATTGTTAAAGCACTAGCCTTGAACAAAAAAGGCTTACACACACACACACACACACACACACACACACACACACACACACACACACACACACACACACACACGGGGCCAGTGTCGATAGCTCACACTTGTAATCCTAGCTATTCAGGAAGCTGAGATCCCAGGATCATGGTTCAAAGCCAGCCCAAGCAGGAAAGCCTGTGACACTGTTATCTTCAATAAGCCACTCAGAAAACTGGAACTGGTGCTGTGGCTCAAGTGGTAGAGCGCTAGCCTTGAGCTGAAGAGCTGAGGGACAGCACCCAGAGTTCAGGCCCCACAACTGACAAAGAAAGAAAGGAAGGAAGGAAGGAAGGAAGGAAGGAAGGAAGGAAGGAAGGAAGGAAGGAAGGAAGGAAGGAAGGAGGGAAGGAAGGAAGAAAGGAAGAAAGAAAGAAAGAAAGAAAGGAAGAAAGAAAGAAAGAGTGACCAAAGCCAGGTGCTGATGGCTCATGTCTATAATCCTAGCTACTCAGGAGGCTGAGATCTAAGGATGAAGGTTCAAAGCCAGCCTGGGTAAGAAAGTCTGTCAGACTCGCCGGGTGCTGGTGGCTCACGCCTGTAATCCTAGCTACTCAGGAGGCTGAGATCTGAGGATCGCGGTTCAAAGCCAGCCCGGGCAGGAGAGACTGTGAGACTCCTATCTCCAATAAAACCACCAGAAAACTGGAAGTGGCGCTGTAGCTCAAGTGGTAGAGTGCTCACCTTGAGCTGAAGAGCTGAAGGACAGCGCCCAGGCCCAGAGTTCAAGCCCCACGGCCCACCAAAAAAAAAAAAAAAAAAAGAAAGTCTGTCAGACTCTTATCTCCAATGAACCACCAGAAAGTGGAAGTGGAGCTGTGGTTCAAAATGGTAGAATATTAGTCTTCAATGAAAAAGCTCAGGGACAGTAGCCAGGCCCTGAGTTCAAGCCCCAGGAGCAGCAGCTCCAACACAACAAAAAAGAAATAATGACCAAAAGAGAAAGAGAGGGAGAGAGAGAGACAGAGACAGAGATGTAGAAAGAAGGAGGCAGGAGAAGCCTGGCGTAGTGCCTGCTCCTACCTCCCTCTAATTGAGTGGGAACTTGAATCTAGGGCCAGATACTGGCGCCCTCAGCACTCTCCCTCACACCCTCCCCTCCCCTTGGGAGGGAAGCCCACAGGTGGCACACAAGTTGTGCCTAGTGCCGGGCACTTACCACTATGACAAGGATGACAGGGCCGGCAAAACTCCAGATGAGAGGTTCGTGGATAGAGATCCAGCAAAAGTCAGGGTTCCCATAGCCTTCGGGGTCCAGGCCAACAGCAAGACCTTGGAAAAAAGAAAGGATAGACCGAGAGTTCAGACTGCCCACGAGTGAGCAACAGAAAAGCGTAAGAGTAAGTGGGTTCCTCCCTGTGGACATGGGGGGCGGGGAGGGAAGCTGCAGGGAGGTTAAGGTTGGCGAATATGATCCAGAATGAGGAGCATGGAACTGGGTCGGATCATGTGATGGACAGAGGTTGGGGGCGGGGTCATAACGGTGAGTGGGCGTGGCCTCACCCAGCAGCACAGCAGGGACGCCCCAGCCCAGGGCATGGTAGAAGCGCATGGCACCACGGTCCACGTTGCGTGGCTCAACTTGCATGCGGTAGAGGTGCAGGCCCTGCACCAGAAGCCACGCAAAGGTGCTGAGGAAGAAGTAGTGCAGGAGGATGGCCACCGCAGTACACACCAGCTGAAGGCAGAGCGTGTATGTTGGGGGTGGGGTGGTGGTCAGGACCTCTCCTGACCCCTCCCCAAACATCTGCTTCCCACCTCTGCCCCCAAAACCGCAGCATCTTTTACCCCAAACCTTCGTTCCTGAACTCGGACCCTGAGCCTTGCCCCCAGTCTTTTCAACTCCCCCAGATTGGAGACAACAGGACAACATGAAAACCTAAGCCAGGTGCCAGTGGCTGACGCCTGGCTACTTAGGAGGCTGAGATCCGAGGATCGTGGTTCAAAGCCCGCCCAGGCAGGAAAGATCATGAAATCTTATCTATAATGAACCATCAGAAAACCAGAAGTGGAGCTGTGGCTCAAAGTAACAGAGCACTCGCCTTGAGCTGAAAAGCTCAGGGACAGTACCCAAGCCCTGAGTTCAAACCCCAGGACTGACAGGAGAAAAATAGAAAAAAGAAAACCTGGTTGTGGGTCCGGTGGATCCCTAAGAGGAAGAGGAGCTCGGCCACCCCCAAGGCTGCTGCAACATTGGCATGGATCCCACACACATTGGACTTGAGGCTGCGCAGGCTCAGCAGGAGGGCTGCTGTCAGCACCAGGGCAGCCACTGACACGGCTATGATCACGTGCGTGAATATAGCCAGCAATTCCAGGTCGCCCTCCAGCCGCTGGGGACACACAGAGGTGGTCACTGGGAATGGGAGCAGAACTTTCCTTGCCCCATTTTTCCAGATGTTGCACACAGTCTCACCTCACGTGGTGAGGCGTCCATGAGAATCCCGAAGGTGCCTGTCCGGCTGCAGCGACACCAGGCATGGGACCCGTTCCTGTGCACCAGCTCACAGTCCCGCGCTGTCCACATGCCATGCTGCTCTTCCCTGAAACCACAGGACACATAGACCTGCCTTCTCCTCCCCACCTGTGCCCCACCACAAGGAAGGACTGTCTTGGAAGAGGTTCATGGGAGAGGAGCTGAGCCTTTGGTCGTGGGGCTTGAACTCAGGGCCTGGGCACTGTCCCTCAGCTCTTCAGCTCAAGGCTAGTGCTCTACCGCTTGAGTGCCACTTCTGGCTTTTTCTGTGTATGTGGTACTGAGGAATCGAACCCAGAGCTTCATGCATGTTAGGCAAGCGCTCTACCACTAAGCCACATTCACAGCTATAGGAACATTCTTAACGGGTTTAGTGACACAGACAGGGGCCTCAAGCGGGGGAGTGGGGGACAATCAGTTGGCTTCCTAGGGCCTAACAGAGGGACCAAAAGAATTCCAGAATGGAGTCCTCACGGGCCAGGTGGGTCCCACTGCACGCAGATAGCCTTGCTCCGATTGGCTGTCTGTAGCAGGCGGAACTCAAGGCTGATGGGGGACTCCAGGACACCCCTTAAGAAGTTGCGTCCATGGAACACAGCCACGCTGACCACCGGAGAGTTCATTACAGGGTTTTGGGGCAGCCTGAGGAAACACACATCTGAGTTTGGACACCTACAATACCACTACCCCCGCCCCTGCCCCAACCACCACCAAACACACCTACTTAAGCTCTTGTTTTAAAAGTGGAAGACCAGGTCTTGAATTTGGTACCTGATGCTTTGGCTCATATGCTGGTGCTCTACCAGCTAAGCCACACCTCCAACCCCACCCACATAAGGTCTGACAATCTACCCACCCCATAGCAGTTGTTGTAGCTAACCATGGATCTAGGATCTAGGAAGTTTTCTTTTTTTCTTTTTTTTTTTTTTTTGGTCCAGTCGTGGGGCCTGAACTCTGGGCCTGGGCACTGTCCCTCAGCTCTTCAGCTCAAGGCTAGCGCTCTACCACTTGAGCCACAGCGCCACTTCCGGCTTTTTTCTTATGTGGTGCTGAGAAATCGAACCCAGGGCCTCAGGCATGCAAGGCAAGCGCTCTACCACTGAGCCACCTTCCCACCCCCTCTAGGAAGTTTTCTAAGAAAACTTCCAGCCTCTGCTGGGTTGCTGGGATTTGAAGACTCACTCCCTGGACTGAGGCCTGAGGCCCGAGTAACTCTGTCTGGTCAGTTCTGCCTCAAAATTTCCCTTCCATCACCCTTAGGACTCCAACAGTCAGGGTCTGCCTATCTCTATCAGCCAGTTAGGCCAGGTAGAAACTCACAGGAAGTTCGGGGCGGGACCAAACTGGGAGTACCTCTACCCATGGTACCTGGCACCTCGGCGCTCAGCCTGGAACTGGGCAGGGAGCAGACCCCCCAAGGTGCGGTACACGAGGAGGATGACAATGGAGATGCCGAGTTCCGGTTCGGGTTCTGGGGGAACTGGTGGGGGGACCACACTGGAGACACTGGAGTTTTCTGTGCTGCTTCCTGTGGGCAGAACTGTTGGGGCAGAAGGGAAAGTCATTGTCAGTGACCTTTGAACCTGAGCACCCACAATCCCAGTACCAAGCATTGGGATCTGGTCCCTGCAGGTCCACTGCTAGGAAGTGGGGAAGGGGCCTATTAAAGAAACGTTCAAGCCAGGCACCCATGGCTCATGCCTGTCATCCTAGCTACTCAGGAGGCTGAGATCTGAGGATCATGGTTCAAATCCAGCCCGGGCAGGGAAGTCCCTGAGACTCTTATCTACAATAAACCACTCAGAAAATCAAAAGTGGCGCTGTGGTTCAAGTGGTAGAGTGCTTGCCTTGAGCTGAAGAGCTGAGGGACAGTGCCCAGGCCCAGAGTTCAACCCCACAACTGAAAAAACAAAGCAAAACAAAAAGAAAACTGCAGGACATAGCACTGTGGCTCAAATGGCCCAGTGCCAGCCTTGAGTGAAAAATGTAGGAGGCAGTGTTCAGGTCCTGTGTTCAAGCTCAAGTACTGGCACAAAAAGAAAAGAAAAGAAAAGAAAAATTTTTTTTAAAAAAAGGAAAAAGGAAAAGAAAATAGAAAAAAGAAAAAAAAAAATGAAGAAGAGCCATATACCAGTAGGTCATACCTGTAATCTTAGTTACTCATGAGGCTGAAATTTGAGTATCGTGGCCTAAAGGCAGCCTGGGAAGGAAAGTCTGTGAGACTTTTCTCTCCAATAATTTACCCCCAAAAAACAAGCCAGAAAAAAAGAGGAGGAGGAAGAGGAAGAGGAAGAGGAGGAGGAGGGAAAAGGGGGAGAAGAGGGAAGGGGGAAGGGAAAGGTGATGTGGCTCAAGTAGTAGAGTGCTAGCCATGAACAACAACAAAAAAAGTTCAGGGACAGCTCCTAGGCCCTGAGTTCAAGTTCCAGGATGGCACAAAACCAAAAAAATTAAAATTAAAATAGAAGGCAACATGTTTGTTGTAGGGAAGGACAAGAAGACAGGAAGGACCTGTTGTGGGCATTACTCAAGGTTTTTTGTTTTTGTTTTTTTGTGCTGATCCTGGGGTTTGAGCTCAGGGCCTGGGCACTGTCCCTGAGCTTCTTTGTGCTCAAGGCTCGCACTCTACCACTTGAGCCACGGTGCCACTTCCAGCTTTTTCTGTGTATGTGGTACTGAGGAATAGATCCCAGGGCTTCCTGCATGCTAGGCGAGCATTCTACCAACTAAGCCATGTACCCAGCCCTCAAGGGCTCTTACCTTGGGATGGGGATGGCCGTCGAGTTTGGGAAGGCAGTAACACATGGGTATGAGGATCCCAGGCATCCTGGCCCCGAAAAAGGTTGCTGTGGTAACGAGGGTAGCGATGGGTACTCTGTGCAGAACTAGGGTGTTCCATGCGGTCGATACTGAGCACTGCCCAGAAGAGAGAAAAGTGACCCCTTCAAGGACCTTTCTTCCTATAACAAGGATCCCACTCCCATCTACCCCATGGTGCACCTTATTTATTTTTTGCCAGTCCTGGGGCTTGAACTCAGGGCCTGGGCACTGTCCCTGAGCTTCTTTTTTGCTCAAGGCTAGCACTCTACCACATGAGCCACAGCGCCACTTCTGGCTTTTTCTGTGTATGTGGTACTGAGAAATCGAACCCAGGGCCTCATGCATGCTAAGCAAGCACTCTACCACTAAGCCACATTCCCAGCCCTTGCACCTTACTTTTCTGAGCCACATTTTCCTTGCTATTAGTGCAAGGCCTTTTTCTAGCAAGTGCTGATGGCATCAGTAGTGTCAGCCTTTTGGATCTACAAATTCTTGCTCTCCCCCCCACCCCCTCTTTAGGTTGTCTTTTTGTTTTGATGGTTGTGGGGCTTGAACTCAGGGCCTGAGCACTGTCCCTGAGCTCTTTGAGCTCAAGGCTAGTGCCCTACCACTTGAGCCACAGCTCCACTTCCAGTTTTCATGTGGTTCATTGGAGATAAGAGGCTCACGGAACTTTCCGGCTCAGACTGGCTTTAATCCAGTATCCTCAGAGCCCAGCCTCCTGAGTAGCTAGGGTGACAGGTGTAAGCCACTAGGCTACCCAGCAGCCCTTGCTCTTTCCCATCCCCGTCCCGCCCTACCCTCTCCACCACGCACTGATATTGGGTGTCACTAGCCCCACGGGATTCAGGTAAGTGAGTTCCATGTTCCTCGCCAGTGTGGCTGCGTATTCCTCCAGATGTTGTACCAGTCCTGCGCTGCCAGGGGAGGCCCCGGGGGCCCGCTGCCCCAGGGCTGCCCACAAGTCCTCGGTCTCTGGAGCAAGCAGTGCAGAGCCAGCCCACAGTAGATTCTGGAAGGATGGAGATAATACAGTTGGGTTTAACTAGGTAGTGAGAATGTTTAAAGAGATAGGGCAGATATAAGAGGACTGCCCAGTTACTCAGAAAGGAAACCAGGAAGCAAGAAGGCGGGCTAGATAGTACAAAGGACGGAAAACAATCCAGAACATTTATTTCCCCACAGGTCTGATTTAATTATCTCTTACAGGTCAATTGTAGTCATGGGGCTTGAACTCAGGGCCTAGATGCTGTCCCTAAACTCTTCAGCTCAAGGCTAGCGCTCTACCACTTGGAGCTACAGCTCTACTTCCAGTTTTCTGGTGCTTAATTGGAGAGAAGAGTCTCACTAACGTTCCTGCCTGGGCTGGCTTTGAACCATGATCCTCAGATCTCAGCCTCCTGAGTTGCTAGGAATACAGGCCACCAGCACCTGGCTTGCAGGTCCGTTCTTGAGCTGAGGATCTAGGGCTGGGAGATGAGGGAGCTGGGATGCAACAGAACAGGGGGAATCTCAGAGCTAGTTTATGGGAACACAGGATGTAGGCCTACCTCATTGAAGTGGGCATCTTGTGTGGCTGTCAGGCCAAATCCCCGTTGACGGCTTTCAAAGGCCAGCAAATAAGCCAGCAGGCGGGCAGTGACGCGGACATCTTGACTAAAATAGTAGTCAGCCTGGCCAGTCACTTCACGTAGTCTCTGAGCTAGCTTCTTGGCCTCCACCGTATCTAGTGCCGTCTTGTTCAGCTCTAGACCATCCAGCTGCCGGGACAAGAATGCAAATGTTGGGGCTGGGAAGGTGGCTCAGTGGTAGAGTGCTTGCCTCGCATGCATGAGGCCCTGGGTTCGATTCCTCAGCACCATATAAGCAGAAAAAAGCCAGAAGTGGCGCTGTGGCCCAAGTGGTAGGGTGCCACGCCAACTCCAGTGGAGTCTGCTTAGCATGGGAAACCATCTATCAGACCAAGATAGGGGCTTCAGAGACCTATCTCTGAGTTTTGGGACTTCACTGAAGTCTATCTCAGAGAATGGGGCTTTACAGAAACCTATCTCCAAGTTTTGGGACTTCACCCAAGTCTACCTCGGAGAACAGGGCTTCTAAGAGGCCTACTCCTGGAAAAAGGCTGGCAAGCCCCTGGGAAAGATGTGTTTCTGTCTTTCTTCTCCTCATAAGAGTCAGTTTTAGAGAAATGAGGCAAAATTAAAAATAAAAAATAAAAAAAATAAAAAATAAAAAATAAAAAAGGGGCAAATGCCACGCCGACTCCAGTGGAGTCTGCTTAGCATGGGAAACCATCTATCAGACCAAGATAGGGGCTTCAGAGACCTATCTCTGAGTTTTGGGACTTCACCGAAGTCTACCTCGGAGAATAGGGCTTCTAAGAGGCCTACTCCTGGAAAAAGGCTGGCAAGCCCCTGGGAAAGATGTGTTTCTGTCTTTCTTCTCCTCATAAGAGTGCCTATTAATCTTTTACTGTTTCTGCTGCTCATTGTGCTTACTCATTGTCAACGTTCCCTTATTCAAAGCTCTTTCTTAAGAGTGTTGACGACTCCAATATCTGATGAGTGTCTCAAAAATATGACTAACTCACCAGAGTTAAGTGCTACCCTGCAACCCCTCTTATGAAGGCTAGTAGACAAGTTATAAGTAAATATAAAAGTATTGGGGGTTTCACAAAGTCACTCCAGCAGAAGGAATTGTAAGAGATTTACAAGAAACTGTAGGCGCAGCTAGAACAGAAAGAATGTATGGCAATTGCGGAGATAACTACTTAGGAGAAAGAACTTCCTGGTACTCTCATTTACTGAGACTTGCTAGATCTAGGCCTCCGTGACCTTACTATTAAAGAAGGAACAGGAAAAATCTTATGGGATAATTAAGGCCTCTATAGAAATAAGATAATGGTTAGATGGTGACAAACACCGAAACCCATTATATTTCTTAGAAATAAGCCGGAAACAAGTGCCTTTCAGGCGACCAGCTGGTGACCACCCAAGAATGAAGCCCTGCAGCAAGATTGTGTAAACTTTTGCCCTTTCAGGGGACCAGCTGGTGACCATCCAAGAATGAAGCCCTGTAGCAAGATTGTGTAACCTTTTGCCCTTTTCTTATGAAGACTTCTGTTATAAAAGTTTGTTATCCTCTGCATTAAATCGTACTCAGCATCCACTCCTAATGTGTATGAGTTGTCTGTTTGCCATCTCCCCATCCTATTCCAGGTTCCTCCCCTAGGTATCCTCCGTCGTCCCGACAGAACCCGGTCCACGGCAGTAGGGTGCTTGCCTTGAGCTTAGGGACAGTGCCCAAGCCTTGAGTTCAAGCCCCAGCACACACACACACACACACACACACACACACACACACACACACACACACACACACACACACACACACACACACACACACACACACACACACACACACACACACACACACACACACACACACACACACACACCAGGATGAAAGGTTTGACTAGACTGAAGGAAAAGCCCAGGGTGGGGGGGGGGTCATCAAGAGATAGGATGTGGGATCTGGAGCCCACCCCAAGCCTTGAGTACAAGTCTGGGCAGAGCCTTACCAGCAGGCTGAGTTCTCGAAAGGCGGGGGACGTACAGTTGAAAAGGTCAGGCTCCAGCCATCCGTGGTCTTCATCACACAACCGCACAGCAGCACCTAGGGGCAGGTAACCCCTTGATTTACCTTTGCTAACAGGGTGACCACAGCCCCCTCTAATTCTGGGGGGGGACACCCTGCAGTATGGGCCTCTATGGCTTGATACCTAGATGTTGCAGCCCAGATCCAGATGGGTCCCCAGGGGCTTGCTTTGCTGGCCAAAACCTGAGAGGTTTTGTGGACCATGCTTATCACCACACACATAAAGAGCACAAGGATGAACTGAGCAGGCGTGCACATGTGCACACACATTCATTCCAACACACACATGGGCCAGGATGAGTTCACAGACAGGCCAGATTCACATTCACTCACACACACACACTTTGCTCATACACACATGTACACTCTTGCTCACACACACATATGTGACAAGCACACAGACACATAGTACTCTCTGAATCACACACAAACACACCAACACAGACAAGGTCATCCAGGACTATGTGGGACCCACGTGGGGGTGGGATTTAGAATCCTTCATACATTTTAATTAGTTATCCCAATGGTGACTTTGCTCTCCCCTGTCTGTGGGGTTGGGATAGAAGGTGACCTGGGCTTGTTAACTAGCAAACAGAAGGGACCCTAACCTAGATACAGAACCCTGAATCCCCTCAAGACAGACCCACAGACGCATGCACAGGCACAGAATGACATATGCAGGAGCATGCGCACACAGATGATCTCTGTTCAGCCATGGCACAGATCCCAAGCAGCAGGGAGGGGCTGTTGGGGGCCTCAGTCAGAGGGGCGGGGCTGCGGCCTCAGCCAATTAGGGAAGAGCCTCAGGGAGTGGGGCAGGGTCTCCATAGGTTATAGGCAGTAGGGAAGAATCTGCAGGGAACCCAGGAGATCTGGCAACCAGTAGAGGCCTCCAGAGACTTCTGGTAATGGGGAATGGATTTTTTTTTTTTAGGGACCTCCGGCAGTAGGGAAGGGAGGGCTGCAAGGACCTTAAGCAGCATGAGGGATCTGCAAAAGCTCTGGCAGTGGGGGGGGGCAGCGCACCTGAGCAAACACGTACCCCTTACCTGTACCCCGCAATCCTGCCCAGAAGCCAAGAGAAACAGATGGAGGCTTAATGAGGGTGTAAGGGAGAGACCCAGAGTCCCCAGGGGGTAGGAAGGACCTCACACACATTCCTACCCAACTCCCACCTCTTGGCAGATACAAGGCCCCCCAGTTTAGGAAAAGAGGTGGCTCTAGCAGTGAGGGAACAGTCCCTGCCCCTTCCCTGAGCAATGTTTTGCTCATCATTACATACTCACCCAGGGCCCCCCGGGGACAAGGCACTGTTGCCAAGACACCGAATTTGGTCTGAGGCCACCACACACCAGATCTCAGGGACTTGGGGCAGGCATCGTAGAGCACTACGGAGAGAAAAAGCACTGAAGAAGACAGGCCAGATGTCTGGGCAGGTGGCTCAGAGGTAAGAGTGCTTGCCTTGCATGCATGAGGCCCTGGGTTCGATTCCGCAGCACCACATAAGCAGAAAAAGCCAGAAGTAGCTCTGTGGCTCAAGTGGTAAAGCGCTAGCCTTGAGCAAAAAAGAGCTCAGGGACAGCACTGGGGCCTTGAGTTCAAGCCCCATGACCAGTGGGGAGGAGGGGGAGGGAGAAGGTGGTGGATGGAACCTATAGGTAGAACTGGGTAGAGTCTGCTCACCTCGGCAGCCGCTGGCTGTCACTTCTGCAAAAGGACTGTCACAGCTGTTACACTGGCGGCCAAGGGCTCCTGGGCGACAGGGACACTGGCCACTGTGGGGTGCACACGAGCGCGAGGTGGAACCCACCGGGTAGCAGTCACATGGGAGGCAGGAGTCGCTGCCCCGAGGTCGGTAATGGAACTCCTGTTTGAGGATAGGTCAGGGGCCTGAAGTCAGAGGTCAGGGTTTAAGGTAGGGATCTTAGGCCAAGACTTTAGGGGAATACATAGAACCAAAGGGTGAAAGAATTAGGGGTTCACAGGCCCAAAGGAAGACTAGCCTCATAGGAAGACAAGAGAAGGCTTAGGGGCCAAGGAAAAGAGGCGGCAATTAAGTCACAAGACACAGGTAAAAGCCCCAAATCAAGAAGTAGAGGTTAGCTAGCTGTCTAAGGAAGGTATTTAAAAGTCAGGGGGAAAGCCAAGAGCTGGTGGCTCACACCTGTAACACTAGTTACTCAGGAGGCTGAGGATATGAGGATCGTGGTTCAAAGCCAGCCTGGGCAGGAAAGTCCCCCAAGACTCTCATCTCCAATGAACCACCAGAAAACTGGAAGTGGCACTATGTGGCTCAAAGTGGTAGCACAGGGGCTGGGAAGGTGGCTCAGTGGTAGAGCACTTGCCTTGCATGCCTGAGGTCCTGGGTTTGATTCCTCAGCACCACATAAGCAAAAAAAAAAAAAAAAGCCAGAAGTGGTGCTGTGGCTCAAGTGGTAGAGCGCTAGCCTTGAGCTGAAGAGCTGAAGGACAGCGCCCAGGCCCAGAGCTCAGGCCCCATGACCAGACCCCCCAAAAAAAGTGGTAGCACACTAGCCTTACTGAAAGAGTTCAGGGACAACGCCTAGGCCCTGAGTTCAAGCCCTACAGCCAACATAGATAGATAGATAGATAGATAGATAGATAGATAGATAGATAGATAGATAGATAGATAGATAGATAGATAGAATAAAAATAAATAAAAAGTCAAGGGGAGCCAAGTGTTTGTGCCTGTAATCCTAGCTACTCAGGAGGCTGATATCTGAGGATCACAATTCGAGGCTAGCTCTGACAGGGAAGCTAGCTCTGGCAGGAAAGTCTGTGAGCCTCTTATCTCAGCAAAATCCTGAAGTGGAGCTTTGGCTCAAAGGGTAGAGCATCAGCCTTGGGTAAACAAGGGACAGTAACCAAGGCCCTAAATTCAAGTCCTATTACGGTCCTCCCCCGACCCCCCCCAAAAAAAAGGTCAGTGGCCAGGCAAACCTTGCAGTGACACTGCCCATTCGTCTTGTTGCAGTTGGGGTCAAAACCCTTGTGGACATCACAGTTGCAGGGCCCACAGTTTGGGGTCCCCCACCATCCCCGAGGACACTGCTGGTCCATCCTGGGGATGAAATGAAGTATAAGGGCCTTCCCTTTAGCTCAGTGACCCTCCCTGACCCCTTCAGCCTCTCAGTCTCCAGCCTCTCACCTGTGTTCACAGTGGTGACCAAAATAGCCAGTTACACAGTCACAGGTATAGCCATGGGGAGCCCCTGGGAGGTGCCGGCAGGACCCCTGATTCTGACACGGGTTCAAGAGACACACATCCACACATCCCGGGCCATAGTAACCTACAGATAGGGTCAAGAAGCTTAGAACGGGGCTGGGAAGGTAGCTCAATGGTAAAATGCTTGCCTTGCATGCATGAGGCCCTGGGTTCAATTCCTCAGCACCACATAAACTGTAAAAGCCAGAAGTGTCACTGTGGCTCAAGTGGTAGAGCGCTAGCCTTGAGCTGAAGAGCTGAGGGACAGCAGCCAGGTCTCTGCGCCCTCCAGTCTCCACCCCCCCCACACCCCACCTCACGGCCCTACCTGGCCAGCAGGTGCAGGAAAAGGTCTGCCAGAGGTCAAGGCAGTCAGCATGAGGTGGACAGGGTCCCGATGCGCAGGCGTTGGTCACGACACAGCCCGGCTCCACATTCACTCGGTGGGTGGGAGGTAGCAGGGTTGGGGACCCCAAAGGTGTTGAGCCGAGCCACAGCCCCTGTGGATACAGTGGGTGGGAGGTAGCAGGGTTGGGGACCCCAAAGGTGTTGAGCCGAGCCACAGCCCCTGTGGATACAGCCAGCAAGGGGTTAAGCCCCAGGTCAAGGTACCCCAACATCAAGCGCTCCAGAGCCAGGCACTCTGTTTGATGATTCCCTGACATGCAGTCTCCCCTGTCCTTTAAAGACAGCCCTAACATAGCACCCACACATTGAAACGCTGCCCTAATGAGATTCCTAATGACTCTCACCTCCATTACCACACACAAAGGATTGAGCTATTCCTGATTGCTCTGGATCTTTATTCTCCCTCCCTCCTCCTCTCCCCCACACCCCACCAAGCCAACCTACTTTAATGCTGCTTTTCAAGTCCCTAGGAGCTGCTAATATCCCACTCATGACCCTTAATGGCCCCCATACCAAGTTCCCATGCTGATTCCCACCTGGACACAGCCGACCAGACCCTGAGGAACCTCCTCCTTACTGCTGGGGGGCAGGCCGCCCACATGGAGTTGCTTTACCTTCAGGCCCTGAAGCTCACTCCCCACAGCCATGGTGTCCTGGAGGAGGTAGATCATCAGTCCTAAGAGTGGGGTACCTAATGGAACCCTAGCATATCCTAGAGTCAGCATTGGCCTTCTTCTAGCCTAGTATGAACCAGTGCTCAGAGAGGGCTTTTCCTTCTTGGAGCCAACTTTGAACTATTACAATCTTGATCTGAAGTAGGGTGGGATTAGGGAAGGGATCAGGAGCTTTTAAGAGGTCAGGCAAAGTTCTGGCTATATAAAGACTCTTCAAGACTAGGCCAGGATTCTGACTAGCTTCCCTGACATGAAGACCTCCCCATGGGCTCACCTGGCTGTTAGAGTGGGCTTAGAGCAGGGATATGAGTAGAGAGACTGGAGGAAGAACATCAGAGGGAACAGAGAGGAAGTGGGCTAGGGGGTAAGGTCAAATGAGGTGAAGTCTGATTGGAAGACCGAGAATGGGGTCAGAGGTCAGACCTGGAAGAGGCTGAAGTCCAAGGAGACCAGGAAGACATGATGGCCCCTCCGGCCACCTGGCTCCTCCTGCAGTTCCAGTCTCAGATCATGCCATCGGCCATCACTGACAGTCATCTGATCCAGCAGGAGGTGGGCAGCCCGGCCTGAGCCTCTGGTTACTGTTATGGACAACAACCCCTGATCTACCTGTGGGTAGAGATGTAGAATCCTAGGGTTATAGCCCCACATTGGGCTGAGGCTAGGAGATCAGATCAGAGGGTTCAGCAATCAGGAAGATCAAAGAGCAGAACAAGAGAGTCAAAGATCTACCTGCAGCCAGGGTACTATGCCAGGTGGCATTGTGTTGTTGGTGTGGGTTGGGGGCAAAGGGCAGGACCAAGGGTCAGTTAGAACAAGAAAGAGTTACGCTTATCTCTTGCACCTGCAGAGGGGAAAAGAGTCAAGGGGCCCGAGGCAGGGGTTATCCATATTTCCAGGATATCTGAGAAATATGATATGTGACCAGGCCTAAACTTCTCATCAGAGACTGAGAATCAAAGGGATAGGAAAGGATTTAGAAGAACAGACACACCTGGCAGAGGAGCGTGCTGTGTGGCCCAACCTGCACTTGCATCAGGACCCCCTGTGTTGCCCGTGTCCGAAATGCCAGCCCCAGGTACCACGGCACAGACACAGCCATGTCATTTCCAAAGTCCCAACTCAGTGTGCCGTTGCCATGGAAATGGTAAGGATGGGCCATGGCTGAGGGGGATAAGAGAAGCAGGGTTATAGGCCCCTCCCTAGAAACAGACCTTCCCCTCTGAGCCCCCTCCGGCCCTGTGTTGTCTGTCCAACTCACTGAGCCGACAATCTTTGCCACCAAAGCCCACAGGGCAGTCACAGTTGAAGCCACCCCAGCGCTCTGAGCAGATGCCACTGTTCTTGCAGGGACCTGAGTCACAAAAGTGCAGCTTGGCCTGGCAGCCTGGGAGAGGAAGGTGTGTGGGAGATACGAGAACATGACAAAAGGGTACGTGATCTCAGGATACTGGGGTGTAGAAGGACTGAAAATGGACCAGATTTCAGCCTCATGTTGGGTTAGAGATGGAGCTGTAGAGAGGTAAGGCCCTAAAGGCACTTCGTTGGGGTCAGATACAGAGTCACCCTGTGCAGCCCTCCACCCACTGCTTATGGGGACAAGGCCATAAGGGAATTGGGGGGTGGGGGAGGCTAGTGGAGGCTTCAGGCCTACCTGCTACTGTGCCATTGTTTGCGACGAAGGACGCCATGTCTACTCGGCGGCCGTCGATGTGCAGGTCTCGCATGCAGCCAATGAAGTCCTTGTGGGACACGGGAAAGTTCTCCGGGAGGTTGGGGACACCCCCCAGAAGCAGAGGGCCCGTCAGGTCCAGGGACCTGGGGGTCAGTGGTCTGGGTCATTGGTAGGACTGGGACCAGAGGACAGAGTCACTTGTGGAGAGCCACTGGGAATTATGGGGGGAGAGGAGGAGGGGGTAAAAACTGAGGGCAGAGTGATTGAGGAAAGAGGGCAAGCTAGGGGAAAGAGTTTAGGGGTGCAAAGGAGAGATCATGATGAACAGATGGTCTGGGGAAAGATTGGGGAGTTGGGGGGTAAGGACTCTGATGAAGGAGAGGCACTTGGGTAGCTGACATAGGAGATGGAGAAGTGGGATTGGGAAGTGAGATCAGTAGGGCTGGGTGTGAAGTTACAAGGCTGGGGATGTGTGACATTAGACACTTGGGTGGAGGGGTAAGGGGGGGCGGAGGTGGAGACTTTGGTAGACCAGATGCCTGACGATTACCAAAAGACTTATTTGTGTGTAGAAGCATGAACTCAAGAGGTAAAAACAGGATCGGGGGCTAGAGTGAGTAGGCATTAGGATCTTTGACTGGAGAGGGAACCCTGGCAGTGTAGGGGAGAGGACAGGGAATTTGGCAGGCTGGGGTATGTGAAGCATTGGGATGGGCTGTGGTTAGCAGTGGGCATAGGGATGGGGGGTGGGGTAGGGGCCTCACTTCTTGGAGCTTGTTTGTACACCAGCAGCCGCACATGAATAGTTGCCAATCTCGGCACCAAACTGCAGAGCCACAGCCACATTGCAGTCATCCACGCTCAACACAGCCACCTTGTCCTTGGAAGGGCCCTGAGCACCCCCTAGGGCATCTGTCCGGGGCTAAAGACCCAGGCACAGCAGTCAACAATGCCCCTAGGGTAACCCCTGAGGGACAGAACTCAGAATCCTAACTCCCACCCCCACCCTACCCCACAAACACTATGCTAAGGGCGGTGCCCACCTTGTTGTAGTATCTCAGATGTACTGTGTGCCACTGCCCATCACTCAGGCCCCCTGGAACTGTGGGGCTGACCACTGTGTTCGATTCACCTGTGAGGAAATAAATATGCATGAGGGAAATAAATATGCATAAGGGAAGTAAATATGCATGGAGAGGATAGTCTGGAGCTGTTGGGATTATCCCACCCCCACCCTAGTCATCTATGCACAGTTATTCCCAGGGTCATCCTGAATGTATCTGATTAGGATACCTGAGCTGAAGAGCTCAAGGACTGTGCCCAGGCCCAGAGTTCAAGCCCCATGACTGACCAAAAAAAAAACAAAAAAACAAAAAACAATAAAAACACAGTGTATGGCTGATTAGGATACCTTCTAGTGAACACACCATCAGGATTGGGGTTCCCTTAAATAGATAAGAGCAACCCACACGTCCTGGAGAAATAGACCTTCCCAGAGAGAATGTCCAAAGGACTGGAGGCATGAAAATGCTAAGAAAAAGCTCCAGACCACAAAAGGTGAACAAATATAATAGCAGTGCTCACTGGATACTATGTGAAAAATGAACTATACAACTTGTATGTGGGGACAGGAGGGGAAAAACTTCAAGAGCACGAAGGAAGGGATGACACTGTCCACGAAGAAATGTACTTTTTCCAGGATCTAGTGGCTCATGCCCATAATCCTAGCTATTCAGGAGGCTGAGATATGAGGATTGTGGTTCAAAGCCAGCCCAGGCAGGAAAGTCTATGAGACTCTTATCTCCATGTAATCACCAGAAAGTGGTGCTCTTCTCAAAGTGGTACAGCTCTAGCTTTGAGCAAAAAAGCTTAGGGACAGTACCCAGACCCTAAATTTAAGCCCCGTGACCAATGGGGGTAAAAGAGAGAGAGAGAAAGAAAGAAATGCATTCTTTACCTGACTTACAACTGTAACCTCTTTGTACATCACCTTTATAATAACAATAAAAATAAATAAAATTTAAAAAGGAAGGCTGGGAATGTGGCTTAGTGGTAGAGTGCTTGCCTAGCATGCATGAGGCCCTGGGTTTGATTCCTCAGTACCACACCAATAGGAAAAGCTGGAAGTGGTGCTGTGGCTCATGTGGTCGATCACTAGCCTTGGGCAAAAAGAAGCTCAGGGACAGATTCTGAGTTCAAGCCCAAGGACTGGCCAAAAAAAAAAAAAAAGGCTCAAGACCCTGAGGTCAAACCTTAGTAACAGCACATGTGCACGCGCGTACACAGACACAGACACAGACACACACACACACACACACACACACACACACACAGAATGGCCACAGAGCTATGAGTTTATATGTACAGTGAGGGACACCTGAGGGAATTCATGGATTTTTTTTTTTCCTGTCAGCTGTTCTGGCAACACCTGTACCCAGGTCAGTGTCATGCGCATGCGTGGAAGCACTCACCCGTGGAATACGTGAGCCGTACTTGGCCAGCCACAAGTTCTAAGGCCAGAAAGTCGTGCTTCTCGTTCAGACGCCCGTTGTAGAACAGCAGCCCGCTGGGCTGCACGGTGGCAAACCTAGGAGGAGCAGGAGTTCGAGGCCGAACGGAACCCGCACACCCTCCATCCAGGCCTCGGCCTAAGCGGAGCCGAGGCGGGGAAGGTGCCGGCCCCTGGATACCCGGATGTTCTGAGGGCCGCATGGGTGTCAGGGGAGGGTGTGGCGTCCCCCCCCCCGTGGGGACATCAGTGAGGGGGGGGCAGTGAGAAACCAAGAGACAACGACGGTAGCGACAGCGTAGCAACGCTCGGAGACACACGGGACGGGCACCTACGAGAGGGACAGCGTGAGGTGGAAGCGCTGTCGCAGGCCGCGGAACATGACGAAGGAGCTGGCCGGGAAGGAGCGAGCTGCCACCTCACAGCGCGGGCCCTCGAAGGCGCCGCCCGCGGGGCACTGGCAGCGGAAGCCGCCGTTGGGCGCGTTGGTGCAGGTGCCCCCGTTGCGGCAGACGCCCGCCACGCAGCGGCCGGCCTCCGTGTCCAGCTCGCAGTCTTCCCCTGCCGGGAGCCAGAGCCAGTCAGCGCTGCGGCTACCAGGCCCCGCCCACGCCCCAGACGGCCCGCCCCTCCAAAGGTGGGGGGAGAAAGGGGTGGGGCGAGGAGGCCGGGCCGGGTTACGAGCCTTTTGAATGGTTAAGCTGCCTGTGGACACGCCCTCAACCAGCCTGAGGCCGCCCTATCCACCAATCCCAGATTAGACTACGCCCCCCCACCCGGATGGGCACGCCCACCGTTTGACCCTATCCAGGTCCCACCCAACTGGACACGCCCATACTCCAATCCCATATTTGGCCACGCCCTTGACCACGCCTCCTCAGGGCTCATCAAGGCTCCAGTAGCTTCAAAGCGAACCTAAACCACTGGGCGGGAAGCGGGGAGGGCCTGCCTCCCCCAGAGGAGAGGCTCCGTCCCCGTTCTGCCCCCCTCCCCACCCCAAGCTTTGCCAGAAATCCCCCCCGCAAGATTTTTACCTGTGAAGCGCGGGCGGCAGACGCACGTGTAGCCCCCTTCGCGCCGCGCACAGGCGCCCCCGTTGCGACACGGGTTGGAGTAGCAGAGGTCCAGCTCCGTCTCGCAGAAGTCGCCGGTGAAGCCGGGCGGGCAGCGGCAGCGCAGGCCGGCGATGGGCTGGATGGGTCGGAAGAGCGTGGAGGCCGAGGCCAGGAAAGGCGCCGAGGAGTCAAACCGGAGCACGGACACGCACTTCATGTAGTTCTCGCAGGGCTCCCGCAGGCACACGTTGTCGTCGAAGGGTAACACGTCGAGCAGCGAGCGCGCGGCCAGGGCGGCCCGGCGCACGTACAGCTGCTCCTGCAGCTCCTCGGAGCTGAACCACGGCCCTGCCGCGCCCGCCCCGGCCCCACGAGGTGCCAGCGCCGAGAAGCTCACGTTGAGCACGGTGCCTCCCACGTCCGTGTCGTTCTGAATGTTGAAAATGAAGACGTCCTCGGTGGGCGTGGCCAGCACCGCGGCCACGCCCTCAAGGAAGTGGCCCAGCAGCGGTGACAGAAAGCGCTCCTGCCACATGTTCTCCAGGCGCACCGTCAGGCTGTTAGCCAGCAGCTCCTCGGTGATGATAACCACACGCAGCACGCACTGCGCTGTCACGCTGTGCAAGCCATCTGCGGGGGAAGGGGCAGTGGTAAGTGGTCATTGGGGGGGGGTCGGTAGCTGTTTTTTGTTTTTTTCTGAGTCAACAGGCTGACCTCCCCACCCAGCACCAAGGCTGGATGCACCTACCCACATTGCCAACACAAGCAAGGGGGCTGATCAGACAGGTTCACCCAAGCTCTGGTCTGGATCCCAACTCTGGGAGTCTCCACCCACAGGGCAGCTAACCATTCTGATAACCCACAGTTCTTGTGATTATGATCAGCAGGTTACCTTCAATCGGGACACAAGACAAGCCAGGGCCATTCATTCCTGGCTGCCTCCCTCTTCCCTTCCCTCAGCATAGCAGAATCAGCAAACTGTCTTCTCCAAGCAACAAGGAGGATTCTACATCAGGAATTACCCATGCCCCTGACTCTAGTCAGCAAACTGCTCTTCCGTGACACTAGAAGGGGTCTGGGGCCAGTGAATAAATACTCAATACCCAGAACCCCTGGGGCAGCAAGCTCAAGGAAGACTTTGTACTTTTATTCTCATTCTCTCTTTCTCTCTCTCTCTCTCTCTCTCTCTCTCTCTCTCTCTCACACACACACACACACACACACACACACACACACACACACACACTTTTTTGAGTAGCAAGCTGCTTGCAATTCTAAACCTGAGTCCTGTAGTTTTAGTATGGTGAGGTGATTACCTTGTCCCCAAACCAATTACATATTGGGTACTTAACCAAAAATGGTTGTTAAAAGTAAATAATCACGGGGGGGGGGGGGGGGGGGAGCTGGGTAGGTGGCTCAGTGATAGAGTGCTTGCCTCACATGCATGAGGCCCTGGGTTTGATTCCTCAGCATCACATAAACAGAAAAAGCTGGAAGTGGTGATGTGGCTCAAGTGATGGAGCACTAGGCTTAAGCTGAAGAGCTGAGGGACAGTGCCCAGGCCCAGAGTTCAAGCCCCACAACCGACAAAAAACAAAATAAAAGTAAATAATCATGAGTGCCAGTGGCTCATGCCTATAATCCTAGCTACTCAAGAGGCTGAGATCTGAGGATCACAGTTCAGAGCTAGCCCAGGAAGGAAAGTCCATGAGATTCTTATCTCCAATGAACCACCAAAAAGCCAGAAATGGAGCTATGGCTCAAGTGGTAGAGCACTAGCCTTGAGCAAAAATGCTCAGACGCAGCACCCAGGCCCTGAGTTCAAAGCCCAGGATGGGGGGTATGGGGGGGAGCTGGGCATCAGCACACATCTATAATCCTAGCTACTCAGAATGCTGATATTTGAGGATTGTAGTTTGAAGCCACCTGAAGCGGGAGACTCTAGTCTCTAAACAGCAAAAAGCCAGAATTAGAAATGTGGCTCAAACAGTATAACTATCCTTAAGTGAAAAAGTTAAGGAATAGCACCCAGGCCCTGAGTTTAAGCCTCAGTGCTAGCCAAGTCACACAAAAAGGGACTCTTGAAAGTAATTATGCTTTTGGTGTTTGTTTTTTGTTTGTTTGGTTTTTTGCCACACCTGGGGCTTGAACTCAGGGCCTAGGCTCTGTCCCTGAGCCTCTCTGTACTCAAGGCTAGCATACTACTACTTGAGCCACAGCGCCACTTCTGGCTTTTTCTGACTAGTTTATTGGTGATTAGAGTCTCATGGACTTTCCTGCCCAGGGTGGCTTCAAACTGTGATCCTCAGATCTCAGCCTCCTGAGTAGCTAGGATGACAGGCGTGAGCCACTGAAGCCCATCTTAATTCTCTGTTTTGAGGTACTCTATGGAGTCCCTTTTTGGCTTGAGGCCCTGGTAGCTTTGGGACATGCAGTGCCTTGCTTACCCTTTGCCTCTTACCTGTGACCGTCACCAACATGGAGGCCACCAGTGGGCGGTTGTTGTCTAGCTTTCGGCTGAGTCGAAGCTCCCCGCTGGTCTGGTTGACAACCAGCAACTGCAATTCATTGCCACGCTCGAAGGAATAGAAGAGATGATCAGAGACATCCGGGTCATAGGCTGGGATGCGGCCGATGATGCCTGAGGGGAAGGTGTCTGAGCGATTGGACACATAGTTGTTGAAGAGGATCTGGAAGTTGTTGAGCACGGGACTGTTGTCATTCTGGTCAACGAGGTGGACGTGCACGGTGGCTCTGCTGACTAAGGGAGAAGAGGTGGCTTGGACCACAATCACATATTCCTGGCGGGCTTCATAATCTAGATCAATGAGTGCTGTCAGCTCTCCAGAGAAGATGTCCATTTGGAACAGCTCGGGGATGTTCCCTTCCACGATCTGGTACATTATATGGGCATTGGGGCCTTCATCCGGGTCTACCGCGGTGATCTGAGCCACCACTGAGCCCACAATGCTGTTCTCCTTGACTCGCACTACAAACTCTTCGGCTGGGAAGATGGGTGCGTTGTCGTTCACGTCTTGGACAGTCACCTGGATACTCACCGGTGTCCGTAGCGGGGGCACACCACGGTCCACCGCGTAGGCAGTGAGCTCGTACACAGGCACTGCCTCTCGGTCCAGCCGCCTGACCGTCCGGACAATTCCGGAGGTGGGCTCGATGGTAAAATCCCCATCGCCATCTTCCCCATTCTGGAAAGTATACTGAACCCGGCCGTTGGCGTGGGCATCCCGGTCGGTGGCTGAGATCTGGAGGACACTGGTGAAAGGTGGCGCATCCTCGGAGACCAGCCCGGTGTAGTGGGAGGCCACGAACTGTGGCGCGTTGTCATTGACATCATTGACCATCACCTCCACGTAAGTAGTGTCTGCTTTCTGTGGGATACCGTTGTCTCGGGCAGTAATGGCCAGGGTATAGGTCACTTGGTCCTCGTAGTCCAGGGGGGCCTGTAAGGTAATGGCCCCGGAGTCTGCATCTATCCGGAACTGAGGCAGGTTGTCTTCTAGAAGGTAGGTGATCCGGGCATTCTCCCCAACGTCGTCGTCGGAGGCGCTGATGACCACCACGGTGCTCCCCACCGGCCGGTCCTCGTTCATGCTCACCGAATAGTGAGCGCTCTGGAAGACGGGCCGGTGCGTGTTGGCGTCGGTGATGTTGAGGTGGACGTAGCAGTGGTCGTGGAGGGCCCGGTCGGAGGCGGTGAGCACCAGCTTGAAGTAGCGTTCCTGCTTGTAATCCAACGGCAGGGCCAGCGTGACGAGGCCCACCCCGCCCTGGGTGCTGATGGCGAAGCGGTTCCGGGTGTTGCCACCCGTGATCTGGTAGCTGATGGCGCTGTTGGCATCGCGGTCCACCGCCGTCACGCTGACCACGCTGGTGCCCACGGCCGCGTCCTCGTTCAGCCGCAGGTGATGCTCTTTCGTGGTGAACTCGGGCCGATTGTCGTTCACGTCCAGCACCGTCACGGTGACGCTGGCCGAGGCGGACAGGGGCGGGGCGCCATGATCCCGGGCCTCCACGCCGAAGAAGTAATGCTCCACCGACTCGCGGTCCAGGGGCCCGCTCACGGACACCCAGCCGGTGGCGCTGTTGATCACGAAGGGCGTGTCGGCCGCCACCCCGGTCAGGGAGTACTCCAATCGGGCGTTCTCCCCGTGGTCCGCATCCACCGCCTGGATGTGGATGACCGAGTGGCCCAGGGGCGCGTTCTCCAGCACCGACACCTGGAAGGGCGTGCTCACGAAGATGGGAGCGTGATCGTTCACGTCCACCACCTGGATGCTGGCCAGGCCCGTGTTGTTGGACAGGGGGGGCCGGCCCGCGTCCTGCGCCCGGATGCGCAGGGCGTACTCCCTCTCCGCCTCGAAGTCGAGCGGCGCCACCACCTGGATCTCGCCGGTGAGGCCGTCGATGGCGAAGCGGCCGCGGCTGTTGCCGCTGATGATGTTGTAGTGGACCAGGCCGTTGGCGTCCTTGTCGCGGTCGGCGGCGGACACCCGCAGCACCGGCGTGTGCGGGCGCACGTCCTCGCGCACCTGCGCCACGTAGCGCTTCTCGCTGAACTGGGGCGCGTTGTCGTTCTCGTCCAGCACCGTGATGTGGACCCGCACGGTGGCCGAGCGGGGTCCCGGCTCCTGCCCCTGATCGCTGGCTTCCACCACCAGCTCGTAGCTCTCCGCGTGCTCCCGGTCCACGCGGCCGCTGGTGCTGATGAGGCCGGAACGCGGGTCGATCTCGAAGGCCGTGGCGCCCCGCGCGGCCGGCGGCCCCACGAAGCGGTAGCGCAGGTTGGCGTTGGGGGGCGCGTCGCCGTCGGTGGCCCGCAGCTGCAGGATGGGGTAGCCTTCCTCCACGTTCTCGCGCAGCGTCTCCCGGTACTGGGCCTGTTCGAACACGGGCGCGTGGTCGTTGCGATCGGCCACGGTCACGGCGACCATCGTGGTGGCCGACAGGCGGGGGGAGCCGTGGTCCTGCGCCGTCACCCGCAGGTAATGGCGCTCCATGCTCTCGCGATCCAGCTCGGCCGCGGTCCGGATGAGGCCGCTGTGCGGGTCGATGCTGAACAGCTCCAGCGAGCGGCTGTTCATGAGCGCCGCCAGCGAGTACACCAGCCGCCCGGCCTCGCCGGGATCCGGGTCCTGGGCCGCCACGCGCAGCACCGACGTGCCCGCCGCCTCGTTCTCGGGGACCGAGGTCTGATAGTTGTACTGCGGGAACTGGGGGTGACGGTTGGCGGCGCGACGGGGGCGCGGCCGCTCCTCGGAGGCCATCCGCCGCCGTCGGGTTTCGGGCACCGCGGGGCCGCCAGGGCCGCGCCTCGGCTGCGGGAGGAGGCGGCGGAGATGATGGTGATGGTGGTGGTGGTGGCGGCGGCGGCGGCGCCGGCGGCGGCGGAGGCGGAAGAGACCGCGGAAGCGCATGCGCTCCGAAACCCGCCGGGGAGCTGTCCGCGACTCGTGGGGTGCTGAAGCGGGCGGAGGAGCTCTCCTCACCGCCCGAGGTGCTGAATCCCACCCGGGACCGGAGGCCACACCGCCGCCGCCGGGGAGACAATCCCGTCGAAGGGCCGTTCTTCCGCCCTGCCCTTGGGGTCCTGGGGCCCACGGTTCCCTGCAGCAGCGGGAGGGCTCCACTGTTTGGCCGATTCCTCGCCTCGAGGGTGGCCGAGAGGACCCTGACTCGGGGTCATCGGATGGAGCCGGAAGGTCTGATGGGAGGGGAGACATGTCCCCCAGTCCCGTCCCCCCTGGGGGCACAGCCTCTGGCGACACACTGCCTCTCCGCCTAGGCCCGGGCCACCCGCAGGAAGACACCTCCGGGTGCCAGCATGCCGGTGCCCCCGGCCCCCGTCCTGCCCCTGGCTCTCGGCTGTGCGCTGCCGGGACCTCGGGCTGGGCGGGCTGCAGCTCGGGGGCACCTCCACCGTTCCGGATGTTTCGCCGCCCGGCTCGGAGCCCCATGAAGACAGACTCCGGCACTTCTAGGCCAGGCTCTCCATCCTCCCGGGCCTCAGGCGGTTCGGGACAAAGAGCTAAGGCTTCGCCACCGATCTGCTGCGCCCCTGGCCCCGTCGCAACAGCGGGGTCCCAGCCGCCCCCCAGCTCCTCCAGGCTGAGGGGGAACAAAGAGACGAGGAGAAGGAGCAGGAGTATCGGGGTCGACGATCCCCCGAGACCCTGCCACCGTGGCCGCCTCGCCATCACCCCCCGCCTCCCGGTCCAGCCTCCACCGCCCCCCGCCAGGGATTGGGCCTTGGGCCCGCCCAGCCGCTCGGGCCCCTTCCCGGGCCCCTGCCGCCGGCCCGGCCCCCCACCCCTCGGCTTGTCGCTCCGCGCCGCCACCGCCCTCTGGGCACCATCTACTCCGTCGCCAGAGCCCCTTTGGCATACGGCCCCGGCTTTTGCTGCCCCCACCGCAGCATCCCCGACGCGGCGGCCGCCTCCCGACGCTCCAACATGGCTCCCGGCCGCCCCGATGGTTTGCTCCACCTCCGCCCGGATGCCCGAAACCCGGTGGTACGACCCATCGCGCATGGCAACTCCGGCGACGGAAGCCGTGGCCGCCATTTTGGTCGAGGGCGCGAGCGCTGCCCACGGTGCTGAATGGGCCGCGGCGTTCCTCCGCCGTCGGGTCCGCCCTCCCGCCCCTCGGCCGCCGCCCTCCCCCCCCCTACTCCCCGCCTCTCTCTTTAGGGCGCTGTTCCAGCTTGAACCTTCCTTCTGCCCTCCTCTCCTGAATACGAGTTCCAAACTCTGTTACCCGAATTTGGTCTGAAATTCGGGTGCCTAAGAGGTGCTGTCAGTATCCTCACCAATCGGGGGGCGGGGGGAAACAGAAGGGAGGTGAAGGCCAGATTTGGGGGTGGGGGGGATGCCAGGGCGTCAGCCGCCCTAACAATAGCTTGAACTACTTGATCTCAAATTCAACTTGGGAAACAGGTCGCAAATCTGCTCCCCCCACTTTTTTCTTTATTGGGGTGGGGGGAGAGCGTCTCCCCGAAGCAGGGGCTGGAGATGAATATTCTCTTCCATTTCCTCTCTGTCTGTCTGTCTGTCTGTCTGTCTGTCTGTCTGTCTGTCTGTCTGTCTCTCTCTCTCTCTCTTTCTCTCTCTCTCTCTCTGCGGGCCGAGGACCTGAGTGCTCTGGGATGCCACGTGGAGCCCAGAGCTGCCCCCCATCCCCTCCCGCCACCCCCACCCCAGAGGTGCGCCCACCTGCCTCAGATCCCCGCCCCTTGACCAACATCATCGCTTAACCCCTTGAAGGGAGCGAGGGCTCGGTTCAGCCTCCGCCCGGGATCGACTCCCGGCCGGGGCGCTGGTCTCCGGCCGACCAATGGCCAGGCTTGAAGCCGCGGGAGGGCGGGAGGAGGGCGGAGCCGCCCAATCAGCGAGTCACTGTTTCTATTGGCACAATGGGAAGCCCCGCCCCGCGCGGCCGATTCATTGTAAAGGACGAGGTTGGCTTCTAACCAACCTGGAGAATCCGGAAGCCTCTGTCTCAAACCAGCCTCCGAGGGCGACTGTAATAAAGGGCTACAGTAGCAAGTGCAGAGGGGTACACGAACATCCTGGCACAGAGAGGAGAGGAGGATCAGGACCAATAACCCAGAACATTCCACTGGGTGCAACCTCCCCACCCCCCCCACCCCCCGCCCCATCCCACCCTGGATCCTGCTTCAGATTGAGCGAGAACTCCAGACCCGGATCTCCAGCCCGCCCCCCCTAAGGGCACCTATGACATCACCAGCAACCAATCAGGACATTCTCTCAGTCTTGGACTTCCGGGAGGCGGGGCTCCAGCGGGTTCCACCTTCTGGGCCCCCCACGTGGCTACCGGGAACTGGTCTGCCGTGTTCTCCTGGATCTGAAGAACCTGCTTAGGGTTGGCGTTCTGGGTCGGAGGCACCGTATGATGGGCTCTTATACGTGGTAGTTAGAGGTGGGACACCTCCAAGAGGCACTGAAAAAGGAATTACATTGAATGATAGCCACTGGGTGCCCCCCCCCCCCCCCCGCCGGTACTATGGCTGGAACTCAGGGCCTGGGCCCTGTCCCTGACCTTTTTAACTCGTCTGGTACTCTACCCCTTGAACCACAGTTCCACTTCTGGCATTTTGGTGGTTAATTGGACATAAGAGTCTCACAGAATTTCCTGTCCAGCCTGGCTTCAAACTCAGATCCTCAGATCTCAGCCTCCCTGAGTAGTTAAGATTGCAGGTGTGAGGCACCTGAACCTGGCTCTCAGGAATGGTTTTGACAGTGCCTGCCATGCCTGCCACAGCCTACTGAGTAGAGTATAAACTTAGAGGAAAGAAAGAAGGAAGGTTGGGCACCAGTGAGGAGGAAAGTGCAGAGGAAGCACCTAGCCCTTGTTAAAGATCTGGGAAATCCTGCAGAAACTTGAGGCACAGTTTGAAGAAGTTCTGGCCATGCCTGTCATCCTAGCTTACTCCAGAGGCTGAAAACTGAGGATCACAATTTGAAGCCAGACTGAGCAGGAAAGTCCATGGGACCTTTAACCACTAGAAAACTGGAAGTGGCACTGTGACTTGAAGTGGCTCAGAGACAACACCCAGGCCATGGGTTCAAGCCCTATGACTGACCCAAATAAAAATTAGGTGACATCAGCAAGCGACAGTGGTGTTATCCTAGGTCTTGGCTATGTGGACAAATCTCAAGCCCCATGACTGACAAAAAATAAAAAGACAAAAATCCTAAAGTGCCTAAATACTTCCAGGGGCTGGGAAGGTGGCTTCATGGTAGAGTGCTTGCCTAGCTTGCATGGATCCCTGGGTTCGATTCCTCAGTAACACATACACAGAAAAAGCCAGAAGTGGCACTGTGGCTCAAGTGGTAACAGTGCTAGCCTTAAGCAAAAGAAGCTCAGGGACCATGCTTAGGCCCAGAGTTCAAGCTCCAGGTCTGGGAAAAAAATCCTATTCTTCCAAACCAGTCAAAGCCAGTGACTGCAGATGTGTGGCCCTATCTGATGAATAAGGGGTCTCAGGTAAGAAATAAAAGCTGGGCACTGGTAGCTCAGGCCTGTAATCCTAGCTACACAGGAGGCTGAGATCTGAAGATTAAGACTCAAAACCAACCAGGGCAGGAAAGTCTATGAGACATCCATCTCCAATGAACCAGCAAACCATAGAAGTGGAGGTGTGGCTCATGTGGTACAGTACCAGCCTTGAGTGAAAAGGATAAACTAGACAGCAAGGCCCTGAGTTCAAGACCCAGTACTGACTACAAACCTACCTCTGCCCTTGTTAACATATTCTTTGACCAACCAAAATGACCACATCTCTGCTGTGGCTGCCATTACAAGGAAACTAGTACTGGATAATATTGGGGCTGGAGGAAGGCTGGCTTCCTTTGGGAACAGCCATGCAAGACAAGAGTTTCAAAAAGAGGGATGACTCAGAAAACAGAAAGATGGGCTGGGAAGGTGGCTCAGTGGTAGAGTGCTTGCCTAGCATGCATGAAGCCCTTGGTTCGACTCCTCAGCACCACATAAGCAGAAAAAGCTGGTAGTGGCACTGTAACTCAAATGATAGAGCACTCACTTTGAGCTGAAGAGCTCAGGTACAGTACCCAGGCCCAGAGTTCAGGCCCATGACTGGCCAAAAAAAGAAAGGAAAGGAAAGGGAGGGAGGGATGAAAGAAAGAAAAAGGAAGATGTGAATAAAGCCTGGAGATGCTCCTCATAAGTTGACTACAGGGGATATTTTTTGGTTTTGTTGGTTGTGGGGCCTGAACTCTGGGCCTGGGCGCTGTCCCTCAGCTCTTCAGCTCAAGGAGAGCACTTAGAGCCACAGCACCATTTCCAATTTTCTAGTGGTTTATTGGAGATAAGTGTCTCACAGACTCTCCTACCAGGGCTGGCTCTGAACTGCGATCCTCAGATCTCAGCCTCCGAAAGTAGCTAGGATTACAGTTGTGAGCCACTGGCGCCTGGCTACAGTGGGTATTGACTATGGCTCTCTGGGAAAAGAGAGATCAGAGTAGAACGGCTGGAACCAACCCTGTGGGGATGGAGAGAGAGAGATCCAGGCCTGTCAGAGTCCATCACCCACCAGGCTGAAGTCAGTGCATACTAGAGTTATTGAGCTCTTAGCAGCTGGGGCCCCCCAGCACCCCTACGCTTCCACTGTCCCGCCCTCCAGGATCATCCAGAGAATCCCATTTCCAGATGACTGTAATTTATTTCCAAAGATGAGCTGCAGCACATAGGAAAATACACATGGCTTTTCGGTCTGCATTTTTTTTTTGAAACAGAGAAAATAAGATTCATTTGTTTTCATTCTTGGTGCCATCGTCCCGTTTCATGAGGTTTCAGGCTGGATGGACTGTTTCCAAGAATCCTGCTTGGCAAGTAGCAGGGTTGGCCAAGGCCTCTGGGGGGTTGAAAGCAGTAGGGTGGGTGGGTGAGTGGGGTGGACACAGATCCTTATTAGGGGAGGGGGGGAGAAAGGGTACAGAGACAGGGCTGCACATGAGCAACAAACTCACTGCAAAGCTAAGGCAAAGAGCTGGTGGGAGGGGCTTCTCCCTCCGCCCCAAGGGCACGGCTCTGCTGACGCCAGGACTCAGAGCAGGCAGGATAAAGGGTGAGGAACTCTGGCCCAGCCTGGAGCAATAGCAGGACTTTGAGTGTGCACGTGGGTACAGGGGGTGGGGGCGGGGTGGCATGCTGAAGAGGCGGGGAATTGAACTTCAGCTTGCACATTTCTTCCGTCCCAGTAGAGCTCCCACACCTTGGTCCCCAATCCTACATTTGGCCCCGTGCATCATTATGTTCCGCTTCAAGTGTGCGAAGTGGGAGTGGGGGGTGAGCTCTTGCTCAGGTCCTTCTGCTTCTTTATCCACTCCTAATGCCAGTGCAAAATGATCTTAGGGTAAACCCCCCTCCTTGAAGTCCCCTGTAACCCTGACCAGGGCTACAGGGAAGGGAGAAAAAAAGGGAAATGCTAGCTGGGGGCTTCTCCCAGCACTGGGAATTCTTTGCACATCTCTCGGACAATCATGCGGTCCATCTGGCACTGGGGTGAAACTTCCTCCTCCAATAGGATGCGCCGGAGCGTGGCCTGCAGGTCAGGCAGCCGATGGCGGTGCTGCAGGTAGGGTGTGGAGCGGACCACAGCATACATCAGGGACAAGTACTCCATGCGCAGCTGTGGGAAGAGCAGGGGGGCTCAGGGAAGCCTCCACCCAGCCACGGCTGCCCCATGGACCCCAGGGTTAAGGACCAGCACACACAACTTGAATAACTGTACTGCGTCCCTAGCACCTGATGCAGAAATGGCCTTCAGGAGGTGTTCTATGGGGGCTGGGATTGTGGCTTAGGGGTAGAGTGCTTGCCTAGCATGCATGAAGCCCTGGGTTCGATTCCTCAGTAGCACACACACAGGAAAAAAGCTCAAGTGGTGGTAGAGTACTAGCCTTGAGCAAAATGAAATTCAGAGATGGGGCTAGGAAGCTGGCTCAGTGGTACAGTGCTTGTTTTGCATGCATGAGGCCCTGGGTTCAATTCCTCAGCCGCACATAAGCAGAAAAAGCCAGAAGTGGCACTGTGGTTCAATGGTAGAGTGCTAGCCTTGAGATGAAGAGCTCAGGGACAGCGCCCAGGCCCAGAGTTCAGGTCCCACAACCAACAACAACAACAAAAGAAACTCAGGGACAGTACCGACCCCTTGAATTCAAGCCCCAGGACTAGCATTAAAAAAAGAAAAAAAAAAAAGTAATGAATGAATGAGCTGAGTGCTGGTGGCTCACACCTGTCATCCTAGCTGCTCAGGAGGCTGAGATCTGAGAATCTGGGTTCAAAGCCAGCCCAAGCAGAAAAGTCTATGATACTCTTTACCTCCAACTAATCACCAGAAAACCGGAAGTGGCGCTATGGCTCAAAGTGGTATAATACTAGATGAGCAAAAGAGCTCAGGGTCAGCACCCAAGTCCTGAGTTCAAGCCCCACAAATGACCAAAGAAAAAAAGGGGGAGGGGTTTAAAAAAAAAAAAAAGCTGAGCCGGTGGCGGTGGCTCATGCTGTAATCCTAGCTATTCAGGAGGCTGAGATCTGAGGATCACAGTTCAAAGCCAGACCAGGCAGGAAAGTTCCTGAGACTCTTATCTCCAACAAACCACTCAGAAAACCAGAAGTGGCACAGTGGCTCAAGTGGTCCAGAGTTCAAGCCCCATGACCGACAAAAAACAAAAAAACAAAAACAAAAAAAACTGGCCCTGAGTTCAAGCCCAGGACTGGCACAAACAAACAATTCTCTACAGCCAGATAGAGTCCCAGACGTGGCTCTATCAAGGGAAGTCCTGGAAATTCTTTAGAGGTGGGGCCTGTCTATCCACTCCTTCGGGCAACATCACCCATCTAAGTCCTAATGTGTGGACTTCAGTCATTATCCCAGTCCTCAACTGGGGCCTCCCAGAGGTCTCTGCCATGTCCACTGTTTTCAGGACTACTGAGCCTCTTTTGCTTGGCCAGCTAGCATGGTGCTTCATAGAGGAAACAAAAGCAATCTTTCAGAAACTCCTGGGCTGGGAAGGTGGCTCAGTGGTAGAGTGCTTGCCTCACATGCATGAGACCCTGGGTTTGATTCCTTAGCACCACACAAACGGAAAAAAGCCAGAAGTGGTGCTGTGGCTCAAGTGGTAGAGCGCTAGCCTTGAGCTGAAGAGCTGAGGGACAGCACCTAAGGCCCTGAGCTCAAGCCCCAGGACTGGCCAAAAAAAAAGAAAAACAAAGGGTTTTTTTTCTTTTTTTGTTGGCCGTCAGGCCTGAACTCTGGGCCTGGGCGCTGTCTCTCAGTTCTTCAGCTCAAAGCGAACCCTCTACCACTTGAGCCACAGAGCTACTTCTGGTTTTCTCCTGGTTTATTGGAGATAATAGTCTCAGGGACTTTCCTGCTCTAGCTGGCTTTGAACCATGATCTTCAGATCTCAGCCTCCTTAGTAGCTAGGATTAGAGGTGTGAGCCATCGGTGCCTGGATAGCTTTTTCTGTTTATGTGGTACTGAGGAACCGAACCCAGGGCTTCATGCTTGCTGGGCAAGCACTCTACCACTAAGCCACATTCCCAGCCCCTGTTTTTCACTCTTGCAGTTACATTCTACCTGTTCCTACTAGAATAAGAACTGCTCTGGGTCCTGTGTGGATGGATATGACCAACTTCTGCCTTACCTACTTGTCTCCTCTAGTAGCCTATTCTCTTCCTCAATACATTTTCTGTTGTCTGTTTCTCTTTCTGTCTCTCTTTCTCTTCCTATCTGGGGCTTGAACTCAGGGCTTTACAGTCTCACTTGGCTTTATTTGCTCAAGTCTAGCTCTCTACCACTTGAGCCATAGCTGTACTACCAGCCTTTTGGTGGTTTGTTGGAATCTCACAGTCTTTTCTGCTCTGCCTGGCTTCAAATCTCAAATCCACAGATCTCAGCCTCCTGAGTAGCTAGGATTACAGGCATGAGCCACTGGTGCCCCATCTTTTTTTTTCTTTTCTGCCAGACCTGGGACTTGAATTTAGGGCCTGGGCATTGTCTCTGAGCTTCTTTTGCTCAAGGCTAGCACTCTACCACTTGAGTCACAGCGCCACTTCTGTCTTTTTCTGTGTTATGTGGTACTGTGGAATGGAACCCAGGGCTTCCTGCATGCTAGGCGAGCACTCTACCACTAAGCCACCTTCCCAGCCTGGTCCTGGCTTCTGAGTATCATCTCACACTTAACCTGGCTTCAACCTCAGCCTTCATCTCCACCGAGTATTATGTCCCCACTCCACCCCTCAAATTTGAGTTCCATTTCCACTCAGTGACCATTGCTTTGGTGGCAACTTCCAGGCACCTTGTCTCCTGGTGACAGGTCAGCGATGTGGCGAACAGTGATTTCGATGAGAGCCATCATATCTGTGTGGTAGAAAATGGTGGCCGTGGAAGTGCTGCTGAACACGTCCTGCAGGAACTTGAGGACAGAGTGGGGTGGCTGGGGCTCGTGTTTGAAGATGCGAACGGGGTCATCTAGAGGGCAGGAGATCACAAGGGTCAGGGGATGTCTTTGCTGAGGTTCCCAGGTCACCCCAGTGGGTTAGATGAGTGAATGAGGGTGTGAGGAGGGGAGGAAGTGAGGACCGAGTAAAAAAAAAATGGCTGCAACAGGTTCCTGGGTCCTTACCCCCTCTGTTCACAAGCAAGAGCAGCTTTTCAGAGAAGATCTTGACATTCGAGTGTGTGCTCAGGGCGGCCATGATGACATTCTGGTCAGGTGCTGAAGAAGAAATCACAAGCATAGGTATGGATGGAGCCTGGAAAGCTCCCCATGTTTTGTTTTTGTTTTTTTGGTCAGTCCTGGGGCTTGAACTCTGGGCCTGGGCGCTGTCCCTGAGCTCTTCAGCTCAAGGTGAGTGCTCTGCCACTTGAGCCACAGTGCCACTTCCAGTTTTCTGGTGGTTTACTGGAGATAAGAGTCTCATGGACCTCCCTGCCCGGGCTGGTTTTGAATCTCCATCCGCAGATCTCAGCCTCCTGAGTAGCTAGGATTATAGGCATGAGCCACTTATAGGCCCCAGCTTTTTTTTTTTGGCCAGTTCTGGGGCTTAAACTCAGGGCCTAGATACTGTCCCTAACTTTTGCTCAAGGCCAGCACTCTACCACTTGAGCCACAGCGCCACTTCCGGCTTTTTCTGTGTATATGGTACTGAGGAATCGAACCCAGGGCTTCCTGGGTGCTAGGCAAGCACTCTACCACTGAGCCACCTTCCCAGCCCCTTCCTGTGGCTCTGTCACCCTCCAGTTGGGGGTTTCCTTCCCACCTGGCAGGTGCAGGTTGAGAGCCAAAAGTAGGTTCACGCAGAGGTCCGGCAGTTGCTCGGTGGTGTCCAAAGGCAGCCCATCCTCAACAATACTCAGGAGGAACTGGGCGAAAGGGGTGCCCAGATGTTCTAGAACAGAGGCACACAGATGTCTGTCTCTTCCTTGCCGTATCACCCATCCTCTGGAGTTCCAGTGAGCCTTAGAGACAACCTAGTCCTACCAGAAGCACTGGTTAGCAGATCTTCAGCTCTCTGGGTCATAGACCCTACACCTCTGGGACCCAGGATCAGCCAGTCAGTAGTGTGGATGCTTTTATTTTGGAGGAGAGGGAGGGGCTCATCCTAGGACTTGAATCCTGAGCTTTTGTGCTCAAGGTTAGCATTCTACCACTTTCAGCCACAGCGCCACTTCCGGTATTTCTTTTTGACAGTCCTGGGGCCTGAACTCTGGGCCTGGGCGCTGTCCCTCAGCTCTTCAGCTCAAGGCGAGCACTCTACCACTTGAGCCACAGTGCCACTTCCAGCTTTTTTCTGCTTATGTGATGCTGAAGAATTGAACCCAGGGCCTCATGCATGCAAGGCAAGCACTCTACCACTGAGCCACCTCCTCAGCCCCTGAGTAGCTTATTGGAGATAACAGTCTCATGGACTTTCCTGCCTGGGGGTTGGCTTTGAACCATGATCCTCAGATCTCAGCCTCCTGAATAGCTAGGATGACAGGGGTGAGCCTCCAGCGCCCGGCAGTCACACATCATTCTTACCGTAGTGTGCGTAGGGCACTGGCTCTCCCATGGAGAAGACCATGGCGAGGATGAGGGCCGAGTAGCAGAGCTTCTGGTGGTCTAGAGGGGGTAGGGGGAGAGGAAAGGGAAGACAGGCAATCAGTACTCCCCAAAGATGGCAGGAACCCTGCAAATGATGGAGCTCCCCCCCCCCATCCTGAGATGCTAGGAAGCTCCTTAACACCCCACCCCCACCCCTGACCTCACCCTGTGTGTCCGTCTGCATGTCCCGTGCCAACTCCACGGGCAGCACAGATGACACCAGCGTGGAGATGATGGCCGCATCCAGGCTACACATGGCGCCAAAGCACTTGAGAAGCAGCAGCCGCAGTGATGTTCGGTGTTCCTGGCAGAGGATCTTGTGTGTGCTCAGGGTCCAGGAGGGGGTGCGGGTGTGGCTGCGGATCCCCCCCCCCATTCAACCCTCCCCTCCACACCCTCTCACCCCCGGCTTGCATATACCATTTGGTAATAGGCCACCAAGGCCAGGACGGACTCGAACTCATTCTTCTTGCACATTTTCTTGCAAACTTCAGGGTCGGCGTCAGTCTGTAAGGGAAGAGGAGGAAAATTGCCAGGTGTTGGTGGCTCACGCCTGTAATCGTAGCTCCTCAAGAGGCTGAGATCTGAGGATCGGGGTTCCAAGCCAGCCCCAGATTGGAAAGTCTGTGAGACTCTTTATCTCCAATGAACCACTCAAAATGTGGAAGCTGGGCTGTGGCTCAAAGTGGTAGAGCGCTAGCCTTAAGCAGAAAGCAGCTCAGGGATAGTGCCCAGGCCCTCAGTTCAAGCCCCAGGACTGGCCAAAAAAAGAAGCACAGAATCCCAATGTTTTTTTTGTTTTGTTTTTTGTTTTTGTCGGTTGTGGTGCCTGAACTCTGGGCCTGGGCGCTGTCCCTCAGCTCTTCAGCTCAAGGCTAGCGCTCTACCACTTGAGCCACAGCGCCACTTCCAGCTTTTTCTGCTTCTGTGGTGCTGAGGAATCGAACCCAGGGGCCTCATGCATTCCAGGCAAGCTCTTGACCACTGAGCCACCTTCCCAGCCCAGAATCTCAGTGTGAAAGGTGGATGGGGTAGGGTGGAGATGGTTGCTCTACAGGCTGGGGGGGGGAACCCCCATCCCGCACCAGAATGTGAAGCAGCTCCTCCAGATAGCAGCGAATGACACCTTCATCCTCATACAGAGCCCAGCTGCGTTGCTGCGCGTCATCTTTCCTCCGAGCCAGATCTGCAAAGATCACCTCCAGCCTCTGCTGGTCATGGCAGACCTGCCCAGAGGGCAGGGCCGTGCTCAGGTCCTGGGAAGAGAGAATAAGACACAGCTCAGGACACTTCCTGCCCATCAGCATTTTTTTGTTGGTTGTGGGGCTTGAACTCAGGGCCTGGGTGCTGTCTCTCAGCTCTTCAGCCCAAGGCCAGCGCTCTACCACTTGAGCCCCAGCGCCACTTCCGGTTTTCTGAGTGGTTTGTTGGAGATAAGAGTCTCAGGAACTTTTCCTGGCCCGGCTGGCTTTGAACCTCAATCCTCAGATCAAAGCCTCCTGAGTAGCTAGGATGACAGGCATGGACTATGAACTACCAGCATTTGGCTTTTAACTCTCCCCAGCATCCCATGCTGCCACCCTGGGTGGTTAATTAGAAAGTCTCACGGACTTTCCTAGCTGGGCTGGCTTTGAACTATGAACCTCAGGTCTCAGCCTCCTGAGAGGCTAGAATGACAGGCATGAGCCATCAGCACCATCAGCACCCAGCTTCAACTTGTCTGGATGACCTCCTAGGACATCTGGGGGGTGGGGGGTTTGGATTCTCAACTATTTGCTCTCGTCTCAGTCCTAGATGAGGGTACCGACTCAACTTCCTGAATGTGACTGTGAGACCCCCATACTCCCAATTCCACACAAAGTGGCACCGGGCCTCTTATAGACCCACCTCCCGCATTTTCCTTAAGCCTTGCTGAACAAGCATTGGCTAGCATGGCCAGTACGGGTATGCCATTGGTCTACCTTCCTCCACCTTCCAATCAGAACCCTCGTGGGAGCCCTAAGGAAACACCTCACGCAATTCCTGAACCCTGGTGAGGCCCTGCAGCCTTTAATCATAAGTTTCCCATAATGCATTTCTCTCCGCTGCCAAGGCCATAAAGGCATCGTGCTCATCCATACCCTGAGTCTATTTTGTCTCTATAGTCAGTCTTCAGACTCGCCCTGTCTCCACATCCCCTCCCCCCCACATTCCAAACTACAGGAGGCTTCTCTTACCCCTCCCTCACTTGCTACCACTGCCAAGTCTCAACTCCTATATAACCTGCTCCTGATGCTGCTGCTGCTTTTTGTTCTTGTGGGGCTTGAACTTGGGGTCTGGGCACTGTCTCTGAGCTCTTTTTCCCCTAGGCCAGAGCTCTACCATTTTGAGCCACGGCTCCACTTTCAGTTTTCTGGTGGTTCATTGGAGATAAAGAATCTCAAGGACTTTTCTTGCCCAGGTTGGCCTCGAACCATGATCCTCAAATCTCAGCCTCCTGAGTAGCCGGGATGACAGGCGTGAGACTCCTGATTCACTCTCTGTGTTTCAGCAATGGCAGGGTCCTTGAGCCAAGCTCTTGTCCTACCTCCTGAGATGGATCTAGGCTGTGCCTTTGCCTGGAACTCTTTCTCCCTCCCCCCCTTTTTGTCAATCCTGGGGCTTGAACTCAGGGCTTTGGCACTATCCCCTGAGCTTCTTTTGCTCAAGGCTAGCACTCTACCACTTGAGCCACAGCACCATTTCTGACTTTTTCTAGTTATATGATACGGAGGAATCGAACCCAGGGCTTCCTGCTTGCAAGGGAAGCACTCTACCGTTACATTCCCAGCCCCGCCCTTTCCCCTTCTTAGATGGGCTGAAATTTCTCCCCAGGTAGCCAGCACAGCGGAAGCCTAGAGTTTAGGGCTCAACAATTACCTGTCAGGCACAGGCTAGGTAGAGGCGTGGAGGCCGGGAGCCCCGCAGGGCTAGGGGTTCACCCTGAGGGTCGGGGAGGTTCTTGGCCCTTCCGTTCATTCTCCCTCACCTTTCCCTCTACCAGCGAGAGGAGAATCTGCTCCATGATGGGTGAGCTGGCTGGCACCGAGGCCTGGATGTGACCCACGACGACGCCGATGGCCACGCGACATAACTCGTGGCTCAGCCCGGTGTTTCTCCGCACCAGCTCCATCAGCTCTGCCCCAATGGTTCTGGGCACTGTGGTCTCCGCCACTGTCTTCTCCTCCGTGGTCCCCAAGTTCAGGGAGCTCAGGGCCTCCAGATCATCAGGAGCTGGGGTTGGATCGGCAGCCACCTCCTCGGCAGGGGGTTCGGGGCTTGGAGGCTTCGGGGGCTGGGGTTGGGAGATAGTGGTGTGGGTACTCCGAAGAGGCACGGGGGGAGGTGTGGGCGAGCAGCTGGGGCCTAGCTCCGAGGGGCTAGAGCCGGTATACAGTGTGTCCAGGGAGGTACTACTGACTGAGGAACCACTGCATGTAGAACTGCCCACGGAGGGCCCAGCGTGGCGGCTGCCTGTGAGCAGAGAATAGAAGTTATGTTGGAATGGGCTCTGCTCCCCGCACCCTGCCACCCAGCCCCCCATCACCTTGGCACAGTACCAGTTACAAGGCTCCATCTTGTGCCAGGCCCTGTCTCCTCAATGAGCTCAGAGCCTCCTCCACTCCCAACATGGGACACAAGCCTATCTTGAAAGCTCTCCCCCTCCCCCAATCTGCCAGCAAGCAAGGATTCCAAGTCTAGGGTGCCCTCACACCTCCATTTCCCTCAACCCCCACTTACCACTCCCAGAAACCACCAGGGCATCACGGTCTCGGCGCTTCACTGGGGGAGGTGGAGTGGTAGGCGCCGCTCGACGAGGCTGGGGTGGGATCTGGGGAGACAGAAGGGGTTTGGGGTCGGGCACTGGTGGCTCATGCATGTCATCCTAGCTACTCAGGAGGCTGAGGCTCTGTGGTTCAAAGCTGCCCGGGCAGGAAAGTCTGTGAGATTTCATTTCCCATGAAACACACACACACACGCACGCACGCACGCACGCACAAAACAAAAAACCAGAAAGGAAGCTATGGCTCAAGTGGTACACGTAGAGCCATATCCTTGAATAAAAGCTGAAGAGTTCAGGGTCAGCACCCAGGCCCAGAGTTCAAGCCCCACAACTGACAAAAATAAAAGGGGGGAGGGGTTGAGAATGTGGCTTAGTGACAGAGTGCTCACCTAGCATACACAAAGCCCTGGGTTCGATTCCTCAGTACCACATACACAGAAAAAGCTGGAAGTAGCGTTGTGGCTCAAGTGGTAGAATGCTAGCCTTGAGCAAAAGAAGCTCAAAGATAGTGCCCAGGCCAGGGGTTCAAGCCCCAGGACTGACAAAATAAAATAGGAGGGATCTTTGGGGACAGGCCACACTGTCTGAGGTGCTGAGCCTTGGGTATAGGCAGAGCTATGTCTCTGGCTGCATCACTAACTTGAGTAGACCATTGGGCCTCTGGATGAAGCCTTCAATCCCACCCACCTCCTCCCCACGCACCTGGTACAGGCTTCCATCAGGCCCAAGATGCTCAGAACTAGGCAGGCTATGCTGCCGTTCAAACCCAGTTCGACACACTCCATTGGGTTGCCTAGCAACAGCAGCATCCAAATGATGGTCACTGGTGGATGAGGTCATAACAGCAGCACTGGAGACGGAGGGGCCCCTTCGAGACAGGGTCTCCTTGCGGTGGTGGATCAGTTTCCTGATGGAGGGACAGGGACAGTATTAAGAGGGCACTTTCATCAGGTGCTCACACCTGTCATCCTAGCTACTCAGGAGGCTGAGAGCTGAGGATCACAGTTTGAAGCCAGCCTTGGCAGGAAAGTTAGTAAGACTCTTATCTCCCATGAACAAGCAAAAAAAAAAAAAAAAAAAAAAAGCCAGAGGAGAGCTGTGGCTCAAGTGGTAGAGAACTAGTCTTGAGTAAAAAGAGCTCAGGAGTAGTGCCCAGGCCCTGAGTTCAAGCCCCAGGATTCACACACACACACACACACACACACACACACACACACACACACACACACACACACACACACACACACACACACACACACACACACACACACACACACACACACACACACACACACACACACACACACACACACACACACACTACCTAGAAGTGGATTATGGCTCAAGTGGTAAAGCACCAACTTTAAGTGAAAAAGCTAAAGGAAGCAAGGTGCTGATGGCCCATGCCTGTAATTCTTTTTTTTTTCTTTTTCTTTCTTTTTTTGTCAGTCATGAGGCTTGAACTCTGGGCCTGGGCGCTGTCCCTCCGCTCTTCAGCTCAAGGTGAGCGCTCTACCACTTGTGCTACAGCGCCACTTCTGGTTTTCTGGTGGTTGTTTGGAGGTAAGAGTTACACAGACTTTCCTGCCTGGGCTGGCTTTGAATCACAATCCTCAGATCTCAGCCTCCTGAGTAGCTAGGATGACAGGTGTGAGCTACCAGTGCCCAGCTCCATACCTGTAATTCTATCTACTCAGAAGGCTGAAATCTGAGGATCGAGGTTCAAAGCCAGACCAGGCAGGAAAGTCCAAGAGACTTTTTTTTTGGCCAGTCTTTGGGCTGGAACTTAGAGCCAGAGCACTGTCCCTGCGCTTCTTTTGCTCAAGGCCAGCACTCTACCACTTGTGCCACAGCGCCACTTCTGGCTTTTTCTGTGTATGTGTACTGAGGAATTGAATCGAGGGCTTCCTGAGTGCCAGGCACCTTCCCAGCTCCCATGAGACTCTGATCTCCAATGAACCACCAGAAAACTAGAAGTGGAGCTGTAGCTCAAGTGATAGAGCGCTAGCCTGGAACACAAGGAGGCTCAGGGACAGCACCCAGGCCCTGAGTTCAAGCCCCACAACTGACCAAAAAGGAAAAAATAAAAAGTCCCCAAGTCATCCATCCCATGGCCTCTGCAGGATGCTGGGATCCTGCCCCCCCTCCCCCACATGCTTCTCATTCCCATCTTCCCCAAGCCCCACCCCATTCTGGCACCCCAGTATTGCCACTACACATCTCTGGTCCCCACTGAAAAGACCTCACCCCACTATGCTCGCTGGCAGATGCCACTCACTGGAGGACTCCGCGCTGCTCCAGGCTGTATTTGCCACCATCCCGCATGGCTGTATTGTGTACAGCCTCAATGGCTCGGTCAATGGCTTGGAGAATATCCTGTTCCACGCCCTGGGTGGGAAGGGGAAGAGAGCAGTGAGATCTGAGGACCAAGTAAGGGGTACTCAATCCAGCACTAGCTCAAGCTGGCGCCAGGCAGAGGACCACTAAGCTAAATCCAGGAATGCTGGAGAGGAGCACATAGGGCCAAATTGGGAATAGCAGTTACAGAACAAGGGGCTGGGAAAGTGGCTTAGTGGTAGAGTGCTTGCCTAGCATGCCTGAAGCCCTGGGTTCGATTCCTCAGTACCACATAATGTGGAAAAAGCCGGAAGTGACGCTGTGGCTCAAGTGGTAGAGGGCTAGACTTGAGCAAAAGAAGCTCAGGGATGGGGCTGGGAAGGTGGCTCAGTGGTAGAGTGCTTGCCTGGCATGCATGAGGCCCTGGGTTCGATTCCTCAGCACCACATAAGCAGGAAAAGCTGGAAGTGGCTCAGGTGGTAGAGCACTAGCCTTGAGCTGAAGAGCTGAGGGACAGCGCCAGGTCCAGAGTTCAAGCCCCATGACCGACCAAAAAAAAAAGCTCAGAGACAGTGCCTAGGCCCTGAGTTCAAGCCCTAGGATTGGCCAAAAAAAGAAAAGAAAAGAGAGAGAGAGCGAGAGAAAGACCCATGACCATGCAATAAATTAAATGATACATATACACACACACACATACACACACACACACACAAACACGGAGAGAGAGAGAATGAGATTCTCACATTGCATCACTCAAGAGAGCAAGAACATAAGCCGGCCCCTCCCATGACACCATTTTACACATACCAGGGCCTCTCAGTTAAAAGCAAAAATACAGCCCAGGAGTTCCCCTCCCAGTCCACCCCTGATCCTGGCTCAGAGTCCTAATTGAGATGCAAGCAGGGGACGTCTGTCCTGTGTGGAATCCTTAATAAGTCCCTCTGTGTCCCACTGGTCCTTCAGAAAACCAAGGTCATACTGCAGAACCTGCTGGAGTCCTTTGCAGGCCCCAGGAGCTAAACATAGGCTGGGAGATCTTCTGCTCCCAATCCCTACTGCCAACCCTATAGTCCCACGCTTTCCCTGTCACCTTTATAGACCTGTTTTGGAAGGCAGTTGTGTTTATGATAAAGGAAGGACATGAGCCAGATGCTGGGGCTGAGATCTGAGGATCGTGGTTCGAAGCCAGCCTGGGCGCTGTCCCTCAGCTCTTCAGCTCAAGGCTAGTGCTCTACCACCTGAGCCACAGCACCACTTCCAGCTTTTTCTGCATATGTGGTGCTGAGGAATCCAACCCAGGGACTCAATGCATGCAAGGCAAACACTCTACCACTGAGCCATCTTCCCAGCGCCAGTCCTGGTCTTTGATTAGGGATCGGGATCCCTGTTCTGTCATCCCCAACAACCCAGAGATTGAAACTACCTCACACAGAGTGGCATGTGGGTAACAGCCATGGGACCAGCCGCCCTTGGCCCTGTCCTCCATGCTCCACTGGGGCCAGGCAGGAGCTTCAGATCAAAGGTCAGCTTACTCCAGAGTGGGTTTGAGGCGCTTTCCTGATATGGACAGACAGATGGGTATGGAGACTGGCAAAGCCCTCCTGCTGGCATGGATTATACTGGGGTACAAGGAAAGAAGAGACAGATGGGGACAGAAAGAGAAAAACACACGTACACACGGAGAGTAAGACAGACTGGGAGAGAGGGCAGGCAGAGGGGAAGCGAATGCAGGCAGAATGAGTGCCAGACATAAGAGTGGGAGAGTCAGAGGAAGAAGAGAAAATACCCAGATAGAGTCAGGATGAGTGCTGGGAAGGTGGCTCAGTGGTAGAGTACTTGCCTAGCATGCATGAGGCCCTGAGTTCAATTCCTCCATGTGTGTTGTGTGTGTGTGTGTGTGTGTGTGAGAGAGAGAGAGAGAGAGAGAGAGAGAGAGAGAGAGAAAGAAGGAGGGAAAATGAATCAGGATGAGACACAGGGAGCATCCAGAAAGAAATCAAGCTGGAACCGGGTACTGGTGGCTCATGCCTGTCATCTTAGCTACTCAAGAGGCTGAGATCTGAGGATCACGGTTCAAAGCCAACCCAGGCAAGGAAAATCCATGAGACTCTTATCTCCAATTAACCGCCAGAAAACCTGAAGTGGCGCTGTGGCTCAAGTGGTAGAGTGCTTGCCTTGAGCTGAAGAGCTGAGGGATAGAGCCAAGGCCCAGAGTTCCAGCCCTATGACTTGGGGGGAGGGGGAGAGGTGGGGGGAAAGGTAGGGGAAAGGAAATCAAAAGCAAGCAACAGAGCCCTCCCCAAACACTTAACCCCATTGGTACTGCTTGGGACCTCAACAGGCCCAATAGGAGAAGAGACAGGATATTCCCTGACAGGATTCAGATGAGACCCCCAATCTCAGAGAGTTTGAGACACACACACAGACACAGACACACAAAGACCCAGAAATCCTAGTATGGGGGGGCCCCTCTCCCTACTTTTCAAGTATTTCTACATGGGATGAGGCTAAGGGGCCTTATGAAGATGCCCCTAAAAGCCCATCCACTTATCAACAACCAGATGACATTTCCAAATTTATCCTGTTATTTCTGTCCTGGGCTGGGCTGGGCTCGGACTAGACATTTTCTTTTTCTTTTTTCTTTTTTGGTTGGTCGTGGGGCTTGAACTCTGGGCCTGGGCATTGTCCCTCAGCTCTTCAGCTCAAGGCGAGCACTCTACCACTTGAGCTACAGTGCCACTTCCGGTTTTCTGGTGGTTTATTGGAGATAGGAGTCTCACGGTCTCTCCTGCCCGGGCTGGCTTTGAACCGCGATCCTCAGATCTCAGCCTCCTGAGTAGCTAGGATTATAGGCGTGAGCCACCAGCGCCCGGCACTTCCAGCTTTTTCTGTGTATGTGGTGCTGAGGAATTGAACCCAGGGTCTCATAAATGCGAGACAAGCACTCTACCACTGAGCCACCTTCCCAACCCTTAGACATTTCTTAAAGGTTAGGATGGGCAGAACTTTCTGGCATATAGGCTAGAGAGGGGCTCTGGGTCTTGGTCTTTCTTTCCCACTGTGGGCAGAATAGATCAGCTAAAGACAAGATACCCCAAACCCCAAAGAGTTAGCAGGACTATGCTTTGGAAATCAGAAACTGGGACTGCAGCCTTTTACAGGAAGGAAATGGGGCCATGGTCAGGCCAGTGGGGGGGGAGGGGGAGCCTTGGATTAAGGACGCACTTCCTTAAAATGGGAGCAGGCCCTGTTCCAGTCTTGGGGCGAAGAATGATGCTTCTAGATTCAAGAGGAAGGAAGCCTGTGGCCTTGGAGAGGCTTGAGGATGAATTGGGTGGGGAGGGGGGGTTGATGCCAGGGAAGTGTCCCCAGGGAATGTGTGTGTGTGTGTGTGTGTGTGTGTGTGTGTGTGCGCGGGGGAAGGTTGTTTCTTGGGCAGAGCTTAGAGGAGATGGGGTGAAGTTACAGAGAAAGGTAAAGATAACTCAGACTTCAGGACTTTGGGAGGGGCATCTAGGAAATAGGGGCGGGGGGGTGTCTGTGTCTCCAGTGTTGAAAGCAGGGGGGGGTGGGGAGGAGAGGAAGGGGAGGCCCTGTTGGGTGTCTGGAAACAGGCTGGTGGGCGCAAGGTGGACAGAACCCTGAATGGTCAAAGGTGGTGGTTTTTCAAAGGGTGTGGGGGCTGGGGGAGGGGAAGGCGAGAGTGTGGCATCTTCAGAAGCAGGCCAAGGAGATAGGAGAGGTTTGGGGGGGGGGGTGTGGATGATGGGGGGGGGTGTCTCAGGGATTCCAGTAACTGGTCTGAAGTCTCTCGGCCTGGAATTCTCTTCAGATGGAAGGCCTCCAGCGGGGAAGGCGGTGTGTGTGTGTGGGGGGTTGTCCTGGGGTTCCCCCTCCCCCCCAATAAAAGAGTCTCCGTGGAGTTTGGGGTGGGGAGGAGGGGTCGAGTTGTCACCTCAAGGGCACGGACTTGGGGCTGGGTGGGAGCCCCCCCTTACCCCCGCCATGATGCTGGAACTTGTGTGTGTGTGTGGGGGGGGGGGGTGTTTCCTATAGGGTCCGCTCGGCCTCCCAGGGCCGAGGGCTGCGGGGTGGGGGAGGGGAGCGGCGTTCCCGCGGACGGGGTGTGGGGGTTCTGGGGGGCACACTCACCTGCAGGCGGTGCAGGTAGGCGGGCGGCACGTAGCCCGTCTCCCCGCTGCGCGCCCGCGCCGCCAGCCACCAGTGCGCGCTGCTGCGCTCCAGCACCAGGAAGGTCTCGCCCGCCGCGAACGCCATGGCGTTGGGCTCCGCCGAGCGGAACGCGTACAGCGCCCGGTACATGGGGGGACCGGGAGGGGGGTGCCGGGGCTCAGGGGAGGCCAAGCGGCGGCGGCGGTGGTACAGGCGGCTGGGGTTTTGTTTTGGTTTTTTTGGCTAAGCCAGGCCCTGGGGAGGTGCCGCGCGCGCGCACGCGCGCACGAGCTCCGCCCCGCCGCGCGGCGCCCCGCCCCTCCCGCCCCCCCCACCCGTGACACGCTACTGCGCGTGCGCGCTCCGCGACGGCACCGCCCCGCCCTCCGGAGAATGATAGACAGCAGCGCCTCCCTGGCGGGAGGTCGCGGCGCCCAGCTCTCGCGGCTTTTCCCAGACCTCAGGCCCTTGGATTGATGATGTGATTGGCTTCCAAGCCGATCCTCAACACCTGAGCCCCCACGTTGTCTCCATCCGGGTCTTCCACTATGACCCTTATCCTACCACTTCCTTTAAAGAAAGCGCGCTCTGTCCCTGCAGCCTCCAGGCAGTAAGTGGGGCCTAGCCTGCTAACCATCAGGATGGGGGCTAGAAGAGGGGTCACTTTGGATCCTGCTGATCAAATACTTTCAAGTCTTAGGCTTCGCAACACCCTATCAAGTTCCTGCTTTGTTAACAAACCCAGTGAAGAACAGAGGAGCAGGTGATCTAGTCTATCAGAAGGGAAACTGGAGGGCTGGGAAGATGGCTCAGTGGTAGAGTGCTGTGTCTTGCATGCAGGAGGCCCTGGGTTTGATTTCTCAACACCTCATAAGCAGAAAAAGCCACAAGTGGTGCTGCTGGCCAAACCTTAGCCATTGGCATCTCTTTAACCTGCCCAGGGGGTCGGCCCTTTGCCTATTCAGAATTGGTTATTTCCCACTCTTATCGGCAGCCCTTTTGTTCTTTAGAGGACTGAAAAGCTTATTGGCTTATTTTTGATGTCTCTTCTGAGAGCAGGTTAAGAGTACTGGCAGTGGCTGGGTTGGGGAAGGGGGTATCATGAAGTCTTAAGAACATGCCTTGTACAGGGCATGGTGGTATACTTACTTCTGTAATCCCAGCATTTAGAGGCAGATGTGAGTTTAAGGCCAGCCTGGGCCATATAAGCAATGTTTCAATAAAAAGATTTGACTTCCTCAACTTTTCAGTCAGCCTAGTCCTTCTGGTCTTTGATATCTTTGTTGTGGGTTCCTGGGAACTCCAAGGAACAGGTTCCAAGGGTCTTGGCTAAGAATCTCAGGGGCACTGGGCGTAGGTGGCTCACACTTGTAATCCTAGCTACTCAGGAGGCTGAGATCTGAGGACCACAGTTCAAAGCCAGCACAGGCAGGAAAGTACGTGAGACTCTTCTCTCGTTAACCACCAGGAAACCGCAAGTGGTGCTGTGGCTCAAACGGTAGAGCACTAGCCTTGAGCTGAAGAACTCAGGGATAGTGCCCAGGCCCAGAGTTCAAGCCCCATGACAACAACAACAAAAAAGAATCCCAGGGGCTGCTGGTCCTGCTAAACACCTCCACTAGAAGGCCTGAGAACGAGGATCAGAGGATGAAGCAGCACTGATGCTGGGCCCAGTGAGAGGCCTTGGAAGGAGATGCCAGCTGATTCAGGTGAGAGACAGCGGCTAGAACCTGACTCAGCAATTCAAGATCTTCTTTGGCCTTTCCTCTTTCTAGAAGCCCTCCAAGCCCAGAGCAGTGGTTGTGTTAGCTGGACCTTGTGGGGGATAAGGCTAGTGGAATCCAGAACTGGATAAGAGTATTGGCAGGTGGTAAGGCCAAGTCCACCCCTGTCCACTGTATCATCCCCATGAGCCCCTTTACTATGGCAGCAACCAGTCAGCTGAGTGGCTACTTGAACATCAGTTCAGTATTGGCCATCATGTCCAGCCAATTAGCTACTGCCCGTGACACACGTAAGGATTAGAGCCCCTGCTACCCAACTTCTGCTTTAGTTGCATAGCTTAAGTTGACCTGTGTCAAGTGTTATTTTTTGTTTTTGGTCGGTCGTGGGGCTTGAACTCTGGGCCTGGGCGCTGTCCCTCAGCCCTTCAGCTCAAGGTGAGCACTCTACCACTTGAGCCACAGCACCACTTCCGGTTTTCTGGTCCTTTATTGGAGATAAGAGTCTCAAGGACTTTCCTGCCTTGTCTGGCTTCAAACGGTGATCCTCAGCTCTGGATGTCCTGAGTAGCTAGGATTACAGGCTTAAGGCAAGGCTTTCAAGTGTTAACTTTTAAGATAGGGTTGCTAGAAGACTCAACCAGCTACAGACCACAGAAGGCACATGGCTTTTTCTGGATGATCTTAAGGTGCTGGACTGTGGGGCAGGATCCAGAATATTACTGGGTTAGAGAAGAGGAAGTCCCAGCACGTGGGAAGGCTGATGTGTGTGTGGGAAAAAAATGACAGTAGCACTGGATACAATAAACAAAAAGATCTGTATTAGATCTGTATTACACTCAGGGAACAAAGAGGTATCTGCATCATCATATGTGGAATGTTGAAGAAATAGTTAAAATAAATAAAACTCCGTGGCTGGGGCTGGGGCTGGGGCTGGCTGGGGGCTCCCAGAGGCCACTGCGCACCAGCCCCAGGGACCACCACCTGGCCATACTGGCTTCCTCCCTGGCGCAGCACAGCTGGGCCTGGGACACACAGTCTCTCAGGTCCTCCACAAGCCGACAAGCTCACTCTCCACTCTCCTCACTGATCTCTGTGACGATGTCTATCAGGCTCTGGAGCCCAAAGATATAACCGGCATCCTGGCCCTCGTGGACCACGCTGTCCTCGCCAAACAGCCTGCAGGTGGTGTGTGCAAAGTCGATCATGCGCACGTCCACGGAGCTGGCGCCAATGGGCTTGTAGGCATAGGCCCCGGCAGACTCATCGGCTGATTCTTCTGACAGATCCTCCAAGTCCTCGGCATCGGAGTCCAGAGCCACTTCAGGCCACTCCTTGCCATCGTAGATGATCAGCAGGGAGCTGGAGTAAAAGCGGTAGGATTCCTGTCGCTCCAGCACGGCCTTGAGCTCCGCCAGCTTCTTCAGCACAGGGCTCAGGAGCTCCCGGCGCAGGTACCGCCCATTGTGGAAAAACTGGAAAAGCGCCTCTTTGAAACCCTGCACAGAGAGCTTCCGCCCATGGTACTTGTTCATGAACATGAGCTGGCCAGTGCCTGCCTGGTAGACCTGTGTGAGAAGTAAGCACCTTACTGTAGGGGGTTTGGGAGGGACGTGATAGCCCAGATTTGATCCTTTCATTTGGGAAGCACACCAATCACACAAGAGCCAGTTGGTATCTTCTCTGATCAACATCTAACCAGAAAGTAGCTATCTGAGGCTGATTCAGTGCGTGGGCCCCTGGCCCCTATTCTTTATGTCAACGGAGACAGCCCTACCCTCTTGCCTTGTGCTCAACTCCTGTCCCCTGTCCAGACTTTGGACTTGGCCAGGCAAGCCAGTCTCAAGAGATATCACACAGGCACACAAGATTTCTTTTCTTTTCTTTTCTTCCTTTTTTTTTTTTTTTAAACCAGCCCTGGGGCTAGACTTGGGGTCTGGGTGCTATCCCTGAGCCTCTTTTGTGCTCAAGGCTAGTGCTCTACCACTTGAGCCACAGCACCACTTCTAGCTTTTTCTTTTTTTGCCAGTCCTGGGCCTTGAACTCAGGGCCTGGGCATGGCCCTGAGCCTCTTTTGCTCAAGGCTGGCACTCTACCACTTGAGCCACAGTGCCACTTCAGGCTTTTTCTGTTTATGTGGTGCTGAGGAATCAAACCCTGGGCTTCATGCATGCTGGCAAGCGCTCTACCACTGAGCCACCTTCCCACCCTCTACTTCTGGCTTTTTCAGAGTGATTTATTGGAGATGAGTCTCACGGACGTTGCTGCCTAGGCTGGCTTTGAACCATGATCCTCAGATCTCAGCCTCCTAGGTTTACAGGGATGAACCACCAGCACTGGGCTCTTTCCTTTTTTTTTTTTTTTTTTTTGGTTGTTGGTGGTTATGGGGCCTGAACTCTGAACCTGGGTGCTGTCCTTCAGCTCAAAGCTAGAGCTCTACCACTTAAGCCACAGTGCCACTTCCGGCTTTTTCTGTTTATGTGGTGCTGAGGAATCGAACCCAGGGCCTCATGAATGCAAGGCAAGCACTCTACCAACGAGCTACTTTCCCAGCCCTCTTTTTTTTTTTTTTTTTTTAATTAATGCCAGGCTTGAGGCTTGAACTCAAGGCCTGGACACTGTCACTTCTGGCTTTTTCGCTAGCTAATTAAGAGATAAGTCTCATGGACTTTCCTGCCCTGGCTAGCTTTGAACTCTGGTCCTCAGATCCCAGCCACCTGAGTAGCTAGGATTACAGGCGTTGAGCCGCAGGTACTGGGCTTACATAAGCTTTCTTATTGGTCGCAAAGCAAGACTCATAAAGGCTCAAATGTGAGCACTTTAGAGACAACAGGACTATGCCCTGGCCAGGGTGACGAGCCACTGGATGGCCCAGCCAACTCTTGTCCTGGCCTGAACTCACCTGCATGCCGCACACGCGTACCCCAATGACCGCAGATGTGCTCTGCTGACATTTTCGGATCTGGTTGGCTGCTTTCTCTTCTGAAGCATCATCGCCATGCTGCCGTGTGCCCATCTTGAGATCCAAGACACAGGGCACCTCGTAGCGGGAAGTCAGGTTCTCCAATAAGATAAATTCTCAGTTGTTAAGGAAGATATTCACAAGGAAAGTGCTAGTGCTACACAGTGGCCTGGCACTACTCTCAGAGCTTAATGCCCACATGCGGAGAGACCCAGAGGAGCTCAAGTCTATAGGGGACCCCACTAGTTAAGCCGTCATCTATTCAGGGAGGCCAGGGTGCTTGCTGGGAGATGTGCACACTATTTCCAGAATAGCTAGGTGTAGGACCAGATTCCAACAGCACACTGTCCCCACCTACAAATAAAACAGCAAATAAGATCTAGAAATCTGATAGTTTGGCTATCAGTATGAAATTATGAAGAAAAAAAAACTTGGGGGGGGGTGTTAGTCGTGGGACTTGAACTCTGGGCCTGGGCTCTGTCCCTCAGCTCTTCAGCTCAAGGCTAGCACTCTACCACTTGAGCCACAGCGCCACTTCCAGTTTTCTGGTGGTTCATTGGAGATCAGAGTCTCACGGACTTTCCTTGCCTGGGCTGGCTTTGAACCACCATCCTCAGATCTCAGCCTCCTGAGTAGCTAGGATTACAGGGGTGAGCCATCCGAGCCTGGATGAAAATATTTCTTTGCTTTAAAAATTGTCTATGATCCACATGTACAGAAAGAGCTAGAAACAATGACCAGAAGTAATAAGCACAAACATGTCTCACCATCTCCCATTAACAGGAACCACCCCGCCTTGGAGGGGAGAAATTGGTAAACTATGGTCTACTCATTCATTGTGCAGTCTATAAGCTAAAAGTGTGTGTGTATCTGGGGGAGAGGGGCCTTGAATTCAGGACCTACTAGCAAGTACACTTGCCACACGCTCATCAGTCTTTGCTTTTTTTTTTTTTTTTTTTTTAGATAGAGTATCTAGCTTTTGCCAAGACATAGCCCCAGACCTTAACTTTTCTACTTGTGCCATCTCTGTAGGTACAGCATAAGATACCAAGACTGGTTTATCTTTGAGACAGTCTTGTAACTTCTGTGCCCAGCTGTCTTTAAATTGTGATCTTTCTACTCCCCCCCCCCCAAATAGCTGGGATTGGTTATTAAAAGTTAAAACAAAACCAAAACAACCACCACAAAACCCCCCTCCCCAAAAACAAAAAAACCTAGCTGGGTGCTAGTGGCTTATGCCTGTAATCCTAGCTACTAAGAAGGATGAGATCTGAGGACCAAAGTTCAAAGCTATCCTGGGCAGGAAAGTCCATGAAACTCTTCTCAACAACTACCAGAAAAACTGGAAGTAGCACTGTAGCTCAAAGTCGTAGAGAGCTAGCCTTGAGCACAAAAGCTCAGCAAGAGTGCCCAGGCCCTCAGTTCAAGCCCAGCAACCAACAAAAAACAAAACAAAAATTTATGTGTGCATACACACACTCTCTCTCTCTCTCTCTCTCTTTATGACCTATGAAAATGAAATGCTAGGGCAGGGAAGTTGGCTCAGTGATAGAGTGCTTGCCTGGCATGCATGAGGCCCTAGGTTTGATTCCTCAGCACCACATAAACAGAAAAAAGCTGGAAGTGGCACTGTGGCTCAAGTGGTAGGGCACTAGCCTTGAGCTGAAGAGCTGAGGGACAGCGCTCAGGCCCAGAGTTCAGCCCCTACGACCCCCGCCCCCCAAAAAAGAAAATGAAATGCTATTCAATCACAGTGACTTAAGTTTTATAGAACACAGCCACACTCATGAATTTACATTATTATCTATAGCTGCTTTCATAGTGATAAAGCTGTGACAAAGAAACTGTATGGACACCAAAAGCTAAATTATCTACTATTTAGCCATTTACTGAAAAGATCTGCCGAGCTCTAGAAGAATGGTTTGAGTTTACAACTGGGGAGAAAATACTCATAGCCATTTCCTGAACTATCTTTTTCATACCAGAAAGCATGACAACATTAGAAACTACCCTGGCTGTGTCCAACTTGGAATATTCTGAGCATCACAACCGCAATGAATTACAATGCCACAGATATATTTAAGTTCATGCATTTATAATGATGCTAAAAAATTCACTAGCTATCAGACTGGTGATGGCTCACGACTATAATCCCAGCTACTGAGGAGGCTGAGATCAGAGGATAACAGGGTGAAACTACCCCAGGCAGATAAATCTGAGACTCACATCTCCAATTAACAAGCCAAAAGCATAGAGCTGTGGTTTAAGTGGTAAGAGCGCCAGCCTTGAGCAAAAAAAAAAAAAAACAAATGAGAACATTCAGCCCTCCCTTAGTTTATACCCTAGCATCAGCGTGCGGACGCGCGCGCACACACACACACACACACACACACACACACACACACGTGCGTGCGTGCACAAGCACATGAGGAAAATTCACTGGGTATCTCTGGAAAATGTTAGGGAACCCACCCATTATTTCAAATACTAATTAGTAAAAGAAAATAAACATTTAGCCTTCCCTCCTACATAAAACTGTACCGCAGGACAATAATGAAGAAAAGTTGCTCTTTGTTTACTTGATTCTAGCTGATGACTAATAATTTGTTTTTTAATCACCTAATGGAAGAGATGGCTCTAAGGCAATAATAATTCAAAAGAGAAAGGCAACCAGTGTACTTCCCAATGTACAATTCTATCTCTTGAAGATTCTTGCTCCTTACCTCCCAGGAACTGAACCTGTTTTATCAAGCCTTTACATTCAATTATCAACTTATTGGAAAGTGGGAGAAACACAGTAACAAGATACCAAAGGTAAATTTAAGATGATGGATCAGTGTCTTTCACGACAAATTTCCAAGAAATGGGAGTGCTATTTAATGACTTAAAACATTTCAATCCATTATACCATGTGAACCTAACCTGGATCCCAATTCAAACAAATCAATGGTACAAATATACTTACTGAGAAATTAGAAATATAAGGACTTGAAGTATTTTACAAGAGTGAAAATAAATAAAATATCTTTATCTTAGGCTAGTGGCATAGCTAAAGTGGTAGAGCCCCTGCCTAGCAGGCTGAGGCCTAGGGTGCAAACCCCAGTACTGTCAACAAATACAATTCTTCTTTCAGAGACAAATGCTAAAGTGTAGAGATGAAATGATTTACTTTTTTTAAAAATTTTATTTTTTTGCCAATCCTGGGACTTGAATTCTGGACCTGGGCACTGTCCTTGAGCTTCTTTTTCTTTTTTTTTTTGTCCATTGTAGGGCCTGAACTCTGGGCCTGGGCACTGTCCCTGAGCTCTTCAGCTTAAAGCTAGCACTCTACTACTTGAGCCATAGAGACACTTACAGCTTTCCTACTTATATGGCTCTAAGGAATCAAATCCAGGGCCTCATGCATGCAAGGCAAACACTCTACCACTGAGCCACCTTCCTAGCCCCTCCCTGAGCTTCTTTTGCTGAAGGCTAGCACTCTACCACTTGAGCCACAGCACCACTTCTGGCTTTTTCTGTGTATATAGTACTAAGAAACCGAACTCAGGCCTTCATTCATGCAAGGCAAGCTCTCTACCACTAAGCCACATTCCCAGCCCAGGATTTACTTTAGATTTGCTTCAAAGAGTCCAACTGAAAGAAAATTTGTTTGAAAAGGGGCTACAGATACAGCAATAAGCTGGGCACCAGTGGCTCACATCTGTAATCCTAGCTACTCAGGAAACTGAGATCTGAGGATTGTCATTAAACCCAGCCTGAGCAGGAAAGTCAGTGAGACTCTTTTTATTTTTATTTTTATTCATGAGTCTGAACTCTGGGCCTGGGTGCTGTCCCTCAGCTCTTCAGCTCAAGGTGAGCGCTCTACCACTTGAGCCACAGTGCCATTTCCGGCCTTTTCTGCTTATGTGGTGCTGAGGAATCAAACCCAGGGCCTCATGCACGCAAGGCAAGAACCCTACCACTGAGCCACCTTCCCAACCACTCAGACTCTTACCTCCAATTAACCACCAGAAAATCCTAAGTGGTGCTGGGGCTCAAGTGGTAGAACATTAGCTTTGAGCTGAAGAGCTAAGGGACAGTGCCTAGACACAGAGTTCAAGCCCCACAACTGACAAAAAAAAAAAAAAAAGAAAGAAAGAAAGAGAGAGGGAGAGAAATACAGCAGTAGTAGAATGCTTGTCTAGCATGCAAAAGGTCACAGGTTGGATCTATAGCACTTTTACTTACTTACACTTAACACACATACAGAGAAAAATGGTTGTAAAGGGCTGGTATTTATGTTATGGGTATTATAGTTAGGACATGAAACTGACAAACCAGGATGATGAGAACTTAGGATTCAATGAAATATGCTGTTTTTTGTTTTGTTTTTAATGTTTTCCTAAGAGTTAAAATAAAGAGCTGGGAATGTGGCTTAGTGGTAGAGTGCTTGCCTAGCATGCATGAAGCCCTGGGTTCGATTTCTTAGTACCACATATACAGAAAAAGCCAAAGGTGGTGCTGGGGCTCAAGTACTAGAGTGCTAGCTTTGAACAAAAAGAAACTCAAAGACAATGCCCAGACCCTGAGTTCAAGCCCCAAGACTGGCAAAAAAAAAAGTTATAATAAAATTTCAGTTCTGATGAACGCTAACCCATAATTTAAAAAAAAAAAACAAAAACATGAATCTATAGGCTTCATCCCAGTACTGTAAAAACCAAAAAAATGCTAAATAGTGTCTTTATGGGTTAAGTGGGAGAGGGAGAGTGACAGAGTCTGGTGCTTTCTTCATGCACAGTTCATGTTCAGTCAGTCCTCCCTCCCTCCCTCACACCTTTCAGTCCTTCCAGTCAGCTCTTATTTAGAACCTGTCTGCAGGGGTCTGAAGATCAGTACCAACCCTTGCCACCTCTCTCTAGTCTCCCCAGCTAAAACCCTCCTGATGATGAGTGAGAGTTAGCTTTTTTACCTCCCAAGAACCATTATTCACTAAATCAGACCCTATCCCTCAGGGGGTAGTATCTGCCCCCAGTTACCACACCAGGCAGCCTAGGAGAACCTGTAGAAAAAAACTCAACCTTGACTAAAAATCCTAACCATGTCCATGCTGTGGTGGTGCATGCCTGTAATCACAGCAATCAGTTTAAAGTTGAAAGACCCTGCTGTCTCACAAACCAAAACCCAAAAGAACAAACAAGAAAATACCTGTCCTTTTTCTCTTCCCTAATCTCTCCTTCCTTCTCCCCTTCTCCAAGGCAAAGATACCCTCTGAACAAAGGATACTGTACTGGTTCCGATGCTTTGCATTTTCTTTCATTCTCTGTAACTGTTGCTGGTGACATTTCATGCTCCAAGGATTGTAGTGTTTAAGCTGGGAACTTATATTCCCCTTCTTCTCTATGTTGTAGTATACGACTTCAGATTTCTTTAGCCACTCAAATTCTTCTTCTAACTTATGGCTGTGAAGAGATAAAGATCCAATAAATCACCATGTCTCATCAAGTCGGTTATCAAAGAGTCATAAAGGACATTTTTGGAGTAACAAAAAGTTGGATATTTTAATATGGTGGTGATCTCACATGTCTATGTCTGAACTCATTAAATACTTCAAACGAATATATTTTGTCTTATATGTATTATTCCACAGATAAGTTTATTAAAATAAAATGAAAAATTAAAAGAGCTTCCACTAGCCATACAACGGACAAGGGTCTCATATCTAAAATATACCTGGAACTCAAAAAATTAAATCCCCCAACAATGAATCTTCAAAGAAACAACTGCACAAAAAATAAGTGGGCTAAAGACTTAAAAGAGAAACTTCTCTGAAGAGGAAAGAAGGATGGCCAATAGACACATGAAGAAATGCTCAACTTCTCTAGCCATAAAAGAAATGCCAATCAAAACAACATTGAGATATCACCTCACTCCAGTTAGAATGGCTCTAATCAAGAACTCTAATAACGATGCTGGAGGGGATGTGGCCAGAAGGGAACCTTACTGCATTGTTGGCGGGAGTGTAAACTTGTTCAACCACTTTGGAAAGCAGTATGGAGGTTCCTCAAAAGACTCCACATAGAGCTCTCCTATGACCCAGCAATCCCACTTTTGGGCATTTACCCAAATGATCACAAACAAGACCACACTAAAGCTACCAGCACAACTATATTTATTGCAGCATTATTTACCATAGGTAAGATATGGAACCAACCCAGATGCCCCTCAGTAGATAAATGGACCAAGAAAATATCGTATATATACACAATGGAATTCTCTGCCATCAGAAAGAATGACATTGCCCCATTTGTTAGGAAATGGAAAGACTTGGAAAAAATTATATTAAGTGAAATAAGCCAGGCCCAAAGAAACATAGGTCCCATGGTTTCCCTGAATAACTAGTATATGTCTGAGTCAAGCAGAAAAGGTCAGATAAGTTGATGTTAGGGAAATGAACCCCAAGGTAAGTATTCAAATTTTTTTCTTTCATGCTATTGTTTCTAACATATTTATAAGATTATTTCTTTGTTGCTTTGTATGTCCCTCCCCCACGGTATAACCCCTGCTTTTCACTGTATTTTATGTTGGTATAATTTGAGGAGGGCTGCCGGGCGCTGGTGGCTTACGCCTGTAATCCTAGCTACTCAGGAGGCTGAGATCTGAGGATCTCGTTTCAAAGCCAGCCCGGGCAGGAGAGACCGTGAGACTCCTATCTCCAATAAACCACCAGAAAACCGGAAGTGGCGCTGTAGCTCAAGTGGTAGACCGCTTGCCTTGAGCTGAAGAGCTGAGGGACAGCGCCCAGGCCCAGAGTTCAAGCCCCACGGCCAACAAAAATAATAATAATAATAATTTGAGGAGGGGAAGGGAAAAAAACAAATCGTTTAAATAGGGATACAGGTGGACCCATTGCAACAATGAGATGTACAAGTCGTTACGTAGAAAAACGAACTTTACAAGTTTAGGGGGGGGAGGGGAGGATCAGGGGCGGGGGCGGGGGTGCGGGGGGTATGGGAAGGGGAAACAAAGGAGGAAGCAACAATGCTTGATAAGAAATGTACTCATTATCTTGCCCATGTAATTGTAACCCATCTGTATGGTATTTTCAAAATAAAAAAAAAATTAAAAGAGCTGGACTGGGAATGTGGCTTAGTGGTAGAGTGCTAGCCTAGTATGCATGATGAAGCTGTGGGTTCAACTCCTCAGTACCATATAAACAGAAAAAGCCGGAAGTGGCACTGTGGCTCAAGTGGTAGAATGCTAGCCTTGAGCAAAAATAAACCCAGCGACAGTGCCCGGGCCCTGAGTTCAAGTCCCAGGACTGGAAAAAAAAGTTATAAGAGCCAGTGTCAGTGATTCAAGCTTGTGATCCTATCTACATAGGAGTCTGAGATCTGAGGATCATGGTTCAAAGCCAGCCTGGGCAGATTAAGTCTATAAGATTCCAATTAACCACCAAAAAGCTGGAACGGGAATTATGGCTCAAATGGTAGAGCACCAGCCTTGAACAAAAATGCTGCTCAGGGGCTGGGAATGTGGCTGAGTGGTAGAGTGCTTGCCTAGCATGCATAAAGCCATGCGTTCAATTCCTCAGTACCACATACACAGAAAAGGCCAAAAGTAGCACTGTGGCTCAAGTAGTAGAGTGCTAGCCTTGAGCAACAGCAGCTCAGAGACAGTGCCCAGGCCCTCAGTTTCAAGCCCCAGGACTGGCACAAAAATAAAATACAATTAAAATAAAATAAAAAAAAAAGAGACCAGCCTACCACACCTACACAGACTTTAGATACAAGATCAGCTTCTATGTTGCCAAATTCCAAGGCAGTAACTGCAGAAGGCTGGCCTCTGGTCCCCCAGGTTCCCCTGATTCTACATGCTGAGACTGGGGAAATCTCAACAGAAATTTCATAGAAATAAGTTCAACTACTTGGCCACACTTTTTAATTTTTTTTTTCTTTTTGCCAGTCCCGGGGCTTGAACACAGGGCCCGGGCACTGTGCCTAAGCTTCTTTTTGCTCAAGGCTAGCCCTCTACCACCACTTCCAGCTCTTTTTTCTGTGTATGTGGTACTGAGGAATCAAACCCAGGGCCTCAGGCATGCAAGGCAGGCGCTCTACCACTAAAGCCACCTTCCCAGCCCATTGTCCACACTTTTTAATTTGTATTTTACACTTTCACAAGCTCTACCAATTATGTGAAAACTTGGAAGGCCCCACCCACATGGAGCTTTGAGTTTCAACCATGCTCCTGGTGAGTCATCTGGGATAAAGGCACAGGTCCTGTCATATCTGTCGTATCTTCCTATGGCCTGGCATAGAGCAGAAGAATGAATGAATGACTTTCTTTTACAGCTGCCTCTGCAGTTACTTGTCAAAAATGGCATGTGGGAAGTGGCCAGAGAATGACAAGGCCCCTACAGGTCTCCACCCTGAGTCTTTGGCTTCAGGCTGTAATCAGGAAACCACCTGCTCCCCACCACACAGAGAGTACAAATTTCCCCTCGGTCTTTACCCACCTCTTCATCTTCTCCTCTTTTCGGTGCTGACGCACCCAATCCTTGGGTGACTTTTCAGTTTCTAGGACATGATGTTTTTTGTTTGTCCACCTCAGCAGCTTACTTTTGGGTTCACAGTCCGAATTATCTACAATGTCCCCAGTTCCATGGTCCCCTTTTAATGGATATGCTATTAAACACAAGTTCCTGTCTTCATCTTCTTCAAAGCTCACGGAGACAACACCTGCGAGGAGGGTGAGGAGCAAAAGGACTTTTAATGTGATGGGAAGATGCGTTCTAAGTAACATGATTTTAACATGTGTGTTTTTTTCTTACCCTGTTCCTTAAGTCTCTATGTTGCCAGAGGCCCCAAACTCATCTGCAACCTAACAAATATCAAAACAGCTAGAAAAAAATGACACCATACAAGACAAGCGATTAGGGAGCAAACATGGCCGAGGAGAGACTTCCTCTCTAAAGTACCCAACAAGGCAAGAGCCAAAGAATTACAAGACACATTTTTCCATATTGAAAATGTTTATTAATTGTTATGTAACTCTTCTAGTCCTATGAGAGACACACACACACACACAAAAAAAAAAACAATGATCTTTATATCTCATGGGAACTTGAAATGCCCTACACAGCAACTCTGACCGGCCTGGAATTCTGCTTTAAAGCAGAGCCTGAACACAGGGGAACACAGGTTTGCCTCCAGGTAAGAAGCATCTGAGGGTGAGGGAAGACTGGGTAAATAAGCAAAGCAAAATAAAAGGGGGAGGGAGCGCAAACAAAACAAATCACACAGCACACAGACACCCTAGCAAAAGGCCTCCTGCAGCACCCCCACTTGGGTGGGTGCCCCCCCCCGAGCCTTTTGTCCTTCTCGATTATTATACTTTTATTGGTCTTGCAGTTTGGGTATCACAAAAGAACAAAATGAACACAAGGCAGATAGGGTTGGGCCAGGATGCACAGACACATGGCGGCCTTGAAAGCAGCTTTCCCCCTTGAGTCTCTAGAGCCTGCCATGTGTAATTAGACAGTCTTTGAGGAGGGAGCCATTCAGCAGGTGCCGACGAGCGCCTTACAACCGACTGGCTGAACGCCTTTCCTGCCAGGCCTCTCTGCCCCCGGGATCACTCAATCTGCTCAGTGCTTGCTGCCTGCCCGCTTGCTTGCTGCAAAGGAATGCGTGCTCAGAGAGAGACGACACTTGTGAGGTGGCCCCCAGCTCCTGGGGTGGGGAAGAACTCAGGGACCACACTTCCCTGTGGCCATGGGGGAAAAGGACCAGGAGGGGGGAAAAAATGGGGCAGGAGTGACTAGCTAACAAAGGAGCTTGGGCTTTATCCTGGAAAAAAAACAACAGAAAAGGACCGAGTGAGGGCCCCTGGCTTCCCCGCCCCCACCAAAACACATGCATTTCGAGAGTACAGACAGGAGGTACCCAATACATTCTTGTCTTTAAAGAACCAAGTTTCAACAGTCCCACAAGAACCTACATTGCCCTAGAGTCTTTTGGATAACCAATAGTGCACATTGAAAATTAAAGTTTCTTGATGGGCTTCTCCTTTGATTTACAAAAGGTTCCCCACAGACACACACGCCCCACTCCCCGGGAAAGACCACACCATGCTGGTTGGTAGCTGCCAATATTCCCAAACACCCCACCCCCACCCCTTGAAAAATGCATTGTTTAAAAAAGAAGAACGTCACCATGGATGAATCAAAGGATTGCCTTTACATAGCAATTCTGAGGACATTCCGTAATAGCAAAGGGCTTCAGCTAATCAGCGCAGTCCTCCCACTCCTGCATTCCATGACTCAACCCTGCTCCCAGCCTACCTAATCACCAGGGCTTCTGGTTTCCTGGAGGACAAAAAGCAGGCTGCAAGAATTCTGGGCAAAATCCTCCTAAAGTCTTCCCCCACTGTCCCCTCTGTGGGGGACTATGGGTTTACTGTAATCAAGAGACACCTGAACATAAAGACACAACTAGACTTCCACCAGAGAAGAGAGAGACTCAAAACAATCCACAAAAACAAAACAATTGTGCAATCTTACCCAGGGCTTTGAAACTGAGGGAGCGAGGTGCTGGGCTGAGGGCCAAGAAGAGGAGGAAGAGGAGGATGGAGGGGAAAACACAAGAGTGAGTGGGAGGGAGAGCGGGCTCACAGGGTGGCTAGCTGCCAGGGCCTTCCATGGCCACAGTCCCCTCACATCTCACCAGCCTGGAGACCCCTCCAGCGGCTGGGGGCTTACCTTTGTACTGGGGAGTGAATTTGCGCATCTCCGCTGGGAGGGTCTCATAGAACTGATGCTCCCTCGGGATCAGGGGCTTGCACAGGGTTGTCTCGTTGAAGCGGAGGACGCAGGAGTGTCCCCCAACCTGGTGGACAAAGGGCTCCAGCAGGACACCCTTGGCATGGGGCTCCACGTCCATGGCCCTGAAGGCTGGGCTCATCCTCCGGACGCAGGCAGCAGGAAGGAAGGGGAGGCAGCGGGGTCTGGCGGCCAGTGCGTCTTCTGCCTGTGTCTGTCGGTGTCTCTTCACGCCTGGACTGGCAAAGGACACTCTACCTGCCGGAAAGCAAACACAAAGGCGACGATGTGCTGTTTAGAAGGAGCCTGGGTTCTGCTGCTGGAGAGTCACTGGCCCTTCCGCTCCAGCAGAAAGACAAACAGTGTGAGCTCATATAGGGCCCCGCCCACACCAGCCCCCGCCTCTTCCCACAGAAAGACAAACAAGAGGGGCGGGGTTATTTGGGGCAGATAGATGGGAGACACGGTAGTATTATAAAGCCACTACAGGAGGAGAGAAACCCAAAGCCACAAAGCCATGGGGGTAAAATTACACTTTCTAACATAATATTCATTATTTAAGCCTATTTTCTAATTAGGACTGTTACACTTAAGGTGTATGGTGCCGAAGTTTCTCCACTAATTATATATTTTTTTAATAAAATGTATTTAAGTACGGGCAAAACCAACTTATGTTATGCATCACCTGGTTAGATTTACTCACCCAAGGTGTCCCCCACACATTACCACTGCCCAAAGCCAAAGCCAAGCTCCATTAACCTTATTAGCAATGGAGCGCCAGCTCGGCTTTAATGATTAACCTCTGTATCTAAAAACAACTGATTGAGAGGCTGGCTAAATCCATTAAAAAAGATACACAGTGTTCTAGGTCACAGACTATTTTTATCAGTTCGATCTTGATCACCAAAAGCTGGCACACACCTTTAGATCTTGATCACCAAAAGCTGGCACACACCTTTAGATCTTGATCACCAAAAGCTGGCACACACCTTTAGAACCAAAGTTGCATTCCTGGGGCAATCAAGGTTCTCACCCACCTCAGTGAAGGCCTTGGAGATCATGATTACGTGGCAGAGCTGTACAAATTACACCATCCATTCGGCACACCTCCACACACACCCTGTTTACTGTTTCAGAACGTGAAACTTCCTGCCTATAATTTACGGACTTAGTCTACTAGCACCATGGCACAGGGCTTGAGCTACACTTCCATGTCTGTACAGGCATCTTACTGGGCAACTCCTCCAGGTCCCACGGCTCCCACTGGAACGGTGGTAGTGAGAAAGAGTCTGTGGAGATGGGCCCTTTGTCCTTGAATGTAAAGCACCTACTATGTGCCAGGCTCATTAAAGGAATTTCTTACTTTGGGCCTCACGATCCTTCCTATGAGGTACACAACAACTTGGGGGAGGAGTTTAGGAAACACGTCCAGGACCGGAGTTAGAAAGCCATAGCTCCCCACTTTCTCAAGGGCCCAGGGTCTCTGGAACTTGCACCTTGATATAGCATTCTTATTATACAGACGGGACAGTCATTTTCTATGGTAGAAAAATATATCTTGGAAAAGAGTGTTACCATAAGTTAGTGTTTATCTCCTTTCAGAGAACCCAACTGTGTGTGTACTCAGATTGCAGAATTAGGAATCAATAAGCTTTCCTATCTGCAAAGAACACGGAGACCCAGAGGTCCTGATTTCCCACCTGACTCACTACAGAAGGCGTAGGGAGCAATGTGAGAAATGCCCTCAAACCACACAGGCAATGGGACCACAAGGATGAGGGCATTCTAGCTTCTCCTGCTTCTCTCCAGAAGATGGCGCTCTTGAGATGCCCTTCCTCTAGTTCCATACAGACTAGCTCACTCAAGGAGCGAAAGTGCTAAGACCTGAGTAAGCATTATCAACACCCGGAAAGCTACTGTCACATGCTGCCTGCCAGAAACAGCGCCACTCAGGTACCATAATAAGCAAATTGTCCAAGTACAAGATGCTTCTCAGTGGCCAGGCTTTAGACTTTGTAAAGATCTAAAATTGCTTTTGCTAACAGAGCAATACTAGTAATAATGCAAATCCCTTTTCAATTTTGCTCAGAATTCCTTTTTTTTGTCAGTTGTGGGGCTTGAACCCAGGGCCTGGGCACTGTCCCTGAGCAATTTTGCTCAAGGCTAGCACTCTACTACTTGGAGCCATAGCTCTACTTCTGGTTTGGTTGTGGTTAATTGGAGATAAGGGTCTCATAGACTTTTCTGCCAGGGCTGGCTTTGAACCGAGATCCTTAGATCTCAGCCTCTTGAGTAAGCTAGGATTACTCAGGCTCATGCCTGTAAGCCTGTGCCAGGCTTCAGAATTCTTAACCGTGTTAAACTAAGTATAAAATACCTATGCAGGGCTCTTTTAATCCATTTACACCTCTGATGAAAATAAAAACAAAAAAAGCTGATCCTCTTCCCAGGTCCCTCTGATGTTCATTAGATATCATGTGGCACCTGAGCATCTCTGGTAGTCCGCAGGTCACGGCTTCCAGAAAAACCCATGCCATTATCATCTTGGATGCTTACTGTAAATATCATGTCATTCCTGATTTTAGACTTATCGTCCATCTCAGCTTTCCATATTCCTCACTGCCGCCCATGAAACTACAAACAGGAAAGGCACACAGAACATAATCCACCCTAGAACACGCTGTAGCATTCCCTCACAGTCCACACCAAGATGCAGGCAGAACCGATTTAAGGAGTGTAGGATGACGTCTTAATATTCTGAACTTTCTGTCCTGCAAACCAAACATCAATGAGCTGGACACCAGTGGCTTACATTTGTCATCCTAGCTACTCAGGAGACTGATACAGAGGATGGCAGTTCAAAGCCCTGCCCTGGCAGGAAAGTCTGTGAGACACTTATCTCCAATGAAACCACCAGAAAACCAGTGCTGTGGCTTAAGTGGTAGAGTGCTAGCCTTGAGCTGAAGAGCTAAGGGACAGTGCCCAGGCCCAGAGTTCAAGCCCCATGACTAAATAAATAAATAAATAAATAAAACATTGATGAGTCATCAAAGCTCCTGGGCCTAACTTAGTTCATTCTTCCAGAATTTAGTTAATGAGAGGATAAATGGGCTCCACTGGAGCCACTTACTCTGCCCAAGAAAAGCTCCAGAGTCAGGCAGTCACCAGGGAAGGTGTGATGCAGGATAGCCTCATGGTAGAAAAACAACCCTTAACAAACTAGAGCTACAGCTTGGTACACTTGCCCAGTACACCTGCACCACCAGGGCCAGTCATTGGAACGCCCATACACTGTCCAGAGAAATGCAACAATGGGCCGGGTGCCAGTGGCTCATGTCTATAAACCTAGCTACTCAGAAGGCTGAGATCTAAGGATCGCAGTTCAGAGCCAACCTGGGCAGGAAAGCCCATGAGTTTTTGGGTTTTTTTTTTGTCAGTCCTGGGGCTTGAACTCCCTCAGCTCTTCAGCTCAAGGCTAGTACTCTACCACTTGAGTCACAGCGCCACTTCCTGTTTTCTGAGGGGTTTATTGGAGGTAAGAGTCTCACGGAACTGGGCACCGGTGGCTCACACCTGCAATCCTGGCTATTCCAGAGGCTGAGATTGTGGTTGGAAGCCAGCCAGCCCAGACAGGAAAGTGAGTGATACTCGTATCTCCAACAAACTACTACTACTTAGAAAAGGCTGGAAGTGGTGTTGTAGCTCAAGTGGCAGCGTGCTAGCCTTCAGCCGAAGAAACTCAGAGATAGCACCCAAGTCCTGAAAAGGCATAATTAGTTGTGTTTTCTTTTTTTAGTCCATCATGGGGCTTGATCTCTGGGTGTGGGCGCTGTCCCTGAGGTCTTCAGCTCAAGGCTAGCACTCTAGCACTTGAGCCATGGTGCCACTTCTGGTTTTTAGGATTGTTAATTGGAAATTAGAGTTTTACAGACTTTCCTGCCTGGGCTGACTTTAAATCGTGATCCTCAGATCTCAGCCTCCTGAGTAGCTAGGGTAACAGGTGTGACTCACCGGCACCTGGCCCAAATAAGCCTTTTCTTAAAACACCCATCAGGAAAGAAAACTTAACTATCAAGTCTTTTCCAGTCTCATCATTGACCTCCTTATTTCTCAAATATGCCCGACATGTCCTCAGGAGCCTTCATACTTGCTGCTTCTTTCACTTGGTATGGTCTTCATCAGATATATCCCCTTGGTTTGCCTTTTTCTTTTTTGGGGGAGTTGGGGGGTATTGGCATTGTACTAGGATTTGAACTCAGGACCTTGTATTTTCTAAGCAGGTACCTGAACCATGCTCCAAGACTTTTGCTTTTCACTAACTTTTCAGAATCAGGGTCTTATGTTTTTGCCTAAGGCTGACCTTGAATCAGTTGAGAATCCTACCTATAAAGCTATCTTCCAGCATAGCTGGGATCACAGGTATGTACCATCATACCTGGCTTGCTGACTGAAATAAGGTCTTCCTAATATTCTACACAGGCTGGCCTCAAACTCTGATCCTCCAAATGAGGCTAGCCTCAAACTTACACTCCTTCTTCATCTCTAGGGTGCTTTGGCTCACTCTCGACCTTCTTTACTTTTCTTTTAGGCAGTACTGGTGATTGAACTCAAGAGATTTGAATTTTTTTCTCCTTCCCATTACCCCAGGCAGGGTTCTCACCATATTGTCAAAGATAGCTTTTTACTCACAATCTATCACTGGGGCCATAGGCATTTGTAACCACATCTAGCTTCCTCCAATTCTTTTTTTGGTCGGTTGTGGGACTTGAACTCTGGGCCTGGGTGCTGGCCCTCAGCTCTTCAGCTCAAGGCTAGCACTCTACCACTTGAGTCACAGCACTACTTCCTGGTTTTCTGAGTGGTTTCTTGGAGATAAGAGTCTCATGTACTTTCTTGCCTGGGCTGGCTTTGAACAGGGATCCTCAGATCTCAGCCTCCTGAATAGTTAAGATTACAGGCGTGAGTCACTGATGCTCAGTTTCCTTCAATTCAAGTCTCACTTTTTTTTTTAATCTCAATTTCACTGGTACACCAGATAGTCTTTTTTGTTTTGTTTAAATGATATCTCATTTGGTGGCCCAGGCTGGCCTCAACTGATCGTCTTTGCCTCAGCCTCCTGGGTAGCTGCTAGGACCATCTCAAGTGTCACCTCTTTAATGAGGTATTCCTGAGCAACTGTATCCATAGCGCCACACATTCTTAGCAATGATCCGCAATGCACCTCTTTTTTCCTGAACATTCATTCATCTGGGACCTGCTGATGTAAAAATATTCCATGTAAGCAAATGTAGGTTTTTTTGTTTTTGTCGGATGTGGGGCCTGAGCCCTGTCCTTCAGCTCTTCAGCTCAAAGCTAGCTCTCTACCACTGGAGCCATAGCATGCCACTTCTGGCTTTTTCTGTTTATGTAGTACTGAGGAATTGAATCCAGGGCTTCATGCATGCAAGGCAAGCACTCTACCACTGAGCTACCTGCCCAGCCCGCAAGCTTTTAATGTGAGGACAACTAATCTTTTGGAAAATTCTCTCTTGTGGAAAAACAAGTGAGAAGACTTTTAAATGTGGCCTTAAGATTGATTAAAATCCTATCACGGTATAAAACCAATGTGAACTAGCATTCACAGATTCCATGCTGATAATGAGGTTACCTCCCAGAGACCCATCTTTTGAAGACAAAGCAAAGTCATGAGCTGGTTTTGAATAATAGGCCTGCCGAGGCAACCCTTAAGCAAAGATTCTCAGCAAGATGATGGAAAATCATTCTCTTCCCTTTACCTAAGATTCCAAAGGCAACAAATGAGATACAAACATTGATGACAAAATGAATATACAAAAAAAGTTTAAAAGCTCCAACAAGACATCTCTTATTTACCACCATGAACGCACTATCCTTCAAAACCAGTAACAGAAAACGCATGAAATTAAAAGTATTTTTTCAACTGTGTAACCAAGTATTAGGCCACCATAAAAAATATGCTTGCCAACTGTGTTTGTAACAATCTGAAAAAATGCATGATATACTCCTTAAGCAAAAGAACTAAAATACAAGCTTGTATCATCAATATTGTCTAGACCGAAAGGATTTAGAAAGAAAGAGACTGGCAAAAAGTACTAGCTATACTCATGAACTGTACACTTTAGAATGTTAAAATGGAAGAAGCTGGGCATTGTAGAGGATGTGTCTTTCATCCAGCTAGGACAGGAGGGATAAAATAAGCAGACTACTGTCTGGGTGTGGGCAAAAAACGTGAGACCGTATCTCAAAATGCCAGTATAAAAAAGGGTTAGAGGCATGAGTCAGTGGCAGAAGACCTGCCTAGCACGTGCAAGTCCCGCAATTCAAACCCAACTACTGTCAAAAGAAAAGGACTCGAAGGCTGGGAAGGTGGCTTAGTGGTAGAGTGCTTGCCTAACATACACGAAGCCCTCGGTTTTGATTGCTCAGTCGTACCACATACTCAGAAAAAGCCGGAAGTGGTGCTGTGGCTCAAGTGGTAGAGTGTTAGCCTTGAGCAAAAGAAGCTCAAGGACAGTGCCCAGACCCTGGGTTCAAGCCCCAGGACCGGCAAAAAAGAAGAAGAAAAGAAATCTTGAATGCCCTGAAATCTCACAGCTCATGCATAATTTTAATACATTTAAGATTATAAGACAAAATAATATAAAGACTGAAACAACCTATTAGGAGAGCTGTTAATAACAGAAAGTAGAAGCAATCAACTACATCAAAAGACTGACTATGCAACCCTTCTATTTTCTCTAAAGGAAGTTTTAGCTCTGCTAAAACAAAGAGGCAGTCAAGGCGGTAAAGCACTAGCCAATAAGTGAAAGCATCTGGTACTGAGTTTGAGTTCAGTCTTGGACAAAAAAAAAAGGCGAAAGAGGCAGTCAAAATGCTGCCCAAAAATGTAAAGAGGGCTGGGAAGGTGGCTCAGTGGTAGAGTGCTTACCTAGCATGCATGAGGCCTTGGGTTCGATTCCTTGTCACCACATAAACAAAAATAAGTTTAAAAATAATTTTTTTAATGTAGGAAAGCTGGGCGGGCATGGTGATGTACACCTGCAATCCCAGCACTCAGAAGGCTAAGGCTAGAGGATCCAGAGTTCAAGAACAGTCTGAGGGAGACGGAAGGGATCATAGTTGTTTAAAGATGCCATATGACTCATATCATATTAACTGCGGACACCCCAAAATATGCCCTGTACTAGGAGGCAAAATCATTATTCCCTTCTTAGTTGTATTTTCTATTTACTTACTGATTTTTAGTTCTAGGGATGGAACCTGGAGCCTCACACATTCTAAACAGGTGCTTTACTGCTGAGCTATATTCCTAGATCTCAAATTTCTTGAAATATTCTCAAATTCGGAGCATATGCTACTTTTACAACTGGGAGAAAAAAATAATTAGGCTGGGGGAGGATTCACAAGATTGAAATAGGAAAACACAGATGGGTGCCCAGCTCGTGAAGGTTTTAAATCCATCCACAAGAAAGTAAACATGGAAGCAGTCCACTGTGTGGGCGAATAGCTTCACTCAGAGATGGAGATGCTGGGAGGTGACCACACACGCATGAGTGATGACGACGACCTAGCACCCACCAGGCACAGGAAGGCCAAGGAGGCAGTAACCAATCCCCAGCCTTCCATGACACTCCAACAGAACAACAGAATATGACTTTGCCAAAAATGAGATCTCCTGTTTGGCTTTTTTTTTTAATGTGGTACTGAGGAATCAAACCCAGGGCTTCATGCATCTGCTAGGCAAGCACTCTACCACTAAGCCACCTTCCCAGTCCACCATTTATGGCTTTTCTAAGACAAGGTCTCACTAAGTAGCCCAGGCTGGCTTCATACTATCAATCCTCCTGCCTTAGCAGGGATACTAGAATTATAAGAACCATTTGCCGCAGAGAACAGTTTAATGAGCACTACTGGCCAAGCAGTTGCTCACACCTGTAATCCTAGCTACTCCTGAGGCTGAGATCTGAGGGATGAAGTTCAAAGTCAGCCTGAGTAAGGAAAGCATGTGAGATTCTTGATCTCCAATAATCAAGCCAGAAGTAGAGCTGTGGCTCAAATGTTAAGAGTGCTAGCTTTAAGCAAAAAAGCACAGGGACTATTACCTGGTCTTGAGTTCAAGCCATAGAACCAGCACAAAAACAAACAAAAAGGAAAGGTTAAGACTCTGGTTGCACACATGTCCTGCAGATTTGGGTAGAAGGACAGTAGCAGCAGGAGTAAGTACTTACTGCCATTTTCTCTGTAACAAAATACTTTGTTGTACTATCTGACTAAAAGTACAAATGAAGAGCTATATATTCCTATATATATTAGAAGCACATACAGAAAAAAATTTTTGAAAGAAAATACTAAAACTTCATTTGAGGGCTACAAGCGACGTACCTCAGTGGCAAAGTATTTGCCTAGCTGTGGCTACCCTAGAGCTGAAGAGCTCAGGGACAGCACCCAGGCCCAGAGTTCAAGCCCCATGATCAACCAAAAAAAAAGTATTTGCTTAGCTAGTGCAATGTCCTTGGTTTGCTCCCCAGTACCAAAAAAAGAAAAAAAACAAAAACAAAAAGAACCCCACTTCATTCGAAAACAATTACTGCTTTAGAAAGTTCTCAATCTTTGTTTCACATCACAAAAATGTTTCAGGCAACTTAGCATGCTCACAAAATTAGTATTGGGAGCCAGACACCAGTGGCTCATGCCTGTCACCCTAGCTACTCAGGAGGCTGAGATCTGAGGATCGAGGTTCAAAGCTAGCCAGGGCAGGTTAATCTCCAATTAATCACCAGAAAACTGGAAGTGGCACTGTGACTCAAGTGGTAGAGTGCTCACCTTGAGCTAACGAGCTGAGGGACAGCGCCCAGGCCCAGAGTTCAAGCCCCACACTGACAAAAAAAAAAAAAAAAAATACTGGGTTATGGAAAGATGTGAAAACCAAAAGTGGGGGTTGAGGGCTGGGATGTAGCTCAGTGGCAAAGCGCTTGCCTAGCAAGTGCAACGTCCTGGGTTCGATCCCCAGTACCAAAAAAGAAAAGACAAAAAAAAATACAGTTAAAAAAAAAAAAAAAAAACAAAAGTGGGGGTTGAACATAGTAGTACATGGCAGTAATCCCAACTACTTGGGAGGATCATAGTTTGAGGCCAGCCTGAATAGTGGTGAGGCCCTGCCAGTCTCAACCAATGAACCTATTACGGGCACAGTGGTATGCCTATCTAGCAAGCATGAGTCCTAAATTCAAATTCCCCAATCCCAATACTACCTGCACAGGTGCATGCGCACTCAAAAGAGAGAAGAGGTGAGGGAGGGAATGAGATTAACACTGCCATCACAGTCTAAGCCTGAAGAGATAATAGTAGGAGCATCCCAGCCAGAGCTATAAGCCCCCAGAAAGCCAAGGGATCAAAATCCCCTCCACCATCCCTCAGACTGGGCTTCCTTGTCTTATGGGCCTTTTTCACTCAGGTAGACATAGGCTTCAGGTTCTGGATCCCACTGCCCCCCCCCCCACACACAAAATGTTCAAAGGCTACTGTTTCTAGACATTTGTCCCACCTGGCACAATGGCTCTCACCTTGCCCACTCCACTGCACACCTGACAGGGAACAGTGTACTAAACCCACAGCCTGATGATACCCCAGCCACAGAAGAACTAAGGAAGAGGAGATGGCAGTAAACCAGGGCTTCATCGGTGCCTAGGTATAACGCATTTCCCTTACGGGAAAATAACCAACTCTTTAGAGATCTCCAGGATCTGAAAAACGCACACTCCCCAATGAACTCAGCATGTAATCTGGGGAGTAGGAACCACAGATCCTGACTTTTGAAATGTTGCTTACAGGGTAGCAGACAAGAGACATGAGACAGATACCGGTTCTTTGCCAGAACAAACATTTTCTTTTGTTTGTTTTGTTTTTTTGTCAGTCATGGGGCCTGAACTCTGGGCCTGGGCGCTGTCCCTCAGCTCTTCAGCTCAAGGTTAGCACCCTACCACTTGAGCCAAAAGTGCCACTTCCAGCTTTTTCTGCTTATGTGGTGCTGAGGATTTGAACCCAGGGCCTCATGCATGCAAGGCAAGCGCTCTACCACTGAGCCACCTTCCCAGCCCCACAAACGTGTTTTTGATTCACGAAGTTAAGTGATAATTGAGAAGATACTGAATTGAGCTGCAGATATTCACATATAAGAGAATGTTGGTCACACACTGAAGGAGAAGCAGACAGTTGGGAGGCAGACTAAATTTAATCTGAAAAAAAAAAAAACTGTGGAATTACATATAGAGGATGAAGGACTAATTACAAGCCACTTGTAACAAAATGGTCCAACATCAGCATGAAAAGATATCCATAAAAAGGCACAAAGAAGCTGGGTACCAGTGGCTCACACCTGTAATTCTAGCTACTCAGGAGGCTGAGATCGGAGCTCAAAGCTAGCCTAGGAAGGAAAACCTGTGAGACACTCATCTCCGCTAAAACTCGCCCCCCAAAAAGCTAGAAGTGGAGCTGTGGCTCAAGTGGTAGAGCTCTAGCCTTCAGCAAAAAGGTCAGTGACACCACCCAGGCCCTAAGTTCAAACCCCAGGACAAGCACACACGCATGCGCACACACGCATGCACACACACGTGCGCACACACACGACACAAGGAGCAGGACACCCTACAGACTTCTGGAAGCCAAGACTACGCTCCTTCCTCCTTTGAACCATATGACACAGAGGGAGGAGGGTTTCTTACCAGGAGGCCCTTCAGGCCCCCAGAAGTTCAAAGAGTTTCTGTTGAAAGCCGTTGTATTTTTTTAAAATTAATTTTGTTATTGTTAAGGTGTTGCATAGAAGGGTAACCATGTCGTAAATCAGGTAATGAGTATGTTTCTTTGTCTGAATATTACCCCCTTCTTTTACTTTCCCCATTTCCCCCTCCCAATCCTGCCCAAATTATACACACCATTTTCCACAAACAGCATGATTGCCATTTGTTCACCCTTCCTCCTCATTTTCTGCACATCTCCTTTACTCCCCTCCTCAAACGATAAACAACCCAAAGCAAAAACAAACACCACTGCCCTTACAACCACCACCACCACCAATAAAAGGTTAAAATGTGTTTGTGACTTTAACTATTACTATCCTTCAATATTGTGAAATTTGTGAAATGTATGTATCACTTAATCTCAATTAAAATTACTTTAAAAAAACACACAAAAAAACATGTTTCCATTTCCAGGGATTCACAGATTTTTTTTTTTTTTTTTCCATCAGTCGTAAGGCTTGAACTCTGTGCTTGGGCGCTGCCCCTGAGCTCTTTATCTCAAGGCTAGCATTCTACCTCTTGAGCCACAGAGCCATTTCTGGTTTTCTGGTGGTTAACTGGAGAAAGGAATCTCACGGTCTTCCCTACCCGGACTGGCTTTGAACCGCAATCCTGACATCTCATCCTCCTGAGTAGCTAAGATTATAGGCACGAGCCACTGGCGCCCGGCTAGCTCTTGTTTTTTTTTTGTTTTTGGTTTGAGTCCGGTTGTGGGGCCTGAACTCTGGGCCTAGGCGCTGTCCCTCACCTCTTCAGCTCAAGGCTAGCACTCTACCACTTAAGCCACAGCGCCACTTCCAGCGTTTTCTTTTTGCTTATGTGGTGCTGGGGAATCGAACCCAGGGCCTCATGCATGCAAGGCAAGCGCTCTATCACTGGGCCACCTTCCCAGCCCCTAGCTCTTGTTTTTTTGAAGCCATGTCTCATGCTGGGCTCATATTTGCACTCCTCCTGGGTGTGCAACACTGTGCATTTGTAGATGAGCTTCCATGGTTCCTTAATTTACCAAAAAGACAAGTAAAAGCAGCTCCCTCACATCCAACCACCTAACAGCCAAAAGGTCTCAAAAGCACAGGGAATGATGAGCAAAAGCCAGCATATGGAAAATACTACCAGATGGCTGTGTCAAAAGAGTACAGGAAAAACAGAGCAAGTACATAATTTGAAAAGATAAAACAGTCATTTCAAGCAAGTGCTATGAGCAGATCAGAAATGATGCCAAGGTTATTGTTCAGACAAGGAGCATTGGAGAAGCCTTAAAAAATTTAAGGAAGCTGGGTGCCAGTGGCTCACGCCTGTAATCCTGGCTATTCAGGAAGCTGAGATCTGAGGATCATGGTTCAAAGCCAACCTGGGTAGGAAAGTCTGTGAGACTCTGATCTCCAATAAACCACCAGAAAACAGAAAGTGGCGCTATGGCTCAAGTGGTAAAGCGCTCGCTTTGAGCTGAAGAGCTGAGGGACAGCGCCCAGGCCCAGAGTTCAAGCCCCATGACCAAAAAAATAAAAATAAGAAGGGGCTGGGAAGGTGGCTCAGTGGTAGAGTGCTTGCCTCACATGCATGAGGCCCTGGGTTCGATTCCTCAGCACCACATAAGCAGAAAAAAAAAGAAGTGGCACTGTGGTTCAAGTGGTAGAGCTAGACTTGAGCTGAAGAGCTGAGGGACAGCACCCAGGCGGAGTTCAAGCCCCATGGCCAACAAAAAAAAAAAAAAGTAAAAATTAGGAATTATCTTTTTTGTTGTTGTTGTTTGTGGGGTTTAAGAGCTGTCTGGGAGATTTTCTGCTCAGGGCTATTGCTCTACCATTTTGAGCCATAGCTCTACTTTTGGCTCTTTTTTTTTTTTTTTAGCAGTTTATTAGAGATAAAAGAGTCTGTCACAGACTTTCCTGCCCAGACTGGCTTCAAACCACGATCCTTAGACCTCAGTCTCTTGCTAGGATTATAGGTATAAGCCACCAACATCTGGCTTTGTCCATAATTTTTACTACAGGACTTGAATTCAGGGCCTGGGAGTCCTCAGCTTTATTTCCTCAAAGCTGATGTTTTACCACATGAGCCATGGCCCCACATCCAGCTTTCTGGTGGTTAACTGGAGATACCAGTCCCTGGACTTTCCTGCCCATACTAGGTTTTTTGTTGTTGTTGTTCTTGTTTCTTGTTGTTGTTTAATTTTTATTTTTTGTGAACATACTGTACAGAGGGGTTACAATTACATGGGCAAGATAATGAGTACATTTCTTATCAAGCATTGCAGCCTCCTCCTTTGTTTACCCTTCACATCCCTTCCCAGCCTCCCCCTGCCCCCCCACCCAAATCCCCCCCCCCCCCGTTTTTTGTTTTGGTTGGTTATGGGGCTTGAACTCTGGGCCTGGGCACTGTCCCCGTGCTCTTCAGCTCAAGGCGAGCGCTCTACAGCTTGAGCCACAATGCCATTTCCGGTTTTCTAGTGGTTTTTATTGGAGGTAAGAGTCTCACAGAGTCTCCTGCCCGGGCTGGCTTTGAACCGCAATCCTAAAATCTCAGCCTCCTGAGTAGACAGGATTACAGGCATAAGCCACTGGCGCCCAGCTTCCCATGCTGGTTTTGAACTGAGATGCTCAGCTCAGCCTCCTGAGTAACTAGGATTCAGGCATGAGCCACTAGCACCCTGCAAGAATTACTATTCTTAAAGACAGAATAATGGCAGTATAGATTCTATGGCCAGCTCCTCTTTCAAAGATATACAGTAAAATATGAATAGCATAACACTTCTGGGGGCTGAGACATACATAGCTCAGTCATTGGAGGTGCGATTGAAAAGGCCTAAAATAAACAAACACATAAAAACTTTTCTTAAAGTTGAAACAATATTGGTCAGGAATTACTTACAATATTTGGCAGGAATTGGTTAACTGATGAAGCTGGTGGTGAGTGACAAATCCAAACCAACCATGCTTTAATCTGACAGATCATCTTTTCCTTCAAACTCAGAGGTGAAACTTAAATTCTACTTTCATTTCTTTGCCATTAGAATATGCTGAAAAACGCCTAATTTTATTACATGGCACATAGAAAGGCAAAAACTTTTTTTAAAAAGTCTTAAATCTTATTTTTTGTGATACAAAAAGGTGCTTAGCCGGGTGCTGGTGGCTCACCCCTGAAATACTAGCTACTTGGGGCTGAGATCTGAGGTTTGCAGTTCAAAGCCAGCCCAGGTAGGAAAGTCCCACCAGAAAACTAGAAGTGGTTCAAGGGATAGAGAACACTCACCTTGAGCTGAAGAGCTGAGGGACAGCACCCAAGCCCAGAGCACCCAAGCCCAGAGTTCAAACTCTACAATCAACAACAACAACAACAAAAAAATGCCCAAAAAAGCAGCTTAGGGACAATGCCTAGGCCCACAGTTCAAGGCCCAGGACCAAAAAGAAGGGTGTTCAACTTGTTTTTGTTATCTTGCTGCATAGTCTAGGAGGGCCCCAGAACTTGGGTGGTGGGGCTTGAACTCAGGGCCTGGGCATTGTCCCTGAGTTCTTTTGCTCAAGGCTAGCGCTATACCACTTTGAGCTACAGCACCACTTCTGGGTTTTTTGAATGGTTAATAGGAGATAACATAGCTATGTTTCTGCCCAAGCTGGCTTCCAACCGAGATCCTCAGATTTCAGTCTCCTAGAGTAGCTAGGATTACAGGCATGAGCCACTCGAGCCAAGCCCCTAGAACTTCTAATATGGACCAGGCTGTCTTTGAACTCATGATCTACCTACTTCAGCCTCTTAAGATCTGAGATTACAGATATGGACCACCACACTTGGCATCAACTTGTTCTTTAAATAATCATCTCATCAAATAAAACAAACAAACCTTGGCTTAAAATTCTTCCCAAAGCATCCTCTTTATGAACCTAACAATGGAAAATTTTCATCTCAGCAACTTGGCCTCAGGGAGGAGACTCAAGCTCATCACTGTTGCCTAGATACTAGTGACATCTCGGAAGCTCCCACAACCCACTGCAAGGGAGACAGGCTAGGGTTCAGCAATCAGTGATTGCTCCTTTCTGGCATGTTCCAATGTTTGGAGATACAGGGTTGGTATACAGTGTTCTGGTCTGTCACCATGGAAGCTTTGAAGCACAAAGGAAGACTACAGCATCTGATAAACTGGTTTCTACGATTACATCAACTCTAGTTTCTAGTCCTTAGCTACTTGATTTCTAGCAATACTTGTAAATTCTACTCTAAAAGCACAATGCAGGTAAAACAATCTGAATGCATTAACAGTACAATTGACTTTTCTGCAAAAAAAGTTGCTACACAATCAACTGTCCTACTTGTGTTAAATGTGATAAAAGTATTCATTTTGACATTTCTGACTTTGATAGTGGTTAAAAACACCACCACCTGTGGGTTTCTTTTAAGACGTAACACCAAGTTACAAGATGCAATTATAACAACCCCACAAACAACTTACGTAAATAAGTATCTCAGTCCATGTAAGATATTATCCTGTTAAAGATGCAAATACAGCAAACATTTTAAATACTAGGATTGAACAAAATTACTGTAATCGAGGTCTTTCTTTAAAGTGAATTTGTGCAACTGCTCATTTTCAATATTTTGGTTACTTTTCAAAAGTGTCAGTAGTGCATCTTAAAATTCTTCTTCAGGGTCTGGTAATGTGGCTCAGTGGTACAGTGCTTGCCTAGCATGCATAACACCCTGGTTCAGTTCCTCAGTGTCACATAAACAGAAAAGGCCTTGAAGTGGCACTGTGGCTCAAATGGTAGAGTGCTAGCAATGAGCAAAAGAAGCTCAGGAACAATGCCCAGGCCCTGAGTTCAAGCTCCAGGACTGACAAAAAACAAAACAAACAAAAAAACTATTCTTCAAAATGATCCTTTTATTCATACTCTTTGTACCTTTTCCTAGTAAAACCGATTCTAAGCAGCAAGTATTTACCCTACTATTTAAGAGTACTAGATTTGACTGGATTCTACATCTGCTTTTCACCTGTTTTTCTGGTAGTACAGCTTTTCGGGTTTGGGAGTTGTTTTTGTTTTGTTTTTTCCAAAAATTATCACAGAACAGTTACCATTCAAAGTGTCAGTTTATAAGTATAATGCATTTGTATTGATAGAGGTTATGGAAATGGGTTAAAATCCTGAAGTCATTAAGGATGCCAAAGATACACACACACACACACACACACACACACAGAGCAATCTGCAATCAAATGTGAAACAAAAACTCTACTCAAGGTGAACACATCAGTATATGGAAGGCATCTTTTTTAAAAGATGTTTCCAAAACCACTAAGATCGGATGCGCAACCTCTCCCTACACACATACACATACACATACACATACACATACACACACTCCTATCAAATATGAGGTGATTGGGCCTCAGTGGCATTCAACAACCCAAAATGGCTGCACCAGCTATGGAGCCCCGATCCCTCACTCCCCCCCCCACACACCCTTCCCGTCACCACAAACCATACCTGAGGTGCTGACCCAAAGATGGGGGGGGACCCTGCCCTCCCCATCCCCAATAACCTGGGAAATCATGGCCGCCAATGACCTTCTCGCCCCCCCAACCCCCTCCAAATGATACAGGAGATTTCTTCCAGAAAACAGAGAAAACACGGCCCTTCCCACCCCCCCCAGCACTCAGCCCCCCCCCCGCCCCATGACTGGGGATTCTGTCCCTCCCCTCAAGGGGGGGAATATCTTCTCTCCTCTATGATCTAAAGGTAGATGATGGATAGATGGATGGATGGATGGATGATGGATGGACAGACAGACATCTTCACACAGGGTCAGGGAGAATCTGGTTCCACGAAGATGGAGAGACATCTCCCTCACAATGACAGCGGGAGACACCCCCCCACCTCACCAAATGAAGAAACGCTCAGTGACAACCACGACACGTTAAAACAAAAACAAAAAGCGTCCCCTCAAGACTCCGGAGGCGACCCAGTCAGAGGCCCGGCCGAGCGGGCGTTACCTGTGCAGCCACAGCCCGGTCCCGCGGCGCTTCCGTCCTATTGTTTCTCTTCCACCAAAATGGCTGCGCCGCTCGGAGCCCCGCCCCCCCCGCGCCTCGCTCCCAGGATCCTCTCACGATTGGCTGACACCAGCAGCCGCGCACGCGGACTGGGTAACCCGAAAGGCGCTGTTGCTAAGGCGCTAGGATTCGCTGTGGTGACTTCCGGAAGGGGCGGGGGGCGCAGTGGGCGTGGTCAACACGGGGAGGAGGGGTTGGGGGAAACGGGCGTGGCCAAGCAAGGGGCGGAGCATTGTTCTCTAACTGGAGGATTGGCCGAAGGAATCAGGTGCTTGGTTGGAGTGACAGACGGGTTACGTGGGAATGAGTCAACTGCGGGACGCGTGGGAGACAGGTAGATCGTTTAATAGTCCTGGTTGGCCTGGCAATGAGGTGCTTTCCCCAGGATGCGGGAAATGGCAGGGCCAACATCCAGAGGCAAACTGGGAAGTTGGGCATGCTAGCCCATGGATGGACAGGCCTGGATTGTGAACAGTTGTTAAGAGACATACACGGTAGTTTCTGCCTGTCATCCTAGCTAACTCAGGAAGCTGAGATCTGAGGATCCTGGTTCGAAGCCAGCACAGGCAGAAAGGTGCATGAGATTCTATTTTATTTTATATTTTTGGGTCCGGTCGTGGGGCCTGAACTCTGGGCCTGAGTGCTGTCCCTCAGCTCTTCAGCTCAAGGCTAGCACTCTACCACTTGAGCCACAGCGTCACTTCCGGCTTTTTTTCTTTTTGCATATGTGGTGCTGGGGAATCGAACCCAGGGCCTCATGCATGCAAGGCAAGAGCTCTACCACTGAGCCACCTTCCCAGCCCATGCATGAGACTCTAATCTGTAATAAACTACTAAGAAAAAAAAAAAAGCCTGAGGTGGCTCTGTGGCTCGAGTGGTAGAGGTAGCCTTGAGCAAAAGAAGCTCAGGGACAGCACCCAGGCCCTGAGTTCAAGTTCCAGGACTGGTAGGGAGGAGGGGGCTGGTGACTTAAGCCTATAATTCTAGTGACTCAGGAACATGAGATCTGAGGATCCTAATTGGAAACTAGACCAAGCAAATAAGTCTGTGAGAGTCTTACCTCCAATTAACCAGAAAAACAAACAAACAAACAAAAGATTAAAAAAAAACTGCAAATGGAGGTGTAGCTCAAGTAGTAGAGCACCAGGTTTGAGCCAAAAAACCAAGCAAGAGCACAAAGCACTGAGGTTGAGCCACCAATACTGGTATGTATATACACACACACACACACACACACACACACACAGCTGTAGAGAGTACACAAAAACAGTAGATGGTGGACAAAGGTGGCTCAAGTGGGAAAGTGCTAGCCTTAAGCTGAAGAGCTGAGGGACAGTGCCCAAGCCCAGAGTTCAGGCCCCAGGACAACAACAACAACAAAAAGTTATGTAAAAAGTACTTGTGTGGGCTGGGAATGTGGGTTAATGGTAGAGTGCTTGCCTTGGGTTCACTTCCTCAGTACCACATAAACAGAAAAAATGGTGCTCAACTGGTAAAGTGCTAGTAGCCTTGAGCAAAAGAAGCTCAAGGACAGTGTCCAGGCCCTGATTTCAAGCCCAGGTCTGGCCAAAAAAAAAAAAAGTGCATGTGGAAGGGTGGACAGAGGGGTGACAGTAGAGCCTGCTGTGTGGATTCTTTTATCTTTGGGAGTTGTGGGGCTTGAACTCTGGGCCTGGGTGCTGTCCCTCAGCTCTTCAGCTCAAGGCTAGTGCTCTACCACTTGAGCCACAGTGCCAACTTCCAGCCTTTTCTGTGTATGTGGTGCTGGGGAATTGAACCCAGGGTTTCATGCATGCTAGGCAAGCACTCTACCACTCAGCCACATTCCCAACCTCATCAACTCCATTCTTGCTAAGTCTGAAGTCTTCCCCGATCCCTCACTGCCTCAGGGTTACCTATGCAACTTTCAGTGGAAAACATGGGAAGACTCACGTCTCCCTCACCCTCTTTGAACGCGGGCCATGGAGGAAGGGAGGAACTGGCTGTGGCTGCTACAAACCATTCCTTAAGATATTTTCCCAGAACCCAAAGGCAGGAAAATTACTAAGAAAAGGATCCTACAAAGACCAGAGTGGAGGTGGTTTCCAGCACGTCCTAGACACGCACACATTGTCCCCAACACGTCCAGACAGTACAAAGCCTGGAGGGGACAACTAAGAAATTCCCATTGTATTGGAAGACTGCCCAGGCTGGGTGAGCTCCACCCCTTACACTCTTACTGTGTCCTTAGCTGACACTTTTTGTTTGTGAGCCTGTACTTTGAACTTGTTCTCTCACACAAGGCTAGAAGCCCTCCCTGGGTTAGGGAATAAGAGTCTAACCCTGCTGGGGCTAAGTTAGGAGACCAGTTCTGTGTCAGAGTAGACGTAGTGAGCCAGACATTCCAGTAGTGGACCGAACACAGGACAGAGATTATTATGGCAGCAGTTGGACCCCAACCCCTTTCTGGGGTTGGCCCTTGATCCTTCATAGGTGAGTGAGGGACCTCTACGCAAAGCCAGGGACTGCAACAAGGTGGACATTCTCCAGAAATCTGACACTTTTTTTGTTGCTGTTGTTGGTCCTGGGGCCTGAACTCTGGGCCTGGATGCTGTCCCTCAGCTCTTCAGCTCAAGGCTAGAGCTCTTCCACCCGAGCCACAGTGCCACTTCTGGCTTTTTCTGTTTATGATGGGCAGGCCAGGTGCTGGTGGCTCATGTCTGGAATCCTAGCTACTCAGGAGTCTGAGTCCTGAAGATCCAGGTTCAAAGCCAGCCTGAGCAGTTAAGTCTGTGAGACTCTTATCTCCAATTAGCCACCAGAAAACCAGAAGTGGTGCTGTATATCAAGTGGTAGAGTGCTCGCCTTGAGCTGAAGAGCTCAGGGACAGTGCCCAGGTCCAGAGTTCAAGCCCCATGACTGACAAAACAAAACAAAAACACTCGAGGATAGCATAGCTCTCAGGCCCTGGTTCAAACCCCACAGCCAAAATCAAAACAACACAAACCAGAGGTGCAATCTAAGGGCCAGTATGAGGGTTCCAATCTATTCTTCTCTGGCCAGCAGGAATTGTTAGCAGAATGGGGCCACCTTGAGATTAGGGTAGTTCTCTAAGTTTCAGGGTTTGAGGAGCACAAGCTCCCATTCAACTACATCCTTGTGGACCAAAGCTTCAGCCTAGGCAAGCATCAGTGGTTCACACCTACAATCCTAGCTACTCAGGAGGCTGAGATCTGAGGATTGTGGTTTGAAGGCAGCCTGACAGGAAAGCCTGTGACTTACAATTAACTAGCAAAAAAACCTCAAAGTGGATCTGTGGCTTAAGAGATAAAACACAAGCTCTGAGTCAGAAAGCTCAGGGACAGTGCTCAGGCCCTGAGTTCAAGCTCTAGGACTGTCACCAAAAAAAGAGAGAGAGAGAGAGAAAGAAAAGTCTGTGAGACTTTTATTCTTAATTAACAAGCAAAAACTAGAAGTGGAAGTGTAACTCAAGTGATAAAAGTACCAGCCATGAGCAAAAACAGTTATGCTAGACATGCCTAGAATCCTAAACTACTCAAGAGGCTGAGATCTGAGGATTGTAGTTTAAAGCTAGCCAGGGCAGGACAGTGTGTAGAGACTCTTATTTCCAATTAACCACTAAAGCCCCAGAAGTAGAGCTGTGGTTTAAAGCAGAGCACTAGCCTTGAGCCAAAGGAGCTCAGGGGCAGTGCCTAGGCCCTGAGTTCAAGTCCCAGGATCATCAAAAAAAAAAAAAAAAAAGTTAAGCTAGGGCAGCAAAACCCTGAGTTCAAGACTCAGTTCAAGTCCCAGGATCATCAAAAAAAAAAAAAAAAAGTTAAGCTAGGGCAGCAAAACCCTGAGTTCAAGACTCAGTACCAACACACAAAAAAAAAGAGAATAAAATACAGCTGTATTGGGCAGGATTGCCCCTTGAGACAAGGGCACTGACTAACTCAACTTTGAGCTCCTCATACTCGATTTAGTTATACACTCCTAGGACAGAAAGCCAGAAACCTTAAGGTAATCCAGATATGGCCTGACCCCTGCTGGCCAGATTGGCAAATTGCAGCGCCGCTAAGGTGTTTTGTTGTTTTAGCATCTATCTGCACTTGTCCCAAAGACCTCATTCTATAGGAAGAGACTCAGCTGCAGGTCCCCCACTCCTCCAGTTGTTCCAGGTACAGTGGGCTCAGGATAGGAATGGGAGTCTGTGCTGGAGGTACTCCTTACACCCATGCCAGTGATTTATCCAATCTGACCATTATCTGGCCGGTTTTTACTCATTCATTTCTCCTGTGTGTGTGTCTTTTCCAGGACTGGGCTGGAACTCAGGGCCTCTTGCTCTCACTTGGCTTTTTTTTACTCATCTATCTACCACTTGAGCCACACTTCCAGTTCTAGCCCTTTTTTGCTGGTTTTAGTTAGAAATAAGAGCCTCATAAATTTGTCTGCCTTTGGCTGGCTTCGAACTACAATCTTCACATCTCAACCTTCTGAGTGCCTAATATTACAATTGTGAACCACCAGTACCTGCTCTTTACCTGTTTACTAGATAAAAAGAATAAACAGCCTTGGCAGAATTGGACAGAAAGGCTATTGCTGGACCCTAACAATACAGAATAGAGTGATTTTTGCACCTTGGCTCAGTGCAGGTCTGCAGAGAAAGGAGCAGGCCTATTGCCAAGCAGGATATAGTGTTTGGCTGGTGCTTTTTGTGTCAACATCCATTCCTAAGGGCTGACTGGCAAATGTCCATTTTTTATTTTTGTTGGTTGTAGGGCTTGAATGCTGGGCCAGGGCACTGTCCTGAGTTCTTCAGCTCAAGGTAAGTGATCTACCACTTGAGTCACAGTGCCACTTCTGGTTTTCTGGTGGTGAATTGGAGATAAGAGTCTCACATGCCAGGCGCCAGTGGCTCACGTCTGTCATCCTAGCTACTCAGGAGGCTGAGATCTAAAGATCATAGTTTAAAGCCAGCCTGGGCAGGAAAGTCCGTGAGACTCCTATCTCCATTAACCACTGGTAAGTGGCGCTGTGGCTCAAAGTGGTAGAGCACTCGCCTTGAACTGAAGAGCTCAGGGACAGCAACCAGGCCAAGTTCAAGCCTCACAAACAACAACAAAAAGTCTCACAGACGTTCCTGCCCCTGCTGACTTTGAAACTCAGTCCTCAGATCTCAGCCTCCTGAATAGCTAGGATTACAAGCATGAGCCACTGGCACCCAGCAAAATAATGGATTTTTGACACCTGCCATCACAGAAAGCAATGAGGCCAAAACAGGCATCCATCTCTGACCAACCTTTCTCATGCTATTTCAAATGACTAGCATGGAGATGACAATTTCTCTCTCTCTTTTTGTTTGTTGGTCTTGGGGCTTGAACTCTGGGCCTGGGCACTGTCCCTCAGCTCTCCAGCTCAAGGCTAGCACTCTACCACTTAAGCCACAGCACCACTTCCAGTTTTCTGTTGGTTAACTGGAGATTAGTCTCACAGGTTTTCGTGCCTATGCTGGCTTTGAACCATGATCCTCAGATCTCAGCCTCCTGAGTAGCTAGGATTACAGGCATGAGCCACCGGTACCCAGTCTCTCTCTCTCTCTCTCTCTCTCTCTCTCGCCATTCCTGAGGCTTGAAGTCAGGGCCTGGGCACTGTCCCTGAGTTTCTTTTGCCCAAGGCCAGTGCTTTACCACTTGAGCCACAGCACTATGTATGAGGTACTGAGGAATCGAACCCAGGGCTTCATGCATGCTAGGCAAACCTTCTACCACGAAGCCACGTTCCCAGCCCTGAGATTTCTTTTTTTTTTTTTTGGTCCAGTTGTGGGGCCTGAACTCTGGGCCTGGGCGCTGTCCCTCAGCTCTTCAGCTCAAGGCTAACGCTCTACCACTTGAGCCAGAGCGCCACTTCCGGCTTTTTCCTTTTTGCTTATGTGGTGCTGAGGAATTGAACCCAGGGCCTCATGCATGCAAGGCAAGCACTCTACCACTGAGTCACCTTCCCAGCCAGCCCTGAGATTTCTAAGGAATGTTTATATGGTAAGCATCCTCCAAATCACAAATCTAGCTTTTTTCTTTTCCTTTCACAGATTTCCATTCATGGGAATGCTTCTGTAACCGAGCATATGATGCTTGGTAGAATTGTGGGAGGCATTGTATATTTTACACTTATTTAATAAAGAGACAAAACAAAACAACAATAACAATGAAATAGCCCAGAGAGAAAAGCAGGGCAGATGTGGTGGTTTATGCCTATAATTCCAGCTACCAGGAGGCAGAGACTGAGAGACTCAAACCATTCCAGGGGCTGGGAAGGTGGCTCAGTGGTAGAGTACTTGCCTTGCATGCATGAGGCCCTGAGTTCGATTCCTCAGCACCACATAAGCAGAAAAAGCCAGAAGTGGCACTGAGGCTCAAGTAGTAGAGCACTAGCCTTGAGCTGAAGAGCTGAGAGTTCAGGCCCCATGACTGGAAAAGAAAGGAAGAAAAGACTATTCCAGGGAAATTGTTAGTGATCCTCAGATCTCACCTCCTGGGTAGCTAGGATTACAGGTGTGAGCCACTGGTGTCCAGCTTGCGAGAACATTTTTGAGATTTCTTTTTTTTTGTCGGTCATGGGGCTTGAACTCTGGGCCTGGGCGCTGTTCCTGCGCTCTTCAGCTCAAGGCGAGCACTCTATCACTTGGGCCATAGCACCACTTCTATGAGAACATTTTTTTTGGGGGGTTGGTCGTGGGGCTTGAACTCTGGGCCGGGGCGCTGTCCCTCAGCTCTTCAGCTCAAGGCGAGCGCTCTACCACTTGAGCTACAGCGCCACTTCCGGTTTTCTGGTGGTTTATTGGAGATAGGAGTCTTGCGGTCTCTCCTGCCCGGGCTGGCTTTGAACCGCGATCCTCAGATCTCAGCCTCCTGAGTAGCTACGATTACAGGCGTGAGCCACCAGTGCCTGGCCCAACAAGAACATTTTTTTTTTTTTGGGTCCGTCATGGGGCCTGAATTCTGGGCCTGGGCGCTGTCCCTCAGCTCTTCAGCTCAAGACTAGCGCTCTACCACTTGAGCCACAGTGCCACTTCCGGCTTTTTTCTTTTTGCTTATGTGGTGCTGAGGAATCGAACCCAGGGCCTCTGGCATGCAAGGCATGCGCTCTATCACTGAGCCACCTTCCCAGCCCCCCAAGGAGAACATTTTTGAATGACAAATATTCGACTTGGGGGCTGGAGGTGTGGATTGAGTGGTACAGCACTTGCCTAACAAGTGTGAGGTTCTGAGTTCAAACTTCGGTACCATCAAAAACAAAATAGAAGTAAAACATGCTGGGAAGGTGGCTTAGTGGTAGAGTGCTTGCCTAGCATAATTGAAGCCCTGGGTTCCATTCCTCAGTATCACATACAGAGAAAAATCTGGAAGTGGTTCTGTGGCTCAAGTGGTAGAATACTAGCCTTCAAGCAAAAGCAGCTCAGGGATAGTGCCCAGGCCCTGAGTTCAAGCCCCAGGACTGGAAATTTAAAAAAAAAGAAGTAAAACATTTAACAGACTGAAGAAAGCATTGTTCTCCCTAATATGGGTGAGCCTAATCCAAACTGTCTAAGGCCTGAATAAAAAAGCTCAGCTTCTTTAAGCAGGACAAAATGTCCCTTTCTGACTTACCTTTGAACTGGCTTTTTTTCCTGCCTTCACAGCCTCAAATAGAAACATCAACTCTTTCTGTTGACCTTCAGACAAGAATTAAACCATAAGCTCTGCTATCTCTCAGGCTTTTGGACTTGGACTAGAATTAAACTATGCCACTTCTAGGTCTCCAGCTTGTATAACTCACCCCTGCAGATTTTGAAATGTTGCCTGTGTATCTATACTCATGTGAGCCAATTCCTCGTCACAAATGTACCTCTCCTCCATGACTGCTTCTCTGTAGAAAGACATGTTCATGTCTTTCTCTACTTTTTCAAGGGCTTATAGACTAATTCCACAGTGTACTGTTAGATGAGGACTAACAGGCCTTGGAATCTAAAAGAGAAGACAAAATATGACACAAGACAGAAGACACTAATACCAGGAAGTCACACAGGATTTGTCAGCCTTTATTAACCAAGAGTGAAGCCAAGCCCTAGAGTTTCCTTTAAAAAACATAAACAAAAACAACCAAAAACCAAAACCCCAAGCTTCTTTATGGCAAACAACGATTTAACTCTTAATGACTTTAAACTATATTTTCAATACCACAGAGCAAGTCTTGTTTGCTTTCTAACCACTTTTCTTCTAAGATTAAAATACAAGTGTAAAATAGGTTAAAATAAGATTTACCCCCAACAATTTATAAAATAATTCCAATTGAAAGACATTTCAAACACTGTGTGTGGAACTTAGGACCAAAAGATGATCTTAAAATATATTTTTTTTTAACCTTTGAGGTAGCACAATAATGCTGAATTAGGTTTCTTTAATTACAGTGAGCTTAAAAAAACAACAACAACAAAAAAAGAGGAATCTATCCTTTACTCAAGGTGGGCTAAATGATTTTCTGCAAATACCTCATGAGGTTACTGACAGTTTTCATCCTTTTTTTTTAAATTGTTTTAAAGTATAAAGATAGCCCTACAGTGTGTAAAAGGAAACCCATGGGAAGGCTGTTTCCCATAAAATAGACATTAGAGTCACTGAGGATCGTCAGCAATCAAGACAGGAGGAACAAGAGGTAATGGTAGTGGTGAAAAAAAAAAAAAAAAGGTCAGATCTTGGCAAGAATGGTTTACAAGTGCATGTTAAAACAAAATTCTAACATCAACCAACTGAAACAGAAAAGACGAAAGATGACATTCATAGATCCTTCTCCTTTCTCTCTGTGCAAAGTATCTGCACTTTTTTTCCCCTCAATGACAAAAGATTGCTCATACACTGTGACACACCACAAAATGCTGCTGTGTATGAGTGTCACTGGGTATCAATAGCATCTCTGACTACTCTTATTGTGAGTCTGGGCAATCAGATTCTCTAGCTGGAGAAACTTTTCTTGCCACTTTGCTGCTGAATTCGCTCATGAAATTGCTCAAAAAAAAAAAAAAAAGCTCTACCCTGATTTCTGGCCATCTACAGCAGTGACATATAATTATACAAGAAGACTGTGAACTAAGAGGATACAAATACATAAACCTTTTCTTCAGAGAATTTAATCACTAGAGTGGGTGGGATATCTGGGGACCAAAAGGAAGAACAATACTGCAGGTTGGACCTCAAGGCCCTTTGGAATATTCTTCTCATAAAAAAAAAAAAAGACTATAAAGTCAGAAACGAAGAGGTAAAGTTCTAACCTTTAGAAGAGAACATGAAACAGTTAACAAGGAATCTCTTCCCAACCTATGCTCCTTCTTGAGAGGCTAAATCATCAAATGTAGGGCTTTGCCTGGCACAATGTAGACACCCCAGCCATCTTCAAACTTGGGTTTGCCATCTTTGACTCTCCAAGCTGGAAAGAGAACTGGAACACTGTCAGGTCCTGGCATGGTGGTATGGCTATGTCTTTTTTTACTCACATTATTCTCTTGAAGGTCTCCTCTCCTCTCTCCTCAAGCTTGATGTATTCTTGGCTCAACCCACCACAGGTCTCTTGCTTCCAAGTGAGGATTCTGGACTGATGACCTATGTGTCAGTTATGAATTCTACTCTGTAAAACAGCAACCATTAGCAAACCTGGAGTGTCAGGGAGGACTCTGAATGGGAAGACTAGACTGAAAACTGGGATTTGGGAGAGGCAGGATGAGAAGGCTCATCCCTTGTAGTCTGCAGGAGTAACTGGCACAAGATTCAGAGCCAGCCCTAACCAATGCTGGCATGGAGGGTAGAGATGGGGTTATCTGCTCAATGTTTTTTCTATAGTCCTTACTAGGTTTGGGGCTGGATTTTTGTGTTACTCCTGAAACCTAATGTACCTTTTTCCTCATTACAAGAAACAGGAATGCTTCTTGTCAAAGTGCAAGGTCTACTTTCTGAATTTATTGACAAATAAAGCAACACGATAGAAAAGAAGCCCCTTAGGAAAAGGTGGGATTACTGCCTGGGTTTTCCCAGTGCTCAGCTGCCTGGTTTCGAGTATTAGTTATAGCCTTTCAAGATTCTAAAAGTTCCAAGGGAGGCAGTCTGAAAGAGTCTTGCTTTTACTTCATGGAACACATGAAAGGAGGAGGAATTACCAAGTTGGGGGGGGGGGCTACCCACTCTGAAATCTCTTGGCAACTGTGTCCATGGCAAAAGCAAACAGTCTTACATGGATGATGATGGTATTATAATGGACTCCATCATTATCAATATCAGGAATGATTCAAGCTCCAGCACATAATTGCTTAAGGATTTACCGAGAAATGAACATGTTATCAAGAAAAGAATCATAGTGGAGAGGGTCTATTGAGCTAATATAAGTTTGGCTTACAATATTTGAATTTGTGCAAATTTCACATTATTTATAGGATCCCTTGTAGCCTCTGAACCTGTCATTCTGAGGGAAAAAATTTTCATTCTAAACTGTAGCTATTAAAATGATTAGAATTCTACTTAATATAAATTAAAAGGCTTAAAAAGTTAAAATACTATCTAAATTATGTTCCTTGAGGATTAACAGATAGAACGCCACCTATCCCAACATTTTGACTAGAAGGGACTTCACAGTAATTCTGTAAATGAGTTTTCTTTTTGTTTTTCAGTGCTGGAGATCAAACCCAGGGCCTTGCACATGCTAGGAAAGCACTCTACCACTGAGATACATGTATCGTAAGACACCTCTAATGAAGCCAATTTCTTGAAACAAATCAATTTTTACAATGAATGCCTGAGTCAGCTGATAAACTCCACATATACTAATATGTCCAAGGGGAATGCCCTAGACCAATAGTTTCTTTTTAAAAATAACTTTCTTAAAGAGTTGAAAAAATGGATGATCCATAGCCAAGCTATCCAACAATGAACTCAGAAGTAGAAGGAAAGGGCTCTCTGTGTAGCAAAACCTGTTGTTAAGTGTACTGCCCTTAACCAGAGGCAGCAATAGGAACTGAGAAGTGGCAGAAGTTGTTCAGCCAAGTATTTAGGTCAGAGAAAGCATTGACACCTCCAGACCCTGGCTTCTTGGCTCTCTAGCCAGTTGAGCTAACTGGTACCCTTGGCTCCTCAGACATCTGTTCATGCAAACTACATGGAGATTAAACAAAATAAAAATCTGTTTAAAACACAACAGAAAAAAAAATACAAAACCCAGAAAACCTTTCCTGGCTCAATGCACTGATTCCAAATTTACTGCTCTAACATGGGCCCTAGTGACTTTTTAATCTGTTCTGGAGTACTGACTTGCTAGGGCCCTCTAACAGGGTCTTTCGCTAAGTATCACTGAGGGCTTGGAGACAGACAGCTGTTAGGTGTGCAGCTGTCAGCAGACAGTACAACGACGCTGGACCATGGACCTCCACGACAGGTGCTGCCCTTTTCCATTACAAAACCAAAAGCAGCAACGGTGAACCAACTGTGGGACTTTCTCAAAAGACAGATGAGGAGATTGAAAGCTACAACAGTTCCTCCCTTAAGAAAGATGGGAAGAAGAAGGTGTCTAAAGTTATTTAACAGGTTTCTGCAGAACTGTGAGTAACTTCCAAAAAAGCAATAGTAGCAGCGAGAGAGGAAAAGGAGGATGTTTTACACTTTGGACTTTTTATCAGGCACTTAAAATTTGTTGGAGAGACATGCCATTCTGAACCAAAGATGTGAAAACTGGGTTGGAGTAATCATTACAAGTGGTCTAATGGGCTTTCAGAAGCAAAGTGGAGGTGTAGGTGGAACCTCTTGTCCATCCTTTAGTGCTGACTTTCAAGTTGTCTAAATGCCCGTAACCACAGCAATGGCAGCGGCCATGGTAACAGCAGGAACAGTTCTGTCGTGTCTGTTTTTCTGTGTGTGTTCTGTGGCTGACCAGAAGATGTTGGTGTCACACTGAGAAGGCTTCTGGGAATGTGGCACGGCTACTCTCCAGGGTCAACCAGATCCATGTTGGAGCCAAACATCTTCACCAGCTGCTCCTCGTAGTTTGAGATGTTCCTCTTCATGATGTCCATGCAGGGCCCCAGAAGCCTCTCGAATGCTTGAACATCCATAACTGCATCGTGAAGAGGAGAGATGAAGGAGAGATAAAATGAATAGTTGGAGTCATTTTCCTCATAGAGACTTTGTTGTACATATCCCCATGTGGTAGGAGATTATAGACTTTGGGATAGTGGGTACTGGTGGGTGGGAAGAGAGATGTTTCTATATAAACACAGCAGGTCTGTGTTATCTGAGGGTCAATGAGTCTAGAAGCCACCTGTTTGCATGTCTTTTTTTTTTTTTTTTTTTGCCAGTCCTGGGGCTTGAACTCAAGGCCTGGGCACTGTCCCTGAGCTTCTTTTGCTCAAGGCTAGCACTCTATCACTTGAGCCACAGTGCCACTTCCAGCTTTTTCTGCTTATGTGGTACTGAGGAATTGAACCCAGGATTTCATGCATGCTAGGCAAGCTCTCTACCACTAAGCCACCTTCCCAGCCCTGTAACCCCTCTGTACATCACCTTGACAATAAAGACATTCATTTCTGATTGGTCAAACTGCCCAGGCCTAGATACCAGTGAAAACTGACAGAGTAAGTTAAAGATACTGACAGGAAAACAACACTGCACATTAGGAAAAGAATTTTCTTACCTAAGCATTTGACATCTCCAACTGCATATGCTGAAGCCGCTCTGGGTTTGTTGGTGACCAGTGCAAGCTCTCCAAAGTACTGCCCCTTATGGCAGCGGGCAATCTCAACCTCCTGGCTGCCAGCATCCTTGCTTGTTTTCGTCTACAGCAGAAAGAGAAGATGACCTGGATTAAAGTTGGACATGGCCAGTTACATGCACTCAAATTTTTCAGAAACTCTACCATGGAAACCCCATGGATTTTACCTGGGGCTCCTTCCAGGTCTTAACATCTTTTTTTTTTTTTTTTTTTTTTTTTTTTTTGGGTCCGGTCGTGGGGCCTGAACTCTGGGCCTGGGCGCAGTCCCTCAGCTCTTCAGCTTAAGGCTAGCGCTCTACCACTTGAGCCACAGCGCCACTCCCGGCTTTTTTCTTTTTGCTTATGTGGTGCTGAGGAATCGAACCCAGGGCCTCAAGCATGCAAGGCAAGCACTCTACCACTGAACCACCTTCCCAGCCCTCTTAACATCTTTTAGGTAATGAATACCCATCAAGAGCTAAGGTACAGACTATTTTTTTTTCTTTTTCTTTTCATTTTGTTGGTCATGGGGCTTGAACTCTAGGCCTGGGTGCTGTCCCTCAGCTCTTCAGCTAAAGGCGAGCACTCTACCACTTGAGCACAGTGCCACTTCTTGTTTTCTGGGTAGTTTATTGGAGATAAGAGTCTCACTGAGTTTCCTGCCAAGGCTAGCTTTGAACTGCGATCCTCAGATCTTGGCCTCCTAATAGCTGGAATTATAGGCGTGAGCCACCAATGCCTGGCTCTAATTTATTTATTTATTTATTTATTTATTATTTTTTTTTTTTTTGGGTCCGGTTGTGGGGCCTGAACTCTGGGCCTGGGCGCTGTCCCTCAGCTCTTCAGCTCAAGGCTAGCGCTCTACCACTTGAGCCGCAGCGCCACTTCCGGCTTTTTTTTTTTTTCTTTTTGCTTATGTGGTGCTGGGGAATCGAACCCAGGGCCTCATGCATTGCAAGGCAAGCGCTCTACCACTGAGCCACCTTCCAAGCCCTCTAATTTATTTATTTATTTGCTATTTTATGGAGCTTGAACTCAGGGCCTGAGTTTCTTTTTGCCCAAGGCTAGCACTCTACCAGTTGAGCCACTGTGCCACTTCCAGCTTTTTCTGTGTGTATGGTACTGAAGAATGGAACCCAGGGTTTCAGGCATGCTAGGCAAGCACTCTACCACTAAGCCACATTCTCATTCCCAGAATTATACATACTTCTAGAGATGCCGACTACTGAGGTGCAATAGAAAAACCATAGTCTTCTGCTAATTCTAAATAATGACAATCTTCTCATATATTACAAACCACAACCTTGACTTTTTTTTTTGGGTCCGTCATGGGGCTTGAACTCTGGGCCTGGGCTCTGTCCCTCAGCTCTTCAGCTCAAGGCGAGCACTCTACCACTTGAGCCACAGCGCCACTTCCAGTTTTCTAGTGGTTTTATTGGAGATAAGAGTCTCATGGACTTTCCTGCCTGGACTGGCTTTGAACCATGATCTTCAGATCTCAGCCTCCTGAGTAGCTAGGATTACAGGTGTGAGCCACCGGTGCCCAGCCCTTGACTCATTTTGAGACTGTACCTGTCTTACACATTTTTTTTTCATGGTACTAGGGACTGAACTCAGGGCCTTACATGTGCTAAGCAAACATTCTACCACTTGACCGTTCCTAACGGATGACAAAATTTCTCTTCTTGTGCCAGTTGTAGGGCTTGAACTCAGGGACTGGCCACTGTCCTTGAGCTTTTGTGCTAAAGGCTACTGCTCTACCACTTGAGCCACATCTCCACTTCTGGATTTTTTTGGTTGATTGGAGATAAAGAGTCATGGAATTTCCTGCCCAGACTGGCTTTAAACATCCGTCTTCATATCTCAGCCCCTTGAGCAGCTAGGAATACAGGCATGAACCACTGGTACCAGGCTTTAAATATTCTACATCTGTATTAATGAATGGGTTTAAACATGGGTGGGCCTCTGGCAGTCACATATTAATGACATTTTGATAGAACAAAACACATTCAGATTATTTAAAGTAAATAATCTCCACCTTCACATCACCACACAAAAACTCACCTTGCTTCTTATTAAAATGCTCACTTCGCCAGATTCTATGATGAAAAAACTATCAGCCTTGTCACCCTGCAGGAAAAGAGGTCAAGTCAGAGCAATACATAGCACTGAAGAGAACCAGAGAAATAAACTTTTTCACTGCCTGTGCTTCATCTGTATTTATTTCTAAACCTTTCAAATGAATCAATGGCTAACAAATTCAGAATAAGTGTGGCACTGTGGCTCAAGTGGTAGAACTAGCCTTGAGCTGAAGAGCTCAGGGACTGTGCTCAGAGTTCAAGCCCCATGACCAAAAAAAAGAAAAATACAAATCAGAATAAAACTTGAAAATTCTGATCACTAAGAGCATGAACCCAACTATGACTGACACATCTTAAGTATTCACCTTCTCCTTGGAATACGCCCAGGCTACCAACTGTTCAGAGCATTGCTGTTCTGACTCTCAGGTTGGTTTCCTATTGAAACCTGTGATAGTCAAAGACTAGTAACCAAGACCGCTATTCAATAATGTAAGGTGAGCTGGGAGCTGGTGGCTCACACCTGTCATCCTAGCTACTCAGGAGGCTGAGATCTGAAGATTGTGGTTCAAAGCCTGCCCAGGCAGGAAAGTTTGTGAGACTCTTAGCTCCAATGAACCACCAGAAAACTGGAAGTGATGTGGCTCAAATTAGTAGAGCACTAGCCCTGAGCAAAATGAACTCAGAGACAGCACCCAGGCCCTGAGTTAAAGATCCACAACTAACAATAAAATAAAATAAAAGTGTGACTGTGTCTACTCTGGAAGATTGGGATTCAGAGATAATATTTTTTCTTTTTTTGGTGCTGTTCTTGGGCTTGAACTTGTGCCTCACATACTCACTTGATTTTTTTTTTTTTTTTTTTTTTTTTGGTCAGCCGTGGGGCTTGAACTCTGGGCTTGAGCGCTGTCCCTTAGCTCTTCAGCTCAAAGCTAGCGCTCTACCACTTGAGCTACAGTGCCACTTCCACTTTTCTGGTGGTTTACTGGACATAAGAGTTTCACAGACAGCCGGGCGCTGGTGGCTCACGCCTGTAATCCTAGCTACTCAGGAGGCTGAGATCTGAGGATCGCGGTTCAAAGCCAGCCCGGGCAAGAAAGACCGTGAGACTCCTATCTCCAATAAACCACCAGAAAACCGGAAGTGGCGCTGTAGCTCAAGTGGTAGAGCGCTTGCCTTGAGCTGAAGAGCTGAGGGACAACGCCCAGGCCCAGAGTTCAAGCCCCACGACCGACAAAAAAAAAAAAAAAAGAGTTTCACAGACTTTCCTGCCTGGGCTGGCTTTGAACCTTGATCCTCAGATCTCAGCCTTCAGAGTAGCTAGGATTACAGGTGTGAGCCACCAGCGCCCAGCGATATTTTCTGCTAAAGATCTGACAATCTACTATTTGAACCACAGTTCCACTTCTGCCTTTATGGTAGCTAACAGGAAATAAGTCTCATGAACTTTCTTGCCCAAGCTGGCTTCAAATTATGATCCCCAAATCTCAGCTAGGACTACAGGTGTTAGCTACCAGCATCCAGCTTATTATTTATTCATTTATTTTTGAGACAGGCAGGATCTTGGTATGTGCCTAGGTTGGCTTTGAATTTTTAATCACCTTGCCTCAGCTTTCTAAGTGCCAGGATTACACAGGGAAGCTGAGGCAAATTTAAAAGAATTAACAGAACATTTTGAGATGTCATTTAGACACCATTTTTATTAGTTCCAGTTGGATTTTTTTCCCCCCAGTCCTGGGGCTTGAAATCAGGGCCTGGGTACTGTCCTTGAGCTGCTTTTGCTCAAGGCTAATGTTCTACCACTTGGGCCACAATTTAATTTCTGGCTTTTTGGGTAGTTTAGTAGAGATAAGAGTCTGGGCTGGCTGCGAACTGTGATCTTGAGATCTCAGCTTTCTGAGTAGCTAGGATTATAGGTGTCTGCTACTGGTACCCAGCACTAATGGGAATTTTTGTTTTTGGGGGGCCAGTCCTGCACCTTGAACTCAGGGCCTGTCCCTGAGTTCTTCAGCTCAAGGCAAGAGCTCTACCACTTGAGCCACAGTGCCATTTCTGGTTTCTAGTTGTTTATTGGGGGTAAGAGTCTCATGGACTTTTCCTGCCTGGGCTGGCTTTAAACTGTGATCCTCAGATCTCAGTCTCCTGAGTAGCTAGGGTTACAGGTGTGAGCCATTTGCAGCCGGCACCTTTGCGTCTTGAGTAGAATTACAGATATGAGCCGCTTCTATGGTTACAAAGAATTAATTACAATAGATTAGGCTGGTGTTTCTTTCAGAATCAAAAAATAACACGAGAAACAGGCACAGAGGAAACAGAAAAGACATTAGGCTAGTTAATTACAGAAATCTAAGAACTCTGGTTTGTGTTGCTAGACAACAGGATGTCTTCATATCAAACACAGAGAAGGTAGAGGGCACCAATTTCCAATCTTATTCAGGTTTTAACAGTAAGGAATGAAGATTGCTCAAGGTGATCTTCAAATACCTAAAAGAACAGAAATTAAAAGCCCAAGGCAGGTGAGTGGAAGCAAGAGGTCTGAATATCTCAGTGAGATGCACACCAATGGGCTGTACACCAAAGGACTGCGCAGGCACTGTGACTTATTCCCTTGCAATGAGCTCCCAACAATGGAAGACATGGTGGTGGCTCACTCCACAGTCCAGGCTGGCCTCAAACTCAGGACCTCTTTGCCTTGGCCTCTCAAATGCTGGGATTACAGGCCAACAGATCTAGTTCTCATTCATCTTATAAGAGAAGTAATGCACTAGTTCTTCACATGGTGACTTCTAGGAGGGGAACAATGCAAAGGCCCTTCTTACCTGAGCAATTATGCGCTCTCCATCCTTATAAGCCTTTTCTCCTATTACATCCACAATCTTCATTCTTTCTGACACCTAAACAATAGAGACACTCACAGATTATAAGGAAAAGAACTTAGCTGAATTTCATAGTATCTACACAATACAGAAAGAATAGTTTTAACAGATTTTTTTACTTAGAATTACCTCTAGTGATTTAAGGAGTGGCACAGACTCAATAAATGATTCAAACATCTTCCTCTTTTTTGCATTGTTTTTAACTATGATTCTTCTGAAAGTTACCCGATCCTACAAGAGAGGAAATGGACATGCTTGTGTGAAAAAACAGCCTGGAGCCAGGCACTCATGGATCATCCCTATAATCCTAGCTATCCAGGAGGCTGAATACGGATAACCTAGTCTCAGCCTCCTGCTTAACTAGGATTACAGGTGTGAGCCACTGGTGCCTGACTTGTGTGATCTATTCTTTTTTGGCCAGTCCTGGGGCTTGAACTCAGGGCCTGGGCACTGTCCCTGAGCTTCTTTTGCCCAAGGCTGGCACTGTACCACTTGAGCCACAGTACCATTTCTGGCTTTTTCTGCTTATGTGGTACTGAGGAATCAAACCCAAGGCTTCATGCATGCTAGGCAAGCACTCTACCACTAAGCCACATTCCCAGCCCATATAGTCTATTTTAAAGCCACTGTATCTCTCCTTCCCTTATTTTTCAGGAACACTATTTCCAATATTAGTATGTCACAGTAAAATGCTCTTTCATGTCTTTTTACATGTGTCTTCATTGAGGAAATATGTAGTTAATTTTATAGTACACATTTAATTCTACCTTTAAGATAAAACAGAAGCAAGCTACTGTAGATTTTAACATTAAAGTAAAATGTGGAATTTGTACAAGAGGAGATTTTAAGAAGAGTTACAAATTTTGGATATAACTAGGTGCTGGTGGCTCACACCTGTAATACTAGCTCCTCAGGAGGCTGAAATCTAAGAATCGCAGTTCGAAGCCAGCTTGGGCAGGAAAGTCTGTGAGACTTTTTTTTTTTCCTTTGGGTCAGTTATGAGGCTTGAACTCTGGACATGAGCGCTGTCTCTCAGTACTTCATCTCAAGGCTAGCATCCTACCACTGAACCACAGCACCACTTCTGGTTTTCTGGTAGTTTATTGGAGATAAGAATTTCACGGCCTTTCCTGCCTAGGCTGGCTTGGAACCTCAATCCTCAGATCTCAGCCTCCTGAGTAGCTAGGATTACAGGCTTGAGCCACCAGCACCCGGCATCTATGAGACTCTTATCTCAATTAATCACAGAAGAAGTCAGAAGCAGTGCTGTGGCTCCAGTGGTAGAGTGCTAGCCTTGAGGCAAAGAGCTGAGGGACAGGGCCCAGGCTTTGAGTTCAAACCTAGAACCAGCAAAAATAAAACAAAACAAAACTTGGAGATATAAATCTTGATGCTGGCAGAAACAATGTGGGTCGTGCATAATAGGATACGGGGATCAAAGTAATGTTTTGCCTAAGATATTTACAGATTTTGTAGGCTATGCCCATCAGCCTTCTTAAAGTACACCATCTAAATCTATTGAATATTGACATGAACAGTGAACAGGTAGATGGTAAATTTAGAGACAAGTTAGTACTGGGACATTTAAAAATGGAAAATGCTGCCAGGTGCTGGGGGCTCATGCCTATAATTCCAGCTACTCAGGAGGCTGACATCTGAGAATCACAGTTCAAAGCCAGCCCAGGCAGGAAAGACTGTGAGTCTCTCAATCTCCAATGAACACCAGAAAACTAGAAGAGACATTGTGGCTCAAGTGACAGAGTGCTTGCCTTGAGCTGAAGAGCTGAGATAGCACCCAGGCCTAGAGTTCAAGCCCCTCGACTCCTTCCCCCACCACCAAGTAAAAGGAAAGTGCTATTAGTAGATCTTTCTAAAACATTTGTTTTTCTAGGCTACTGCTTCTTTTCTTGAGACAAATCTCACTATGTAGCCCAGGTTAGCCCTGAATTCATAATTCTATTTCTTTTTTTTTTTTTTTTTTTGGTCCGGTCGTGGGGCCTGAACTCTGGGCCTGGGCGCTGTCCCTTAGCTCTTCAGCTCAAGGCTAGCGCTGTACCACTTGATCCACAGTGCCACTTCCGGCTTTTTTCCTTTTTGCTTATGTGGTGCTGGGGAGAATCAAACCCAGGGCCTCAGGCATGCAAGGCAAGCGCTCTACCACTGAGCCACCTTCCCAGCCCTCATAATTCTATTTCTGCACCTTTCCAGGTGCTGGGATTACAGCTGTGGCTAGCCATATAGGTTTCCACGCTGCTTCTGGTATGGAGTGTTATTCTCCTCTTTCTACCCTTGTCTGATCAAAATAGAACATACAGTAAAAGCTGTATATTCCTACAAGGTCAGAAGATATAGTCACGTCTTTGTAACTTCTAGTAAATGAGTTGTTGATAAATCATTTGGAATGAATGGGAAGATATCGTTGCATGGAACTTTTCATGATACTGTGTAGGTAACTATGTAGAACAGATAATGTGAACCAACAGCCCAAGGTCAGAGGCCCAGAAGTAAGGAGAATTAAAAGTGTGTATGCAAGAGGAACCATTTCTCTCACTCACCAATCCCCAAAGGGAGCCTTCTGAGGTGGCAACAATGGTAGCTGCCCTTGGGGTATTGTACATCAGAGCCAGTTCGCCAAAACTGCCACGGTTGTCATACTGACCAACAGATCGTGTCTGGTTATCTTTTGTTACTAAAATGTCATAGGTTCCCCTACAAGGAAGAAAAAGAAACAATTTAATTACATTTGATCATTTAAGAACTGGCTTGTACATATAAAACATCACAGGGGGGCTGGGAAGGTGGCTTAGTGGTAGAGTGCTTGCCTAGCATGCTTGAAGCCCTGAGTACCACATAAACAGAAAAGGCCAGAAGTGGCACTGTGGCTCAAGTGGTACAGTGCTAGCCTCGAGCAAAAGAAACTCAGGGACAATGTCCAGGCCCTGAGTTCAGGTTCCCGGAATGGGAAAAAAAAATCACAGGGGATTGATTTTTGCATCTTGATCTTGTATTCTAGGACCTTGCTAACCTCACTTGTTATGGATATAGTAAGGATTTGTATTTGTGTGTGTGTGTGTGTGTGTGTGTGTGTGTATACTTGAACTCAGGGCCTGGGTGCTGTCCTTGAGCTAGCTCAAGGCTAGCATTCTATCACTTGAACCAGAGCCTTACTTCCAACTTTTTGGAAGTTTATTGGAGATTATAGTCTTGTGGACTTTCCTGCCTGGGCTGTCTTCAAACTACCATCCTCAGATCTCAGCCTCCTTAGGATTTCACATGTAAGCCACCACTGCCACCTCAGAACATTGGTTTATGAGACGTTTCAGTACTATTTGTGCAAGTTTTCTGTTAACTTTGAAATTACTTCAAAAGAAAAGCAATTAAAAAAACAGAAAATGAGGACTGGGAATATGGCTTAGAGGTAGAGTGCTTGCCTAGCATGCAAGAAGCTCTGGATTCAATTCTTCAGTACTACATCAACAGAAAAAGCCAGATGTGGCACTGTGACTCAAGTAGTAGAGTGCTTGCTTGAACAAAGGAAACTCAAAGATAGTGCCCAGGCCTTGAGTTCAACCCCCAGGACTGGCCAAAAGAAAAGATCCAGGTGCGGTGGCTCACACCCATAATCCTATACAGGAGTCCAAGATCTGAGGATTGTGGTTCAAAGCCAGCCTAGGCAGGAATGTCTGTGAGACTATTTCCAATTAACCACCAGAAAACTGGAAGTGGTACTGTGACAAGTGGTACAGTGCTCACCTTGAGCTGAAGAGCTCAGGGACAGAACCCAGGCCCAGAGTTCAAGCCCCACAACCAACAAAAAAGAAAAGAAAAAAGCCGGGCGCTGGTGGCTCACGCCTGTAATCCTAGCTACTCAGGAGGCTGAGATCTGAGGATTGCGGTTCAAAGCCAGCCCGGGCAGGAGAGACCGTGAGACTCCTATCTCCAATAAACCACCAGAAAACCGGAAGTGGCGCTGTAGCTCAAGTGGTAGAGCGCTCTCCTTGAGCTGAAGAGCTGAGGGACAGTGCTCAGGCCCAGAGTTCAAGCCCCACGGCCGACAAAAAAAAAAAAAACAAACATGTATATATATAATAATAGTAATAGATAATATTGAGTGAAATAACATTGCTCTGATTAAGATTGCTCCATTTAGGATTGAGAAAAAGTCAAAAGGATGGGCTAGAAATGTGGCTTAGCAGTATAGTGCTTGCCTAGCATAAAGCTTTGGGTTTGATTCTTCAGTACCATATAAACAGAAAAAGCCAGTAGTGGCACTGTGGCTGGAGCAGTAGAGCACTAGCCTTGAGTATGGCGAGGGTCAGGGACAGTGCCCAGGCCCTGAGTTTAAGCCCCAGAACAAGCCAAAAAAAAAAAAGTCAAAAGGAGCCCCAATGCATTCCAAGAGAATACTAGTTACAGTATTAGATTAGAGCTCTTTTCTTTTCTTTTCTTTTCTTTTTGCTTACCAGAATGGTGTCTAGCAAATCTGAAAATAAAGCTGCTTATTTTCAATAATGAAAAAAATTGTGGTTTATACACCAGAAGTTATCTTCAGAAACTAGTGAGCTTTTTGTCCAGCTGCATTGTAAATAAACTTACTGAAGAAAAAAAAAATTAGAGGTTTAAGAAATTTTGCAGGGCATGTACTTCCAGTTACTTAGGGTACAAAAGCTGGTCAACTATGAATTTGAGGCCAGATTGAGGAAAGTTATTGAGACCTTATATATTTTTTCTTTTTTTGGTACCAGTCCTGGGGCTTGAACTCAGGACCGTGCACTATACCTGAGGTTTTTTCACTCAAGCCTAGCACTCTACCACTTGAGCCACAGCTCCATTTTTGGCTTTCATGATGCCTAATCGAAAGTAAGAAGCTCACAGACTTTCCTGCCTAGGCTGGCTTTGAACCATAATCCTAGGATTACAGGTGTAAGCCACTGGCATCTGGCCAGAGTCTCATTTAAAACAAAATGAAGAGGCTGGGAAGGTGGCTCAGCAGTAGAGTGCTTGCCTCGCATGCATAAGGCCCTGGGTTCAATTCCTCAGCACCACATAAGCAGAAAAGGCTGGAAGTGGCATTGTGGCTCAAGTGGTAAAGCACTAGCCTTGAGCTGAAGGACAGAGCCCAGACCTAGAGTTCAAACCCCACGACCAACCAAAAAAAAAAAAAAAAAAAGAAGAAAAAGAAAAAGAAAGAAAGAAGAAAACAAAAGAGCTGAAGTGCAGCTCCAAGTAGTATAGCACAAGTCCATAACACTAGTCCATAGATTCAATCTCTAACACTGAAAAACAAGAAAATAAGATGGACTGGGAATGTGACTTAGTGATAGAGTGCTTGCCTAGCATGCATGAAGCCCTGGGTTCAATTCCCCAGTACCACATAAACAGAAAAAGCCAGAAGTAGCGCTATAGCTCAAGTAGTAAAGTACTAGCCTTGAACAAAAGAAGCCCAGGCCCTGAGTTCAAGTCCCAAGACTGGCAAAATAAAATAAAATTTAAAAAATGAGAGGCTAAAACCAAGCAAGTATTTACCCAAATTTTTAATTTCTCCCAATATGGTTTATACCTGGAACAGAGCCAAAAAGCACATGCCACAATGTTCACTTAATTATAAAAGAGACTTTCTACTTGAAATGATAGCTCTTCCAATATGGATTATACCGGGCTGGAAATGTAATAGAGTGGTTGCCTAGCATGCATGAAGCCCTGGGTTCCATTCCTTAGTACTATATAAACAGAAAGTGGTGCTGTGGCTCAAGTGATAGTGTGTTAGCCTTGAGCAAAAGAAGCTCAGGGATGGCACCTGGTTTCAAGCCTCAGGACTGGCAAAAAAAACCCAACACACACACACACACACACACACACACACACACACACACACACACACACACACACACACACACACACACACACACACACACACACACACACACACACACACACACACACACACACACACACACACACACACACACACACACACACACACACACACACACGGGATTATATTAAGGATTAGGACAGCAGCAAAGAGAGAGGTGGCTTTAAGAAGTCTGTCACCTGACCCCATGCCTTTCTGGGCTGAACACAGCATAGAGTAAAGCCAGAAATCATGAATCTGAGTATGACCACACAGTTAAGAAACTCTCTTACCGTTCTATGACATAAAAGTTGTCTCCATCATCTCCTTGGTCAATGACATGCTCGTCCACTTTGACTAACCTTTCAAACATGGCATCGAGAACTTGAGAAAGCTGTTCCTAGAGGGCACAAAGAACAATGAAGGGCTTTTACACTTGCTGGAAAAAAAAAAAAACAGCATGTCTCTATTTCTCTTCATTTGTGATTAAATAATTGAAGTTTCTATATCAGACTGTTCCTGATATTTAAGCAGAAGCCTAAGGCCAGTCTGACATGAATGCTAACTGGCACAACTTCAAGTCTTGTTGTGTGTGCGCGTGCGTGCGTGCATGCGTGCGTGCGTGCGTGTTGTTGTCGGTAGTGGGGCTTGTATTCAGGGCATGGACACTGTCTCTAGCTCTTCTGCTTAAGGTTAGTGCTTTATACCACTTGAGCTACAATGCCACTTCTGGTTTTCTGGTGGTTTATTGGAGATAAGAGTCTCACATTCTTTCTGCCTAGACTGGCTTTGAACTGTGATCCTCAGATCTCTGCCTCCTGAACAGCTAGGATTATAGGCGTGAGCCACTAGCACCTGGCTCTTTGCTTTTTTGAAACAAGGTCTCACGATATACCTCAAGGTGGCCTCAAACTTATGCTCAGGCTTCTGAGACAGAATTACAGTCTGGAATTACCTATATCCATCACCATGCCTATTTTTCCAAGTCTTCTAAAACAGTATTGTTTTGAAAAGGCTTTCCACATTTTATTTGATAAGACTAGATTAAGAAATGAAAACTAAGGAGAAAGGGTAACTAAGGGAAGGGGTAACAAGTTTGACAAGAAATGTACTCATTACCTAAACGTAACCCCTCTGTACATCACCTTGACAATAAAAAAATTTAAAAAGAAATGAAAATGACATTGAGATTCTATTATCAAAACACCAGAAAATAATGAATGCTGGACAAAAGGAACCCTTATATACTGTTGATAAGAATGTAAATTAGCACAGCCAATATGGAAACTAGTATGGAAGGTACTCCAAACACTAAAACTAGAACTACCATATAACTGAGCTATATCACCTGGGTATTTATCCAAAAGAAATCTAAAATGATACCTATATGTTCATGTTTATTATGGTACTATACACAACAGCCAAGATATGTAAATAGCCTAAGTGCCTATTAATAGATGAATGAATGAAGGCAAATGAAATTATTCCTTTTGCAGGAAAATGGACGAAACTGAAGATCATCATGTTACGATATCAAGCTGGGTGCTGGTGGCTCATGCCTATAATCCTAGCTACTCAGGAGGCTGAGATCTGAAGATCATGGTTCAAAGCCAGCCAGGGCAGTAAAGTCTGTGAGACTCATCTCTAATGAACCACCAGAAAACCAGAAGTGGCGCTTTGGCTCAAATGGCAGAGCACTCACCTTGAGCCAAAGAGCTCAGGGTCAGTGCCCAGGCCCAGAGTTCAAGCCCCACAACCAAAGAGAAAAAAAAAGAAAAAAGAGTCTCACTGACTTTTCTGCCCAGACTGGTTTTGAACAGTGATTCTCAGATCTCAGCCTCCTGAGTAGCTAGGATTATAGGAGTGAGCTGAGTGAGCCACTAGTGCCTGGGTAGTTCATCAATTTTTATGACTAAAATGGAAAAAATCTAAGGAAAGTACCATACAGAGGCACTCAGCAAAAGGGATCTTTTTTTTTGGGGGGGGGGTCAATCATGGGACTTGAACACTGGGCCTGGGTGCTATCCCTGCGCTCTTCAGCTAAGGCTAGCACTCTACCACTTGAGCCACAGCACCACTTCTGGTTTTCTAGTGTGGTTTATTGGAGATAAGAGTCTCATGGACCTTCCTGCCCGGGCTAGCTTTGAACCATGATCCTTAGATCTCAGCCTCCTGAGTAGATAGGAGTACAGGCATGAGCCACCAGCGGCAAAAGGATCTATTGTTGAATAGTGCCTTCATTTATTACATAACACATAAAATGACTTAATATCACCAGAAGGTAACTATGATGATATAATTATAATGGAAACAAAACAAAGACACTATTAAATTCTAATAAAACAGTTATCTCAGCCTGAAGCCAGTATCCCTCATCTAAAAATTTGGCAATAGTTTTTGAAATGGAATTCTCAACACAAGGAAAATGTTAGAGTGACACAGAAACTCCCTTCCAACAAGTTTGGCCATAGAAAATTAAGAGCTTTATTCACAATAAAGAAGGGTGTCCCCTTTTCCCTTTATATGGATGAATCATCCTGGGAAAACTGCTGACACACAACCCCCCTTTTCTTTGAGCTCATTAGCTTTATTTTACTCAGTTCTCAGACTAACAAACTGAGTACGCTTTAGCTATTCCCGTAAACTAGGCAGCCAGCTACCAGACTGGTTTACAGACACCAGGATGGTTGATTGTCTTTAGCTGATCCATCATGAGCTCATGTCTGACTAGCCAAATTCCCAGGAAGGGTTGAAGCGATGTCAGAATCAGCAGTCTTTCATAGGAGCTGGGTAGTGAGGGGATTCTAATCTCCATCTTTCTGTCTTTGCACATTCTGAAATTCCAAACAATAGGCCCACCACCTTAGTCAATCTTTTTTTTTTTTTTTTTTGTCGTGGGGGCTGAACTCTGGGCCTGGGCGCTGGTCCCTCCGCCCTACCACTTGAGCCACAGTGCCACTTCCAGCTTTTATCTGCTTATGTGGTGCTTAGGAATTGAACCCAGGGCCTCATACATGCAAGGCAAGCACTCTACCACTGAGCCACCTTCCCAGCCCACCTTGGTCAATCTTGTGGCTTTAGTACATAGCCTTCAAAGTAAGGACAATTAGAAACTCTGAAGATTCCCTATTATTGCAAACAAAATATTTATATTCCTGTGAAATTCTTATGTAGAAACCTAATTCCCATGCTGGGAATATGGCTTAGTGGTAGAGTGCTTGCTCTAGGTTTGATTCCTCAATATGTAAAAAGAAAAAAATCCCAAAGTGGTGCTGTGGCTCAAGTGGTAGAGTGCTAGTCTTAAACAAAAGAAGCTCAGGGACAGTGCCCAGGCCCTGAGTTCAAACAAGCAAGCAAGCAAGCAAGCAAGGGAGGAAGGAAGGAAACCCAATTCTAACCAGGCACTGGAGGCTCATGTCTATAATTTTAGCAACTCAGGAGGGCAAGATCGGAGGATCATGATTCGAAGCCAGCCCAGGCAGAAAAACTCAAGAGACTCTTATCTCCAATTAATTTCCAAAAAAAAGTCAGAAGTAGAGCTGTGGTTCAAGTGGTAGAGTTCTGGCCATGAGCAAAGAAGCTCAGAGAAAGCACTTAGGCCCTGGATTTAAGCCCTAGCACGGACTGACTGACTGTGTCTGTGTTTGTCTATCTGTCTCTGACACACACACACACACACACACACACACACACACACACACACACACACACACACACACAGATACAGACAAAACTCTAACTGGAAATGGTATCAGGATATAGGGTCTTTGGGAAGTGATTAGATCATGAGAGTAGTGCCGCATGGATGAGATTAATGTCCTTATATGAAACCCTAGAGAAAGCTTCCTTCTTTCATTCTTCCTCCCGCCATAAGAAAACACAAAGAGAAAACAGACATCTACAAACCAGACCTCTCACCACGTACCAAATCTGCTAGCACTTTTATTTTAAAGCTCTCTATCTTCATCACTGTGAGAACTAAATTTCTGTTTATTATAAGTCATCCAGTTTATGGTATTTTGTGATAGTGGCACCACTGCTTAGGCAGTAGCCTTCTACTTGCAAGAAGCCCCCAATATCTGAAGTGTATACTAAGAAGCCCTGACAAGAAGCAGCCCATACATGAGGTATGTGACACAATCACATACTTCCAGGGGGATAACAAGGATTACATAGCAGTCTAAAATCCGATCTTCCAAACGATACCAGTCATACAAACCTGAGCCAGTTCCTGGCAGTGTAAACTGCATGGTTGTCAAGTCAGTAGCATGCTCTTGCAAGAAGTGCCAAAGCAAATTGAAATATGTGCAAAGTCAGATCCAGATTATAGAGATCCATACCTTAAAAATATTCATTAATTAACCTAAGGTTTCATGCCTCATATTACTGTGGCTAAGGTACTTAGAAACTGTCTAAACAATGAATAGAAAAAAAGCTAAAAGACCATTATAACAAAAATATTTTCTAAACTGTTACCTGATCAAGGTTTTTGAAAAGGAGAATATCTTTGCAAGCGTCCTGAAGTCTGCATCTCTGCTCATCAGTTTTAGGATGAACCACCTGTCGATCCAAACAAAGTCAGGGAAAAGTTCTTATTCCACTTAAAAATCATCCATTTTGGGGCTGGGAAAGTGGCTCAGTGGTAGAGTGCTTGCCTTGCATACATGAGGCCCTGAGTTCTATTCCCCAGAACCACATAAGCAGAAAAAGCCGGAAGTGGTGCTGTGGCTCAAGTGATAGACCAACAACTGGGCTGGGAAGGTGGCTCAGTGGTAGAGTGCTTGCTTTGCATGCCTGAGGCCCTGGGTTCGATTCCTCAGCACCACATAAGCAAAAAGAAAAAAGCCGGAAGTGGTGCTATGGCTCAAGTGGTAGAGCGCTAGCCTTGAGCTGAAGAGCTGAGGGACAGCGCCCAGGCCCAGAGTTCAGGCCCCATGACCGGACCCAAAAAAAAAAAAAAAGAAATGATAGACCAACAACTGACCAAAAAAAAAAAAAAAAAAAAATCAAATCATCCACTTTTTTTTTTTTTTTGGTGGGTTGTGGGGCTTGAACTCAGGGCCAGGGTGCTGTCCCTGAGCCACTTTGTACTCAAGGTCAGTGCTCTATCACTTGAGCCAAAGCACCACTTCCAGTTTTTGAGTGGTTAACTGGAGATAAGAGTTTCACGGAGACCTTTCTGCCTGGGTTTTCTTTGAACCATGATTCTTAGATCTCAGTCTCCTAAGTAGCAAGGATTACAGGCATGAGCCACTGGTGCCTGGCAAATCATCCACTTAAAAAAATTTCTTCCTTCTGAAGAATTTATAAAAGAAATCAAGAGTCTGTTTTCTATAGATTTAATTATATACAAATAACATGGTGAATGTGTAGAGGCAAAAAAAAAAAAACGTTAAGAGGCGTGAAAAGTGCTACTATGGTGCCACCTACTGGCTGCAAGGCTGGCAGCACATCTGCTATCCCAAGGGAGCCTCAAAAAGTCCCTAACTATTCCTTCAACAAACATTGACACCCACTCAGTACCAAGTACTAGCTCAGCTCTAGGGATAGAGCAGTGAACACATAGACAAAAATACTTGCTTCCCCATTCGATAAGTACATGAAGGTAGGTAGAGACTGATACTCATACTGAGAGGAACTATGAGTGTGTGTCAATGAGTGTGGCCAGGTGAGGCCTCGTGGCAGATGTGTTAAGATCCCAAGGAAGTGAGTACAACCTGAGGGAGTGAGTCATGTAGATCAGATCTCTGTGGGAAGAGCAAGTGAAAACGAGGCTTTCTTGTGGGAGAGTGAGTAACGAGGAGACAGAGTGACTGATTCGGAATGAGATGGATGGGCTGGAGGTGTAGTGCAGGTGGTGGTGTGCCAGCCAAATAGTGAAAGTGTCAGATACCAAGTCTGAGTCCCAATCTCAGACAAAAAAAAAAAAAAAAAAAGAAAGAAAGAAAGAAAGAAAGAGGGGCTGGGAAGGTGGCTCAGTGGTAGAGTGCTTGCATGGCATGCATGAGGCCCTGGGTTTGATTTGATTCCCCAGCACCACATAAGCAAAAAAGGCCAGAAGTGGTGCTGTGGCTCAAGTGGTAGAGCACTAGCCTTGAGCTGAAGAGCTGAGGGACAGCACCCAGGCCCAGAGTTCAGGCCCCATGACTGACAAAAAGAGAGGTGGGGGGGATGTTAGGTGACTGGGCTAATTGGGGGAGAAGGATGCCCAAATCACAGAAAGTATTATAGGTGAAAGAACTGGAACTTTCTTCTAGCAATATGGGGCATATATTTCACACTAATGACCAAAGACAAGGTGTAAAAAAGGTGAGAGAAGGGATAGGTTAAGAGAGATGGGTGTCCCCCGCTTTCACTATATTTGATGTCAGTATAACATGTGGAGGAGATGGGGACAAACAAGTCGTTTAAGGATTCAGGTGGACCTGTTGCAACAATGAGAAGTACAAAATGTCATGTCAAAACCAGCTTTACAATGTCGGTGTGGGGGGGGGTATGATTGGGTGGGGGGGAGGGGGGTGGCTGGGAAGGGAGGTGAAGGGTAAACAAAGGAGGAGGCTGCAATGCTTGGTAAGAAATGTATGCATTATCCTGCCCATGTAATTGTAACCCCTCTGTACAGTATGTTATCAAATAAAATAAAATAAAATTTTAAATTAAAAAAAAAAAGAGAGATGGGTGTTGTCAGACACTTTGTACTCATATACTGTTTTGTGGAATGAGAACTTCTTTGTACAACTACTTAAAGATTAAAAAAAAAAAAAAAAGATGTGACTGATGTTTTTGTGTTGTTTTTCTGCTAGTTCTGGGGATTGAACTCAGGCCCAAGGCACTGTTCCTGAGCTTTTACGCTCAAAGATAGCACTCTACCACTTGGGCCACAGCTCTACTTCCAGCTTTTTGGTGGCTGATTGGAAATAAAGAGTCTCATGGAGGGCTGGGAATGTGGCTTAGTGGTAGAGTGCTTGCCTAGCATGAAATGAAGCCTTGGGTTTGATTCCTCAGTACCATATAAATAGAAAAGGCTGAAGTAGTGCTGTGGCTCAAGTGGTAGAGTACTAGTCTTGAGCAAAACAAGCTCAGGGACAGTGCCCACGCCCTGAATTCAAGTCCCACACAGACTTCCCTGCCTAGGCTGCGTTTGTACTGCAATCCTTGAATCTTAACTACGTAAGTAGCTAGGATGACAGGTGTGAGTCAGCCTGGCCTGATTTTTTTTTTAAAAGGAATATATAGTTGCTAACAAGTAAAGAACAGACTAGAGATAAGCAAGAAGCTATGCTGATCATCTCAGGGCCAGATGACACCATGAAGGTGTTGACAAATACAGATTTCTGGAAATACATCAAAGACAGGACCCATTAAATACATTAGAAAATTGAATGAAGATATGAAAAACATAGTGTTCAGGGTGACCTCAAAATTATGGGTACATATAACTTAACCATGGAATTGTCATGAAGAAAGCTGGGAATGACTATGAGGTGGAAAACAGTATTTAAAAGGAAATAATCAAAGCCAGGTGCTGGCAGTTCACACTTATAATCCTAGCTACGCAGGAGGCTGAGATCTAAGGATTGTGGTTCGAAACCAGGCCAGGCAGGAGAGTCTGTGAGACCAATCTCCAATTAAACACCAAATAGCCAGATCCTCAGATTTCAGCCTCCAGAGTAGCCAGGATTATAGGAGTGAACTATGTTATGATCACTTTCAATGGCTGCAGATTCTCTTGATTTCAATGTAACCCAATTTAGCCCTAGGGAATCCCTTATTCAGGGTCATTTTAGGTTGTTTCCATTTTTCATTATTACAACATGGCCATGATCTCCATTTGTACATCCTTGGAAAGGACCCAACTGTTTATTAGGGTAAGATTTTCCTTTAGGTAATTGCTGTGTCAGTTGGCTCCACTATGTTTAAGGGTTCTGCAGCTTCACCATACCTTCAACCATTCTTGCTTTCAATCTATTAGATTAAAAAAATGGCATTTTATGCCAGGGCCAGTGGTTCACACCTGTAATCCTAGCTACTCAGGAGGCTGAAACCAGAGGATTGTGGTTTGAAGACAGCATGGGCAGAAAAGTCCCTGTGAGACTCTTTTTGTTTGTTTGTTTTGTGCCAGGCCTGAGGCTTGAACTCAGGGCCTGGGCACAGTCCCTGAGTTTCTTTTGCTCACAGCTAGCATTCTATCACTTAAGCCACAGCGCCACTTCTGTTTTTTTCTGTTTATGTTGTATTGAGGAGTCAAACCCAGGGCTTCATGCATGCTAGGCAAGCACTTTACAACTAAGCCACATTCCCAGACCCCTGTGAGACTCTTATCTCCAAATAACCACTCAAAAAATGGAAGTGGAGTTGTGGCTTAAAGTGATAGAACACTAGCCCTTGAGCAAAACAGCTTAGGGACAGCACTCAGGCTCTGAGTCCAAGCCCCTGACCATTACTACTACCATCACCAGCAACAACAACAACAACAAAAAATGGCATCTCACTGAAATTTTCATTCATATTTAACTATCAGTACAATATCTAAATATATAGAGGAAGGAAGTTAATGGATTCTTATGTGCCATGATTCTAAATAATACTTTTGCTTTTAGTTCTTACCCTTGGATCATTATCTTCCTCTTCTTCATCAGGGTTATAGGTCTCTGCACAGACTAAAAAGAGGGGGGAAAAAAAAGAAAAATATGAGTTTACCAAATGTATGGTTTTAGGAAAAACAGGAAGCAAACACTTTCTTTTTGGTCGTTCGTGGGGCTTAAACTCGGCCTGGGCACTGTCTCTCAGCTCTTCAGCTCAATGCGTGCACTCTACCACTTGAGCCACTGTACCACTTCCGGCTTTCTGGTGGTTTATTGGAGATAAGAGTCTCACAGAATTTCCTGCCCAGGCTAGCTTTGAACCATGATCCTTAGATCTCAAACTCCTGAGTAACTAGGATTATAGGCATGAGCCACCGGCACCTGGCTATGTATTGTTCTCTGAAGTTAGAATGGTTGTATTTTGAAACATCGCTATGAAGCTCATATTTGCCTCCAACTATAACTCTCTGTCCTCTGTCTTCTTTTGTTTTTGTTTTTTTGGGTCCGGTTGTGGGGCCTGAACTCTGGGCATGGGCGCTGTCCCTCAGCTTTTCAGCTCAAGGCTACCACTCTACCAATTGAGCCACAGCACCACTTCCAGCTTTTTTTTTTCTTTTTTTGCTTATGTGGTGCTGGGGAATTGAACCCAGGGCCTCATGCATGCAAGGCAAGTGCTCTACCACTGAGCCACCTTCCCAGCCCCTGTCCTCTGTCTTCTGGGGGCTGGAGTTGTAAGTTGGATCTTTTTAAAATTTCTTATTTCGAAGGCATTCTCATGAGGCACAGAAGAACCATCTCTTTAAAGATTGGTGATCCAGCCGGGCGCTGGTGGCTCACGCCTGTAATCCTAGCTACTCAGGAGGCTGAGATCTGAGGATCGCGGTTCAAAGCCAGCCTGGGCACAAAAGTCTGTGAGACTCCTATCTCCAATAAACCACCAGAAAACCGAAAGTGGCGCTGTAGCTCAAGTGGTAGAGCGCTCGCCTTGAGCTGGAGAGCTGAGGGACAGCGCCCAGGCCCAGAGTTCAAGCCCCACGACCAACAAAAAAAAAAAAAAATAAATAAATAAATAAATAAATAAATAAATAAATAAAGATTGGTGATCCTAAATAGGAAACAAAGATATCAACTACTAAGTTCTATGGTAGTGGCAAATACAAACGTAACATTATCCTGCCTCTGATGAGTTATGAAGAAGGAGTAAACAATCATGTAGTAATAAATATATTTGTATATATATATATATATATATATTAAAATGCATATACAAGAGATATGGAGGTAGTTACCAAAATAATCCATTAAAAGAACTGGGAAGGTGGCTCAGTGGTAGAGCACTTGCCTTGTATGCATGAGGCCCTGGGTTCCATTCCTCAGCACCACATAAGCAGAAAAAAAAACGCTGGAAGTGGCACTGTGGCTCAAGTGGTAGAGCGCTAGCCTTGAGCTGAAGAGCTGAGGGACAGCGCCCAGGCCCAGAGTTCAGGCCCCACGACCAGAACCACCCCAAAAAATAATAATCCATTAAAATAGTTCAAAGACATTATGTACACAACTTTAAAAAAAAAGAGATTGGGAGTCTTACTATCTTGTTCAGGCTGGCCTCTAACTCATGAGCTTAAGCAATCCTAAACCTTCAGCGTAGCTAGACTAATTCTTAGCTGCTCAGTGGTAGCTAAGAATTTTAAAACAAGGGCTGGGAATGTGGCTTAGTGGTATAGTGCTTGCCTAGAATGCAGGAAGCACTGGGTTCGATTCCTCAGTACCAACTAAACAGATAAAACTGGAAGTGGTACTGTGGCCCAAGTGGTAGGGTGCTAGCCTTGAGCAAAAGAGGCTCAGTAATAGCACCCAGGCCCTGAGTTCAAGCCCAGGGCTGGCAAAAAAAAAAAAAAACAACACAAAAACTTCCAGGAAATAGAAATAGATGGGTACATGAGTATTATACTTTGTCTACCTTGGTTTAAAAGGTTGAAAATTTAAAAGGCTGAAAATTAGCTGGCAGTATGGGTAGTGGTAAAGTGCCTAGAAAGTACAAGGTCCAGAATTCAAACACTAATATCACTAAAAAAAAAAAAAAAAAAAAAAGTTAAAAAAATTAAAGCTTAGCTGAGCGCCAGTAGCTCACACCTGTAAACCTAGCTAATCAGGAGGCTGAGATCTGAAGATCACGGTTCAAAACCAGCCTGGGCAGGAAAGTCTGTGAGCCTCTTATCTCCAATTAACTGCAAGAAAACCAGAAGTGGCACTGTGGCCCAAGTGGTAGAGTGCTTGCCTTGAAATGAAGAGAGCAGAGACAGCACCTAGGCCCAGAGTTCAAGCCCCACAACTGACAAAAATAAATAAATAAATAAAATTGAATAAAATCTTATGGTGGGTGCTGGTGGCTCATGCTTATAATCCTAGGTATTGGGGAAGCTGAGATCTGAGGATTGTGGTTCAAAGCCAGCCTGAGTAGGAAATTCCATGACACTCTGACCTATCTCCAATTAACCACCAGAAAACCAGAAGTAGAACTGTGGCTCAAGTGGTAGAACACTATCCTTGAGTGGAAAAAGCTCAAGGATAGCACCCAGGCCCTCAGTTCAAGCCTGACAACCGACCAAAAAAAAAAAAAAAAGAGAGAGAGAGAGTGCTCTTGGGTTTGATATCCAGTACCACCCCCCCCCACACACACACACAAAATGAAAGTAATTTTTTGTTTTTGTTTTTTTGGACAGTCCTGGGCTTCTTTTGCTCAAGGCCAGCACTGTATCTCTTGAGCCACAGTGCCACTTCTGGTTTTTTCTGTGTATGTGGTACTGAGGAATTGAACCCAGGGCTTCAGGCATGCTAAGCAAGCACTCTACCACTAAGCTACATTCCCAGCCCAACAGTAGTTATTTTTATTAAAATCATTAACATGGAGCCATGTGCGGTGGCTGAACCAGTAGGATCATGAGATTGGGACTAGGCTGGACTGTATCTCATGAAACTATGTCTCAAAAAAGGTATTAAAACATTTATTAAGAGCCAGGCACCAGTGGCTTAGCCTTTAATCCTAGCTACTCAGGAGGCTGAGATCTGAGGATTGCAGTTCAAAGCCAGCCTGTGCAGGCAAGTCCATGAGATTCTTATCTCCAATAAATCACTCAGAAAACAGGAAGGGATGCAGTGGCTCAAGTGGTAGAGCACTAGCCTTGAGCTGGAGAGCTGAGGGATAGAAGTCAGGCCCAGAGTTCAACCCCCACAACCAACAACAACAACTACAAATTATTGGGACTAGAAGTATATCTCAGTTGTAGAATGAGCCTAACAAGCTCAAGGTCCTGATTTCAAACCCCAGTTCCAAATTTTAAAAAAAGCTTGTGGGGCTGGTAAGGTGGCTCAGTGGTAGAGCGCTTGCCTTGCATGCATGAGGCTCTGGGTCCGATTCCACATAAGCAACCACAAGTGGTGCTGTGGCTCAAGTGGTAGAGCGCTCGCCTTGAGCTGAAGAGCTGAGGGACAGCACCCAGGCCCAGAGTTCAGGCCCTGCGACCAACCAAAAAAAAAAAAAAGTTTATATTTTTGGAAAGACATTATGCCTTAATTCTCTTCCAAAAATGGTTCTGAATTTACTTCTCTTTTCTAGTTCTTTCTCTTTTTTTCCCTTATGGTAATAACACTTAATATGAGCTCCACCTTCATTACTTCCTAACACAGTACTGTATTGTTCTTCTTGCATAACCGAAACTTTATACCTGCTGAACAGCCACTCCCCAATTTCCCTTCCCACCAGTCCCTAGCAACCACCATTCTACTCTCCTAACTCTATGAGTTTGACTATTTTAGTTACTTGGTTTTTGCAGTGCTGGGGATCAAACCCAGGAGACTGTACACAAAAGCAAATGTTTTAGCATGGAACTATAACCCCAGTCCCTTGACTATAGAGACCCCACACAAATGTAAATTTGTCCTGTCACAGGCTTTATTTCATTTAGTTTAATGTCCTTTTAACCCTAACCTTTTTTGAACTTTCTCACTTCCTTCTGTCCTCCTCCTCTGTTCCCACCCAACTTATCTACTTCCTCTTGGTCCTGGTCCCAATTACTTCCCTCATTTTCTTTCCTTTCTTTTTTAATGTTGGAGACTGAACCCAGCACCTCACGCATGCTAGCTTATTTGACAATTAAGCTACTTTTGTAGCTACAAATCTCTTTTTTTAATTTTTTTTTTTTTTTTGCCAGTCCTGGAGCTTGAACTCAGGGCCTGGGCACTGTCCCTGAGTTTCTTTTGCTTAAGGCTAGCACTCTACCACTTGAGCCACAGTACCTGTTCCAGCTTTTTCTGTTCATGGGATACTGGGAAATCGAACCCAGGGTTTCATGCATTCTAGGCAAGCACTCTACCACTAAGCCACATTCCTAGCCCCCCAAATCTTTTTTTTTTCTTTTTTGCCAGTCCTGGGGCTTGAACTCAGGGCCTGGGCACTGTCCCTGAGCTTCTTTTGCTCAAGGCTAGCGCTCTACCACTTGAGCCATAGTATCACTTCTGGCCTTTTCTATTCATATGGTACTGAGGAATCAAACCAAGGACTTCATGCATGCTAGGCAAGCACTCTATCACTAAGCCAAATTCCCAGCCCCCAAACCTATTTTTTAAGTGCCTACTTGATTCTTGCCCCAATAATTCTGCACTCTTGTCTCTGTAGATATTACCTGAAGAAGGGCTAAATGATCCTCTAAAGACCTCAAGAAATTCCAGGCATGGTGGTACATACCTGTAATGACAGGACTTGGGAGGCTGAGGCAGGAGGAGCATGAGTTCAGGCCAACATATGCTACAAAGAGAGAATCTGGCTCCAAAAGTTAAAAATCTTCTAAAAAAAAAAAAATTGCGCCATCTTAAGATACTCAAGACCTACTGAAAATGAAGATTTAAGCAAGCAACACGGTGCCTTAAGGAAAGTTATTTTGCTTTTTCCTCCAGCAGATGTCACTAGGGAGCAATGTCGTATCATACAAAAGGACAACAGGTTATCTGGCACAATTTCTTCCTCTGTGTGTGTGGGGTGCATGAGCACATGCATTGGTCCTGGGACTTGAACTCAGGCCTTCTGTCCCTAGGGTTTTGTGCTCAAGGCTAGTGCTCTACCATTTGAGCCACAGCTCCATTTCCAACTTGCAGCTTTTTTTTTTTTTTTTGGTCGGTTGTGGGGCTTGAACTCTGGGCTTGGGTGCTATCCCTGTGCTCTTCAGCTCAACCGCCACTTCAGGTTTTCTAGCGGTTTATTGGAGATAAGAGTCCCATGGACTTTCCTGCCTGGGCTGGCTTTGAACCTTGATCCTCAGATCTCAGCTTCCTGAGTAGCTAGGATTACAGGCGTGAGCCACTGGCACCCAGCTTTATTTATTTTTTTTTTTTTTTGGAAATAAGAGTGTCACACATTTTTCTGCCTGGGCTGGATCCTCAGATCTGAGTAGCTAGTGAGTAGCTAGGATTACAGGCATGAGCCACCTGTGCCTGGCTGCTTCCAAAAATTTAATTGATATTTGGAGATACTTTTATACAGAAATGTGAATCATTACACTTTACTCATTTCTACAAATAAATGAGCACAGATCTTGGTCAGGTCCTGAAGCCCTGTGCTATTCTACCAGCCCCCACAGACAGCAGACACAGCTTGGATCCATTAGTCAGCTAAGGGTGCCTAAACAAAATACCACAGATCAGTTGACATGAAGATAAGAAATTCACTTATTCACAGTTCTGGGGCTGATAGTCCACAATTAAAAAACCAACGGGTTTTGGTGTTTCCAGGAGCTAGCAAAAACTAGCTTGCTTTCTGTGTCCTCACATTTTGCTATCTCTTTAAGGACAGTAGTCCTAATTGCATTAAGACCTCCATTCTTCCTTTTTTTTTTTTTTTTTCCCCCCCCAGTCCTTGGGCTTAAACTCAGGGCCTGGGCGCTATCTCTGAGCTTCTTTTGCTCAAGGTTAGCTCTGAGGAACTGAACACAGGGCTTCACGCATGCTAGGTAAGCACTCTACCACTAAGCCACATTCCCAGCCCCACTCTTCTCTATTTTCATTTCACCTTCTTTCCTCCCCTCCCCCCGCCCCCAGTCATGGGGCCTGGGCACTGTCCCTGCACCTCTTTGTGCTCAAGGCTAGTACTTTACCCTTTATCACTTGAGACACACACAGTGCCACTTTCAGCTTTTTCTGAGCAGCTTATTGGAGTTAAGAGTCTCACAAGACTTTGCTACCTGGGCTGGCTTCCAACCACAATCCTCAGCTCTCAGCCTTCTGAGTAGTCCAGTGTCTTTAATCATTTTTTTGCTCAAGGCTAATGCTCTACTACTTTAACCGTGTCGTGCGAGAGAGGCATTCATAGGGTACTTTTCTTCTGACAGCCTTGTCTAAGATGATCTCTAAAGCGAGACATAGAACAAGCTGAAGTAATATTCAGTCTGACCAGAGAATGCCAGTATTACCACTATATAACTGAGGAAACAATTCAAATGGCTTTAAATGGCAGAGAAGCTAATGCAGCATAATTTCAAATATCAAAAATACTTACAGCCGGGCGCTGGTGGCTCACGCCTGTAATCCTAGCTACTCAGGAGGCTGAGATCTGAGGATTGCGGTTCAAAGCCAGCCCGGGCAGGAGAGACCGTGAGACTCCTATCTCCAATAAACCACCAGAAAACCGGAAGTGGCGCTGTAGCTCAAGTGGTAGAGCGCTCGCCTTGAGCTGAAGAGCTGAGAGACAGTGCCCAGGCCCAGAGTTCAAGCCCCACGGCCGACAAAAAAAAAAAAAAAAAAAAATACAAAAAAATTGCTTTCATTTGCCGTGTGAGGTTAAAATGTGTTTGTGACTTTAAGTATCACTATCCCACAATACTGTGAAATTTATATAATCACTTAATTAAAAAAATTATTTTAAAAATTGCTTTCATGGCTGGGAATGTGGCTTAGTGGTAGAGTGCTTGCCTAGCATGAAGCTCTGGGTTCGATTCCTCAGTACCACATACACAGAAAAAGCCATAAATAGTCTGTGGCTCAAGTGGTAGAATGTTAGTCTTGAGCAAAAGAAGCTCAGGGACAGTATCTGGGCCCTGAGTTCTGGCCAAAAAAAAAAAATTGCTTTCAGAGGAAATTTTATAATTTTAAACATTAATAATAATGACAAGTGGAAAAGCAAAGACTTTATGTATAATATAAACTTTGTACAGATATTCTCCAAACTTAAAATGAAAACAAAATGAAGAAATCACAGGTGATTTTCCTTTTAGCACAAGACCGATAATACTATTTTTTGAGATGAGTTTATTTTCACTTAAAATTTCTTATTGTAAAATAGCTTAAAAGCTGTATGTTATAAAAGAGAAAACATACCTGATACTCGTCTATTAAATCTGGTAGGAATTGGAACTGCAAAAAGAAAAAAAAAAGGCAACATTTAGTCATTATTAAATCACAATTCCACCACCACCACCCTCTTTTTTTATTTGCCAATCCTGGGGCTTAAACTCAGGGCCTGGGCACTGTTCTTTTTTTTTTTTTAAATATACTACCTTTATTTTTTTTTTTCTGGAGGGGGGGGTCCAGTCGTGGGGCTTGAACTCTGGGCCTGGGCACTGTCCGTCAGCTCTTCAGCTCAAGGCTAGCACTCTACCACTTGAGCCACAGTGCCACTTCTGGCTTTTTTCTTTTTGCTTATGTGGTGCTGAGGAATCGAACCCAGGGCCTCATACAAGGCAAGTACTCTACCACTGAGCCACCTTCCCAGCCCTGGGCACTGTTCTTGAGCTTCTTTTACTCAAGGCAAGCACTCTACCACTTGAGCCACACCACCACTTCAGCCTTTTTTGAGTAGTTAATTGGAGCTGAGAGTCTCACAGACTTTCCTAATCGAGCTGGCTTTGAACCATAATCCTCAGATCTCAACCTCTTGAGTAACTAGGATTACAGGTGTGAGCTACCAGCACTGTTGTAAAATTCATTTTTTAAAAACCTTATAATTTTAATGTACTTAAGTTGGGTTAACTTTACTTCATGTTCTAATTTGTAAAATTCCAAATGAATAAGAAGTGTTCCAAGTTTACTATAATATCAAGTAATAAAAAATTTCTCTTTAAGCTGGGTGCCAGTGGCTCACACCTGTAATCCTAGCTACACAGAAGTCTGAGACCTGAGGATCATGGTTTAAAGCCAGCTCAATTAGGAAAGTCTATGAGACTCATCTCTAAAAAACAAACCACCAGAAAAATGGAAATGGTGATGTGGCTCAAGTGGTAGAGGGGTAGCCTTGAGCAGATGAGCTCAGAGACAGTGCCCAGGCCCAGAGTTCAAGCCCCATGACCACCAACAACAAAAAATTTCTTTAGCATCTATCATCACTTCTATTTGATAGTAATTTAATGAGTATTAACTCAGTAAGATTAAAAATAATCATTTTTACTTTCTCAGATATGGGTGGGTTTTCTCCAGTCTTGGTCAATATATGTATCAAATAAACTTACCACTGATCTTTATGTTGGAAAATAATTTCTTACCTCTCTCTCATTTTTTTTTAATCTGTTGTGGGGTTTGAACTCAGGACCTGAGTGTTATCCCAAAGCTTTTTTACTCAAGGCTAGTTCTCTACCACTGTGAGCCACAGCTTTACTTCTGGTTTCCTGGTGGTTAACTGAAGATAAGAGTCTCACAGACTTTCCTGCCAGAGCTGGTAATCCTCAGATCTTAGCCTCCTGAGTAGCTAGATTACAGGTGTGAGCCAGTGCCCAGCTTGAAATGGTAATTTTAAAAGACACAATATTCAAAAGAGACCTCATTCAATCTATAAATAAAGGTTTTGTCATAGGTTCTAAAATTATAAAATGTCAGCATTACAAAGTATCTATGAAGTCATCCAGTCTGGCTATGTAGCAAGCAGGCCTCCATTCACATGGCAGCTCTAACTGATGTCACCAGTCCACCTGACTCATCCTGGACTCATCTTTCACTACTTACATCTACTTCATTAACAAATCCATCTGCTCTCCCTCCCACTTCCTCTTGAATCTATCTTCCTCCATTCTCTATTGTTAGTCTAGTCAGAAGCACATCATTTTTTGCCAGTCTTCCCACTGCCAATCTTGCCCTACAATAATCTATAGTCATCAGAGTAATCTTAGCATTTAAGAGGACAATTTGACAGTCTCTGTCAAAATTTTTCTTTTCTTTGCTTTTCTCTTTCTCTTTTCTTTTTCTTTTTTTTTTTTTTTTGTCGATCATAGAGCTTGAACTCTGGGCCTGAGTGCTGTCCCTCAGCTCTTCAGCACAAGGCGAGTGCTCTACCACTTGAGCTACAGGGCACTTTCAGTTTTCTGGTGGTTTATTGGAGATAAGAGTTTCACAGACTTTCCTGCCCGGGCTGGCTTTGAACCGAGATCCTCAGATCTCAGCCTCCTGAGTAGCTAGGATTACAGGTGTGAACCACTGGCACCCAGCTTTCTGTCAAAATTTCTAAGTATTAACTGCCTTTAACCCAGGAATAATTTTACTTCTAGGAATACGTGCTAAGCAAAACTCACATGTGTATATTCACATATACACACACTGAAAGAAACACACACACACATACATACATATATATATGGCTATGTACGTGTACTATCACTATACATATAAAAATGTATACTTAGGTAAATGTATATCTACCATGATTGCTAACATATTGTATGGAATAGCAAAAAAGCTTAACAAAAATTGTCTAGAATAAATTAAAGAATGTTGGTCCAGTTGGGTACTAGTGGTCATGACTATAGGAATACCTAGCTACTCAGGAGGCTGAGATCTGCAGATCCTGGTTCAAAGCCAGCTCAGGCAGGAAAGTCCATGAGACTCTTATCTCCAATTAACAACCAGAAAACTGGAAGTGGAGCTGTGGCTCAAACTGGTAGAACACAGGCCTTGAGCAAAGGATGCTTAGAGCCAGTGCCCAGGCCCTGAGTTCAAGCTCCCTGACACCCCCCCTCCAAAAAAAAAGTTGGTGCAGCTAGATTGTACACATCTATGCAGCCATTAAAATGGATACAGTAAGCTGGATGACTGGCTCACATCAGTAATCCTAACTACTGAGAGAGTTGAGCCCAGGAAGATTGTGGTTCTAGGTCAGTTTAAGAAAAACAGTTTGAAAAAGAAGAAAAACAGTTTGGGGGCTGGGAATGTGGCTCAGTGGTAGAGCGCTTGCCTTGCATGCCTGAGGCCCTGGGTTCAATTCCTCAGCACCACATAAGCAAAAAAAAAAAGAAAGAAAGAAAGAAAGAAAAAAAGCCAGAAGTAGAAGAGTGGCGCTGTGGCTCAAGTGGTAGGGTCAGTGCCCAGGCCCAGAGTTCAGGCCCCACGACCGGACCCCCCCCCCCAAAAAAAAAAAAAAAGAAAGAAAGAAAAACAGTTTGTAGACTCCATCTCAATACTATAAGGAAAGTGTGGTGGTGTGTACCCATCAACTTAGCTATTACAGAAAGCATAAGAAGATTACAGTCCAGATGGGAGCTTAAGCAAAAAGAAAAAGTCTATGTCAAAATAATCAGTGCACTGGGCTTGCATGCATGAGGCCCTGGGTTTGATTCCTCAGCACCACATAAGCAAAAAGAAAAAAGCCGGAAGTGGCGCTGTGGCTCAAGTGGTAGAGTGCTAGCCTTGAGCTGAAGGGCTGAGGGACAGCGCCCAGGCCCAGAGTTCAGGCCCCATGACCGGACCCCCCCCAAAAAATAATAATCAGTGCAGGCGGGGAGAAGGTGGCTCAGTGGTAGAGTACTAGCCTTGAGCTGAAGAGCTCAGGGACAGTGCCCAGGCGCAGAGTTCAGGTCCCACAACCGACAAAAAAAATTGGAAGAATGGCTCAATAGTAGAGCACTTGCCTAGCAAGCATGAGGCACTGAGTTCAAGCCACTGTAATGTCTGCCCTCTCCCTGCCCACCACCAAAAACAAAAACAAAAACAAAAACAGAATGCCATAAACCTATAGAAACTGATATGGGAATGACCTTCGAGATACACTGGTATCTGAAAGCTGCTATCAGTTAAAAAGCTACAAATATTTTTTTTTTCCGGTGGTACAGGGAATTGAACTCAGGGCCTTGCATTTTCTGGGAAGGTACTCTACAACTTGAGCCATGCTTCCAGCCCTTTTGCTTATTTTTTGAATAGTATCTCACACTTTTTGCCTATGGCCAGCCTGGTACTTGATCCACCTATTTACACTTCCCATGCAGCTGAAATGTCAGGTGTAAACCATCACACCTAGCTTTAGTAGTTGAGAAGTCTTTCAAACTTCTGTCCAGGCTAGCCTCAAACTGTGATCCTCCTCCCACCTATATCTCCTGTTTGACAATGTCATGAAACTCCTTTTCCTACTGACCCTCCACTGCTAAACCCTCCACAGGCTTACTTTAAAGGACTATTATTTAGAATTTTCTGTCACACATTTAACCTCCTCCCCCCAAATACCAGGACTTAAACTCAGGACTTCAAGCTTGCTTGGCTTGCTTGCTAGACTGGTGCTCTAATCCTTGAGTCATGTCTCCAGCTTGGCTTTCTTTTTTTGTGCCATTCCTGGGCTTGAACTCAGGCTCTGGACGCTGTCCCTGAGCTTTTCTGTTCAAGGCTAGCACCTGAGCCACAGCTCTACTTCAAGCTTTTTAGTGGTTAAATCTTATGGACTTAAGAGAATCTTCTCATATACTTTCCTGACCATGTTGGTTTCAAACTGCAATCCTCAGATCTCATCCTCCTGAATAGCTAGGATTATAGGTGTGAGCCACTGGGGTAAGCCTTAGCTTTTTGCTGGTTATTTTTGAACTTCGATCCCCTGGATCACGGCTTCCGAAGAAGCTAGGGTTACAGGCATGAGCCTCTAGTGCCTTTAGGCCTTACCTAAAGCTTAATAAATCAATAGCAAACTCTATCAAGATAGCAAAGAACAGTTAATTGTGGAGATAAAAATACAATAATAATAAAATGTATGTGCCAGGACCTGATGTAAACACTTTATAGGTATTAAGCCAATTAGTTCTTTTTTTTTTGGGGGGGGGGGGTCCAGTCGTGGGGCCTGAACTCTGGGCCTGGGCGCTGTCCCTCAGCTCTTCAGCTCAAGGCTAGCACTCTACCACTTGAGTCACAGTGCCACTTCTGGCTTTTTTCTTTTTGCTTATGTGGTGCTGAGGAATCGAATCCAGGGCTTTATGCATGCAAGGCAAGCTCTCTACCACTGAGCTACCTTCCCAGCCCCCAATTAGTTCTTTGGGGGATGGAACTGGCATTTTGAACTCAGGGCCTTCTGTTTACTAGGCCTTGTGCTTGCTAGTAGGGAGGTGCTCTACTATGTTAGCCATGACCCCAGCCCTTTTTGCGTCTTGTTATTTTTCAAATAGGGTCCGAAGCTAACATATATAGCTGATGTCTTAGGGAATTAGGATTTGTTTTCTTGGACTTTCACTTAAGATAAGCTATGTATACTGAGAGATTTAAGAAACCTGGGTCTCTGAATGAGCATGTGCAACTCCAGCTATTACTTTGGGTTGTGAACTGAGTTAGACAGCAAAAACAGAAATACAACTGACATTCAACAACCTAAATCATGATACTTATGGGTTAATTATAATTCATAAGTAAAAATTCATGAGTTCATACTAATATATATTTACAAATAGCAATACATTATAGATATATACTATATATTAGATATTAATGATACATACTAATACATAAATGTACTTAGATATATGTAACAGAATCGATATGTAGGTAAGAAAAGAAAGCTCTTCCTTACAATAGACTTTCAGCCAATAAATACGAAGTGCTGGAATTTTGAAAATTACTATTTGGTGTCAGAGTGGCAACTCATGCCTATAATCCCAGCTACTTGTGTGGGGAGGGGAGCTGATAGTAGGGTCTCATGTAAGGCCTGCATGGGGAAAATGTAGTGAGAACCTGTCTCAAACAACAAGATGGGTGTAGTGGTACACACTTGTAATCCCAGATGTGTAGAAGATATGGTTAGAAGGATGAGAATCTGAGACCAGCTAAGGCAAAAAAGCAAAAAGTAACTAAAACAAAAAAGGGACAGTATGTGGTTCATTGTCTAGCATATTAAAGTTCCTGGCTTGAGTTCCCTGTACTGACAAAAAAAAAATTACTCTTTGTCAAATATTACAGTGAATAAGTAATTGTTTAAGGCAAGAATCACCAGCAGGCACCACAATTAGTATGAAGAGAAACAGGAATTTCATGGTATCTAATAAATATTACTACTAATGGAATTAACCTGCAAAATAATCTACTGATTACATAGTATCTTTTTTTTTTTTTTTTTTTGGTTGGGGGAGTTGGTTGTAGGGCTTGATCTCAGGGTCTGCGCACGGTGCCTGAGCTCTTTTGCTCAAGGCTTGTGCTCTACCACTTTGGACCAGTAATCCACTTTCAGTTGTCTGGTGGTTAACTGGAGATAAGAGTCTCACAAGGACTTTTCTGTCCAGGCTGGCTTTGCACCACAATCCTCAGATCTCAGCCTCCTGAGTAGCTAGGATGACAGGTGTGAGCCACCTGTGACCAGCTATTGTAATAGTACTTTAGAGAAACCAGGCAGACAGAGTCTTAACTAAACGATCAGAGTTATCCTCATCAGTAATGAGACAAATAAGACAAGTGCTAGTAGTTCATGCCTGTAATTCCTAGCTAGCTACTCAGGAGGCTGAGAGCTGAGGATCCCAGTTTGAAGTTGGCCTGGGCAGGAAAGTCTGTGAGACTCTTATCTCTAATTAATTATCAAAAAGATGGAAGGAGAGCTGTGGCATGGCTTACGTAGTAGTACACTAGCCTTGAGCATTTTTATGCTTTTGCTCAGGGACAGTGCCTAGGCCCTGAGTTCAAAACCCAGGACCTGCACAAAAAAATAAAAATAAAAATAAAAAGAACAGGTAAGGTCTATGAAGAACAATGCAGGGCTGGGAATGTGGCCTAGTGGTAGAGTGCTTGTCTAGCATGCATGAAAAACCCTGGGTTCGATTCCTCAGTACCACATACACAGAAAAAGCCAGAAGAGGGCTGGGAAGGTGGCTCAGTGGTAGAGTGATTGCCTTGCATGCAAGAGGCCCTGGGTTCAATTCCTCAGCACCACATAAGCAGAAAAAGCCAGAAGTGGCACTGTGGCTCAAGTGGTAGAGTGCTAGCCTTGAACTGAAGAGCTGAGGGACAGCACCCAGGCCCAGAGCTCAGGCCCCATGACTGGCAAAAAAAAAAAAAGAAAAAGCCAGAAGAAGAGCTGTGGCTCAAGTAGTAGAGTGCTAGCCTTGAGCAAAACAAGCTCAGGGACAGTGCCCAGGCCCCTGAGTTCAAGCCCCAGGACTGAAAGAAAAAAAAAAAAAAAGAACAACAATGCAAAGAAGAGACTGTTAAAGATCACAAAATGTACTGGGGGAGGGGAGGGAAAGATCATTCACTATCAGAAAAACTGAAACCTCAAATACAATGTTGCTAATGACTACCAGGAAAAACAAAATTTGAATGTCTTTCTCATGCTTTTAATCATTTACAACATGTGCCTGGGTTCTGTCTAATCTTTCCAGGTTCATGTTCTGAATTTATTTATTTATTTATTTATTTATTATTTTAGCAGTCCTGGGGCTTGAACTCAGGGCCTGGGCACTGTCCCTGAGCTTCTTTTGCTCGAGGCTAGCATTCTACCAGTTGAGCCACACTGCCACTTCCAGCTTTTTTTTTTTTTTCTGTTTATGTAATACTGAGGAATTGAACCCAGGGCTTCAAGCACACTAGGCAAGCACTCTACCACTAAGTCACATTCCCAACCCATGACATACTTTAAAACGAGGTGTCATGTACGTCATCTGTAGACCCTTTGCTTCTCACTCTATTCTTTCCCTGGAAGATTTCAATCCTACCCATATTATCTCTCACTCTCCTTAATACTTCTCACCTAGACCTTTCCTGTGAAGAGAAATAGACAGGAAAGTTTAATTTCCTGCTTGCAAACTCTCATCTCAGAGACCTCAAACCCCCATGTCTGAAACCAAATTCATGATCTTCTCCATCCTTCCTCAAGCTAAAAGCTTCCTATGTCACTAAACTTCTTTAGTGTTTTCAAACAGCTGTCAATCCAAAAGCACAGGCCTGAAATGCAAATTTCCTCTTTGACTCTAGTCTCCTACACATCCCTTTATCCAACTGTACCTTCTCTACCTGTCCTCAATCCATTTTGGATATCTTCTCCCCCAACCCATGCAAACATTATTTCAAACCTTACAGAAACAACAGCCTCTCCCCACAAGTCCTGGGGCTTGAACTCAGGACCTGGGCACTGTCCCTGAGCTTCTTTTGCACAAGGCTAGCACTCTACCAACTTGAGCCACAGCACTCACTCCTGGCTTTTTCTGTGTATGTGGTACTGAGGAATCAAACCAAGGGCTTCATGCATTCTAGGCAAGCACTCTACCACTAAGCCACCTTCCCAACCCCAACAACAGCCTCTTAATTGATTGGTTACCTATACCATCTCTAGGCTTTCTCTAACCCTTTCCCTACAATCTGCAAAAGTGATCTTTCTAATCAGATCTCATCATTCTACATCCTAAAGTTTAAAATTCTTGGCTAAGTGCTGGTGGCTCATGCCTGGAATCCTAGCTACTCAGGAGGCTGATCTGAGGATCAAGGTTCAAAGCCACCCTGGACAGGAAAGTCTGTAAGACTCTTAATCTCCAATTAACCACCAGAAAACTGGAATTGGCTCTGTGGCTCGAGTGGTAGAGCACTGGCCTTGAGCTGAAGAGCTGAGGGACAGTGCCCAGGCCCAGAGTTCAAGCCCCACAACCAACCATGTAACAACAACAACAACAAATTCAGTAACTTTGTCCCAAGTTTTATGAGGATAGTGACAAAACTATCATGTTCTCCTCCATCATCTCTGTATTGGACTAGTCATTCTGGCCTTATTTTTGGAGGTCTAAAACTTGAACTTGGTATCTGATGCTTTCATTCATTGGCAGGTGCGCTACCAATTGAACCATGCCTCCAATCCCTCTGGCCTTTTTCTTGTTCCATGTCATTTCAAAGTCTTCTAGCAGGTACTTCTCACCACCTTGCCGAGTTAACTCCTAAGGCAGCCTTTGACATAGTGGTTACTTCTTTTGTCCACCTCTTTGGGGAAGCATTAGTAACTTCCTGATAAGGTAATATTTCTATGACAGGTATTGAGAAAATCAAATGTTTCTTTCCTATTTTTAAAAATTTATTTATTTTTTGCCGTTCCTGGGGTTGAACTCCAGGCCTGGGCACTGTCCCTGAGCCTCTTTGTGCTCAAGGCTACTACTTGAGCCACAGCATCACTTCTAGCTTTTTCTGAGTAGTTTACTGGAGATAAGAGTTTCACAGACTTTCCTTCTTGGCCTGGCTTTGAACCATGATCTTCAGATCTCAGCCTCCTGAGTAGCTAGGATTACAGGGGAGAGCTACCAGTACCTGGCTTCCTTTCCTATTTTATTTACATTTGGCTTATGTAGTATGAAGGAATCCAACCCAGGGCCTGATGCATGCTAGGCAAGCATTCTACTACTAAGCCACATTCCCAACCCTCCTTTCCTATTTTAAAACACTAGGAAAATAGTTGTATTGTTTAAGGTATTAGTAGCAATGTTTTTCACTTTTTCAGATGTTCAGTATAGATGTAACTTTTTCCCCAATCTTTTTCTTTTCTCTATCTTATCTAGTTAACCACAAAAAAAAAAAAAAAAAAGCCAGGCATAGAACTTGGCCCAAGTGGTAGATGGCTAGCCTTCAGCAAAAAAGCTCAGGGACAGTGCCAAAGCCTATGGTTCAAGTACCAGGACACACACACACACACACACACACACACACACACACACACACACACACACACACACACACACACACACACACACACACACACACACACACACACACACACACACACACACACACACACACACACACACACACACACACACACACACACAGAGCCAAAAATGCCAAAATGCCCTGGGGACTAGGAATGTAGCTCTGTATTGGGGTACCTGTCTAAAATGCCCTGGTTTAATTTCTAATACCATAAAAAAAAATTAGCTTGAAGCCGGGCGCTAGTGGCTCACACCTGTAATCCTAGCTACTCAGGAGGCTGAGATCTGAGGATCGCGGTTCAAAGCCAGCCCGGGCAGAAGAGACCGTGAGACTCCTATCTCCAATAAACCACCAGAAAACCGGAAGTGGCGCTGTATCTCAAGTGGTAGAGCGCTCGCCTTGAGCTGAAGAGCTGAGGGACAGCGCCCAGGCCCAGAGTTCAAGCCCTACGACCGACAAAATAAATAAATAATTAATTAGCTTGGGCTGGGATGGTGGCTTAGTGGTAGAGTGCTTGTCTAGCATGCATGAAGTACTGGGTTCAATTTCCTCAGTACCACATCAACAGAAAAAAAACAAAACAAAACAAAACCAAACCAGAAGTGGCATTGTAGTTCAAGTGGTGGAGTTGCTAGCCTTGAACAAAAGAAGCTCAGGGACAGTGCCCTGAGTTAAAGCCCCAAGACTGGCCAAAAAAAAAAAAAAAAAAAAAAATAGCCGGGTGCTGGTGGCTCACGCCTGTAATCCTAGCTACTCAGGAGGCTGAGATCTGAGGATCGCAGTTCAAAGCCAGCCCGGGCAAGAAAGACCGTGAGACTCCGATCTCCAATAAACCACCAGAAAACCGGAAGTGGTGCTGTAGCTCAAGTGGTAGAGCGCTCGCCTTGAGCTGAAGAGCTGAGGGACAGTGCCCAAGCCCAGAGTTCAAGCCCCACGACCGACAAAAAAAAAAAAAAATAGCAATGAAGAAACAAAAATGCCCTATTATTGACTTCCCTTAACCCTTATAATTGCTTCTGCTTTCTGACCTTATGAATTTGCTATTTTAGGTATCCTCTAAATAAAATCATTTGTATTTGTCTTTTGTGTCTGACTTGTTTCATTTAGCATATTCTCAGTGTTAAAACATCATCTATGTTGGAGTCTGTGTTGGAATTCCATTCCTAGGACAAGTGGTAGTGGCTGCCTAGTACTTGGATTGTTTCCATCTTTTTGGTTCTTGTCAATGTTGCTTCAATAACATTGTTATACAAGTCCCTGACTCCCTCCTTCCACTTTTTTTCGGAATGTACTTAGGAATGCCAATTTTTCCACCATAGTAATTCTATGTTTAACTTTTTCAGGAACAACTAAATTCTTTTCCACAATTGCTAGACATTTTACATTCCCAGGAGCAATGTACAAGGGATTCAATTTCTTCACATCCTAGTTCTTTTTGTTGTTGTTATTGTTTTGTGTGTTTTGTCAGTTGCAGGACTTAAACTTGGGGCCTGGGCGCTGTCCCTCAGCTCTCCAGCTCAAGGCTAGTGCTCCACAGCACCACTTCCGTTTTCTGGTGGTTAATTGTAGATAAGAGTCTCATGGACTTTCCTGCCAGGACTGGCTTTGAACCTTGATGCTCAGATCTCAGCCTCCTGAGGAGCTAGGATCACAGGCAGGAGAGCCACCAGCACCCAGTGGTAGAGTTCTTGAAATAAAGCTTTTTAAAAACATGATTATCCCTGGGAGACAGCTGTTATTGTTCTCATTTGAAAGATAAGAAAATCTGAAATCAAACAGGTTTGACAACCTGTCCTTGACCACAAAGCAAAACTGTGGCAGAGATCTAGGAAATAACTCCTAATTTCTTCCAAACTAATAATATTACATATAATAAGTTGTGGGAAACAAAAGAGCAATTTCTGTCTTAGCATGCATAAACTTTTGTTTGTTTTTGTTTGTTTTTTTGGGTTCGGTCATGGGGCCTGAACTCTGGGCCTGGGCACTGTCCCTCAGCTCTTCAGCTCAAGGCTAGCGTTCTACCACTTGAGCCACAGTGCCACTTCCGGCTTTTTTTCTTTTTGCTTATGTGGTGCTGAGGAATCGAACCCAGGGCCTCTGGCATGCAAGGCATGCGCTCTACCACTGAGCCACCTTCCCAGGCCCCCATAAACTTAGAAACACTGTCTGGCATATTAACTCCTCCTCAGCTGTTGAGGCCAGACCACGTTTAACTCAGAATGTTTGTTTAGTTTTTTTCTTAATTATGAGCTAGTAATATTGAGACTCAAGCATTGTCTCTCTTGTGTTCTCATTGCTATTGTAAATTTTGGCTCTTTAAGAATAAGAAAATTTAGGGCTGGGAAGGTGGCTCAGTGGTTAAAGCGCTTGCCTTGCATGCCTGAGGCCCTGGGTTCGATTCCTCAGCACCACATAAGCAAAAAGAAAAAAGCCGGAAGTGGCGCTGTGGCTCAAGTGGTAGAGCACTAGCTTTGAGCTGAAGAGCTGAGGGACAGTGCCCAAGCCCAGAGTTCAGGCCCCATGACCGGACCCAAAAAAAAAAAAAAAAAAAAAAAAAAAAAGAATAAGAAAATTTGGGTGGGGGTGGGGGTGGAAGATGGGAAGGAATAGGAAGGGGAAACAAAGGAGGAGGCAACAATGCTAGATAAGAAATGTACTCATTACCTTGCCCATGTAATTGTAACCCCTCTGTACGGTATTTTCACAATTAAAAAAAGAAAAAAAGAAAATTCTTGCCGGGCGCCGGTGGCTCACACCTGTAAACCTAGCTACTCAGGAGGCTGAGATTTGAGGATCAAGGTTCAAAGCCAGCCCAGGCAGAAAAGTCTGTGAGATTCATCTCCAATTAAACACTAGAAAACTGGAAGTGGTGCTGTGGCTTAAGTGGTAGAGCGCTCCCCTTGAGCTGAAGAGTGCAGGGATAGCGCCCAAGCCCAGAGTTCAAGCCCCACAACCGACAAAAAAAAAAAAAAAAGAATAAGAAAATTCTTGGCTAAGAATGTGGCTTAGTGGTAGAATGCTTGCCTAGCATGCATGAAGCCCAGGATTCAATTCCTCAGTACCATATACACAGAATAAGTAGGAAGTGGTGCTGTGGCTCAAGTGATAAAGTGCTAGCCTTGAGCAAAAGCAGCTCAGGGACAGTGTCCAGGCTCTGAGTTCAAGCCCCAGGACTGGCAAAAAAAAAAAGAAGAAGAAAAAGAAAAAGAAAATTCTTAGCCAGGTGCCAGTGGCTCATACCTATAATCCTAGCAACTCAAGAGGCTAAGATCTGAGGATTGCTGTTCAAAGCCAGCCCAGGCAGGAAAGTCCAAGAGACTTTTTGTTGTTGTTGTTGGTCATGGGGCTTGAACTCTGGGCTTGGGCACTGTCCCTGCGCTCTTCAGCTCAAGGCCAGTGCTCTACCACTTGAGCCACAGTGCCACTTCCTGTTTTCTGGTGATTTATTGGAGATAAGAGTCTCAGGGACTTTCCTGTTCGGGCTGGCTTTGAACCTTGATCCTCAGATCTCAGCTTCCTGAGGAGCTAGGATTACAGGTGTGGGCCACCAGCACCCGGCTTCTGAGAGACTCATCTCCAATTAACCACCAGAAAACCAGAAGTGATGCTGTGGCTCAAGTGGCAGAGCACTATCCTTGGCTGAAGAGCTCAGGGACAGCACCCAGGCTCATATTTTAAACCCCAGGTCTGACAAAAAATAAAAAATAAAGAAAATTCTCCAATTGTTGAATTGACAAGTATATGAGGAAGTGATCAAGAAAATGAAATTGCTGGCTAAGAATGTGCTTTGTGGTAGAGTACTTGCCTAGCATGCATGAAGCCCTAGCATTCCTCGGTATCACATAAAGAGAAAAAGCTGTAAAGTGGCTCTGTGGCTCAAGTACTAACTAGAACACTAGCCTTGAACAAAAGCAGCTCATGGACAGTGCACAGGCCCCAGGACTGACAAAAAAAGAAAACAAAAGAAAATGAAATTGCTTCTCCACATCCTTGCTGGGGGGGGGGGGGGGGCAGGGGCAGGGTAGAGAGACAGAGAGAGACAGAGAGAGAGAGAGAGAGAGAGAGAGAGAGAGAGAGTGTGTAGTACTGGGGCTGTAACTCAAGACCTGAGCACTGTCCTTTCCCTTTTATGCTCAAGGCTAATGCTCTACCACTTGAGTCACAGCTCCACTTTTGGCTTTTTGGTGGCTAATTGGCAATAAGAGTCTCTAGGACTTGCTGGGCGCCAGTGGCTCACGCCTGTAATCCTAGCTACTCAGGAGGCTGAGATCTGAGGATTGTGGTTCAAAGCCAGCCCGGGAAGGAAAGTCCTTGAGATTCTTATCTCCAATAAACCACCAGAAAACCAGAAATTACGCTGTGGCTCAAGTGGTAGAGCGCTCGCCTTGAGCTGAAGAGCACAGGGACAGAGCCCAAGCCCAGAGTTCAAAGAGTTCAAGCCCCACGACCAACCAAAAAAAAAAAAAAAAGTCTCTAGGACTTTCCTGCCTGAGCTAGCTTCAAACCCTGATCTTCCTATCTTAGCCTCCTGAGTAGCTACGATTACGGTGATGAGCCACCGAGCACCGAGCTCATATCCTTGCTTAAATCAGATATATAAAGTGCTGTTTTTTTACTTGCAACCCACACACTACGCAAGATAGCACTTATCTTCACCTAATTTGATTCCACTGACTTAACCAAATTTATGAATAGCTATCATTAGCATATATATTATATATACTATCTCATATATAAATCTATCACCTATATATACTATCTCATATATATGTGTATATCTACTGTCTCATATATATATATATATATATATATATATATACTATCTCATATACACACATATACATATATAATCACTATATACGCTGATGAGAGCTGTTCATTGCTATTCATTCCCAGGAACCATATTTTAAGAAACCAACCTAAGTAGGCATAGAAGTGATCTGACTGCAATACACTTTGAAATACTTCAGGCCAAAGGGGAGGAAAAGAATAGAGATGAGCCATTTATGCCTAATATTGACAACTGTTGAATGTAGGTGACAGCAGACAGGGTTTGTCTTCATCATTTGGTCTCTGCTTTGAAGTTTTTCACACTTTCAAAAAAAAAAAAAAACTCCCCCCTTCCCTCCAAACCATGAATTCCTTTCCCACCAAAGTTAGCAAGTCATTTGTACGCGAATGTTCTGGTCCTTGGGGAAGGAAAGCCAGGGAAAGGGGACAAGGGATCTATATAGGAGTGGTGAACAAGGGATCTATCTAGTGGTGGAGAAGGACAAGGGAATCTTAACAGTGTTTAGGGTGACCTAAACACCTCTCAGCACCCCCCCCTCTGCACTACCATGCCAATCAAGAGGATGAACCCCACACAGACCATTGGGGTGCATGCACTCCCGGGCTTGGCGGGGTGAGGGGTTAGGTGGGGAGGGGGGGGAATCTCTGTGCTCCATTTGGAAATGGCATCTACCGGGGGGGGGGGGGGCTCTTAAGTGGAAACCCCACAAACTCTGCCAAGGGAGCTCACAGCAGGGCCTGTGACACGATCCCCGGAAGGAGGTGGGGGGGGATCCCCACATCCCTGGTAGCTCAGCACCCCGAGACCCCTTTGGTCTCCATAGTTGATCGCTGATCCGCTCTCCCCCCCCCTCCCCACATACATATATACCCATACCCCCCCCATTACCCGCCCCCTTCGCCCCCCCCTACCCCCCCACCCCCCAGGCCGGCTGGTCGGCCAACCTCTTACCGTCCAAGATCTCGTCGTCCTCCGATTCACTCTCCCCGTTCTCGTCGGCGGCCGGGGAGGACTCGGGCTCGGGCGTCTGCAGACCCAAGGCGGTGGCGGTGAGCGGGACGCAAGTCTGCGCGCGGGCCTCGCGCAGGCGGGTGAAGTAGTCCACGGCGAAGTCCACCAGGTCGGGCGGCTGCTTCCGCAGCACCTCCACGGTGTAGCCCTGCAGCAGCTCCGTGAGCCCCGGCGGGATGTGAATATGGCTCATCCCGGCGGCGGCGGTGGTGGTGGTGGGAGAAGAAAAGACCGGCGGGTAGGTAGGTGGGTAGGTGGGTGGGGTCCGGGCTCCCCGGCGTCTCCCTCACGCCCGCCCGGCCTCTTCTCACTTGGCGCCCGCCCGCGAGTTTTTTTTTTTCTTTTTTTTTTTTCCTCTCCTCACACACACACACGCGCGCGCGCGCGCGGCCGCGCGAACGCGGGTGCGCGCGCAGCCCGGCTTCGGCCTTCTTCGCGTGGAGCGTCGGTCTTGAGAGCCCGGGGTGGGGTGGAGGGGGGGGGGGATTGGGGAGTGGCGGGAGAGTGGTGGTCTTGTGTTTCCGTTTAAACTATCACGGCCAGCTTGGCGCCGCCACTGCTGTCACCCGGCCGCCGCCGCTGCCGCCACCGCCGCCCGCCGCCCGCCGCCACCGCTGCCGCCGCCGCCGCCGCCGCCGCCGCGGGGACCCACGGGCAGGCGAAGCTGGACGGGCGGGGCGCGGGCGCCTGGGTTGTGACGCACGCGGCCGCGGGCGTGCGCGTCCCCGTCGGTTCACCGGCCTCCAGTGCGCGTGCGCCGCCGCGCTGAGCGCGCGCCTCCTAGCGCGTTGTCCTCTGGCTCTTCTTCGTGGACCAGGGGGTATTACAAATGAGTGGCCAACCTGCCTTCTTCTTGCCTGGCCACGTCTGTCTGTCTGTCTGTCTGTCTGTCTGTCTGTCTGTCTGTCTGTCTGTCTGTCTTTTCTTTCTTGTCAGTCGTGGGTCTTGAACTCTGGGCCTGGGCGCTGTCCCTCAGCTCTTCAGCTCAAGGCCGGTGCTCTACCACTTGAACCACGGCACCACTTCCGGTTTTCTGGTGGTTTATTGGAGATAAGAGTCTTAGGGACTTTCTTGTTCAGGCTGGCTTTGAACCTTGATCCTCAAAGCTCAGCCTCCTGAATAGCTAGGATTAGAGGATTGAGCCACCAGAGCCTGGCCTTTTTTTTTTTTTTTTTTGTCGGCCCTGGGGCTTGAACTCAGGGCCTGAGCGCTGTCCCTGAGCTTCTTTTGCTCAAGGCTAGCGCTCTACCACGTGAGCCACAGCTCACCTTCTCACTTTCTAGTGGTTAATTGAAGATGAGTCCCACAGCCTTTCTTGCCAAGGGTGGCTTTGAACCACGATCCTCAGATCTCAGCCTCTTGAGTAGTTACGATTACCCAGTGTTTGGCTTCACATGTTCTTTCAAAACACAGAACACCAGGGAGACAAACATAAGATCTCCATAGGAACTATGGTTCCTGCTCAGTTAAAGGATCCCCAAATTCAGGACCTGCCCAGACTAGAAGAAAGCATCACTGCAAGAGCCAAAGCTAGGGCTGGGAAGGTGGCTCAGTGGTAGAGCGCTTGCCTTGCATGCCAGAGGCCCTGGGTTCGATTCCTCAGTACCACATAAGCAAAAAGAAAAAAGCTGGAAGTGGCGCTGTGACTCAAGTGGTAGAGCGCTAGCCTTGAGCTGAACAGCTGAGGGACAGTGCCCAGGCCCAGAGTTCAGGCCCCACGACCAGACCCCCCCCAAAAAAAAAAAAGAGCCAAAGCTACTCAGGAGGCTGAGATCTGAGGATTGCGATTCAAAGCTGGCCAGGCAAGAAAGTAAGACATCTCCAATAAACCACTAGAAAACCAGAAGTGGTGCTGTAGCTCAAGTGGTAGAGCGCTAGCTTTAAGCATCAACAAGATGGTAATTTAGGAGTTTGGAGAACAATAACCTTGAAAGACCAAGCACCCGGAACCAAATGTGCATACACTGGTAAATGGGCATGCTGTCCAGAGTAGAAACGTTTATTATTGTCTGATCCTCCTTTTACTCCTGCCAGGATCACAAGGTCTAGACCAGAACATCCCTTCTTCTCCCCCACTTTCTACCCTGGGCTCTGAGCCAGCACTGCTGGATGAACAGACCATAAGGTGCTATTATCCTTTGCCTCGGGAAAGGACATAGGTGAACTGGAGAAACCAGGCTAATCCCAAACTCCCTCCCCTCCCCTTACCAGATTGGATGTCCCCTCTTTTGTGTGTGTGTGTGCGCATGCGTGCAACGTGTGAGCACCCAGTATTGTGGCTTGAACTCAAACTTGCTCTCATTTGGTTTATTCTGCTCAAGGCGGGTTCTCTACCACTGGAGCTATAGCTCCACTTTTTCTCACCAAATAGGAATGGAATGGGGTAGGTAAGAATCTTCCTGGGAAGAACAAATGACAGCTTAAGTGCCAAAGACCCAATGGGGCACAGAATCCAGTTCTCTTTTTCCCCTGCCAGCAATATGATTGGATATAGGCCTGGGAACCTAAAGGACATTTGGAATAGTTAAGCACCACCTGGTAATTACTCAGTATTAATTAAAATCTTCACTAGTGTCTCTCATATGGGTTTGGCACACCCCCGGAGCTCAGTGCTGCTGGGAACTGAGCTGCTAGTAGCAGGAGCACCTCATTGTCTCTGGTTCAGAAGCAAGACCAGGCTCTAGGCTAAATAGGCCTGTGATTATAAATAGTGTCTCTTGAGACAAGTTCTTTGATGGGAGAGAGTTTGGGACCATTAATTTTGTGAGGGGAGAGGCAGAATGGAGATGGAGTGTATTAGTATTTGCACACAATTTGGAGAAGGTTTACTGATTGAAGAAGGCAAATTCATGACTCCTTAGTTTTCCCATGTTGTCAGATTTTTCAAGTTTTAGATGGGGGTGGGGTAGGCAGCTGAGTAATTAGGATTCTGACATCAATTATAAAACAGAAAAGCTACTCCAGGGCGATTGACAAAGGCGGAGGTGGGCAGGTTCTTCAGTGCAACTGATTCCCATTGACTTTTGTAAAGTGCCCCACTGCGCAGTCTTTCACCCATTAAGCAAACAGCACTCAAAAGGCAACCCAGGCTAGGAAGGTGGCATAGTGGTAGAGTACTTTCCTTGCATACATGAGGCCCTGGGTTCAATTCCTCAGTACCACATACACAGAAAAAGCAAGAATTGGCACAAGCCTTGAGCAAAACTCAGGACAGTTCCCAGGTCCTGAGTTCAAGCCCTAGGACTGGCAAACAAGGGGGAAGACAATCTAGGAGCCGGGCACTTGTGGTTCATGCCTATAATCCTAGCTACACAGACAGGAGGCTGAAATCTGAGGACCATGGTTGGAAGCCACCCCAGACAGAAAAGTCCATGAGACTCTCATCTCCAGAAAACTACTTAGAAAAGCCAGAGGTGGTGCTGTGGCTCAAGTGGTAGAGTGTTAGCCTTGAGCAAAAGAAGTCTGGGACATTGCTGTAGTTCAAGCCCCAGGACTGGCGCATGCACACACACACACACACACATACACACACACACACACACACACACACACACACTTAAGGCAACCTGGCTGGGTGCTGGTGGCACACACCTAGAATTGTAGTTACTTTGAAAGCTAAGATCGAGAGGCTCACAGTTCAAAGCCAGCCCAGGGAACAAAGTCTGCAAGACTATAGACCTCCAAAATAAAAGTTGGGGTGGAAGCGTGGCACATATGGTAGAGCACCAGTTGTGATCAAGCAAACTGAGTGAGCAAATCCCAGTACCACTCAAAATAAGTAAAGGGTATCCCAGCCAGATATGGAAGCAATTACCTATAATCCCTGCTATTCAGGAGAATGAAGTGGGAAGATCACTTTAGGACATGAGATTTTGTTTTGTGGGTCATGGGGCTTGAACTCAGGGCCTGGGCACTGACTCTGAGCTTTTGTGCTTAAGGTTAGTGCACTACCACTTTGAAGTACATTTTCACTTCTGGTTTTCTGGTGGTTCACTGGAGATGACTCTCACAGGCTGGGCACCAGTGGCTCACACCTATAATCCTAGCTACTCAGGAGGCTGAGATCTGAGGATCATGGTTCAAAGCCAGCCCAGGCAGGAAAGTCTGTGAGAATCATCTCTAGTAAAACACTAGAAAACTGGAAGTGGTGCTGTGGCTCAAGCGGTAGAGTGCTCACCTTGAGCTGAAGAGCTGAGGGACAGTGCCCAGGCCCAGAGTTCAAGCCCCATGACCGACAAAAAAAAAGTCTCATGGATATTCCTGCCTGGCCTGAACTGTGATCCTCAGATCTCAGCCTCCTGAGTACTTGGATTGCAGGCATAAGCCATGGGTGCCCAGCCACCCATATATCTTAGAAGCAATGAAGATCAGAGAAATCAGCAGTCCTATACCTATTTCTCACCTTACACAATCTCAGGGTAAGTTTAACAAGCCAGCCTTAAAAGCCAGCCCAGGCAGGGAAGCCCTTGAGACTCATCTCCAATGAACCACTAGAAAACCAGAAGTGGCACTATGGCTCAAAGTGGTAGAGCGTTAGCCTTGAGCAAAAGAGCTCAGGGGCAGGGCCTGAGCCCTGAATTCAAGCACCATGACCAATTGAAAAAGAAAAAAAAAAGCCAGCTTCTAGGCCCAACCTGGCTATTATCATCGTTTGGTCCCCAAAGCAAGGGTCTTTTCTCTGCCCCTTCTGGGTAATCTGAGTGACCAATGGAGTAACTGGGTTTCATGAATGGCCATTTGACCAAAGATGAGGGACCCGGTACTAGGTACTAGAAGAGAACCAGAGCCTGAACTCTGCGTCTTCCACCTTTATCCCTGGCTCCATCCTGCTTGCATTCAAGCATGTCCAGCTGTACCTCTGGAGGTTACCATAGCAACCAAACCCACAGGCAGCCAGTAACTAGAAAACAGCTGCCAAGAACAAGTAACAGTATGTGAAAAAGGCCAAGAGCAGAGAGACCCTCTGAAGCAAGAGAAATACAGAGGAAGAGACTTCAAACTCCTAGGGGATCTACAGCTTATCCAGTCAATATCTTTCATCCACCACCACCCAACAGCCCCAGGCAGAGACTTGGACAAAATGAGATCAGTTCTCAGAGATGTTTACAACAATGGATGCAGCATAGCACAGAGGTAGAACACATTGTTTAGCCTAACAACAGCAGGTCCTGGAGAAAAATGAACATGGAGAGGATGCTAACTGCTTTAGTGAAATAGTGAATTTCATGTATTTGTTTTTCCCACTCAAGGGGCTTGAACTCAGGGCCTGTGCACTGTCCCTGAGCTGCTTTGGCTCAAGTCTAGCAGTCTGCCACTTTGAACCACAGTGCCACTTCCAGTTTTCACATTGTTAGATAAGATTCTCTTTCCTACCAGGGCTGGCTTTGAACCCTGATCCTTAGATCTCAGCCTTCTGAGTAGCTAGAATTGCAGGCGTGAGCCACTGGTACCGGGCTTCATGTACTTTTTTTTTTTTCCCTGCCAGTCCTGGGGCTTGAACTCAGGGCCTGGGATACTGTCCCTGAGTTCTTTCTGCTCATTTGAGCCACAGTGCCACTTCTGACTTTTTCTGTTTATGTGGTACTGAGGAATCGAACCCAAGGCTTCATGCACATGCATGCTAGGCAAATGCTCTACCACTGAGCCACATTCCCAGACCATCACACACTTTTTTTTTTTTTTGTCGGTTGTGGGGCTTGAACTCTGGGCCTGGGTGCTGTCCCCCACCTCTTCAGCTCAAGGCTAGTGCTCTATCACTTGAGCCACAGTGCCACTTCCATTTTTTTTTTCTGGTGGTTTATTAGAGATAAGAGTCTCACAGTCGGTAGGCACTGGTGGCTTACGCCTGTAAATCCTAGCTACTCAGGAGGCTGAGATCTGAGGATCGCTGTTCAAAGCCAGCTAGGGCAGGAAACTCTGTGAGACTCTTATCTCCATTAAACCACTAGAAAATCTGAAGTGGTGTTGTGGCTCAAGTGGTAGAGCACTCGTCTTGAGCTGAAGAGCTGAGGGACAGTGCCCAAGCCCAGAGATTAAGCCCCACTACCAAAAAAAAAAAAAAAGTTTCATAGTCTTTCCTGCCTGGGGTGACTTGGAACCACAATCCTCAGATCTCAGCATCCTGAGCAGTTAGGATTACAGGCATGAGTCGTCCACAGGTGCTCGGCCTAGTTTATATTCTTTATGGCTTTTACCTCCTGGGGAGGTAACAGAAACATTCCTCTCTTACTTGAATTCTCTATGCCATGCTAGTCCCTTGCCTATTTCCTGGAACTTGCTGGTCATTTGACCACTTCTGCAATGACAGGCTCTCTCTGATTCAATCTTCCCAATTCACTTAGCCCACCAGTGTCTTTTTGACAGAAGTGTTCCTAAGCTCCAGCTGGCAAGAGGGATTGAGGAAGTGGGCTGTATTTCCTTTGCCCCTCACCCAAGCTGTCCTGTCTTTATCATTCTTCCCCCTAGAGAGGCTGTGGCTTTTGATCCAAAAGGTCTGAGCTATTTTAACAGACATCCATGCTCCAGGGAGCAGTTAATTCCCAGAGCACCTGTTTCTGTACCTGAGAGCCAACCTCTTCTCCAGGACACAGTGTCCCCACAAAGTGTGAGGCAGCAGGGGACTCAGGATCTGAAGATACCTCAGGTAAAGAGCCTGAGAGGCACAGGGGCGTCTAGCTAGACAATTACTGCTTTTCCTGCTTACCATAACAGAGAAAAAGCAGAAAAAGGAGCCTGCAGGGCATACCGTGCTTTGGGGCATTTGAGATCTAGGATAACTCTTATCCTGATTTGAGGTTAGGAACCTGGTTTTTTTGTTTTGTTTTGTTTTGTCTGAGTCAGGGCTTGAACTCTGGGCCTGGATGCTATCCCTGGGCTCTTTAGCTCTTGAGCCACAGCGCGCCCCTTCCGGTTTTCTGGTGGTTCATTGGAGATAAGAGTCTCTGGGACTTTTCTGCCCAGGCTGGTTTTGAATCCAAATCCTTAGATCTCAGTCTCCTGAGTAGCTAGGATTACAGGCATGAGGCACCAGAGCCCAGCAGAAACCTGGGCTTTTGACCCAGAAGTACAGAAAGGTCTTTAGTATCATTAGTCAAGTAGCCTCAGGGCAGTTTCTGATAGCATCTCCAGTCTGTCACTAGGACATTTAGACACCCAGACTCTATTCTATTATCCAACTTGCCCTGACCTCTGCAGATCATTTTCTTTCCCCCGTCTGAGTTTAAGTTCCACCTCTAAAAGTCAGGGTAAAAAAAAAAAAAATCTTGGGGCTGGGAATATGGCTTAGTGGCAGAGTGCTTGCCTAGAATGCATGCATGAAGCCCTAGGTTTGATTCTTTAGTACCACATAAAAAGGAAAAGCCAATAGCCAGGTTCTGGTGGCCCATGCCTGTAATCCTAGCTACTGAGATCTGAGGATCACTGTTCAAAGCCAGCCCAGGCAGGAAAGCTGTGAGACTCTTATCTCCAATAAACCACCAGAAAACTGGAAGTGGCTTTGGGGCTCCAGTGGTAGAGTGCTAGCCTTGAGCCAAAGGAGCTCAAGATCCTGGGACAGTGCCCAGGCCCTGAGTTCAAGCCTCAGGACTGGAAAAGAAAAAAGGGGGGGGACAAGGTTTTATTTTAGTGGTAGAGTACTTGCCTAGTATGCCTAAGGCTCTAGGGGTTTAATCCTTAGCTTTTAAAAAGGGAAAAGAAAATGAAGAGAATGGAAAATATATACAGGATTTCAGCTTCAAAAGGTTGTAAGAGCTTGGCATGGTAGTTCTGAGCACTTAGGCAGGAATATCCTGAGTCCGAAGCCTGCCTCAGCTACAGTGTAAGGCCACATCAGGAGAACTTGTCATGCAAAAGAAAAAAAAAAAAAAAAAAAAGAGGGGGTAGGCTGTAGGGAATGAAATGTAGGGTATTTACAGTATGGCCTTATAGCAAAAACTGTGTTACCATGCTTCTGAGAGTCACTATTGCAACAACTGCCCTATGTCCCACACCTTTGGCCCAGTTATAACTTTCTTTGTGCTTAAGCAAGACCCTTATCACCAACTGGTTGTTTTGGCAATCACTGTCTAGTTTCTACTTGACTATATGGGACAGGCAGAGAAATTACTGGGGAGGGCCCCAATTCCCTTCTCTGTCCCCATCCCCCAAGCCATCAGGGAAAGAAGATATATCTTAGGAACAGGTGGCATTTCAAAGTGCATCATAAATGGAAGTATGATCCAGAAGGGAGTCACTCACCATCTGCTTGGTTCCTTTCACAAATATGCCTCCAGGGGCTTCCCTGTTTGACTTAACATCAACTGAACACCCAAAGGAGTAAAAGAATCTACCCACAAATACTAAGGAATTAAAATGGGAGGAGTTTCAAAGGGCAAATTAACCAGCAGCAAAAGACTATAAAAGTAATCTTAAGCTATGGGGAATGGCTTTGCTAGTATGCAAATAGACTTCTAAGAGCTTCTAGGCAAAAGCTGAGATTTCAGGTCTCACTAGATATTAAGATCTTCAGGGGCTAGAAATGTAGCTTAGTGGTACAGTGCTTGCCTAGTATGCATGAAGTTCTGGGTTCAAATCCTCAGTACCACATCCACAGAAAAAGCTGTCGCTCAAGTGTTGGAGTGCTAACTTTGAACCAAAGAAGTTCGACAGCTCAGGCTGTGAGTTCAAGCCCTAGGACTTAGATCGCCATTTCCAAGTCAGTGAGATAGATAGACATGAGAGGAGTATTTGACCTTCTCAGCAGAGGGAGTTTTTCTTTTTTTTTTTGGTCGGTCTTGGGGCCTGAACTCTGGGCCTGGACACTGTCCCTCAGCTCTTCAGCTCAAGGCTAGCACTCTACCACCTGAACCACAGCATCACTTCTGGCTTTTTCTGACTTATGTGATGCTGAGGAATTGAACCCAGGGCCTCATGTATGCAAGGCAAGCACTCCACCACTGAGCCACCTGCCCAGCCCCTTGTTTTTCTCAAATATCTTCATCTTTTAAAAATGTCGTTTTCATGCTGGCCGCCAGTGGCTCACATCTGTAATCCTGGCTACTCAGGAGGCTGAGATCTGGGGATCATGGTTCAAAGCCAGCTTGTGCAGGAAAGTCTATGAGACCCTTATCTCCAAGAAACCACCAGAAAACCAGAAGTGGTGCTGTGGCTCAAGTGGTAGAGCATTAGCCTTGAGTAAAAAGAGCTCAAAGTCAGGGCCAAGGCCCTGAGTTCAAGCACCAAGACTGAAAAAAAGAAAACATTATTTTCTTCTTGACCATCATTATCTGATCAACTAGAAATAGCTTCCCAAGAATCAACCTGCTTAAGTAGGGAAATCTTCAGCTTTCAGCCAGCTTGGCCCCATCCCCCCACTCCCAGATTGGGGTGGGTCTGTCCTCTCACAGTGATCGTTCTCAAGCCAAAGTCCAAGGCTCTCTGTGGAGCTGCAATGGGGCAAGGAAGTGCCAGAGGAACTAATTGTGACTGCCAGATCAGACAGTGCCAGAAAAGCTCAGCTCCCATAGCTTTGGCTGGTTCTTCCCTGGAGCAGACAAGGACAGCCCAGTGTATGACTCTCCAACTTCCTCCAACCTGTTTCTGGCCATACTTAGTAAAGCCAGGCTGGGTCAGAAAGCACAGTAACATTAAAGCCAGGATTGCTTTTGTCTGCTTAGAACAACCGACTTTTCCATCTGTCAGATAACCACGTGGCTCTGGACAAGGGAGAGAAATGAATAAAAGGATTGGTTACTGATGGCTTCATGCCTGTAATCCTAGCTAAGATCTGAGGATTGAGGTGTGAAGCTAATTTGGGCAGGAAAGTCCATGAGACATTGCCACCTAACAAAAAAAGCCAGAAGTGGAACTGTGGTTCAAGTGGTAGAGTGTTAGCCCTGAGCAAAAAAGCTCAGGGACAGAACACACACACACACACACACACACAGCCTTATGGAGGACACACACACACACACACACACACACACACACACACACACACACACACACACACACACACACACACACACACACACACACACACACACACACACACACACACACACACACACACACACACACACACACACACACACACACAGCCTTATGGAGGCCAGCCTGTCTGATTGCCACATAAGGCTATGTGAAGAGTTACCAATCAAGTCACCCTGTTTAACTTACCTCCCTTGAACAGCTGGGGCAGCCAGTAAACTCTGGCTTTCTCCTTCCCATTAGGACAGTGGCCTAGGGTTCTCCGAGGGGGATGATACTAGATCTCTGACAACTTCTACCAAGGCCACAGGCTACCTTATGAAATGTCCCAGAAGCAAAAGGAAAACAAAAATATGGCACGATGCAAAAATTAGAAACAGTATTTATTGTACCCTGTTAAATGTGGGTGCTCTCATGAGGAAAGAGTGTGCAAAAAGCATTCCTATACCCTTGAGCTTTCACACTTACCCTAGCAGTCTCAGAATGTCCTCATTGTGTGGGAAGAAAAACAAATTCTCCCATCTTCTCCTGGGGAAATTAGGCTACTCCAATTTTATGTATGATTATTTGCTAGCCATAAACATAATCAAAATTCAATGGTTAAACAAGCTATCTCTTCCAAGACATATCTACCCAGACCTCTTGGATGAATATGATGTGGGCCTTAAGTCCACAAGTCCATATTTTTATGTACACCCCAGGATTAGATGACACCTTGTAAATCAATTGAGTGTTCCCAGTTCGGATTTAAACAAGATCTCAGCATCTGATGAGTTGGTTGAAAAAGCATTTGTAAGGCGTCTTCAGTGACAGGCTGATAATCACCTTTTTAGGTGAGGAGGATTTTGGGTAGAGTCGAGAGCCAGCATCTGATCACAGGTGGTTAGCTGGTCTAGAAGCTACGTATTCCATCGTGAGATCCCTTAGAGTGACAAGAGTGAATTCAAGTTTCCAAATGGCATTACCAGGTGGTTATACAAGGTAGAGGATGTCTTTAAGGCAATAGGTTCACCATGTCCATGCATAGAGCTCTGATTCCACCATTCTCCCTCCCCTCACCCCTTCAGAACTGCCAGTCCTGCCCACTGCTTCTCCTCCATGACAGTGTCCAGCATGCAGAAGCCTCAACCTTCTTCCTCACAAGTTGGGGGTGATCCAATTAAGGAACTTCATGGCAACCTCAAAGCCAAGGAAGCAGGCCTAGGGGTGGAGAAGAAGAGAGAAGCCAACAGAAATGGGACCTTTTGAAAGACACCACTACAAAGCACCATGCCTGGTTGGTCATATTAGAACCAGAATCCCCCTCCTAACCCTATTCTCAATGCACATCCAGGAAGCAAGGCAAGTTGGGCCTGGTGGTACACACCTGGAATCCCAGCATTTCAGAGGCAAAGGCAGGAGGATATTGAGTTCAAGGCTAGTCTGGGCTGCAGTAGTGTCAGGTAAGCCAGAGCTACCTAGTGAGAGCCTTTCTTAACCAAAACCCTGAGGAAGGGCTGGGAATGTGGCTCAGTGCTTGAGGGCTTGCCTAGCATGCATGAAGCCCTGGGTTCAATTCCTTAGGACCACATACACAGAAAAAGCTGAGTTCAAGACCCAGGATTGGCAAAAAACAAAACAAATTAAAAAAACCCATGAAAAAAAAAGCAAGTTATACTTTTTTTTTTCTCTGCTCCTGGGGCTTGAACTCGGCCCAGGGTGCTGTCCCTGAGCTGCTTTTGTTCAAGGCTAGTGCTCTACACTTGAGTTGTACTTGGGGCTTTTTGGATAGTTTTTTGGAGATAAGAGTCTCCCAGACTTTCCTGCACATTGGCACTGTCCCTGAGCTGCTTTTGCTCAAGCCTAGCTAGCACTCCACCACTTGAGCCACAGCACCACTTCCAGCTTTTTCTGTTTATGTGGTGCTGAGGAATTGAACTCAGGGCTTCATGCATGCGAGGCAAGCACTCTACCACTATGCCACCTTCCCAGCCCCTCTCTCTCATTCTTAATGGGAAGAAAATACATGTCCTACAACTGCCCATTTCTGATGTCCAGGTCAAAAAAAAAAATCTAAGTCCCAGGTGGGAGGAGGGGGGAAAAAAAAAGAAATCAAAGTTCCAGATCTCAGAGCCCCTCCAAAAGCAATCCTTCTGACAACTTCAGGAAAGCAAGCACATGATACAGCTCTGGCTGAGTCTGAGTATGAATCCCCAATGCTATGCCAGTAGCAAGCAAAATCGTGCACTTACTCTGAGTCCAGAAGGGAAAATACCCTGCTTGCCAGATACTCACTGCATTGGCTGGGAAGGCTCGGATCATCACTGCATTGAACCCTTTGTACAAGGATGTGATTCCTTCATCCCGGATCAACTCTCTGAGCACATCTCGGAAACCATTAGGATATTTTCCAGGAGGTGCTGCAAAGCAGAAGCGAATTTTGAAGGCTTCCAGAAGCTTCTAACCTGACCATGGAAACCTACATAGGAACAACTTAATAGTTTGTCTGCCTTTAGGGTGAGAGGGGGGATGCACCAGAAAGAGAATACCCTAAGGTGAAGAAGTAGTTCATAGCAGAAACCAATAGCTCACATCTATAATCCTAGCTATTAAGGAAGCTGAGATCTGAGAACTGAGGTTTGAAGCCAGCCTGAGCAGATGAATATAAAAGTTTCTTTTTTTTTTTTTAAAGCGAGTCCTGGGGCTTGAACCCAGGGACCGAGCTCTATTCCTGAGCCTCTTTGTGCTCAGGTCAGCACTCTATCACTTGAGTCACAGTGACACTTCTGGCTTTTTCTTTTTTTTTTTTTTTGGCGGGGGGGGTGGAGGGGGAGTCCAGTCATGGGGCCTAAACTCTGGGCCTGGGTGCTGTCCCTCAGCTCTTCAGCTCAAGGCTAGCGCTCTACTACTTGAGCCACAGCGCCACTTCCGGCTTTTTTTCTTTTTGCTTATGTGGTGCTGAGGAATAGAACCTAGGGCCTCAGGCATGCAACGCAAGCACTCTACCACTGAGCCACCTTCCCAGCCCAACTTCTGGCTTTTTCTGAGTCAGAGTCTCACTGACTTTTTTGCTTGGGCTGGCTTCAAACTGCAATCCTCAGATCTCAGCTTCCTGAGTAGCTAGATTACAGGCATGAACCACTGGTCCTGGCTACAAGAGATTTTTTTTTTTGGGGGGGGGGTCGTGGGGCTTGAACTCTGGGCCTGGGCGCTGTCCCTCAGCTCTTCAGCTCAAGGCTAGCGCTCTACCACTTGAGCCACAGCGCCACTTCCGGCTTTTTTCTTTTTGCTTATGTGGTGCCTCATGCATGCAAGGCAAGCGCTCTACCACTGAGCCACCTTCCCAGCCCCATTGATTGATTTATTTTTGCCAGTCTTGGGGCTGAACTTAGGGCCGGGGCTCTGTCCCTGAGATTCTTTTTACTCAAAACTAGTGGCTCTACCATTTGAGCTACAGCTCTACTTCTAGCCTTTTTGGTAGTTTAGTGGAGCTGAGAGTCTTACAGACTTTCCTGCCTGGGTTGGCTTCAAATCACAATCCTAAAATCTCAGCCTCCTGAATAGCTAGGATGACAAGCATGAGTCACCTGTGCCCAGCCACATTTGATTTCTTCTATGACTTATTTTGTGTTTACAGTGATATAAAAACAAAACTTAGGGGTTCCTAGAACACAGATTAAAACTGTGAGGGAGACATAGGTTAGATTTTGCCATGGAGAGTATGTATTCTTCAGGATGTGAAGAGCTCTGTTCCGGGGGCTGGAAATGTGGCTTAGTGGTAGAGTGCTTGCCTAGCATGCATGAAGCCCTGGGTTCCATTCCTCAGGTACCACATACACAGAAAAGGCCGGAAGTGGTGCTGTGGCTCAAGTGATAGAGTGCTAGCGTTGAGCCAAAGAATCTCAGAGACAATGCCCAAGCCCTGAGTTCAAGCCCCAGGACTGGCAAAACAAAAAACAGAACGAAAACAACAACAACAACAAACTCACCCGTCTGGAAGCGAGACTTGAGTACATCTGGGGGAATTGCCACAACCCAGTTGAAGATTCCTGCAACACCTCCAGCCACCAGGATACGAGGTACACTGAGCTCACTGACACTGCAGAACACCAACCACAGCCCCAGTAAGACAAAGGCTGTATAAGTGGCCTTCAGACCATCCCATCCGTAGCAGATGGGAAGGTCACTTAGAGGGAGAAACTGGCTGGAAGGAGGAGGTCCAAGGGCAAGGCTCCATTGACATGGTAGCTGCTGCTCTTTGGAGGAGGTATCATTGCACCTATTTCAAATACTCGCTCTGCTGGGCGAGGCACAGAGTAAGGTGGACCTCAGCAACTGCAAGAGGAAAGTGTAAAATGGAGCAAGAAATAAGATCTACCCAGAGGAAAGGCCCACCCTCCCGTGAGTGGGGAAATCGGCTTCTAAAGTTCTACTGGTGAGCTCACCTCTTCCCTTCTGGGGTAAAGATATTTTTCAGCCATTCATAGGTCATGAAATACATCCCACTGGCAGGAACATCTGTTGAAGCAAGAAAGAGGGGAATTAAAAATTTATAAAAGCCACACCAATTTCTTTCTTTCATTCACTCTTTTTTTTTTTTGCCAGTCCTGGGGCTTGAACTCGGGGCCTGGATACTGTCCCTGAGCTTCTTTTTCTCAAGGCTAGTAGTGCTCTACCACTTGAGCCACAGCGCCACTCCTGGCTTTTCTGTGTATGTGGTACTGAGGAATCGAACCCAGGGCTTTATGCATGCTAGGCAAGCACTCTACCACTAAGCCACATTCCTAGCCCTCATTCATTCATTTTTGTGCTAGTTGCTGTCCCTGATGTTTTTGTGCTCAAGGTTACCACTCTATCACTTGAGCCACAGTTCCATTTTCTTTTTCTTTCTTTTTTTTTTTTTTTTCTTGTCGCTCATGGGGCTTGAACTCTGGGCCTAAGCGCTGTCCCTTCAGAACTTCAGCTCAAGGTGAGCACTCTACCACTTTGAGCTACAGTGACACTTCTGGTTTTCTGGTGGCTTATTGGAGATAAGATTTTCATGGACTTTCCTGCTCAGGCTGGCTTTGAACCAATATCCTCAGATCTGAGCCTCCTGAGTAGCTAGGATTACAGGCATGAGCCACTGGTGCCCAGCTCCACTTTCTATTTATTTCTGTGTGCTGGTACTGGAGCTTGAATTCAGGGCCTGGGCACTGTCTCTTAACTTCTTTGCTCAAAACTGGGACTCTACCACTTGAGCCGTAGCTCTACTTCTAGTTTATTTCTTTTTCACTTCTAGTTTTTTGGTGGTTAATTGGAGATAAGAATCTCAGAGGGGCTGGAAGGTGGCTCAGTGGTAGAGTGCTTACCTTGCATGAATGTGGCCCTGGGTTCAATTCCTCAGCACCACATAAGCAGAAAAAGCTGGAAGTGGTGCTGTGGCTCAAGTGGTAGAGCACTAGCCTTGAGCTGAAGAGCTGAGGGACAGTGCCCAGGCCCAGAGTTCAGACCCTACGACCAGCAAAAAAAAAAAAAAGAATCTCAGAGGGGCTGGAAGGTGGCTCAGTGGTAGAGTGCTTACCTTGCATGCATGAGGCCCTGGGTTCAATTCCTCAGCACCATATAAGCAGAAAAAGCTAGAAGTGGTGCTGTGGCTCAAGTGGTAAAGAGTTCAACCAAAAAAGAAGAAGAAGAAGAAGGAGAAGAATCTCAGAGACTTTTCTGCCTATAGACTTGGAACTATCCTCAGATCTCAACTTCTGGAATAGCTAGGATTACAGGCATGATCTACTGGTAGCCCCTCAGACTTCTTTTTTTTTTTTTTTTTTTTTTTTTTGTCGGTCGTGGGGCTTGAACTCTGGGCCTAGGCACTGTCCCTCAGCTCTTCAGCTCAAGGCGAGCGCTCTACCACTTGAGCTACAGCGCCACTTCCGGTTTTCTGGTGGTTTATTGGAGATAGGAGTCTCACGGTCTCTCCTGCCCGGGCTGGCTTTGAACCGCGATCCTCAGATCTCAGCCTCCTGAGTAGCTAGGATTACAGGCGTGAGCCACCAGCGCCCGGCTTCCCTCAGACTTCTTGTACTTAGAAGAGCTTATCTTGGCACAAGATCATTCGAAGATCCTGAGAAGGTCCAGCAATCACATCTTCTTTGTAATAATGACTTTGCAGCTATCACACACTGCTCAAAAATTGGCATAAGTATAAAAAGCATGTGATATCATTTCATCTTTAAAAATCCACTGCACAAGCCAGACCATGGTGGTTCATGTCTTTAATCCTAGCTACTCAGAAGGCTGAGATCTGAGCATGGTGGTTCAAAGGCAGCCCAGGCAGGAAAGTCAGTGAGACTCTTATCTCCAGTGAACCACTAGAAAACAAGAAATGATGCTGTGACTCAAAGTGGTAGAGTGCTAGGCTTGAGTGAAAGAGCTCAGGGACAGCACTCAGGCTCTAAATTCAAGTCCCATGACTAATTAAAAATAGTTTCCTACATGTAGTCACCCATGATATATCTACTCAAGCAGCCCATGGATATACTCCAAGTACCAGGATATACATTGCTGGTATTACCAGAGCTTTGCCATGTGCCGACGTGAATTGGGTAACCCAGTAAAAGACCTTTTAGTGGCAGATTCTCCTCAGGTGACCACAATTAGAAAGCCTCAAGGATTACCTCTCATTAGAGTGAGCACAGTTCCTTTGTAAAAGCCTCGGATCCCAAACTCCTGATACAGTTTCTTTGCACAGTCCATCGTGCCAGTATACTTGTTTTCCCCTGAAGATGCCTGAATCTGGAATGGATGGAAGAACATGAAATTAGAAACAACACTGAGCCAGGTGTCAGTGCCTCACAACCTCCTTCTCAGGAGGCTGAGATCTGAGGATTGCAATTCGAAGCCAGCCTGGGCAGGAAAGTCCTTGAGACTCTTATCTCTGATTAACCACCAAAAAGTGGTACAGTGCTAGCCAAGAGTAAAAAGAGTTCAGGGACAGCATGCAGGCTTTGAGTTCAAGCCCAAGGACCAGCATTAAAATAGAAAAAAGTAAAAACATTTTATTTAAAATAACAATAATGGGAGTGGGGAATGTGACTTAGTGGTAGAGTGCTTGCCTAGGGTGCATGAAGCCCTGGGTTCGATTCCTCAGTACCACATACACAGAAAAAAATGGAAGTGGTGCTGGGGCACAAGTGGTAGAGGGCTAGCCTTGAGCACAGAGAGGCTCAGGAACAGAACCCAGACCCTAAGTTCAAGCCCCAGGACTGGGGGGAGGGGGGGGGAATAACAATATGAAGCCCGGCACCTGAGTCTCATGCCTGTAGGACTGGCAAAATCCAGGGCTGGCAAAACAAAATAAAACAAAACAAACTGATCTGATACAAGTGCATAAAACAACAGGCTTTGCATATATAAAACTCAAAAGTATTTTTGAGGAACATAAAAGAAGTATTAAAAAGAGAGTCATAGCTAGGAACTGGTGGCTCACATCTGTAATCCTAGCTACTCAGGAGGCTGAGATCTGAGGATCATGGGTAAGACTCCTTCCTGTTTTCTGAGGGTTAACTGGCCTTTCCTGCCTGGCTGGCTTCAAACTACGATCCTCAGATCTTAGCCTCCTGAATAGCTAGGGTTACAAGTGTGAGCCACCAATGCCCAGCTTGGTGGTACCTTTTTATGTGAAGTGGCAGCCAAGGAGACTTCAGCACTTGCCAGGGATCTTGAAAGGCTCAAGGAAGGAGTGAAGACTGAGAACAATCTCATTAATTTGAAGGTGGTGGGGCAGGATGATTCTGGCATGTAATTGAAGCTTAAGAAGCATACACTGAAGCCAGGTGCCGGTGGCTCACGCCTGTAATCCTAGCTACTCAGGAGACTGAGATCTGAGGATCTCAGTTCAAAGCCAGCTCAGGCAGGAAAGACTTTGAGAATCCTATCTCCAATAAAAACCACTAGAAAACCAGAAGTGGTGCTGTAGCTCAAGTGGTAGAGCTGAGGGACAGTGCCCAGGCCCAGAGTTCAAGCCCTATGACTGGCAAAAAAAAAAAAAAAAAAGATGCACTGAGTCAGGCACCAGTGATTCATGCTTGTAATCCTAGCTACTCAGGAGGCTGAGATCTGAAGATTGTAGTTCAAAGCCAGCCCAGGCAGGAAAGGCCATGAAGTTCTTTATCTTCCAATAAACTTCCAGAAAATGGGAAGTGGTGCTGTGGCTCAAGTGGTAGAGTGCTCACCTTGAGCTGGAGAGCTAAGGGCTAGCTCTCAAGCCCCAAGTTCAAGCCCCATGACTGACAAAAAAAAAAAAAAAAGAAGCAGCAGCAGCGGCAGCAGCAGCAGCAGCAGCAGTATACACTGCTTAGTAAACTAAGGAAAGCTCATTGTGAATGGCAGAGTTTGTCAGCAAGTCCAATCAGATTCCAATTTGACAGGCAGCCAATAGATGAAACAGATACACTTGCCTAGCTGAAATGGAGAAGGAAGATACTGTATCCTGGCAGCACACAGGTGGTGTCTGCAAAAAAAAGAAACTTGCTGCCAGTAATCACTCCTGTAATCCTAGCTACTCAGGAGGCTGAGATCTGAGGATCGAGGTTCAAAAAAGCCTCAGAAAGGCTGTGAAACTCTTTTTTTTTTTTTTTTTTTTGGTCCAGTCGTGGGGCCTGAACTCTGGGCCTGGGCGCTGTCCCTCAGCTCTTCAGCTCAAGGCTAGCGCTCTACCACTTGAGCCACAGCGCCACTTCCGGCTTTTTTCTTTTTGCTTATGTGGTGCTGAGGAATCGAACCCAGGGCCTCAGGCATGCAAGGCAAGCCCTCTACCACTGAGCCACCTTCCCAGCCCCCAGGCTGTGAAACTCTTATCTCCAATAAACCACCAGAAAACTGGAAGTGGCACTGTAGCTCAAGTGGTAGAGAGCTAGCCTTGAGCTGAAGTGCTGAGGGATAGTGCTCAGGCCTGAGTTCAAGCCCCATGACCAACCAAAAAAAAGGAAACTTGCTACTTTATTTTAGACCTGTGTTCGTATGTGTGTGTGTGTGTGTGTGTGTGTGTGTGTGTGTGTGTTTCTTTGTGAAGGTAGTGGCTTGTACTATGATCTAAGGTATTGTCCCCTAGTTTTTTCACTCAAGGATAACACTCTACCACTTGAACCATACTCTCACTGCCAGTTTTTGGCTGGTTAATCAGAGATAAGACTCTCACAGAATCTTTCCTACCCAAGCTGGATTTGAACTGCAATGATCAGATCTTAGTCTCCTGAGTAGCTAGGATTACAGGCATGAGCCACCAGTGCCCAACAAGAAAAAGAAAACTGTTTAAAAAAAAAATTGGGGGGCTAGGAAGTTGGCTTAGTGGTAGAGTGCTTGCCTCGCATGCATGAGGCCCTGGGTTCGATTCCTCAGCACCACATAAGCAGAAAAAAGCTGGAAGAGGCGCTGTGGCTAAAGTGGTAGAGTGCTAGCCTTGAGCTGAAGAGCTGAGGGACAGTGCCCAAGCCCAGAGTTCAAGACTCAACACACACACACACACACACACACATACACACACACAGCGCACAAGCCCACAGTTCAAGACCACACACACACACACACACACACACACACACTCACACACACATACACACACACAGCGCCCAAGCCCACAGTTCAAGACCACACACACACACACACACACACACACACACACACACACACACAGCGCCCAAGCCCACAGTTCAAGACCACACACACACACACACACACACACACACAGCGCCCAAGCCCACAGTTCAAGACCACACACACACACACACACACACACACACACACACACACACACACACACACACACACACACACACACACACACACACACACACACACACACACACACACACACACACACACACACACACACAGGTCCTTGGGCTAGAACTCAGGCTCTGCGTACTGGCCCTGAACTTTTGTGCTCAAGGCTACCACTCTACCACTTTGAACCATGGTGCCATTTCCATCTTTTTGGTAGTTAATTGGAGGCAAGAGTCTCACAGACTTTCTTGCCCAGGCTGACTTCGAACTATGATCCTTAGATCTGAGCTTCTAAGTAGCTAGGATTAAAGGTATGAGCCAATGGAGTCTAGGACAAGAAAACTTTTTTTTTTTTTTTGGGTCCGGTCATGGGCCTGAACGGTGGGCCTGGGCGCTGTCCCTCAGCTCTTCAGCTCAAGGCTAGCGCTCTACCACTTGAGCCACAGCACCACTTCCGGTGCCACTTTGGCTTTTTCTGTTTATGTGGTACTGAGGAATCGAACCCAGGGCTTCATGCATGCTAGGCAAGCACTCTACCACTAAACCATCTTCCCAGCCCAAGACTTGCACTCTAATAAGGTTGTAATGCGGCATACAACCTGCTGTAGAGGTTGAATTGGTTTAGGCCTACTAGGACTTTCATCCCTAAGAGTTGGAAGCCAGCATTTTCCTACCCTGTGATCTCGGTGGAGACACCAGCCCTCACTCCCTCACCCAGCAGTAAAAGTGCCCCACCCTCACGTGTCAACATGGAGAACCTAGATCTCTCCCACCACCTAACAGTAATGAGACCACATCCTTTTCTTTCCTGCTTCCATACTGTCAGAGAAACAGGAAGTTTAAATAAAGTACAGAGTTCAACAGAATATGCAAATATTTGGGTTTAAATGGAAATATCACTAGTTTTTTTTTTTTTTTGGTCAATCATTGGGCTTGAACTCTGGGCCTGGGCACTGTCCCTGAGCTCTTTAGCTCAAGGCCAGCACTCTACCACTTGAGCCACAGCACTACTTCTGGTTTTCTGGTATGAATTGGATATAAGAGTCCCATGGCCTTTCCTGCCTGGGCTGGCTTTGAATTGTGATCCTCAGATCTCAGCCTCCTGAGCAGCTATGATTACAGGCCTGAGCCACCAGTGCCCAGCTCACTGGTTAGTATTATCCCCACCTTGGGTCCTCAGCTTCACCTAACCTGAGCTCCTCCCTGCCCTAGAGTTCCTGCCATATAGCTGGCCATTCCCTCTCTCCACCCACATCTACCTTGCATACTCTTACTTCTGCCCTCACTTCCTCCTCCAGACCTACCTTCCACCTGGATAAGGGCAGACTCCATGCTCTCTCTCTCCCGGGGAGATATGGCCCTTCAAATAAGCCTTACAATAATCTTTCTCCTGTGCCTGCCTGCCTTTGCATGGTCCCCTGGGATGGTCGTGAAGGATTCTAATATCACTTATACTCAAAACCAGGAAGATTTCAAACTGAACAATGAAAAAAGACAAGCAATGGAAACACTATGCAGAGAAGAACCAAGCTAGGTGCCAGTGGCTCCAACCTATGAGAAAAGGCTTCTTTTCTTTTCTTTTCTTTTTTTGCTGGTCTTAGGGTTTGCATTCTGGGCCTAGGCACTGTCCCTGAGCTTCTTTAGCTCTACTACTTGAGCCAAGGGTCACTTCCAACCTATTCTATGATTAATTGGAGATAAGAGTCTCATGGACTTTCCTGCCCCCGTTGGCTTTGAATCGCAATCTTCAGATCTCAACCTCCTGAATAGCTAGGATTACAGGCATGAGCCACGAGCACCAGGCTAAAAACTTCTTTTCTATCAAAATTGGTTGTTTAAAAGTTCCTGCTTTGGCCTGGTGGTTAGGCTCTTGTGGCTTATTTTCTTAAGCCAGTATCTGCAAATAAGGAAGGGAAAGAGGAAATGCTTTGTGATAAAGAAGAGTTTTTGAAATGTAACATTTTTGTCTTAACTGGTTGTTTCAACATGGCAGAAGAATTAAGACATGTCTCAAGTTGTTCAAGAAAGTAACATCTGCACTTTGCTGGCTCCTACCTATAATCCTAACTACTGAGGAGGCTGAGATCTGAGGATCACGGTTCAAAGCCAGCCATCTCAGGCAGGAAAGCCCATGAGATTATTATCTCCAATGAACCACCAGAAAACCAGAAGTAGCACTGTGGCTAGAGTGGTAGAGCACTTGCTTGGAGGTGAAGAGCTCAGAGACAGTGCCCAGGCCCAGAGCCAAAGCCCCACAATTGATAAAACAAAAAAACATACACCCTCTGCTACTTTCTTTTTTCTTTTTCTTTTCTTTCTTTTTTTGTTGGTCTTGGGGCTTGAACTCTGGGCCTGAGCGCTGTCCCTCAGCTCTTCAGCTCAAGGCGAGTGCTCTACCACTTGAGCCACAGAGCCACTTCTGTGCATGGGCTGGCTTTGAACCACCATGTTCTTCAGATCTCAGCCTCCTAAGTAGCTAGGATTATCTCAAATGCTTTTTCTTTTTGTCAGAGATAGGGCTTGAACTCAGGACCTGGGAGCTGCCCTTGAGTCCCCCCCTATCCCTCTCAAGGCTAGTGCTCTACCACCTTGAACTACAGGTCTACTTCCAGTTTTACAGTAGTTAATTAGAGATAAGGGTCTCTTGGACTTTCCTTCCTGGGCTGGCTTCCAACCTCAATCTCTCAATCCTCAGGTCAGCCTCCAGAGTAGTTAGGATTACAGGTGTCAGCCACCAGCGCTGGTTCTCAAAGACTTTTAATAAATGCATCCTACCCTTTAGAAACTAGCCAATCATGAGCACATTATGAACCTGAGCTCAGCCAATATGAACAGAGGGGCAGGGCCTGTTGTGTTAGGGATCAGAAGGGAGCTGCCTAACTGTTCTGTGTGCTTGCTTGTCAGATTTTTGGCTGACGGTCACCCTTCACAGAAGTAAACTTTGCCTTGCTGAGTCCCTTTCAAGATGGTTTCCTTATTTCTAAACAATACCCTAACATCCTGAGCTGTTTCTAACATGCCTGTAAATATTAGCTACTCAGGAGGCTTAGATCTCAAGCATCAAAGTTCAAAGCCATCCTAGGCAGAAAAGTCCAGGAGATGCTTATATACAATTAACCAGAAAAAAGATAGAAGTGGAGCTGTGGGTCAAGAGGTAGAGCACTAGCCTTGAGCAAAAATAAAAACAAAGAGGCTGGGAATGTGGCTTAGTGGTAGAGTTCTTGCCTAGCATGCATGAAGCCCTAGGTTCGATTCCTCAGTACCACATAAACAGAAAAAAAAAAAAAAAAAAAAAAAGGCCAAAAGTGGCATGGTGGCTCAAGTGGTAGAGTGCTAGCCTTGAGAAAAAAAGCTCAGGGACAGTGCCCAGGCCCTGAGTTCAAGCCCTAGGACTGGTGGCAATCAATCAATCAATCAATATTAAAACCAAGTGCCTATATTCCTAACTATTCAGGAAGCTGACATGTGAAGATCATAGTTTGAAGCTAGCCCAGGCAGGAAAGTCCATGAGACTCTTATCACAATAAACTACTGAGAAAAAGCCAGAAGTCATGTGGTTCATATGGTAGAGTAGCTAGCATCCAGGCCTAGAGTTTAAGCCCCAGGACCAGCAAAAGCAAAAACAAAATCAACGTTAAGAATGCAACTACTATTCTGCCTAGCAACCATATTATTAGGCAATTACTTCAGAAAAAAATGACATTCTCTTACATAAATCTCTGAATATTTATAACATCTTTATTCATAATAACTCAAACTAAAAAGAACACAGATGTCCTTCAAACAATAAATGGTTAAAATGCAGTACATCCAAGCCACAAATACAACTCAGCAGGAAAACAAAAATGAATGAACTACTCATATATGCATCAATCTGAATGAAATCTCCAGAAAATTAGGCTGTTAAAAAAAAAGGCATGCCGGGCGCCGGTGGCTCACGCCTGTAATCCTAGCTACTCAGGAGGCTGAGATCTGAGGATCACGGTTCAAAGCCAGCCCGGGCAGGAGAGACCGTGAGACTCCTATCTCCAATAAACCACCAGAAAACCGGAAGTGGTGCTGTAGCTCAAGTGGTAGAGTGCTCGCCTTGAGCTGAAGAGCTGAGGGACAGCGCCCAGGCCCAGAGTTCAAGCCCCACGGCCGACAAAAAAAAAAAAAAAAAAAAAAAAAAAAAAAAAAAAGGCAATCTGAAAGTTTCCACATTGGAGTCTGGGTCCTTTCTCTTAGCTTTTTGACTCAAGGCTAGCACTCTACTACTTTGAGCCACAGCTCCACTTTTGGTTTTCTGATGCTTTATTGGAAATAAGAGTCTTAGGCACTTTCCTACCCTGGCTGGCTTTGAACTGTGATCCTCAGATCTCAGCCTCCTGAGTAGTTAGGATCACAGGCATGAAGCTATCAGTACCTAGTCATTTAAATATTCTTGAAATGGCAAAATTATAGAATGGAATATATTGCAAAGGCATTAGGCTTTCAGACAATTGCTAGGGATATGCCAAACTCAGGCATGAGCAGCCTCCCACACCTCTGATGAAACATGACTCACCTTTTAGTTTACAAAGTAATTAATGGATAGATCTGGGCTGATGCCTCATGATAGTTTGTTAATTTGCTACACTATTACATATATATATATATTACATATATATATATTACATATATATATATATTATTTATTTATTTATTTGCCAGTACTGGGGTTTGAACTCAGGGCCTGGGGCACTGTCCCTGAGCTTCTTTGGCTCAAGGCAAGCACTCTACCACTTGAGTCACAGCACCACTTCTGGCCTTTTCTGTTTATGTGGTACTGAGGAATCGAACCCAAAGCTTCATTCTACCACTAAGCCACATTCCCAGCCCACTATGATATTTCTTGATTCTATTGCTATTGCTTCTGTGTTCCTGAAACCCTTGTTTTGTACAACACTAACTAACCTAAAGCCAGTATTAAGGGTTGAAAGGTCATTAAAATACATACAAAATTCTATACTGAATAGAAAAAGCTTGCTTCCTCTTCCCAATCCCACCCTTACCTGTAATAAGCACTTGATTCGTTCTCCAGGGGTCATGATTCCTGTGGTAAACACACCAGATAACATTCCAGCTGCAAACAGCTGGGGATAGCTGCATGAAAACACACACACACATATACACAAAAACAAATATTGTGATTATTCACCAAGGACAGAGGTAATTCCAGCAGAGATGATTTTGGACTTGGATTGAAAAGAAATATAGGGCTGGGAAGGTGGTTCAGTGGTAGAGTACTTGGCTTGCATGCATGAGGCCCTGGGTCCGATTCCTCAGCACTACATAAGCAGAAAAGGCCAGAAGTGGCGCTGTGGCTTCAGTGGTACAGTGCTAGCTGAAGAGCTGAGGGACAGCACCCAGCCTCAGAATTCTGGCCCCAAGACCGACCAAAAAAAAAAAAAAAAGAAAGAAAGAAAGAAAAGAAAAGAAAAAGAAAAGAGAAATACAGCCACAAATAAATCCAATTTCAAACAAAAGCCAAGTTCTGGGTATATACTGGTATTAAGTTTCCTATAGCAATTGTCTCAGTGTCAAGAGCAATGGGAGCCTAGCCTTGAGGCCTAGTCTCATTAGGAACACACTCAGAATCCCTTATCAAAAGGAGAAGCATTAGATGGGCTGGGAAGGTGGCTCAGTGGTAGAGTGCTTGCTTTACATGCATGGGACCCTGGGTTTGATTCCTCAGCGTCACATAAACAGAAAAAGCCAGATGTGATGCTGTGGCTCAAGTGGTAGAGCACTAGCCTTGAGCTGAAGAGCTAGGGGACAGCGCCCAGGCCCAGGATCCATGATCAACAAAAAGTAAATAAATAAATAAATAAATAAATAAAGGAGAAACATTAGAGTAAGACATGGTTTTTCCCCCCTGAGCCTGCTGTATTCCATCATTATGAACAAGTTGTTATCCTTCTAAGAGCCTTGTTTATCTGCAGAATGCTAGGTTACTGGGGGAAAGCCAGTAACCTAAGATCTTGAATGAGTTCCCCTCCAATCTAACTTCTCTTGCTCTACCATGGGCCTGAGAACATTCTCAGCCAAGACTCAAGCAGGACAGCTTCAAGGTCAGCCATCTCTATGGGCAGAGGCTGGTTGCTACTTGCAAGGACTATGCCTTATAATGCTGAGAAAAAGCCAGACACCAGTGGCTCACATGTGTAAATCCTAGATACTCAGGAGACTGAGATCTGAGTAGTGTGATTCAAAGCTAGCCTAGGCAGGAAATCCTGTCAAATTTTTTTTTTTTTTTTTTTTTTTGCCAGTCCTGGGTCTTGATACAGAGCCTAGGCACTGTCCCTGAGCTTCTTTTGCTTAAGGCTAACACACTACCACTTGAGCCTTGGTGCTACTTCTAGCTTTTTCTACTGATGTGGTACTGAGGAATCAAACCCAGGGTTCATGCATGCTAGGCAAGCACTCTACCACGAAGCCACATTCCCAGCCCTTGTATTCATTATTTCAATCAGATCCCTATGACTTAGCAAATAGAGTTGACAAACCTCACAAACTGGTTTGGATGTGTGAGGACTCTGAAAACTAAGTCTTCAAGCCAGACTCATCCAAAAGGAGTCCAATATACAAAGGTCAAAGTTGCCAAATAGATGTATGGAATGTCGTCATTGTTTCTTTGCTTTAGCTAGGACACCAGGATTTTTGTTTTGTTTTGTTTTTGTGACTTAAACTCAGGGCCTAGAGAATGTCCTTGAACTTATTTGGTTCAAGGCCTAGCATTCTACCACTTGAACCATGGTACCAATTCCAGCATTTCTTTTTTTTGGGGGGGGGTCAGTCATAGGTCTTGAACTGAGGGTGTTGTCCCTGAGCTCTTTTGCTCAAGGCTACTGGTCTAGCACTTAGGAGTCCCAGTGCCACTTCTGGTGGTAATTTGGGGATAAGAGTCTCATGGACTTTCCTGCCTGGGTTGGCTTTGAACAACGATCTTCAGATCTCAGTCTATGGAGTGGCTAGGATTATAGGCATGGGCCACTGGTGCCTGGCCAGAGAACACCAGTTTTGTGGGTTGTTTTTTTTTTTTTTTTTTTTTTTGCCAGTCCTGGGGCTTGAACTCAGTGCCTGGGCACTATCACTGAGCTGCTTCTGTTCAAGGTTAGAACTTGAACCACAGTGCCACTTCTGGCTTTTTCTGTGTATGTGGTACTGAGGAATTGAGCCCAGGGCTTCATGCATGCTGAGCAAGCACTCTACCACTAAGCCACAATCTCAGCCCCCCCTGCACTCTTCCCAAGGAGGGAACACTAGCTATCTCAGTTACATAGGCTGACTATTAAATAATCAAGACATTTGATTTCATACACAGCCAGCTTCACACTGCTTATCCCCAAAAGGAGTCTTCTCAACAGCTGAATTGACCCCTATGAAACCAATAAGTGCTCTTCTTGCCAGGATGTCTAACCTTAGGTTGGGCACATTTAAAGTTCTGGGACTGGAGATTTTTTTTTTTTGGGGGGGGTCAGTTGTGTAGCTTCAACTCAGGGCCTGGGTGCTGTCCCTGAGTCTCTTTGTGCTCAAGAGTAGCACTCAATGACTTGAATCACAGCACCACTTCTGTGTTGTTGTTGTTATTTTTTTCCAGTCTTGGGGCCTGAACTCTGGGCCTGGGCGCTGTCCCTCAGCTCTTCAGCTCAAGGCTAGTGCTCTACCACTTGAGCCACAGCACCACTTCCAGCTTTTTCTGCTTATGTGATGCTGAGCAATCGAACTCAGGGCCTCATGCATGCAAGGCAAGCACTCTACCACTGAGCCACCTTCACAGCCCCTACTTCTGGTTTTTGAGTGGTTAATTGAACTGTGATCCTCAGATCTTAGCCTTTTGAATAGCTACGATAACAGGCGTGAGCCACCAGTACTGAGCACTAGAGACTTTTTTTTTTGGAATGTGTACCATATACCATCCTATTCTACTGCTCTTCACCCCCATTTTTGGGTGGTTTCTCTGGGTGTTCTGAAGGAAACTAAGATACTTTTTCCTTTTTTTTGGTGCTGGTCCTGGGGCTTGAGCTTCATTTGCTCAAGTCTACCACTTGAGCCATAGCATAATTTCTGGCTTTTTCTGTGTATGGTACTGAGGAATCAAACCCAGTGCTTCATGCCTGCTAGACAAGCACTCTTACCACTGAGCCACATTCCCAGCCCCAAGTAAGATACTTCTTTCATGTGAAACTCAGCTCTAGGGGCCAAAGGCACTTTTACTGCCAGTTTGTCAATGTTATTTCCCTTTAACTATGTCATAACACCAAAGAGAACAGCACTGGGTGCCCCAGGCCGATGAATACTCACTTGAGCACATCTTCTGGGGATTTCTGCTGTAGTCTCTTCCCCAAACCAAACCCAAAGAAGCACACAGCAAACATGGGTGTGACCCCAATGATGGGTGCAGCCATACCCCGGTAGAGTCCTGTGATGCCCTGTAAGAAACCATAAAAGCAGAATCTATATACAACCACCACCACCCTTAATGGTGTGTGTGTGTGTGTGTGTATGTGTGTGTGTGTGTGTGTATGTGTGTATGTGCTGGTGCTTCCAGGCCTTGAACTCAAGGCCTGGGCACTGTCCCTGAGCCTTTTTTTCTCAAGGCTAGCAGTCTACCTCTAGCAGAGCTTCACTTCTAGCTTTGTTGGTGATTAACTGGAGATAAAAAGGCTCAGGGACTTGACTGCCAAGAGTGGTTTCGAACCATGATCCTCAGATCTCAGATTAGGATTGAACTCATGGGCTTAAGGATAATCAGGCTTTAGCTTCCTAAGACACTAGGGCTACAAACATGTGTCACTGTACCCGTTTTAAGAAGTGGGAAGCCGGGTGCAGGTGGCTCATGCCTGTAATCCTAACTACTCAGGAGGCTGAGATCTGAGGATCTTGGTTCAAAGCCAGCCTGGGCAGGAAAGTCTGTGAGATTCTGATCTCCAATCAACCACCAGAAAACCAGAAGTGCCACTGTGGCTCGAGCAGTAGAGCACTCCCCTTGAGCTGAAGAGCACAGGGATAGTGCCTAAGCCCAGAGTTCAAGCCTCATGACCAACAAAAACAAAAACAAAAACAAGAATTGGTCTTATAGCCGGGCACTGGTGGCTCATGCCTGTAATCCTAGCTCCTCAGGAGGCTGAGATCTGAGGATCACGGTTCAAAGCCAGCCCAGGCAGGAAAAGTCTATGAGACTCTTATCTCCAATTAACCACCAGAAAACCGCAAGTGGCACTGTGGTTCAAAGTGGTAGAGCTCTTGCTTTGAGCTGAAGAGCTGAGGGAGAGCGTCTAGGCCCAGAGTTCAAGCCCCATGACCAACCAAAAAAAAAAAAGAAGAAGAAAAAAAGGATTGGCTCAAGTGGTAGAGCACTTGCCTAGCACAGCAGAGTCTCTGGATTCCATCCTCAGTACTAAAACAAATAAACAAATCAGTAGCTAGAATTATCAAACTCTAGGACAGATAGCGATAGAAAGATACAGGGTAGCAGTGAGTACCCTGTAGAAAAGCTAAAACCCCAGCAGATTTACACAAAATTGTCATATCCCTTGGGAGTAAGCATAGTAAATAAAACCCCTGAATATGGTCCTCTGAGTAAGATTCACTAGATACAATACCTCTACTTTTTTTCTTTTGCCAGTCCTGGGACTTGAACTCAGGACCTGGGCACTGTCCCTGAACTTCTTTTGCTCAAGATGAACACTCTTTTACTACTTGCTCCACAGTGCCACTTCCAGCTTTTTCTGTTTATGTGGTACTGAGGAATTGAGCTTCATGCATATTAGGCAAGCAGTCTACTACTAAGCCACATTCCCAGCCCCTAGATACCATACCTCTTTTATAAGAGTCTTTCGGAAACAGTCAAAGGTGCCAGAGTACATGGGAGGCTGTCCAGGTAAACTTGGTGGTTGTGTCTGCAGCCGGACCTGAAACCAGAAAGAAGTTAAAATGAATCAGCTTATAGACTCAGAACTGCTAGTAATAGTCCATCTGTCTGTCAAATTAAACGGGAAATTTTGTACCTTTAAGCTTATAGATTTAGACTTAGCTCACTGGTACTGGTACTTCATTCCTTTTTTTTAATTGATAAATAATATCCCCTTGTACACTATATTTTGTATATCTATGTATCAGTTGATCATGATCACACGGTGATTTCAGGAGGAACTGAATCAGTAGAAAATATGTATCTTCGGGCTGGGAAGATGGCTCAATGGTAGAGTGCTTGCCTTGCATGCATGAGGCTCTGGGTTCAAGCCAGGACTGGTTAAAAAAAAAAAATCAAGCCGGGCACTGGTGGCTCATGCCTGTAATCGTAGCTACTCAGGAGGCTGAGATCTGAGGATCTCGGTTCAAAGCCAGCCCGGGCAGGAGAGACCTTGAGACTACTATCTCCAATAAACCACCAGAAAACAGGAAGTGGTGCTGTAGCTCAAGTGGTAGAGTGCTTGCCTTGAGCTGAAGAGCTGAGGGACAGCGCCCAGGCCGAGTTCAAGTTCCACGACCGACAAAAAAAAAAAAAAAAAAAAAAATCAGCTCATGGGAAGTATGGAAGATGAGAAATCCCAAGATCTGCGGTCAGCAATCTAAAAGACCATAAAAGAGCTAAGTTCAGTTTAAGGCACACAAAAAAGAGACTGATATTTTAGTTTTAACAGGAAGGTAGGACAAGTTCCCTTATAAGTCTAAGGAATGTCAGCCTTTGCTTCTATACCAGTCTATACAGGTCCAATAGGTTTTAAGTAAGCTTCCACTGATTCAAATATTTGACATATAAAGCTAAGTGTCACAGGTAATGCTAAATGGCAACTAAAATGTCAATTCTAAACTGCTTTTTTTGAAAGTCCTGGGGCTTGAACCTCTGGAACTGGGCACAGTCCCTAAGCTTCTTTTGCTCAAGGCAAGTGCTCTACTACTTGAGCCACAGCACCACTTCTGGATTTTGTTTTTCTTTTGAGTAGTGTACTGAAGAGAAGAGTCTCATGGAGTTTCCTGCCTGGCCTGGCTCAGAATGGCAATCCTTAGATCTAAGCCCCATGAGTAGCTAGTATTACAGGCAGGAGCCATGGGTACCTGGTTGAATATTGCTTCATGTGCTCATTTTTTTTTTTTTCCCTGTTGGTCATGGGGCTTGGGCACTGTCCCTGTGCTCTTCAGCTCAAGCATTTCCGGTTTTCTAGTGGCTTTTATTGGAAAGTCTCAGGGACTTTCCTGCCTGGGCTGGCTTTGAACCATGATCCTCAGATCTCAGCCTCCTGAGAAGCTAGGATTTTAGGTGTGAGCCACAGCACCTGGCTCATGTGCTCATTTGTATTTTCCTCCTCCTCCTCCTCTTCCTCCTCCTCCTCTTCTTCTTCTTTTTGTTGGTTGTAGGGCCTGGGAGCTGTCCCTCAGCTCTTTAGTTCAAGACTAGGGCTCTACCACTTGAGCCACAGCGCCACTTCTGGCTTTTTCTGCTTATGTGGTCCTGAGGAATCAAACCCAGGGCCTCATGCATGCAAGGCAAACACTCTACCATTGAACCACCTTCCTAGCCCCCCTTTTTTTTTTTTTTTTTTTGTCAGTCCTTGGGCTTGAACTCATAGCCTGGGCACTGTCCCTGAGCTTCATTTGCTCAAGGCTAGTATGCTACCACTTGAGCCACAGCACCACTTCCGGCTTTTTCTGTTTATGTGGTGCTAAGGAATTGAACCTAGGGCTTCATGCATGCTAAGTAAACACTCTACCAGTAAGCCAACTTCCCAGCCTGTATATCTTCTTTAGAGAAAGTTCTATTTAGATCCTTTGTTACTGAGTTTTGTTTTTTTTTGTCAGTTGTAGGGCCTGAATTCTGGGCCTGGGTGCTGTCCCTCAGCTCTTCAGCTCAAAGTTAGTGCTCTACCACTTGAGCCACAGCGCCTCTTCCGGCTTTTTCTGCTTATGTGGTGCTGAGGAATCGAACCCAGGGCCTCATGCATGGGAGGCAAGCACTCTGCCACTGAGCCACCTTCCCAGCCCTTGTATTTTTTTTATATCTTCTAGATGCCAGTTAATTTATTAAATATAATCTCATGCAAGATTCTGAACCAGATCATACATTCAAGGTGTTTCCTAAAACTTGACTCAAAAAGATTGTGAGAGTAAAAAAAAAAAAAAAGATTGTGAGAGTTAATGAATGTTTCTTGTTTTAACCCACCAAGTCTTAGGGAAAATTGTTATATTGTAATTGATAACTGATGTGAAGTTTTTTCTTCTACAATATTTTCCTGGATGTATTTCCTGCATCCTGTTCTTCAGCTTCAAATCTTTCTGAAGATTGCTATTATACTAACTTTTCCAAAACACCTTTTTCAATACATTGTTCCTTTATTTTCTGGTCCTGGGGCTTGAACTCAGCGCTTGGGTACTGTCCCTTAGCCTTTTTGCTCAAAGTTAGGGTTCTACCATTAGAGCCACATCTCCACGTCTGGCTTTTTGGTGATAAATTGGATATAAAGGGTTTTGTGGAGCTTGGTGTCCAGCCTGGCTTTGAACCTTGATCCTCATATCTCAGTCTCCTGAATAGCTAGGATTACAGGTATAAGCCACTGGTACCCGGCTCTGTCTGAGACTTTATTTTTTTTGGGTCTGGTCGTGGGGCCTCAACTCTGGGCCTGGGCACTGTCCCTCAGCTCTTCAGCTCAAGGCTAGCGCTCTACCACTTGAGCGACAATGCCACTTCCGGCTTTTTTCTTTTTGCTTATGTGGTGCTGAGGAATTGAACCAAGGACCTCAGGCATGCAAGGCAAGCGCTCTACCACTGAGCCACCTTCCCAGCCCCTCTGTCTGATGATGATGATGATCATGATGATTTTGTCGGTCATGGGGCCTGAACTCTGGGCCTGGGCACTGTCCCTCAGCTCTTCAGCTCAAGGCTAGCCCTCTATCACTTGCGCCACAGTGCCACTTCTGGCTTTTTCTGCTTATATGGTACTGAGGAATTGAACCCAGAGCCTCATGAATGCAAGGCAAGCATTCTACCACTGAGCCACCTTTCCAGCCCATGTTTGATTATTTTTTGAGACAGAGTTTTACTATGCAGCTGATGTTGGCCTCAAACTCATGATCTCCCTGGCTGAGCCTCTCAAGTGTTGGAACTACAGAGTTACATCATTATCCTTGCCCCCACCTCCCCACCTTCCTTTTTTTTTTTTTGTCAGTCCTGGGACTTGAACTCTGGGCCTGAGCTTCTTTTTGCTCAAGTCTAACACTCTACCACTTGAGCCAGAGCGCCACTTCTGGCTTTTTCTGTGTATGTGGTACTGAAGAATAGAACTCAGGGCTTTATGCATACTAGGCAAGCACTCTACCACTAAGCTACATTCCCACCCTCCTCCCCCTTCCCCAAGCTGGTCTTATTTCATATTCTGATTCTGTACTTGCCAGCCCATACTTGTTCTGACTCCAATTAATCATGTGTTAAGAGACTTAATCTTTAGGTATAACAGTGTTGGGAGGTGAGCTTTATTGGAGGTGTTTAGTTCATAAGGGTTCTGCCTTCATAAATGAGTTAATACCAGTTATAAAAAGGCTTAAGATTTGAGTTTGATCTCTTGCTCTTTCATCTTTCACCATAAGATGACACAGCAGGATGGGTCTGGCTAGATATAGGCCTATGGACTTTGGACTTTCCAAACCTCTAGAACTATAAAAAAATAAATCTACGTTCATCACCTACCAGTTTCAGGCATTCTGTAATAGCAGCACATGCCAAACTGTGTAAATCTTATTCTTCTATTCAGAATTCAATCACCCCTTCAATTCCTGCCTAATGTCACCTTCCATAAGGTTCTGCCCCTCAAGTTCCCAATTCTGTAGTGTTTCAGGACCACAGCTCCTTTGCCTTGAACTTCTTTTCTTTCTTTCTTTTTTTTTTTTTGTCAGTCGTGGGGCTTGAACTCTGGGCCTAGGCTCTGTCCCTGAGCTCTTCAGCTCAAGGCTAGCACTCTACCACTTGAGCCACAGTACTACTTCTGGCCTTTTCTGCTTAGGTGGTGCTGAGAAATCAAACCCGGGGCCTCTTGCCCTCTACCACTGAGCCACCTTCCCAGCCCCGTGCCTTGAACTTTTGAAAAGTATCTTCAAGGTCAGACTTTATTTGGGGGCCTGCCTAGTTTCCTGAGGTCAAAAGGGCTGCAGTCAGTAATCTTCAGTTTTGGTGTAGACTACTCTGAGTTGTCACAATGCCAGCAGATATTTTCAGTCATTTATAATTTGGTACACAGGTCACTGGGCCTTTCCTGAGGGTAAAACCAAGGACAAGAGGATATAAAAGTAGGAGCACAATTTATGTATGGCTCAAATAAGGGGCTGGGAATGTGCCTTAGTGGTAGAGTGTTTGCCTAGCATGCATGAGGCCCTGGATTCAATTCCTGAGTACCACATAAACAACAACAAAAAATACATATACACACATACAAATTCTCAAATAAGGGGCTTTGGTTTTCATTTCTTTCTTTTTTAAAGCCTCAGATGCTGAGCTCTAACGAGATCTCTACCTCTATGGACTGAGGGCAGAAATAGAGGTTATTTGCTCTTTACTAGAAGCACTAATATACACATAGCATTTACCATCTGCAAAACACTGATTGCATGTTGCCCAATGTCCTGACCCAGGTGCTTTAATCCTTGCTCTTGCTATAGAATGAACCCAGTATGAGTTCTACCTCAAGGCATTTTCTCCCTTAAATGAAAGGCATCAAAGGAGACTGTTGCCCAAGCCTGCCAAGAGGGAAAAAAAAACTATGAAACTATTTTTCTGCAGAGCAACTGGATCCAGTATCTTATGTATTTTTTCAAGTCTGTATCTAGAGACAGGATAGAAATCTATAACGAAGCATCAAATGCAAAGTCAGAGGACATGGACTTTGGTCTCCAGCAAGCTGTGGCTGAAAGTGTTTTGAGGAGAAGAGTGGAGGAGTGAGGTAAGAAAGATCAAGGAAAGAGCCCTGTTGAATTTCCTCTCTCCCACAGAGAGGTTTGACCCTGGGAGACTTCATCTGGGAGTTGTGAACATGAGGCTGGCCTCAGGTAAAGCTGGGCATCTGCTTTTCTTGGAAATAACTCAGTCCAGTCCCTAAGGATATTTTTGCTTCATCCAGGGATCCTGTATGTAATAGACTTTTCAGGCTACCATGGGGTGATCTAGGCTGAAAATGGCCAAGTGCCTTGGACAGGGAAAGGAGAGGGAGAGGGAGACAGAGAGAGAGAGGGAGGGAGAGAGGGAGGGAAGAGGGAGAGAGGGAGGAGGGGAAGGAGGGAGGGAGGGAGAGAGAGAGAGAGAGAGAGAGAGAGAGAGAAAGTTGGCAATGAGATATTGGTCCCAGACAAGTATCTCAGATTATGTCATCTCTGCCTTTGTCTTCCTGGGGCAAGTTTTTACTGGGGGCCGCTTTCAACCTTTAGGGTAAAATGTTAGGAATCAGCCGGAATCAGAGCTCTGGGGAGAGACACATTTCCTTTCCCCTGACTGTGGGCCACAGCAATAGGAGCTTTGATGTGGTGGTTTAAGGACTCCCCCACTTGGCACTGGGTGGCTTTTTGAGGCGCCAGCGACAGCTTCTACCCACATCCTTGAGTGACTGTCTAGATTGGTTTTTTTTATTTGTGATCCAGGGGTAACTCGAATCCAGACTCCGTGCTCATGTGTGTTATACACTTTCCCAACACTCCTTAGGTTTCTTATCGAATCTTATATACCCCCCCTCCCTTACTTCCCCGCCCTCCCCCCCCCATTCTGTCCAGAGCCCACGTCTGGCAGGAAGGACCCTGATTTCCGGGCCTCCTCCCCGAGCCCGCATCCCACACCCTAGCGCACCTTGACCGTGTCCAGAGGGTGCCCCACGAACACCAGGCACACGCCGCCAAAGCCGCCGGCCAACAGGTTCTTGAGCGGGCTGATGGGTTTCGGCTCCTTTGCCATGGTCTGTCGTCTTGACAGTCGGCCTGTCAGTTCCCGGGCGGTCTTGCTCGGGTGCCCAGCAGCACCTCTGGCACCGCCGACCTTTCGCCTACTTTAGGGTAGGCGGGGCCATAAGCCCGGGGCAGGTCGGGAGGAGGTACCTAATAGTCCGCCCAGCCCGGGCTTCCGCCGCGGGAGCCGCTTCCGGCCTCGGCCCCGCCCCGATGGGCGTGGCCAGCCATCCCTCCCTGTGAGGGCGGGGTTCGCATGTGCCAGGGCCTGAGGATTGAAGTCCTCCTCCTGCAGGAGATCATCTTGCAGTTTAAATGTTTCTCTCTTGGGGTTTCCTATGCTCCCGTGCACTCCACAGAGGTCAGTCGCACCCCGTTGTCTCCCAGGCGCCTTTCTAAGTGCTGTAGGCCCACTTTGGAAATACAGCTCATAGACCATAACTATGATACATGGAAAAAAAGAAAATGCAGTGTATGAAATAGTTAACTGCTCTGAAGAAAAAGAACTGGAGAGTATGTGCAACAAATGATTTGCAATTTTAATTTCGTGAATGGGAGAATCTATTAAGATGCACTGTATGGGAGGTCTGAGGTGAAATAGTAACTCCCATAAATGGGAAAGAAGATGAGTTTTTTGTTTTTTGTTTTGCCAGTCCTGAGGCTTGAACTCAGGGCCCTGGGCACTGTCCCTGAGCATCTTTTGCTCAAGGCTAGTTCTCTACCACTTGAGCCACAAACACCACTTCTGGCTTTTTCTGTGTATGTGGTACATGCTTTATGCATACTAGGCAAGCACTCTACCACTAAAGCCACATTCCCAGCCCCAGGATGAGGAATCTATTAGGTACAGGAAATATTAATGGTTTTATTATGTATTTTAGTAGAACCCTTATTTTTGGATATTTGGGATAATGCACATAATAGCACCAATGTTCCAAAGTACACATATTATGCATATCTTTATTTTTCCTGTACTGGAATTTGAATTCAAGGACTTGTTCTTGCTCAGGTTGCTTGGCTTAGACTCTACCACTTGAGCTATGCTTTCAGCACTTACTGTTGTGTTTGTTTTTTTTTTGTCAGAGACACATACTTTCCTGCCTGGGCTGGGTATGAACCGTGATCCTTACATCTCAGCCTCCTGAGTAGCTAGGATTACAGGCATGAGCCACTAGCACCTGACTCTTCAGCCCAGTTTACTGTCAGCTATTTTGGAGATGGAGTCTCACCAGTTTTTCTGCCCAGGCTGACTTTGAACTGTGATCTCAGTCCCTGGAGTAGCTAGGATTACAGGCATGAGTCTTACAGGCATGAACCACAGACATTCAGCCTCATTCTGTATTTCACAGGTGCAAAATTAACCTTCAGAAAGACTATTTCTCTTGACCCTGGAGTGGATTTAGTACCACTGATCTAAAAGTAAGAGATATGATTTTTTTTTGGGGGGGGGGGTCCGGTCGTGGGCCTTAACTCTGGGCCTGGGCGCTGTCCCTCAGCTCTTCAGCTCAAGGCTAGCGCTCTACCACTTGAGCCACAGCACCACTTCCGGCTTTTTTCTTTTTGCTTATGTGGTGCTGAGGAATCGAACCCAGGGCCTCATGCATGCAAGGCAAGCACTCTACCACTGAGCCACCTTCCCAGCCCTAAGAGATATAATTTTATTTGCAGAAAACGTATCTTGGGTTCTTTCTTAGCATCATCATAATTTTGTTAAGATAAACCAAACAAATACACAGGTGTATAGGAGGATTTTGTGTTACTGATACACAAAACTCACACCCATACCATAGGTTACTCATTACTTTTTTTTGGGAGAGGGGGGGTTGGTCGTGGGGGCTGAACTCTGGGCCTGGTCGCTGTCCTTCAGCTCAAGGCTAGAGCTCTACCACTTGAGCCACAGCGCCACTTCCGGCTTTTTTTTCCTGCTTATGTGGTGCTGAGGAATCGAACTCAGGGCCTCATGCATGCAAGGTAAGCACTCTACCGCTGAGCCAATTTTCCAGCCCAACTATAACTTTTCACTCCAAGTTAATTTGGGAGTTTTCGGTATTTGATTAGACTGGAAGTCACGTATAATTTTGCAAGAACTACGCAAGAGCCCGTTGCACAGAAGTGTATACACAACTTGAGCATGGGTAGGAATTGCACAGACTAGGAGGTTCACCAGCTTCTCTGGTATTTCCACGGTGGAGGGCACCAAACTTGCAGCTGAACTATCCCCCCAACACCTGACGATCGGTCCTAGAACCTACCGAAACCCATTGGGCAGTTCATATGTTGTGACAAGAAACGAGAGCTGCACAGGCAGTTAAGGCACAATCTTATATGGTTGAGGGTCACGGGCCATGTCAGGGGGAGCCAAAGCCTGTTGCCATCTTGAAGTTCTTGGGGCCAGTTGGCAACTTACTCCGAAAAGTAGGTTAAGATTCTCCGGTTCCGGTACCCCTCCGACCAAATGGTTGCTAGGAAACCATGGTCGTTTATCCACTCCACGGATTCCTTGGATGTCTCCTCAGTGCCTCAGAACCGAGTATAATAAACACAGGAGAGGAACCGATCACTCACACACACACACACACACACACAGAGGTTACACCTATTTTATCCTAGCTACTCAGGGAGGCTTGAGATCGGAGGATCGCGGTTGGAAGCCAGCTTGGGGAAAAAGAAAAAAAAAAAAAAAAAAGAAGATTCATCCCCAATTTAAGCACCCCCCCCCTTCCCTTAAAATGCCAGAAGTCGGGTCGTGGCTCAAGCCTTGGGGGCAGGGGGCGGGAGGAGGGGAAGCTCACCCAATGGTTGGAGGCGAGGCTCAGGTGGTAGAGAATCAGCCAATGAGCGGAAGCCTCAAGAGTCCCAGCCCAAATAACAATTTAAAAAAAAAAAAAAAGCTCAGCAGACCCCGAGTTCAAGTCCCAGGATTGGTACCCGCTCCACTCCACCCCCCCCACCTCCAAAACTGATAGGATGGTTATTTTGCGGGCAGCTTGAGGCGCTGGTGAACGAATGCAGCAACGGAGGTCCACAGCATTGCTTCACCAGCCTCGGCTCCCTCCCCGTTGCTCTCCGCTGGGGCGGACACGGCCGCACTCCCCGGAGGAAGGGAAACTGAGTCCCGGCCGAGCAGCCGCTAGCTCCCAGGCGTCCTCCTCCGGACCCAGGAGCTGGTTTAACGACCCGGGGCGACCGCGAGCCGACCCCGGCCGGAAGTGACGTCGAGCTCCCGAGCACTTCCGGGAGCTGCGGGGGGGACGGGGCTCCGTCGGGAGGAAGCAGCGCGGGGGCCCGCACCGGCGTCCGCCGAGCCGCCTGCGCCGTCGCCCGCTGTAGCCCTTCCCCGCCCTTCCCCGCACGGCCCCCCCTCCCCTCCCGCTTCACCCCCCCCTCCCCATCCGACTTGGGTCGCCTGACCGGCCTCACCTTGGTCTGGTTCACCGGGGCTGTGCGGCCTGGGGGGCCGCGGCTCCCGGTAAGTGTGCGGAGCGAGTCCGGGGCCTTGTTTACCCTGACTGGCCGGGGGTGGGGGTGGGGGGGGCTCCCCGCGCGCGCGTGCGCGCACACACACACACGGACGTCTCCCTCACCACCCCCCCGGGGCCCGGGCCCGGCGGGGCGCCTCGCCTGAGCCGCCGTGGGCCCCCCTCCCCCTCCCCACCGCTCCCCTCCCCTCTCCCCACCCCCCTCCTGCAGCGTCGGTCACTGTCTGGGAGGGGCGAGGGGAGAGTTGAGGGTCTCCTCTCGCCCCTTCCTCAGTTTCACCGAGGTGAGGTGGGGGGGTAGGGGGTGTGTGTGTGGGGGAGATCGGAGAGGCCCCATTGCCTTTAACCGGCCCTCCCCTTCCTCGTTCTCCGGGGCGGGTGGCTGGGGGGGGTGGAGGTGAAGCGGGGCGGGTGGGGGGGGGAGGGAGGGAAGGTGGGAACGCGATCGTCTCGAATCTTCCTGTTCGGGGAGCCTCTGGCCCAGCATCGCTGGCCTTCCCTCCCCCCCGATTTGTTAACTAACGTCCGTTCGGGTGAAGGGAGGGAGGGAGGGAGGGGAGAGGTGGTCTCTCCCGGCGCGTGGATGCCCACGTCCGCGCGGACCATCCGCGGTGTCCCCCCCCCCCTCCCCTACCAGGAACGTGCGGCCTCGCCCGAGCCCGGACGCTTTGGCTGTCTGTCTGTCTGTCTGTCTGTCTGAGCCTCCAGAAGAGGCAGTAGTGTTTCCCCCATGACTTTCACCTTACTTTGGATTTGTTGCTCTTGTCCCAAGCGAAGTTTCTCGGGCGGGCAGTCCCCATGAACGTGTTCTGCTGTTGGGTATGGTAGCCACACTATTCACAAGTAGCCATTAAAGTATTTGACCTGTGGCAAAAGTGATTGAAAAACTGAATAATTATCTTCCTCCTCTCTCTCTGTCTCTCTGTCTCTCTCTGTCTCTCTCTCTGTCTCTCTGTCTTTCTGTCTCTCTCGGTTTCTCTATGTCTCTGTCTCTCGTGTCCTGGGGCTTGAACTCAGGGCCTGGGCACTGAAAGGCTAGCACTCTATACCACTTCACCACAGCACCACTTCTGACTTTTTCTGTTTAAGTGGTACTGAGGAATCGAACCCAGGGCTTCAGGCATGCTAGGCAAGCTCTCTACGACTAAGCCACATTCCCAGGCCCTCCTTCCTTCCTACTTTCCTCTCTCTCCCTCCCACTTTTCTTTTTCTTATTTTCCTGTGCCAATCCTGGGGCTTGGACTGAGGCTCTAAGAGGGTTCTGTCCCAGAATTTGTTTTTGTTTTTGTTTTTGCCTCAAGGCTGGCTGGCCCTCTACCACTTCTGGCTCTTTGGAAGTAATTAGGAGTTTACTAGTAGGGTTGGCTTTGAACTACTATCCTCTGATCTCAACCTCCTGAGTAGCTGGGATTGCAGACGTGAACCATCAGGGGCCCAGGTTCTTTCTTAGTTTTCAGGTTAGGTTTAAACAGGTGGTTAGTGGTTAGTGGGTGACTGTATTAAAACCAAATGAAGAGTTAGAGTTTTAACACTTTTTTTTTTTTTTTTGGTTGGTCATGGGGCTTGAACTCTGGGCCTGGGTGCTCTTCCTGAGCTCTTCCACCTGAGCCACAGCGCCACTGTGGGTTTTCTGAGTGATTTATTGGAGATAGAGTCTCATGGACTCTCTTGCCTGAGCTGGCTTTGAACCAAGATCCTCAGATCTCAACCTCCTGAGTAGCTAGGATTATAGGTATGAGCCACTGGTGCCTGTTTTAAAATTCTTGAGTTGATTCATATCTTGGTGTCAAGTAGTTATCTTTGCTGATGTAGTTGGTAAATAATATATCACTTGCTGCTAAATATCATATTTGGAGTAAACATCTGACATTCTTGTCCAGTATCTTTGTTTTGTTTATTTATGTCAACTTTTTTTTTTTTTGCCATTCCTGGGGCTTGAACTCAGTGCTGCCCCTGAGCTCCTTTTGCTTAAGTCTGGTGCTCTACCATTCTACCACTGTGAGCCACAGTGCCACTTCAGGATTTTTCTGCTTATGTGGTGCTGAGGAATCGAACCCAGGGCCTCATGCATGCAAGAGAAGCACTCTACCACTGAGCCACCTTCCCAGCCCCTCTAATGCTTCTCCCTTTGATAAGGGATTCTGAGTGTGTTCCTAATGAGACTAGGCCTTAAGGCTAGGCCCATTGCTCTTGACCCTGAGACGATTGCTGTAGGAAACTTAATACCAGTATATACCCAGAACTTGGCTTTTGTTTGAAATTGGATTTATTTGTGGCTGTATTTCTTTTTTTTTTTTTTTTTTTTTTCAGTTGGTCATGGGGCCAGAATTCTGGGGCTGGGCGCTGTCCCCTAGCTCTTCAGCTCAAGGCTAGCACTCTACCACTTGAACCATAGCACCACTTCCAGCTTTTTTCTGCTTATGTCGTGCTGAGGAATTGAACCCAGAGCCCAGCTGACTCTGGCTCAAACAGAATCCCCCCCAAGAATTGCTATAAATTGTTTTTAACGAAGCATATAGCCCGACTTATTTAGGGTAGCACTAAGGATTAAGGCCAGGACTTTATTTTTTGGCTGGCTTGAACTCAGGGCGTGGGTGCTTCCCCTGAGCTTCTCTTCCTCGACGAGTTTTAGTTGGGTGTGGTGGTGTATATCATTGTAGTTCACTTGGGCAAAAGTTACATCCCATTAAGTTTTTATTTGAATCTGGATCTACAAGCTTCTTGCTCTCACTTTTTTTTTTCTTCGTCAGTCCTAGGCTTTGAACTCTGGGCATGAGTGCTGGTAATGGAGCTTTTTTTTTTTTTTTTAAGTTGGAGATAGAAGTCTCATGGGTTTGTCTGACTTGTCTGGTTTTAAGCCTTGACCCTCAGGTCTCAGCCGTTCCTAAGTAGCTAGGATAACAGATGTGAGCCACCATTGTCTAGCTGAAAATAATTCTAGATAGTCTTTGCATAGCTTTGTGTTAGGCAATTTAGGTTAGTTATGAATCCCCGTCCAGGGATGGGAAACTTGTTTTTTATGCCAGGAGCCATTTGAACATTTAGAACTTCAGTTGTGAGCCATACAAAATTATCAATACCAACAGGTGTAGTTGCCTACACCTATCCTAGCTACTCAGGAGGCTGATTGAAGATCACAGTTCAAAGCCAGCTCAGCCAGGAAATTCAATGAGAGTCTTATCTCCAGTTAACTACCAAAAAGCTGGAAATGGCACTGTGGCTCAAAATAATAGAGCATATGCCTTGAGTAAAAAAGCTCAAGAACAGTGGCCAGGTCTTGAGTTCAAACTCCAGAACCAACATGGACATATACACAGAAATCAACACTGACAGATGGCTGTGAATAACAATTGAGAAGAATACATGCCTGCCTCATGTTGGTTGCATTTGTATGATCCTGGGGAAGTTACTTAACCTTTATAAACTGCAGCTTCCCTATTCATAAGAAGGTGGCAGTAATTTCTATGAAGATGAAATGAGGATGAATCTGACCTTAAATTGACCTTAAAATCAATTATTCTAGTCCCATGTTACTTTTAAACTTTTTGCTTAATAAAAAAACTTAAGAGGCTGGAAAAGTGGCTTAGTGATAGTGTTTGCCTAGCATGCATGAAGCTCTGGGTTTGATTCCTTAGTACCACATAAACAGAAAAGGCCAGAAGTAGTGCTGTGGCTCAAGTGGTAGAGAGCTAGCCTTGAGTGCTAGCCTGGGACAGTGCCCAGGCCCTGAGTTCAAACCCCAGGACTGGCAAAAAAATAAATAATAAAACTCAGCTGAGTGCCTGTAATCCCAGCTACTCAGGAGGCTGTGACCTGGAAGATCCTAGTTTGAAGCTAGCCCTGACAGGAAAGTTTGAGTGAGACTGTCTCCAAAAATAACCAGCAAAAATTCAAGGGACCAGAGACTTATGCCTGTAATCTTAGCAACTTAGGTGGTGTCTGAGATCTGAAGATGGAAGTTCAAAGCCAGCCCAGGCAGGAAAGTGCATGAGACTCTTGTTTTTTTGTTTTTTTTTTTGGGTCCAGTCTTGGGGCCTGAACTCTGGGCTTGGGCGCTGTCCCTCAGCTCTTCAGCTCAAGGCTAGCGCTCTACCACTTGAGCCACAGCACCACTTCCGGCTTTTTGCTTATGTGGTGCTGAGGAATTGAACCCAGGGCCTCATGCGTTCAAGGCAAGCGCTCTACCACTGAGCCACCTTCTCAGCCCCGTGCATGAGACTCTTATCTCCAGATAATTATCAAAAGGCCAGAAATGGAGCTGTGGCTCAAGTAATAAAACATTAGCCTTGAGCATAAAAACATATAAAATATGTTTATATCAGTCAGGCCATGAGTTCAAGCCCCAGGCCCAGCACAAAAAAGAAAAAAGGATTAGGTGTAGTTCAAATATAGAGGACCAATTGGAGCAAGCAAAGCTGAGTGAGCATGAGGCCTATTACCACCAAAAACTAACAATAGTAAGCCTGCTAATGTATATCTAGAAAGGAAAACAATGACCAGGAGTTTGAAGCTAGTCTTCATGTAGCTAGACTTTGTCTTAACAGTAACAGTCCTGATTGAAATCTTGCATCTGTCAAAATAAGAAGGAAAATAAGTAAACTTGGAGGGCTTGCCTAGCATGTACGAAACTCTGGGTTCCAATTCCTCAGTTCCACATAAATAGAAAAAGCTGGAAGTGGCAATGTGGCTCAAGTAGTAGAGTGTTGTTAGCCTTGAGCAAAAAGAACTCAGGGACAGTGCCCAGGCCTAGAATTCAAGTCCCAGGACAAGGGGGAAAAAAAAAAAGTAAATTTGGAAAAAAGGGTACCTATTTTAAAAATATATTCTCTCATTTCATTGTAGATGGAAATCATATGACAGGCTTTTTGGGTGACGACGTCTGCTTGGAAGACCTTCAAAGATAACAGGTATTTTTAACTTAAAGATGAACTTTTCCCTTTAATGAGTTCAGCTGTGGTTAGGTGGTTCTACTAAACAAAATCTCTTACATGTTGAATTACAAACATCATTTTGTTGTCTTATACTTAATTTAGACTTATTAGCATTTTTTATAACACCATAAAAAGTGGCTGTGTAATCCTTTACACTGACTGCATGTATTCAGTGTATCTTTTTTTTCTGCATCCATAATTGTTTTAATGGTTCCATATATTAATATATTAATATATTAATTACTGATTAGGCATTGCTGATATCTGAACACAGCCTCATACTTGCTAGTAAGTATTCTACCACTAAATAATCATTCTCCAGCTCCCTAATTTATTTGTTTGTTTATTTGGTCCTGGGGCTTGAACTCTGGGCCTGGGCGCTGTTCCTGCACTCTTCAGCTCAAGGCGAGTGCTCTACCACTTGAGCCACAGCGCCACTTCTGGTTTTATGGTGGCTAATTGAAGATAAGAGTCTCACAAACTCTCCTGCCTGGGTTGGCTTTGAACTGTGATCCTTAGATCTCAGCCTCCTGAGTAGCTAGGATTATAGGCATGAGCCACTGGCGCCCATCTCCAGCTCCCTAATTTTTGTTGTAGATTTTTTTTTCAGGTCCTGGGACTTGAATTCAAAGCCTGGGCACTGTCCCTGAGCTTCTTTTTACTCAAGGCTAGACTCTATACCACTTGAGCCACAGCACCACTCCCGGCTTTTTCTAAGTACTTACCTATGTTTTTTTTTCTCCTTTTTTTTTGTGTGTGTGTGTTACTCAGGGTTTATATCGGAATCCTGCTTGCATGGGAAGTGCTCGAAAGCCAGTTGAACCATGCCCTCCTCCCTCCTTTTTTTTGTTTTGTCAGTCCTGGGGCTTGAACTGAGTGTCCTGGGCAGTGTCCGAGCTTCTTTTGCCCAAGAACAGCACTCTACCACTTGAGCCACAGCACCACTTCTGGCTTTTTCTGTGTATTTGGTACTGAGGAATCGAACTCAGGGCTTCATGCATGTTAGATAAACACTATAGTCCCAGCTCTAGATGTGCTTCTGAGGGATTCAGGCAAGGAAGTTTCCTTTTGATAAGCCTGGGTCTGGGAGATAATGGTGAGCTTCTTCATATGAGGCTATAAATGGGAATAAGACCAAGGATGTGCCAGTTTGATTTTTTTTTTTTGGGGGGGGGACAGTTCTAGGGTTTGAACTCAGGGCCTGAGCACTGTCTCTGAGCTTCCTCTGCTCAAGGCTAGTGCTGTACCACTTGAGCCTCAGCACTACTTCCTGCTTTTTCTGTTTATGTAGTACTGAGGAATCGAACCCTGGGCTTCACTCATGCTAGGCAGTCACTCTACCACTAAGCCACATATCCAGCCCCCATTTTGATTCTTGAATTGTTTGTGATAGTCTGTCATGGAGGAGGGGAGTAACACTTTTTCTTTTCTTTCCTCCTTTAGAAGACAGAAAAGCAACAATAACAACAACAAAAAAAACAACACTAATGCATTTGATAAAGCAGTAAAGATTGGGGGGGAGGGGGGGGAAGCACCTGCTTTTCTGATCCGCAACCTGGCTGGATGCTAAGATGTCCGTGGACATGAATAGCCAGGGGTCTGACAGCAATGAAGAGGATTATGATCCAAATTGTGAGGAGGAAGAAGAAGAAGAGGACGAGGACCCTGGGGACATAGAGGACTATTACGTGGGAGTAGCCAGCGATGTGGAGCAACAGGGAGCTGATGCCTTTGATCCTGAGGAGTACCAGTTCACCTGCTTAACCTATAAGGAGTCTGAGGGTGCCCTCAATGAACACATGACCAGCCTAGCCTCTGTACTAAAGGTGAGTAGTGTTGCTGGTTCCAACTATGATCTCCCCAATTAAAAGGATGATGCTGGGTGCTAGTGGCTCACGCCTATCATCTGAGCCACTCAGGAGGTTGAGGTCTGAGGATTGAGGTTTGAAACCAGCCCAAGCAGGACAGTCTGTGAGATGCTTATCTCTACTAAATTCCCAAAAAAGCCAGAAATGGAGCCATGACTCAAAGTGGTAGAGTGCTAGCCTTGAGCAAAAGAAGCTTAACTACAGTGTCCAGGCCCTGAGTTCAATCCCCAGGACTGACATCAAAAAATAAAAATAAGCTGGGTGCTGGTGGCTCACACCTGTAATCCTAGCTACTTAGGAGACCGAGATCTGAGGATCTAGGTTCAAAGCCAGCCCTGGCAGGAAAGCCCTTGAGACTCTTTATTTCTAATAAACCACCAGAAAACTGGAAGTGGTGCTGTGGTTCAAGTGGTAGAGCAATAATTTGGAGCTGAAGAACTGAGGGACAGCGCTCAGGCCCAGAGTTAAAGCCCCACAACCAACCAAAAAAACCAAAATAAGAAAGATGGGCGTTGGTAGCTCACGCCTATAATTCCAGCTACTCAAGAGGCTGAAATCTGAGGATCTCAGTCCAAAGCCAGCCAGGGCAGAAAAGTCCTCCTATCTCCAATTAACTCAAAAACAAGTGGCCCTGTGGCTCAAGTGGTAGGGCACTAACCTTGAGCACAAAAAGGCTTAGGAACAGTGCCTAGGCCTTGAGTTTAAACCCCACAACCAACATAAATAAAATGAAATCTAAGGATGAGCTGTTAACTAATGCTTCTTGTAGCCTGTTAAAATAGCCTTGTAGCCTGAAGCCAAATTTGATTATATGTTGTATCTCTTGGATATTTTGTCAAATTTGCTTGTTTTGTGATCTATACATGTCTAAAGCCCTCAGATTGCCATATTACTAAGAGTTAGAAAGGCGGAGTAGAGTAGATTCATGGAAGATAGATCAGAAATATGTAGTAGTAGAATTGCTCAGATTTAACCTTGTTTCATAAAGTGTCTTAGGAATCTTCATAAAATAGGTAAGTTACCATTATCACCATCTTATGTACAACCTTGTTTGATAAATGTATTCACATTCCCCTGGTTTGTCCTGAATAATCAGTGTCTTTGGGCTACTGAACTTCTTTAGTTTCTTATACAGATAACTGCTGTTTAATATTGAAAGAGATTTCAGCAGTAATTCTTTTAAGTTCTCCTAGCTTGTATTTAATTGATTTTGGGAGGCATTAGTGTGGGAATTTTAAAGCATGAACAGAGCTGATTATTCCAGCAAAGATCTTAGTTTCTTAACACTTAAACTAGCATACCTTTGGAAGTTTTTCTGAATATTTCCTTGTCTGGTGTAAGCTATAGTGTGAAAATGGGAATATTTATCTTACTGTATTGCTTTTGCTGTTCATTCATCCTTTGTAAACTATTACTTGGATTTTGTTGTCTGATTAAATTAAGGTTAGAAGTGCTCATGGTGATACTCTCAACCAAAATAAAGTTTCTTGTTGGTACTTACATGGAAATAGCTAAGGCATGTCATGTATGATTTCTTTTTGTTGTTGTTGTTGTTTTGTTTTTGCTGGTCCTGGGACTTGAACTTGGCTAAGGGCTTTGTCCCTGAGCTTTTTGCACAGGCTAATGCTCTACTACTTGAGCCACAGCACCACTTCGGGCTTTTTCTGAGTAGTTTATTGGAGATAAGAATCTCACTGACTTTTCTGCCCTGGCTTGCTTTGAACTGTGATCCTCAGAGCTCAGCCTTCTGAGTAGCTAGAGTGACAGGTGTGAGCCATCAGCGCCTCGCAGGTACTTTGTCTTGGATTTTTTTTTTTTTTTCTTGCTAGATGGTCAGCAACAGCTAAATACCTTAGACCTAAATAACCATGGCTTTAGTAGCAACTGGCTAGTAGCTAATAGCCAAACCTTTTTTGTGTGTGTGTGACTTATTTCTAGAAATGATTATATCTTCTCTCGTACAGAACAGAAAATTGAAGAATAGGAATGCATAGATCCTCTGGATTTGGAATTACTGTCCCATGGCTATCGGAAACTTGTTGGGACCCATATTTATGGAAGACATTTTCCTGGTAGAAAGGCATCAGATCTCTTTCCTTTTTTTACTATACATACTTCCTTTCTGGTCTACTAGTTTCATTTGCTTTTAGCTATATTATCAGGTTGTACATACAGTGTTGGGTTTTTTGTTTTGTTTTGTGGTTGTTTCCTGTACTGATACTGACAGGATTTGAACTTGGCTCTAAGCTCTTGATCAGTATTTTCTTTCTTTTTTTTTGGGGGGGGGGGGTCCGGTCTTGGGGCCTGAACTCTGGGCCTGGGCGCTGTCCCTCAGCTCTTCAGCTCAAGGCTAGTGCTCTACCACTTGAGCCACAACACCACTTCCGTCCTTTTTCTTTTTGCTTATGTGGTGCTGAGGAATCGAACCCAGGGCCTCAGGCATTGCAAGGCAAGTGCTCTACCACTGAGCCACCTTCCCAGCTTGATTAGTATTTTCTGCGCATGGCTAGCCCTCTACCACTTGAGGCTTTTTTTCTAGTTAATTGGGAATAAGATTCTTAAGGATATGTCTGCCTTGGTTGGTTTCGAACCTGCCCGGGCTGGCTTTGAACCGCGATCCTCAGATCTCAGCCTCCTGAGTAGCTAGGATTACAGGCGTGAGCCACCAGCGCCCGGCTCACAGGGACTTTTTGAACTGCAATCCTCAGATCTCAGCCTCCTGTGTAAGGGCCACTGGTGCCTGGCCATAGTGTTGTTGTTTTTGTTGTTGTTTTTGTTAGTCATGGGGCTTGAACTCTGGATCTGAGCGCTGTCCCTGAGCTCTTCAGCTCAAGCCTAGTGCTCTATCACTTGGGCCAGAGCACCACTTCCAGTTTTCTGGTGGTTTATTGGAGTTAAGAGTTTCACGCCTTTTCCTTCCCAGGCTGTCTTTGAACCATGATCCTCAGATCTCAGCCTCCTGAGTAGCTAGGATGACAGGTGTGAGCCACCAGCGCCTGGAATAGTGTTGGTTTTTAAGTTAGGAAAGGAATTCTCAGGTCTGTTGATGTGCACTGAACAGTGTTACTTAATCAAGGTCTTTAAGGATGGTCCCATTTAGGCCCAGAAATTCTAGCTGTGTCACATTCCCTAACTACTTTTCTGCCATATTGAGACAGGTGAGAGGCACATGCACCCATCCCTGCAGTTGCTTTTTGTGTGTGAGAAAGGGGAGGTGGCAAACTACATGTAACAAAAAGTTACCAGTTTGTCAGATGCTGATAGCTCATCCTTTTAATTTTAGCTGTTCATAAGGCTGAGACCCAGAGGATCATGGTCAAGGCCAGCCTGGGCAAAAAATAGCAAAAAGCAAGGCTGAAAGTATGACTCAAGTGGTAGAGTGCCAGCCAAGCAAATGTGAGGCCTTAAGTTGAAACTGGTGCTAGCAAAAAAACCAATTTACTATTTTATATGTTTGCTCTGCTAGTTGTCCTTGAGAGCTCTTATTAGGACACAGTGGTTGGGTTCTGCATTGTTTTGAGCTGAAAAAGGAAGGTGGAGTTGAGTATGGAGTACTAATAATACTGGACTGGCTGAGGAAAGAGGGTCAAGAGAGAGTTTGGGGGCCAATTAGTCTGTTTAATGAGACCTTGTCTCAAAACAACAACAACATCAACAACAACAACAAAAAAACCAAACCAGGTATTAGCCTAATTTCTTAGGAGGCTGAGATCTGAGGATCCTAGTTCGAAGCCAGCCCTGGCAGGAAAATCCATGAAACTCTTTGTTGTTGTTGTTTTTTTTTTTTTTTCCAGTTCTGAGGCACTGTCCTTGAGCTGCTGCTTTTGCTCAAGGCCAGCTTTCTACCACTTGGGCACAGCGCCACTCCTGGCATTTTCTGTTTATGTGGTACTGAGGAATTGAGCCCAAGGCTTCATGCATGTTAGGCAAGCACTCTACTACTAAGTCATATTCCCAGCCCCATCCGTGAGATTCTTATCTCTAATTAACTACCAAAATGGTTCAAGTGGAACTATGGCTTAAGTAGTAGAGCCTTTCTTGAACACAGAAGCTCATGGACAGGGTCCAGGCCCTGAGTTCAAGCTCCAGGAGAGGCACAAACACAAAAACAAGTGTTGGGGTTGTAACTCAATATCAGTGCTTGCCTCACATACAAAGCTCTGGCTTTGAAGTCTTGTACTGCACCAAGTAAAACAAATAAGGGCCGGGCACTGGTGGCTCACGCCTGTAATCCTAGCTACTCAGGAGGCTGAGATCTGAGGATCGCGGTTCAAAGCCAGCCCGGGCAGGAGAGACCGTGAGACTCCTATCTCCAATAAACCACCAGAAAACCGGAAGTGGCGCTGTAGCTCAAGTGGTAGAGTGCTCGCCTTGAGCTGAAGAGCTGAGGGACAGCGCCCAAGCCCAGAGTTCAAGCCCCACGACCGACAAAAAAAAAAAATAAGGAAGAGAAGCCCCTGGAAAATCAGACCAACAGGGGCTAGGAAGGTGATTCAGTGGTAGAGTACTTGCCTAGCATGCTTGAAGCCCTGGGTTCAGTTCCTCAGTACCACATAAACAGAAAAAGCTGGAAGTGGTGCTGTGGCTCAAGTGGTAGAGCACTAGTCTTGAGCACAAAGAGGCTCAGGGACAGTGGCCAGGGCCTGAGTTCAAGCCCCAGGACTGGCCAAAAACAAAAAAACCCAGGCCAACAGAATAAGAAATAAAGAAAATGCATGTCATTGGAGAAAACTAATTACTCAAATAGTGGCAAAACAGCTATTATCCTATACAAATAGGATAGTTGTTAGCATTGAGATACTGCATTTGTGTAGTCGGAGGGGGAAATACATATAAAACAATAAATGAAAGTCTCCTTTGTTACACAGGATGTTCATTTGAAACTTATAAGAAGTCCCCTCTCTATATATAGAGATTTGAACTCAGGTCCTTGAAATTGCTTAGTTGGTGCTCTACCACTTGAACCATACCTCCAGCCAGCTTTTTGCTGGTTGTTTGGGGGATAGACTGTCTGGGACCTTTCTGATCAGGTTGGCTCTAGTCTAGAATCTGTATTGAGTTGCCTGAGCACTGTGTGGTGAGGCAGTAGAACCTTGAACTTGAGGATTGAAAGGCAGTGCAATTAGAGATTCTCACAGAGTGGTAAGCCTTGGAATGTGTCGGTTCTAATGAGAGATTTAAGACATATAGGTAGAAGTGAATAAAATGTAGACTTATCATGCATATAGCCTGAAGAATCTTTAGTGTTGGAGGAAAGGAATAAACTCTTGGTACAGTAATACTTGAATTGGCATAGTGAACTCCACTGCTTCTCAAGTCTAGTAGATTGGAGAAATAAGCCAATTATTATGAATATTTTTAGTACAGTTTTTGCTTTATGAATTTCTGTACTAATGGTAGTAGTAATTTCCTAGGAATGTTTCCTAGGAATACTTTATTGCTGCCTTCTCCTTGCTTGAATTTGTTTTAGAATCTAGTGTTTGCTCTTATACAAAATATGGATAGAAAATCATGAGTTTTCAGAGTTTCTGACTCTGTACCAAAGTCTTTATACTTTTGTGTTCAAAACAACCCAATTTCTATGCCTTTGGTAATTTGTAAAATGATCAATTAATGTTCTCAGCACTAAAAATATGTGTCATAGTTGGTGAAGACTTTAATTTTAATTACTACGTTGACTTTCTTCTGTCCTTCCTGCTAAATTGTAGGAGCATTTTTACCTTTATTATTTATACATTTATTAATCAAGTACTTTTTCTTTTTTTGTAACTACTATTCATGGGAAAGTATTTTCAAGCTGTTTCTATGCTGGGCAACTGTCTGGTATCTATTTTTATGATCTGACCTCAGAGTTTCTTTGCATGCTTGTATCTAAGTAGAATCCACATTAAATTCCCATGTTTTATATAAGTGCATATGAGTGGCCATATTTCACAATGTTTTAAGCTCTAAGTCTGGTGTGTGTCTTACAGATACATAAATTTATTTTTAAAGGGGAAATGAGAAACTGTCTAGAGTGACATTGACATTTGCCTTAAGAACAACTAGTGCAAGGTTGGCCCTGTCTTGGCAACTTAAAAAGGTTGTTGTCATCTCTGTGTACCTGCTTACCACCTTTTAGAAAACTCTTCATCAGATTCCAGGCCAATTTTCATTCTTGTCTTGTATTTTCAAATTACTTTAGGAACTATGGAAATGGAATATAGTCAAGAGATAATTTGACATTTGTTTCTTGGTCTTAAATTTGTTTTTAGGTGTTAGCTACAGTATTCATATCATTCATGGCTCCGTTAGCCTACAATTAAAGTTTTCTTCCTTGCTTACTATTCCTTAGATCGTGTCTATATGCATACGTATGAATATTTATTGGGCATACACTATATGGCAGACACTAGAAAGATAGCTCTGTGAACAAAGCATAAATATCCCTTAACTGGTAGATATACAAGTATCACTGTACACATATATTTATTCTGGTGTTGTTCATGTATTTATTAATTATTTTCTTGCATTTTTACTTTTGTCCTCAGAAGTTACTTTAAATGGCTTGATAGCACACTATCTTGTCTTGAACTATAATTTGCTCTAGTTTTCCTCATTGGGCATTTGTTTAAGTGAGTTCTTATGTGCTACTACTATTGGGGACAGGTTGTGTTGCTGTGAGCATCATTATTGATGCGATCTTGTGTCTTTTTGGCTTTGTTCCACAGCTTGAATAAGTGATCAGCTGCTCAGGTTCTAGTCCCTTTTCAGCCATTTAATATAGGACTTCAAGTAGCTTGCCAAGCACTGGTGTCTCATACCTGTAGTAGCTTGGGTAGCTAGATTAGAGGCATGAGCCACTAGCACCCAGCTTCTAAGCTTTTATTTCCTCATCTATAAAGTAATAATACCTCTTTCACTGCATTAATTTTTGTTGTTGTTGTTGGTTGTGGGGCTTGAACTCTGGGCCTGGGGCTTGAACTCTGTCCCTCAGTTGTTCAGCTCGAGGCTAGCACTCTACCACTTGAGCAACTTCACCACTTCCAACTTTTTTTTGCTTATGTGGTGCTGAGGTAGCAAACCCAGGACCTCATGCTTGCAAGGCAAGTGCTTTATCACTGAGTCACCTTCCCAGCCCTTCACTGCATTAAATTTGATAATGAAGCATATAAAATACTTGGTCCATGAGTTGCTTGGTCATAGTAGAGGCGCAAGAGTGGAACAATGGAAATGTTTTCATGTTTGTTCCTTCCAAATGAATTCTCAGGATTGTGTGTCTTGGGTTATAAGGGAGGTGTATGTCTCATTGAAGGGTCTGAGCCCGTATTTGTAATTGGGTGCTTCTGACCGTATATATGATATTGGGTCATATACTTTGGATTTCTGGTTGGAGCCTCTGGTGTCCTCATGGGTCCCACCAATAAGAAAAGTAAAAGCAGAATTAATTTTGAATAGGGACCAGGGAAGGCTATCGGGAAAGAGAACCTGTCTATTACTGCATTTCTGGTTGACTGTAACGTTTGCTCTTGTTCTCTTGCTGACAGTTACTCAATGAAGGGCTTAATAGTAGATTTGGGAGGCGGGAGGTCCATGTTATTGAGGACCCCTTTAACTTTGTCTTGGCTCTAGGAAAAATCTGAAAAATTAAAGAGTTGTCTGCACAAAAGATGGAAGCACTGTAGGGAAGATTTGAAAAGGATGGCAGGTTGAATACTTGGTAAGCCTCTCATTTTGCTTCTGTTGAAATATGTCTTCCTTGACTTTATTCCTTAAGCTTACATCAACTGTCAAAAAACAAAGCATGGAGCTTAGGTTGTTCTTTTGGTTTGCTTTAGGTGTTGTTGTTGTTTTTTTTTCTCCCCAGTATCACAGTTCTTTTTCCAGTACTAAGGCTTGAACTCTGGGCATTGGTACTATCCTTGAACTCTTTCACCCAAGGCTTGTACTCTACCACTTGAACCATAGTGCCACTTCTGGCTTTTATCTGCTTATGTGGTGTTGAAGAATTGAACCCAGGGCCTCATGCATGCAAGGCAAGCACTCTACCACTGAGCCACCTTCCCAGCCTCTGTGAGACTCTTATCTCCAATTAACCACCAGAAAACCAGAAGTGGTGCTGTAGCTCAAGTGGTAGAGTGCTAGCCTTGAGCTGAAGAGCTCAGGGACAGCGCACAGGCCCAGAGTTCAAGCTCCACTAAAAAAAAAGTATGTGAAAGCATTTTGAAAATGGTGAAATGATTTAGATCACTGAAGTGAGGAGAGACGACTGCTTGTTTTGATACCTAAATATAACTTTGTAATTCTTTGATTATCAAAATAGCATTCTTATTGCCTTAATAGTGAATAGACAATAAATGGTACCTGCAGTCAGTAACTACAGGGTTTAAAAGTTTTGAATTTTATGAGAACCATAGTAAAGCATGCCAGACCTTTTCTTATAAAGTTATTAACACTGTCTTCTCCTTCAAGGTGATTGGCTGTTCTCAGATGGTTTTCCTTAGTTTGTTTTTTTGCCTGTTTGTTTGTTTGGGTATTCAGATGCCTATAGCAGATTTATTGGCACTAGTCCCTGACTGGAAGCAGCCTAAATGTCATCCTTCACTCAAAACTCTGAAATCTGAACCTTTTTGAGTGTTGTATGCTCAAATGGCAGTCTTTGTAAATGCTCTTGCATCCCCCAAACTCTGAAATCTGAAGCATCTTGGTCCCACACAGTTTGGCTAAGGGATATTCAACTTGTAATGGCAAACTTGTAGGACATCATACTTGACAAAATAAAGGGTCGGGGTGTGTGTGGGGGGGTCAGTCATCAGGCATGACAATGCACACTTGTCATCCTAGCACTCAGGAGGCTAGGACAAGGGGATTGTGAGTTCGAGGCCAGCTTAGACCACATAGTGAAACGCAGTCTCAAAAAAGCAGATGCCTCTTTGTGATATGAAAGGAATGGATTACTCATATAAGCAGAATTGATACGCTTCAAAATAAATTGGGAACCTAGAAGAAAAAAAAAGAAGAATGTTATCAGTGATCGAAAATGATAAGAAATGGGACTGGGAAGGTGGCTTAGTGGTAGAGTGCTTGCCTAGCATGCCTGAAGCCCTGGGTTCCATTCCTCAGTACCACATACACAGGAAAAGCCAAGAAGTGGCGCTGTGGCTCAAATGGTAGAGTGCTAGCCTTGAACAAAAGAAGCTCAGGGACAGTGAGTTCAAGCCCCAGGGATGGCAAAAAAAAAAAAGAAAAGAAAAGAAAAAAAAATTCTAGGAAATGTAAGTTAGTCTATTGTGAAGGAAAATCAGTCAACAATTAGTTGCCTGAGGGACTAAAGAGGGCAAGGAAAAAAATTATAAAAGAAATGAGTTAGCTAGGTACTGGTGGCGCACACCTGTAGTCCTAGCTACTAGGGAAGTAGAGATAATGGGGATCTTAGTTCAAGAACACTCTGGGCACAAACTCTGTGAAATTTCCATTTCAACAATGGCTAGGTGTGGTAGTGTTAACCTGTTGCCCCAGCTATTACTACGGAGCACAATGGCTGGGCACTGTGGCACAGAAAGTATATGTAGGAGGATTATAGCCCAGTTTGGCCTGGACATAAATAGAGAATCTATCTTAAAAAATAACCTATGGGGGCAAAGAAGGTCGCTCAGTGGTAGAGTGCTTGCCTAGCATGCGTGAAGCCCTGGGTTCAATTTCTCAGTACCACATAAACAGAAAAAGCCGGAAGTGGTGCAGTGGCTCAAGTGGTAGAGTGCTAGCTTTGAACAAAAGAAGATCAAGGACAGTGCCTAGGCCCTGAATTCAAGATCCATGACTGGCGTGGAGCTGGATGCCAGTGGCTCATGCCTGTAATCCTACTCAGGAGGCTGAGATCTGAGGATCACACTTCAGAGCTAGCCCTGGAAGGAAAGTCCATGAGATTTTTATCTCCAATAAACTACCAGTAAACTGAAGTGGTGCTGTGGCTCAAGTGGTAGAATGTTAGCCTTGAGCTGAAGAGTGGAGGGACAGTGCCCAGGCCCAGAGTTCAAGCCCCATGACCGATCAAAATAATAATGATAATAACCCATAGGAAAAGGGGCAGGAGCAGTAGCTCAAATGGAAGAGCTCCTGTCTTGTAAGCACAAAGCCCTGAATTCAACCCCATGTATATATATATATGTGTGTGTATATATATATATACCTATGTGTATATATATCATATTATAATATTTATAATGTATGATTCTATATATTCATCAATGATGAAAAAATATGTGATTATCAACGGACAAGTAGGCCTGAAAAATATTCACCCCAGATTAAAACTAATTTTGGTGAGATCCTTCAAGGATAGAAATGGATGGATTCTGAGCAATAGATAGAATGAAGAACCTGCAAGATGGTTGGGAAATGGTGAAGAAACCATGGAACTCTATAAGGGGCAGGAGAATAAATTAGAATTTTCATGAAAGAAAGCTGCCAGAATTCACAGTCCTTGGTGGCACCCACAGAAAATAGTATCATCCAAGTAAAGCCATTTATGTGGGGACAGGAATATAATGAATTAAGTGCTAAAAATTTATTTTGCCTAGTATATGAACATTGTGTGAGTGGCCCCAAAGCTGGTGATATTGGACACAATTCTGGTCCTTTGAGTTATTATCTAAAAGTTGTTAAAGTAACCCGTAGAGGAACTTAAAAAATATATATTATTGAAATATTGAAAACATTTGTTATTGAATGTCTAGTAGAGTTATGGGCAGGTGATGTTGGTGGCACCCAGCAGAAGCTAGACAGATGGCAGGAATGCGGTCGTGGTGGACGGGAATGAGGTGGTAGTGTAGCTTTGTCCTTTTCATTAAAGTACATTTTATGAGCCATTTGATTTTCTTTGCTTGTTGATAATTGGTGTAGATTAAGAGTTGTTTCCCAAGAAAACAAGTGCTCCCTGAATTTCTTAGAAGCTGAGAAAAGGGATAGTGGAGGCTTTAACTTGAAGTAAAAAAATTTTCTGCCTTTTATTTTCTGTCCCTTTTCTCTACCCCCAACCTCAACCCCCCCCCTTTTTTTTTTTGAGAGGGGTGCCATCCTGGGGCTTGAACTCAGGTCCTGGGTTCTGTCCCTTCTTTTGCTCAAGGATAGCACTCTACCTCTTGAGCCACAGTACCACTTCCACTGGCTTAATCATGATCCTTAGATCTAAGCCTCCTGAGTAGTTAGAATTACAGGCCTGAGTAGCTAGGATTATAGGCATGAGCCACTAGTGCCAGGCTATTTTCTGTCTTTTTTTTTTTAATGATTTTTTTTATTGCCGATCCTGGGACTTGAACTCTGGGCTGGGGTGCTGTCCCTGAGCTGCTTTCTCTCAAGGCTAGGGCTCTACCACTTGAGCCACTTCTGGCACAGTGTGATAGATTGGAGACAAGGGTCTCACTACTTTTACTCTTGTTGAAAAACTAAAAATAGCAGCTGTCCCAGACTAGCCTGAATAACTATTGTATTGTTCCTCTCTTTATCCTATATGTACGTATTTCTGCCCCTTCAAACCACCTATCAGCTTTCTCACCTATCATGCAATCCTTCAGGCGATCTCAGCACTTTTGATCTTTCTTACCTTCCTCAGAGAAACCATATTTAGTCTCTGCCCTTAAGTCAAGCATCCCTGAGGGTTCAGGCTTTTGAGACCTGCATGCCCTAGGGATGGTATGGGTGGGAGTTTGTAGTGACTAGACTACCAGAGACAGGATGGTTTTGGTACACGAGATCTAGAACTTGCACAGACATTGTCCTGGGTGCCTGGATATTGGCAGAAGAAGAAACAGTTCAAAATACTCTCTGCCCTTGAGGAGCATCCATCCCTTTTCCTTTCTGTATGGAGTTTTACATAAATAGAAAGTTCATAAAAATAGGGTTTTCTTACTGGCTTTGACATTAAGATGTATTGGCCCTGAGGTGTCTTAAGCCCTCTAAGGGAAGAGATACCGTCTAGTTGTTATCTGATAGTCCCTCTCTTAGGCCTAGCTAGAAGGAAATTGTTGAAACCCTTTTTTGCAGGATGGGCCTGTGGTCACAGGAGTGGAGACTCAGCTTGAATTAATCCTATTTTGTGTAGTGCATTTTTCTACCAACATCCACCTGCATTTCCTTTCCATGGTGGTTGCTAGGCGTGACCTGCATTTACAGAAATGGTCTATGTGGCATCCTGTAGAAAATATATTAGAACATTATACAGTGCTGTAAACACCAACTTTTTTGTCTCAAGTACTTCCCGAAGCAGGTTCTATTAAATGCACACCACAACAAATGTGCTGTCTAGGATTTGCATCACAGTAATCTCCAGAGTATGAGCAAGGTTGGAATAGAGGCCCAGTAGATGGGATCACAGATGATGTTGAAGCTAGGTACATGGCTTTCATTGTTTTCTTCACTTTTGTAGAGGTTTGAGAGTTTAAATAAAATTGCCAAGGAATAGCTGTCCTATTTTTGCAGTATTATACTCGCAGTCTTTTATTGAGTGAGATGTTTGGGATCTTCTTTGATTTTAATGATCAAGCCATGGCCGTTAGGAAGGAATTCTATCTAGACTGGTTAGAAATCTTCAAATTTAGTCATCACAATTTTGGAATCACATTTAGAAAGCATGTATGATGTATGGGTGCTTCAGTTATGAGTCATTGACCTGTGAAGGGCAGAATTAGAATGAGGTGCATGGCCACTGACATTTTAGAGGTGGAGAATATATAGATGTGAAGCATGGGAGAAGAGAAATCCTACCACTTAAATTGTTAGACTTTGGAGATGATCGTTGCCTACATTCAGAACCTACTGGAACATTCCCTCCTGCCACCATCACCTATGCTGATTTTGCCCCTACTCTAGGCTGGAATTTACCTTCTCCTGTGCCTTAATCTTGTCTCTTTTTAAAATGATTCTCTTAGTACCCCCCCCCCTTTTTTTTTTAAATCTCCCACATTCCCTTCAGTCCCCTAGACCAAATCCATTCATCTTGATCTCTTTAGGCCAGTTTTTCCCTATCACATGTCCCTTGCTATACCCCAGGCTGGAAAACTGGCCCCTCGTTTTCCTCCCTTTCTTCATCTTTTTCAGTGAATGGCTCCTGGTGTTTGTTAACAAATGTAATTGAAACATGGCTTAACCCAGTCACTAAGACCCATTCATTTAGCCTTAAAAGATTTCAGGCAGTTGGCAAGTAAGAATTCGAAATAAAAATTGAAACTACCACCTGTATTTTTTCAGGCCGTTGATGCTCACTGCCATCGGCTGCATCGTCCCTATGGCACTGGTAAGTGTGGGAAGGGCTGGTGACCATTTTGGTGGGCTGCTGGTTTTATCCTTTTTGGGGGAAAAAAAAAAAAAACAACAATCCATTTGCAAGTTGTATGAACTTGATCCTGAGGGTTGGGCAGCCTCAACCAGCTATAGGAAACTTAAAAAGATGAGGCAATTTATGTTCATGGATTTTCTTGGGAAACTTTTTTTTTTTTTTTGGGTCAGGAGTGAGAGCTATTCGGTACCTTGAGCTTTATATAAAATTAGTATGTTCTGTGTATTCCTTTGAATCATAAGCATATGCTGTCTGTGTGATCTGGGCATGTCAAGTAATAACTGTTAAATTTCCTGAAACTCTTTAACACACTCATCCTAAAGATCAGTAATTAGCTTCATATTAGAAAGCATCTTGACTGTCAAAATCCATTGGTTTCCTTCAGCATCAGGATATAGCTTCCTATTCTTTGTGAACACGGGGTCAAATGTTGGCCCCAATAATGAATCCAATTTTGATAGAGGTTTGTCTTGAGTGTTCTTGTAAGGAGAGAGAGGTTTTGGTGGAAACTAGAAATTTGTGGTTATCATTTAAAACAATTGCAGGTGGATTTGAGACTTGTGATTTGGGAAAAAAAAAAAAAAAGATTTCACCACAATCTGCTTTCTGCTTAGGAATCTAGTGGAGAAAATACACATTAAATTAAGTTGTCTAGGGCAGCAAATCACCATGATCTTGTATGCTGGTACTAGGACTTGAACTCAGGGGCCTGGGCATTGTCCCCTAGCTTTTTCAGTCAAGAATGGTGTTCTGCCACTTGAGCCTACCACCTCTTCTGGCTATTTGGTGTTTAGTTGGAGATAAAGTGTCATGGACTTTCATGCCCAGGCTGGCTTTGAACTGTGATCCTTAGATCTCAGCCTCCCAAGTAGCTAGACAGGTATGAGCCACCGGTACCCTCTAAGTTCATTTTAAAATATGTCATTACCTGTTTTATTTAGTAAATCCAGTTTTGAAACATTTCTATCACCCGGAAAGTTCTCTTGTGCCTGTCTTCAGTCAATTCTCACTCTTAGCCCCTAGCACCTACTGATCTTCTATCTTTTTATAGCTTCACCATCCCAGAAATTTCCATTTATGTGAAAATAATTCTTTGATGCCCGATTCCTTCTGTCGATGTTTTTTGAGGTTTATCCACATCATTTCCACATCCTTCTCATTTCTCAGTAGTATATTCGTTTTTATGCCGAATAATGATTTTTCCATTGTATACACAGTTTGTTTATGTATTCATTCATCAGTTGTTTCCACTTTTTGACTCCTATGAAATAAAGCTGCCTATCACTATCCAGACCAGGGCTTAATGTGAATATATGTTTTCATTTCTCCTGTATAGATATCTAGGAGTCGAATTGCTAGGTCACATGGTAAGGATTTTAACTTTTAAGAAAACTATTCTGGGACTAGGATTGTGGCTTAATGGTACAGTGCTTGCCTAGCATGCTTGAGGCCCTGGGTTCAATTCCTCAGTACCACATACACAGAAAAGGCTGGAAGTGGCGCTGTGGCTGAAGTAGTAAAGTACTAGCCTTGAGCAAAAGAAGCTCAGGGATAGTGCCCAGGCCCTGAGTTCAAGCCCCATGACTGGCAAAAAAGAAAGAAAGAAAGGAAACTATTCCAAGATAGCTTTAGTATTTTACTTGCCCACTATCATTCTCTAAGGGTTCAGGTTTTTATATCCTTGCTAATAGTTTACTTTGGGATTGTCAGTCTTTGGGATTGTAATCGTTTCTCATCAGTAAACTGATGTCTTGTAGCTGTAATATGCATTTCCCAGTGATTATTTAATGATTTCTCCTAATATTTATTTACTATTCACCCTCTGATTTTGAACTGATCCTCATTTCAGTCTCCTGAGTAGCTAGGATTACAGACATAAAACCATGAACACTTGGCACTTTTTAGTTTTATAATTTCAGGTTTTACATTTAGATATATTAACTATTTTTAGTTAATTGTGTTAAATGAAGTAAGAGTCACAGTTTGTGGGATTTTGGTGTTTTTCTTTTTCCTTTTTTTTTTTTTGGTAGATTGTGGGGCTTGAACTCTGGGCCTGGGAGTTGTCCCTCAGCCCTTCATCTGTGCTCTACCACTTGAGCCACAGTGCCACTTACCGTTTTCTGGTGGTTAATTGGAGATAGGAGTCTCAGGGACTTTCCTGCCTGGGCTGGTTTTGAACCGTGATCCTCAGATCTCAACCTCCTGAGTAGCTAGGGTTACAGGTGTGAGCCACCAGCACCCAGCAAAATTTATGTTTTATATAAACTATGAAATTATTTGAGAATCATTTGTTGTAAAGTGTCCTTTCTGCTTTAAACTTCATTGACAATTTTCATTGGAAATTGACCATACCTCTGAATGGTGTTTTGTTTTGTGATACAGTCTATGTCTAGTATCTAGTATCCCCAATTTCTTGATTACTTTTGTCTTTTTTTTTTGTCATGGGGCCTGAACTCTGGGCCTGGGCGCTGTCCCTCAGCTCTTCAGCTCAAGGCTAGCACTCTACCACTTGAACCACAGTGCTACTTCTGGCTTTTTCTGCTTATGTGGTGCTGAGGAATTGAACCCAGGGCCTCATGAATGCAAGGCAAACACTCTACCACTGAGCCACCTTCCCAGCCCTACTTTGTCTTGAAATCCCATAGGCATAATTCTTCTTTTATTTTCTCTTTGAAGATTGCTTTCAGTCTTCTGGATTCTTCATATCCACTATTAATATGTTGAAAAAAAGTCTGCTGTAATTTTTCTTGGGATTTTTTTTAGATGTGCGCATGTAAAGAACACAGGTTCAAGCCGGGCGCTGGTGGCTCACGCCTGTAATCCTAGCTACTCAGGAGGCTGAGATCTGAGGATCGCGGTTCAAAGCCAGCCCGGGCAGGAAAAACCGTGAGACTCCTATCTCCAATAAACCACCAGAAAACCGGAAGTGGCGCTGTAGCTCAAGTGGTAGAGCGCTCACCTTGAGCTGAAGAGCTGAGGTACAGCGCCCAGGCCCAGAGTTCAAGCCCCACGACTGACAAAAAAAAAAAGAACACAGGTTCATCAGGCACTGGTGGTTCATGTCTGTAGTGACATGTCTACTCAGGAAGCTTAAGTCTGTGGATCAGCATCACCAAACCAGGCAGAAAACTTCATGAGATTCTTTGTTGTTGTTTTTAGTTATGGGGCTTGCACTTGGGGCCGGAACACTGTCCCTAAGTTTTTTTTTTTTTTGCTTACTTGGAGCCACAGTTCCACTTCTGGTTTTCTGATGGTTAATTGGAGATAAGAGTCTGACAGGGACTTTTCTGCCTGGGCTGGCTCCAAACCTCAGGCTAGGATTACAATTCTCAATTCCCCTGAGTAGTTAGGATTATAGGCGTGAGCCACTAGTGCTCAGCTTGATTTTAGTTTTAATTGTTCTGTGTAAGCTATAGTTATAGCCACCAGTATGGTAGCTGTGATCCTGTAGTTCAGATGTGCTAAGTCTAAAATACCTGTTGAATTTAGAGTTTTAAAAGGGATAGGAACAAAAATAGCTTATTGATTATGTTATTTTGTTGTTGTTGGTGGTGGTGGTGGTGGTGGTGGTGGTGGTCATGGTCATGAGGCTTGAACTCTGGGCCTGGGCACTGTCCCTGAGCTCTTCAGCTCAAGGCTAGCACTCTACCACTTGAGCCATAGTGCCACTTCTGGTTTTCTGGTGATTCATTGGAGATAAGCTTTTCCTGCCTGCTCTGGCTTTGAACCATGATTCTCAGATCTCAGCCTCCTTAGTAGCTAGGATTACAGGCATGAGCCACCGGTGCCTGGCTTGATGTTATCTTTTGAATTACATATTGAAACAATATTTTAGGTGTATTGGGTTGAAATACTAAAATTTATTTTTTGTTGGAGCCACATAAAATATTGTATTGTATTTTGTTATTCCCTTAACCAAATTCATTCATTGGTTCAAATAGAGGTTTTGTATAGTTTTGTATATTTCCTTAGGATTTTCTACATAAAGTCATTTTATCCAGGAACAGTTATATTTCTTTCTTCCTACCCAAGGGTGTGTGTGTGTGTGTGTGTGTGTGTGTGTGTGTGTGTGTGTGTGTGTGTGTGTGTGTGTGTGTGTGTGTGTGTGTGTGTGTGTGTGTGTGTGTGTGTGTGTGTGTGTGTGTGTGTGTGTGTCTCTGTGTGTCTCTGTGTGTGTCTCTGTGTGTGTGTCTCTGTGTGTGTGTGTCTCTGTGTGTGTGTCTCTGTGTGTGTCTCTGTGTGTCTCTGTGTGTGTCTGTGTGTCTGTGTGTGTGTCTGTGTGAGTCTGTGTGTCTTGGGGTAGAGCTCAGGGCCTAGCTGCTGTTCCTGAGCTTCTTTTGCTCAAGGCTAGCACTCTTACCACTTGAGACACCGCTGTTCTTCCGGCTTTTTTTGGTAGTTCGTTAGACCTAAGAGTCTGACAGTCTTCCCTGCCTAGACTAGCTTCACATTGCAATCCTCAGATAGCAGCCTCCTGAATAGCTAGTATTACAGGCATGAGCTACTGGTGCCTAGCTTAAAACTTAATCTTGACTACTGAAATATTGTTTGTTGATTATAAAATCCTAGCAAGAGATCTTCTTGGTTTTGTTGAATGCTTCCTTTCCATAAGTGAATATCAAAAGGTGCTGTTGTAGGCATGTTGGTGCTAATAGATTTGGATGTGATTGCTGAGCTCTTTCAAGTATTAAGAAGCAGTAGTGTGAATAATGTTTGTTTGTTTTTTTCTGAGAAAGCTCATCTGTATTAAAATTGATTTTTATCGGGGCTGGGAAGGTGGCTCAGTGGTAGAGTGCTTGCCTTGCATGCATGAGGCCCTGGGTTCGATTCCTCAGCACCACATAAGCAGAAAAAGCTGGAAGTGGTGCTGTGGCTCAAGTGGTAGAGCACTAGCCTTGAGCTGAAGAGCTGAGGGACAGTGCCCAGGCCCAGAGTTCAGGCACCATGACTGGCAAAAAAAAAAAAAAAAAAAAAATTGATTTTTATCAAATGTAGCTTAATGGCATTCATCAGGTTTGTCCTTGTCCTAACCAGGAAACCATCATTTACTATGGAAAAAATTGATGGGTAAATAATGAGGTGAATGTTTTCTGGTTTTTGTTTTTTTATTTTGTTTTTTATTTTATTTCATTTTATTTTACTTCTGTTGGTCATGGGGCTTGAACTCTAGGCTTGGGTGCTGTCCCTCAGCCCTTCAGCTCAAGACTAGCACTGTACCACTTGAGCCACTTTTGGTTTTCTGGTGGTTCATTGGAGATACGTGTCTCAGGGACTTTCCTGCCCTGGCTGGCTCTGAACTGTGATCCGCAGATCTCAGCCTCCTGAGTAGCTGGGATTCCAGGTATGAGCCACCAGCACCCAGCAGGGTGAATGCTTTTGTAGAATATATTCTTCTGGAGTTCCTCATAGTCTCCCATCCCAGCGCTTCTTTTGTTCAGGAGCCCATTTTTGGAACATGGTTTTCCTATAGATCCTTCCTCTAACTGGGAGAGGGTCTAGTCATACCACATTTTGCTTGAATTCATGATATCAATTCCATCGGATTTATAGGGGGTTATTAAGGAAAAGTACACCTGATCGTCTATGAACTTATGGACATTATAGATATGATATGGGCAATTCTCTCACCCCTATCTGTGACTTGGAAATGATAGCAGCACCTCCTGTCAAAGGCTACTGGGAGGCACATAAGCTGATTGTTTTTCCGTCATGGGGCTCGAACTCTGGGCTTCGGTGCTCTCTCTCAGCTCAAGGCTAGCGCTCTACCACTTGAGCCATAGCGCTACCTCCAGTTTTCTAGTGGTTTATTGGAGATAAGAGTCTCATAGATGGGACTGGGAAGGTGGTTCAGTGGTAGAGCACTTGTCTTGCATGCATGAGGCCCTGGGTTCGATTCCTCAGCACCACATAAGGAAAAAAGCTGGAGTGGCGCTGTAGCTCAAGTGGTAGAGCGCTGGCCTTGAGCTGAAGAGCTGAGGGACAGCGCCCAGGCCCAGAGTTCAGGCCCCACGATCAGACGACCCCCCCCCCCCCCAAAAAAAAAAAAAAAAGAGTCTCATGGACTTTCCTGCTGGGGCTGGCTTTGAATTGTGATCCTCAGATCTCAGCCTCCTAAGTAGCTAGAATTATAGGCATGAGCCGCCAACACCCAGCTAAACTGACATTTTTTTTTTTAATGTACTGCTTTCTAGAGTATATTGAAGTTCAGTTGGCACTTAGAGAATAAAGTCACATCATTTTGCCACATCATTCTGACACATCATTCTCTCTTCTCACTAGAACTCAGTTCCACTGGGCTATTATTTTTGTGTGTGTATTTTTGTGTCCCTGGGTCTTGAACTCAGGGACCAGGCTCTGTCCCTGACTTTTTTTTTGCCAGTCTTGGGGCTTGAACTCAGGGTCTGGGCACTGTCCCTGAGTTTCTTTTTACTCAAGGTTAGAGCTCTACCACTTGAGCTATAGCACTACTTCTGGCTTTTTCTGTGTATGTGATACTGAGGAATCCATCCAACCCGGGGCTTCATGCATTCTACCAGTAAGCCACATTCCCAGCCCCTGACCTTCTTTTTTTTTTTGGGTCCGGTCGTGGGGCCTGAACTCTGGGCCTGGGTGCTGTCTCTTAGCTCTTCAGCTCAAGGCTAGCGCTCTACCACTTGAGCCACAGCGCCACTTCCAGCTTTTTTTCTTTTTGCTTATGTGGTGCTGGAGAATCGAACCCAGGGCCTCAGGCATGCAAGGCAAGCGCTCTACCACTGAGCCACCTTCCCAGCCCTCTGACCTTTTTACTCATCTAGTGCTCTACATTTGAGCCACAGCTCCACTTCTGGCTTTGTTGACAATTTAGTGGAGTTTCACAGACTTTCCTGCTCAGGCTGGCTTTGAACTGCAATCCTCATTCTCCTGAGTAACTAGAATTATAGGTGTGAGCCTCCCATGCCCAGCTCTCCACTGGGATATTCAAAATTCATTGTTAGTAGATTTGTATGTATCAGTAAACTTCTGGCTGCAACAAAGTCATATTATCTGTAGGTGTGATTTTTTTTTTTTATATGAGCACTGTTAAGATCAAGGAATTAGACTAAGTACAGTACCAAATTTCATGGCAGAATTTATTTTGTAAGTCCATTATTTGACAACATAATATTAAGGGCTGGGGGCTGGGAAGGGGGCTCACGCTTCGCATGCATGAAGCCCGGGGTTTGATTCCTCAGTACCACATAAAAAGAAAAAGCTGGAAATGGTGCTGTAGCTCAAGTGGTAGAGCTCTAACCTTGAGCAAAAGAAGCTCAGAGACAGTGCCCAGGCCCTGAGTTCAAGTCTCAGGATTTGTAATAATAATAATAATAATGTCTCAGGACTTGTAATAATAATAATAATAATAATAATATAATAATAATAATAAGAAGAAGAAGAAGAAGAAGAAGAAGAAATCATTATTACTGAGGAGCCGCCCTGTGTCTAGTTCAGCTCTGGGCTCTGTGGATCTGACAGAGGAAACCTGATTCCTGTTCTTAGCTCATAAGCTCCACCTAAGCTATCTATGGTAATAGGGGGAAGTAAGTGCCAGACATGGCAGAGACTTTGTGTTTCTAGAACCATCCAATGTCTCTGCTACAGTCTTTTTAGAAGCCAAGACAGAAAGCAGTGGGTATTGCTGGGTGTTGCTGCCCGTGTGTGTGTGTGTGTGTGTGTGTGTGTGTGTGTGTTGCTGGGTGTTGCTCCCCGTGTGTGTGTGTATTGCTGGGTGTTGCTGCCCGTGTGTGTGTGTGTGTGTGTGTGTGTGTATTGCTGGGTGTTGCTGCCCGTGTGTGTGTGTGTGTGTGTGTGTGTGTGTGTGTATTGCTGGGTGTTGCTGCCCGTGTGTGTGTGTGTGTGTGTGTGTGTGTGTGTGTGTGTGTGTATTGCTGGGTGTTGCTGCCCGTGTGTGTGTGTGTGTGTGTATTGCTGGGTGTTGCTGCCCGTGTGTGTGTGTGTGTGTGTGTGTGTGTATTGCTGGGTGTTGCTGCCCGTGTGTGTGTGTGTGTGTGTGTGTGTGTGTATTGCTGGGTGTTGCTGCCCGTGTGTGTGTGTGTGTGTGTGTATTGCTGGGTGTTGCTGCCCGTGTGTGTGTGTGTGTGTGTGTGTGTGTGTGTGTGTAATCAATCAGGAGAACAAGGCAGCAAGATTGTAAGCTTGAGGGCAATCAGGGCTTCATAACAAGATGCTTAAAGAAGTGAGGTTGATGGGCCACATTGTACACGTGTGTGGAAATATCGCAATGAGCCAGGCACTGGTGGCTCGCTCGTGCCTGTCATGCCTGTCTGAGGCTGAGATCTGAGGCTCGTGGTTCAAAGGCAACCTGGGCAGGAAAGACCATGAGATTCTTATCTCCAATGAACCACCAGAAAACTGGCCAAAAACTGTGGCTCAAAGTGGTAGAGCATTAGCCTTAAGCAAAAAGAGCTTAGGGATAGCACCCAAGCCCCAAGTTCAAGCTCTATAACTGACCAAAAAAGAAAGAAGGAAAAGAAAGAGAGAGAGAGAGGAGAAAAGGAGGGAGGGAAGGAGAGAAGGAATACGGAAATGGACAATCCCTGAACTTTAGTCAACTAATGTACTTATATATATATATATATATTTTTTTTTTTTTTTTTTTTTATTTGGTCGGTCGTGGGACTTGAACTCTGGGCTCTGTCCCTCAGCTCTTCAGCTCAAGGCTAGTGCTCTACCACTTGAGCTATAATGCCACTTCTGGTTTTCTGGTGGTTCAGTGAAGATGGGAGTCTCACAGACTTTCCTGCCCGGGCTGGCTTTGAACCACGATTTCTCAGATCTCAGCCTCCTAAATAGCTAGGATGACAGGCATGAGTCACCAGTGCCTGGCAAGCACTGATTTTAAGATTGAGCCCCACTGAGTTTATAAAAGACAAAAAGGTTCTATCAAGTTCATCCAATACCATTATCACTGTCATGTTTTCAAAAAGACTTTGTAACCCAAAGGAACATTTCAACAGTTATTTAAGCCAAATGTCTGGTCTCCTTTTTTCTTTGTCTTTTTCTTTTTTCATTTTGTGATAATGGTCTATTGGGATGAATTGAGTGCTATAATTAAGGAAACTTAGGCCTAAAGTATTCATGGGCCATAACTAAGAAAATACTTCAGCCGGGTGCTGGTGGCTCACACCTATCATCCTAGCTACTCAGGAGGCTGAGTTCTGAGGATCACAGTTCAAAGCCAGCTGGGGCAGGAAAGTCCATGAGACTCTTATTTCCAATAAACCACTAGAAAACCGGAAGTGGTGCTGTGGCTCAAGTGGTAGAGCGCTCCCCTTGAGCTGAAGAGCTGAGGGGTAGCGCCCGGGCCAAGAGTTCAAGCCCCATGCCCGACCAAAAACAAAAACAAAAACAAAAAAAACTTCAGCAATATACATGAAACCTTTTATAGGAGAGAAATAGAAACTCATGCCCCAAGTGCTATAAGCTGTCTTACGTATGTATGTATGTATGTATGTATGTATGTATTTTTACTGGTCCTACGGCTTGAACTCAGGCCTAGGCTCTGTCCCTGAGCCTCCCTGTGCTCAAGGCTAGTACTCTACCACTTGAGCCTCAGTGCCACTTCCGGTTTTTGAGTTGTTAATTGGAGGTAACAGTCTCCTGGGGACTTTTCTGCCTGAGCTGGAGTTGAACTACGATAATCAGATTGCATCTTTCCTGAGTAGCTATATTACAGGATGAGACACAGGTACCTGGCCCTTAATTTATGTATTCTGGTAGTAATAATAGCAGTAATATGGTTTAAATTTAGGTCGTTGTGCTTGCTAGGGAGATTCCTTACCACTTGAGCCACTTCCCTAATGCTTTTTTGCTTTTAGTTGTTTTTCAGATATCTTCTCACTTCTTGCCAAGGGCTGGCCTGGTCCATGGCTCTTCTACTTGCTTATGCCTCCCTTGTGGCTATGATGCCACGAGTGTTCCACCATGCCTGGTTTATTCTGTTGAGATGCAGGAGAAGGGGTGTGAAGGCCCAGGCCGACTTTGAACCTACAATCCTCCTGATCTCCGTAGCTTGAATTACGGGCATGTGTCACCATGCCTAGTTTGCTACATGCTTCTTCTTTAACCTAATTTCATTTCAAGCTCTCGTTTTTTGTTGAACATTTATCTCTAATATTTTACTAATACATATAACCTGGTGGTATATTTGTCCTCTATCATTTCCTCAGGAGGAATATACAGAGATAGAATGGGTTGCATAAAGCACCTTTTAATTTTCTTTAATAATCAGTACCATGTGCTGTAAATATGGTCAAAGGTTGTCCACAAATTTTTAACTTTCAATTAGAATTTGTTGACTAGCACTCTACCACTTGAACTACAGCTCCACTTCCTGCTTTTTTGGTAGTTAATTGGAGATAACAGGTGTTCTTATGGGCTTTCTTGCTGCTGCTGGCTTTGAGCCATGATCCTCAGATCTCAGCATCCTGAGTAGCTAGGATTATAGGCATGCATGGCCCAGCAGAATTCATGGCTTTTTTTTTTCATAGACTTTTTATTTGTGTGTGTGTGTGTGTGTGTGTGTGTGTGTGTGTGTGTGTGTGTACACATACGTGTACTTTTTACAAGGATTGCAAAGCTGAGAGACTTCTTCTAAGTACAAGACCTTAAACTAAAGGCACACTTTGCTTAAACAGGGTACCAGCTTGTCACTTATTGTAGAAATGGTGGTTTTGCATAAATTCCCATTGGAAGTTTCTTAATTGTCACGGAATGGTCATTTAATGAAAATAAAGTGATCCATAAAATCCACTAAGATTGTAAGAATGTGAACTTACTTGAGAAACCAAGAGAAAGAATTTGGAAATCAAGCTTGGGCCTGGCAAAGATGTGGATATATGTATTTTTCTTCCATTGGAGCACTCTATGAAGAATTACATTTATAATTTGGTTTTTTTTTCTTTTTCCAGGTATCTCATTCAGTTGCAAAACTTATATTAGTTAATTTCCACTGGCAAGTCTCAGAGATATTGGACAGGTAAGGTGCTTAGAATAAAGGTGATTGCTGAGAACCCTTTCTGTTTGCCCACCCACTACTGATTATTATTTACATTTTGGAATATCTTCTTCCAGTCTGCATTATTACATTTGCAAAAGACTACTATTTTTTCATGTGTGACTTTCTATACTTTCTTCATACCACTTGTTGGAAAGCAAAACTCATTCAGCTCTTCTTTGCCATAGCTAGATTTTTTTGGGCGGGGGGGGGGGGGGTTCGGTCATGGGGCCTGAACTCTGGGCCTGGACGCTGTCCCTCAGCTCTTCAGCTCAAGGCTAGCACTCTACCAATTGAGCCACAGCGCCACTTCCGGCTTTTTTCTTTTTGCTTATGTGGGGCTGAGGAATCAAATCCAGGGCTTCAGGCATGCAAGGCAAGCGCTCTACCACTGAGCCACTTCCCAGCCCCTCCATGGCTAGATTTTAATCTGTGCCCTTGTAGATAATTTTTACCAATATCTCCACTCATTTCTTTTGGAAATTTGAAAATTGTGTCACGATTGGTATGTGAAATACCACCTTTAGAGAAGGCTGGTCAGTTTACCTCTACCACTTCTCTGCCAGTAGAGGATTTGAGTATCTCTCACACCTCTTCCAGAACCAGCATTCTTTTTATTTTTGTAGGGCTGAAACCTGGGGCTTGGGTGCTGTCCCTGAGCCTCTCTGTGCTCAAGGCTAATGCTCTTCCACTGGAGCTACAGCGCCACTTCCAGTTTTTGAGTGGTTCATTGTTGATAAGTCTCACAGGAACTTTTCTACCCAGGCTGGCTTCAGAGTAGGATCCTCAGATCTCAGCTTCCTGAGTAGCTGGGATTACAGGCGTGAGCCACCAGCATCTGGCAGAAACAGCACTATTGAACAAGATGATTTTAGTCCCAATATGTTTTGGAAAATTCTCAGAAAGAGAGCTTCTTCCTTCTCTTGCATCCTCTGGAGCGATTGCTGGTATTAATATCCTCAGAGGGGCTGGGAATGTGGCTTAGTGGTAGAGTGCTTGCCTAGCATGCATGAAGCCCTGGGTTTGATTCCTTACTACTACATAAGCAGAAAAAGCTGGAAGTGTTGCTGTGGCTCAAGTAGTAGAGTGCTAGCCTTGAGCTGAAGAGCTGAGGGACAGCACCCAGGCCCAGAGTTCAGGCCCCATGACTGGATCCCCACCCCCCACCCCCAAAAAAATCTGTCTGTTATCTGTCTGTCTGTCTGTCTGTCTATCTGTCTATCTAAAATGTGTGTGTGTTGTGTGTGTGTGTGTGTGTGTGTCTGTGTGTCTGTGTGTGTGTGTGTGTGTGTGTATGCTCAAAGGCTGTATATACTCAGAGGCAGATGACTGTCTAGCTCAGTGTTTCTCATCTGCAACTATTTAACATTTGGGAATGGATAAATCTTTAGGGGGCTGCTCTGTGAAGTTTGGCAGCCCTGGGCTCCACCTACTAGAAGTAATAATAACCAGCCCCCAAGTCCTTGACAATAAAAATTGTCTTCAGATGGTATGTGTTAGATAAAACAGCTACTCAGAAGGCTGAGACCTGAGGATCGCAGTTAGAAGTCAGTGTGGGCAGAAAAGTCCACATGAGACTTTTTTTTTTTTGGGTCCGGTTGTGGGGCCTGAACTCTGGGCCTGGGCATTGTCTCTCAGCTCTTCAGCTCAAGGCTATCGCTCTACCACTTGAGCCACAGTGCCACTTCCGGCTTTTTTCTTTTTGCTTATGTGGTGCTGAGGAATCGAACCCAAGGCCTCAGGCATGCAAGGCAAGCGTTCTACCACTGAGCCACCTTCCCAGCCCCCCACATGAGACTCTTTATCTCCAATGAATCACTAGAAAATCAGAAGTGGCACTGTGGTACACACACACACACACACACACACACACACACACACACACACACACACACACACACACACACACACACACACACACACACACACACACACACACACACACACACACACACACACACACACACACACACACACACACACACACACACACACACACACACACACACACACACACACAGAGTTTGGGGTACAAAACTAGCAAGTAAATCTGTTCTAGTTACCATTTCTGCCCATTCTCTGTGTGGTATCATTTCATTTTTCCACAGAGGAAGGTGTTACTGTTTCTTCTTTAGACTAAACACAACTGAGTTGGCCATACCAGCTGCTCTACAAAATTAATAAAGGGAAAATAATTTTCTGGTTTGACTACATTTCAAAATTCTGCACTCAGGAACTGACTGCATTTGAATAGAATTGCAGATGAACTTCCCAAACTGTCCAAAACTCTAGAACCACAATAGGGTATTTTTGACCATCAAAACTCTCTTAACATTACGTAAGAATAGAGATTTGAATAGCAATGATATTTTTTTCGGGGTAGGGGGTTGGGTCCAGTTGTGGGGCCTGAACTCTGGGCTCTTCAGCTCAAGGCTAGCACTCTACCACTTGAGCCACAGTGCCACTTCCGGCTTTTTTTTTCTGCTTATGTGGTGCTGAGGAATCGAACCCAGGGCCTCATGCATGCAAGGCAAGTGCTCTAACACTGAGCCACCTTCCTAGCCCCTTGAATAGCAATGGTATTTGGAATGTGTGTTTGACAACTAGATAAATACAGCAGGTGCCTAAAAAAAGATAAAGTGGCTCATGCTGGTAATCCGAGCTACCCAAGAGGCTGAAATCTTAGGATCATGGTTCAGAGCCAGCCTAGGCAGGAAAGTCCATGAGACTCTTATTCTCCAGTGAACCACCAGAAAACCAGAGGTAGCACTGTGGCTCAAAGTGGTAGAGTACTAGCCTTGAGCAAAATTGCTCAGGGACAGCAGCACCCAGCCCTTGAGGTCAAGCCCAATGACCAACAACAACAAAAGAACTATCCAAAAAGTGGGACTAGTGGGTGCCCGTGGCTCACCCCTTTCATCTAGCTGCTCAGGAAGCTGAGATCTGAGGATCACAGTTCAAAGCCAGTTGGGGCAGACTCTTATCTTCAATAAACCACTCAGAAAACCAGAAGTGGTACTGTGGCTCAAGTGGTAGAGTGCTAGCCTTGAGCTGAAGAGCTGAGGGGTAGCGCCCAGGCCCTGAGTTCAAGCCCCACGAGCGACCAAAAAAAAAAAAAAAATTACCAGAGGAATGTCTGATTAGAGGGTTTTTTGTTTGTTTGTGGTTTTTTTGTTTTTGCTTGTTTGTTCTTAAAGCTGGGCCCTGGTAGCTCGTGCCTGTAATCCTAGCTACTCAAGAGGCTGAGATCTGAGGATCAAGGTTCAAAGCCAGCCCAGGCCAGAAAGTCTGTGAGACTCTTATTTCCAGTCAACCACTCAAAGGCCAGAAGTGGAGCTGTGGCTCAAGTGGTAAAGCACCAGCCTTGATCATGAAAGCTCAAGGACAGTGTCTAGGCCCTGAGTTCAAGAATAAATAAATAAATAAATAGAACACTAATCCTTTGCCAGTTTGTACATAGGGACACACACAATTATCATCTAGTTTATAACATAGTTTTTCACTTACTAATGTCTTTGAATAAGTTTAAGTACTTAAATGGAGCATAATTTTGTATTTTCCATTTGCTGGATCTTAAAGACGCCTCCTTTGTTTTGAAGATATAGAGAGATATTACCTATATTTTCAAAACTAGATTTTAAGCAGATTTGGCCCTGTAATCCTAGTACCTTTAAAGCAATGTTGCTTTTCTTTCAGTGCCTTGAACTCAGGGCCTTGCATTTGATCAGCTTTCTTGCTCACAGCTGGTGTTCTATTACTGGGAGCAATGGCTCCAGCCTGGCTTTTTGCTAATTAAATAGGGGAACTTTTCTGCCTGAGCTGAGTTTGCGATCCTCCAGCTCTTGGTCTCCTCAAGATATGAGCTTACCAAGACTCAGGTATAAGAGTTACTTGTCTCTAACCAATTGGTAGCTAAAAAAAAATTGAAAAAATTCTTTGTACTCAGATAAAAGCTCTGTGAAGAGGTAAAGATTTTTTTTTTTAATTTTTTTTGGGGGGTCCGGTCATGGAGCTTGAACCCTGGGCCTGGGCGCTGTCCCTTCAAGGCTAGCGCTCTACCAATTGAGCCATAGCATCACTTCCAGCTTTTTTATTTTCTGCTTATGTGGTGCTGAGGAATCAAACCCAGGGCCTCATGCATGCAAGGCAAGCGCTCTACCACTGAGCCACCTTCCCAGCCCGAGGTAAAGATACTTTCATGCGATCACATCCTATGGTGTTTTATCATGTTGCTGTTTAGAAGTAACAATGTCTTTACTTTCTAGTTCCCTTTATTTCTGCTTTTTGTTTTGTAGATTCAAGTCCAATTCTGCTCAACTGCTCGTTGAGGCTCGAGTTCAGCCTAACCCGTCGAAACATGTGAGTGTTGTCCTATTTGAGAGACTCCTTTGGTTGTGCATGTGCGTTTGCTGTGGCTCCCTATGTCATGAGCACCATCTTCACTCTGCTGTCTAGGATGCCTCCACATACTTGTTGCAGGCATCAATCTGCCTTTTCTATTATAACTAGAAGTTTTAGATTAGGGATGTTGCTCTGTGATAGTGCACTTGCTTAATGTGCATGAGACTCTGGGTTCAAGTCTCAGCACTGGGGGGAAAGAATTTCAACTCTGCTTGTGCCTAGAATGCTTAGACTCTGTCCTCCATTTTTGCTTCTAAGAATGAAAGTTACCTTAAAAGACTCAAATCTAAGTCATGGTTTTTACAAAGCCCATTTTCTGTGACCACTTTCCTCTAAAACTCCTTTTTTTGGGGGGGCGGAGGGGGGGGTCAGTCATGGGGCTTGAACTCAGGGCCTGGGCACTCTGAGCTCTGTCATTCATGTCTAACACTCTACCACTTTGAGTCACAGCACCACTTCCAGTTTTCTGGTAGTTCACTGGAGATAAGGGTCTCATGGGCTTTTTTGCCCAGGCTGGCTTTGAACTGTGATCCTCAGATCTCAGCCTTCTGAGTAGTAGGATTACAGGCGTGAAACACCAGTGCCTGGCCCTCTTCTGTCCTTTTACATGTGTGTTCTATTTATTCCTGTATTTACTTACTTATTTAATTTCCTTTTTCCTTCCTTCCTTCCTTCCTTCCTTCTTTCCTTCCTTCCTTCCTTCCTTCCTTCCTTCCTTCCTTCCTTCCTTTTTCTTTCTTTCTTTTTCATTTTTCTCTTTCTTTGTCTCTTTCTTTCATTCATTCTTTTTTTCTCTCTTTCTTTCTCTTTCCTTCTTTCTTTCTTTCTTTCTTTCTTTTCTTTCTTTCGTTCATGCCAATCCTGGGACTTGAACTCAGGACTTGGATGCTGTCCTGAGCTTTTGTACTCAAAGCTAGTGCTCCAGCTTATTGAGCCACAGCACCATTTCTGGCTTTTTGGAAGTTAGAGATAAGAGGCTCACAGATTTTTCCTGCCCTGGCTGGCTTTGAACCACAATTCTCAGATCTCAGCCTCCTGAATAGCTAGGATCACAGGCATGAGCCACCTGTTCTTCTCTTGACTACCATAGGAATTATATTCTGATAATACAGAGCAATTCCCTTTGTACTTAGGAGATGAACATTGTTTGAATAATTTTGAATGAGGATATATGATAAGTGCTCTTATGATTGTGAAATGGGGCTTAGATCACCAAATAAGTTCTGCACCCTTAGGAGAAAAGTTTCTAAACGCATACTATGTAAACAAGAGAGTACAGTCATTGTCCTCAACTTGTTTTTCTAGTAAGTCAAAACACAGCTGAAGTAAATTTATTACATGGCGTTTTTCCATTGGCTTGTAATTTTGTTTTGTCTTTTCTTTTTTGGTACTGGGGATTGAACCCAGGACGTTGCACTTGCTATGCAAGCACTTGCCACTGAGCTACATCCCAGCACTGGCTTGTAATTTTGGCTCAAGTCCCCAGATTGTCTTTGTCTACCAGTCTCTGTAGCATGATGTAGATTTTGGAATTCAAGGTTTGCAGTTCACATCCTATACAATTTCCTTCCTTTTCCTTCCAAGTTCATTATATGGGACATCTCTTTGGTAAGAACTATAATAATACTTTGTCGTTTGGGTATATTGATGCAAAAAACCACTGTATGACAAATAAAACAGCAGTGTAGACCTGGCCTCTAAGTACTGAGGCTGGGTTTATAATTCTTTGGGTTTTTTTTTTCTGTTTTTTTTTTGTTTTTGTTTTTGCCAATACTGGGGCTTGAACTCAGGGTCTAGGCATTGTTCCTGAGCTTCTTTTGCTCAAAGCTAGCCGCCCTACCACTTGAGCCACAGCACCACTTTCGGCTTTTTCTGTGTATGTGGTACTGAGGAATTGAACCCAGGGCTTCCTGCATGCTAGGCAAGCACTCTAACACTAAGCCACCTTCCCAGTCCAATGTATAGGTTTATGGTTGTGCCTTTCTTTCCAGGTCCCCGCAGCCCATCCCCCTCACCACTGCGCAGTGTGTATGCAGTTTGTACGGAAGGAAAACCTCCTCTCTCTGGCTTGTCAGCACCAGTTTTGCCGCAGCTGCTGGGAGCAGCACTGCTCAGTACTTGTCAAAGATGGCGTGGGTGTAGGTGAGTCTGACCCTGAACTATTTTTTGTTGTTGTTGGTCATGGGGCTTGAACTCCTCAGGGCCTGGGTACTGTCCCTGAGTTTTTTTGCTTAAGGCTGGTGTTCTACCCGTTGGAGCCACAGCTCTACTTCTGGTTTTCTGGTGGGTCATTGAAGATGGAGTCTCAGACTTTCCTGCCCAGGCTAGCATTGAACCATGGTTTTCGGATCTGAGCCTCCTGAGTAGCTAGGATGAAAAGGCTGAGGCACCAGCACCTGGCTGACACTGAAATTTTTAAAATTAACTAATTAATTAATTTTGCTATCCCGGGGCTTGAACTCAGGGCCTGGGCACTGTTCCTAAGCTTCTTTTGCTCAAGGCTAATACTCTACCACTTGAGCCGCAGAGCCACTTCTGGGTTTTTCTGTTTATGTGGTACTAAGGAATCAAACCCAGGGCTTCATGCAGGCGAGGCAAACACTCTACCTCTAAGACACATGCCCAGCCCCAACACTGAACTTTTAAAAGGCTGACATAAAGTGTTTGTCTTCAACTCTGCCTTGCCGTGTACTCAAGTAAACTAAATATTTTCTTTAAAGAGAAAGGTTTTTCTTGTTGAAACTAGTGGTTCCCAAATACATCAGTCCACATAGGGGCAGAGTTTTCCCCAGTCCTTAGCAAATTGTGACGGTTAAAGCTCTTACAAATACTAGTGTGAGTAAAGGCTATCTTCGCTCACTTTTTTTTTTTTTTTTTTTTTTTTGGTGAGTCCTGGGACTTGAACTCAGGGACTGAGTGCTGTCCTTGAGCTTCTTTTTTGCCCAAGGCTAGCTAGCACTCCATCACTTGAACCACAGCACCACTTCTGGCTTTTTCTGTGTATGTGGTGCTGAGGAATGGAACCCAGAGCTTCATGCACGCAAGGCAAGCACTCTACCACTGAGCCACCTTCCCAGCCCCCAGAGAACTAACTGCCTTTTAATCTGTGTGGCGTGTGTTGATTCCACACTTGGCAGCCATACCTTCAAAATCCCCGAGAGTATTTGCTTCTGTTTAAGCAATTGTAGCATAAATCAAATTTGATGATGAACAATGACAATATTTCTTACAGTATGACTTGAATGATATTGAAATTAATTGGTAGCTGCAAAATCTCAGTGTGCTAATGATGTTCATATGCATATGACATTAGATATCACAAAATTAGGTTGTCAGTCAAGAATGCTTTATATGCCTGGAGATATAGCTCAGTAATAGAGCACATAAGCATGCGGAAGGCTCTGGGTTTAAATCCCAGCAGTATGCAAACAATAATACCCTGTAGAAATGATTTTGTTATTTAATTGATTGTGGTTTTTTTTTTTTTTTTTATCGGTCGTGGGGCGTGAACTCTGGGCTTGGGCACTGTCCCTCAGCTCTTCAGCTCAAGGCAAGCGGTCTACCACTTGAGCTACCTCGCCACTTCCGGTTTTCTGGTGGTTTATTGGAGATAGGAGTCTCACGGTCTCTCCTGCCCGGGCTGGCTTTGAACCGCGATCCTCAGATCTCAGCCTCCTGAGTAGCTAGGATTACAGGCGTGAGCCACCAGCGCCCGGTGATTGTGTATTTTACACACACACACACACACATGTGTATATATTTTTGGACCAATATCTTTTATGGTATTGTTATGAAAATATGTTAATTTTTCTCCTCTCTGACTATATTTTGTTGCTTCAAGATTGTCCTGTATGGAACCTGTTTGTTAGCTGAATCTGGTAGGCAATCATATTGTGTTGTATTTTCTACAATACCATTAGCCATCCACTTGTTTCTGTTCAACAGGAGTCTCTTGTATGGCTCAGGATTGTCCCCTCCGTACACCAGAAGACTTTGTGTTTCCGTTACTTCCCAATGAAGAATTGAGAGACAAATACAGGCGCTACCTCTTCAGGGACTATGTGGAGGTATGACCAGCCACGTTTTTCTGCCCTCTGTCTTCCTGGGCCTACCTTCTATCGATGGTCACTATATTGCTTACTTTCTAGCCAAGGCTATAAGTCAGTGAAGAATATAGTAGACCTTGGAGTCAGACAAACCACTGTTTAAATCACAGATCCATTGCTCCTTTGGTGTGTGACCATTAACTCATTAATTTACCTTTCTCAGTCTTGGGTTTTCTTCTCTAGAATGAGCAGATTTTTTTTTTTTTTTTTTTTGCCAGTCCTGGTACTTGAATTCAGGGCCTGGGCCTGTCCCCAAGCTGCTTTGGCTCAAGGCTAGTGCTTTACCACTTGAGCCACAGTGTTGATTCTGGCTTTTTCTGTGTATGAGGCACTGAGGAATCGAACCCAGGGCTTCATGCATACAAGGCATGCATTCTACCTCTAGGCCACGTTCTCAGACCCCACCTGGTCCTTTGATAGAAGTTATCAGCTGGATGAGCAGAAGGTATTTAAGCACTCAAGGAAGAAGTCTGCTGGGAAGCCACAGTTAGGAGTTCTCTTTACTGTTTCTCCTTGGTGTATTCACAGAGTCACTACCAGCTCCAGCTGTGCCCTGGTGCAGACTGCCCCATGGTCATCCGGGTACAGGAACCTAGAGCTCGTCGAGTGCAGTGTAATCGGTGCAACGAGGTCTTCTGGTAAGAATGAGTCTTGAGCAGTCTTTGAGCCCGTGCCCTGTCCTACAAAGCACCTTGGTATTCTGCTTGAAGGCAGAGCTGAGAGAGATGGAGTCTCAGTCTCCCAAGAGCATTCTGTTCCAAGTGGGAAAGTTGGTGACCCGCATTTCATGTTCCACACAGTGTGTGCTCATTTCTGTGTCTGGAGAGAAGGAATTGTACAGTTCTTGGAGACTGTTTATATTATTCATGGCCTACTGGTTTGATAGAATCACTATGCCTATTAATCCACACACAAGTCACTATGTTTGAACTTGAATTTTTTTGTTTTTGTTTTTGTTTTTGTCAGTCTTGGGACTTGAGTTCTGGGCTTGGGTGCTGTCCCTCAGCTCTTCAACTCAAGTCAAGTGCGCTACCAGTTTGAGCCACAGCACCACTTGCAGTTTTCTAGTGGTTAATTGGAGATAAGAGTCTCACAGAATTTCCTACCTGGGCTGGCTTTGAACCAAGATCCTCAGCTCTCAGCCTCCTGAGTAGCTAGGATTACTGAGTAGCCAGTGCCTGGCTTTTTTTTTTTTTTTTAACTTTTTTGTTGTTGTTTGTTTTTGGTACTGGGGTATGAATTTAGCCTCATTTGCTCTCCTACTTGAATTATACCTCCATCCTAGCTTTCTGCTGGTTATTTTGGAGATAGAATCTCTTGGACTTTTCTGCTCTGCCTGGCTTTGGATCTCAGTCCTCCAGATCTCAACCCTTCAGAGTTGCTAGAATTAGAGTCATGAAGCCCTCAGTGCTTGACTTCCCCCACTCCCCTTGGCTAATTTTTACGAAATTCACAAGTGAATTATATTACTTGAGGTTTTCTCCATTCATTGAATATTATGGGCATGGCTAAAATTTATCAAAGGATTACCAGGTGGCAGGTACTTCTGAATCACTTTCCCTGCATTATCCCAAATTGTGTGTGATTGGCTGTCATCATCTTGGTATCCTAGGTAAGGAGAAGTATGGCAGAGTCATTATTTATGTCCTGATCTATTCTAATTGTGCTTCCTAGAACACACATGCTAGAAGTTCAGAGAACCTTTATGATAATTTGGGTATGTGTACATATTTCCTACATTTCAAGTCCCTTTGGCAAAGGAATTGGTGGTCCATCGAAAGTTAAGGACTAACACAAAATTATTTATTTATTTATTATCAGTCATGGGGCTTGAACTTTGGGCCTGGGCTCTGTCCCTAAGCATTCCAGCTCAAGGCACATGTTCTACCACTTGAGCCACAGCATCACTTCTGGCTTTTTCTGTTTATGTGGTACTGAGAAATTGAACCCAGGGCTTCATGCATGCTAGCAGGCACTCTACCAATAAGCCACCATTCCCCTCCCCTTAGAAAGAAAATGATTAAACATTAAGACCCTGCCTTAACTATTAGTTGAATATTTTCCTTCTCTGATTTTAAGTTTCAAGTGTCGTCAGATGTATCACGCCCCCACGGACTGCGCTACCATCCGCAAATGGCTCACGAAGTGTGCAGATGATTCGGAAACAGCAAACTACATCAGTGCTCACACTAAAGATGTAAGGACTGTATGTTACCTGCCATGGTTCTGCCCTCAGTGCTGCCCAGGGCCTTCGGACAGACTTGGCACAATTAGTGGCGATTCATCTAGACTGCCTTGGGTGCATTTATCTTAATAAATTGTAAAATATTTTGACCCAAGAGAGAGCTAATTGTGGGAACTGGGAGTTGGGGGGAGGGGGGTGTCTCTAGTTTTTATTTATTGTCTATCGGCCTTAGCTCTGGGAAGAGAATGGTTAATATCCATATCTCGTGAGTAGTAATGCTGTAATGTAAGCCTAGTCTAGTCCTGCCCAGTTCGGTTTTGAAGCTTGCCATTGTACCCCGTGCCAGTCACTCAAGTCAGTGCCCTCTCAAGCACAGCTGTGACCATGATGTCATTCTGTATAGCATCTGCATTGCTGCCTGTAAGTAGCTGGCCTTTTTGAAATGAGAGAAAGGAGCCTTTGGAGTCATTTCCATGCCCCCTTCCGGAGGCCAAAGTCTAAGCAAGCTGACCAGGACTTAATCCATGGTGGTAGTACTTTTTTTTTTTGGCCAGTCCTGGAGTTTGAACTCAGGGCTTGGGCACTATCCCTGAGCTACTTTTGCTCAAGGCTAGCGCTCTCCCACTTGAGCCACAGCACCAGCTTTTTCTGTGTGTACGTGGTACCGAGGAATTGAACCCAGGGCTTCCTGCATGCTAGGCAAGCACTCTTACCACTAAGCCACTGTCCCAGCCCCAGCTCTGGGTTCTTCTAGTCATCTTCCCCAGCAGGCAAGCTTTCCTGCTGAATCAGCTGGGGTTTAATCTGAATGCCTTAAAATGGCAGGGACATATGGTGGAAGACTTAGTGGGGCTCAGCTGGTGCTTGAATTAGTTCAAAGCCAAACATGCTGACCTCATTTCCTTGAATTGCTCTTCCAGCCTCAGCGACCTGCCACATTTAAGTGGGATGTTCCTCCCCAGAAGTGCTCACACGATGAGCTACTGAGCATGGGTGCCAAGAGCTTTGTGTAATGTGTCTTAGAGCCCGCGGCCTGATGGTGTGTGAGCCTAACGGCGCCCTTCTGTCTCCTCAGTGTCCCAAGTGTAACATTTGCATTGAGAAGAACGGAGGCTGCAATCACATGGTGAGCAAGGAGCCTGTGCGCTTTGCATGTGTGACATATGAAGCCTTGGGTCAGCATGCTCATAACGTGTTCTCTTCTGTTTCCCTCTGACAGCAATGCTCCAAATGTAAACATGGTAAGTCCCAGGCCTGCCTGGGTATGATCCGATTGCTTGTTTAGTGAATTCTTTTCTAGCACAAGGCCAAAACCAAAGGGGAGCCTTGGTTGCTTTATGGTCTTCTTGCCAGGTAAGTCCCAAGGGGAACGAGATAACCATTGGAAGCCCGGCAGGTGGCTCACGCCTGTAATCCTTTGTAATCAGAGTGCTTGTGGCAAGGTTCTGGGCAGTTCTAAAATAGTGACTCTATAGGGGCAGAAATAAGATAGTGTGAGGGTCGTGATATATTTCGTCATTGAGGTCCCATCGTCTGTGTGTGGGAGGGTAATATACAATATAGAATAGTACAGTAGGCACAGATACAGTTCAAAGACAAAGATAACATTGGTAACTCATGCCTCTCTATAATCCTAGCTACTCAGCAGGCTGAATCTGAGGATCTAGGTTCAAAGCTAGTCCCAACAAACAAACCTGAGAGTCTCTTATATCCAATGAACCAGCAAAAAGCTGTAACTAGAGCTATGGCTGAAGTACTAGAGTTACAGCGATGACTAGGGAAAAAATGCTGAGAGCACAAGGTATAGAGTTCAAGCCCCTGTTCTAGCACCATATATAATGTATATATGGAACATACGTATATATTTCGAGAGAGATTTCCCCTTCTCCCCTTTAAAAAAAGAAAAATCTGTTCCCAGCTTCATGCATAAAAATCTTCCTAGTAATGATAAACAACTAGTGGAAGGATGGAAGGTGACAGGAGAGTAATCTGTGGACGGCATATGTATTCTAGATGGCCAAGTGAACCTCATTTGAACAAAGTCCTCTCCTCCTTTTTTTTCCTTTTTTTTTTTTTTTTTGGTTGGTCATGGGGCTTGAACTCTGGGTCTAGGTGCTGTCTCAGCTCTTCAGCTCAAGGCAGGTGCTCTACCACTTAAGCTACAGCGCCACTTCCTGTTTCCTGGTCAGTAATTGGAGATAGGAGTCTCATGGCCTTTGCTGCCAGGGCTGGCTTTTGAACGGGAATCCTCAGATCTCAGTCTCCTGAGTAGGTAGGATTATAGGTGTGAGCTATCGGCACCTGGCTTTTTTTTTTTCCTTTTTAATGCTAGGAACTTCGGGCATTGGACTTGCTAGGCAAGCACTTTGCCACTGAGCTGCATCCCAGCCCTTGAACAAGTTTCTGTTTTTCATAATGGCATTGACTTAACAGACTAGTGACTTTTTTACAGTCACTATGTGTCAGTGTACTCAATGGAATGAAAAGAACCCAAGGGTCACTGGCTTCCAGTCAACAATAGGCTGTAGGGATCGTAAGGTATGACAGGATTGAGAGTTGTTATATACTCCATCTGCAAAATGGTACCCTTGAGAAGTTCTCAAGTGGGGTGTCTTCATCCCACTGCTTTGCCTGTGCTTCAGAAAAGTATGGGATTGCCTTTTTTTTTTTTTTTTTAATGCCAATAGTGGGCCTTGAACTCAGGGCCTGAGTGCTGTCCCTTAGCTGCTTTTGATCAAGTTTAGCACTCCATCATTTGAGCCACAGCTCCTCTTCTGGCTTTTTGGGGTGGTTCATTTGGAAATAGGAATCTCATGGCCTTTTCTGTCCCAGCTGGCTTCAAATGTCAATCCTCAGATCTCAGCCTCCTGAGTAGCTAGGATTACAGGTGTAAGTCACCAGCACCAGGCTGGGATTGTCTTGGTAGGGTAAATGACTCATCTTCTGTTCTCTACAGACTTCTGCTGGATGTGTCTAGGGGACTGGAAGACGCATGGCAGCGAGTACTATGAGTGCAGTCGGTACAAAGAGAATCCTGACATTGTCAACCAGAGCCAGCAAGCCCAGGCCAGGGAAGCCCTCAAGAAGTACTTGTTCTATTTTGAGAGGGTAGGTGTGCCCTCTTCTATGCCTGCCCCTCCAATATAGTCTTCCTGTTGGCCAGCTGAGATAGGATGACTAGTGTTAACTGGTAGCCAAAGCCAACCCATACACATGATTGTCAATGAGTAGAACTCCCACAATGCCCGTGGTTGCTTCCAGTATGCATGGGACTTTCAGGCTCTTTAGGGCAACCACAGCAGATGGGGAAGAACCTGGTATTCGAATGATGAATTGAAGGACAATGAAGGGCCAATAGACTTTCCCATCATTAGGGCAGTCTCTGGTCACGCCCTGCCAACCAAGGTGTCTGTCTTGAACTCCAGTGTAGATCTCTGTATGTTTCCTTCCTTCATTGCCTTGTAGTGGGAAAACCATAATAAAAGCTTGCAACTAGAGGCACAGACATACCAGCGGATTCATGAGAAGATTCAGGAAAGGGTCATGAACAATCTGGGAACTTGGATCGACTGGCAGTACCTACAGAATGCTGCCAAGCTCTTGGCCAAGGTATCATCTACCCTGCTGACCTCTAGGGTGAGAGACCCCATCTCTGATAGGTGGGGGAATTTGGCATTCTACATAGCCCTGCATGCTTCTGTTCATGGATCCACATTTCCCTGTGTGGGTTTACTAGAGGACCCAGCCCAGGGATATTTCTTTCTATTTTTGTATTATTGGTCGGTCATGGGGCTTGAACTCAGAACCTGGTCCCTGTCCCTGAGCGCTTTTGCCTCAAGGTTAGCATTCTACCACTTTGACCCACAGCTTCACTTCTGGTTTTGTAGTGGTTAATTGGAGATTGGAAGCTCACAGACCTTTCCTGCCTTGGCTGGCATTGAACTACGATTGTTAGATCTCAGCCTCCTGAGCAGCTAGGATTACACGTGTAAGCCACCAGTACCCAGCTCCCAGTAGGATTTCTTTTTCTTTTTTTGGGTCCGGTTGTGGGGCCTGAACTCTGGGCCTGGGCACTGTCCCTTAGCTCTTTGGCTCAAGGCTACCCCTCTACCACTTGAGCCACAGCACCACTTCTGGCTTTTTTCTTTTTGCTTATGTGGTGCTGAGGAATCAAACCCAGGGCCTCAGGCATACAAGGCAAGCGCTCTACCACTGAGCCACCTTCCCAGCCCCTTTCTTTCTTTCTTTCTTTCTTTTTTTTTTTTTTGTCGGTCGTGGGGCTTGAACTCTGGGCCTAGATGCTGTCCATCAGCTCTTCAGCTCAAGGCGAGCACTCTACCACTTGAGCCACAGCACCACTTCCTCCCAGTGGGATTTCTAAGAAGAATGTCCCATTGTCTGACCGTAGGAAAAACTAGAGCGTTTTTCTCTTGTTCCCTTTCTGGATTACTTGTCTTGGGGCACATGGTGAGATAGATATGTAGACTCCGATGTCCACCTCTAGAGGGGAAAATCATGAGGTAGCTGCTGGTAAAAAGTCAGTTTAAAAAAGGAACAAGGAGCCAGGCATCAGTGGCTCATACCTATAACCCTAGCTTCTCAGGAGGCTCAGATCTGAGGATCATGGTTCGAAGCCAGCCCAGGCAGGAAAGGCCATGAGACTCTTTCCCCTAGAAAACCAGTAGTGACACAATGGGTCAAAATGGTATATAGCATTAGCCTTGAGTAAAAAGAGCTCAAGGACAGCGCCCAGGCCCTTAATTCAAGGCCTCCCTCCCCTTCCCCCCCCCAAAAAAAAGGAATGGAGTATGTTCTGTGACCATTTTTTTCCCCCCATATCCTCTTCTAGCTTACCCTTTCTTTAGTTTGCTCTCATTTCTTTCTCTTTCTTTCTTTTTGTCAGTCGGGGGGGTGGGGGGGCTGGAACTCAGGCCTGGGCTCTGTCCCTGAGCCTCTTTTGCTCAAGGCTAGCGCTCTACCACTTGAGCCAACCACCACTTCTGGCTTTTTCTGTTTATGTGGTTCTCAGGAATCAAACCCAGGACTTCCTGCATGCTAGGCAAGCACTCTACCACAAAGCCACCTTCCCAGCCCTGTTGCGCTCATTTCTTTAAGGCCCATATCTAGATCCAGGTCAATTTTGCATGGTGAGGTTAAGAATTCTAAGAGCCACCTGAAATGCAGGTCAGTTAGAATCACAGTCACAAGTTCCTTTTCTTCTCTCCTATTTGCAGTGCCGATACACCCTGCAGTACACCTACCCATATGCATACTACATGGAATCTGGCCCCAGGAAGAAGCTGGTAAGTCAATGTAATGTGTCCATTCTGTCTGATAGCTTCAGAGTGCCCTTACTAGCAGGGGAGAGGGGAAAACAAAACTGCCTAGTAGCAAAATTTCATTTGTACTCTGGACATACGCAGTGTCTATCTCAGTGAGCTACGAATTATCTTTTTGAAAAGATCTATGACCACAGCCCTCCCTGCCTTTGGGGAAATGTTCCACATTTACCTCTTGAAGCTACCTGTTTTAGTGGTGGTGGTGGTGGTGGTGGCAGCAGCGCTGGTGGCTCATGTCTGTAATCCTAGCTACTGAGGAGGCTGAGATCTGAGGATGGAGGTTCAAAGCCACCCTGGGCAGGAAAGTCTCTGTGAGACTTATCTCCAAAAAACCACCAGAAAACTGGAAGTGGTGCTGTGGCTCAAGTGGTAGAGCACTAGCTTTGAGCTGAAGAGCTGAGGGATAGCTCCCAGACCCAGAGTTCAAGCCCCATGACCAACAAGAAAAAAACAAATATAAACAAAAAGCAAAACCAACTGGTTTGTGTGTGTGTGTGTGTGTGTGTTTGTGTGGTGTGTGTGTGTGTGTGTGTGTGTGTGTGTGTGTGTGTGTGTGTACACATGTCATGAAAGATATATGCACGTTCAGTATTTTATTGTTGGAACAGGATTTTTTTGTTTTGTTTTTTGTGATTATTTCATCATTTGCTATTTACCTGACTGGTAAATGGTCGTTTTTGTTTTTTTTTAATGGTTGCATAAATGATCCATTATAATTGTTATAGTATCATTCATTTGTTGTTTCTGGTATTCACGGTTGTAAGAAACCTTGAGGAAAACCTTTGTGCATAAAAGCTTTTCTCCTTTAGCTGCATAATTACTGTCAAATGGTTTGATTTCAAAGGCTCTTGATTTGTAGAAGGGTTTTAAAAACAAAGAAAAATGATTCAGGCACTGGTGGCTCACACCTATAATCCTAGCTACTCTGGAGGCTGAGATCTGAGGATCACAGTTCAAAGCTGGCAAGGGCAGGAAAGTCTCTGTGAGTCTCAGTCATGGGAACTCTGGACCTGGGTGCTATCCCTCAACTCTTCACCTCAAGGCAAGCTCTCTACCACTTGAGTTTTCTGGTGTTTAATTGGAGATAAGAGTCTCATGGACTTTCTTGCCTGGCCTGGCTTTGAACCACAATCCTCAGATCTCAGCTTCCTGAGTAGCTAGGATCACAGGCATGAGCCATTGATGCCTGGCTAGGTGGAGCATTTCTTTCCCTTGGCTGTTAAGTTCTTTTACCTTTGGGGGGTAGAGGGCAAACGTGACCTTGCCCTCCCCCCCCTTGGTAAGACTTTTGTGTGGACTGCATAGTGTGTACTGAGACAGTGTGAGGACTGTGGCTAGCTCATGCGAGCCTGAGGTGCTGCATGTGCCCCTCCATCTGCAGGCCCTGCCCGGCTACAGCCCCCTCTCCTTTTGACACTCCTGCTCTACCCATACAGTTTGAATACCAGCAGGCTCAGCTGGAAGCTGAGATCGAAAACCTGTCATGGAAAGTGGAGCGTGCAGACAGCTATGACAGAGGGGTAAGTACCTGCTGGCCTCTCGCAGGTAACTGGTGTGGCAGCTGGTGACACAGGGTATTGGCATGTGTACGGGAAGCTAAATGCTCAGGAGGGTGGGAGGAGCTTCAGACCTGGTGGGTGTGGCTTTACTTCCTTGCTGCTGCTGCTGCTGCTGTGGGTCCTGGGACCATGCAAACCCTCCTGTCACCTCCTTTCTGCAGGACCTGGAGAACCAGATGCACATAGCCGAGCAGCGGAGGAGAACCCTGCTGAAGGATTTCCATGATACCTAAGCTGGGCATGACCTGCCGGGGTGAGCAAGATGTAGGTGTGAGGTCTCCCAGCCGCCATTACTGCATGCTGCAGGCTCTGCCTTTCACAACCCCAGGAAAGAAGACAGCCAGGGCCCCAACTCCTGAGAGACACTGGCAACCACACCTCCTTTAGTCAATTTTGTTTTCTCATCTTTTTTGCTTTTAGTTTCTACCAGGGTCGAGGTCATGTTGACTTTGCCTCTTTTTTTTTTTTTCCCCCCCCTCAGGACTTTTACATCCTCCTTGGATGATTGATTGTTGGGAGGGAGGGAATGTTTGTTTTCTGAATGGCTACTCATAGTATTAGATCATTACAACTTATGTAATTTTCAAAGGTTATACAATTAATTATACACACACACACACACACACATACACACACAAAGGCAAAGCATAGGATAACAGAGCCCTTTTTAAAAATAAATTAAATTGGCATTGGAGTGTTTTACCCTCTAGCTATTTTCCTTAGAATGTTATTATAGGCTGCCCACCCACCATATGTCAGAATGTCTAGCCTGCCAGGGGCATCCCTGGTGGCCTCTGCTTTCCAGCCTTTGGCCCCCAAGCTGGAAGTTCTGTGGGAAAAACCTGGGTGGCCTAGCGAGGAATTGAGTTGGCCTGTATAAATAGGCATGAAGCATGGAGTCACATTGTGCTTCGTGTCTTGGCCTGAGCAGCGAGGAGACAACACAGGAACAGGATTTTCTTCTAATGGGCTCATCTCTATTCTTGGAAAGTAAAGTTTACCTGAGTTTGGCTGAGGCCAGAAGCCATGGAAGAACATAAGTGGGCTCTGTGGCCTCCCCATGGTAGAGGACACAGGTTTAGCAAGGTGCTTCCTTTGTTCTTGGTTGGCCCAAAGGAAATTGGCTTTACCTTGGGTCCCTCCTTTTGTGCCAGTATTCAAGGGGTGAAACTCTGACCATGGGTCACATAAGGGGTCAGAGTGTGGCATAACCCTCTTAGGGGCCTTGACCTTCCTGGCTCTAGAGCTAGGATTGCCCAATTTGTTTTCATGCTGCTTGGAGCTAGGGTGGCGGTATGTTCCCCGCCTTACTTGGTTCCAGCTGTCAGAAGACCCAACCTTTAGAGTCTGGAGTCTTTGAAAGATCAGGAGAGTCCTTGTTTTGTAATCCCAGTACCTCCTTACTCAAAGGAACTGGCCTGAGGATAAGGGATCGCTTGTACACAAGTCATGTGCAGAAGAACGAAACAGCTTGCCTGGTGGGCCCGTCCTGTCTTGAACCTGGTCCTCTGGGCCTTGGAAAAGTTAGATCTGTGATCTCTGCGGTTTCCATGGCTTTGTTTCGTGCCTCTCCCTCTGAGACTGGCCCAGCAGTCTATACTTGACAGGGTCTCCTTCCCCTTCGAGGAGAGCCTATAGGGAAATCTGTGAATATTATCGTTGCGATTCTTTGATATTCATAACACTTTTCACCTCCAGTCAACCATTTGCCAGGTACCACGTGAGCTGTACAACCAAGTCATTCTCCAAGGCAGAGGACAGTTGTGGCGGTGTTTATGGCCAGCCGCACATTCCCTTTCTCCTCAGGTTTTTGTCTCTTCGTGTCATCCCCCAGCAAAGGGAAAGACTGTGGGGTAGATTGGGAGAACAAGTTAGAAGGGTAGCAAACAAACCCAAAAGTGTGGGGGGCGGGAGACTATGGGGGTGTCTCTTGTGAACAGAGTGCCTGCCACAAGGTCCAGAGGGAAATAGTGCTATGTCAACACCTGGACTTTTTGGCCTTGGGCCTCTCCCATGAAGTCCTTTCTGTGGCTCCAGCGTGACCCAGGACCCTAGTTACAGCTCTGCATCGTAAGTCACCTTTGGGCATTTTCTGGACTGCCCAACTGCCATCTTCCGTACTTCCATCAAGCTGTGAAGTTGACTATTGGGAGTTGCGGGAAACTGAGCCCAGAGCTGCAGCCTGTAGCCTGTGGAGATCTGCTTCTGTCGCCCCCCAGTGGCTGTCCTTTGTTAACATCATAAGGAAGATGGGAAGATCAAGCCGAACTACTTTTTTTTTTTTTTTTTTGCCCTGCCAAGGGTAGAAGAAAAACACAAGTGTTTTATGAATTTATCCAATCTCTTTTGTTTTTCTTCCAAGAAAAGTGAATTGAGGCAATGTCATCTGCTCCAAGTTGAGTGGTTTATTCAAAATAAACTTAAATTTCTGATTATAAAGATGTGTATAGTTTTCTTTCAAATAGTCCCAGGTACCCCTCTGAGCCCCCAAAATGGTCTGGCCAGTGATCCAGTGAGAGCCCTCTTGTTGTCATCTTTGCCTTCTGGGGAGCTGTGAAAGAAGTATCAACTCTCCTTGGGTGCAGGCTGAATTCTTCACTGCCTTTTGGGTTCCAGGCTGGGAATGTGGCTTAGTGGTAGAGTGCTTACCTAGCATGCATGAAGCCCTGGGTTCAATTCCTCAGTACTACCTACACAGAAAAAGCTAGAATTGGCTCTGTGGCTTAAATGGTAGAGCGCTAGCCTTGAACAAAAGCTCGGGGACAGTGCCCAGGCCCTGAGTTCAAGCCCCAGAACTGGCAAAAGAAAAAAGGCCTCGAGTCCCTCTACCCAGACATGGGGATAAATAGGAGGGGGCCATAACACCCTAGGGGGCCTGAGGGTTATAAAGACACAACCTGGGACAGAAGTATAGATGGTCTAAATCTAGGTGGTTAGGTGGTCTAAATATAGATGGTCTATCAATAGTCTAAGCACTTAAAGGGTTTGGGTTCTGATTTGTGTTGTCAGCGATGTCAGCAACTTTAGTGGTAAGAAGCTTGGGGGTACTGTGAAAACTCCAAAATGGTAGATATTGTGCAACTGAAGCTAGCTAGAAATTTCACACGCTGCTTTAATTCCTCAGGTGTAACATGTCTTGTGCTTATAAACAAGGACAGGGTCTACCCTAAAAGAGCCTTTAGCCCTTGAGGGATGAGTACTTTTTTTGTTTGGTCATGGGGCTTGAACTCAGGGCTTGGGTGCTGTGCCTGAACTCCTTTACTCAAGGCTAGCACTCTACCACTTGAGCCACAGCACCACTTCTGGTTTTTCTGGTGGTTCACTAAAGAAGAAAGTCTCACAGACTTTTCCATTTTGTGGTGGCTTGAACCATGATTCTTAGATCTCAGCCTCTTGAGGAGCTAGGATTATAGGCATGTGCCACCAGCAACAGGCTACTAATAAATATTTTTACTGGATAGCAAGACTAGCAACAGAAGCACCCAGGGATAAAGCCATCTGGACAGATGAGTGGTCAGACAGGTCAGGACATTTGTGCTATACTCTTGAAGATCTTCCAAATGAGGAGACAACAACTAGATTTCCCATGTATATTTGAATGCCATGTTTTATGCCAGGCTGCATTTTGGGCACTGGATATAAAGTCAATCAGGGCTGAGAATGTGACTTAGTGGTAGAGTGCTTGCCTAGTATGTATGAAGCCCCAGGTTCAATTCCTTAGTACCACATACATAGAAAAAGCCAGAAGTGCTGTGACTCCAGTGGTAGTGAGCTCGCGTTGAGCTGAAGAGCTCAGGGACAGCACCTAGGCCCTGAGTCAAGACCTAGGACTGCAAGAGAAAAAAAAAATATATTGGCATCTGACCACTATGTCCTCATATCCCATTTGTGTGTGTGTGTGTGTGTGTGTGTGTGTGTGTGTGTGTGTGTGTGTGTGTGTGTGTGTGTGAATCCAAGTTTAATTTTCCTTGGGTGTGATGGGTGTGTTTCTGAGCTGTAGACAAACCCCTCCTCTTCCTCCTCCTTTTTATTGCAGTCTTGGGGCTTGAACTCAGGGCCTGGGCACTGTTGGTGAGCTTTTTCTGCTCAAAGCTAGCACTCTACCACTTGAGCCACAGCACCACTGCTGGCCTTTTCTGTTCATGTGGTACTAAGGAATCAAACCCAGTGCTATTTGTTTTTGTTTTTTGATTTTGTCTGTCATGGGGTTGAATTTTTGGCCTGGACACTGTCCCTTCACTTCAAGGCTAGCACTCTACCACTTGAGCCACAGCGCCACTTCCAACTTTCTGGTAATTAATTGGAGATGAGTCTCACAGATGTTTCTGCTCAGGCTGGCTTTGAACCATGATCCTCAGATCTCAGTCTCCTGAATAGCTAGGATTACAGGCATGAGCAACCAGAGTCTGACTTCCTCTTCTCCCTTCTCTCTTCTTCCGCTACCACCTCCTTCCCCCCCCCCCCCCTCTTCTTCCTCTTCCTTCTTTCTTCTTTGCCAGTCAAAGGCCTTGGGGACTGTCCCTGAGCTTCTTGAGCTTCTTTGGCTCAAGGCTAGCCTTCTACCACTTGAGCCCTAGCACCACTTTCGGCCTTTTCTGCTTATGTGGTACTGAGGAATCGAACCCAGGGCCTCATGCATGTGAGGCAAACACTCTACCACTGAGCCACCTTCCCAGCCCACCCCTTCTCTTCTTTGCATGTGCCAGTTTTGAGCCATAATTCGTATGCACTCAGCACCTGCTAACGCCCGGAATGATTTCCTGCAGCATTCCTCTCTACCTCAGGCTCCAAACCCACCGTCCTGTGCGACCCGTGCACACCAGGATTCCTCTCTGCCCACGACTGGAGGGGGTCGGTCTGATGACAGAGGTGGAACCTTTAAGAAACTCCAACCCCCCAAGATCAGGGCATGGATCTGCTTCCTCCTCGCGCGCTCTCAGCTTTTGGACCCCCCTCGCAGTACTGAGTCACCTGCCTCCTCCTCCTCCTCCTCCTTCCCTTCCTCCCTGGGACACTCCCCGGGAGTCCAGAGAAACGGCAGATCTCCACCCTGGAGGCTCAGCATCTCTTCCGAGCTCTTCCCCGCCCCTCCCTCCAGGTCTCCCAGCAACCGTCGCCTAGCAACGGCGCTGCGTGCGCGCGGGCGGGGCGTCTCGCGTCTCCGCTACTGCGCAGCCGCGCAGCGCGAGTCCTCCCCCCCCCCACCTCCACCCCGGACCCTGCGGCGGCCCCTCCTCCCCCGAGGCGCGCGGACGCGCGCGGGCCGCGACCTAGCTGCCATGGCGGCGGCGGCGACGACGACGACGACGAGCCCAGGCCCGAGGCCCGAGGCCTTGACTGCGGGTGTGGCCTGGGCGTCTCCGGAGCCCCGCGCAGCTGGCGTGGCCTCGGGCCTCGGCGACGCCGCCGCCGTCGCCGCTGAGGGCGACGCGCCGGTGCGGCCCCTGTGCAAACCGCGGGGCATCTGCTCCCGCGCCTACTTCCTGGTGCTCATGGTGTTCGTGCACCTGTACCTGGGCAACGTGCTGGCGCTCTTGCTGTTCGTGCACTACAGTAACGGCGACGAGACCACCGACCCGGGACCCCAGCCTCGTGCCCGGGAAGACCCTCCCCCGGCCCCCGCTCTGAGCCCCCTCCCTCGGCTGGAGGGCATCAAGGTGAGGACCCCCCCCAGCACCCCTATTGCTCTCCAAGGCCCAACCCGAGGGGAAGGTCGCTCACCCCTGTCCCTCCTCCTGCCCTCCCCATCCCTATTCTTACCCCTCCACCCCTTCTGCACCTGACTAACTGGGGGGAGGGGGGTCAGCCCCATGCGCGCGCATCTGCAGCCAGATGTTGCTACCACCCAGTGCCACCTGGCACCCCAGCTCTACCCACCCGCTGTGTGCCTTTCCTTGTAGGTGGGGTACGAACGCAAAGTCCAGCTGGTCACAGACAAAGATCACTTCATCCGAACCCTCAGTCTGAAGCCGCTGCTGTTTGGTAAGTCTGTAGTACCGTCCTGAGACGGTGGGTGGGTGGGTGGGTGGGTGAGTGGGTGACAGCAGTGCAGGGTGGTTCCTGTTTGGCAGCGTGCTTTCTGTTTTGAAAATGAACCCTCCCTCCCTCCCTTTTATCTATCCAGAGGGATTGTCCAAGTGAAGTAGGGCTTCCTGTATCTTAATGGGGTGAAGGGATGACCTTTTTACTCCTCTCCCCAAACCCCCACCGCCCCCTCAATACATCCTGGCAGCAGATTCCTCCATTACAAAGCTAGGCAATGTGACCCTGAGAACATATATATATATATATATATATATATATATATATGTATATATATATATGTATATATACATATATATACAACTATCTATAGATATCTATATAGATATCTGTCTGTCTGTCTGTCTATCTATCTATTTTTCTGTCTCTTGTGGGGCTTGAACTCAGCCTGGGCACTGTCCCTGAGCTTTTCTGCTCAAGGTTAGTGCTCAACCACTTTGAGCCACAGCTCCACGTCCAGTTCTTTGGTGGTGGTTCCTAGAAGATGAGTCTTTCCTGCTGAAGCTGGCTTTCAACCCTAATCCTCAGATCTCAGCCTCCTGAGTAGCTGGGATTATAGGTGTGAGCCACCAGCACCCTGCTAAACTTGATTTCTTTTTTTAAATTGTCTTCAAACATTTTCTACCCCTACTAGTCCTGTTACCTAGAAGGAGGAGAGGGCTGGAGACTGATAACCAGCTGCCAACTGGTCTCAGGGCCTCTGGGGAAATCATACTTCCAAAGTAGACTTTGGGATCTGATGACAAATGGGAGTGTGCCCCCAAGCCTACCAGAGAGCTTGACCATTTGCTCCCAGCACTCCACCATTCCACAGATTCTTTCTATTATCTATGGCTGGAAGAATTTGTTCAGGGTGACCTCATTTAGAACCATATCATAGTTTCTGTTTTCTGAGATTTTTATTACATAATAGGCTTCATGTGATTATTTCATTTGGGTGTAGGTACGTGTGTGCACACAGACACACACATGCGTGTACACCAATACTGGTGCTTGAACTCAGGGCTTGGGCACTGTCCCTGAGCTTTTTTAAAATTTTTATTTTTGCCGGCGCTGGTGGCTCACGCCTGTAATCCTAGCTACTCAGGAGGCTGAGATCTGAGGATCGCGGTTCAAAGCCAGCCCGGGCAGGAGAGACCGTGAGACTCCTATCTCCAATAAACCACCAGAAAACCGGAAGTGGCGCTGTAGCTCAAGTGGTAGAGCGCTCGCCTTGAGCTGAAGAGCTGAGGGACAGCGCCCAGGCCCAGAGTTCAAGCCCCACGACCGACAAAAAAAAAAAAAAAAAAATTTATTTTTTTCTTCAAGGCTGACAGTCTACCACTTGAGCCATAGTTGTACTTCCAGCTTTTGGTGTTCATTGGAGATAAGAGACTCATGGAGGGGCTGGGAAGGTGGCTCAGTGGTAGAGCACTTGCCTTGCATGCTCGAGGCCCTGGGTAAGATTCCTCAGCACCACATAAGTAAAAAGCCAGAAGTGGCACTGTGACTCAAGTGGTAGAGCGCTAGCCTTGAGCTGAAGAGCTGAGGGACAGCGCCCAGGCCCAGAGTTCAGGCCCCACGACCGGACCCAAAAAAAAAAAAAAAAAAAAAAAGAGACTCATGGACTTTTCTGCCTGGGCTGGCTTCAAAGTAGGATCTTCAGATCTTAGCCGTCTGGGTAGCTAGGATGACAGGCATGAACCCCCAGCACCATGCTATTTCCATTCGTTCCTAACACACCCCTGTAATGTGAATGCAACTCGCATTTTCTCTCGGGCCAATGGGTAAAGTGAGGCAGCAGTGGTTAGTTCAGTGATGAAATGGATTCAAACCCAATCAGGGGACCAGGACATGTGGCTTAGTGGTAGAGTGCTTGCCTAGCAGGCATGAAGCCCTGGGTTCCATTCCTCAGTACCACATACACAGAAAAAGCCAGCAGTAGTGCTGTGGCTCAAGTGGTAGAGTGCCAGCCTTGAGCAAAAGAAGCTCAGGGACAGTGCCCAGGCCCTGAGTTCAAGACCCAGGACTGGCAAAAACAAAAACTCATCAGGGGCTGTGGTGTGTGGCTTAGTGGTAGAGTACTTGCCTAGCATGCATGAAGCCCTAGGTTCAATTCCTCAGTACTCTTGCTGCTGATTAACTATAAAACCTATGTCAAGTACTGTTTTAGGTACTTGGAACACACCCTTGTTCACTACAGCCTAAACACTGACAAAGGAAGGGAAAGGCAACATGATAAACAAATAATTAACTCTCTGTGGTGTAGCCATGTTAGGAAGTGAGACAATTAATTGTAGACAAGGCAGAATTTTACCTGAGGGGGTGGTGGTAAAACTCTTAATAGGTAAGTGGGGTGAGCCTTCCTGAGGAAAATATTTTTTTTTTTTTTTTTTTGTCGGTCGTGGGGCTTGAACTCTGGGCCTGGGCGCTGTCCCTCAGCTCTTCAGCTCAAGGCGAGCGCTCTACCACTTGAGCTACAGCGCCACTTCCGGTTTTCTGGTGGTTTATTGGAGATAGGAGTCTCACGGTCTCTCCTGCCCGGGCTGGCTTTGAACCGCGATCCTCAGATCTCAGCCTCCTGAGTAGCTAGGATTACAGGCGTGAGCCACCAGCGCCCGGCCTGAGGAAAATATTTTAAACCAGGTGCTGGTGCATGGAGCTGGGAATGTGGCTTAGTGGTAGAGTGTTTGCCTACTATGCATGAAGCCCTGGGTTCGATTCCTCAGTACCACATAAACAGAAAAGGCCAGAAGTGGTGCTGTGGCTCAAGTGGTTCACGTCCCAGAACTGGCAAAAATAAATAAATAAATAAATAGATAACTAACTAACTAAATAAATAAATGTGGTAGAGTGCTAACCTTGAGCAAAAGAGTTCAGGGACAGCACCCAGGCCCTGAGTTCAAGCCCCAAGACAGACCAAAAATAAATAAGGAGGGAGGAGGCAGAATGTAACTTCTTCCTGCTCTGCCCTAGAGTTCTTGACTCCAAACCTGTCAGACCCCAGATGCTACATCTCAAGGAGGGGAAGAAAGCCCCAGATGTGAGCTATAGGAAGGGATAGTAGGCTTTTCCTGGGCTTATTTGTGTCTCTGTCTCTAAAGGTCAGTTGCTTTTTCAGGTTGCTTTCATTGGTGCTGGTGGTGTGTCTATAGAGTTATGTCTCCTGATCATCGTTGGGTCAATGGGTGGTCTGGGTGCTGTCTGTCTTCCTGTCTATAACCACCATTACCCCTTCTAACTTGGTACTCTCTCCAAAGGCAGCTGGGGCCCCTCCGCTGAGCCAGCACAAGTTTGAATCCATTTTCCTTAACTATTTAAGGTAAATGAGTCATTGCTACTGGTACCCAAATAGGATTTTGAGAGCTAATTTGTGTGTGTGTTGGATTTCTAGGCTTTGAACTATGGTCCTTGTGCTTGCTAAGCAGGTCCTCTACCTCTTGAGCCATGCCCCCACCCCTTTTTTGCTTTAGTAATTTTTCAGGTAGGGTCTTCTGGTTTTTTAACCAATACCTTGATGAATGTACACTGCTATGCCCAGCTTATGAGTATGGGGGGAGGTCTCACTATTTATTTATTGCCTGGCCTGGCCTTAATCCCCCTGATCTCCAGCTCCACAGTAGCTGGGATTACACTCATGAGTCACCCTGCCTAGCCCAAAGGTATTCTTTTACAGTTTAAGAAAAACAAACACCCAGCTGTATCAGATCTCTGGGCCCACAACAAACACAGGAGGCTCAGTGTAGAGAAAGTTCTAATGTATATATCAGTGCAACTTTGAGCAAATGAATGTCGTTTCCTGCATGGTCTGCGTCACACACACACACACACACACACACACACACACACACACACACACACACACACACACACACACACACACACACACACACACACACACACACACACACACACACACACACACACACACACACACACACACACACACACACACACACACACACACACACACACACACACCACCCCCCACCCCACCCCCCCCCCCCCCGTAGCTGCTTACCACCACCACCCCCCCCCTTGGGTAGCTGCTTGTCAGAGCCATCGACTCAGTAAAGGACAAGCAGGTATGTATGGGTCTGTCTGAAGCTCAACCAGCTAAACCCTGCCCAACCATTGTTTGAAGCTGTTTGTTTACCCTGAGACTCAATTTAGGGTATTGGAGCATATGAGCAGTTGCAAGACAATGGCTAGGCTGTCATCACGGACTTGTAAAAGACATAAAGCAATAGTCTTTCCTGCCCTGTACACATAGCTGCCAGATAGTCTAACCTGCCTTGTTACCCCCGCCCCCCTGCTTACTCAGGAAGAGCTCTGAAGTACAGGACATATTCCTGCCCTATTTGAATCTTGGGCCATTTTGGCTTGTGATCTTGCACCTCTCATCCTAGCTACTCAGGAGGCTGAGATCTGAGGAGCGATATTGAAAGCCTGCCAGGGTAAGAAAGTTCAAGAAAGACTCTTTTTTTTGTTGTTGTTGTTTTTTTAATAGTCCAGCAGTCTTTTATTTTTTTACATCTCTTAGACCATGAATTCATAGGGAATCGGTTCCAGTAGCTCAGGCTCCTTTCCATTGGTTCTCACACAATGTGCTTCTCTGGGTGGAGCAAGCTGGAGCTTCAGTTGAACCCAGGTTCCTTTCTCTCTGGCTTCCTTCTTTTTCTGGTCATTTTCCTGCATTCGTTTCAGGAAGCTATCTCGGCTCTTAACAGTGTTTAATACACTCACTACGCACATTAATCCTCTTGGCAAGGATCTTGCCCTTAACTTGATTGTTCACAACAGTGCCAAAAGCATGCATGCTGGGTAACATTAGAGACCCTTCCAGTTTTGCCATGGTAACATTGGTGGGGCATTCCTTTTTGAACAGTACCCATTCCCTTGATGTCTACAATATCGCCCTTCTTGTAGATTCTCATGTATGTGGCCAAAGGAACAACTCCATGTTTCCTGAAGGGCCTAGAGAACATGTATCGAGTACCTCTCCTCTTTCCCTTTGTGTTCGATATTTTGGCAAATTACTGGAAGATGGTGGTTCTGGCCAAAAGGCTTAAGAGAGACTTATCTCCAGTGAACCGCCAGAAAACCAGAAGTGGTACTATGGCTCAAAGTGGTAGAGTGCTAGCCTTGAGACAGTGCCCAAGCCCTGACTTCAACTCCCACAACTAACAAGAAAAAAAAGAAAAGAAAAGAAAGGAAGAGGGGCTGGGAATGTGGCTTAGTGGTAGAGTGCTTGCTTAGCATGCATGAAGCCCTGGGTTTGATTCCTCAGTACCATACATAGACACACATACAGACACAGACAGACAGACACACAGACACACATACAGACACACACACACACACACACACAGAGGAAGTGGTGCTGTGGCACAAGTAGTAGAGTGCTAGCCTTGAGTAAAAGAAGCTCAGGGACAATGCCCCTGAGTTCAAGCCCCAGAACTGGCCAAAAGAAAAAAGATAAAGACAGGAGGGGGGAGAGGGAAGGAGGGAGGAATGGAAGGAAGGGAAGAAAGAAAAGCCGCAGCCCCTGTAGTTCTAGTTCTTGGCACTGGTGATGGGGTCACTTGTATTCAGCCAACTGTGGATTTCCATGGCCCTGGTACCAGGTACCAGCTGTATTGGATCAGGTGGCTTTGGGTGTACAGGAGAATGTACATACAGGGGACAAACAACTGCAGTCCAGCATTGTAGAATGGATACCAATTCTGTGTGGGTGCTGTGATCTGGCTTTTAACATGTCTCGTGTGTGTGTGTGTGTGTGTGTGTGTGTGTGTGTGTGTGCACATGCCTGCACCAGTGCTGAGAGTTTAAACTCCAGACCTTGTGCTCTTGTTTGTCTTTTTTTTGCTCAAGGATGGTGTTCTACCACTTGAGCCACAGCTTTACTTCTAGTTTTTTGCTGCTTCATTGGAGATAAGAGTCTCATGGAGGCTGGGAATGTGGCTTAGTGGTAGAGTACTTGCCTACCATGCATGAAGCATTGGGTTTGATTCCTCAGGACTACATAAATAGAAAAAGCCAGAAGGGGAAATGTGGCTGAAGTAATAGGGTGCTAGCCTTGAGCACAGAGAGGCTCAGGGACAATGCCCAGGCCCTGAGTTTAAGCCCCAGGACTTGTAAAACAAAGAAACAAAAAACAAAGAGTCTCATGGACTTTCCTGCCCAGGCTGGCTTCAAACTATGATCCTCAGATCTCAGCCTCTTGAGTAGCTAGCTAGATATGATCCACTGGTACCCAACTGGAATTTTTTTCTTTTTGGTTGGTCATGGGACTTGAACTCTGGGCTTGGGCATTGTCCCTGCGCTCAGCTCAAGGTGAGGTGGTAGACCACCTGAGCCACGGCGCCACTTCCAGTTTTCTGGAGATAAGAATCTCATGGAGGGTTGGGAAGGTGGCTCAGTGGTAGAGTGCTTGCCTTGCATGCATGAAGCCCTGGGTTCAATTCCTCAGCCCCACATAAGCAGAGAAAGCCGGAAGTGGCGCTGTGGCTCAAGTGGTAGAGTGCTAGCCTTGAGCTGAAGAGCTCTCAGGCCCAGAGTTCAGGCCTCAAAACCAGAAAAAAAAAAAAAAAAAGTCTCATGGACTTTGCTGCCCAGGCTGGCTTTGAACCGTGATCCTCAGATCTCAGCCTCTTGAGTAGCTAGGATGACAGGCATGAGCCACCAGTGCCCGGCTGTTTCACCTTAATGGTTTGAAAGGAGTAGGGTGGTGGTGAAGACTTATAACGGATGTGCCAAGATTCACATGGTTGACCAGGCGTAGCCATAAGAGGCCATGCAATTGGCCTGTATAGCTTCACACAGGTGCTGCCATATGGGGTGGATGACGGGGGGGAGGTTCAGTGGTGGGGAGAGGATGGAAATGACTCTTTTCTGTGCTCTTAGCATTGCCTTGTGGCTTGGAATGCTTGGCGGTTGCTAGGCAACGACACTTTGGTCACCTAGCAACAGCCCTGCCACTAGCTTGGGCCGCCACATCTCATACTTAAGCCCTTCTTCTTCCCTCATCTCTCCTCTCTTCTCCCCAATCACGCAGGCTTCTTCCTAGCTTTCCAGTGCATATCACCCTCCATCTGGCTGCCTTCACCCCCCATCTCAAAGGGAGGGCCCTCTGGGGCCTGAAAAGCTTCCAGGACATTTCAGTCTCTGTCCAGGGCTGGCACAGGAGTACAGGAGCCTCGTCCTCAAGTCCTTTTTTTTTTTTTTTGCCAGTCCTGAGGCTTGAACTCAGGACCTTGGCACTGTCCCTGATCTTCTTTTGCTCAAGGCTAGCGCTCTACTCGTAGACCCACAGCAGCACGTCTGGCTTTTTCTGTGTCTATGCTACTAAGGAATGGAACCCAGGGCTTCATGCATGCTAGGCAAGCACTCTACCACTAAGCCACACCTCCAGCGCTGGTCCTTGAGTTCAGAAAGAGCTCATTACTGCTACAGATAGTCACCCAGATGCTCTGGGATGGGCTGGCTCTGCCCAGGCACTGAGGGACTGCTGTTGACAGGGTAGGTTCGGCTGAGGGAGGGCCGTGAGCCTTGTGGCTCAGCTCTGGGAGAAAAGGCCACTAGATGGGCAATAGTTCTATCTCTTGACATCTCTTGAGCAGCTAGAGTTTCCACACCTGGCTGTAAAGATGGCTCTGGTCCCCAGCCTGAACTGGGGACTGAACAGACCAAGGGCCCATACCCACATGCTCACTATTGGTGGGTCCCCTGACTTTGGTATCTCTGTCCCATGGGCACCTTCATCCTTCTGCCAGGAATACTAATAAAATTACTCTTCAGCCAGGCACCAGAGCTCATGCCTATAATCCCAACTACTCAGGAGCTGAGATCTTAGGATCCAGGCTTGAGGCCAGCAGAGGCAGGAAAGATCCATCCTCCCTCCCTCCCTCCCCCTTCCTCCCTTACCCCCCCTTTCTTTCTTTCTTTCTTTCTTTCTTTCTTTCTTTCTTTCTTTCTTTCTTTCTTTCTTTCTTTCTTCTTTCTTTCTTTCTTTCTTTCTTCCTCCTTTCCTTTCCTTTCCTTTCCTTTCCTTTCCTTTCCTTTTCTTTTCTTCTCTTCTCTTCTCTTCTCTTTTCTTTTCTTTTCTTTTCTTTTCTTTTCTTTTCTTTTCTTTTCTTTTCTTTCCTTTCCTTTTCTTTCTTGGTCATGGGGCTTGAACTGAGGGCCTAGGCTGCTGTCCCAGAGCTCTTTTGCTCAAGGCTAACACACTACCACTCTGAGTCACAGCACCCCTTCCAGATGGTTCACTGGAAATAAGAGTCTCACAGACTTTCCTGCCCAGGCTGGCTTTGAATCGTGATCCTCAGCTCTCAGCCTCCTGAGTAGCTAGGATGGATGACAGGCATGAGCCACCAGCACTGGCTTAGCACACTCTCTTCATTACCTGTTTCTTCTGCCCTGGGTTTCACAAGGTAAGGTCCAGGGTTTTCTAGGAAAGGAGGTCTAACAGGTACCCATTGTAAGCTACTTAAACTGACTGGGCTTTTGTTTTTGTTTTTGCTTTCTGCCAGCCCTAGGGCTTGAAGTCAGGGCCTGAGCACTATTGTCCCTGAACTTTTTTGCTCAAGGCTAGCACCCTATGGCTTAAGCCACAGCTCCACTTTCAGTTTTTTGGTGCTTAATTGGAGATAAGAGTCTGGAGCCAGTGGCTCAAGCCTGACATCCTAGCTACTCAGGAGGCTGAGATCTGAGGATCATGGTTCAAAGCCAGCCTGGGCAGGAAAGTCTATGAGACTCTTATCTCCATCTAACCACCAGAAAACCAGAAGTGGCGCTATGGCTCAAGTGGTAGAGCATTCCCCTTGAGCTGAAGAGCTGAGGGACAGCACCCAGGCCCAGGGGTCAAGCCCCCCCACTCCCCCTCCACCACCAACAAAAAAGAGTCTCACAGATTTTCCTGCCATGGTCCTCAGATCTCTGCTCCCTGTGTAGCTAGGATGACAGGTATGAGCCACTGGTACCTGGCTTGCTGACTGAGCTTTTGATCAGCACATGGGGGTCTGGGCGGGGAGGTGTAGAGGGCATTGAAGAGATGGCACCTAATACCTAATAAACTGGAAAAAACAAAACTGGGTCTGTGTTTGCTTTTCCTTTTCTGGCTTGCTTTTTTAATGTTATATACAAATACCGAAAGGTGACATTTGATACTGCTATCTCACATGCCCGCTGGGTAAGTTTGAGGGTTGGAGGTACAGGCCCTTTGTCTCATTTTTAGTGTCAAAATATCTGGGACCATGTCACCTAGCTCCGGCAGCTGGGTCTGGTCACGTGCTTCAGTTCTGGGTACAACAGCCTGGGTGGCCCTGGGCAAATTACCAAACTTGCTTGTGTTGGTGGATCCTCATGGATTGCCAAGGGGAGTGGAGATGCCTTTGGTCAGAATCTCTGCCATCCCAGAATGATCTGCTATGATCAGGTTTTTTGTTTTGTTTTTGTCGGTCGTGGGGCCTGAACTCTGGGCCAGGGCGCTGTCTCTCATCTCTTCAGCTCAAGGCTAGTGCTCTATCACTTTAGCCACAGTGCCACTTCTGGCTTTTTCTGCTTATGTGGTACTAAGGAATTGAACCCAGGGCCTCATGCATGCAAGGCAAGCACTCTACCACTGAGCCACCTTGCCAGCCCTGCTCCTGATTAATTCATTGGCTCAGCAAGAGCAGCTTTAAAGCACTTCTTAACATTTGTATGAGAACATAGCCACAGTGAGATGATCAGCACCCAGTTATTCAGGAACATGGAGGCCAAGGCCCTTGAACTGGCCTACAGCTTTTGGTTCTTGTGCTTTGGTCTTGCCTGTAGTGGGGCTTGAACTCAGCCTTTTTCTTGCTCTCACTCAGCTTTGTCCCTCATGGCTGGAATTCTACCACTTGAATCATACCTCTCCCACCCTTCTTTTTTTTTTTTTTCTTCTTCTTTTTGTCAGTCTTGGGGCTTGAACTCAGGGCCCGGGCACTGTCCCTGAGCTTCTTTTTGCTCAAGTCACAACACCAGTTCTGGCTTTTTCTGTGTATGTGGTACTGAGGAATCGAACCCAGGGCTTCATGCATACTGGGCAAGCACTCTACCATTAAGCCACAGTCCCAGCTCCCACCCTTCATTTTAATTTGAATCATGCTAAAAGGCAAAAAAAAAAAAAAAAACCAAAAAAGCTAGCAAGGGTCACCTACCATCTCTCTATTATAAACTTATATGCACATTAAAAAGAGGCAAGCCCGTCCTTTGGCTTTCAGTCCTGCTCCAAGCAGACTGAACTTGTTCCAGGAACTTTCTGAACAATGTAGATTGTCATCCGTACTTCTACACACTGGCCAACACTTGCAGGACAACTCAAGCAAGTCAGACTGCAGGGCAGAGCAAATGTGTTCTGGAAAGCCCTCCACACATATGGCGGCTCTCACATCCCAAAAGTCCTGCAGGGATCCAGGAGAAAGATGCAGTATGGACAGTGCTCTGATTCCATCCTCTGCCTCACCCACTCCTTCTTCCGCAGAAATCCCTGGCTTCTTGAGCGATGAGGAGTGTCGCCTCATCATCCACCTGGCCCAGATGAAGGGCTTACAGCGCAGCCAGATCCTACCCACTGAAGAGTATGAGGAAGCAATGAGCACTCTGCAGGTCAGCCAGCTGGACCTCTTCCGGTTGTTGGACCAGAACCACGATGGTCACCTGCAACTCCGAGAGGTTGGGATCTTGGGCCCTCAGTAGGCACTGGGAGAGGGAGTACCTAGCTTTACCTCCCCATTGGTCACGTCACTCAGTCAAGTTCACACCGCAGTCAGATGCCATTCTAGATCTATTTGCACAGGTTCAGGGTCATCCTGTTTTATTTTGGTTGGTTGGTGCCTATCCTGGGACTTGAACTCAGGGCCAGGGCACTGTCTCTGAGCTGCTTTTCTTCAAAGCTAGCGCTCTACCACTTGAGCCACAGAGCCACTTCCAGTTTTCTGAGTAGTTTACTGGAGATAAGAGTTTCCTGCCCGGGCTGGCTGTGAACTGTGATCCTCAGATCTCAGCTTCCTAAGTAGCTAGGATTACAGGGTGAACCACCGATACCCAGCTTGAGCTTGGTCTTTGTGGAGGTCCTTATGGCCATGTCCTGGACAGGTCTCCCATTAGTGCCTATTTTTTCTGGGATAGCCAGGCCCTGGCCTGTCCCCCAATCCTCACCTGAAGTACATGGTCTATCCACTCTCCCTTGAGCCAGAAACATTCCAACAGGACTGGGACTGTGGATCGCCCTCAGGCCTCTTGTCCACCCTCTTTCTGGCCTTCACAGATAACCTCTGTTGAACCTCCTATCAGCCTAAGGGGCCTTGGGCTCTGTCCTGTGTCCCCACCTATGTCCCATCACTGAACCCTTGGCTCTCCAGCAAGAACTCAGCCATCTGTGCTCTGAGGCCTCCACCACTGGGCTCATCCCACTGAGGGACCGACCCTCTTGTGCTTTAGGTTCTGGCTCAGACTCGTCTGGGAAACGGATGGTGGATGACTCCGGAGAGCATTCAGGAGATGTACTCAGCAATCAAGGCTGATCCTGATGGTGATGGTGAGCTCGCGCCCCTTCACACCTCTGACCCTGGGAGGCCACGCCTCCTATCTATTCCCCTCTGGGAAGCTTAAGCCCTTACCTGAACAGTAGAGAACCTCACGCGCCCCTTTCCATAGTGGCCAGATACAGGAGGTGAAGGGGTGTTTTTTGCCCTGCACCTTCGGGACGTAGGCAGTCAGCCAGCCCCTACCCAGGCTCCTTGGTGACAATCTAGGGGGGCAATTCCCGGAGACCTTTTGCCCTCCTCTGACAGAGGTGAATGAAGCTAGATGGAAGAATTTGGCTTGTGGCCTGTGGTTAGGGGGCTGTCATACTGCCACCAAAACAGAGCTGCTGCAGCTTTTGAATGCTCAGTAGCTCAGGAAGCTAGGTAGATGGTGACTCAGCCTGAAGAACATAGAACAAACTTCCCGGCTCTCTCCTAGAACCCTCAAAGGGTGGATCCCTTGCTTTGTTATAGGACCGGAGCATGAGTACTTCCTTGCTGGGGGTGGGGGGGCTCTAGGTAGGATTTATTTGCTAGGGTGGGTGGCAACCCATCAGGAAGGACTGGCTAAGTGAGTTCCACTCATGAAGAGTCCCTCTAAGATCTAGCCCAACTTTCACTCTATACAGTGTGGAAGGTCCTGGAAGGAGAGCCAGCACTCACTGCTCTGTCTTTCCCACTCTCTACAGCTTAGGGGCGTGGCCACCACACTCCTAGAGCCTAGGGCCCTGGCCAGGTAGCTCTGCCTCCTTTTGGAGCCCCTTTTCGCACTTGCTCAGTAGGGGTTTGGGTTTCTTCCTTCTGGGGACCAAGTCAAGGCTTAAACAGAAAACAAACTTCTCTGGGTCTTCCCTTAGGGCCCGATGTGACAGAAACCAGGTTCATCTGACCCAAGAGTCCAGGTGGGGACAAGTGCACATGGCCCCCCAGTGCCTGAGGCCAGGGGCTGCTGCTGCCTTTGGGGTAGGTAGGGAGGTACTGCCTGCCACTATGGTTTCCCTCCTTGGGCCTGATGGGCACTGATGACGCATGCTCTGTCCAGGAATGCTGAGTCTGCAGGAGTTTTCCAGTGTGGACCTTCGAGACTTCCACAAATACATGAGGAACCATAAAGCCGAGTCGAGTGAGCTGGTGCGAAACAGCCACCACACGTGGCTGTACCAGGGTGAGGGCGCCCACCACGTCATGCGCTCCATCCGCCAGAGGTGAGCACCCGGAGCTCTCTTCCCTGGGGCAGGGCCTTCTGCAGAAGTCCTTTTAGTTACACATTCTAAAAAAAATTGAAGCCAGGTGCCAGTGGCTCTTGCCTGGAATTCCAGCCACTCAGGAGATCTGAGCTCTGAGGATCTGAGCTGAGGTGTGAGGGTCATGGTTTAAAGCCAATCCAGGTAGGAAAGGCCATGAGACTCTTAGCTCCAGTGAACCACCGAAAAGCCAGAAATAATAGAGCTGTGGCTCCAAGTGGTAGAGTATACCAGCCTTGAGCGAAAAAGCTAAAGGACAGACCCCAGGCTCTAAGTTGAAGCCCCAGAATGGAAATACACAAAAATCACCCTGAGGGCTGGGCAGGTGGCTCAGTGGTAGAGCGCTCGCCTAGCATGCATGAAGCCCTGGGTTTGATTCCTCAGTACCACATCCACAGAAAAAGCCAGAAGTGGCGCTGTGGCTCAAGTGGTAGAAGGCTAGCTCTGAGCAAAAAGAAGCCTAGGGACAGTGTCTAGGCCTTGAGTCCAAGCCCCAGGACTGGCAAAAAAAAAAAAAAATCACCTTGAGAGGAAGGCCTCACCTCTCCCTCCTCCTCCTCCTCCCAGTTTAGTGGAAATCTCAGTTTATCCAATGCAGTGCTTCCCACTATGCTTGGCATTCATGAGGAAGCCCTTCTTCCCTGGGAGACTGAATGTCCACTGCTCACCAGGGTGCTGCGCCTCACTCGCTTATCACCAGAGATCGTGGAGCTCAGTGAGCCACTGCAGGTTGTGCGATACGGTGAGGGAGGCCACTACCATGCCCATGTGGACAGCGGGCCTGTGTACCCAGAGACCATCTGCTCCCATACCAAGCTGGTAGCCAATGAGTCTGTACCCTTCGAGACCTCCTGTCGGCAAGTACTTCCCACCAGGGGGCGGGCTTCCATTGCCAGGCTAGCAGGCGGGGCATAATCATTGGACCACTGTTAGTCAATGAGGTCCCTAATTCTCCCTCAAATCTCTGCTGAGTGACTGCTAGCCATTCTGTCTCAAGGCAGTGTAGACGGAGATAATTGCACTGAAATGAGGCCTCCAGCTGGGCCGTCAGATCTTTTGCCACCCTTCCCCCAAGATTTGATCTTGACTCCATTGCCAGAATTCTCAGAATTTCTCTCCGAAAGTTAAGCATCTCCTTTGCATCTAGCTGTTTCAGCTCAGCCCCCTTCTTGTTCCCCAGGAGATCTTTTGCATAATCTTGCTGATTGTCCAAGCCTACCTCTCCCAGCCTGGGCTTTGGTCAGTAATTTAGCTCAGTATGATCATAAGACAAAAATCAAGCCATCAAATAAACCAACAAAATCCACACACACACACACACACACACACACACACACACACACACACACACACACACACACACACACACACAAAGAGACAGGATTAGTGGGAAGGAGGGTTTAGGGGAACACTGGACGGTAGTCTACCCCATTGTCAGTCATCTTAACCCTTTGGTCCCTGGAAACCTGGGCATTTTATGTTGCTTACAAGTAAGCCCCTGGAAACAGCCAACAGTTGGGGACCTGCTCAGCAGATCCCCTGTCTTACAGCTACATGACCGTGCTGTTTTATTTGAATAACGTCACCGGTGGGGGCGAGACTGTCTTCCCAGTAGCAGACAACAGAACCTACGATGAAATGGTAAGGGCCAACTCTTCCTCTTGTGGGCTGGCAGGGCCCTGGGCGAGTGTAGGGTGTCCACCTCTTCCACACCTGGGAGGAGGACCCAAGTGGTCCCCTGGGCCGGTCTAGCTGTTTTCCCTCAGGCCGCCTTGGCCACACGATGAGAAGGGAGGCTTTCAAACACTCCATCCACTTTCCCGCAGAGTCTAATTCAGGATAACGTTGATCTCCGGGACACTCGGAGGCACTGTGACAAGGGGAATCTGCGTGTCAAGCCCCGGCAGGGAACGGCAGTCTTCTGGTACAACTACCTGCCTGATGGGCAAGGTGAGGGCCATGGCCAGGCCAACAGGTTTCCCTTACCCGTCCCCCCCTGCCATTTTGGAGGGCTGTTTCTCAACGCCCTCCCAGATGGGCTTCTTGACCTTGGTGCCTTTCCAAACAACATCCTTTTAGTGATTTCAGTAAGCTACCCCAGCACCTGTGCAACCTCTTGGGTTAGCTTGGCCCTTGCCACTCTGATGCCTTCATGTTCCTGCTTTGGGGGGGCATACCTATCTCTCACCAGCCAAGGCTGGTTTCACAGGGCCAGTGATGCTGATCATGTTAGTGAACCAAATGATGGGCCCTCAAGGAAGCCTTAGGCTTGGACATGGGCTCCCCAAGACATGAATAGGTCACTGTTGGGCCTGCCTCCACTTTGTCCCATCCCCCCTGAGCTCACGCATGCCCACATCCAGCCTGCTAGGGGGTCCCTTCTCAACCTTGTCCCTTGTCCCCACCGCCCTCCTTTAGGTTGGGTGGGTGACGTGGACGACTACTCGTTGCACGGGGGCTGCCTGGTAACACGAGGCACCAAGTGGATCGCCAACAACTGGATCAACGTGGATCCCAGCCGGGCGCGGCAAGCCCTGTTCCAGCAAGAGATGGCGCGCCTGGCCCGCGAAGGGGGCGGCGACTCCCAGCCAGAGTGGGCCCTGGACCGGGCCTACCGCGATGCACGCGTGGAGCTTTAAGGGGAGGGGGGCGACGAGGAGGCCCGCTGTACCCCACCCCCTGCGACGTCCCACCCCGCCCCGCCGCCGCCGCGGGCACCCCCTAGATTCCCTGGTATTTATGGCGTCCAGACCCCACCCCCACGCTACCCGGGCAAATAAAAACCACCAGGCTGGGCGACCGGTCACCGGGCAGACAATACCGCGGCGCCGGCGGGGAGCGGGAGACCCCGCGGGGATGCGCGGCCCGGGCTTCGAGCGCTCCGCCGGAGTCACGTGAGGGAGAGGAGGGGGCGAAGCCACGCCCCCCACCTCTTCGCAGGCTCAGCCAATCAGGGGCCGGATTGCGTGGGGCGCAGGGTCGTCATTGGACGACCACAGCCCGGCCGCCGGGGCTTCGGCTACCTGTAGCTGAGGGAGCCGGCGGGTCGTCGGCCGCGCGGGCGCGCGCGGAGGGCTCGTTCTCGCGAGAGCGCAGCTGCCGGGCTCGGAGGTGCAGCCGCGGCGGCGGAGAGCGGAGCCGTCATGGACGCCCTGGAGGACTGTGTGTGGCCGAGGGCCACGTCGGAGCTCATCCTCCTGCCGGTCACGGGCCTGGAGTGCGTGGGGGACCGGCTGCTGGCGGGTGAGGCTCGTGCTGCAAGCGGGTGGGCGAAGCAAAAGTAATCTCCCGCCCGGGCGGGGCCCGCGGGGACAAAGGGCCGCGCGGGGCGAGGACGGGGGTGTGCGGGGACCCGGGGACGGGGGTGTGCGGGGACGGGGGTGTGCGGGGACCCGGGGACGGGGGTGTGCGGGGACGGGGGTGTGCGGGGACGGGGGTGTGCGGGGACGGGGGTGTGCGGGGACGGGGGTGTGCGCGGACCCGGGGACGGGGGTGTGCGGGGACGGGGGTGTGCGGGGACGGGGGCGTGCGGGGAGGGCGCGCAGGGGCGAGGACGGGGGTGTGCGGGGAGGGCGCGCAGGGGCCCGGGAAATGGCGGGAACGGGGGGCGGACCCGAGGGAGACGGGGCTCGAGAGACAAAGAGCCGCCGCTGCAGCGTTCGGTGGAAGAGGGGGGGCTGTGCCCCCCACTCCACCCCCACTCCGCGAGGAAGCTTGGGAGGGCGGGGGGGGCAGAAAGGGGTGACCCGAGCGGGTGTGGCCGGGGTGTGTGGCTTACACCTGTAACCCGTGCCCAGGAGGAGCTTATTAGTTCCAGACTAACCTGGAAACAGAAAAGGCGGGGGGGGGGGGCTGTTAAGATCCCTGGAAGATATGTAGGGGGTGTCACCCCAAATTGTGCATTAGACTTTTCTGAGTAGGACAGTGCCCCTCCCCCAAACGGGAGGGTTAAGCCCCTCCCCCTTCTAAGCACCGGGTGGGGGGAGGCTGGGGGGGGACAGTGTATCTGGCTGCAGAAGACCAACCTGCAGCTGTCAGAGCTGGGAACAAGCAGTAAGGCCTGAGTCGAAGCCACTAGTAACCCAGGCTGCTGCTGTGAAGCTGGTAAGGGTCCCAAGGCCTTGAATTATTTTGGAGAAAAAGAGGGAAATCCTGTGGAGATGCTAGATTGTTTTAACTCTTGATCTGCCTTCATCCCTAACATCATCAAGAAACACCCATTCCGCATTTTATTATTTTATTTATTTGTCAGTCGTGGGGCTTGAACTCTGGGCCTGGGCGCTGTCCCTCAGCTCTTCAGCTCAAGGCAAGTGCTCTACCACTTGAGCCCCAGCGCTACTTCCGGTTTTCTGAGTGGTTTGTTGGAGATAAGAGTCACATGGACTTTCCTTCCCTGGTTGGCTTTGAACTGTGATCTTCAGATCTGCGCCTCCTGAATAGCTAGGATGACAGGCGTGAGCCACTAGCGCTTGGCTTTTCTTTTTTTTTTTTTTTTTTTATGTTACTGGAGTTCAAACTCAAGGCCTCTTGTGCTAGGCAAACCTGGTCTCTACCATGGAGCTCCATTTCCCAGGATCCCCCTATTCCCCCTCGTCTAGTAATTTGGCTCCAGGCCTCTGCTTGTTCAACAGGTACCCTTACCATTTCAGCCATGCCTCCAAGCCCATCTTTTTGCTGGTTATTTTATAGGCAAGAGTATAGTGAATTTTTCTCCCTGGGTGTCCTTGAACAGCCATCTTCCATATCTCAGCCTCTTGAGTAGTGTAACAGGTGTGAACCACTGGCACCCAGCTAGGCTTTTGTGTGTGTGTATGTGTGTGTGTGTTTCGCATGTGTACAAAAAAATACTGGGGCTTGAACTCAATTCCTCATGTTCTTGCTTGCTTTTTTTTTTTTTTTTTTGCTATTTCTCTTTTTTTTTTTTTAAAGAGAAACTCCTCCTCCTCCTCCCCCTTCTCCCTCCAAATGGTTGCTTCTTTCATTTTAAAAATCAGGAGTAGTACTGGAAGTATAGTTTTTTTTTTTTTTTTTTTTTTTTTTTTTTTTTGTTGGTCGTGGGGCTTGAACTCTGGGCCTGGGCGCTGTCCCTCAGCTCTTCAGCTCAAGGCGAGCGCTCTACCACTTGAGCTACAGCGCCACTTCCGGTTTTCTGGTGGTTTATTGGAGATAGGAGTCTCACGGTCTCTCCTGCCTGCCCCGGCTGGCTTTGAACTGCGATCCTCAGATCTCAGCCTCCTGAGTAGCTAGGATTACAGGCGTGAGCCACCAGCGCCCAGCTTGGAAGTATAGTTCTGTGGTAGAGTGCTTGCCTAACGTGCAAAGTCCTGGATTTCATTTCCAGCACTTGCAGTAAAGCTGAGGTGGTCGCTTCACTCCCAAACCTGAGGGCCTGAGTTCCATCCCAAGCAATGCAAAAGAATGGCTGACTCCGGCTCATTGAGTCAAACAGGACTCCGCATTCCCCCAGATTTTGGCTTCTTTCCTATTTGTGTTTTGTCTTGGCTCCATTTTCAGCAATCTGGCACCATATAAGGGTCTAACCTCGTGAAGTACAGGCAAGAGAGCACTCCAAGTGAATTTATCCCTCCTTGTAGAAGTACAGATGTTTTCTTTCAACTTTTCCTCCCCTGTTTCTCTGCGCTGGGGATCTAGCCAACTCCTAGGGCTTCATGTAGCACACGCTGTGCTACTGAACTACAATTGCAACCCATAGCTACAGTTCCTAAATCCCATCCGTGTGCGCCCTTTATCTGAATTCCCAGCCCTGTTTTCTCCTGCATTCCAAGGCCTTTCTCTGGCTTATTGCTTGTGTCTGTGGGGGAAGGGGTGCGGAGGAGGGGGACTTGAAACCTGGGCCTAATGAATCCTAGGAATAAATTGTGATTTTTATTTATTTATTTTTGAGATAGTCTTACCATGTAGTCCTGGGTAGCCGCCAACTCTTGATTTTCCTATCTTGGCCTCCTGAGTAGTTAAAATTATAGAGATTGACCAGCATATCTGGCTCATTTTACTTATTATTTATTTGTATCCAGATGCTGTACTCCTTGTTACTCAGCAGGCTGAGATCTGAGCCAGCCCAGACAGATACATTTGCAAGATTCTGTATATCTGATTAACCAGCAAAAATCAGGGAGTGGAGGTGTGAATCAAGTGGTAGAGTGCTAGAGCCATGATAAAAGCTAAGTGAGAGTATGAGGCCAGGAAGTGGCGCTGTGGCTCAAGCGGTAGAGCACTCACCTTGAGCTGAAGAGCTGAGAGACAGCGCCCAAGCCCAGAGTTCAAGCCCCACGACCGACCAAAAAAAAAAAAGAGTATGAGGCCATGAATTCAAGCCCTAGTAACCCCTACACCCCCCCCCAAAAAAAAAACAACAACAACCAGTTATTTCCTGGAAGTTACCAAAATTATAATGATGCAGTTCATTTGTGTGATTAAACGAGAACAATTGTTGAGTCTGGGCCTTACGACTTACACCAGCGATTCCAGCTGGGCTTTTGTGTGTGTGTATTTAGTTTGATAATTAGTCAGGACAAAAAACAAAAACAAAAATTAGGCAGATTTTCATCTCAGCAAAACAGATCAGACAGACAGCTATAAATGAGGCAAAGGAGGATTTTAATCTCAGGCTGTCCCCAAACTCCCTCCCCCCAAAAAAACAACAACAACAAGAAAGATCCTATCTGAAAAAATAACCTAAGGTGGGTGTTAGTGGCTCACACCTGTAATCCTAAATACTCAGGAGGCTGAGATCTGAGGATGGATGTTTGAAGCCAGCCCAATTAGGAAAGCTTATTTCCAATTAACCACCAGAAAACTGGAAGTAGAGCTCAAAAGTGCTAGAGTTGGGGGGGGAGGGGAGATGGGAAAGGATGGGGAGGGGAAACAAAGGGGGTGGCAACAGTGCTTGATAAGAAATGTACTCACTATCTTGCCCATGTAATTGTAACCCCTCTGTATATTATTTTCACAATTAAAAAAAAAGTGGTAAGCCGGGCGCTGGTGGCTCACGCCTGTAAATCCTAGCTACTCAGGAGGCTGAGATCTGAGGATCGCGGTTCAAAGCCAGTCCGGGCAAGAAAGACCGTGAGACTCCTATCTCCAATAAACCACCAGAAAACCGGAAGTGGCGCTGTAGCTCAAGTGGTAGAGCGCTTGCCTTGAGCTGAAGAGCTGAGGGACAGCGCCCAGGCCCAGCGTTCAAGCCCCACGACCGACAAAAAAAAAAAAAAAGTGGTAGAGTGCTAGCCTTGAGCAGAAAAACTCAGGGACAGTGTCTAGGTCCTGAGTTCAAGACCCATGACCTACAAAAAGAGAAAGAAAGCCTAAAACACCTTGATATTTGTTTCAAATGATGAGTACCTGCCTAGCAAGCACAGGATCCTAAATTCAAGCCCCATTATCACCAAAAGAAATGCCCCAAAGAGTGATGGATGAGATCTGAACTCTTGAAAGGTAGAGGTAGAAAAGCTGGGAGAGTTCAAGGCTAGCCTGGGATAGCAGAATTGTGTCAATAAGACACAAAGCTGTCAAACCGTGATTAATGAGGGGAGCGACCATTGCCCTAGAAGCCCAGTTGAAGGGCTGGGAAGGTGGCTCAGTGGTAGAGCGCTTGCCTTGCATGCATGAAGCCCTGGGTTCGATTCCTCAGCACCACATAAGCAGAAAAAAGCCGGAAGTGGAGCTGTGGTTCAAGTGGTAGAGCGCTAGCCTTGAGCTGAAGAGCTGAGGGACAGCGCCCAGGCCCAGAGTTCAGGCCTCACGACCGGACCAAGAAAAAAAAGTCCAGCTGAAGCTAAGCTTCGTGATTTACCAAGATTGGTGTATTCTTGGGGTGCATGCTGCGATGTTCCCCCCCACTCCCCCTCTTCTCCCGGAGCCATCCGTCAGGTGAGTGATTCTGACGTGGCTCTCCGCCTCTGTCTAGGCGAAGGCCCTGATGTGCTGGTGTACAGCCTGGACTTCGGCGGGCACCTGCGGATGATGAAGCGAGTGCAGAACCTGCTGGGCCACTATCTGATCCACGGCTTCCGCGTGCGGCCCGAGCCCAAAGGAGACACTGACTCGGAGGCCATGATCGCCGTGTTTGGGAGCAAGGGGCTCCGCATCGTGAAGCTCAGCTGGGGTGAGAGCCGCTTCCGGGAGCTCTGGCGCTCGGGCTTGTGGACCATGTCCGACTGGATCTGGGACGTCCGCTGGCTCGAAGGCAACGTGGCCTTGGCGCTGGGCCACAACTCCGTGGTGCTCTACGACCCGGTGATAGGATGCATGCTCCAGGATGTGGCCTGCACCGACCGGTGCACGCTGTCGTCAGCCTGCCTGATCGGGGACACCTGGATGGAGCTGACCATCGTCGCCGGGGCCGTCTCCAACCAGCTCCTGGTGTGGTACCCAGCCACCGCCCTCACGGATGACAAGCCAGTGGCGCCCGACCGGCGGGTGAGCGGCCACGTGGGGGTGATCTTCAGCATGTCCTACTTGCCAAGCAAGGGCCTGCTGGCCACGGCCTCGGAAGACCGCAGCGTCCGGATCTGGAAGGTGGGTGACCTGCGCGTGCCCGGGGGGCGGGTGCAGAACATCGGCCACTGCTTCGGCCACAGCGCGCGCGTGTGGCAAGTCAGGCTCTTGGAGAATTACCTCATCAGCGCCGGGGAGGACTGTGTGTGCCTGGTGTGGAGCCACGAAGGGGAGATCCTCCAGGCCTTTCGGGGCCACCAGGGCCGCGGCATCCGAGCCATCGCCGCGCACGAGAGGCAGGCGTGGGTGATCACCGGGGGCGACGACTCCGGCATCCGCCTCTGGCACCTGGTGGGGCGCGGGTACCCAGGCTTGGGCGTCTCGGCGCTCTCCTTCAAGTCTCCCAGCAGGCCGGGCGTCCTCAAAGCCGTCACCCTGGCCGGCTCCTGGCGACTGCTGGCCGTGACTGACCAAGGAGCCCTGTATCTCTACGACCTGGAGGTCAAGTGCTGGGAGCAGCTGCTGGAGGATCCCAACTTCCAGTCTTACTGCCTCCTGGAGGCGGCGCCCGGGCCCGAGGGCTTCGGCCTGTGCGCCATGGCCAACGGGGAGGGCCGCGTCAAGGTGGTCCCCATCAACACCCCGACCGCCGCCGTGGACCGGACCCTGTTCCGCGGGAAGGTCCACAGCCTGAGCTGGGCCCTCCGAGGCTACGAGGAGCTGCTGCTGCTGGCCTCGGGCCCCGGCGGGGCGGTGGCCTGCCTGGAGATCTCCGCCGCGCCGTCGGGCAAGACCATCTACGTCAAGGAGCGCTGCCGGTACCAGCTGCCCCCGAGCAAGCAGCGCTGGCACACGTGCAGCGCCTTCCTGCCGCCCGGGGACTTCCTGGTGTGCGGGGACCGCCGGGGCTCCGTGCTGCTGTTCCCCGCGCGGCCGGGGCTGCCCCAGGACCCGCCGGGGGGCGGCGGGGCCGGGCCCGGGGCGCCAGGCGCGGGCGGCCAGCTCGCGGCGGCCGGGTACGGCCCCGTGTCCACGCTGCACTCGCTGCACGGGAAGCAGGGGGTGACCTCGGTCACCTGCCACGGCGGCTACGTGTACACCACGGGCCGCGACGGCGCCTACTACCAGCTGTTCGTGCAGGGCGGCAAGCTGCAGCCGGTGCTGCGGCAGAAGGCGTGCCGGGGCATGAACTGGGTGGCGGGGCTGCGCATGGTGTCGGACGGCAGCACGGTCGTCCTGGGCTTCCACGCCAACGAGTTCGTGGTGTGGAGCCCGCGGTCGCACGAGAAGCTGCACATCGTCAACTGCGGCGGCGGCCACCGCTCCTGGGCCTTCTCCGACACCGAGGCGGCCATGGCCTTCGCCTTCCTCAAGGACGGGGACGTGATGCTGTACCGGGCGCTGGGCGGCTGCACGCGGCCGCACGTGATCCTGCGCGAGGGCCTGCACGGCCGGGAGATCACGTGCGTCCGGCGGGTGGGCACCGTCACCCTGGGGCCCGAGTTCGAGGTGCCCGGCCTGGAGCCGCCGGACGACCTGGAGCCGGGGCGCGAGGGGCCGGGGCCCATCGACATCGTGGTCACCTGCAGCGAGGACACCACCGTCTGCGTGCTGGCGCTGCCCACCACCACCGGCTCCGCGCACGCGCTCACGTCCGTCTGCAACCACATCTCCTCGGTGCGCGCGCTGGCCGTGTGGGGCCTGGGCAGCCCCGGCGGCGCCGGCCGCGCCCGGCCCGGGCTCACCGCCCACGTGGTGTCGGCGGGGGGCCGCGCGGAGATGCACTGCTTCAGCATCATGGTCACCCCCGACCCCAGCACCCCGAGCCGCCTGGCCTGCCACGTCATGCACCTCTCCTCCCACCGGCTGGACGAGTACTGGGACCGGCAGCGCAACCGCCATCGGATGATCAAGGTGGACCCGGAGACCAGGTACTGTGCGCGCGCACGCGCGCTCCCAGGCTGCCCCGCGCGGTGGGGTGGGGGGGTGAGGGGTGGGGGCAAGCCCGCCCACCCCGCGGCCGTGCGCCCCCTCCCTCCAGGTACATGTCCCTGGCCATCTGTGAAGTCGATAAGCCTGGCATGGGGCCGCTCGTGGCCGCGGCTTGCAGCGACGGGGCGGTGAGGTGAGCGCGGATCTTGGAAGGGGGGGTGGGGGGGTCCTGATCCAGGGCTCTGACACCCCCCCTCCCCCCCCCCCCCCCCCGCCCCCAGACTCTTCCTCCTGCAGGACTCTGGGCGAATTCTGCAGCTCCTGGCTGAAACGTTCCACCATAAGCGATGCGTCCTCAAGGTCCACTCGTTCACGCACGAGGCGCCAGACCAGCGGCGGTGAGCCGGGGGCGGGCAGCCCGGCCGGCCTGGGAGGGGCTGGTTCATGCCCCGCGGGGACCCCCCCCCCACGTCCCTTTCACTAACGCAGCTGCCCATCCCTGGCTTCCAGGCGGCTGCTCCTGTGCAGCGCAGCTACCGATGGCGGCCTGGCCTTCTGGGACCTCACCACTGTGCTGGAGCCCCAGGGGCAGCCTGCCCTGCCCTTCGGTGAGTGGTCCTGCCCCGCCCCCAGCCCCGCCCCCTAGAGTGGTCCTGCCCCCTCAGCCCCGCCCCCCTATGTAGTGAGTGGTCCTGCCCCCCTCAGCCCCGCCCTCCTATGTAGTGAGTGGTCCTGCCCCCTCAGCCCCGCCCTCCCATATGGTGATTAGTGATGCGGCCCCGCCCCTCCCTGCCCTGCCCTGCCCTGCCCTGCGCTCCATCCTCACTGCTGCATTCTCTCCCAGACCTTGGCGCGCCCTGCCTCACTGTCCAGGCCCACAGCAGCGGGGTCAACAGCCTGCACACACTGCCTACGCCTGACGGTCGCCATCTCGTGGCCAGTGGCAGTGAGGATGGCTCTCTCCACATCTTTGTGCTTGCTGTGGAGATGCCAGAGCCGGGGGAGACTGAGACCAAGGACGAGGCCCAGCCGGTGCCCCGGCTGTGCGCCCTGGAGGAGTACTCGGTCCCTTGTGCGCATGCGGCCCACGTGACTGGCCTTAAGCTCCTGAGCCCCAGCCTCATGGTCTCGGCCTCCATCGACCAGCGGCTGACCTTCTGGCGGCTAGGACACGGCGAGCCCACCTTCATGAACAGCGCTGTGTACCACGTGCCAGACGTGGCGGACATGGACTGCTGGCTCGTGAGCCCCGAGTTTGGTCACCGCTGTGCTCTTGGGGGCCAGGGGCTCGAGGTGTACAACTGGTATGACTGAGACAAGTAGGGCGCCTGCCCGCTGGGCAAGGGGGGGGGGTCTTGCAGGACGTGGAAGTGGGGATCGCCTGTCTGTGCCCATGCCCAGCACACCTCCAGGAAGAGGAGGTGGCAGCCGCAGGTTCGAGTCCAGAGCTGGAGTTAAAGGTGAGTGGAGTGCTGCCTGGATGGAATCCCCCAACTTCCCAGACCAGGACAAGAGTCTGGAACGGAAACAGTTTATTTTGGCCCAAGCTCCTTAACATCTGTGACTTTTAGTTTTGGTTTCCCCCGTGGAACTGTAAATATCCCCAGCTGTTGGGGTGCTCCTGCGGCCTCAGATGTGGGTGAGCGGAGGGAGGCCCAGCATAGCCAGGCCTGCGTGCAGCACCTCCCGCACCGCCCTCAGCAGCTGTAGGCGAGCAAACATCTGACCAAAGAGGTGTGGCCGAGGCTCCTAGAGAAGGGAACTGGTGGTCTCATCCTCTGCTTGTCTCCCTTGCCTTCCCCGTACCCCCACACACGCCCTCTTCCTGTGTGCTCACCCCTAGGACGTGTACCCTGTTGTAGTAGGAACTGAAGTCCATGCTCAGCTGGACCAGGAACTTGCACACCTAGAGACAGAACCCGAGTCACTGCTCTGTGTTTTGCTTTTGTGTCCCAGTCCCGCAATAAAGCGTCGTGTGTGTAGTAGTGTCTGGTCTCGCGCGTCTCACCAGCTCTGTGCGCGCAGTGACGTGCAGCCCCGGGGCTGCGCAGGTCAGGGCTGCAGCCTGGCTCAGCAGGTCGGCGAAGGGCAGGACACCATTGAAGAGCAGCAGCCACTCGCCCTGTGGGGAACAACAGTGGTGCTGGGAGAGAAAAGCCGAGCCTGTCGTCGGTGGCTAGCTCACTTCAAAGGGCGCTTACCTCGTCGTGTAGCAATGAGAAGTCCAGGCTGCTCACTGGTGGGAAAGGGGGGTACAGGCCTTGCTCTACACTGCGCTCATACCCTTCAAAAAGTGTGGCAAGTCGGGCACAGTTGTACATGACGAAGACGCCACTCTTCGTGCTCTTTGTGGAGGTGCTGCTGTCGGCCAGGAGGAGCTGGGGAGTGGGGACGAACACAAGCTGCAGAAATGGTCATCAATGGGCTGGGCAGGTGGCTCAGTGGTAGAGTGTTTGCCTTGAATGCATGAGGCCCTGGGTTCGATTCCTCAGCACCACATAAGCAGAAAAAGCCGGAAGTGGTACTGTGGCTCAAATGGTAGAGTGCTAGCCTGGAGCTGAGGGACAGACCGCGCCCAGACCCAGAGAGTTCAAGGCCCACAGTCCTCCCTAGCCACCAGGCTTACCTGACTCTGAGGGCCTGTGCTTAGCATCTCAAACTTGATTGTGGCAGCACACAGAACCCCGAAGATCTCTGTCCAGTTTGGGTCTGGAAGAGTAGAGAGATCTGGTCAGTCAGTTAAGTCTGCAGATGAGGAACAAGGACAGAGGCAATAAATGGCCTGCTCCTACCCCAGGGCTCAGCCAGGGTCTCTAGGGCCCCACCTTTGGTCACATCCGCACCGTGCTTCAGTGCTGAGGCCTTGCACACCTGGGCATGCCGGAGCCTGTATTTTGAAGACGGGGAGAGGTGGTAGACAGCATCCTAGTAAACCCCCCCCCTCCCCGGCACCTCAGGGTAGTTTTTGGGGGGGGGGGGGGAGCCGGTCGTGGGTCTGAACTCTGGGGCCTGGGCGCTATCCCTCAGCTCTTCAGCTCAAGGCTAGTGCCCTACCACTTGAGCCACAGCACCACTTCCGGCTTTTATTCTTTTTGCTTATGGGGGTGCTGAGGAATGGAACCCAGGGCCTCAGGCATAGCAAGACAAGCACTCTACCACTGAGCCACCTTCCCAGCCCCTTCAGGGGAGCTTTTTTTTCCTGGCCTTACTTATAGTACTCAGAGGCAGTCATCTGATTGTCAGGTGCACCTGCTACTTTCACTGGGCCACAGACCAGGTGTTTCTGTGGAAAGATGACACAGGCTTAGCTTGGCTGAGCACAAGTCTGACTCCTCCCACCTGTAACCACCACAATGCACAGGCCTGCTCAATAACTCAATCTCTGCTAAAGTCAACTACCAGGCCTTCAACTCAGGGGGCCCCCATGACTAGCATTGCCCCCCCACCCCCGAATTCCACTAACCCAATAATTCACTAAATCCACTAACCCACCTGGGTGACGGGCGCCTGCTCATCCAACTTCCACCAGAGTAGGTCCAACTTTTGTTGCTGGAACTCCTCCTCACAGCTCACCACGTGGACGGCCACGCAGCCATCCTCAGCCCCAGACACGGGAGCCCCAGCCTTCTGAGGGAAGAGGAGAGTTTACTCCCAAGGTGGATGACACCCGGTTCTCCAGAGGCCTCTGGTCTTGGGAGCCACTGACCGCATCTGGGGAGCGGCCCTCCGGCCAATGGCGCACAGCCTCCTGCAGCTCAGACAGCACGGCTAGCAGATCCTCAGTGACTGCAAGAACAGACGGGTGCTGAGACTGGCCAGGATTGCAGAGGGTCCCCCCCCCTTTTTTTTTTTTTCTTTTTAAGAGCCAGCAGGGCTTCAGATCCTACCCAGACAGTTGTCCACGTGAGGATCATAGCCGGCTCTGTGGCCTGGCTCGTTCGCCACATCCTTTAGGGACAGTCGTCCCAAGGCGCCGCGGGGCAGGGGCGCCCCGTCCTGAGCGGGCTTGAGCTGGGCAAGCAGGCGACTCCTCAAGGTGGGGATGGAGGAGGCAGTCTCCGGGGCAGTGGGCCAGTCAACCTTTAGTTTCTCTAGTAAGTTCTGCATGTGCGGGTCCCGCAGGGCGGGCGCCAGGCGCACGCACACCCTGCGACACAAGGGCAGCGCTCCCAGTTTTGCACCTCGGGGGCGGGGCACCGCGACGCCCCTCCCTGGGACCCGCACTTACCCTTGGGCGCGCAGCGCGCGCGCGAGGTGATCGGCCACGAGCACGGCGCGCAGCTGGCTCAGGCGGAGCGCCGCGGGGCCGCGCAGCGCCGGGCAGTGCAGCAGGACGCGCGTGCGCGTGCGCGGCGCGGCGGGCGCGGCGTAGGCGGCCACGGCGCCCAGCACGCGCCCGAACACCGCGGGCCTCTGCAGCCGCAGCGACAAGCCCGCGGGCGTCGGCTCGCAGCGCAGCACCGGCGCCACGCCGGGGCCCTGCACACCGGCGACCGCGTGGAACACGCGCTCGGGCACCTGCGGACAGACGCGCGTGAGGCCCGGCCGCCGCTGCCCCCGCGGCCCCGCCCCGCCCCGCCCCGCGCGCGCCCACCTGCCCGTCCCGGAAGCGCGCCTGGAGCGCGCGGCGCGGCGCCAGGAAGTCTCGGACCCGCAGGTGCCGGGCGTGCGTCTCCTTGAACCACACGGGGCCCCCCGGCCCGAGGGCCGCGTTGAGGGCCCCCAGAGTCTGGCCCACCCCGAGACGCTCGGTCTCCATGGTGAGCGGAACCGGAAGCACTATGGTTGTAGCGCTTCCGGGAAGGGGCGGGGATCCGGCAAGCGCCCTCACCCCACTAAGTGGACAAGCGAGCGCCCGGGCCGGTCCGCTAGGCTGTTTGACCTGTGGCCCCTGCCGCACTTACGGACTCCAGGTTAGACATCGCGGGGTCCTCTCCTCACCTGGGGAGAGGATCGCCACGCCCCTGGGGCTCATGTCCACCACAGGAGCCACCCCACATCTTTGTACTTCATGTTTCACTTTTTCTCATTTTAAATGTGACTCAATGTCAGAATAAACGCCAGTGAGCAAAACCTCAAGTTGTAGGCACACGGGAGGCACTTCTGTGTTCTACGGTTTCAAGTTCTTTGCAAACCTGCTTTCGAGATACAGGTGTCTTTATTACTGAGGAAACGCCCAGTCTGATAGAACGGCCCGTTTTCTTGAAATCTAAAGATTTAGAACCATCACGATCAGAATTGCTAGCTTTTAATGTTCCTCCCGTGACCTGCGTAGATCACAAGCGATCATCCAAGTCCTCCTGTTCTGGCGAAAGAGCCAGTTGGCGCCAACTAAACTTTGTGACCATGAGCGTTCTCAATTCTCAGTATCGTATGGAAACCTCTCTGCAACGTCTTCAAGAGAGATCTCGACTATTTCGAAAGTTTACAAGCACTTTTTTTCCCCCTTTCCCCACTTTCGATCAAGATTGAGCTCGCCTGCTGATCTGTGCTTTGGGAGTGCCCAAAGCTCCAAGAGAGGAGGGAAATGCAGGGGGCAGGAAGTTTGGCAAGGCCTCTCTCGGGGTCAGGGCTGCGAGGCCCTGCTGAGAAGCGCCGAAAGAGCACTGGGCGGACACGACATTCCCGATGGCTTCTTGGCTTGCCCACTCAACGGGAGTGATCGTGTCATTCCAAAGCACTTTCTATGCCACATGCTCAAGACCTGGAGACAACTGTTAGCAGGGCTGGGCGCCCACCAGCAAGCTGATTGACTTCAGCTACTACCCTCGGTCCACGAAGACGGTTAGGGTGGTTTTTTTTCCCCCCCAGGAAGTGAAGGGCTATCTTTAGCTGGGGCGCCTCTGTGGGACTCCGCCATTGCAGCCAGGACCTCTCTCTACAGTGCTCCCAGGGGGTTCCAGAGTTTCACCAGCCCCAGCTCTTCGACGGCTATGCCTGCAACTTCCAGCCTGAAGGCAAGCACCTGAGAGAGGGACAGAGACTGGAGAGGCTCAGGGGCGGGTGCCTGGGGGTCAGGAGCCACCCCCACGGTGGGCCACCACACCCCCACGGTGGGCCACCAGAGTGCTGCTCAGGCAGGAGAGCAGGGAACGAAATCCAAGCGCAGCTGGAATGCTCTGGAGACAACAGCTGCTTTTGGGATTCCGTTGCCCGCTGTCCAGCCGCTGGAGGGGTGCGGGTGGGGGGGGGGGGCTCCTGGCCCTAGGTCACTGGCCCTGGGGCCAGACCCACAACCCGTCCATCCCGTCCCCCGGGGGTGGGGGTGGGGCAGGCCGGGAGTAGGCAAGTGTAACCTAGTCAGGTGAGAAGTGAGGCGCTCACCTGAGCCCCACAACAATAGGAGGGAAGGCGTGTGGCCTCTCCTGGGACCAGGTCCCGATCCGGATTAGATCCCAAGGGCGGCTGGATTAGCCCTGTGGGTCCCCATGCAGCCCGAGCCACTGGGCCCGGGACGGTTTAAGAAGGGGGGGGTAAGGGGGTGGGGGAAACGCAAGGCTTCGAAATCGGCCCAGAGGAAAGAAAGCGCCGTCCGCGGTGGTGGTGGTGGGAACCTGGGAAGAAGTCACCCCGCGCGGCCACTTTTGGGGGGACCCCCACCCCCCCCACACCCTCCCCACCCCGCCGCCGCCACCCCTGTCGCTTTGGGGCCTTTTGTCCCGTGACGCTGCCAGCGGCGCCTAGAACCGAGCGGGCCCAGCACACCGCAGCGACCGACACCCCGAAACCCACGGACGACAGGTCACGGGCCCCGACGTCGCCAGGCTTTCCCGCCCGCACGGCCCTGGCCAGAGAGCGGACGCAATGTTCCGCCCCCCCCCCCCCCCCCGCTCCCGAGGCCGGGACAGGGCCGCGGTGCCCGAACCCCGCGCGGCGCCGGCGACTCTGGCGCCACTAGGCCCTGGATTCGGATCCAGCCGGGGGGGGGGGGGGGCGGCGGGAGACTCTCGCGAGGCGCGAGCCGTACGAGCGAGGGCAGGCTGCTGGCTCCGGGCGCCGGGGTCGTAGGTGTGGGTGGCACGTCCGACTCGGCTCCGGTCCGGTCCGGTCCGGCCCAGGCCCGTCCCCATTGAACAGCTCCGTCAACACTTCTTCCGGCGTGCCCTTCCGCTGGCTCTAGGGCTGGCCCGCAGAGTTGGAGCCATTTTAAGGCGAAACCGCTAGGCCACGCCCCCTCGCGCCCGCCCGAACCAATCCGCACGCGGCCACGCCCCCACGAGGCGCGCGACGCCGACGCGGCCACGCCCCCGCCTCCCGGGCCCGCCAACGGTCGCGCGAGTGACGGTTAGGGGCGGGCCGTCCTTCCCAGACCCGCCGGGGAAACCTGAGCCGCGCCGCCCCGCCCCCGGGGCCCGGCCCCTCCCCTTCCCCCCCAGATCCGGGGGATTCAGTGTGGCGGTGGGTGGGGTGGGGTGGGGAAAGGCGGGTCCGGGAGGCTCGGGGGCCCCCCGCCCCCCCCCCGCACCTTGACCAGGTGTGCGGAGGGGAACAGGTGCGCGGCGGCCCCGCCCCGTGCGCCCCGCGTCGCGGCGGAGGGGCCCAGGCCGGGGCCTGGGGGCCGGGCCGAGCCCTGCAGGGCGATCGCGCTGCCAGGTGTCCTCCCCCCGCCCCTCCCCGGCTCCTCCCGTCCCCCGGGATGGCCGGCGCGGGGGGGGGGGCGGGGAGAGCGACAGGTGCGCGGGACACCGGAGCCGCCCCGGGGGGAGGGGGGCGCCCCAGCTGTCATGGACGCCGCCGCCGCCGCCGCGGCGGGAAGTAGCGTGCGCGGCGCCCTCCGGGCCGCAGGGCGGCGCTGCGGCCACGCCGGGAGGCGGCCCGGGCCGCGGTGCGACCGGCTAGGCCCAGGGCCCCGACCATGGCCGCCGCCGCCGCCGCCGCTGCGGCCTGGCGCTGCCTCTCCCGGGCGCGCCCCGCGTCGTGCCGCCCGCGCGCGGAGCTGCCATGGTGAGACGGACCCCCCCCCCCCCCACGGCCGATCTCCCCTCCTGGCCCCTCGAGCCCGCTCTCTAACCCCCGCCTCCCGCCCCCGCCAGGGTCCCGCGGCGCGGGCACCGGCTCTCCCCCGCGGACGACGAGATGTACCAGCGGACGCGCATCTCCCTGCTGCAGCACGAGGCCTCTCCCGCCATGTACATCGACAGCTACAACAGCCGCGGCTTCGTGATCAACGGGAACCGCGTGTTCGGGCCCTGCGCCCTGCTCCCCAACTCGATGGTGCAGTGGAACGTGAGCCGCCCCGTCGAACTGGCCCCGAGGCGCACACGGTGGAGGGGGAAAGAAGGGGGGGTGTTAATTTGATTGACAAGTTGAAAGAGGAATCTCCCCCCCCAATACAGGTGGGGTCTCACCAGGATATCACTGAAGACAGCTTCTCCCTCTTCTGGATGCTGGAGCCCAGGATAGGTATAGGGGATCTTGGGGAAGGGGGTACTTAGGGCATTTCTGCCCCGTTAATACCCTCAACAGACTGACTAGCTACCCCTCCTTTTTCTAGAGATTGTGGTGGTAGGCACTGGAAACAAGATTGAGCGTCTGCACCCCCAAGTGCTCCAGGCGATGAGGAAACGGGGCATCGCTGTGGAAGTGCAGGACACGGTAGGTTCGGAGGTTCTTTGTGGGTCATTCTGGCTCAACCCTAGGCTGACGGATGACCAGTTTGTCTTTTCATTTCAGCCCAATGCTTGTGCCACCTTTAACTTCCTGTGTCACGAAGGCCGAGTGACAGGAGCTGCTCTGATCCCTCCACCTGGACACAGTTCACTCACACATCTGGGCCCAAGTGCAGCATGATCCAGCAACTGAGCCGCTGTCTGGGAGAGCAGAGAGCAGAGGGCATTCTCATTTCATTACCCTTTCATTCTCAGCACTTTAATAACACTTGAGATTGTAAAATCATAAGCCTCTTCTAGTTTGTATGGGGTGTGTGGCTGGGTCACTGGGCTTAGGGTGGTGATATGCAAGTCGAAGGGGCAGTTTCATTACTTTCCAGAAGGCAGTTTATATCCCCGTTCACTTTTGCAGATCTGAGGCCTTCAATTCTCATTCTCAAGTTAGGAAGAGTGTATGTTGTGACCTAGGTAGTCTCATGTAGCCAAGCTGTTTGGATGCCAAGACTATGTTGTAATTTCCAAGAACCACTGGAGTCATAAGACATGAAAATAGAGAATTGTCTCAGCAAGGCAAAATTAGCAGGAGGATGCAGCACCATCAGCCAAAAATATGGCAAGCACAGAGCAGCAGGCTGCTTCCCTAATTATTCCTAATGCAGCAGGCCCCGCCCCTCTGCTCAGATTGGCTGAGCACAGGTTCATAATTGGCTAATTTGAATAGGACAAGATGTATTCCCTTAAGGTAGCTGAAACTTGATTACCTATACTCAAGTAAGCTCAAAATACATCCACCCTCTCCATTTCTTGAGCACTCTTGAGGTTTGTCTCCTAAGGTGTGTCTTAATTCCATCTTGGAAAAACCAGTTAAGTAAAAACCCTCACATTTCAAAAATCCCTATCACAGAGCAGTTCCTCTTTCATGTTTAGTCCACTTGGGCCTGGGCACTTCCTTCAGCTCAAAACTAACGCTCTACCACTTGAGCCACAACATCACTTCCGGTTTTCTGGTGGTTTATTGGAGTCTCAGGCTTTTCTGCCAGTGCTGGCTTTGAACCATGATCCTCAGATCTCAGCCTCCTGAGTAGCTAGGATGACAGGCGTGAGCCACTGGCTTTGGCCCATCTTAGGCCACTTTAAGCAACACATTGACAGAAAAAGTTTTTCTCCAAGGACCTCCCCAGGAGGCAAAGTAGATTTGAGAACAGCATGTTAGGATTATAGACTCGAAGCACTAGCCCACAGAACACCTTAATCTCTAGGCCTTAGGGCGTGGCGGTGGCTGAAGAGCTCTAGGCTTCTGCTAACAGATCAGACATCACCACTTGTTTTTAAACTTTTATTGAAAAACAGGGATGGGGGGAGATACTGGATCCTTTTTCAGAAAAGCCGTTTCTCATACCTGTAAACAGAGAACACCTGTGAATTCAGGGCAGGAGGAAGGAGGGGTGATGAGGAAGACGCTCCCCACCCAGGGACAGGATTTGCTTACGAATGGAGGCTGTGAACTCCCCCTTCCACCTGAGCTGAAGATGTTCTCTTCTCGAACTTAAGTTCCCCAGAGTACATCATGGCTCTGAAGGAGGAACACATGTCAAGAGGTGACCATTCTAGAGAAATGCAGCCCCTCTTTAACCCACGGCCCAGCTTAGCTAAGCAAGCTCACCGGACTTGAGTCAAGCTCTTGGCACCGATATCTTGGCAGGAGTGCTGGATGCCAGCGATCAAGTAAGGGACAAACTTGTGGATGGACCCTTTGTCTTGCACAGCCCCCGACACCCCCTGGGCCACTTTGATTTTGTCTGCTTCACTGGAGAAAAGGGCAGAGAAACGGGCGAGATCACAAGGAGTAGTCTCAAATGCAAGGTTGCAGGGGATGGTGGTGGTGGTGGTGATCATTGATTTCTCAGCCTGACTCACCTGAAGTATCGGTTCTGGCTGCTGAGATGCTTGTCCATGGCATCGAGGGAACCCATGCCCCGGTATTTCTTTAGCCGGATCCCATCAGAGAAGAAGTACTCTCCAGGGGCCTCCGTGGTGGCGGCCAGGAGGGAACCCATCATCACTGTGAACAGACGATGTATTTGGAGCACAGTTTGAATGGTACAGAGAAGGGGTTTTCATGGTGCTTTGAGTGCCAGGCCTTACCTGTGGAGGCCCCAAGGGCCAAGGCTTTGGCAATATGGCCCACATTTTGGATTCCTCCATCAGCAATGACAGGAACACCAAAGCGCCGGGCGTACTCTGAAACCTTGTATACAGCTGTTGCTTGGGGCCGCCCACAGGCCAACACTGTTGAGACACCAAGAGACAGGTGGGTAGTGTTGGCAAGGAAAGGGGAGACACCCAGTACTCCAGGAGCTCTTGGCTACGCTTGCACCAAGACGGCATCTTGGCTAGATCGATCGATCGATCTGGGGCAGCTGCTACCCACCTGCCTTTGAACAGTACACGACATGGTTCTGCTGGCTTCACCCCTGCTTGTGCGCGTGCATGTGTGCAGGGCCCAGGGCAGCCTCAGGCACATGCAAGTCTTAGCAGCTGGGGAAGCCCCGCCCACCTGGTTATCAGATGGGGGGCGGAGTCACCGTGCAAGTTAGTAACCGGAGGTACCAAGTCAGGCCCAGCTCCTCCTCCCTGCACCATGGGCAGCCCTGGCAAGATCCGGCCACGTGGTAAATGTGGAAGGAGAAGCAGGCTCCAGAAAGGTTCCTGGAACCATACCTACTGTGGAGTATGTGTGCAGAGCCAGGGACTGCCTGCAGAAAGAGGTCTTGCTGTGTGTGCACCCAGGAAGGAGGTGTGATCTTAAGCTACCCTAAAACAATGGTCTGTAACGTCTCTTGGCCCTGCCCACCCGTGAGCACCACAAACCCCGGGAGCTACAGCTACAGTCAACCAAGCAGCTGGGCAGTGGGCAGCTGGGCCGGGCCAGTGGGCCGGGCTGGACTTACTATAGCAGCCCGTGACAGTAGAAGGGCATTTGGGGCTGTGGGACTTTAAGTCTGGAGGGATCTTGGGAGCCACTAAATAAAACAAACAGACCAGAGTTTAGAGAGGGAGCAGAGCAGGAGCAAGGAGGCCAGGCTAGGCGGGGAAGTGGTAGGTGAGGGTTGACAAGAACTTGTCTTGCTTCCAGCCATGTTCACCCATCCAAAAGGCCTGTTGGGCCCTACATTTGCCCATGTTGGAGGACTCATTATCGCTTCCGGAAGAGTGCTCGGCCCCAACCCCCCCCTACTCTTACCTTCCTGAGTGATGCAGATGGAACCGCTTCCCATGCCGACCCGAAGGGCATCCACGCCGGCGTCAATGAGGTTCTTGGCCTGAGCAGCAGTAACCACTATAGTGAGGGAGAGGGTATGGCTTACTTGAGGGGTCCAGGTGACCCTCCTGTCCACTCCCAATCCCACCAGGGCCTAAGCTCTTCTTACCGTTGCCTCCGATGACTTGGAGATTGGGGTATTTCTCTTTGATGTACTTGATCATATTGATTTGGAAGATGGAATTTCCCTGGGAAGAGTCCTGGGACAGGAAGGAAGGAGGGCCCTATTAGACTGATGGGGCATTTGTCCCTGTCCCACTCTACTAATGCAGTAGTAGGCTGGGAAGGTGGCTCAGTGGTAGAGCGCTTGCCTTGCATGCATGAGGTCCTGGGTTTGATTCCTCAGCACCACATAAGCAGAAAAAAGCCAGAAGTGGTGCTGTGGCTCAAGTAGTAGAGCACTAGCCTTGAGCTGAAGAGATGAGGGACAGCGCCCAGGCCCAGAGGTCAGGCCCCATGACCAACAAAAACCCCAAACCAAAACAAAACAAAGCAGTAGTAGCTCACCAAAACTACCACATCCACACCAGCCTGAGCTAGCAAGTCCAGCCTATACTTGTCATCTTCATGAGTTCCAATGGCTGCTCCACACAGCAGCTGCTTCTTGGCATCTTTGGAGGCCAGTGGGTAATCGCGATTCTTCTTCAGGTCTGTTCGAGCAATGATGGCTACCAGCTCATCATCTTCATTTACAATGGGTAACTTCCCTGAAACCACAGCAAGACACGAATCAGGACCTGGACGCTATCCCTAAGCTGTATCAATCAAAGCTAGTGCTCTCCACCATTTTGAACCAGTGTCAATTTCAGTTTTTCTGGTGGTTCAATAAAAGATTCTCAGAGACTTTCCTGCCCAGAATGGCTTTGAACCACCATCCTCAGCTTGCAGCCTCCTGAGTAGCTAGGATTACAGGCATGAGCCACTGGTGCCATCATTCAAAGTGTTATTTCTAAGCCTCTTCCTCCCTCAAGGACTCACCTTTCTTGCTGCGCTGCAGAATTTCATTTGCCTCTTTCAATGTGATACCTGCGGGAGCCACCACCAAGTCTTCCCTCTTTGTCATGATCTAGGAGGGAGAAGTCAGGAGGTTGGTCTAGTCAAATTAGGCCTCCCCACAGAATCAGGCCCCACCTCGGGGGAGGACTCCAAATACGTTGACATACCTGGACCCAAACCACCATCCCTCCCGGCCCCTAGTTCTTACAATCACTGAAACAGTAAAGAAGGGAGCACTAAGAACGAAGTGTGAATAAAAGCACATGTACTGGCAGTTAAGAGGACTATGGAAAGAGAGGATGCATGAACCCCATATAGCAGTCAGAAACGTGGCTGGGCATTTGTTTCTTCTAGACAGACGTCCTCAGTGACGTCACACAGGTAACAGAAGCCTCCTGTCTTCTGTGTGGATTGTAAGAACTTGGCAATGTCATTTATCAGTGGCACCTACCTCTTCCAAAAGACGGTCATGTTCCTCTTCCTTGAGAAAATCAATGTCCCTCGAGGAAATGATGCCTACCAACCGACTTCCCATCCGGCCTGTATCTGTGATGGGGATACCACAGAAGCCATGCCGGGCCTTGGCTTCAAAAACATCCCGCACACGATCCTTAGGGCTGAGGACCACAGGGTCTGTGATGAATCCCTGCTCATATTTCTGGAAGGTATGGTGAGAAAGGACATTGCATCTCTACACTACTTTTGTGAAATGTTTGGTCTAAAGTGTGGCGTCTTTGCCAAACTGTCTATGTCAGTGTCATGAGACCAAATCAAACTAACATAGGACAAGTAAGGGTGGGCTAGAAATACTGTAACCCTGGGTGTTCTTCTGCTAGCTTAAGGAAAAGGGTTTCAGACCCGTTTCCTTAAGGAAGAAATAATAATCCCCCCCTTCCCCCGCCAGCCTCCGGCCCCCAGCCCCAATTCAGCACAATTTCAAAGGAGCTCTTGGTCATGATCCTTTCCCTTCTGACCTTCACTTTCCGAACTTCATTGGCCTGGAATTCTGGTGTACAGTTGTGGTGGATGAAACCAATACCGCCAGTAAGCTATTATAGCACGAACAGACAGAAGACGAAATTAAATGACAATGAGACCAATCAGCAAAGCTCACAACTGCCCGTCTAAGAGGAAGCCATATGGAACTCCTGCCTTGTCTTCCCACATCCCGTTGGGCTCACCGCCATGGCAATGGCCATCCCGGCCTCTGTAACTGTGTCCATGGGTGAGGAAACCAGTGGAGTCTTCAATGTAATCTTCTTGGTAAGGGCAGAAGTCAGGTCCTGAGGAAGAGAAAGGCTCACGGATGGGGGTGGGGTGGGCGAAGGGGCCAGAAATACTTCTTCCTTGTTCCTCCCATGTACTCCCAAAACACAGCCTCTGTAGGGCTGGCATGCTGGTCAGAAATAATCCATAATCCATAGGCGACCACCCACAAGTGCAACCCGGTGCAGTAGCCAAAAGCGGGTCACATCTTGATGTGACCTTCTTATTATACTCACCACTTGGTCTGCGGTGAAGTCGATATATCCAGGAAGAATGAGAAAATCGCTGTAGGGGAGGGAGGGGAACGAATTGGGAGTATGACTCTCAGGCTTCTGTTACCGAGGAACTCTAAATCCATCTATCATCCCATAAGGCATCAGAGCAGGGAGAGGCGTTCATGGCCTGTGTGTCACCAGCAAGACGGACCACGGGGTGTGAATTAAGACAAGGGGCTTTCTTCCCACTGAGCTGTCATCCGTCTGCCTGGCACCCTGACAAGCCCTGAAACCCCAAGTATTGTCGAAATGGCTCCCCCAAGACCCAAGCCTGCTCAAGAAGGATCAAAACGAGCCAAGGAGACAGCTAAGTCCCAGATCCTGGCCCCCACGCAGGCTGCTTTGAAGCCCGGTCCGTTCTCCCTGCCCAACGTGCCGCTCCCTCTCGCTGCCCAGGTGAATCCCCGAAGGTCCGCACTTGTAGGTGAGTCCATCCCCGCAGTTGAAGAGCTGCTGTGCCGTGAGTCCGTCGTCGGGCACGTATGACGTGCCGCCGCTGATCAGGTAGTCCGCCATGGCTACCGCGGACCGCCACCGCGTGTCTCCGAGGACCGCGTCGCAGAGGCCTCAGCGGTCTGGGCCGCGCCAATATAAACCAGAGGATTTCGTCACTGCGCCGCGCGCGCCGCTGACGTCAAGGCGCACGGCGCACGGGCGGAGCCAATAACGTGCCGCGGCTGAGGGAAGCGTTGGCTGAAAAGCCCGCGCATGCTCTCCTCATCCGCCCGGCCGTAACCAGGGGCAACTCGGGCTGTTTCCCGTCCCTCCCACCCACCCCAAGCCCCGCCCCTGAGGAGCTGCGGGATTCAGCAGCGTGGCTTTTGTTTTCCACTGTCCCCCCTCCCGATTCCTCCCCAAATAAAGACGCACTGTTCACTAGCGTGTTGAAAAGACGTGCTTGTCATTCTTAATAAACAACTAGAGTAAGAATACATAAGAGAAACAGAGTGGTATCTTTATATGATACACAAGTGTATGTTACAAGAATCCCACCAGGCACAGGAGCCTCAGGTTTAAGGCCTCAAGTTCGGCCAGGAAAAAAAAAAAAAAAAAAAAAAGGCATGGTAAAATTTTTACTTTTTGTTTTAACATCTAAAATGTCACTTGTCATAAAGGGGGGTGTCATAGAAATTGTCTTTAATAAATCATAATTGAAGTTCCCCTCATTTTCTTCCAGTAGGAGGCTGAATTTATGTCTGAGCGTGAAGGGAAGAACCGGGCTCCTCTGTGGTCAGTGAAGTCGGCCAGTCCAGATTGAAAGCCAGCTGAGGAGATTCCCTGGAGGGTCGATCCATCATTAATTCCATCTTTCTTGAGGAAGGGGAAGGGGCCACATTTCTCCTAGACAGTCCAAGCCCTTTCCCCAAGCCGCAGCGGGGAAGAAAAAAAAAATGTCAACCAGCAACTTTGTAGGACATCTGGCTCTCAGGAAACCCAGGAGCCCCCATGAGCTGGAGTCTGTTGTAGATCTATGAAGATGCAAAGGGGGCAAAGTGTTCTTTTACATTTTTAACAGAAGTAGCCTGAAAAGCTTTGTAACTACACGAGTAAAAAAGAAAAAAAAAAAGAAAAAATGGAGGCCTCTTCTTTAGTGTAAAAGTCTGTCCATTTTTTCCTGGCTGTTTTTTTCCTTGGACCACCACGGAAGCATCTCAGTGCATGGTGCTTGCATTGGCCACTGCAATGGCCTCCTGAATTTCTCGTATCACCAGGATCCGGGTCAGCATTTGTCCCATCTGTTCTCTGCTGATAGGCTGGACTGAGTACCAGATTGGGCTGTTGGGGGCCACCACTGGCTCGGGTGTCAGGTAAAAGGTGTCATTCCGGCCTTTCACACTCTGAGGGCTGAAGAATATGTCAGTAAAAGCTGGATGACAACATTATAATGTCAGCCCTCCCAGCGGGGACTTCCCAGACAGATTCAATCTGCAAAGGTTGGTAAAGCACCAACTTGGAAGGTGTGGTAGCATAGTTATAGAATTCTATGCAGCCACCATGTAACTCCTCCAGGATAGCTATTGGAGCTTCTGTAAAGGGCAGTAACAAGTTCTTTCTGCCCCTCCTTCACAGCTGTGATCAATCCCTAAATTGCACTTGCCTAGGGAACCCATGGGTTTGACAAACAGGTGTCTATACCCACTTGCAGCGTGTGAGTGTGTGTGTGTGAGGGCTTGAACTCGGGGCCTGGGCACTGTCCCTGAGCATTTAAACTCAAGGCTAGTGCTCTACCACATGAGCCATAGCTCCACCTCCAGCTTTTTGGTGGTCAATTGGAGATAAAAGAGTCTCACTGGCTTTCCTGCCTGGGCTGGTAAACCTCAAATCTCCACCTCCTGAGTAGCTAGGATTACAACACTGAGCCACTAGTGCCTGGCTTGGAGACAATGATCAGAAAATCAACGTGTTTGCTCATATTATAGTCTCTCTTTCTCTCTCTCTTGAAGTTTTTGTGCAGGTTGTGGGACTTGAACTCAAGGCCTGAGCTTTTTTGTTCAAGGCTAGTACTCTACTACTTAAGCCACAGATCCACTTCTGGCTTTTTAGTAGTTTAACTGGAGATAAGAATCTCAAGAACTTTCCTGCCAAGACTGGCTTATAACCATTATCCTTAGATCTCAGCCTCCTGAATTGATAGGATTACAGGTGTGAGCCACCAGCACCCAGCTAATTTTCTCTAGTCTTTTTTTGTCTAGTCATGGGGCTTGTACTCAGGGCCTGGGCCCTGTCCCTAAGTGTCCCCCCCAACCCCTCTCAAGGCTAGTGCTCTACCACTTTGAGCCACAGCTCGACTTCCAATTTTCTGATGGTTAATTGGAGATAAGAATTTCATGAACTTTCTTACCCGGGCTGGCTTTGAATCACTATCCTCAGGTCTCAGCCTCCAGAGTAGCTAGGATTACAGCCATCTTCGCCCAGCTGTTTTCTATACTTTTAATACTGATCCTGGTACTGAAGTCTTTATCTAAGCTGACTGCCTTCTACTATATGGTGCTATACCTCTATTAAGTACTTAGCAGACTCATCATTTGATGGATCCATTCAAAACATATTGAAGGGCTACTATATGCTAAGTCTCTACTAGGGGTTGTTACAGAAATGAACAGGAACAGTAAGTACTTTTATCTCAAGAAGCATACAAATTAAGAGGGAAGACAGACAAGTAATTAGTTAAACAAACAAACAAACAGCAAAATGATGATTAAGTGCTGCAGAGTTTAGAAAAGGTAGGGAATCGCCGGGCACCAGTGGCTCACGCCTGTAATCCTAGTTATTCAGGAGGCTGAGATCTGAGGATCGTGGTTCAAAGCCAGCCCGGGCAGGAAAGTCTGTGAGACTCTTATCTCCATTAAACCACTAGAAAACAGGAAGTGGTGCTGTGGCTCAAGCAGTAGAGTGCTCGCCTTGAGCTGAAGATCTGAGAGACAAGGCCAGAGTTCAAGCCTCACAACCAAAAAAAAAAAAAAAAAAAAAAAAAAGGGTAGGGAATCTAGAAATGCTTAATCATAAGACTAGTGTTAATTTCAGAAGAGTAAGATGATGTCCTTAAATGGAAGCCAGGGTATGGCTAGAGAGCAGCACAGATAGGAGGCTAACAAGGGGAGAAGGCAGCCTTGGCTATCATGTAAGGATTACTTTGTAAAGGAGGATTTTGCAACCAAGAAAAGATCCTCCTGGCACTGCTGTGAAGATGCCATGCTAACCTGCAGGCGCAAAAGCAAGCAAAAGCTGATGGGTATACCTCAACCTGGTTGAGGGTGGCACTGACAGGAGGTCAGGGCCAGCATGATACAGGATGTGAGTGAAAGTGGTCTCTGCATCTTTATTCCTTGTCCATGAAAGATGAACCAGCAGGTTTCAGGGACCTCCTTTTAGATCACAATGCATGGCGTATCACACATTTCGGAAACACCAGTAAAGTTGCTTCTATATTTAGACTTTTAAGGGCAATTGTAGTCTCATTGGGACTAGAGAATGTATATGCACTCAAGGAAGCATGCACACAAACATACACGCGTGTTTCGTCAATGCCATTTATCTTCCTCACCATTTGAAGAGGTAGAAATCGTAGAGCTTGATGGGACACCTCAGTGGATTCTCTGGATTCTCTGTCTGCTCAGCATACATGTCATCTGTAACTACAAAACAAGCCCCCACACACATACACCACAGACCTGGCACCAGGTCTTAGCTCAGGCCCAGATCAGGAACCTTTGGCATTTAGCCACCCCAAGTAGGAAATTCTTGGTGGCAAGGAAGGAAGGAAGGATGAAGTGACTAAGAAGAGGCTATCTTCTCTGAGGTTTCCCAGTTTCTAGGAAAGAAGTTTAAAGTTTGGGGCGGGGGAGAAGGGAGTGGAGAATTTCTATCCAACAAACCCCAAACTTCACACACCGCTGGCTTCCATCCCTGCTTCCTTCCCCTACCTTTCTGGCCAGTCTGGTGTATCCCAAGGGCCTTCAGGTACCGGATGCTCGTGCTTTTATCCTTGGGATTAGAGGGGTTCTTCTTTGTCTGTCGCAAGACCTTCGAGAAAGCCAGCTTCATGTGCTGGTCCACTGTTTTCAACAGGAAGTACCTGGACCACAAGTGAAAGCAAGGGAGAGGGAGGGGTGCCAGGAGGGTAAAAGGACTGGCCCTCTACCCATTACGTCTCAGAGGAGCCACTCCTACATTCCCAGGATCTGGGCAGGCCTATATCCAAGCACTGTCCAGACAAAGATCCACGTCTAGGTGGAGGGGGCCCAGGAACTAGTGGCTCACACCTTTAATCCTAGCTACTCAGGAGGCTGAGATCAGAGGATCATGGTTTGAAGCCAGCCTGGGTAGGAAAATCTATGCTATTCTTATCTCCAATTAGCAAAAATCTGGAAGTACAGCTGTGGTTCAAGTGGTAGAGCACTACTTTTGAGAAGCAAAAAAAGCTCAGAGGCAGTACCCAAGCCCTGAGGTTCAAGACCAAGGACCAGCACAAAAATTTTCAAAAAATAATAAAAGCTAAAAGAAGATGGATGGCAAGGGTCTGGGTAACACACAAAATAGGCCCAAGTGGGGCTCAAAGGTTCTCAAATATGTGTCAGAAGAACTCAGAAGCCCTTCTTGAATTTTCATCTTCACCGGGCAGACACTAGCAGTGGCTAAGCGTGGTGCTTCTAGAACACTTACTTGGTATTAAAGAACATCAGAGTGGTCAGCAGGGTGGAAGGGGAGTGTGCCCCAAGTTGTTTACACTCCCACAGCATCTCTTCAGTCACGTGGCTGGGCAGAACATACCCTAGGAGGAATAAAGCACTGCTACAACAACTGGGGAGTCCCAGGGGGTGAGGCCTGAGAAGCCCAAGTTCTATCACAGAAGTCTCCCTGGGGTGTGGCAAAATAATTTGGAAAGCTGGTGGAAAACACAGACGCCAGGCCTCAGCCCAAGTTCCTGGGGTGGAATCTGAAAATGAGCAGTTACATCTAAGAAGTTCAAGGTGATACACCATTATCACTGCTTACTCTAGGGAACTACACTTTGAGAACCAAATGCCTTAAATGACTGCTGTTTCCTGACAAACTTTTGTCCTGATCCAAGGCTAACACAGGGCAAAGGCCTCCCCTCAGGAACAATGAAATACATAACATTGGAAACCAAAGTCTAAATATGCATACTGACTCCAAGAGAGCTTTCCAATTGTCAGGATGTCCAGAGCCAAAGACATGGTATACGTAGTATGCCTCTTTACATTTATTAAATGCTCTCTCCTGTGTACCAACTCTGGAAAGCAAGTCCTTTTTTTTTTGGTCGGTCGTGGGGCTGCTTGAACTCTGGGCCTGGGCGCTGTCCCTCAGCTCTTCAGCTCAAGGCGAGCGCTCTACCACTTGAGCTACAGCGCCACTTCCGGTTTTCTGGTGGTTTACTGGAGATAGGAGTCTCACGGTCTCTCCTGCCCGGGCTGGCTTTGAACTGCGATCCTCAGATCTCAGCCTCCTGAGTAGCTAGGATTACAGGCGTGAGCCACCAGCGCCCGGCTAGCAAGTCCTTCTTGAGACAAAGTTTCTTCTAACAGGACAGCTGTTACTTAAAACCCTAGTTCTATCAGCAAACCTAGAGATAAGCAGAGGCAAGGCCAATGGTTTGAACAAGGCCCTTGGGCAGTCAAGACTGCACCAAAATACTATTTGGTCTGAGTCCCTTTCACAGACTCAATGAACTAATGGGCCTGGAGCTATGGGACAGACCAACAGGCAGGGGTTCAGTGAAGGTAAAACTTCATGGAAGGAGGAAAGAGAACATTCTGCTCAATTCTCCTTCTCTTTTCTATTCTTGCCAAAGCTGCCAATTTTGTGACTTAGTGTTACTTACATCTCTTTATGGCAACTCTGGCTTTATCCTTGTGCATGCATTAGCTATTTTGTGGCACAGCAGCAACGGGAAGCCCTTTTCTGTTCTTGGATTAATTCTTTGAAGAACCCAAGACACAGAATGAAAGCACTAGACAGCCTTCCTCTGGGAAAGTCAGCTCCTAGAGCAATTTCATTAACACTTGGACATGGTTTCACTCTGCCCACCTGCCTCCTCTCTGGCAGGTTAGCTTTCCCGAACTTTATTCTTTTCTTAACCCCATAAATTACAATAAGCCCACAAAAAAAGAAACACAAATGAAATGAAAAATAAAGCGAACCCACACATTATAATCACAGTTTCAGAAGCTGTCCACCGTTTAAAAATCTAAGGGGGGCTGGGAAGGTGGCTCAGTGGTAGAGCACTTGCCTTGCATGCATGAGGCCCTGGGTTCGATTCCTCAGCACCACATAAGCAGAAGAAAAAAAAAACCGGAAGTGGCACTATGGCTCAAGTGGTAGAGCGCTAGCCTTGAGCTGAAGAACTGAGGGACAGCGCTCAGGCCCCACGACCAGACACCAAAAAAATAAAAAAATAAAAATAAAAATCTAAGGAGTGCCTAGGCCCAGGATTCAAGCCCCACGACCCACAACCGACCCACAACCAACCAGCCAGCCAGCCAGCCAACCAACCAACCAACCAAAATCTAAGTAGAAAAGAATCCAAATGTCACTGGGACTCTTACCAAGTGGTGTGACACGGGGTTGAACATCCTTCAGAACCTCGTGTAGCCACTCCGTGAATCGAACATAATAAAGATCAGAGAAGATGTCATCTACCCTTCCATTTTCAAAAAGATACTAAGGAAAAACAATTCACCAAAGTTATCGTTAAGACTCTTGAGTAAGGCTTAGAGGAGAAATAAACATCTTCCCACAAGCACCTAGTCCTACCTATTCTCCCCTCAACAAAATAAGGTACCAGGTACATGGCATTTCAAGTCACTGATTCCTACAACATTGTTGAGCGCTAAGGCTATTTCCTCAAGCTTCGCAAGGCATCATCATGTGACAGCCAAAATCACGAATGGGGTCTCAGGTTAGCCTTTTACTAGGGTATTCTGTAACACATGCATACCCAAGTCTTTAAAACACTGGTGGCTCAGTTTCCTTGTCTGTAAATGAACACTACTGTATTTGTCTTCTAGGACAGAAAAGAGCAAGAGACAGCATGTAGAGTACCTCACATGGTTCCTGGGTTGGGGGAGGGAGGGAGGGATGGAAGAAAGGAAGGAAGGGATAATGGGAGGGAGGGAGGGATGGAGGGGCAAGGAAGGGAGAGGAAAAAAAGACAGAAAAAAAGGTAGGAAGGGAGGGAGGGAACAAGAAAAAGAACAAGAGAGAGAGAGAGAGGAAAAAGAAAAAGAGAAAGAAAAGAGAAAGAAAGAGGAGGGGAAGGAAAGGTAAGAAAGGAAGGAAAATAAAAGAAAGATGTTTGCCTGTTTCCTGAAGGGCATAGATATTTGCAATTAAAAGAAAATAAAATTTACTTTAAAATTCAATATATAGTTCAAAGAGGGCTGCCTCTTGTCATTTTCCTAACTTGACTAGCCAGCAAACACCCAATGGGAGCCCAGCTCCGAAGCTGTTCCTGTGAGGATCTGTTTCCTACCTTCTGAATACACAGGAAAATATAGTAGAGTACATCTGGGTCATAAGGTTCACCTTCTCCATTTCGAGCTTCCCGTGTCATTAGACAGAGCCCATAATTCAACTCAGCCACAGCAGAGGAGATGAGATCTTCCTGGAACCGCAGCAACTGGCGCCCTATGACACAAGTCCCAAGGGTGAATGATGGTCCTGACTGCAACTGTCTGTGTACTGATTTGTTCATATTCCTGAAAGGAGGCCTCAGAGCAGATATTATCCATCATGGTGCTGGAATAGAAGTGGCCACTTCTATCTGTGATCAGTACTGGCCTACTAAGGCAGTGATCATCTATCCTACTGCATGTGTTTCATTTCTATAACCCATCTTGCCTATATATCGTAAAAGTTAGTACTGGGGCCTAGAAGCAAAAAAACAACCAATCAAACAGAAACCCCTTTGTAATCAAAGAGAAACCTCGTTGTAACATGAGCAAGTTATGAGCTAGGAAAGAAAGGCCATAAACACACTATTGATTCCTATTTCTTCCCGGAAGTCAGTCTTCCCTGGTCTCCTAGGTGAACACTAGAAAGTAGTACAACAGATTACACAAAGTGTATTTCTGTATTTCTCAGCACCGGGGAAATGACTTTCCTCTCTTGTTACCGATATTTTAGACACATACCATCCACCACTACTTCCCAAACACTCACTCCCAATGGGTGCCAATCTGTTCTGAGCATCCTTCTCTAGTTCAGCATTCTTGGTTTGGGCCCAGTTTTTCCATACTTCAAGCCCTTCTTCTGGCTTCAAAGAATTTGGAAGCAGAAGCTCTGGGGAAGGCTGTGGCTGTGATTGTGGTTCGACTTCAGCAACCTGAACAGTTTGAGCCTACGAGAGAGAAACCATAAGAATGTATCAATACTGTTCCGCATTAGATCCTTTGGCACAACTGCCACAAGAATGTTACTTACAGTTCATTTAGTTTTAAAAAATGTCTTCTTGAAGCCAGGAGATTGTGGCTCACTCCTGTAATCCTAGCTCCTCAGGAGGCTGAGATTTGAGGCTCATGGTTTGATGCTAGTCTGTGTAGGCCTTGGGACTTGAACTCAGGGCCTGGGTGCTGTCCCCGTGTTTTGTGCTCAAGGATAGATAGTACTCTACCACTTGAGCTCAGCTACACTTCTCACTTTTTGGTGGTTAACTGGAGAGAGGAGTCTTACAACTTTCCTGCCCAGGCTGGCAGGAAATTAACAAAACAAAAAGCCAGACAGGGAGCTTTGGCTCAAGTGGTAGAGCATAAGCCTTGAGCACAAAACACAGGGACTGACCCCAGGCCCTGAGTTTAAAACAACACACACACAAACACAATCTCTTCTTGCTATTCTACTTTCAAGAGGTTTTGGAATTCTACTTTTACTGTAGGGACAGCAAAGGTAGCTAGTGCTATAAACTCAGCTAGTGCTGAGCCCTGCCTGCAATTTGACCCTTATTTAAGAACACCAATATGGAGGTTTGCCCTGAAATCTCTCACTAGGGTAGAGATCAGTTATCAGTCTCTTTAAACCTCTGAAACTACTGGCTGAATGCACCGCTTCCCAGACTTGCAAATAAATCAACTAGGGAGAGAGAGAGGGAGAGAGAGAGAGAGAGAGAGAGAGAAAGAGAGAGAGAGAGAGAGAGAGAGAGAGAGAGAGAGAGAGAGAGAGTGTGTGTGTGTGTGTGTGTGTGTGTGTGTGTGTTCGTTCGTGAGCCACTGGTGCCCAGCTGTTTAATTTTTTTTCTCAAGGCTGGTGTTCTACCACTTGAGCCAAACCTCCAGCTTCTTGGTGTTTAATTGGAAATAAGAGTCTTTTGAGCCAGGTGCTGTGACTCACGCCTGTAATCCTAGCTACTCAGGAGGCTGAGATCTAAGGATCATGATTCAAAGCCAGCCCAGGCAGGAAAGTCGGTGAGACTCTTATCTCCAATAAACCACTAGAAAACCGGAAGTGACCCTGTGGCTCAAGGGGTAGAGCGACTGCCTTGAGCTGAAGAGCTGAGGGACAGCGCCCAAGCCCAGAGGTTCAAGCCCAACGACTGACCAAAAAAAAAAAAAAGTCTTTTGAGTTTGTCTCCCGGGTTGGCATCAAACTGCAACCCTTAGAACTCAGCTTTCTCAGTAACTAGGATTACAAGCATGACCAATAGCAGCTTGAGTTGAGGATTTTATTGAAATGCACACACTGGTTGAAAAGGTATGGAGCATGGAGCTAGACCTGGGATTCCATATGTCTAACAAGCTCTCAAGTTAGGTTAGGAGTTAAGTCTACAAATCCACATTTTTGGTGCCAAATGACCATAGCAGTGATTCTTAAACTTATCTGCACTTCAATTTTCTCACTATAAAAAATTAAGTATTATATTTTGTTGTGTTTTTCTTGCACTGATCCTGGACTTGAATTCACAGCCTGGGCACATTGGGCCTAAGAGCTTTTCTGGCTCAAGGCTAGTGCTCTACCACTTGAGTCACAGCTCCATTCCCAGGCTTTCTTGGTAGTTCACTGGAGACAAGTCTCCTGGAGGGCTGGGAGGGTGGCTCAGTGGTAGAGCGCTTGCCTTGCATGCCTGAGGCCCTGGGTTTGATTCCTCAGTACCACATAAGCAAAAAGAAAAAAGCCAGAAGTGGCGCTGTGGCTCAAGTGGTAGAGCGCTAGCCTTGAGCTGAAGAGCTGAGGGACAGCACCCAGGCCCAGAGTTCAGGCCCCACCACTGGACCAAAGAACAAACAAAAAAAGTCTTATGGATGTTCCTACTTGGGCTGTCTTCAAACCATAATCCTTGGATCTCAGTCTCCTGAATAGATAGGATTGTCACATATAGTCTTATTAGCTTTGATACCATTAAACAGAGATAAAGCAACATAGTATTTTGGGCATTAAGCACTAGGTCTCAAAAAATGTTTTGCCCTAAACTATAAGGAAACCATTGTATCAAAAGAAAAAAAAATAGTTGGCTTAGTGGAAGAGTGCTTGCCTACCATATATGAAGCACTGAGTGTGATTCCTCAGTACCACATAAACAGAAAAAGCCGGAAATGGAGCTGTGGTTCAAGTGGTAGAGTGCTAGCCTTGAGCAAAAGAAGCTCAGGGATGGTGCCTAGGCCCTGAGTTCAAGCCCCAAGTCTGGCAAAAAATAAAATAAAATAAAAACTTGCAGAAGTTTCAATAGGTATAGCTCTGTGATAAAGTGATTGTCTAACATGCACAAAACATTGGGTTCAATCTCCAGCACTAGAATAAAAGTTATTATATATAATATACATATGTATATGCATAAATATTATACATATTATACATTTATCACACATTGCATATGTGTGTATGTATATCAGAAAAACCCAAACATTCAACTAAAGGGGACTGTTTAGAGAACAAATTATACTACATCCATCCAAATAGACTATAAAGCAGACACTAAACATGTTAACCAAGAAACATTTTAACATATTTTTACCTACATGTTTAAATAAGACACAAAAATGCTCCATAAGTATACACTCAAGTAAAGAAACATGTTCTCCCATTTAGTTCAACTATAATTGGGCTGGGAACATACCTTGGTGGCATGTTTGGGCCAGCACCTCAAAAAAGAAAAGAAAGGACTGGGAAATGTGTCTCAGTGGTAAAGTGCTTGCCCATGCATGAAGCCCTTAGTTCAATTCCTCAGTCCCACATAAACAGAAAAAGCCAGAAGCGGTGCAGTAGCTCAAATGGTAAAGTATTACCCTTGAGCCAAAGAAGCTTAGGGACAGTGCCCAGGCCCTGAGTTCAAGCCCCAGGACTGGCACATTTCTTGGGCATGTTTTTTGAGTTCAGGCCCCATGACCGAACCCCCCCCCCAAAAAAAAAAATTAAATTAAAAAAAATAGCCAGGTGCTGCTGGCTCACACCTGTAATCCTAGCTATTCAGGAGGCTGAGATCTGAGGATCATGGTTTAAAGCCAGTCCAGGCAGGAAAGGCCATGAGACTTTTATCTCCAATTAACCACCAGAAAACCTAAGTGGAGCTGTGGCTCAAGGGGTAGAGCATTCCCCTTGAGCTGAATTGCTGAGGGACAGTGCCCAGGCCCAGAGTTCAAACTCCACAACTGACAAAATAAAAATAAAAAAACTGGGCCAAGTGCCGGTGGCTCATGCCTGTAGTTCTAGCTACTCAGGAGGCTGAGATTTGAAGCCAAGATTTGAGGAGTACAGTTAGAAGCAGTTAGAAGATTCTTATCTCCAAGTAACTATCATAAAGCCAGAAGTGGAGTCACATTCATTTTTCTGCCTGGGTTGGCTTTGATTCTCTGATCTCAGCTGCATGAGTAGCTGAGAGATATACATATACATATATATATATCACCAGTACCTTACACCAACTCACCAACTTTTGAGTTTGATGGACCTATGGTTCACTATGCTACCGTCAGGGTTCCAATCGCTACTTTTTGTTTTATTTGTTGGTACCAGAGTTTGAATTCAGGGCTCATACTCTCTTGACTTGCTTGTTGCTTGGGCAACACAACCAGCCTGGCTTTTTGTTGGTTAACTAGCGATGGAATGAGTCTCCTGGAATTTCCTGCTTGTGCTAGATTTAACCCTTGATGATGGTCCAGATCTCATCATTCTTAGTAGCTAGGCCTAATGACAGGCCTGAGCCTGTCATTCAGTGCCCAGCTCAAATCCATTTTGACTATCAAGAGAAATGAATCTTGGTTACCTTGTTAGTTACCACCATTGTTACAACTGTCATTATCACCTTCCAGCCTGCACCTGATCTCTGTCTAAAAAATTACTGTAATGAACCAGGAGCTGGTAGCTCACGCCTGTAATCCTAGCTACCCAAGAGGCTGAGATCAGAGGATCGAGGTTTAAAGCCAGCCTGGGCAGGAAAATCTCCAATTAACCACCAGAAAACTGGAAAGTGGGGCTGTGGCTCAAGTGGTAGAGCATGCGCCTTGAGCTGAAGAGCTCAGAGATAAGGCCCAGGCCCAGAGTTCAAGCCCCACGACTGACAAAAAAAAAAAAAAAAAAAAAGAAAGTTCAGGGACAACACCCAGGTCCTGTTAGGAACTGCACCAATAATAATAATAATAATAATAATAATAATAATATAATAATAATTCTATACTGAAAAGCTCACATATAATGGTGCTTTGGTCCTTAAACTACTGAATCTTTCTAGTATCTAACAATGATATAACTGTTTTATATTCTGCTCAGCTTCCTGATATCCTATTCTCTTGAACGTCCCCAGGATATAAAGCACACATTTCTCTATCTGCCTTGGGCTTCACTCTGTAAAGCACTCAAATGATTGTCAACCTTGGTTCAGCACTGCATACATACTTTTCATTTCCTCTACACATTTTCCCAGCTAAGTCTCAGCCATGTTCCAGAATGGATTTCCACATTTGTGGAGTCCATCTCCAAGTGAGACATCCCTTTAAATAATAACCAGTGGTTTCTATATACCTCCAATATGTCATATCCTTCACAAACACAATCTAAAGAGAAAACCCTGGTAGAGCACCTACCTAGCAAGTGCGAGGCCAAGTTCAAAGCCCAGCAGTACCCAAAATACTGACAACTCATCATCTTCCCTGCTCAAAATTGTTATCCAGAGTCCTCTGGATACTTTGCTCAATGGTACACATATATACCCATGCTGGGAAGTAAGGGTCTGCTAGCTGATAGCACACATAGGCAGAGACTGCAGCATGTGGTGTATTGCTTCTGGATTAGCTTTTTAGCATGTTCCATGCCCCTTCCCCCCCCCACCCCCGTCAGTTGTGGGTCTTGAACTCTGGACCTAGGTGCTGTCCCTGAGCTCTTGAGCCACAGTACCACTTCCAATTTTCTGAGTCGCTTATTGGAGATAAGAGTCTCACAGACTTTCCTGCCCTGACTGGCTGTGAACCACGATCCTCAGATCTTAGCCTCCTGAGTAGCTAGGATTACAGGCATGCGCCACCAGTGCCCAGCATTTGCTTGGCTTTTTTATTCAAGACCAACCTACACTTCTGGCTTTTTGCTGGTTAAATGGAGATGAGTCTCACAGACTCTTATCTCTAGACTTTTATCTCTAATAAAGGCCTGACAGGGCAGACTTGGAACCATGAATCAAGATGCTTAGATCTCACCCTCTTGAGTAGCTAGGATTATAGGGTGAGCAACTGATAACTAGCATCAAAGTCATTCTTGATTTTGCTATCTTATTATTTCAAGGAATAGAAATCCTAAATTCTTACTCTTACAAGTAGATTCCAAGCTACATGGAACAAGTACTTTTGTTTACTTGTTGATCTAATAGCTAGACATTTAGTAGGTCCTTAACAAAGTCATCTAAATTTTGTAGAGAAACCAATTGGTCACTCCCTCCCCCCCCCACCCTTGGGCATGGGGCTTGAACTCTGGGCCTGGGCGCTGTCCCTGTGCTCTACAGCTCAAGGCTAATGCTCTAGCATTTGAGCCACAGCACCACTTCTGGCCTTTTCTGTTTATGTGGTGCTGAGGAATTGAACCCAGGGAGTCATGCACACGAGGCAAGCACTCTACCACTGAACCACCTTTCCAGGCCTGGTCACTTTTTAATAAACCATTTAAAAACTGAGTTGAATAGCCCCTTATCTCACTTATTTGTATAAGTTCCCTGGCCTGAATCCCAACTGAGGCTTGCTACCTTTAGCAGTCCCAGGAGACTAGATACTGTATCCATTCTAACGATTTTGTATCCCATCTATTGAGATACAGAGTTTCTGTTCTATATCCTTTTTGGATAAACTGGCAAGTCGATGAATAGCCTAAATAGACAAATCTATCTATACCTCTGACCCCTGGTAAATATGGTATACAACTATTACCCCAGCCATTCAGGAGGCAGAGCCAAGAAATCTCAAGAAACAATTACGTCAAACCAAACTAGCAAAACACCAAACAAAGCAACAACCACGAAACACTTCAGGAACAGTTATTGGTCATTTAATTGATCTCCAGGTACTAGGATAACCCCCCTGCCTGTTGTTTTAACCTCATCGTCTGCTTTTCCTCCTTCCCCCAAATAGGATTCTATTCACTGCTAAGACTAAAATCAAAGCATTCAACAAATCAGAGGCTACCGATGATAAGTTCTGTGCTACACCAGGCCCTAAGGAAGCAAAAGTGTCGTACAGTACAGGTTAAGTTCACTTACTGAGCAAGTGACCTGGAGCTGCTGCTGCTGTGGTGGCGGCGGCGGCGTCTGTTCTTGAGGGGTTTGCTGCTGTGGCTGTTGCTGGGGGTCCCATATATGAACAGTCTGAGCTGTATTCTGGTATGTGCCCGCCACAGCCTGCACAGCCACTGGAATGTGGATGTTGCCATTCATGAACTGTGCTGGAAAGAGAGAGTTTGCAAGGGTCTGCACTACTTCTTCATGGGAGTTTTTCACTACAGACGTGGTGCCCACCATCTTCTCCTTGTCATCCTCCAGCTTTACAGCTGCCAGGGCTGTGGGTGAGCCACTGACATGAACGGCATTGTAGGCTTCCTGGGGAATGGCAATGTGTGTAATGCTCTGCTGCTGAGGGTCCCCCCGGGGCTGGGCAGAATAAACCGGGATGGTCCAAGTTTCTCCTGTAGGGCTAGTAATGGTCCCAGTGGCACTGTACAAGTGGGCACTGTCTACTGTCAGTAAGTCTGGCCTCAAAGACACATAACTCTGCTGCTGGCCCTGTGGAATAGCCAGAACGGTGGCCACTGGCTGCCCTGAGATGGCGTAGGACACAGTGATGGGCATGTCCACTTTGCGTTTCTTCACTGGTTGGAGGACACTGGCTGTGCCACCAACCCGCCGCTCCCCTTCCCGGGGTGAGCCTTGCTGGGATGGTGGTGGGGAAAGGGCACCCACGGTCTGGATTTGGATCTGCTGACCCCCGGCGAGAGACTGGCCAGCCACCAGTTGAGCCTGGATCTGCTGATGTGGGATATGCTCCTCTGGGATTTCTGTAGCCTGGATCTGCTGGGCCGCCTGCACATGCTGCACCTGGATCTGGGCTGCTTGTAGCTGTGAGGGGCTGGGGCTCTGCAGAGACGGGGTCTGGATGGAGGGGGCTGCTGACTGTGGTGCCTGGCCCTGGATCTGCACCTGGACCTGGATGGGTTGCTCCGCAGGCTGGTGAACGGTGAACTGAGGGGAGAGTTGCTGAGTGGAGACTTGCTGCGGAGACTGCTGTACCTGAACCTGTACCTGAAGCAACGAGATTCACCAGTGAGTAAGGCAGGAAGGAATGAGAATTCAGATGCTCAAGAGATGAAGAAATTTTAGGGCATTATGCAATGTGAGGGGGAAAAAAAGCTGCAAAAAGGGCGGAGAATGTGGCTTAGTGGTAGAGTGCTTGCCTAGCATGCAGGAAGCCCTGGGTTCAATTCCTCAGTACCACATACACAGAAAAAAGCTGGCAGTGGCACCATGGCTCAAGTGGTAGAGTGCTAGCCTTGAGCAAAAGCAGCTCAGGGACAGTGCGCAGGCCCTGAGTTCAAGCCCCAGGACTAGGGGAAAAAAAAAAAAAAGCTGCCATAGCGAAGGCTACTAAGGAGGCCACAATCCCCCAAAACATATGAAAAATTAACCAAATCACATTGCATTCAGTGAAACATATCTAGTCCACAGACCAAGGAAAACTAGTCAACTAAGTAGGACATATCGTAACATATTGCTCATTTCTAACTTCTTTGAAAATGAACATCTTTTGTTTTTTGTATATTGATACAGAAGCTCAATTATATAACCCATAAACATATTTATATGTAGTATCTGAAATTAATTATCTATTTGTGTAAAGTCAAATACAACACACTCAGGATCAAATCTATCTTCTTTCTTTCTTTTCTTTTTTTTTTTTTTTTGGTTGGTCGTGGGGCTTGAACTCTGGGCTTGGGCACTGTCCCTCAGCTCTTCAGCTCAAGGAGAGTGCTCTACCACTTGAGCCACAGCGCCACTTCCTCAAATCTATCTTCTACCATGAGCAATTAGTAGAAAAAAAATTGAGCAGTTAGTAGAAAATATGGTAAAGATCCCAGAATCTCAACAGACAGTACTAACTTCATTATTTAAAATGCAGATACTGGGGCTGGGAAGGTGGCTCAGTGGTAGAGCACTTGCCTTGCATGCCTGAGGCCCTGGGTTTGATTCCTCAGCACCACATAAGCAAAAAGAAAAAAGCCGGAAGTGACACTGTGACTCAAGTGGTAGAGCACTAGCCTTGAGCTGAAGAGCTGAGGGACAGCGCCCAGGCCCAGAGTTCAGGCCCCACGACTGGACCCAAAAAAAAAACAAGAACAAAAACAAAAACAAAAAACATAAAATGCAGATACTAGCTAGGAGCCGATGACTCACCCCTGTAATTCTAGCTACTCAGTAGGCTAAGATCTGAGGATCATGGTTCAAAGCCAGCCAAGGTAGGAAAGTCCATGAGACTCTTATCTCCAATTAACCACCAGAAAACTGAGAGTGGCTGTGTGGCTCAAGTGGTATAGAGCGCTCCACTTCAGCTGAAGAGTTCAGGGACAGCGCCCAGGCCCAGAGTTCAAGCCCCGTGACTGACAAAAATAAATAAATATATAAATAAAAATTAATAATAGCTTGGCGCCAGTGGCTCACAACAGTAATCCTAAGAACTCAGAAGATTTAGATCTGAGGATGGTGGTCCAAAATCAGCCTAGGCAGGAAAGACCAGTCAGCAGGCGCAGGAAAGCCCATGAGACTCTTATCTCCACAAAACTGGAAGTGGTGCTGTGGCTCAAGTGGTAGAGTGCTAGCCTTGAGCTGAAGAGCCGAGGGACAGTGCCCAGACCCAGAGTTCAGGCCTCATGAACGACAAAAAAAAAAAAAAAAAAAACCCAAAAAACAAAAACCAGATGTTTATCTAAACAACATTACTCAATTCTGGATTAAACATCTCTGGTAACAATGTGGTTTATATCTTATTATTTTTATTTCAGTACGCAAAAGCACCTGAAATTACATATAGTGTGCAATAGAAGTTTTCCATCAACTATACATACCAAAACAACCCAAACCACAGGTTAAGAATTACCAAAGTAGGAAAGGAACAGTTAAAAACTATATGTATAAAAGAGAGCTGGGCGCCAGTGGCTCACGCCAGTAATCCTAGCTAATCAGAAGGCTGAGATCTGAGGATGATGGTGTAAAGCCAGCCCAGGCAAGAAAGTCTATGAGACTCTTATCTCCAATTAACCACCATAAAACTGGAAGTGGTGCTGTGGTTCAAGTAGTAGAGAGGTGTGGACTTGAGCTGAAGATTGAGGGACAGCGCCTAGGCCCAGAGTTCAAGACCCAGGACAAAAAAAAAAAAAAAAAAAAAAGTAAAATAAGGAAGAGGGTTTATCTCTAACCAATAGTGGAAAGACATTAACAAAATATAATCAAAGATGATGCTAGGACAACGAGATGCAAAAGAATGAAGTTGGACTAGGTATGGTGCGACGTTTCACATCTGCAAATCTAGCACTGGTGATTTTCCCACAGGCAGATGCTGCGTTTGGAGATCAGTGAGGCTACATAGCAAGATTCTGTCTAAACACACACACACACACACACACACACACACACACACACACACACACACACACACACACACACACACACACACACACACACACACACACACACACACACACACACACACACACACACACACACACACACACACGATGAAGCCAGACACTGATGCTCAAGTCTGTAATCCTAGCTACCCAGGAGGCTAAGATCTGAGTATTACAGTTCAAAGTCAGTCTGGGCAAGGAAGTCTGTTGTGAGACTATTTTCTCTCCAATTAAATACCAAAAGGCCAGAAGTAGAACTGTAGATCAAATGGTAGAGTACTACCCATGAGCATCAAAGCTCAAGGATAGTACCCATATCCTGAGTTAAGCTCCAGGAGTAGCATGCGTGCACGCACGCACGCACGCACGCACGCACGCACGCACGCACGCGCGCGCACGCACGCACACGCACGCACACGCACACACACACACACACACACACACACACACACACACACACACACGGGTGGTAGAGTGTGAATCTTTATGTGAAACAATAGTCTCTTCCATCTACAAATACTGTTTCTTGCCATTGATTGCATTATTGTTGAACTTAAGAGTTTATAAATAGGGGCTGGGGAGGTGGCTCAGTGGTAGAGCGCTTGCCTTGCATGCATGAGGCCCTGGGTTCGATTCCTCAGCACCACATAAGAAAAAAAGAAAAAAGCCAGAAGTGGCGCTGTGGTTCAAGTGGTAGAGCGCTAGTCTTGAGATGAAGAGTTGAGGGATAGCGCCCAAGCCCAGAGTTCAGGCCCCACGACTGGATCCCTCCCCCCCCCAAAAAAAAAAAAACCAAGAGTTTATAAACAATAACTACCAAATGAGAAAGCTATAGACTGAGTTATGTAACCTAACAACTACATGAAGATTACTAAAATACCCCCTCCAGTCTACCACCATCTTTTTGTGCCAGTACAGGGCGAACGTGGTGCTTTATTCTCAATTGGCTTTTTGCTCATGCTTTGTACTCTACCACTTGAGCCACACCTCCAGTCTAGGATTTTTGCTGGATAATTGCAGCTGTGAGAATCTCATGGAAGCTGGGTGCTGGTGGCTCACACCTGTAATCCTAGCTACTCAGGAGGCTGAGATCTGAGGATTGCGGTTCAAAGCTAGCCAGGGCAGGAAAGGCCGTGAGACTATCTCCAATAAACCACAAGGAAACCCAAAGTGGCACTGTGGCAGGTGGTAGAGTGCTCGCCTTGAGCTGAAGAGCTGAGGGACAGTACCCAGGCCCAGAGTTCAAGCCCTACAACCAACCAAAATAAAACAGAATGTCATAGATTTTTCTGACCAGGCTGGCATCAAACTCCAATCTTCAAATTCCAGTCTCCTGTTAGGATTTTAGACATGAGCCACCAGTGTTCAGCAACAATCCTTTTATCTATTTTTTTTTTTTTTGGTCAGTTGTGAGGCCTGAACTTGACCTTCAGCTCTTCAGTTCTTCAGTTCAAGGCTAGCGCTCTACCACTTGAGCACCACACTTCTGGCTTTTTTCTGCTTATGTGGTGCTGAGGAACAAACCCAGGGCCTCATGCATGCAAGGCAAGTGCTCTACCACTGAGCTACCTTCCCAGACTCGAGTCCTTTTATTTTAAAACAAATTCTACACATTATCTTCATTAATGAGACAAAATTAGCTTTGTTATGGTCTCTGTTCAGACTGGCAGGCAGAAGGGAAGCCTCAGTCACATATACAAACCCAATCCAAGACAGACCTCTATTTTCTATAATGTTCAGTTATCTGAAGAAAATATCAAGACTCTATGATCTTTTCAGTTCAGTGGCTAAAAATAGTATCCACACTAACTATGACATCATCGGTTTTCAAGGAAGTTTCAGAGCTAAGCACAAAAATCCTGAGTTCAAACCTCAGTACCACCCCACCAAATCCAAGCTTCCTCATGTTGAAAACAATCCCTAGCGACTGGGAATGTGGCTTAGTGGTAGGGTGTCTGCCTGGCATACACTAAGACCTGGGTTCCATTCCTCAATAAAAAAGAAAGCTAGTAGTGATTCTCAAATGGTAGAGTGCTCATCTGAGCAAAAGCAGCTCAGGGACAGTGCCCAGGCCCTGAGTTCAAGCTCCAGGAATGGCAAAAGAAAGAAAGAAACTAATCCCTAGCATCTGCATAGAGTATAGATATAACATGCCTCCCTAACCAAAACCCTGACAGCAAATAAAATGCATTAAACAGCCAGGGGGTACTGTGGCTCATGCCTGTCATCCTAGCTACTCATGAGGCTGAGATCTGAGGATTGAGGTTCAAAGCCAGCCTGGGCAGGAAAGGTCATGAGACACTTATCTCCAATAAACCACCAGGAAACCGGAAGTGGGGCTGTGGCTCAAGTGGTAGAGCCCTAGCCTTAAGCTCAAAAGCTGAGGGAAGCCGGGCGCTGGTGGCTCACGCCTGTAATCCTAGCTACTCAGGAGACTGAGATCTGAGGATCGCGGTTCAAAGCCAGCCCGGGCAGGAGAGACCGTGAGACTCCTATCTCCAATAAATCACCAGAAAACCGGAAGTGGCGCTGTAGCTCAAGTGGTAGAGCGCTCGCCTTGAGCTGAAGAGCTGAGGGACAGCGCCCAGGCCCAGAGTTCAAGCCCCACGACCGACAAAAAAAAAAAAAAAAAAAAAAGCTGAGGGACTGGGGCTGGGAAGGTGGCTCAGGGGTAGAGTGCTTGCCTTGCATGCCTGAGGCCCTGGGTTTGATTCCTCAGCACCACATAAGCAAAAAGAAAAAAGCTGGAAGTGGCGTTGTGGCAAGTGGTAGAGGGCTAGCCTTGAGCTGAAGAGCTGAGGGACAGCGCCCAGGCCCAGAGTTCAGGCCCCATGACCGGACCCAAAAAAAAAAAAAAAAAGAGCTGAGGGACAGTGCCCAGGCCAAGTTCAAGCCCCACAACCGACCAAAACAAACAAACAAGCAAACAGGCTACACCTAAACATTCTGCTCTTACCTGAACCTGCTGTGGCTGCTGAACCTGGATCTGCTGTTCTTGCTGGGTTTGTGGCTGAACACTGGTGGTGACTGGACATGCAAGTTCAAGCAGTGACCCAGCCACTTCAGTGCTGTCTGTGTAAATGCAGTTCCCTCCCTGTTGGTACACCATGGTGGTGGTAGCCGTCTGCTGGAACTCCTGAAGAGCTTCAGGACCCTTAGAGGCCAGTGAGTCCAGAAATTCCTTCATCCTGTGTTGTGGAACAGACCGAGCCTTCACTCGGATATACTCTTCAAAAGAGATGGTGTTCTCCAGAGAATTATTCATATTGCAGAGTCCTTAGGGTTCCTAGAAATAAAATAGATGGTAGTCAAAATTATGCTACTGTTTTTCACATGCTAAAAGTGCAAAGAAGCAACCCCCCTGGCATCACTATTGGGTATTCAGGGTAGCTGAACAGATCTGGAATCCAAAATAGTTCTATTATGGCACTTTTTTTTTAACCAGTTGATAAGTATTTGAAAACTGTTTTCATGAACACTTCTTAAACCAAACTATATCACATTGAAACCAAAAAACAAAAGCATGCTTCACAGTACTAGATAAACACGCTGAAACACACTCCCCATCTAGCGTTTAGACCAATCACATCTCTGCAGAGCCAAGCACAGGACAGTAAATGTCACATGCAAAACTGCTCTCTGATCATCACAGAGAGGACTACAAAGCAAGGAGGAGCAGGCCAGGAGCAAAGATTCCGACTGGGTTTTCTAAACTGTCAACTACGGCTTATATTGTAAAGACAAGTATGCTACAGAGCTATGGCAAGATCCCTCCAAGAAACAGATTTGTTTTTTCTCTTTCATCAGAAACACCAAAAATTTTCAGAGTTTGGTGATACACATCTGTAATCCTAGAAGTCAGAAGGCTGAGGCATGAGGATCAAGTTTGAGGCTAGTCTGACCTCAAAAACGAAACAAAAGTCAGGCATAGTAATGCACACTGGTGACTCACACCTAGCTATTCAGGAGGTTGAGGTCTGAGGATTGCAGAACGAAGCCAGCAAAGGCAGGAAAGCCTAGAAGATTCTTGTCTCCAAAAAAGCCAAGTGGATATATGGCTCAAGGGGTAGAATGCTAGCCTTGGGCAGAAAATCTCAGAGACAGTGCCCAGGCCATGAGTTCAAACTGAAGGAAGGAGACACACACACACACACGCACGCACGCACACACGCTCGCAGAAAATCTCAGAGACAGTGCCAGGCCATGAGTTCAAACTGAAGGAAGGGGACACACACACACACACACACACACACACACACACACACACACACACACACACACACACACACACACACACACACACACACACACACACACACACACACACACACACACACACACACACACACACACACACACACACACGAGCCAGGTGCTGGTGGCTCATGCCTGTAACACAAAAGTCCTTGTAAGTCTCTTTTCTCCAATGAACCACTCAAAAACTGGAAGTAGCAGGCTGGGAAGGTGGCTCAGTGGTAGAGTACTTGCCTTGCATGCTTGAGGCCTTGGGTTCGATTCCTCAGCACCACATAAGCAGAAAGAGCCAGAAGTGGCGCTATGGCTCAAGTGGTAGGAGCCATGACCAGCCCAAGAAAAAAAAAAAAACAACTGGAAGTAGCATTGTGGCTCAAGTGGTAAAGCACAAGCCTTGAGCACAAAGAGGTTTAGGGACAGTGCCAAGGCTCTGTGTTCAATCAACCAAAAAAAAAAAAAAAAAGAGAGAGAGAGAGAGAGAGAGAAAGGAAGAAAAAAAGAAGGAAGGAAGGAAGGAAGGAAGGAAGGAAGGAAGGAAGAAGGAAGGAAGGAAAGAAGGAATATTTTCATTTTGCCATATAATGGGGCTCATCCTTTTTTTTTTTTTTATTTCTTTGGGTCTGGTCGTGGGGCCTGAACTCTGGGCTTGGGCACTGTCCCTCAGCTCTTCAGCTCAAGGCTAGTGCTCTACCACTTGAGCCACAGCACCACTTCCAGCTTTTTTCTTTTTGCTTATGTGGTGCTGAGGAATCGAACCCAGGGCCTCAGGCATGCTCTACCACTGAGCCACCTTCCCAGCTCATCCTTTTGTACCTTGACTTACTAGCACACTGGAAAAACACGCCTGGGTTCAAACCTCAACTTGATCTTAACTGTGTTAAGACAAGTCAGTTAACTTAACTGAGTTAATATAAGTACCAATGTATAAGACACTTAGAAAAATACTTGAGTCCAAATGAAAAGAAAAAAAAAAAAAACGGGCTGAAAAGGTGGCTCAGTGGTAGAGCGCTTGCCTTGCATGTCTGAGGCCCTGGGTTCGATTCCTCAGCACCACATAAGCAAAAAGAAAAAAGATGGAAATGGCACTGTGGCTCAAGTGGTAGAGCGCTAGTCTTGAGCTGAAGAGCTGAGCGACAGCGCCCAGGACCAGAGTTCAGACACCACGACCGTACCCAAAAAAAAGAAAAGAAAAAAAAACAGCTCTACATTATGTATTAACTAATTTTATTAAAACAATTGATGGAAAAGTGGAAGTGTGGCTCAAGTGGTAGATTGCCCACTGTGAGTGAAAAAAACCTCAGTGCACTAGGCCCTGAGTTCAAGTCCCAGTATCAGCACACAATGCCTTAAGTAACTAAGTCACTACTAAGATGCAGAAGTCAATTGCAGGTGCACCTGTAATCCCAGCACCCAAGCTGAGGCAGGAGGAATCACAAGACTGAGGCTAGCCTGGGCAAGATTATCTCAAAAACCAACCTTGGGCTGGGAAGGTGGCTCAGTGGTAGAGTGCTTACCTTGCATGCATGAGGCTCTGGGTTCGATTCCTCAGCACCACATACGCAGAAAAAGCTGGAAGTGGTGCTGTGGCTCAAGTGGTAGAGTGCTAGCATTGAGCTGAAGAGCTCAGGAACAGCGCCTCAGGCCCCATGACCAGCAAAAACAAAACAAAACAAACCAACTAACCAACCAACCAAAGATAGTAACTTTTAATTATCTAGGGATGACTCTGCAACCTATGGATACTGAGGAACTATTAACAATATCTGTACTATTCTCCTTTGCCCAGTACCACTGCCAGAATAAAAGTAGGAACAGATCAGAGAATAACACAGACCAAGTGAAGCTTTTTTTTTTTTTTTTTTTTTTTTGGTCGGTCGTGGGGCTTGAACTCTGGGCCTGAGCGCTGTCCCTCAGCTCTTCAGCTCAAGGCGAGCGCTCTACCACTTGAGCTACAACGCCACTTCCGGTTTTCTGGTGGTTTATTGGAGATAGGAGTCTCACGGTCTCTCCTGCCCGGGCTGGCTTTGAACCGAGATCCTCATATCTCAGCCTCCTGAGTAGCTAGGATTACAGGCGTGAGCCACCAGCGCCTGGCGCCAAGTGAAGCTTCTTGATCCAAGTATTTCAGTCTATCTCCAATGTCAGGAAAAGTAATTATTTTTCTCTGAGCCACACAGTTAGAAATAGAAATACTAGTCTCCTTTTCACAGTCCAGATGCTCTGTAGCATGTTAGAGATTTCAGGTATATAAATAATCATTTCTTTTCATCCACTTGGTAGACCATGTGCTAATCCTTAGTTCACATACAGCATGTGCTTCTTACATATCTGTTGCATTTAGAATTCAGTGTCAAACAGGAAGAACTATGATTCCATTTTCCTGTAATACCTAAAACTTACAATAATAAATGGTACCATCTAATTGTATATGCTGTGGAAAAAATGTGTGGAAAAGATGTGTACTACTCTTCTCTTTTAAATGGTTAGCACATTATCTTGGGAGAGGAAAAACCTAAACAACCATGTGACATGAAACCAAATTTTTTAAATGCAGTCATTACGCATTACCTAATTGACATTGGTACTATTTTTATGGCATACTAAAGTATAGTACATAAACTCAGATGCTTTTTAAAACTAGATCTGAATTTATGCAGCTACTTAAAGACAATATTAAGAAAAAATTTAAAGAATATGTGTCAAAAATAAAAGGATATATTTGTCAGGCACTGGTAGCTCATGCTATAATCCTAGGTACTCATAAGCTGAGATCTGAGATTCCAGATCTGAAGTCAACCCAGGCAGACATATCTAAGAGACTCTTATCTCCAATTAACCAGCACAAAGCCAGAAGTGGAGCCATGATTCAAGTGGTAGAGAGTTAGCTATAGATGAAAAAAAAGCACAAAGCCTGAATTCAAAGCCCCTGTACCAACCAACCCCCCCACACATGCATGCACATGCACACACACACACATAGAATAGAACCATCAATAATCTTTTATAACAATGTATCTAATATAGTGAATGTCTTCTTAAAGAAGAATACAAGGTCAGGTATGATGACTCATGCTTATAATCCTAGCTACTCAGGAGCCAGAGATCCATTTAATGAGCCAAAGTTTTTTACTTTTGACTCAATATTTCAAAGCTTTCCTTGGTTAACAGGATAAAGACTAGAAATTTCTTTCCTTTTTTTCTTCCTCCCTCACCCCCTTCTTTCCCTTCTTGGTGCCAGTACTGGGGTTTGAACTCAGGGCTTAGGCACTGTCCCTCAGCTTTTTCACTCAAGATTGGCCCTCTACCATTTGAACCACATAGCCCTACTTCTGTCCAGCTTTTTGCTGGTTAATTAGAGATAAGGATCTCATGAACTTTCCTACCCAGGCTGGCTTCAATCCATACCTTCAGATCTTAGCCTCCTAAATAGCCAGGATTATAGGCACAAGTCATCTGCATCTGGCTGAAATTTCTTTCTTTTCTTTGTCCTTTGTGGGGCTTGAACTCTGGGCTTGGGCGCTGTCCCTGCACTCTTCAGCTCAAGGCAAATGCTCTATCACTTGAGCCATAGTGCCACTTCCAGTTTCCGGGTGGTTATTTGGAGATAAGTCTTAGGGACTTTCCTGCCTGGTCTGGCTTTGAACCATGATCCTTAGATCTCAGCCTCCTGAGTAGCTAGGATTACAGTTGGGAGCCACTGGTGCCCTGCCGGGAAATTTCTTTTTTTTTTTTTGTCGGTTGTGGGGCTTGAACTCTGGGCCTGGGCACTGTCCCTCAGCTCTTCAGCTCAAGGCGAGCGCTCTACCACTTGAGCTACAGCGCCACTTCCGGTTTTCTGGTGAGATAGGAGTCTCATGGTCTTTCTTGCCCTGGCTGGCTTTGAACCGCGATCCTCAGATCTCAGCCTCCTGAGTAGCTAGGATTACAGGCGTGAGCCACCAGCGCCTGGCTCCAGGAAATTTCTTAAGAAGGCAATTCCCCATCTGGGCTCTGGTGGCTTATGCCTGCAATCCTAGTAAGATGGTAGAGATCTGAAGATCAGGTTTGAAGCCTGCTAGGACAGAAAAGTTCTTGAGAATGTATCTCCAAATAGCCAGGGGAAAAAAAAAAGCCTATGAGTAAAAAATCCAAGTAAGAGCAGCAGGCCCTGGGTTCAAGGCCTAGGACCAGCACATACAAAAATGAAGGCATCTCTTATAATAAAGACCTATGGCTGTAATCCCAGCTACTTGGGAGATGGAAATAAGGTAGATCTTAGAGGAGAGTCCAAGAATTTTGCTATGCTCATGCTTGTAATTCTGGCTATTCAAGAAGCTAGCTAAGATCTGAGGATCACAGTTCAAAGCCAGCCCAACAATGAACCAATAAAGGCCAGAAATATAAATATAGGAGCTGGTGCGCTGCCATGTGAGCCACCGCTCCACTTCCATCTTTTTTGGTGCTTAATTGGAGATAAGAGTCACAGACTTTTCTGCTCAGGCTGGCTTCAAACCATGATGCTTGGATCTCAGCCTCTTTAATAGCTAGGATTACAGGCTTGAGCCATAGCACCTGTCCCCCGCACTCCAAACACACTTTTTAAAAGTCCTCTCTACCATAAGATCAGATCATTTATCAATAATTTTTAGGCCTTAACATATGCCCTACAGTTTAGCATATACTGTACAGCTGAACTCCATCTTCAAACACTCCATATGCTTTTTTTTTTTTTGAGGTAAGGCCTCATTGTGATGCTCAAACTGGCTAGAACTCACTACACAGCCCAGAAGGTTCTTATTTTCATTCACTCCTGATTCAGCCTCCCTAATTGCTGGCATTATAACAATGTACCAATATGCCCAGCTTTCAGTGTACCTTAGAAAAGAGTTACTGAAACTGTTTGCTATAAATTTAAATGCCATTGCTATCATACACCAAATTACTATAAATAAGGACTGCTTGAAAGCTCTTCCAGTGTGACTCTAATGATTCTTCTATCATCACATCTTTTAAAAAGCATGTTAACATGCCTATTAGACTTTTTGGAGAGATTTCTCACTTCAATTCCACACACAAAGTTTGAGATTTGAAAAAAAAAAAAAGTTAATGACACAGAAACACATTCTACATAATAAAAGAAGGGGGGGCAACAACACCAACACAATTTTATTATATGACTCTGAACTGTTTATGTATTAGGAAGGAAAAAATGGTAACAAATGTATCAAAGCTAACATTAATTAGCAAAGTTAAAACCACAGAGGATTGGGGTTTTTTTCCCTGTTTAATATTGTCCTATATTTTCCACAGTTGTATTAACCCAAATTGTAACTAAAACATCATCTTTTTTTTTCTACAGGTTTATTTTGCAATAACAGAAGACATACAACAAATCCTTGTTGATCTTAGATTTTTCCCCACAAAATCTGAAATAGTTTTAAGACAAACAAAACCATTAAGCACCAAAAACTTACATAATAATGAAATTGTTAATTTCTTCATGATGCTGCTCAGAAGACACTAAGGCTCATCTTTGGTAATTGATAAGGGGGAGAGAAGAAACTTTATGACATTGATTTCCAAAACCTCCAAAGGGACAAAAAGATTTTTAAAAACTTGGCAAGGTGTAGTAAACAAATTAAGCTACTTTTAGAAAATATAAAGGGGGGAGGGGATAACTGGGTACTTCCAATTTCTGGGAGTCAGACAGAATAGTGGTTGGGGGGGAAAACACTAGCGTTCATAGAGGGTAGGCATCTGTAAATAAGTATTTTCTCCTAAAAATTGAGTAAGGCTACTTTTTGCAGTACAATAAAGACAAATCACTAACCTATCAGCAGCTTCTGAGGACTTTTTCCTATTCCCAAACTGATCACCGGTGTGTGTCCTGTATTTGGTTTTATATTAGAGCTTTTATTACTGGCATAATGCCTGACAAAGCAATCCATCTAAGCTATAATTTTATCACTAGAACAAGATGGTAACATGGAAAATCATTCTAAAACAATAATTATTTCCAAAGATGTTTGCCAAATCCTTTCTTTCTTTTTTTTTTTCATTGAGATCATTCTAAAGGAAAATGATCTAAGTACTCATCAGAATCACTTTCTTGGGTCACTTATCTCTGATACCTCTTTTCCAGACTCCCTTTACAGCCCTGCTAAACAGGTTGTAGATTTGTAATGGACTAAGAGAAGGCAGCCCAAGCTGCTTCAGAGTCCTTCTTTGGGCCTCAGGCACAGGATTTGCATCTATTTAGCAATGGTCCCTCATAGCTTACTAAATCTGGTTTGAAAAATACATTTTCAAATTTATAAAAAACAAACAACAGGGCTGGGAATGTGGGTTAGTGGTAGAGTGCTTGCCTAGCATTTGTGAAGCCCTGGGTTCGATTCCTCGGTACCACATAAACAGAAAAAGTCAGTAAACAGAAAAAGTCAGTAAACAGAAAAAGTCAGGAGTGGCATTATGGCACAAGTGGTAGAGAGCTAGCCTTGAGCAAAAAGCTCAGGGACAGTGCCTAGGCCCTGAGTTCAAACTCAGTGGAAAAGCAGTATTTAGCTCAATGGAAGAACACTTGTTGAGTAATAAACAAATTATGATAGTCTCATGTAACAATATGACATAGAAGTGGGAATTGACTATAGTTGCACACAAATTTCAAAAACATGCTATAAGGAATAAAGCATGATTCTACTTATATAAAACACAAAAATAAAAACTGTACCTCTAAAGACACAAAGGCTGTACATATAAACAGAGAGAGATGGGATTATCATACAACTCCCACCTGTAATCCTAGCTGCTCAGGAAGCTAAGATCCAAAGGATCTCGGTTTAAAACCAGGGGAAGAAAAGTCCAAGAGACTCTATCTCCAAAATAACCAGCAAAAAGCAAAGCTGGAGGCATGGCTCAAGTGGTGAGAGTACCAAAAGCAAGTGAAGACAAGCAAGCATGATGCTCGAAAGTCAAATCCCAGCAATGGCAAAAAAAAAGTTGCATTTGCCTCTAGAGACTGACATGCTATGACCAGAAAAGGACTCATAAAAGACTCATGGCATAGGTTTGTTATTCCATTTCTTAAAGAAGTAGTTAGACTGAGTTTCTTCTAAATTTTTCATTAAATTGTACACAGATCATTGCTGCAAATATAATGTACATAAATATTAGGGGCTGGGAATGTGGCTTAGTGGTAGAGTGCTTGCCTAGCATGTGTGAAGCCCTGGGTTCAATTCCTCAGTACCACATACACAGAAAAAGCTGGAAGTGGCACTGTGGCTCAAGAGGTAGAATGCTAGCCTTGAGCAAATTAAGCTCAGGAACAGTGCCTACGACCTGAATTCAAGCCCCAGCACTGGCCAAAAAAGAAAAAAAGAAAAGCCCTGTTTTGCCCTGGCCTAAACAGTGAGACCAAAGGAACATTTGATCAAACATTTCAGCAAAGGAAAAAAAAAAAAGATCCTTTTCTCACGGAGTCACTTGGGCTTAACAAGGGAAATCACAATCCCGGGCTGGGTAGTAACTCAGGGGTAGAGCACATGCTGAGCATGCACACTAGGCCTTAGGTTTAGTCCTCAACACCAGAAAATAAACACACACACACAGAGAAATCACAGCCCACCATTATGGAGGAAAAAACAACAACCCAACAAACAAAGGAAAACATTTGTGTGAACCCTAAAGGAAAGGACTGAAAAGTATCTGGAACATAATGCATGGCAACAAAGTAAAAGAGAAGAACAGGTGTTTATGTAACACCTCATTCTGAAGCCAAAGGTTGAAATGAAAAGACCCTCACAGATAAAGGGTAGCCATTTAACAGCAGACAAGCAAGCAGGGCACAAACCACAACTGACTAAATGAAGAGAAAGCATGCAAGTTTAAAGGAAGACATCCCTGGTTATTAAACTCCCAGAAAGGAGGACTATCTCACTCTGACTGTGGTTATCTTTCTAGAGACATTCAAATTTACAAGTCAGTTACTATTTGATCTTTTGTTTCAAATAGCAGCATAAGCTTGTAAGGAGATATGGAACTGTATTCGTTCTTGGCAAAGTATACACATTCATCATAAAGGACAAGAAGATAGCTAAAAGGTAAATCTTGGTGAGCTTATGAAAATGCAATTGACAAAAGCCAATTTAAGCTGGGCACTGCTGGTGACGGGGCACACTTGCAATCCTAGCTAATTGGGAGGCTGACATCTGAGGATCAAGGTTCAAAACTAGCCCAGGGTGAAAAATCCAATGAGCCCACCAAAAAGTTAGAACTGGAGCTGTGGATCAAATGGTAGAGCACCAGCCTTGATCGAAAAAGGTCAGGGAAAGTGCTCAGACCCTGAGTCCAAGCCCTGTACTACCACAAAATTAAATTAAAATTAAATAAAAATTAAAAGATCTCAATCAAAACAAGTAGGACTAACAGCACAAATATGTCCTAGAAAAACCTAAATGCTTTTTGGGAGAACCAGTTAGGTCCTTAGTTGATGCTCTGCTACACAGAAATCTGCTTATTACATTGACCGTACTCTATAGAAAACACTGTCCAAGCAATAAACTTTGGCTGGACTCAAAAATGCAGTCTCAGCCAGGCGCTGGTGGCTCACGCCTGTAATCCTAGCTACTCAGGAGGAGGATCGCGGTTCAAAGCCTGGCGGGAAAGTTCGTGAGACTCTTATCTCCAATAACCTCCCCTCTATAAAACCCGAAGTGGTGCTGTAGCTCAAGCGGTAGAGCGCTCACCTTGAGCTGAAGAGCACAGAGACAGCGCCCAAGCCCAGAGTTCAAGACCCACAACCGACCAAAAAAAAAAAAAATGCAGTCTCTCACATCTTCAGTTTTCCAACAAGCTAACCTAACATTTTCTGGCAGACTACATCCAGAATGACTGACAGGATTTGTAATGTTTCAATATTACCAGGAAAAAAAAAACTGCACACATACTTCCAGCATATGAACGATATTGACTCACCAGTCACCATGTTGCATGTATTTCTGCTTGCTTGTCCTGAGTTCTCAAGACTTCTAACATTCTGAAGAAGATAGAACAAAGAAGTTCCTTCCATCCTCAGCCTCTTAAGTAAACTTAACTTTGTTTTTTAAAAAATACAATCGATAAAAAATTACCCCCATCGTGATCAAATTGGATTGCTAATTTTACCCTTTTTAAAAGCTTTCTCTTCCTCAACCTTAATGAAGCAAGTAAAACAAATTGGATGTTTTGTCTTTAAAAGAAAAAAAAAGTGCTTATTTCTCTAGGAAGACCCTAGAACTCCACAGGCACCAAATCACAGCGGTGGGCCCAGGAATCATAGAGGAAGAAAAAAAAAAAAAGCTGGAAATTATCTAAGTCATTTGGGCTTTTACAGTGACCACACAGGCGAATTTCTGTAACTTCCACTAGACACTTTTCAAATTATGTATCTACACATAGATAGAAAAGACAAAACGCTGATTTTTCAGGCTGAGCAAATGTTTCTAGGTAACTTTTGGGCGGAGATAACAATGAGGCCCTGAGTGGTACTGACAAGGCCACTCCCATCCACTCAATCAAAAAAAAAAAAAAGGAAGAAGCCGCGTTTTCTTTTAAAAAAAAGAATTTAAAGTAGCATTTGAAAGCCCAGAGTTTTTCCTATCATCCGCATCTGAGGATCTCCTTCCGGAGCGCACAGAGGTGACGTGTATGAATTGCGCTTATGGAAGAACTGGTTTCTGATGGAAGGAAAGCCAAGTACTAGAGTGAAAGCCCCTTAAGTTAGCCTTCCCTACCCGGCACAAAGCACCAATGCAAGGTGAGGACACCCGATGTGGGGTGGGGGTAGGGGTGGGGGGCCCCCCCCCAGTGGCCAATCGGGCCCATAAGGACTGGGTTTCTGAAACCCAGGAGAACCCTCCCCGAGCACCCACCCCCGTACTTGAGCCTCGGGGTAACCGCATTTTGTTTTTGTTTTTTCCTTTCCTCCAGAAGAAGAATGTGCAAATCCTGGCCCGCCAGGTCAAGACAGCACAAGGCCGCTGGGTTTCTCCCGCAGGCCTAGGCCACGGCTGTCCGGGGACGTCACCAAGAGCAGGAAGGGCCCAACCCTCCTCCACCTCCCTCCCCACCCTCCCCCCGCCCTCCCCCACCCCGCCCCGCAGCCCCGAGCGGCCTGCCGGCCGGCCGGCCGCCCCCCTCGTCTCAGAAGCGTCCGGCGCGCTCTCGAGGCGGCACCACCAACCAACAGCGGGGCGCGCGCGCGCCCCCAAAACACAGGAGGAAAAAGGTGGGGAGGGAGGGAGAAGAGATCGCGCGCGCGCGAGCAGGCGGGCACGCGCCCCGGACGCCGCTCTCGTCAGTCGTCCACGCGGGGGGGGGGGAGGGGGGGCGCCACACACACACACACACACACACACACACACACACACACACCAGCCTCCCCCCCAAAGAACCGAACTACGGTGCCCGTGCCGCGGGCACGCGCACGTCGGCGGGCACGCGCACCGGGAGGACCGTACGGCGCGCCCCTCCCCTGCCCGCGCGCACGCGCGCCAGCCAACACCACCGAGACGCGCACACACACACACACATATAAATACACGCACGGCCGCGGCTCGGGGGCGCGCACGAGCACGCGCACGCGCGCGCCGCGCCCACCCAAATCCCGGGCCCGCCCCTCCCCCACCCCGGGGGCGGGCGCTCGCGGGCCCGGGGACGTTCTCCGCCGCGGAGCCGCCCCGAGGTCTCCAGGGCCCAGCGGCCGCGGCCCGCCCGCCCCCGCCCGCCCGCCCGCCCGCCGTTGTGTAGGGTGGGCCGCTGTCCCAGGCCCCGCAGCCTCACCACCTTCTCCGTCCCCCACCGGAGCCCTCACCCGGCGACGTCACCGCCGCCGCCGCCTCCGCTATACCCGCCGGCCCCGCCGCACCGCCCCGGGGGCCCCGGTTCTGCCGTCCGCCGCTCCAAGACCGACAGGATTTTCTCCTCACAGCTCCCTAGGCGCCATCTTACATTCAACCCTCACAGCCAATGGGTGCCGGATACTTCTCTCGCGAGAATAGCAGCACCCGATCCCGCGAGAGCTGAGGCTTTCCTGCCGGCCAAGCTTAAAGGGAACGCTTTGAGACCGGGAGGGGAGGCCGCGCCTCGAGATGCTGGGGCGCAGGACGGATCCCCGGCGGTGTGCGCCCGGACGCCCCGCCCACCGGCGCCCCCCCCCGCCGGGGCGGAGCCAGAGCTGGAGTTTAGCCTAGCAGGGGTGGGGGGACGAAGGGGGGGGAACCCCTGGCAGGGCTTGAGCTTTCAAGACCCACCTTCCACTGCCCGCTAGAGCCTCCTTTGGTCGCACTGCTTCACGAGGGGCGGAGCCCGGCTCGGTTCGATCTCAGGCTTAAGGTGGCCCCCCACAACCCCTGAGCCTGGTCCCAGCCGTCCCAGCTGTACCCCCCCACCTGGGAATCTCCTGGATCGTTCACCTCCTGCAAGAACCCAACCTCTGGGATGTTCGCCATCTGCTGCCTCCTGAGCTCTGCTGTGGAGAGTCAGATCCACCTTAAAGCGGGCCTCAGGCAGCCTGATGTTTGTACACAGGGAAAATGTGGAAGTCATTAAAGCTGCAGGCACTCACCTGCAGCCCACACACTACCTAAGAGAACCACCAGCAGCTTATTGGAGACCCTTAGAGCCTTTCCACTTGATCCTCTTGTCTGGGTAAAACTGTCCATTGTGTCACAAGTCATTTCCTGAGAGCAAATCCAGGCTAAGGCCCATGCGGAGTTAGGATCCTCTTCCAAGGAGACCTCTCCCAGTTTCTGCATGAACTTTGAAGGACCACCTCAGACACTCTATTTATACCTCATCTCTCGGTGCCTGGCACGTACTAGACAGTGCTGCTGGAGGACCACAGACATGGAGATGGGCACAAACATCCTATATCTTTCGATGCCAAAGGGGAATCAACACCTCCAGGGCCCCCAGGTCCTCCAGATAAGGTACAGAAAACAGGAACACCACCCAGGCCCCTTGTTCTAGAGAACCAAGAAATACATCAGTGATTTCAAAGGGGTCAGTGCCCATCTGTTCTAAGCACATTCAGTCAATAGATTCACAAGCAGCCCCATTTCTCCCCCAGCATGAGTTCAGGGCCCACAGATGCTAGAGTGGCAGACAACACACAGACCACAGGGGCATTCAGCTATTCTTTATTGACATGGAGGAGAGGGTGATGATGGCACCCCCAATCTCCAGGATGAGGTAGATCCATAACGCTTCCAAGTTCACACCTTTCCTGGGTCCTCCTTTAGTGTGACAGTTCGATTGAAGACAAGCTGGAGGGCAAAAGAAGAAAGGTTGATGGTATAAATGTATAGAAATGTTACAATGAAACTCCTCCAGTACAACTAATATAGTGCTAATAGAGGTTTTTTTGTTGTTGTTGTAAATTCCTTAGTACCACATAAACAGAAAAATCCAGAAGTGAGGTTGGGAAGGTGGTTCAGTGGTAGTGCTTGCCTTGCATGTATGAGGCCCTGGGTTCGATTCCTCAGCACCATACAACCAGAAAAAGCCAGAAGTGGCACTGTGACTCAAATGGTAGAGTGCTAGCCTTGAGCAAAAGCAGCTTAGGAACAGTGCCCAGGCCCCAGGACTGGCAAAAAAAAACCAAAAAACAAAAAACACACAAGCTGGGCACTAGTGGCTCACACCTGTAATCCTCAGGAGGCTGAGATCTGAGGATCATAGTTCAAAGCCAGCCATGGCAGAAAAGTCCATGAGACTCTTATCTCCAATTAACTATCAGAAAACCAGAAGTGGCCCACTGTGGCTCAAGTGGTAGATCACTAGCCTTGAGCTGAAGAGCTGAGGGACAGGGCCCCAGTTCAGATTCAAGCCCCATGACTAACAAAACACCAAAACCAAAAGCAAGCTTTGTGCATAGATTTAACTTCTTAATAAACTTCCTTATCAATAGAATGTGAATGCCCCCTCCCCACTGAGGTTGGTAATGATTAAATGGATGTAAGCTGAATGCTTAGCACAGTAAACAGCATCCACCATTACAGTTGCAATAGGGGGGAAGGGATTGGGAGTACTAAATCCAGTACCTGTCCTTGGCAGCTATCTGGATCCACGGAGAAGTACCCAAGGCGCTCAAACTGGAACTTGTCGAAAGGCTTTGCCAGGGCCACAGAGCAGTCCACTAACGCTGCCTTCACCACTTGTAGTGATGCCTGTAGGCAGAGAATTCAGGCAACTATCCAGCTAGGGAAGGCCCCTCCCCTCACCCACCAGTCCGATCGCATGTGCACGCGCATGCACGCACACGCACACACACAGTGAGCCTACCGGGTTCACATCACTTAAGAATCCACCAGGCACCTCGGCAGGATCTTCCGGATTCTTGTGTTGGAATCTACAGTCAGAGTGAGAAAAATCAAATTCCCCAGCTGGGCAGCCATAGCAGGCAACGCCCATCTCCTGGCTGCCCTTCCACTACTCCAGGGCTGGTCACTCACAATCGCTCATAGAGGCGAATCTCGCACATCAGAGGCTCTGACACCCAGTGAATAAAGGCCTTGGGCTTCTCTCCAGTATCAGCCCGTCTGCAGGTGACCTCTAGGCACTCCACACAGCCATTGGGACCCTGAGAGTGGGGAAGCTTGCAATCAGACTGGGGAGCCACCCACCAATAAGGTGGGCAATGATGCATCACAACCCCAGCAGGCACTGCGGCAGGAAGGCAGTAGCTGCCTCTCACCTTGACAACATGCTGCAGCTCAACGACATAGCCTGTGTGTCTCAGGCCCACGGGCTGGCCCCAGGTTAGGCGCTTATAGCCTGGTTCTGGCTCCTAGAGGTAGGAAGTGAAAGGAACACAGGAGGCTAGAAGGGGTAGACAAGCAGGGAGGCATTCTCCTATGGTGGATGGAGGATCAGTTCACGTGAAGCAGGGAGGAGGTGGACTGACAGAAGGGCTGAGGAAATGAAAGAAAATCTGGGACCAGACAGAGCAGCAAAACAGGACCTTCGGACTGCTATTCACCTCCTTGAAGTCAGTCCTCTCAATGAAGACAGTGGATGCAAAAGGAACCTGGTGGAAGCCTTTGGTCTCATCAGCTGGGAAGTTGGGCACCTGGACGGTCAAGGGCTATATAACAGGAGACACATATCTTGAGTTGTACCAGGCATTTGGAGCCCCATGCCCAGACAGACAGACAGAGACAGATAGACAGACAGACAGACAGACAGACAGACAGACAGACAGACAGACAGACACACACACACACACACACACACACACACACACACACACACACACACACACACACACACGTGGAGGCAGGCCCACCTTGACAGCAGGGAAGTTGGTGATGACAACCTTTAGGGACTCCAGCACAGCCATGGCTCGTGGGGCTGTGTCATTGAGCACGTCACGCACACAGGCTTCCAAAAGATGTGGCTCCATTGTGGTCTGAGCCACTGTCACCCCCACCTGGCAAGAAAAGTTCCGCATGCACAACTACAATCACAACTGTAACAGGAACTTGTTTAATCTACCCACCCAGCCCCATGGGCTATGTACTCGGGCACAGAAGTTGTTGATGGCCTCGGGTGGAAAGCCACGCCGTCGCAGCGCTGTGAGTGTGAAGAGCCGGGGATCATCCCAGTCCCTGTGGATAAAAAGAGGTGATGGGAGGCCTGGGAAGGTGGCTTAGTGGTAGATTGCTGGCCTAGCATGCATGAAGACCTAGGTTTGATTTCTCAGCACTACATACCCAGAAAAAGCCAGAAGTGGTGCTGTGGCTCAAGTGGTAGAGTGCTCACTTTAAACAAAAGTAGCTCAGGGACAGCACCTAGGCCCTGAGTCCAAGCCCAAGATTGGGGAGGGGGGGGTGAAGGGGGGGGGGAGATTGATGTGAAATGTGAAAGGCTTGGACAAGACCCTTCTAGACTTTTACTTAAGGCTAGCACTGTACTATTTTGAGCCACAGCACTATGTCCGGTCTTTGAGGGGTTAATAGGAGATAAGAGTCTCTGTGAGACTTTTCTGCCAGGACTAGCTTCAAGCTACCATCATCAGATCTCAGCCTCCTGAGTAGCTAGGATTACAGGCATGAGCCATTAGCACCCAGCTGTCTTTCAGCTTTTTATGCTCAAGGCCAGTACTCTACCAGTGAGCTAGAGGCTCCACTACTACTAGCTTTATGGTAGTTAACTAGATCTAACTTCAAACTATGATCATCAGATCTCAGCCACTTAAGTAGCTAGGATTACAGACATGAGCCACTCAGCTAGTGTAACCTGCCAGTTACACTTACCGCACAGCACCAGTTGCTACGAGCTGGAGAATCTTCCTCTTAGAAACAACAGCATAGTGGAGGTTGAGGCGGCCATACTCCCACTGAACAGGGCAATAGACGTCCAGTGCATTACATAGCCAGAAGTAGGAAGATCGTCTAGGGTGGTTGGAAGAGGAGAGCTAGAACTAACCACCTCTGAGACCAGAGAAGAGACTAGGAAGGGCTGCTGGAATTGCATTGGCCCTACCCACATCCCATGGTCTCAGCAAACTCACCGGGCCTGGAATTCCTTGGTGCAGAGTGAGTGGGTGATGTGTTCAATGGAGTCACAGAGGCAGTGTGTGTAGTCGTAAGTGGGGTAGATGCACCTGTGGGGTACAGGCGGTGGGCCCTACAATCTAACTCCTCTGCCCTAACTCATGGCCCACCACCACCAGCTCCACTGCTCCATTGATCCCACGCCTTTGCCCATACCCACCATTTGTCCCCTGTGCGGTGATGGGGGGTATATTTGACTCGATAGGCTACAGGATCCATCTTGCCATCCTCCATCACCAGCTTCATCCGAAGTGTGGCCTCCCCCTCGGAAAACTTGCCCTTGCGCATGGCCTGAGGGTAGCAAGGGCTCAGGCTGCCTCTAACCACAAGGGGAACCTCATGCCTAGTAAAGCCCACCCAAACCCAGCTGACCCTTCCAGGATCCCACCTCAAAGAGCAGCAGTGATTCCTCAGTGGGTCTGTCCCTCCAGGGGGAAGGAGGAGGGTTATGACCTTTGAGTTCCTCTCCTCGCTGATGACACACATAAGCCTGACCCCTGTGGAGAAAAGAGTTGTCTATCAGTGCTCAGGCTGTCCCTGACCTGCAGCTTGTTTGAATCAACATTATTATGACTCTGATCTTACCTGTGAATGAGCTCCACAGCCCAGGCATACAGCTGATCAAAATAGTCAGAAGCATACGTCACTTTGTAAGGGGTGTACCCTGGGACCGTATGACACACACAGTGTAAACAATCAGCAACAAAGCACTCAATGGCAAAGCTATCAGCCAAGGAGAGGCACTGATCACCAGACCCTGCCCAGGCATCATCTTGTTCTTACCCAGCCAGGCTACCATGTCAGAGATAGCAGTGAAGAACTTTGCTTCTTCCTTCTCAGGGTTGGTGTCATCAAAGCGCAGAAAACAGATACCATTGTTAGCCTAGGAGAGTTGGAATATCTGTGGGTCTGTGAGTTCCTACATAGCCATCAGCCCCTACAGTCTAGCTCATCGGAGCTCTCTTGTGTCAGAATTAAACATGCTTTCATTTATTTATTTATTTATTTTTTTTTTTTTTGTTGTTGTACTTTATTTTTTTTTTTTTATTTTTTTTTTTAATTGTATTTTATTTTATTTGAGAACATACTGTACAGAGGGGCAACAATTACATGGGCAGGATAATGCATACATTTCTTACCAAGCATTGCAGCCTCCTCCTTTGTTTACCCTTCACTTCCCTTCCCCGCCTCCCCCCTCCCCCCACTTATTTATTTTTTTGATCCCCAGCACCAAATAGTTTTTTGTTGGTCGTAGGGCTTGAACTCTGAGCCTGGGCGCTGTCCCTCAGCTCTTCAGCTCAAGACTAGCACTCCACCACTTGAATTATGACGCCACTTCCAGCCTTTTCTGTTTATGTGGTGCTGAGGAATCCAACACAGGGCTTCATGCATGTGAGGCAAGCATTCTACCACTGAGCCACCTTCCCAGCCCCCCAGTTGTTGTTGTTTTTTAACTTTTTTTATTATTATTATAAAGGTGATATAGCCAGGGGCCAGTGGCCTGTAATCCTAGCTATTCAGGAGGCTGAGATCTGAGGATCCAGTTCAAAGCCAGCCCGGGCAGGAAAGTCCATGAGACTCTTATCACCAATAAACCACCAGAAAACTGGAAGTGGCACTGTGGCTCAAGTGGTAGAGCACTCGCCTTGAGCTGAAGAGCTGAGGGACAGCACCCAGGTCCAGAGTTCATGCCCCATGAATGACCAAAAAAAGGTGATGTACAGAGGGGTTGCAGTTACGTAAGTTAGGTAAATGAGTGCATTTCTTTTTGGACAATGTCACCCTTTCCTCACTCTCTGTTTTTCCTTCCTGTTCCACTTACAAGTTGTACTTGAAATGCCTTCAAGAACATCTCTCCTATTTTTTTGGCCAGTCCTGGGGCTTAAAGGGCCTGAGCACTGTCCCTGAGCTTCTTTTGCTCAAAGCTAGCACTCTACCACTTGAGCCACAGCACCACTTCTGGCCTTTTCTGTTTATGTGGCACTGAGGAATCAAACACAGGACTTCATGCATGCTAGGCAAGCACTCTACCACTAAGCCACCTTCCCAGCCTAAAAACATCTCCTATTTTCTTGTATCTAAATTCCTCAGGTGAGCCAGGAGAAGTGGTTCACCCCTGTAATCCCAGCATTTGGGAGGCTCAGGCTGGAAGGTAGCAAGTTAAGAGGCCAGTCTGAAACAGCAAGACTCTGTCTCAAATGCAAAAACAAAGCTGGGAACTGGTAGCTCATGCCTGTATCCTAGCTACTCAGGAGGCTGAGATCTGAGGATTGTGATTTGATACCAGCCTGGGAGACTCTTATCTCCAATTAACCTCCAGAAAGGTCAGAAAGTAATACAGCAAATAAGGTCAGGGGACAATACTCAGGCCCAGAGTTCAAACCACAGGACCAGTAGGCAGGTAGGCAGACAGACAGACATACACACAAAGACACACACACACACACACATACACACAAAGACACACACACACACACAGAGAGCTAACTTGGAACAGACAACATAGTCTTTCCAGGGTTTCCAGAGGTTTTTCTCAGCTAGTCCATTGTATTTGTAGGTATTAATCATACCTGTGTGGTTCCCCCTATGGCTTGTGCCCACCCATCAGGAACATTATCAGAGGTAAAGATTCCTTTCTAGTGCCAGTCATGGCAGTAGCCAAGTCACCTTGCTTACCAGCATCCTGGAAAACTCACCTTAGCATAACCAAAGTTGAAATTGATAGCTTTGGCATGTCCAATGTGCAGGATTCCATTGGGTTCTGGGGGAAACCGGGTCCGTACCTGCGATCATGACATGGGCAGAGAGAAATAATGTCAGAGCTCAGATCATCTTAAAGAAACAGATGCCCCCTCCCAGAGAGACCACAATCATGAATAAGATGTCAGTATGGAGCTGGCCCAAATACTAGCTTGCCAGCCCATATTCCCACAAACCTGCCCTCCAGTGATCTCCAGGTGCTGCTTCAGTAGATCCATGGTATGTGGGGTGGTCACATAACCTGGAGTCTTGTAGTTCTCGCCTACCAACATCAGGACAAAATCTGAAGTGAGGCTAGGTGGTGGCCCAAGTCCTTGACCCCAAGGGTCCTGGCTACAGGAATCATTGCCATGAATCAGTCCTCCACAGGGATCCAACGTATCTACTTACCAGGCTTGTGGAACTTAAGGGCCTCCCCTCGGAGCTGTTCCATCAGAGACAGGGTCTGGCCAACAGCATCTCCTTTTGGGAAGAAACCAAGAAAAATTTATGCTCTGGGTTTAGCTACCCCATATTCAGCTCAAAAAGGCACCGATTGCTACTATCCATCAATCCTTTCCTTTTGTTTCCTTCAACTATCCAGAACAGATATAAACAGGCTCCTTTTCTCTATATTCCAGAGAGACGAAATATAGAATGGGATTTATCAGGTCTCTTAGACTGGTTTTTGCCCAAAGATTATGAAACAAACTCTAGTGCTTGATGCCAATGGCTCATACCTCAAGAGGCTAAAATTAGGAGGATGGTAGGTTGATGCCAGACCAGACAGGCTCATGCCTGTCATCCTAGCTACTCAGGAGGCTGAGATCTGAGGGTCATAGTTCAAAGTTAGCCTGGGCAGGAAAGTCCATGAGACTCTTATCTCCAATAAACCACCAGAAAACAGGAAGTGGCGCTGTAGCTCAAGTGGCAAAGCACTAGCCTTGAGCTGAAGAGCTGAGGGACAGTGCCCAGGCCCAGAGTTCAAGTCCCACGACCAACAACAACAAAAATAGCCAAAAAAGCAAGGCTAGAGACATGGCTCAAGTAGTAAAGCCAACTGAGCGAGCAAACCAAGAAAGTAAAGATTCTTGTCTCCAATTAACCACCAGAAAACCTGAAGTAGAGCTGTGGCTCAAGTAGTAGGAGTGCTAGCCTTGAGGAAAAGAGCTCAGGGACAGGGCCAGTCCCTGAGTTCAAGCCCCCCCCCCCCCCCCGTAAAAACACAAAGAAAAAAATCTCAATCTTGGGACAGAAGGCAAGGTGTTGAATAAGCTAAGAACTTTAGGAAACTATGCTATAAGGCCCCTTCAAAGGGAACCCCCATTAGTCAAGAGCTGAATGCAACAGAAGCCTTAGGCTTCTCACCATTCTCCGTATCTTTTGCTTTCCTCCTGTCTGTTTCTTCTGGCTTTGTTTTTGCCACCTAAAGGAAACAGTGAAATCACACCAGTATCACTCTGGACAAGGTCAGACATTCCATTCCCCAGTTTGAAGTCTCATCCTGCCCCACCTCACCACCAGCAACTCGGGTGATATCCAGCCTCACCTTGGGTTTCTTCTCCAAATCAGCCTCTACCTTGGGACCTAAAAGGTGGAGGACCTACATAGAGACAAGAGTCAGGGAGGAATAGAACTATCCTCCTCCGAGGATTTCCCTGATTGGTCCTCTACTCACTCACTCACTCACTCAAGTACTTTGTGGCCTATCAGCATCCAGAATAACCCACCTAGCTCATCTTATCTCAACTCCTCATGCTGCTGCCTCAAATGCTTCTCCTTTCTGAGGATCCACATTGTGCCCAAGTAACAAGAACTGTCATTTACAGAGAACTGTGGTCCTAACATCAAGATAAGCATCTACCTCAGCCATTATCCTCCAGTAAGTCTATTATCCTGAGATAAAGGCCATATATATCATCCCTGTTTGGGGGATGATTCTATTGAGACTCAGTTAAGTGATTCATCACAAATTAGGATCAACCTACAGTGCAAATCAGGTGTTGACCCCTTGACCATTAGAACAGACTTTCCTCCCCCCTTTATCCCGCAGTAGATTCCAGGCTCTGTCCATGCCAAGTCTTTGCCAGCTGATTCCGCTCAGGGAGGTGCCCACCTGCATGTCTACTTCATTCTTGATCATTTTGCCATCTGCCCACTTGAGCGCAGCCCGGGCCTCTCCTAGGAGCATGGGCACAAGAAGCTGCAAAAGGCAAAAAAGGACACTCCTTCCCCTCCTCCCCAAGGAAAAGTCCTAGCTGACCACAGGAATCCATGCCTATACCCAGGTAGTATACTTTTAAGGCGCTTCTGCTCATTCTCCTATTCACTCTCACTCATGACCAAGGAGAACACATCTTCCTTCCCCAGATTTGCTCACCCATCAGCAACCCCATGTTGAACCGATAACGCTCTGCTAGGAGCTGGGGCCGGTGCCTATTTATGGTGACCTCCACCTGTGGAAAGCCAAAACACATGGTTCAGGAAGTCCTTTCAGACAAATTCTAGGGACCCACACCCTCACCCGGAATCCTCCTGGACAAAGAAGCTGAACCACTCCTTTCGAGGGCCAGAATTTAGAGGGACACCTGATGCCTGGAAAAACTTACAGCCTCTTCAATCTGCTCTGGGGTCACTATGACACCCACACCACATTCCTGCTCGAAGTCCACAGTGTCGATGGGGTCCAGAGGATGACTTCGTACATACTCCAGAGCAGCTAAGAAAGGAGAGAGGCAAGGACTTTAGGGCATCTCAGCTCCAAGAGGTGGGGTAGACTAGTTGTCCTAATCCAGTCAAACTTCAAATTCAGTTTGGCCTCCAGGGAGATTAAGCCCACTAGATAGAAGTCCGAATGCTTCCAGGGGAGGCTGCTCAACGTGAATATTCACAGAGGCCACCCCCCCCCCACCATGTCTTCGTGCTTATCCAGAACTAGGTGTTCAGAAAGAAACTGGAGGACTTGGGGCGGGGGTGGGGGGGAGGCAGACGGAAGTCTTGGCTGAAGGGATGGACTGGAAGTAGAACTGGCCCTCTAGACAGGGGTCTTACCGCTCAGCTGCAGTTCTGTGTGGATCTTCTTACTGGCTATGTAGTTCACGAGAAAAGAAAGGCGCTGCGTATCCTTGAGACGGGAAGCCAAACCGTACAGTAGGGTCCCGGTAGCTTTGTCGATGGTAGAGCCCAAAGTCTGCTGCGCCTGGAGTCCAAGGGATCGGAAGGGGAGCAGGTCGCCATCTGGACCCGGCCCCCCACGCTACTTTGGGGAGAGAACCAACATCCAGGGCCAGGGCAGGGGCGCACCCACCTGGGTCGCCGCCTCACGCAGCTGCGTGCTCAGAGCCGTGTTCTTGAGTGTCTCTCGAGCCTTGTGTTCGCTCAGGCCGAGGCCCGTGAAAAGCGTCAGAGAGTCAGGGACCGCCATGGCAGGAACACCGGAAACCAAAAGAAGCCCTGACTGAAGCTGCGCCACGAGATTCGCCCCTCTGACCAATCAGAACACGAAGCCTTCAGGGCGAGCCAATAGTAACCGTCCTCTGCTGAAAGGGGGCGGGACCCTCAGCTGGTCGACGCCATTTAAGGGACAGAGCAGAAGAACCAGTCCTTCCAGGTGGTGTTCTTCCGTCTTCGTGGTCGCCGTCTCGGGTAATGAAAGGGATAGGTTCTTTGGGAATATAGATTTGTCTTGGACCTAAAGAGAAAATAATAACAGTAAGGAGGCAGGTGAAGACGTGGCAGGTGGCCTTTGGCTCCTGGAGTTGTGTCGTTGACCCGAGGCTGTTGGGGAGCAGCAGATTTAAAATTCTAGTCGCGCCTTTTTTACGTCACAGCTTCTGAATTGTCATGGAAACGGGGAAGCGAACTGAGTCCCGGGGAGATCTCCGTTGTGCCTGTTAATCGCAGCTATTCCAGAAGCTGAAGCCAGAGGGTGGTGGATTGGAAACCAGCCTGGGTAACATTAGTGATACCTTGTGATTAAAAAAAAATAAAATCTTGTGCCACGTTTGCCATTATTGCCAAAGCATTCAGATCTCACCAAAAAGAAAAGGCAAATTAGAAGGAAGACTGGGAGGTTGGGATAGAAATGTCTCCCCTAAATTTTTCTGAACTTCTAGAATATGCATGCTAACAGGGAACATTGTTCTTTAAATCAAAGGTGAGAGACAGTGAGCAAATGTCAAATGCAGGACTGGATCTCAGGCTCTGGAAGTAGGTTTTTTGTTTTTTTGTGTGTGTGTTTGTGGGGCTTGAATTCAGGGCTTAAGACACTTGTTGTCCCTTATCTTTTTTCCTCACGGCTAGCCATGTACCACTTTGAGCCACAGTGCCACCTCCTGTTTTGGAATGGATAATTGGAGATGAGTCTCATGGGGACTTTCCTGTCCTGGGTTGGTTTGAACCTCAGATCTTCAGATCTCAGCCTCCTGAGTAGCTAGGGTTACAGGCTTTCAAGTTTGAGCCACCAGTACCCAGCCTTCTAGAAAGTTTTGTATCCTCCATACTTCTTGATCTTTAAGGATTGGACAGGAGTTTGATTAGGCCATTAAACCATATCCTATGTCCTTCTGTGTGCTCACATTCCAACAACAACCAAAGTTTCAAATGGGTTTACACCTGGTCTCACTTATGAATACATGCTAGGTTCTGTCCAGAGCCAAATGCTACATTAAGTATCCAGATCCAATCCTGTGTTCTTTGGCCCATAGTCCCAGCCTGATGCTCAGTCCTAGAATGGACTGGATTATAAAGGCTATGTGTAGGAGTAGGAAATGCAGAGTAATGGTAGTATCAGTACCAAGAAGCAGAGCCACAGTTCTAGTCCTGTGCCGATTGTGGCTGCAGAGGCCTCGCCCAACACAATGTGCCTATGAAGAGCAGAGGGAGCAATACAAAGTGCCTGCTACTGCCACTGATCCCTCAGTACCTGGTGCCACTTTCAAGGATTCATTGAAACATGATCACCACCATCATTAAATCCTGCAAGTCTGGCAACGGTTCTATCACTGGGGTCAGAGCCTGTGCTCCCTTCCTTGGTTCCCTCATGTGGGTCCTAGAGCTCCATGTAACAGGAAGTTGCAGTACGTCCACTGGGGCCATCAAGCAAGTCGTTAGTGGTGGTAGCAGATTAACAGTAGATGACTAGGAAGTCCCTGGAACCATATGACTTGCACAGAGCAGAAGTGTGAAGTTCTATAGACTCAGCCTATTTGAAAATGACCAAGGAGGGCTGGGAAGGTGGCTCAGTGGTAGAGTGCTTGCCTTGCATGCCTGAGGCCCTAGGTTCAATTCCTCAGCACCACATAAGCAAAAAGAAAAAAGCCGAAAGTGGCGCTGTGTCTCAGGTGGTAGAGCGCTAGCCTTGAGCTGAAGAGCTGAGGGACAGCGCCCAGGCCCAGAGTTCAGGCCCCACGACCAGACACCCCCCCCACCCAAAAAAAAATGACCAAGGAAAGAAGCCAATTAAGACCCACACCCCTGTGTGTTTTGAGACTGTGACTTGAACTCAGGCTCTGGCTGTCCCTTAGCTTTTTGCCCAAGACAGGTGCTATATCACCTGAGCCACAGCCCCACTTCCAGCTTTTTTTTTTTTTTTTTTTTTTTTTGGCGGTTGTGGGGCTTGAACTCTGGGCCTGGGTGCTGTCCCTCAGCTCTTCAGCTCAAGGCGAGCGCTCTACCACTTGAGCTACAGCGCCACTTCCGGTTTTCTGGTGGTTTATTGGAGATAGGAGTCTCATGGTCTCTCCTGCCCGGGCTGGCTTTGAACCGCGATCCTCAGATCTCAGCCTCCTGAGTAGCTAGGATTACAGGCGTGAGCCACCGGCGCCCGGCTTACACTTCCAGCTTTTTGATGGTTAAGAGTCTCATGGACTTTCCTGCCCAGGCTGGCTTTGAACTGAGATCTTCAGATCTAAGCCCTCTGGGTAGGTGTGAACCACTGATAGATACCCAACTCCCTAAGACCCATTCTGGCATGGGGTGGGATTCCATAGTCAGACCTATGGACAAATCCCTGGGACAGCAGAGGGCCATGGTACTAGAGGCCACAGCAACTTTATGCAGATGCCCCAGAAAGGTATAAGGTTATGGGCTTAGCATTAAGAGGACTGCATAAATCGGGTACTGGTGGGTCACACCTGTAAATCCTACTCAGGAGGCTGAGATTTGAGGATTGCAGTTCAAAGCCAGCCCAGGCAGGCAGATTCATGAGACTCTTATCTCCACTAAACTCTCCCCCCCACATACACCCAAGGAGGGGGCTGCATACACAAAAGACCCAGCACAGTCCTGTTACAGCCCATCCCTAGCAGGCAGTACATCAGTCACGGCCACCAGCATCAGCACATAGGTATGTCCATTTATGCAAGATCCCACCACCCCAGTTCTCCAAGCCCATTTCCTCAGCCAACAACTCCACCTGGCTTCAATGTTGTTGTCCTTACTAGAGCAAGTCAACACTGATCAGTGTTCTCTTAGCTCTGACCAGTTAAAGATGCCCACATTACTAGCAAACAATTGAAAAGGAGAGGGAACAGCCTATCCAAAGGGAGGCTTCCTATATGAGCACCTTCTTATCCCCCATCAAGTCCTCCCTGATCTGCTGTCAGCCCCAGACTACTCCAGTAGCCTGAACCTTTCACCCCATGCCTACAGTTGCAGAGAGGAAGGGAGGAAAAGTGAAGGTAGTGAGACATCCCTGGGATAGCCTAAGATCTTCATAGTGATACCAACCTCCAACTACTACCTTCATGTGGTACCCAAAATCATTGAGATAATAGGGCAGTAGGCAGGCTCGGGAGAGCTGATGACACCAGGGGCATCCTGACTCCAGGGGATGAACTGTGACTGCCATTTTCTCTCAGACTCAAGCACTCTTGAGGCCTTTAACACAGAGATACACAAACACTAGATGATGGAGAGGGAGGGAAGGTAGGATGTGGTGGATCAGTCACTAAGTCTGCTTATTTATTATTTATTTTTTAAAATATATTTAAACAGCAGCAATCACTTCCAAAATGCAAAAAAAATTACAATTTTTAGAATAAAATTATAACGTTTATAATGCGAGTCAGAAAGAATTGAAGATACAACTGAGAATCAAATGACGCAGCTCTGGAGGCAGCTGGAGAAGACAAGACCCACTGGTCAGGGGACCAAGCTAAAGGATCACAACTTGTGAGGTCCCAAGTCCCAAATCGTTCCCCCCCTCCCAACTTCCCACTGATGGAGCCAATGTCTCCTGGGTTAGAGAAGAAGTAACAAAGAAATGGCCCTCTTCAGGGAAACCCCGAACCCAGTCCCTCCATCAGCCAGGGACCTGCTAATCGACCTCCTCCATGTTGCTGTAGGTGGGGGCTGGGCGGTCCACAGGGGGGGCGAAGCGCTCAGGGGCTGTCCGCGTGGGGGCCACCTCGGGGGCCTGGCCAGGGCCTAGTCCCTGCAACAGAATATGAGGACAGGGGTCAGCATGCTGCCTGGCTTCCCGGGGGTGCTGGTTCAGAGCCCTGGCACCCAAGGGAGGGCCCCAAGGCAGGCGCAGATAGCAGCATTGAGACAGAGAGACAAGATTGGGCCTGAATAGTCTCACTTTATTAACACTTTAAATACAGGAAGTAGCTCCAGCTGGGCTCAGCCCTAGGCCAAGGGTCAGAGCAGCAGGAGGAATGAACAGACAGCTGGATGGGTATCCACCCTCGGATGCTCTGCCCCTGCAGAGGCCACAGTCCCCGACACTCTCCCACCAGATGCATACACCGAGGCCCCAAGCCCAGAGTAGTTCCTTCCCCAGCACAAAGGCAGGCATGGCCTGGCAGGCAGGCAGGCAGGCGGATCAGCTCATAGCAGCTGCCTGCAGGTAAGCTCATCTCCAGCGACTCTGGGACACCAGAGGATAGAACACGTTGAGCACAAGGGCTACCAAGGCTGCCACGGTGCCCAGGACAAAGTACCGGAGGCAGCCCTCATCTGTTGTGGTAGGGCCACGCGGTGGAGGGCCCACCCAGTCTTGGGGCCCCCAGGGACCCAGGGTCCCAGGGCCCTCAGGCACCAGCTCCTCCTCAGCCTCGAGTTCCTGCCAAATCCGCGAAGCCTATAGCATGTGGAAATGGCCATCAGCACCCAGAGGGTTGGGGAGGTCCCAGTGTCCCAGAGACCCCTAGACATGACTCCTGCCCTGGGTGACGAGAGCTAAGCCCTTGCATGACAGGTCAGACAGCAGGGAGGTGGACAGGTGGCTAATTTCAGGGTTGCCTAGACTAAGATCATCAGTGTGTGAGAATCCTTGCAGATTTTGGCCTCAAGCTATTGTTCCAATCCACGTGTACCTTCCCCTGGGGAAAGATGGGGGGGGGGTATTTCATCTGGATAAATTTTTAGTCTAGACATTCCATACAGGGGACTGGCCATGGAAGATAGGCCTGCCAACCCCATGACAAACCACATGGGCTCTCCCATAGCCAGATCCTGATCACTGTCTCCTGAGGAATCTCTCTGAGCCTGACTTGGAGGGCTCAAGGAACCAGAGGGGAAGTAAAGGAAGCAGTCAAGAAAAGTGATGGGGCCAGGCGCCAGTGGCTCATGCCTTTAATCCTCGAGGAGATCTGAGGATCAATGGTTTTTCAAAGCCGTGAGACTCCTATCTCCAATAAACCACCAGAAAATTGGAAGTGGTGCTGTGGCTCAAGCGGTAGAGCACTTGCCTTGAGCTGAAGAGCTGAGGGACAGCGCCCAGGCCCAGGTCAAGCCCCAGGACTGACAATAATACAAAGAGGTGGCACGGGGCCCACTAAATGGGCCTTTGGCACATCATGTCAATAAAGGAGATAGAGAGGTCCCTAAAGACTCAGTGTGGAAAGTCACTTACCTCTGCATGTGACAGCCAGAGAAGGCTGTGGCTACTCCTGACAGGCCCTATCCTAAGTACACACAGGAACACGAGTGAGGGTCTATAGCTAGCACATGGGGAACGCATAGGGAAAAGTTGAGACGTCAAGTATAGGATGTTCATCTTATGGAGAAGCTGCCTGACCCAAGCCTTTGTGCACATTAGTGGTAGTGTTTTGGTGTACACACACCTCTTTCTGAGTAGTCTGAAGGCACCAAGATGGCGCCCAGTGAGCTTTGGTGTTAGGGAACCATGTGTCCCCAACCTTGTCCCCCAATCTGAGTTGGTCCCCACTAGTCTATAAAGCCTCCCCATGCCTCACCTGGCTGGCAGCAGCCTCAGCTGCAGGGCCTAGGTCTGGGTGATGCTCAGAATGACCTGCCATAGGGGGCCTCTCCACAGGAGAGTTCCGCCGGCGGTAGAAGAGTACATAGGCATAACGCGTCACGACCTGGCTCTCGTCTACTGTCGTCACCGTGCTGTCATCAAACAAGCGCCAGCCTATATAGCAGGGTGGGAAGAGTGTGAACATAGCTTACACCACCACCCCTACCAACTATCCTGCTGGCTGTGTGTGCCCTCACCCACGTCACTGCGCTGGCTGCTGCGGTCATTGGGCAGGCGTGCACAGGCAGTATAGTGGCCACCAATCATGCCTCCATAGTGGTTGATGACAGCATACAGGTCGTAGCTAGGCAGTTGCTCCTCTTTCTGGCCAATGCAGAACTTGCTCAGATCCAGGTTCCTAGAATTGGGGACGGGTGAGACAGTCAGCCGGAGCCTTGGGGCCCAATGCACTGCCCACACAGTCACCAGGGTCCACTTCTTACCGAACAGGGAACTCCACCAGGTCATTGATCTTGTCGCGCCAGATGAAACTACGGAAGGAGAAGCGCTTGAGCTGCACAATGAGCACATTCGGCAGGCGCCATAGCAACAGCTGTTTGGAGGCCTCACGGTGCTGTTTGCACTGGGGACAGTACCTGGCACAGGACAGAAGGGTCAGGACCAGAGAGTGTCCGCTTCACCCTGCCCTACTGCTTGCCCTACTGCCGTGTCCTCCTCACCAGGCTTCCTCAGGTGCCAGCACCTCAGGCCGAGTGAAGAGGTTGAGGCACTGGTCCAGGGTGAAGTGACCAGCACGGGCGGCCTCACCAGCAGAGCCTGGATCCTCAGCACATTCCAGTTCTTTGGAGGCTACCAAGACGAACTCCTGGAGGCGTTCGTTATTCCGCCATACCAGAGCCAGGCTACAGTCATCACCCAGCTCCAGTGGGGTTTCCCCTGGAAATGAGCAGGGGCCCGTTGTGACATACTTGTGGGAAAGCAGCCAAGCCCAACCCACCTCCTGGCTCCCATCCTCCCACGGCCTCAGACACCTTTGTCCTCAAGCCGCTGCTCCCGATTGGATGCATCAATTTTATAGATATAAAACTGGGGGGTGTGGGCATTCATGGCTTCGCTAGGGTGTTGGTACCCAGGCACAGCAGCTATGAGAAAACATGATGATCAGAACTCCTGTCAAACCAGGGTCTAAAGGACTTCCCCCCAATCTTTCCTACCTCCCCCCTTCTATCCGCCCTTTCCCCCCCCATCCCCCCCCCCCGGCCCCCAGCTCCCAGAGCCTTTCACCAGATCTTACCTTCAGGCCGGGACACCCTCTCACTAGCAGGTAAGGTGTCACCCTCATTAGGCCCACTGGCCAGCATCTCGGAAGCCATTCCACTGGTGCTAGGCAAAGGGCCTCGATCGGGGGCCGCCCACATCCGGGGAAGCCCTGTGTCCCCTTCATCCACAGGGGTCACTAACTGGAGCTCGGGAGGTTGAATGGGGTCCCTCTCACTGTCCCCAGCCTCCAGGGAGCTAGTAGAGAGCAATGTGGTGCAGCCAGAGTTCTGGGACTCCAAGGACATGCGGCCAGGCTGAAAAGGTGGCTGGAATACACTCACAGAGTATCTGGAAAAGAAAACAAAGTAATAAGCTGTGACCAACCCATTCATCACCTCTGCTCTCCATCTATCACACCCTAGCCCCGCTGCTGGGCACTTACCGGGCGTAACCTTCTAGCAGCTGAGCAAGACGGGCGTAAGTGAGGCGTGAGGCGGGTACACTGACCAGGAAGGGGTAGCCAATATTTTCAGGGCGGCAGAGACCCTTATGGTCAGGCCAGTGGGTTTTTTGGCAGATTCTGGAGGGAAGGGAAAGAAGAGAGCCTTAGCCTCATTTCCTTTGACTACATACTGGGTGGAGGGGGTGTGGTCGAGGCTGAGACCCTGGGAACTAGGTATATCAGCCCTGCCTCCCCCAGAGCCTGGTAGTAGAGCTAAAGGGTGTAAAGCATATGGGCTTTTGTGAGGAAGGGGTAGTAGCAAGTGGAAGGTGAAGACGGGAGAGGGAAACCATAGGGGTCCTCACTGGTTGCAGTAGCCCACACGGTAGCACCGGGTACAGCGCTTCAGTTTTTCATCCTCCGACTGCTGCTTCCTCTGGCAGGCTGCACACTTGGAGATAGGAACGCTGAGTACCTGGGGGCGCTAGGGTGGGTCGTCTGGCTCAGCAAGGCCAGGTAGGAGTGAACCCTCCCAACCAGGACGTCTCAGCATCAGGTTGGCTCCCGCTCACCTGCTGCACCTCGAGCACCACTACCCGCTCCTTGGCCAGCTCTGGGGATAGCAGCTCAAAGCAGAGGAGCATATCAGATGGGGACACAGTGTCCAGCGAGTGGGAGGGCAGAAACATACGGTGGAAGCGATTCTTAATTACCTGGGAACAAAGAACACAAGAATAAGCCACCTGATCACAAAACACAAGGAAAGCTGGACCTTGCCTTGGGGTCTGTGGGGTCAGGGATAGAATTTGTGGACCAAAAGAGGAACATGCTTGCATAGGCACCAGTCTCAACACCCAATTGCACAAGATACATAAGGCTGTCTGAATGATAAAGACTGGGTAGAGCCCTAATGTATAGGACTACAACATATTATCAGAGAAAGGTCACATTTGAAGAGCCTCTTCCTAATTTTTTGGGGGGGAGGGGGGCAGCCATGGGGTTTGAACACAGCCTGGGTGCTGACCCTGAACTATTCTTTTGCTCAAGGTTAGCACTCTACCACTTTGAGCCACAGCACCACTTCTGGTTTTCCGGTGGTTAATTGGAGATAAAAGTCTCACAGCCTTTCCTGCCCAAGCTGGCTTTGAACCACGATCCTCAAGATCTCAGCCTCCTAAGTAGCTAGGATGACAAGCGTGAGTCACCAGTACCCTCTTCCCTAATTCTCTGAGACAAATGAACTCAAGCTCTCAGGGAGAGCCAGCATGCAGACATGAGAGAAACAGCAAGAGGGAAGAATCACTATAGCAAGTGATGGACAGTCCTAAGTTCCTCATCCCAAAAAGGCAAGGCAGTCAGGGCCTACCACCAATGACGACAGCTGGAGACTAAGGCATCTCTTTTGCACAGCCCAGTGCCTGGCTTCAACAGTGCCTCAAAAAAAGAGCATACTGCCTGCATTTTTGCTGTCCATGGACAGTCACATATATCTTTGTACAGATGCCAATGACTATCTAGGGAGGCTTTTTTTCTGCCCGGGACCAATTTGGATATTTATAACACCATTCAAGGGTCATATGAATACAGGCAGCCAGGCTACAAAGCAGCCAAGGGGCATACACATCTGTACTTTCATATACTAAATGATTTCATAGGCCCTATACAACCTTTTTGTTTCCCACACTTGTGTAAGTACACACACACACAGAGAGACAGGTCCACCCTTGTCAGAGTCTGGGGAAAGACACAAACCTCAGCCAGACGCAAGTTCTCAGGCTTCACGTGAACACTCTGAGATAGAGAATCCAAAACTTCACTTGCACTGGAGTTCTCCTTGCTTACGCTTACGAGGAACTGAGGTGATACAAGGTATAGTTAATATGATGGCAGAACCAGGTTCTCTGGGATAGCCCAAAGCATAGGGACTTGCTCCTCACCTTGATGGGCTTGCTGTGGGGCTCTCGAGCAAAATAAAAGACGGGGAGAACCTTTTGCTTTTGCGGCAAGGGCACCGGCAGATAAAGAAATGGGTCAAAAGTGATGGAGACCTGTGGAGGCAGAAGCACCACTAGTATGGTCACACAGGAACAAGATGCTTGGGCTCAGAAAGCCTAATCCAGACGCTCTGATGGCTCTCAGAATGCCCAAACCAATCACTAAACTCTTAGGCTAAGAACACCAGATGGAGCACAAGGGCCTACCAGGAGAGAGCAATCACCCATTCTGAGACAGATCTTATGTTCTGGCAATTTAGTTGCTTTCCCAGTTCCATTTCTCTCACATCTGATATGCCTTTCCAATCTTAGCCACAATGCTACCCCAACCTTCCCTATATATCATACCTTTATACTTGAGCTCACTTTTTTTTTTTTTTTTTTCTGGTGCCAGTCCTGGGGTAGGTGCTGAAAATGAGCATTTTTGCCCAAAGCTAGTGCTCTTCCACTTGAAGCATAGCTCAGATCTCAGCCACCAGCGCTCAGCCCAAGCCATCACTTTGATATCGGTCAGAAAAGCCTACCCTGCCTGACCACTTCAGCCCACAGAGGAGCAGCCAACTTTGTTGCTCCAATTTTGTCCCACAGCACCTGAAAATGCTGCTTCTGAACCTAATCTGCCCAGGCTAGCTGAGCCAAACTAGGGGGTCTCTTTCTAGGGGAAGCCCACTATACCTTGGCACACACAGGGCACACTAGCTTCGACTTATACTGGCCCTGAAACAGGTCCACGATGAAGGAGTCGTTCCTCATCTTGTGCCTCTGCCATGCTTCCTCAGCCACCACCTGAGAAGGAGAGTGATAAGAAGCAAGAAGGCCTAGGGCCAGGGGGAAAAAAAAAAAAGAGACATCTCTCCCTGTGACCCCCACCCTGACCTCATCAGGCCGCCCATCTGAGTCCACAGTCTCTGTGTAGGGCTTGTTCTGGATTCGATTTAGATCCTCATGCAACCCATCCAATAGAAAAGCCATGAACTCTTGGGCATCATGCTGTGCATAGCCTGTGAACTGGCTGGCCTTGCTCGCCACAATAGCCTGGATTCAGGGATCAAAATGTGAAAGAGAAACCTTAGCATCCATTTGCCGGGCACTCCATTAGCTAAGCCCCACCACTACCACCTCCCCCACCCCACCCTCCGCCCCCATCTCCTCTAGCCAAGGCTAGGAGCAGCCACAGGTCACCTTTAACTTGGAAGGCTGAAAGGCATGGTGAGTGCCCTTCCACAGGGCCCGGAGCAGCACTGCAAAGCCAATGGCCAGACGTCCACCAGTCCCCAAGGGGTTGTTGTAGTTGATCTCGGCCTCAAAGGATCGGTCTAAAAACAGCAGCCAAGCAAAGGTGTGAGGGGCAAACATATCCCTTCTGCCCAGGCCCTAGATTTTTTTTGGCCCTGGCCCTGACCCTCACCATGGAAGAAGTCGCGAAGTTCCCGAGTGTTGGACAGAGACTGAATTACGCTGTTCATGAAGCAGGTGTTGCCTAAATTAACAAGGCCAGTGAAGCCAGGAAGACACACCTTCTTCTCTTCCTCCTCCTCTTCCTCCACGCTGTCTCCACTCACGGGACTATGGGGCATTGGAGGCACCATACATGTGGGCTTGGGCTGTATGGGAACAGAGGCAGTATGAGAGTAGCCCTGAGGTTTCATATCTACTATCTGCTCCTCGCCCAGGTTCCTCACCGAAGCCAGATGTGGCTCTGGCTTTGGAGCTACATGTTCCAAGGGGGTACGGGCCGCCACACCATCCAGGCCTGTGTCCTCAGATCGAGCCTTAGGCTTATCCTTCTCCACAGCCCGGGCTTCCTCTTGGCTTGTCAGGGGGTGGGGGGCACCTCCTGGAGGGGTTGTATCCAGAGGGGTTGGACCTGTCGGCACGGCAACCTTTGCACCACCCACTGCACCTTAAAAAGGGGGAATGAGGGGGCTGGTGGTTAGCAGCATGTGGCAGGGCTGGGGCTCCTGAGCATGCAGGGTCGGGCAATGAAGGGAGCTCGTATGCAGACCTCGTGCAGCTGGGGCCTCCAGGCCCCCCCAGCGCTGACTCTGCCGCTTCCGGAGGCAGATGTCAATGCGAGACGCCGTGTAGCAGAAAGTGCATTGCTCGGGCTCAATCAGGTTCCTGTGGGTAAAGGCTGAGGTCAGAGACTTAGGGCGAACAGGTGTCAAGCGACACAGACCCAGAGAGAAGAGCTGGAGCCCCAGCTGGGACAGGCACAGTGATGGGGCTGGGCACCACCCACCTGAGCTTCACCTGCCAACGGAAGATGGTATGGGGCCCGCAGCCCTGATGCAGCTTCAGGAAGTTCCCATCCCTGCAGAAGCAGAGCAGGGAAGGAGGAAGGACAAAAGGAAGAATGTCACATATGCAATTCCACTGGAGGCATACCATGTACCCTTCAGCCCCTCTCCACCCACCTGGTCTGGAAGATGAGTGTGAAGTCCTGTTCACGGAAAAGGACTCGAGAAGTATCCCTGCGGATCTCTTTCACGTACACATGCACCACCACAGAATCTGGCCCTTTCTCATAGGAGTCATTCTTGACAAATGCCAGGTTCACCATGGACTCAGGGTCTGCATTGAGACATGGCTTAGTACCTCCCATGACAGGCTTCTGATTGGCCGCTCTACTACTTCCTACTTACCCACCAACCCTGTAACCCAACCTAGGCTCTGCCAGGCCACGCCCAACCCCACTTTTACCATCCACCAAGGTTGCAGCATCTGCTGCTACTGCCATCTCCTCTTTGATATGGTCAGCTTTCCCAGGGTCTCTACTCCGGGCCATGGCTGGAGAGACTGGGTCATTCCTGGGAGACACTGCTTTCTCGCCTGCCAAAAGGGCTAAATTCTTCTCTGAGCCAAGAAGACAAGGTTGGGGATTCAGTGGTGGTACACGGAGCTGTTCCTCAGCCTCAACCTGGTCGTGGTGAAATTGTGGGCATAATCAGTATTGCGTAGGACAGGGGGCCCCAACTTTAGTCCATGTCCCTCCCCTCTACATCCTAATACCCCGAACAGGCAACTGACTCTCACCTGAGTGACTGGATCAGCCAGGAAGGATGGGGCATCACCCCGGGGTCCAGGGCCATCCCTGGACCCTTCTCCCTCTGGCCCTCTGCGGAGATGCACAGCCCTCTTGGCGCTAGGCCCTGCTTGGGCCCCAGGGCCAGCCCCTGAGCCTACCTCACCACGGCCCTGAGCCCGCTTCTGATTGCGGGCCTCTTGCTTAGCCCGGCGGGGCTCAAGGCCTGGCTCCAGGGCAATGGGAGACAATTCCTGCCCATTCTCCTGACACCGCAACCCCAGTGCCAGCTCCTGGGTCCCTCGAGGCTTCTTCTGCCAAAGACAACAACAGTTGGGGACTGCCTAGGGTCCTGGTAGGGTATCACACCGCCCGACCCTGCACTTCAAACTTACCAGGAGAGAGGGCCACGTGAGAAGAGGAACCTTTTTGGGTAGTGCTAGCTGTAGAAAGCCACCCTTGCGGGCTTGCACTTTGGCGCAAGAACTTTCTATTTCGGCAAAGAAAACACCACCCCACTGACGACCATCTGGGAGAGAGAGTGGAAGCAGTGAGCTTCAGTGGCGGTTATCAAAGAATTAAAAGGTCCTGCTGGGCTCAGGGCAGATGGACGCACCTGGGAGCTTCACCACACAGTCGGTGTCAGTGAAAGCAGCATCTACCTCCTCTAGCCTCACGGGACTTGCTCCCACTCGGAGCTTAACAATCACCTCATCTGCACTCTGCCTCCAGTCAAGCAACAACTCTGTAAAGGAGGGGCAAAGAGATCAGAAGGGTCTCTACAAGCGATCGGTGGGGATATGTCCAAGAAACCCAGCCCTACTGCCCTCTACTGCTCCTTCCCTTCCCCATCCATTACTCACCCTCTTTGGTCTGCTCCTCTCGAGGAGTGGGCATTGATCCTGACAACAAAGCAAAGAATGAGGAGGCGATGAGGAGGGGGAGGGGGGGAGCAGTCTCCCAAAACACCACCATTCCAAAAATACCATCATCTCAGTATTTCAGCCAAGTACCCCAGGCTCAAAGCTGAGACTCTATCCAGGCTGTCATGTCTCCTTCCCAATCGCAAACCAAGACAAAAGGGACAATGAAATAATCATCTTCAAATCCTCTATTTGCATGCACACGGAAAGGAGAAAAGGGCATGAGTATCCTGGGATTATCACCTGCACCTCTCCGAGGATCTCCTTCCTTGCTCTCCTGGTTTGCTCGATCCTTCTGCTTCTTCTTACTCGTGACCTCCTCTAGTCCTGGTGGCCCTCTCCTTGAGCCTGTGGCACTGGCCCCGCCAGACATCTTGAGCCGCTTGGTTGACAGCCAGAGTGCCCCAGAGTCGGCAACAGTGTCTGGGTCAGGGCTGCGGCGCTTTCTTCCTGGCCCAGCTATCTTGGCAATTCTTTGTGGCCAAATTCTTTAGCAAGGAACCAACAGCCTAATGAAAAAATAACCAGTAATCACTGTCAAGGCCCAACAACTTGCTCCTTAACTACAGTTAGGGCTTAACAATCCAGAACATTCCTAACCCTGCAGGGTAGTACCTAAGCCCCAGAAAGTTAGGTTACTTTTTTATTGTGCCAATACTGGAGTTTAAACACACAGCTTCAAGCTCTTATTTAGCTTTTTTGCTTAAGGCTGGTGATCTACCACTTGAGCCACACTTCCATTTCCAGCTTTTTGCTGGTTCCTTGAAGATAAGTCTCTCTCAGGCCAGGCACTGGTGGCTCATATGATCCTAGCCAGATTGAAGGCATTTCCAGGCAGGAAAACCTATTAGCCTCTTTTCTCTGATTAACCACCCCACAGCTAGAAGTGGAGCTGTGCCTCAAATTAGTGTCAAACTTCAGTGAAAAAATACTAAGGGACAGCACCCAAGCCCTAAGTTCAAGCCCCATACTAGAAAAAAAAAAAAAAAAAAGTCTCTTATTTCAAACGTGACTGATTTGGGGCTGGCTTTGAACCTTGATTTGCAGAGCTCATCCTCAGTAGCTAGTACTACAGGTGCCAGTCACCTAATCAGGCTATTCTACAGAGGGACTAAGTACTGCAAGTAGCATTAATCACTTCAGGCCAAGCCTCCTAGAAACCTGCCACAATGCTGGAAGCCTCCTTGAGAAGGTGCCAGGTCAAATCAGTCATGGCCTGGGACCAGGATCCTCCTCTGGATAGAAGCCATAGCTCCAGCCCACAGGGCTGACGCGCTGAGCAGGGAGCTCCCTTTTCTTCCACTCTCACTGGCTGCTTAGTCACCACCAGACAAGTGGAAGGAGGAGAAAGGCAGCAAAGGTGGAGACTATCAAACAGCAAGAACCAGGCTCTGTGGCCAAAAACCAAGGCCTAACTCAGGTGTTGTAACTGTCCGGAAAAGGTCCTGGATCTAAGATATCCATCTGCTTCCTTGCCAGCTCCTACTGGAGCTGGTCCCATAAGGCTACAATTACACCAACATGTTCCTATGTACCAACTACCTCTCGGGATCCTTCTTTCTCTGTTCCAAGATACAGGAGGGGCACTGTCAAGGTAGGATGGTGGGCATTCAGCTTGAGACTGGAACAGACAAGCACTACCTTCCTTCCCAAATCCCTGACCAGCTCTGAGCCACAGAGAACCTTCTTGGGTTTCCACGGGGCCTGGGCTAGTGGATTCCGAGCAGTGTCTCCATCCCAAAACGAAAGTTGTCATAACAAAAGCTTGACGATAAGGGTGAGAGATGAACCCCTGGATCTATCTAGGTAGGGAACCCTTTGGCTGCCTCAAGTCTGGTTTGTACAGCTAAATCGGATAATGACTAGTCTTACAGGTTCTCATGGGGGGGTGGGGGGGGCGGGAAGAGAGAGACGGGAGGGAGTCGCCTTAGGGGCTGGTTTTGTTTCTCCTTCTAGAAGGGAGATAAGATATCCTTCTGTGGGTCAGAGGTGGTATACTGGTGGGGATGGGGAGGGGGGGTTGCCAGTTCAGAATTGAGGCGGGGGGGGGGGAGGGGAGAAGCACATCCGCCTTGTCCTCACACATCCAGACCCCCCCTCCTCCAGTCACAGGTCGTGTTCCTCCTCCCCTCCTCCCTCCCCTCCGGCCCCCTTCATCTGCTCCAGGGACGTCGAAGCATTGATGGGGGGGGGGGGGGGTGATTAGAAACTGGAGCTGGCCAGAAGAGAGGCTGCGCAGTTACCCCGGACCGAGCACAGCTCCGGCCGGCGAACCCCCGGGGCCCAGCCACCACCTCCTCCAGGAAGCCGCCCCCCATCTCGCACGCCGCTCCAGTCCTCTCTGGAGGAAGGCCGGCCACGGGCGTCGGGAGCAATAACGGCTCCGTTCGGCATCCGTGAGGCCCGGCCCGACGCGGTACTTGGAAGGGTCGGGGTTGGTACCGCCCGTGACCTTGAAACAGGCCGCCCTGGAGCCAGCACACCCCCGGCGGCCTGCCCGCGGAGGCCGAACCGGCGAACTGCGGCCTGCCGCACTCACCGAGCGAGACCGCCGCCGCCAGCCCTCTCCGGGCCCTGGCAACCCCGCTCACGATTCCGGTTCCGGCGTCAGGTCGGTTCCGGTTCCGGCGCGCCCCTCCCCCCCCACCCGTCCCGGCACCGCCGCCGCCGCTGCCGCCGCCGCCGTCGCCGCCGCCACAGCCGCTTGTTTTGTTTCCACTTCTAGTTACGGCGGAGGGGAGGCCGAGCGCTGGGCTGGTGACGCACTTCCGGTGGGAGCGGGCTGGCGTTGATGGACAGCTCCTGGGCGGGCCCAAGCCCTGAAGAAGAGCACTTCCGGTGCTGGAGCCTTAGCTGGAGCTATTAGTACTGTGGGTGGCAAGGATGGCCGGCCAGGTCTGGAAGCGGAGACATTCATCACACACACACGCACACGCACACGCACACGTTCCAAATTAAAGAGGACCGACAACATAGTGGAGGTTCACACTGGTTTATTGCCAGCCCTGCCAGGCTCATTCCTATGTGGGTAGGCAACGCGCGTGCGCAGCAGTGCTGGGGACTTTGGGGGAAGGCCCTGGAGCAGGGGTTACTGGCAGGTGTTGTAGATCTGCACCTGCAGGTTGATGGCTTGAAGCACGCTGCGCATCTTGGTTTCCAGACCATCCAGCTGAGCTGCTTTCCCCTCCAGTGCGCGTTCGTTTTCCTCATAGGCACCCTCCAGTTCTAGGAGGAGCCAAGTATCAGTTTCAGGGGGGGTCCTTCTCCCATAATCCCCACCCCTCCTGGCTTCTGCTCCAAACAGTCCTCTCACCCTGTAGCTTCCGTAGCTTGTCTTGAGCCTCCTGTAACAGGTTGCGAGCCTCATCCCGCAGACGTTCTGCCCTCTTCTGCGCAGCCAGCACACCCTGGGCCTTGCGTTCAGCCAGCGTTCTTACCGTTTGGTATTGGTCGCCAACTGTTCCCTGCAGTAGCTATGCAAGTGGAGATCAGGGTCAGTATGCTAGCCCAGCAGAGACTCAACCATGATTACCTCCTTCAGCTGTCTCTCAAGCTTACCTGCTCAGCCTCGCGGGCACGGCTCTGGGCACTATCTGCTGTTTCTTCAGCAGTAGAAGCTGCCAGGCTATTTGCTGCCCGTTTCAGTTTCAGAGCCTCCAAAAGAGCATCCAATTGCCGGGCCCGCTCACCTGCAGAGCCAAGGGCCTGCTCAGCACCAGCCATCTTCTCTTGTACCTGCCATGGATGAGTCCAGGGTTAAACAGATCTATGGGCATGCCCATAACCTTGTCCCACTGATGTCCTACAGAGACCACACCTGGTTCAGGGTCTGCTCTGTGTCCTGTGTGTCAACCATTGCTGCTCGGATAGCCCCCTGTGCAGCACCCTGTGCCCGCTGGGCCTCCTCCAGTGCCACCTGTACCATCTCTGCCTTCTGTTTCTCACTCTCAGCCCGGCTCCTGAAGAAAAGAGAGAATCAGAGCCTGTAGATCAGGATCAGGCAGCTGTCAAGGATAGGGGTAAGGGTTGGATTGGGTCATACCTTGCCCGCTGTGCATCCTGAAGTAGCTGCTCAGCCCGACGCACATCCCCCATCGTCCGTGCTAGGATGGTGTCCACATCTGCCAAGCTTCGGACTCGCTCTGCAATTGCACTCGCCAGGTTCTGGATCTGCTCAGGTGAGGCTGGGATGGACAGCTCCAGCACCCGTGTGGCCACCATCTCAATGCTATCAGGATCAGCCCCCTCCTCTATCGGGGACACAGGTTAAAGAACTTAAGGATAGATTCTCCAGCATGAGTATGGGGACAATCATCATGAGGGGTGGAGGACATGGGATAGGCGTTTGTTAATAGGTATATGGATACACTATAGGGATGGAAATTATAACAAGGGACACAAAGTGAGAGACACAAGTTAGAGGAGTCACATAGGAGCAAGGACTCAGGGCTCAGCCACTGTAGGTCCTGAAATGGAGAGACACACAGACACAGGAGAAATAATCACATGGCCCCGGGGCCACGTGGGAGGCTCACGGCTGAGGAAGTCCTTCACACTCTGGATGAGTTCTCGAAGCTGCTGATTGGCCTGCTCCACTTGTCCTCTGGTAGCATTAGCCTTGTCCAAGGCTGCCTGGGCCCGCTGCTGGGCCTCGCCTGCCTGCCGACGAGTCTCAGCCACTTGGCTGAGGATGCCTCCACCGTCTACCAATGCCCGCTGTAGCTCTGCTTGTGTATGCCGGGCCCGGCTTAGGGCTAGATCTGCTGTGGCTGCTGCTCCACTACAGCCAAGGCCTCCACAGCGGGGCTGCCCATCTTCATCCCGACAGCCGGCACCACCACAAGGGCTGGAAGCACACGGGGCATCCCCTGGGGCCCCACACACCTGCCAGGCCCAGAACAAGTCAGAGCTCTGTGAGAATACCATCCCACATCTCCCCATCCCACCCCACTCTTGTAGCTCACCAATTCATTTATGCCTGTCAGACTCAGGCCTTGAGTATGGGTTGAAAGCTTGCCCAGTGCCTGCTGGTTCGCCAGATGTTTGCGATTAAAGTCTTTCCTCTGAGTTTCCATCAGCCTTTCAGTGCGACGCCGGAGATCTGCTGAGTTGCTCACAGGACTGGGTACCGCCAGGGCAGAGGTATTGGCACGACGTTCTGCCTCTGCCGACTGGCTGTGGGCATGGCGGATGCTATCAAAGGCACCTAAATGTTGGGGCAGAGGTCTATGGTCAGCCGAAGATCAACATGGGCCCATCTGCCTGCCTATGTAGCCAACCACTTACCAAGGAAATTTGAATGCTTGAGCAGGTCCAGATGCTGATCAAGCTGCTTCAGTGTGAGATTTAGTGCAAGCCCATCTCGCTCCAGACCACTGAGTGCGTGGTTAGCATTGAAGTTCTCATCCTGTATGTCTGTCAGTCCTGCCTCTAGCTGAGTCAGGTGCTCCGTGGCCTTTCCGATTTCACGCCTGTATCAGTAGGGGAGAGCAGGTTTAGAGAGACTGCAGCCTCCATCCATTGGGCCCGTTCCCCATCCCATCAGGTTTCTTCTGGCCCCTCCATACCGCAGCTCCTCTGTGGCCTCCACCAACTTCATCGTGGAGGCAGCTGAGGTATTGCGGGCACCCACGATGGTCTGCACCATGCCCAACTTCTCTTGCAGTTTCAGAAAGTTGCTCTCAAAGGCACCAAGCACACCCGTCTGTTGCAACTCCTGGGCCCATTGCTCCAAGCGCCGGGTACGAGCAGACAAGTCTTGCACCACACGGTCCCAATCCCCAAAGCACGTATGGCAAGGGTAGCAGGCAGGAAAGACACCGGAGAATCCTCGGGCACACTGATCACAACGCACACCAGACACACCCGGGCGGCAGCTACAGTGGCCTGTGGCTCGGTGGCACTGAGGAGTGTCTATTCCACGAGGGTCACAATCACAAGCTGCAGGAAAGGACATACACTGTAGAGTTTGGGCCTCTTGGGGACCTCCTAACAAATCTCCTCCATCCACCCCGGTCTCCCCAGCTGCCTCACCGCGGCACTGCAAGCCAGGGTCTCCCCAGTGGAGCTCTTGGCACTCAGAACAAGTCCGCCCACCAAAGCCAGCACGACAGTGGCACTGCCCTGTGAACTAGAGTGAGAACAGAGCCAAGGTTCAGACTGAGTTCTCAAAATGAAGCAGACAGCTAGGCAACCATCTATCCAGAGAGCTACAGGATTCCATACCTCATTACAGCTGGGGCCTCTAGCCCGGGTTGGGTGGCAAGCACAAGGTTGGCAGCCACGGCCACTGGTGAGATTCCAAAAGTTGGGGGCACAACGGTCACAGCTAAGGCCCTGGACATTGGGGAGACACGGGCACTGCCCACTGTTTGGATCACAGTGGCACCGGTCAACCGATGGGCAGTGCTGGGAACTTGTGCCCAGCAGATTGCAGGTGCAACCTATGCCAACAAAGATGAGGACAACAGTCAAGAGCCCAGTCGGTGGAGCCCCCCCACCCCCCAGCCATCCCATCCTGTATCCATACTCACGATGGCAGCTCTGTTGAGCAGCTTGCCCATGGAAGCCAGGCTTGCAGATAGCACAGCCAGGGCCTTCCGTGTGGTATAAGCAACGTAAGCATTGCCCCGTGCGGGGGTCACAGGCCTCAGGGTCCTTGGGATCAATATTCCCACTGCATTCACACAGTTGGCACCTACCACCTGGCTTTGAGGGGTCCCCAAAGTGCCCAGGGGCGCAAGTTTCACACCGTGGCCCTGCCCATGATCAAGAGAAAGCCATAAGTATTCACCTCAGCCAGCTCAGCTTGATCTCAGTGCCTGCCTCCCTGCCCCCCACTCCCCATAAACCACTCACCCGTGTAGCCTGCCCGGCAATGGCACACGATCTGCTGAGAGTATCCATCCCGGTGACAAGATGTGGCAAAGTGTCGTTGGCTCCCAGGGCCTTCAGGACAAGGACAGGGTCGACACTGATTGCCATACGGCAGCCGTGGGTCTCCATGGAAACCAGCAAGGCACCTATAGGGGAAGAAAGGGAAGAGTTCTAAGCATCCCCGGGCAGCCTGGCCAACCATCAACCCACTCAAAGCTGCTCTAAGCTCACCTTTCACAGTGTTCACCCCCAGTGTGATCACGACAGCTCAGGCAAACGCCCGTGTGAGAATCGCATTCGTCCGCATGCCCATTGCAGACACAGGGCCGGCAACTAGGAAATCCCCACTGGCCACGTTGGCAGCGATCACAGCGAAGTCCAAAGGCACCCGTTCGGCAGGGACATTGTCCACTAGTTCCTTCACATAAACCACTGAGTGCCCCCTCAGGGCTGCACTGACAGGCTAGGGGTAGAAGAAGAAATTTAGAGCCAGTGCCAGTGGCTCACGCCTGTCATTCTAGCTATTTAGGAGGCTGAGATCTGAGAATCGTGGTTCAAAGCCAGCCCAGGGCTGGAAAGTCTGTAAGACTCTTATCTCCAATGAACCACCAGAAAATCGGAAGTGGCACTGTGGCTCAAGTGGTAGAGTGCTCGCCTTAAGCTGAAGAGCTCAGGGGCAGTGCCCAAGCCCAGAGTTCAAGCCCCATGACCAATGAAAGAAAAGAAAGAAAGAGAGAGAGAGAGAAAGGACGGAAGGAAGGAAGGAAGGAAGGAAGGAAGGAAGGAAGGAAGGAAGGAAGGAAGGAAGGAAGGAAGGAAAGAAGGAAGGAAGAGGCCAGAAGTCAGGAAGAAGCAAATACCTTGACATCCTGTAGGGCCAAAGCCATAGTAGCCAGTGGCACAGAGATCACAGCGGCGCCCAACCACTCCAGGTTTACACAGGCATTGGCCACCATGAGGGTTGCACTCAGAACTCAGTGAGCCTTGAGGGTCACACTGACACGCTGTAGGAATGAAAGGAAACCAAATCAGCCTGAGCCTCCACCTCTCTGCCCAGCCAATCCACATCAGAAGTACTCACGCAATGCGCCATTGTAGATGAGAGTGGACAGGCTGATGAGAAGAGGGCCACAGGCCTCCGAGGGTGGATTCTTGCTGGGCAGCAGACCTTCCTCATGGCAGCGATAGTGTTCAAAGGTGGCACGGCGCTCCAGAGCAACAGCATCCCCTGCACTAAACATCTCTAGCACCAGGACGCGGGGCAGTAGCACCAACTAGATGGATGAACAAGGAACAGTGCAGCTCAAAGAGGGAAATACATTGATACTGCCAGAGTACTTGGTCTTGGCCCTATCATGGGTCTGCCTGCCTGCCTTCCTTCCTTCCTTCCTTCCTTTTCTCTTTCTTTCCTTTTTTTTTTTTTTTTTTTTTTTTTTGCCAGTCCTAGAGCTTGAACTCAGGGCCTGGGCACTGTCCTTGAGCTTCTTTTGCTCCAGGCTAGCGCTCTACCACTTGAGCCACAGCACCACTTCTGGCTTCTTCTGTGTATATGGTACTGTGGAATTGAAGCCAGGGCTTTCCTGCATGCTAGGCAAACACTCTGCCACTAAAAGCCACATTCCCAGCCCTCTTTCTTTTTTTTACATTTTTCTTTTTTTCTTTTTGTCGATTGTGGGGCTTGAATTCTGGGCCTGGGCACTGTCCCTCAGCTCTTCTGCTTAAGACTAGCACTCTACCACTTGAGCCACAGCACCACTTCCTGTTTTCTGAGTGATTTATAGGGGATAAGAGTCTCACAGACTTTCCTGCCTGGGCTGGCTTTGAACTAAAATCCTCAGATCTCTGTCTCCTGAGTAGCTAGGATCATAGGCGTGAGCAACTAGTGCCCAGCTCCCTAAGCTCTTTCACTCAAGGCTAGTGTTCTACCACTTTAGCCACAGCCTCACTTCTGGTTTTCTGGTGTCTCATTGGAGTTAGGAGTCTCATAGACTTTCCTGCCCAAGCTGGCTTTGAGCTATGATCCTCAGATCTCAGCTTCCTGAGGTAGCTAGGATGACAAACATGAGCCACCAGCACGTGGCATGCCCCCTTTTCCATTGACCCCTTCCTGCCAGGATCCTAGTCTCTGCCATTTTTTATTGGAGGGTATTGTTCACCGAATCAACAAGCAGGTCAGGTCCAGAGTAGATCGCAGGCTGGGTACTTCCTCCTGTTCGCACCAGCTTTAGATGCAGCTTATAGGAGATGCCAGGCTCAAGGCAGACAGGTCTGGGAAGCATCATGTACCTGGCATGGGGTGGGGGGTAAGGGGCAGGTGGGTGTTATACAGAGTCCCTATGCCCATCATCCTGGGTCTATTATACCCTACTCAGAGCAACCAATTAGCCAAGGCAGAGACTATTGCTTGATTCAGGCTGGGCGGAGTGGCACTAGGCCAACAGAGAAGCTGCTGGGTATCTTACAGAGAATCTGTCTCAGAATATTAGCATAATGTGTTTCTGGAATCATACGCCCTGTGAAGACCAGTATCACTAGAAGCATACAGACTGACATGGGAACTTTCCAGTTCTTTCATTTTTCTTTTCCTTTCCTTTCTTTTCCTTTTTTCTTTTTTTTAGTCTCTGTCTCTCTGTCTCTGTCTCTTTTTCTCTTTTAATTTTGGCAGCTGTGGGGCTTAAGCTCAGGGTCTGGGCACTCTGTTCCTGAGTTCTTTCACTCAAGGCTAGCACTCTACCACTTGGATCCACAGGGCCACTTTTGGTTTTCTGGTGGTTCACTGGAGATAAGAGTTAGCCAGCCTGGGCTGGCTTTGAACTGTGACCCTCATATCTCAGCCTCCTGAGTAGCTTGGATTCCAGGTGTAAGCCCAGTTCTTTCTTTCTTTTTTGAAAACATTAGGGTTCGATATCAATGCCTTGTGCTTGCTAGGCTACCCCTTGAGCCATACCCTTAGCCTTTTGGGGGGGAGGGTCAGCTCCACTATAGATCCTCTAAAGTGTTCCCTTGTCCCTTGTGTTCAAAAGATTAACCTAACCAGTCAAATCCCTGTTCAGAATCTTCTGATGTTACCCACACCTCCCTCCCCCACCCTGCTTCCTGTAGTGACAATGTCTGCTTTCCATTAATTCTTGCTTTGGCCTCTTAACCTTAGACCCCTGAGAGAGCAGGCTTTGTTTTGCTTCCTTCCTTCCTGTGACCATAAACCATATTGAACACAGCTTAGCAAAAAAGGCTTACCAAGGATGTTTCTGTTTGTTTTTGTCAGTCCTAGGTCTTGAACTCAGGAACTGGGTATGGTTCCTGAGCTTTTATGCTCCAAGCTTATGTTTAACCCATTTAGCCACAGCTCTACTTCTAGCTTTTTAGTGGTTAACTGGAGATAAAGAGTCTCCACAGGATTTCCTGCCAGGGCTGGTTTTGAACTGGGAGCCTCAGATCTCAGTCTCCTTTGTAGCTAGGATGGCAGGTGTGAGCCATTAGTATCTGGCTTCCTCCTTTTCCTTGTCCCCTGCACCGCGCCCCCCCCCCCCCCCCAAGTACTAAGGATCTAAGCCAGGGCTAATGCTGTACAACTTGAGCTAGGATCCTGATCCAGGAAGAGGTACTTGAAGGAAAGAATAGATTAATAAGCAGTGGGATCTTACAGGTGCCTGGCTAGACTAGGCCCTGCAACCCTTCATCATGACAACCATCAGTGCCTTTACCTGGTGTTTGGTTGCAGAGTCCCTTGGATACGATCATCCTTAGGCAGCACATGCCCACATGGGCTATGGGCAGACACAGGCCCTGGCCGCTGCACCATCAACTCAATCTCTGCCCATTGCTCAGGGACCTGAGAAAAGAAGATGAACCAGGAGCTGCTTCCACAGCCAGAGATTTCACTCCAGGTCACAATTCCTAGGGGCTGACCTGAGGCTCCAAGCGTAGCAGAATGTCATAGTCCATGGCCTTCGGCAAAGAGGTCACCAGGAACTCTAACACTTGACCTTCCCGCAGCCGCACAAAACCTGGGCCAGTCCAAGATGGAGTCCCCTGGCTGGTCATCAGGCGCTCCACCACATCAAGCCCCTGGGAAGATCATGCGACCAGGGATAGAGGTTCAGGTAAGACACCATCTCTTCTGCCATAACCAGCCCAGTTCTGCCAAGATCTCACCCAACGCTGTATAGCTCACTCCAGGCCCTACCCATCATCCAGCCTCTCAGACATCCCTATCTCATTTCTCTCGGGCACATTTACCTGCCCTCGGGCATCTTCAGCCTCCCAAGTTAAGTGGTCCAGAAAGGGCCGGAAGTACCCAGGCTGTACTTGTTCACAGCGTCGCCCAATCATGTGCTGGCGGCAGCGGCACTGACCGGTGGCTTCATCACATCTGAAGGATACTGTGATTACTCAAGAAGAACCCCCTCTTCTGTCCCCTGCCTGGCTCCCCAGCACCCCTATAGAGTACTTACTGAGGATCCAAGGCACCACCCACATCGCAGTCACAAGGGCGGCAGCCCAGCAGATCATGGCTCAAGCCCCAGTGGCCAGGCTAAAGGAAAGGGATTGCTAAGGGTCAGAAATAGACCTCCCCACCCCCACTCCTGTCCCCGCCCCCTCTTCTTCCCAACGGGGAATCCAACCATATTCCCTGCTTCTGTCTCCCAAACCACTGGTCTTCAACCCTTGTTAATCAGCCAAGGCTGGGCTTTTTAATTTTCAGCACCCCTTCACATTGGAGTATGGGCATTGCTCCACCGCCCCTCCCCACCCTCTGAAAAAAAAACCCCATGGGTTCAGATCAGAGAACATTTTCAGGATCCTAGACCCCAGTTCCCTCCAGTCATACCAGGCAATGGTCACAGCCATGTCCAGTCACTAGACGTTTGCAGAAACAGGTTCCACTATGGGGGTCACAAGGGGTAGTCCCAGACACCGTGCCCCGTGCATTACATTGACAACCTGCATGAAAAAAAAAGACCCTTGAACACTTTGGGTAGCTAAGGCAATGTTCAGATTCAGGTGTAGTTAACAGTAGTGAAAAGGTCAGGGGTTAAAGGTCAGCCCAAGAGGCACATACGCTGGCAGCCTTGAGGGTCACTGGCACTGAGCCCGAAGAAGCCATCACGGCACTGCTGGCAACGAGTACCCATCACGTGTTCTTTGCAGCGACATTGGCCTGATACCAGTCCTAGGGTGGGATCGTCATGGGAATCGCAGCGACCACCATCTTGGGAACCCATAGGGTCACAATCACAGGCTAAAAGACACAGGGGAAAAACAAATAAGAGGCATAAAGTCCCTCTAATAAGCATCAATCTTCTCCATTCCCAGTCTAATTCCCAAACTCCCACCACATCAGTTCTAGGCAACCTGAATAGCACCATGACTTCCCAATTTCTGGCTCCAGTCCAGCTGTTCTGCCCTCCTTAACAACCCCCTAGCCCCAGCCTTACGGCGGCACACAGCTGGATCGCGTAGGTCCTTGGTTGGGTCCCGGTAGAAGAAGGGCCGGCAGACTTCACAATGGTGTCCAGCCGTGTGATGTTGACATTCATCACACACACCTCCACTTACATTGCCAGATGCCAGGTACATGGCCATGTCGAAGTGACAGCTGTGGCTGTGCCCATGGCACTCACATTCTATGGGGTAAGCAGAGGGTATTTGAGGCACAGACCAGGTCTTGAGGGTAAGGGGTGTGGGGAGGCCTAGTGTTGCTTTAGAGTCTTCCCACTGACCAGAATTTGTGTGTGACTTTTTTTTCCCTGCCAGTCCGCGGGCCTAGGCACTGACTCTGAGTTTCAAGGCTAGCACTCTACCAGTTGAACCACCGAGTGGTGCCACTTCAGGCTTTTTCTTTTCTTTCTTTCTTTTCTTTTTGCTGGTCATAGATCTTGAACTCAGGGCCTGGGCACTGTCCCTGAGCTGCTTTTGCTCAAGGCGAGTGCTCTACCACTTGAACCACAGTGCCACTTTGGTTTTCTGATAGTTAATTGGAGACAAGAGTCTCACAGCCTTTCCTGGCCTGGCTGGCTTTGACCCTTGATCCTCAAATCTCAGCCTCCTGAGTAGCCACCAGTGCCCGGCTCCAGCTTTTTCCTGTTTATATGATCCTGGGGAATCGAACCCAGGACTTCATGCATGGTAGGCAAGCACTCTACCACTAAGCCACCTTCCCAGCCCCTCTTTGTTCCTTTTCTTTTTTTGGTCTGAGGCTGAGATGCAAATTCAGTACCTGATGCTTTCTCTCATTGGCTAGCACTCTACCAAGTGAGTCACACCTCCAACTCCCTGGATACCCATTGGACCCAGCCTGAAGTAGTGTTAAGGGATTAACCAAATAGCTCTAAGGGCTGCCCAAAACCTGACAGGCGCTAAAAGTTGGATGCGATGGAAGCCAGAATCTTACTTCTGCAGGCATGACTGTAGCCATCCTCAGCTGGCCGCCAGGGCAGGTCATGATAGAAATCTTGGCACTGCTCACAGTTGAGGCCACGCGTGTTATGTTTGCAGATGCAGGCCCCGTGCACCTAAGGAAATGAGCGGGCAGGAGGTCAGCACTACCCAGCCACGCCTGTCCCTGCCCTGATCCCTATCCCACCCATCTGAACCCTTCTCACCATGCCCTCGGCGTGGGTCGGTGCCCCTGGGGCAGGAGCACACTGTGAAGCATGCCCATAGCAGAAGCAGTTGCCACGTACAACCAGCTCATAGAGAGCATAATAGTATTTCTCTCGGATCTCCCTTCTTGGGTCTAGTAGATTGTCCCCGAGTGTATGAAGCCGAGTCAGGTTCACCCGGAGGTTGGTGATCTTCAACAGATCTGAGGGGAGAGGGGTGAGGGGTGAGTTCAGTTAACCAGGCAAGCCCTGGTTGATACCCACACAGGGGCTGCAGCTGCCAAGGTGACCTTGAGAGGCCTCCTGTCTCCTGCTAAACTGAGCTTGGCACCCGCCCTAGCAAGCACCTAAAATAGTCACTGGGGCCCCAGTGGGGACACTGGGGATGGTGCCAGATGCAAAGGATGATATACTCACTCTGAATCCGTGAGCTGTAGGGATCTGGGATAGGAATGGCTGGGTCCAACACCCGATAGATGACCTAGGGAGGGAGGAAGTCCACAGAAACCTTGCCTTAAGTACATTATTTCCCCCTCTCTACCTCACACAGCCCTCCCCGGCCTGCTTTCTGGACTCAGGGCAGATTCTAGTCCTCACCTCGCCTTCCGTAGATGGTTCAATTTCTGAGTAGCGGGACTCACACACAACATCATCCCAGTGCCGTGGGGGTGCCAGTGGGATTCCTGGGAAATCAGCCCCACAGTCATAGGAAAAATATCTGTACACATGCCAGGTACGGCCGAAGTCTGCAGAACGTTCCACCAGCATGGCAGCAGGGCGAAAAGTCTAAGTGACGGAGGAAGGGGAGGGGGGCGGGGACATGGCTCATCAGAAAGTACCAGGCTATTGAGATCCATGTTCAGCCTGAGATGACCCTTCAGATTTCTCACAGAGAGGTAAGGGTGATCATAGAAACCAAACAATGTCCCAGGAAGGAAGACATCTCTATTGGGTGGGCTGTGATTCAGGATTGGGGCAGAAAAACTGTGTGTGCAAAGATCTGGAGATGAATGGTTTATGGGAAGGCATGTACCATTCACATTATGAACTCAGAGAGATTGGGGTTGAAAAATAGGGGGTGTGGGGAGGATCAGCAGGAGACGGGTAGGTAATGGGGAGCTAAGGGGGTAATTTAGCTAGGCTCCCAAACATGCAGGCACCTTGAAGGTCATAATGAGGTGTGTGAAATGGAACTCAGCCTCCAAGTCCAGCTGGATGGTGACCTTGGAGATACCTGGAGCAGAAGTTAAAGAGGTCAAGGCCACGAGGCTACAGGTGCGCAGCCTTGCTCATTCCAGAACCCACGCCAACAGCCTCACCATTCTCTGATTGCCACCAGGCTGTCCGGCGCTGCGGTGCAAAGCTAGTAACTACATTCTGGATGCGATGGCTGTGCGGGTTATCTCGGGCAGAGAAGGGGCGTCGGGAGTCACACAAGAAGCACTTCTTCTCATCCTGGATTGGGTCAAGGTTACGATCAAAGGCCTTCACCAGATCTAGCCCCATTCTGATGCTGCCTTCCATCCAGGCCCCATCAGTACCTGTAGGTGACTAACGATGCAGTAGGGCTGGGGGCCGTGCAGGCCACAGGTAGATGAGGCAGTCAGTCTGTCTGCACGGCCCACCAACAGGTCTCCCGTGGCTGGGTAACAGCTTCCTCGTGAACAACCAGGCACATCCAAGGCCTGGGCCTGGGCCAGTATGGCAGCCAACACTGGGTAGGAAGATAGTGGGTCAGCCAGTTCTCCAGTTGTTTCCATCAGATGGTCCTATCCCATGTTCCCCAGTGGTGGCTACCCCCACGACATACCACCACATCACATTCCACAATCCTAGCTGTCCCCCCCCCCTCCTGCCCTCCCTTACCACTTAGAAGCAGGCCCAGTCCAAGCTCCCAAGGCACAGAATAAGATCGCCAGCCCCTCCCTCGTTCCCCCGAGGCCCACTGCATCCTGAAGAAAAAGGAAAGAAGGGAGATGAAGGGTTTGGGGCTCGATCCCATCCCCCTCCCCTTAGGGTCTCAAGCTGACCCTGATGGTGTGGGGTCCTGGGCTGGTTTCTCTCCCAGCCTTCAGAAGGTCCCAGGGTTTGTTCAGCAGGGCAGCAATCCCTCCACTGAAGCTCAGAGTTAGGAGAGTTTGAGCAAAGTTGGGAAGCAAGGCAAAAAAGAAACTCTGGAGCGGATCAGAGACAGGAACATTCCACAGAACAGAAGCCACTCCGCTCCCGCCCTCATCCCAGAAACCAGACACTGATCATTTCACCCACTTATCTTCATTTGGGCCCCCAAGTCAAGAGCAGGGGAAAATAAGGAATCTGATGTGTTTAGGCCACCCTAGGAGCAGAGCTCACAAAGTTGGAAACATGTCAGAAGTAAATGAAAGGTTTCTAATCTTTGCGATCTTCCATACAGGGCCAAACATAGTCCCTGTCACCCCTGAGGAAATCACTGCACACACAGCTGTGATCCTCCGGCTCCAATATCTCAGGGAAGTGGGAGGATGCAAATAGAGCAGGTAAGTTCCTCTATTCAGAACTCCGGGGAACTTTAACCCAGCTCAAAAGACAGGAAGGATGGGAAAGCCCCCACTGTGCCTGAAGCACAGTTCCAGGGACCTCTCTCCTAGACCCTACAGCAAAGCAGGCTGGGGGCAGAGATGCCTTGTTCCCACACAGGAAAATGGACTGGAGCAGATCAGTGGCAAGAGAATCCCAATCTTGTGTTCTATCCACTCCGGACCTTCCAGATCTCTGGGAGCCCTGGTGCCCAGGGTTGGAATGCGCCTGCCCCGCCCAAACCCCTGGGACTCCAGCGGGAAGAGTCGCTGGTCTTCAGTGGATCAAGCTTGCTCTGGGCTGCTACAGATAGGAAGGCATTGTTTGGGGCCAGGCAGAATACTGGGAGCTGCAGGATGGCAGAAGTATGCTGGGAGTTCCTGAAGGGGAACACACCCTGCTTTACAAAGGAACATGGGGATGGGCAGTTCAGTCCTGTGGACTGTCCCTTCATTGGAATAGGTGTCTGGGGGAGGGGGAGGGTTCCAGGGTCATCTGAGGGGGGGGGCGGTCCTCTGGGGTTAAAATGTTAGATCAACTGGGTGGCTCATGTCTATAATCTTACCTGCTTAGTAGGCAGAGATCTGAAGATTGTGGTTCAAAGCCAGCCCAGGCCGAAAAGTCCAGGAGATTTTTTTTTTTTAATCTCTAATAAATGCCCAGAAAGCCAGAAGTAGAGCTGTGGCTCCAAGTGGTAGAGCACTAGCCTTGAACACAAATGCTCAGAGACAGTGCCCAAACCCCTGAATTCAGGACCGTTGCACAACACACACAAACACACACACACACACATCAGAGGATTGGGTGTGCCAAGTCATATGCTCATACAGTTCTGCTGTCTACTGCTCCAGGGCCTGTTCATCTGAGATGATCAGGAGATCAGTTCATCTGAGCCAGACTCTGCCCCTGCCCCTAAACTCTTATGTCTACCAGCTTTTTCTTTTGAGATGGGTTCTCATGAATTTTTTGCCTGGACTGGCTTCCAACAATAATTCTCTCGATCTCTGCCACTAGTGCCCAGCTGGGGTGCCTGTTTTTTTGCCAGTTGTGGGGCTTGAACTCTGGGTCTGGCCACTGTCCTTCAGCCCTTCAGTTCAAGGCTAGCACTTTACTTGAGCCACAGCACCACTTCTGGCTTTTTTTTCTGCTTATATGGTGGTGAGGAATTGAACCCAGGGCCTCATGCATGCAAGGCAAGCACTCTACCACCACTGGGCCACCTTCCCAGCCTGGCCTATTTTCTTTTTGTCAGTATGGGGCTTGAACTCAGGGCCACTGAACTCAGACTTGTTATCCCGTAGGTTTTTTTTTTTTTTTTTTTGTCAGTTGTGGGGCTTAAACTCTGGGCTTGGGCTCTGTCCCTCAGCTCTTCAGCTCAAAGCCAGCGCTCTACCACTTGAACCACAGCACCACTTCCGGTTTTCTAGTGGTTTATGGGAGATAAGTGTCTCACAGACTTTTCTGCCTGGGCTGGCTTTGAACCATGATCCTCAGATCTCAGCCTCCTGAGTAGCTAGGATGACAGGCATGAGCCATCGGAGCCCAGCTCCTCTGGGTTATTTTTGAGATAGGGTCTTGCTTCTTATAAGAGTGGTCACAGATGAGATCACTGATCCGTGGTGAGGGGCAGGAGGAAGCAGCCTGAGCAGTTGCAGGCGAAGTACTAGTACATATACAAGGAATGGATGTGGTCTATTGAGTTTTCAGGAAGCAGAACTGGAATGTCTGGGGCCCAAGAGTGAGTTCTAGCATCAGGGGAAAGACTAACTGGTAGGAATAGCACTTATAGAGCAAACCTGCAGTCTGGGGGACTGGATCACGGTGAAAGATTCAATGAAGTGGGCAAGGCCCAGATTGTGACCTTCTCATCTGTAGCTCTAAAGGCTAGTCCGTAACCAGGCCATGATCTGAGATTCTTACACATAGGCAAGTTGACATTCTTACCGTTCTCTGCCTGCCAGCATGTCTTGTGACTGCCATGATTAATCTGGGAGAACAATGTTCAATGCCATGGCCTTGCTAGTCCCAAGATTCACCGAAGCAGCCGGGCGCTGGTGGCTCACGCCTGTAATCCTAGCTACTCAGGAGGCTGAGATCTGAGGATCACGGTTCAAAGCCAGCCCGGGCAGGAGAGACCGTGAGACTCCTATCTCCAATAAACCACCAGAAAACCGGAAGTGGCGCTGTAGCTCAAGTGGTAGAGCGCTAGCCTTGAGCTGAAGAGCTGAGGGACAGAGCCCAGGCCCAGAGTTCAAGCCCCACGACCGACAAAAAAAAAAAAAAAAAAAAAAGATTCACTGAAGCAATCTTGGGAAAAGGCCCAAGACAGACAGTAGATATATGTTACCTTTTCACTCCAAAATTTCCTAACACACTTGAGCCTCTGGTAGACTCAGAACTCTATAGGATTCATCCTGTCCAGGACAACCCATATCATCTCCACAAACCAAAAACAGCCTTTCAAGAGTCCTCAACCTCTTCCCCACTTGCAGCTGACAGACAGGCTTCTGGCTATGGTGGCTACAGGTTAATTCTGAACAGCACAACTGCCAATTTTTTCCTTGGTTGGATAAGGTGATAGTAGAACCGGAAGGGCTCCTATTTTACCTTATTAGCACCATGTGTGTGTGTGTGTGTTACCTTATTAGCACCGTGTGTGTGTGTGTGTGTGTGTGTGTGTGTGTACTGGCCCTGGGGCTTGAACTCAGGACTTGGTGTGTGTACTGGCCTTGGGGCTTGAACTCAGGACTTGGGTGCTGTCCCTGAGTTTTGTTTTGTTTTAAACACAAAGCTAGTGCTCTAACACTTGAGCCACAGCTCCACTTTTGGTTGGTCATGGGGCTTGAACTCTGAGCCTGGGCGCTGTCCCTCAGCTCTTCAGCTCAAGGCTAGTGCTCTATCACTTGAGCCACAGCACCACTTCTGGTTTTCTGGTGGTTTTTCACAGACTTTCGTGCCCCAGATAGCTTTGAACCATGATCATCAGATCTCAGCCTTTTCAGTAGCTAGGATTACAGGAGGGAGCCACAGGTGCAATCAGAGTGCATTCTGATCACTTTCTCTACTCCCAGGTCTGACCACATTTTGTCCTCTTTAACATGGGGTTGTATGTTTGAGAGTTGGCACATCCTGCTTGGGAGACAGTGCTGAGAACAGAGTAGAACCAGTCCTTTATTGCCTATTAGAAACGTTGGGGTTGGAAATGTGGCTTAGTGGTAGAGTGCTTGCCTAGCATGCATGAAGCCCTGGGTTTGATTCCTCAGTACTACATACACAGAAAAAGCTGGAAGTAGTACTGTGGCTCAAGTGGCAGAATGCTAGCCTTTAGCAAAAGAAGTTCAGGGACAGGCCCTGAGTTCAAACCACAGGACTGGCAAAAAAAAAGAAAAACCTTTGTTAAAAGCCAGGCACCAGTGACGCACACCTATAATCCTAGCTACTCAAGAGGCTGAGATCTGAGGATCACGGTTCAAAGCCAGCCCGGGCAGGAAAGTCCGTGAGACTCTTATCTCCAATTAACCACTAGAAAAACTGGAAGTGATACTGTGGCTCAAGTAGTAGAGTGCTAGCCTTGAGTGAAGAACTGAGGGACAGCACCCAGGCCCAGAGTTCAAATCCACAATCAACAAAAAAAAAAGGGGGGGGGAGGTCCCTCTCACATACTCAAAAGTAGCTAAACACCTGAACTACGCCTCACTTTTTCTAAGAGGCTTGAAGCCTTGCCCACTCTTGTTACTCAAATTAACTATCTACACCCAGGCTACCAAGATCCTCTTTCTTTTATCTAATTTCCCCAGGTTTCTTTCTTTCTTTTATCTAATTTCTCCAGGTTCAAGCTGGCCTGCCAGCAGACACGCAGACACGCAGACACGCAGACACGCAGACACGCAGACACACACACACACACACACACACACACACACACGATGAGCAGGGAGACTAAAAGGTGGAAAGGTATAAAATGTGATAGAAGCTAACAGGGAACATACAACTCAAAGAACAAGTCACAGTGCATTGTGCCATAACACCCCTCCCACTTCCCACCCTACCCCAAATCCTCCAGTTTTTGAGAGGAGGCTGACTGGCCCACCAGGGCCCTAGAGAGGTACTCAAGCGTCCTCACTGTTGCAGAGCTCTTCTAAACATTCTTATGAATCAGGATGTTGAGTATGGCAGCAATGGCTGAAGCCGTATTATAGGAGATAGATTCACCCGGAAGATTCGCTGGGCCCACTTCAGAACTTCATCATCAGAGGACTGCTTATCTACCTTTATAGCACGGGCCTTAAGTTTGGCTGTAGCAGGCCCCAGCCAAGCCTTAGATTGGAGTCCAAGCCGTGTCCTCTTCTTGGGAAGAAGATCCTTTGCCTCCTCAGCCTTTTTCCTCTTCTGTCCCACAGTCTCAGACTGGTTTCTCTGGGTCTTCCTTGCAGTCCTGATCTGAACAGTTCCTTTTGGCCTGCCTCTGGGTTTGGTCTGAGCCACCTTGGCTTTGGCATCTATTGCCTTTGCTTTAGCCTTGGCTTGTGTGACCACGACTTTTGCCTTGGCCTGTGCTGTTTTGCTCTTGGCGAGTGCTGTCTTACCTCTGGGAAGTGCTGATTTTCCCTTAGGCAGTGCTTTCTGAGCCTTGACCTGTGCTCTTTTGCCCCTGACCAGTGCTGTTTTCCCCCTGACCAGTGCTGTTTTGCCCCTGGCCAGTACTGTTTTGCCCCTGACCAGTGCTGTTTTGCCCCTGGCCAGTGCTGTTTTGCCCCTGACCAGTGCTGTTTTGCCCCTGACCAGTGCTGTTTTGCCTCTGGCCAGTACCTTCTTGCCTCTGACCAGGGCTGTTTTGCCCCTGGCCAGTGCTGCCTTGGCTTGTGTTTGAGCTACACTGACAAGAGCCTGGGCAGCTTTGATCAGAGTTCCAGCTGCCTTCATCTTGGTACCTAGGGCAGAGCTCTTTTTCATTTGCATGCTATTGTGGGACCCAGTGGCTCTAGAGGTCTTGTTCTGGGGCCCAGTGCCTTGTCGGGGTCCAGTCCCCTGGCCTTTGTGAGTCAGACATTTGAGGCCCTTGCTTGTTGTGTTTTTTCTGGGGGCTTTGGGTACAGCGTTCCCTGGACCTTTTCCCAAACCTTTCCGCAGCTTTAGAGGACAGTCTGCAAGTGACAGCTGCAGTGATCGGGCCTTGTGCTTAGCATCCAAGCAAGGCAGGTGAGTCTTGAATGGAACCAGGGCCTCAAGGACAACAGAGAGCTGCATGGCAGGGTAAACACCTGGATAAAGGTGGGCAGGGAAGCCCACAGTTTTGCCACTGGTGTGGCTGGCACTTGACTGCTTCAGGGAGCTCAGCAGCAGGTTGGTGGTAGTATGCTTGGCAAGAGCTGGTGTGGATTCTTTGGCCAGCCTGCCAGACAGTGACATAGGGAATAGTGTGGTTGGGCTTGTGGATAACGGCATGGCCGTTTGGGGAGCACTGGCTGCAGGAGGGGATGTGGAAGTTGAGTTGGCACAAGCTTGTGGTTTCGTCTGGCTTGGGGGAGAGGCTGTGCACGAACTATAGCCATAGACATCACCGCTGCGCAGAATGGTTGGCTGGAAGCCATCATCTCGCAGGCCCTGCAGAAAAGCCACAAGTTGGGCTTCGGTGGCACAGAGATCCTGGCTCATGGGATTAAAGACAAGCAATGCCTCTTCCAGCACCTTCTTCCCTGCTGTGGAGATGCGTGACCAGGAGTGGACAGCTTTTTCTTCCACATGCTGCGCCACCACGCTCATGGCATTAGGCACTGCAGATCTCTCTGGGTATCCACAAACTAGCGCCTGGCACCTCCAAGGCAAGAAGAAAACAATCAGTAAGAATGACACCGAAATATATGGAGCTAGACAGGCCAATCTCCTCTCCCCACCCCAATGGCACAGCCTGGATAGAATGCTGGGGGTAAAACCCTCTTTTTCTGATCTCTACCATATTGGGCTAAGATTAGATCTGGCATTTTCTTCTGGATACACTTAGCAAGCACCCCAGAGCCAAGCAACTTGTTCCTGGGCTTTCTAGAAAGGTTTAAGCCTAGCTCATTTGAATTCAGTTCTACTCATTTCTTTTTGGCAATGCCAAAGGGATCAAACCTTGGGTCTTAGGCATGCTAGATAAATATTCCATCACTGAACCAGATCCCTTCAACTTTCGTGAGTCATGGGGCTTGAATTCTGGACCCGGGCACTGTCCCTGAGCTCTTCAGCTCAAGGCTAGCGCTCTATCACTTTGAGCCACGGCGCCACTTTGGGTTTTCTGGTGGTTCATTGGACATAAGAGTCTCACAGACTTTCCTGCCTGGGCTGGTTTTGAACCGTGATCCTCAGATTTCTCAGCCTCCTGAGTAGCGAGGATTACAGGTGTGAGCCACTGGCACCCACCTACATAATCCTCCTGTCTCAGGATCTCCACTTCTGATATTAGCATATGCTATTATGTCTAGTTAAATCCTGTGTTTTGTTTTAGCTAAAATTTCACTATGTTGTTCAAGCAGGTCTTGAATTCATAGGCTCAAGCAATCCTCCCACTCCTGTCTGCCAAGTCCCATGCTGTGACTATTTTCCTTTTCTCTTTCTGTCTTTCTTTCTTTCTGTCAGTTGCAGAGCTTGAACAATGGGCCTGGGGCACTGTTCCTCAGCTCTTTAGCTAAAGGTGAGTGGTCTACCACTTGAGCCACAGCGCCACTTCAGGTTTTCTGGAGGTTTATTTGAGATAAGAGTCTCAAGGACTTTCCTGTCCGGGCTGGCTTTGAACCTTGATCCTCAGATCTCAGCCTCCTGAGTAGCTAGGATTACAGCTGTGAGCCACTGGCATCTGGCCGTTCTTTTTTTTGTGTGTGCCAATGCTGAGCCTTGAACTCACGGCCTGGACATTGTCCCTAAGCTTCTTTTTACTTAAGGCTAGTGCTCTACCACTTGAACCACAGTGCCACTTCTGGCCTTTTCTGTGTATGTGGTGCTGAGGAATTGAACCCAGGGCTTCATGCATGCTAGGCAAACACTACCACTAAGACATCTTCCCAGCTCTACTGCAACTATTTTCTGATGCCCAAAACCTAGATTCTGTCCTAGGAACACAGGCAAACATCCCTGTTCTAAAAGAGCCTAGTTTTTTTTTTTTTTTTTTTTCCCCAGTCCTGATGTTTGAACTCAGAGCATAGGCACTGTCCCTGAGTTTTTGAGCCATAGTGCCACTTTTGTTTTTTTTCTGTGTATGTGGTGCTGAGGAATCGAACCCAGGGCCTCATGCATGGTAGGCAAGCACTCTACCACTGAGCCAAATTCCCAGCCCAGGAGTCCAGTTCTAAGGCAAGGCAAATCCATCATTAACATTCTTGAGTATAAGTCTGGCTCAAGTGGTAGAACTCCAGCCTTCAGCAAAAAAATCCAAGAGCTCAAGGTCCTGAGTTCATGCCCCAGTACTGGCACACATGCACACACATGCACACATGCACACACGCACACACACACACAAACTGACAAGATTATCTTGCCAGGCACTGATGGCTGATGCCCATCTTAGGTACTCAAGAGGCTGAGATCTGACCATCCAAAGGTGGTTGAGTTCAAGCTTGCTTGGGGCTGGAAGCTCACGCCTGTAATCCTAGCTACTCAGGAGCCTGAGATCTGAGGATCCCAGTTCAAAGCCATCCCAGACAGGAAAAGTCCATGAAACGTTTTGTTTTTGTTTTTGTCAGTCATTGGGCTTGAACTCTGGGCCTGAGCACTGTCCCTGAGCTCTTCAACTCAACGCTAGTGCTCTACCACCTGAGCCACAGCGCCACTTCCGGTTTTCTGGTAGTTTATTGAAGATAGTTTCACAGCTTTTCCTGCCTGGGCTAGCTTTGAACTGTGATCCTCAGATCTCAGCCTCCTGAGTAGCTAGGATTACAGGCATGAACCACAAGCGCCTGGCTTTCCAGCTTGTAGTTTTTAAATGGAGGGGATTGGGTGGGATGTTCTGCTTTCAGAGACCCTAGATATACCACCCAAGTGGTCAATTCCTGGCTCTAAAGTTATGGAGACCAATTACCTCAGATAAGGATCCAGAAGTCTGCACACATGTGAGAGTGTGTGTGTGTGTGTGTGTGTGTGCGCGCGTGCGCACGTGCGTGCAAGTGCGTACACTCCTATTTAACTCAACCTGGCCTGGAACTACAGATTTGCCTAACTCAGCCTCCCAAGTGCTAGAAGAGAAAGCTTTCTAGACAGAAACGAAAACAACTGATAAGGAGCATGTAGACAGCTGGGGGCTAGGCATATCAGAGAGACAATGAACCACTGGAAGTGAAATGGTCAACCAAGTCTCTATTAGTGGTCTAAGCTTTCCTAAGCAAGAGTTTAGAGAGATACAGACTTCAGTACAGCCCAGATAAGAGAGTTTGGAAACACCCAGATTTGTTTACAAAGTTATAGCCACCAATGACAACTCTCACCCAGCACCCAACCCAGGAAAAGGCAGAGCATTAAAAGATCAATTGAGAATCAGGTAAATCCCTGGGGTTTGGAGGCCCTTGTGTACATAGCTTCTTTCCAAAGCCCTAATGGAGCCGATGTAGGATTCTGGTTGTAGTCTTGAGAATCCCCAGAGGAAAAAAAAAATTCCCTTGGGGCTCTTTGTTTGAAAACATTCTTGGATCCTCAGGTGTCAAAAGGCATTTTTCAACCCCCAGAGGATGCTTTCCAGGCATAATCCTTGCACAAGACTTCAGGGTTTTTTAAAATTTATTTTCTTTTTGGGGGGAGGGGAGGGGGACAACATGGCTGAGGTGGATATAGTGTGTGAATTGTAGAATGAAGGAGGGCCCTGGGTTGGAAAGGTCTGTGGCCTCAGTGATATATGGTGACTTGCCTAGCATGCATGAAGCCCGGGCTTCGATCCCTCAGTACCTCATCCACAGAAAAGGCTGGAAGTGCCGCTGTGGCTCAAGTGGTAATGTGTTGGCTTTGAGGAAAAGAAACTGAGGGGACGGTACCTGGGCCCCAAGTTCAGCCTAGGACTGGCAAAATAAAAAAAATAAAAATAAATAAAAAAGAGAGGAAAAAAAAGAAAGGAGGGGGCCTAATAATACTTCCCACCCTCAAACCTTTGCCAGAGATAATTGGGTGGGGGGGCAGGCCGGTGTGATCCGGGGAATTCTTTGACCCAGGCTGTCTTGGGCTGGGGTCATTTTGATGCCCGCCCGCCCCCCCCCAAAAAAAGGAGGGGGGGGAAGAAAAAAAAAAAGCTTTGGGAGACACCAGCCGGATCCATCGATTCACACCTTACTTTGAAAGGGGCCAGCAAAGAAAGTTGACCAAAGATTTGGGTGGAGGGGTGGGGACAGAGGAAAAAGTAAGATTTCAGGGGCGCAGTGGGTTCGGGGTGGGGGCGGGATTGGGGAGGGAGGGAGGGGGAGGGAAGGCGGATCCGTCGGCCCCCACCCCTCTCTCCCCAACGGCAGAAGGAAGGAGGGGTGTGGGGGGGGTCAGGGCGGTAAGGAGCTGCCAGCCGCGGGGCGGTGCCCGCCGGGCTCGGGTCCGGCGACGCTCCCCCCCCACCCCCCCCGGGTGGGGTCGCCGGGTGGGCGGGGAGCGGGGGGGGGGCACGGCCCGGCCGGCGGAGAATGCGGGTCCGAGAAGAGCGGGCCACCACCCAGACTCTCTGCCCCGCCGCCTCACTGACCGCCCCTCCGCAGCACGGTCAGGCCTGCGGCTCCAACCTACCGGCGCCGCCGCGGGGACCCCAGGATGCGCTGCTGCGCCGCCTCCGCCGCTCCAACATGGCCGCCCACTGCCACCGGAAGTGCGCGCGGGACTTCCGTTTCCGGGATTCTGGCCCGCCCTGCTGGCCCTTGACTTCTCCCTGCCTTCAAGACCCCATTTCCACCATCACCACCCCCCCACACACACACAGACACCCCCAGATTCCAAATCTGGGGATGTACTAAGGAGGGTTACCTGGAGAGAGTGGTTATGGAAGGAAAGTTGCTCTGACCCATCTGGTCCAGTGTGGGAATCTGAGCAGATGTTTCCTGAACTCATCCTCAGGTTAGACTCAACTAGGACTCAGCTAGGATTGGGGGGGGAGGCCGGGGGGGGGTATCTGACACCCTGATAGGGTAAATTAGACTTTTGCCAGGAATACAGGCAGATATCCGAGTACAGAGAACAAAGGAAGGTCTGTTGCTGGGAGAGGGTCCAGCAAGACCCCTTCTCACAAGGGAGAAGTGAGGAGGAGGCCCGGCTATTGTCTGAGGTGACCTATATAACCTAGGTGGTTTAGGAGGGGCTAGAAGGGGCTAGGAGAAGGAGATCTATATAACCTAGGAGGTTTAGAAGGGACTAGGAGGAGGAGATCCTGGTGTGGGCATGTGAGCCAGGGGCTTCATCATGGCAGACTAGGATTTATGGCTGCTGCTCAGATAGTAGATAAGGGGTCCCAGACCTGAAGGTCACTCTGTGGGGCTCTTGCTGCCTTATAAGGCAGTAGCTGCCCCAGAGAAGTACCATCCCAAGATAAAGGGGGGCTGGAGGCTGATTACTGACTGCCTTTACTACATGAACCTCGTGTTGCCTAGGAAGGGAGCAGGCTAAGCTGTGGAGAGGGGAAAGAGTGTACTGAACTATGGGAGGGGAGCTCATTTCGCTAACACACCCTTTCCAAGGAGAATCAGATAGTGCAGTTGTTAGGTGAGAAAACAGGAAGCCACATTTTGAGAGGTCGAATCTTGGAGTCTTTATTAAAAGGCCAGTGACAGGGGCAGGGAAGGTGGCTTAGTGGTAGAGTGCTTGCCTAGTATGCATGAAACCCTGAATTCAATTCCTCAGTACCACATAAAGTGGCAGATTGCTAGCCTTGAACAAAAGAAGTTCAGGGACAGTGCCCAGGCCTTGAGTTCAAGCCTTAGGACTGGGGGGAAAAATAGGCTTCATGATGGACTCCTGTCTTGCAAACCAGCAGCCCACAAATACACTTAACACTGTTAGGAAACCGAGCCATGAAGGCTAGAGAAGAAAAAAAGAAAACAATCATCAAACAAATTCAGCTCTCAAATGGAGAACTGAATTAGGATGCTATGGTGATGAGAAAAAAGACAGGAGACAGAAGACAGGACAGGAACACAGAGACAGGTGGCCTGGCCTAGTGGAGTTTGAGCTGGTTTGGGCCTAAATAGGGTCAGGTCAGTGGGCAGAATCACAAGAAACTCCCAGTCCCTGGCACTGGACTGACAGGTTTAGTAACCTATCAGCCAAGTCCCTGCCCCTGCCTTCAGGGATTCAGGCACACCTATTACCTGAAGGGGAGGGGCTTCACATTCTACCATCCAACACATGACCAAGATGGAGGGGAGGGTTAGGGAAGTAGGGGGTGGGAGGGGGGGTCCAGACCCTAACTCCCTATTTTACAGTGACAGCTGAAACTGGTTCCTGGAAAACTCCAGGCTATTCTCCATCATACATGTATGGAGACTGACTGATTCTCTTCTAACAGGAAGTATCTCAAGACATCTTTTCTTTGTTTTGCTGCTAAGGTACCTCTTCGGGCAAGAACTCCTCCTCTCTTCCTTAGAAGGTGTCCCACAACACACCAAATGAAAAGCTGGTGTGCACCTGTGAGCATACACCTTAGATTCTGTGCTACACAGAACCCCAGGCTCTGGGTCGAGCTGTGCATATATCTAATCTGTGAGCCACATTATACCAGAGTGGGCCTTGCACACTTGCACACTTGCCCAGGCATGGGTGCACACATGTGATGGTAAGATCCTGGCTCACCCTCAGCCTCTCAATGACACACAGTCCTACCTCCACTTGAGCCACAGCATCATGTCTGGCTTTTTCTGCTTATGTGGTGCTGAGGAATTGAACCCAGGGCCTCATGCATGCAAGGCAAGCACTCTACCACTGAGCCACTTTCCCAGCCTGTACCTCCCAAGGTACCTGTCTTTTGACCTATAAGTCTAGGACCTCAATCTTTCCACCTATGCTCTTTAGCCTGCAAAGGGGTTATAGGTTCTTCTACTAGAGCAGCACCAAATTAGATGGCATAGTCAAAATTAACATGGGGGGAGGGGCAAAGGAAATCTAGATGGTCTCCAAAGCTTTAACCAAAGATCCCACAGGTCAGGAGATCCCAATACAAGTTGCAAACCAGTATGGGATCCTGGTATGAAGTAAAACGTCAGATCATAAACCAGAAAGCAGAAAACTGCCTAGAGTACAATTCTTATACTCTAGTCCTCAACATGGTGGCGTGTTTAGTAGTTGGTGATGGGTAATAAAAGATGGTTGCTTGCTTCATTTAGAGTCTTTCTTCTCTATGAGCCCAGAGTCCTCAATTTCTTTGCTTATACAGCGAGGCCCAGGCACCCCTAAAGACAAATGACTGTTCCACTTGGCCATGCCCTAGGCCTTAACTGATGTAGCTTAGCAGCTTCTTCTTCTTCCTCCCCTTCTGCCTCTTCTTCTTCTTTTTTGTCTTTTCTTTCTTGATACTGGGGATCAAACCCATGATTTTTTTTTTTTTTGTCCGTCGTAGAGCCTGAACTCTGGGTCTGGGCGCTGTCCCTCAGCTCTTCAGTTCAAGGCTAGCACCCTACCACTTGAGCCACAGCACACATCCGGCTTTTTCTGCTAATGTGGTGCTGAGGAATCGAACCCAGGGCCTCATGCATGCAAGGCAAGCACTCTACCACTGAGCCACCTTCCCAGCCTTACCATGATGTTGAACTAGTTAAGTAAGTGCTTTTCCACTGAGCTACATTGCAGTCTGTCCTTTAGCTTCTTGAGGACTCAGAACTGATGGTCCTTAATGCCTTCAAGCATAGCCAAGGTGTCTAGCAGAAACCACAAAATCTGTCTTCTCTCTGTCTCTCTGTGTCTCTGTCTCTCTCTCTGTCTCTGTGTCTCTCTCTGTCTCTGTCTCTGTCTCTCTCTCTGTTGTGAGGCTTGAACTCAGGACCTGGGCATTGTCCCTGAATATTTTTGCTCAAGACTAGTGCTTTAGCAGTCTGAGTCACAGAACCACTTCTGTGTGTGTGTGTGTGTGTGTGTGTGTGTGTGTGTGTGTGTGTGTGTACGCACGCATGCGCACGCATGTAAGAAATGAGAGGCAAGCAACTAATATGGGCTAAAGTCTTTTTTTTTTTTGTCAGTTGTGGGGTTTGAATTCTGGTCCTGGGCACTGTCCCTGAGCTTCTTTTGCTGAAGTCTTGTGCTCTACCACTTGAGCCAAAACGCCACTTCTGGCTTTTTTCTGGTACTGAGGAATCAAACCCAGGGCTTCATGCATGCTAGGCAAGCACTCTACCACTAAGCCACATTCCCAGCCCAACTTAACAGATTGTTGTAAACAGGGACACAGGGGTGGGCCTTAATTGACAAGACTCTAGTGATTTACAAGAGATAAGAATCTCACCCACTTTTCTGCCCCAACTGGCTTTGAACCACCATCCTCAGATCTCAGCCTCGTTAATAGATAGGATTACAGGCATGAGCCACAGGCATGAGGATTCTCCTGCTCTTTGTTTTTTGCCAGTCCTGGGGCTTGAACTCAGGGCCTGGACACTCTCCCTGAGCCTCTTTGTGCTCAAGCTAGCACTTTACCATTTGAGCCACAGCATCATTCTGCCTTTTCTGTGTATGTGGTACTGAGGAATGGAACCCAGGGCTTCATGCACGCTAGGCATGCACTCTACCACTGAGCCACCTTCCCAGCCAATGGATAGGAATTTGACAATGAGTTTAGTTATCAAACTTAATTTTCCTTAGTTCCCCCTTGCTCTTCGGGGGCAGTCATAATGTAAGGCTCAGTTCTACACTGGTTCCCAGAATCCTCTGCAGGATCTGATTCCATTTTCCCATAGTGATAACATGCTTGATGACACCTCTCTAATTGGCTGCCTACTTGCTACTCCTCTGCTGGTTCTTTCTGGCTTCACCTCCCACACTAACTTCTGCACTTTTATCTTTGTCTCCATGTCTGCTTTGGGCAACACTAAAACAATCACTACACATGAAAGAGGGACAAAGCAGTAAGCAGACAAAGACAAGCCGGGTGCTGGTGGCTCACGCCTGTAATCCTAGCTACTCAGGAGGCTGAGATCTGAGGATCACGGTTCAAAGCCAGCCCGGGCAGGAAAGATCATGAGACTCCTATCTCCAATAAACCACCAGAAAACCGGAAGTGGCGCTGTAGCTCAAGTGGTAGAGTGCTCGCCTTGAGCTGAAGAGCTGAGAGACAGAACTCAGGCCCAGAGTTCAAGCCCCACGACCGACAAAAAAAAAAAAAAAAGACAAAGACAAAGACAAATGACTGCTGCCCTGTACAAGTGGGTCCCCAGCTAGGAAAATCAGCTAATAAGCTGGGCGCTGGTGGCTCATGCCTCTCATCCTAGCTACTCAGGAGGCTGAGATCTGAGGATCATGGTTCAAAGCCAGCCTGTGCAGGAAAGTCAGTGAGACTCTTATCTCCAATGAACCACTGGAAGTGGTGTTATGGCTCAAAGTGGTAAGAGTGCTAGCCTTGAGCTGAAGAGCTCAGGGACAGCGCCCAGGCCCTGAGTTCAAATTCTACAGTCACCATCAACAACAAAAAGTCAGCTATAGTCTGAATACTCAAAAAGCGTAAACTGGGCCGGCGTTTGACTCTGAAGTAAGTGAGTCCTCTCCGCACCAATTTGTTCTTATTTGATCCCATAGTTGGCTAGAGGCAGGCTCTATATCAGGACCACAGACAGTCACTTTGGAACACAGAGTAGTACCAGTCCTAGATCTTTTTTCTTTTTTCCTTTTTGCCAGTCCTGGGGCTTGAACTCAAGGCTGCCTAGGCACTGTCCCTGAGCTTCTTTGGCTCAAAGCTAGCACTCTGCCACCTGAACCCCAGTGCCACTTCTAGCTATTTCTGTGTATGTGATACTGAGGAATCGAACTCAGGGCTTCATGCATACTAGGCAAACACTCTACCACTAAGCCACCTTCCCAGCTCTAGTCTCAGATCTTAGAGTAAGAGACCAGAGTGACCAGAGGCCCTAGACTTCTGACTTGTCTCTTGACTTTTCTAGTCCATTCCTCTGCCCAGTTAACCCAAGAATTTCCCCCATCTAGGCCTGTCAAAAAGGGCCTGTCAAGCCCTGCTCCCACCAGGGTCCATTTCTTCCCTCCCCATTGGTCCCCAGGAGATGTACAGAGTCTAATATTGTGCCCTTCTTTGTTGCCTGGGTTGGTGCAATCCAACTCAATGCTTCCCATCAGACAAGGCGGCCCAGGCTAGGCCGCAAGTGGCCTCCAGAGGGCGCCGTCGTCGAGCCCGTGGTTGGAGATCTCAGAGCTCAGCTGAGATGGGGCGGGGGTGGGGGGGGGGTGAGGGGTGCTTCGGCCTCTTGGTTCCAGCTCAGAACGATCCTCCCCAACCCCAGACACCCTCCCAGCATAACAGCTTACCAAGGCGCCCCCCTCGATCGCACCCTAAATCCTTGCAGGCCCAAGTGTCTATCCAAGAAGCCTGTAGGTCCGTGTGTGGCCGCGCGCCCTGCTCCGGCTGTGGCGTGTGCAGAGTTAAGGCGGGAGGAGGTTTCCTCTCCCCCCCCACTCCCGCCCCCCCACCCTGAATCGGAGGGGAGAGGAGGGGGGGAGGGGGAAGAAGCAAGGGGCGGACCCGGTGCAGCCCCGCCCCACGCCGGAGCCGGTGCGGAGCCCCCGCCAGATCCCAGCTTCAATCCCTAACCGGAGCCGGGGCGTCAGCGGAGGTGGAACGGGCTGGACCGCCCCCCACCCCCCCACTGTCTCCCCATCCACCCAGTGCCTTGGTGACAACAGAGACCACCCCCCACCCCGTAGGGTGAGTGAGTCCCCCGTGGGAACCCGCGCTCAGGGGAAGAGTTTGGGGGGTGTGAGGCATAGCGCCCCAAGTCTACTCTAGCCAGACCCCGCCCCCACCCCTTCTTCCAGCTGCCAAGTTTGGGGCCCTCTTTTGTCAGGTCCAGGGGTGCTTAGTAGTGGAGTCTCCATTGAAAAAGGGGAGGCTGGGGGGGGGGGGAAACACTTGAAGAAACTGATTGATCCTAACGTGCTCAGAAATCCCAGCTGCTTTTTGTCTTACAGAAAATGCCCTGGACCCTCTTGGGACCCTTCATTAAATCAGTTTCCCCTCTGGATCCAACCTGCTGGCCTGGGCAAACCCGTGAGCCTGAAATGTCAAGAGTAGAGTGGAGGGGCTGGGAAGGTGGTTAGTGGCTTAGTGGAAGTGGTTTGCCTTGCATGCATGAGGCCCTGGGTTCGATTCCTCAGCACCATAGAAGCAGAAAAAACTGGAAGTGGCCCTGTGGCTCAAGGGGTAGAACACTTGCCTTGAGCTGAAGAGCTGAGGTACAGCGCCTAGGTGCAGAGTTCAGGCCCCGTGACTGGAAAAAAAAAAAAAAAAGATTGGAATCCTGAGGGCTAGGCCTTAGATCTTGGTCAGTGTGTGTGTGTGTGTGTGTGTGTGTGTGTGTGTGTGTGTGTGTGTGTGTGTGTGTGTGTGTGTGTGTGTGTGTGTGTGTGTGTGTGTGTGTGTGTGTGTGTGTGTGTGTGTGTGTGTGTGTGTGTGTGCCAGTCCTGGGGCTTGAACTCAGAGCCAGGGCAATCTCCTTGAGCTTCTTTGGCTCAAAGCTAGCTCTCTAGCTCTTGAGCCACAGGGCCACTTCTGACCTTTTCCCAGTAGTTAACTGATTTTGAACTACGGTCCTCAGATCTGAGCCTCCTGAGCAGCTAGGATTACAGGCGTGAGCCACCAGGGGCCCCGCTGGCCTTGGTCTTTTGCTGGTGAGTGTGGATGAACCCTGTGAAATGGTCCCCAGAGGAGGAGTTTAGTTCTTTTTTTTTTTTGTTCGTCTTGGGGCTTGAACTCTGGGCCTGGGCACTGTCCCTGAGCGCTTCAGCTCAAGTGCCACTTCCAGTTTTCTGGTGGTTCTTTGGAGATAGGAGTCTCACAGACTTCTCGTGCCCAGGCTGGCTTTGAACCACGATCCTCAGATCTCAGCCTCCTGAGTAGCTCGGATGACAGGGATATGACACCAGCACCGGGCATGGAGTTTAGTTCTTGATAGCACTTGGGGGAAGGGTCCCCTCACTTGTATAGGGGGGGGAAGGATACTAGGATGAAGAATCCTCATCTAGTCACCTTACTTCCCCCTTAGATCGGGTTTGATCCAGTAGGTCCTGGTTGTTAGAGCAGGGGTTGAAGAAAAGCCCTCTTAATCCTATAGCCAGAGAGGAATCTACCTGCGTGTTGAGTTTGTCTTCCCACTCCAGTGGGGTCTCCCCAGTGGTATGCTAGGCAAAGAGGGGAGGTCTTTTCTCATCAGGGATTTGGGGCTTCCCCTGTCCTCCACTCTGAGTTGCTCATCTGTTTCCTGAAGAACTAAGCATTAGTCCTGACCCTTTCCCCTCTTTCCTGCAGGTGAAGAAGCCACAGTCGTGGACTAACGGTTACACACTCCCTGCAGCCCTAGTAGAATCAAAATGTGGCCCCATCACATTCTCCTAGTGAGGTTCGTCGCCTGAGAAGAGAGCATGGCTTGCCACTGGCCATGAGCAACATGGCTGCGGGTGGTGGCCGGGCCTTTGCTTGGCAGGTATTCCCTCCCATGCCTACTTGCCGTGTCTATGGTACAGTGGCCCACCAAGATGGACACCTGTTGGTGTTGGGGGGCTGTGGCCGGGCTGGATTACCTCTGGACACTGCCGAGACTTTGGACATGGCCTCACACACGTGGCTGGCGTTGGCACCCCTGCCCACTGCCCGGGCTGGTGCAGCCGCTGTGGTTCTGGGGAAGCAGGTGCTCATGGTGGGCGGGGTGGATGAGCTCCAGAGCCCAGTAGCTGCGGTAGAAGCCTACCTGGCCGATGAAGGCCGCTGGGAGCGTCGGGCTACTCTGCCTCAAGCAGCCATGGGAGTGGCCACTGTGGAGAGAGGTGAGTGACCCCCCTAAAATGAAAAAAAAAAAAAAGATCCATTAGGTACTCAGACATCCTCCATTCTGTTCTTTCCTGTCTTGGTCCTTTACTCTCCAAGACAGGACAAGAGATGCCCAGGATATGGCTGAGCCCCTTCAAATCTAGTCCTACCTAGAGTCACAGTAGCCTGCAGTTGAGCTGTCTTTTCTGGCTATGAGATGGGAAACATATAGCCCAAGCTGGCCTCCAGAAGGATGGGAGACCCTCCCCCCTCCCTCCGTCCCCCATCCCCCCACCTCCAGCCACCATCTTGCCCCATTCTTCATTTCTCAGAGACATTAGGGGGTGTGGCCTAATGACTCTCCTGGTTATAAATAGTCAGGGTGGAGGAGGGGAGCAAGGCCTTGGCTTAGAGCCCAGCAAGTGCTTAAGTGCTTAGACTATCCCCCTCCCAACACACACACACACACACACACACACACACACACACACACACACACACACACACACGATTTTGACATAGGCAGAGGCTGGAGCCGACCTGGGGATGGTTGCCATGGAAGCCCCCAGCTGACTTGTCCATCATTCCAAGGCCGCAAAAACACACTATGAACTAACCTTTACTAAGGCCTAAAATAAGGCAAGAATCTTCTCTAGGGTAAGGTAAGGCTGTGATGTAGTGGTGCTGGCTGGATGATTGGGGTTAAAAGCTTGTAGTCCAAACCTCTCTTCTAGCCTATACCTCAGCTCCCAATGGATCCCCAGAGTCTGATTTCGAGATTAAGCTGGGCTGATCCTCCTTCTCCTTTCCCCCATATGCCACCCCCTCTCCTGCCCCCAGGGGAGTCATATCTACCTTGTGGCCTCTGGTCTGACCATCAGGTCCAGGCCAGCCTGCTTAGATGCCAGACTTAGTTGCCATAGCGTCTCCAGGGAGACGGAGCTGGATTATAATTAGATCAGCTGCCTCCTGCTCGTCACTTGGAGGGTCCCCTGGCCAGAGGAGGGATCCCAGCTCTTTTTAAGTTACCATTCCAGAAAGGTTTCAAATAAATATCTGGGTCTCTATCCACTCCCATCAGCCCCAGGGGCCTGACCAGGGCAAACTTGTCAGTGTGGGATGCCCTAGCCAGGTTGGGGTACAGCCTAATGTGTTCTTTTCTACACAGATGGTTTGGTGTATGCTCTAGGGGGAATGGGCCCTGACACAGCTCCCCAGGCCCAGGTACGAGTCTATGAACCCCGCCGAGACTGCTGGCTTTCGCTCCCCTCCATGCCCACTCCCTGCTACGGGGCCTCTACCTTCCTGCATGGGAACAAGATCTATGTCCTGGGTAAGGGCTAGGGGATGTGTGAAGACATTTCAAAGTCTCCATCCTGGAGACTTCTGGCTGGAGTAGGGATCAGGATGAGGATGAGTGTGGAAAAACTTCGAAGGAGGTGGGGAAGAGGATAATCCAGGCCTACTGTAAAGTTCTAACCTCTCTTGACCCTGCTGGGGTTGGAAAAATCAAACCCAGCCAGGTGCTGGTGGCTCAGGCCTGCCATCCTAGCTCCTCAAGAGGCTGAGATCTGAGGATCACAGTTCAAAGCCAGCCCAGGCAGGAAAGTCTGTGAGACTCTTATCTCCAATAAACCATTCAGAAAATCAGAAGTGGTGCAGTGGCTCAAGTGGTAGAGCGCTCACCTTGAGCTGAAATGCTCAGGGACTGTGCTCAGGCCCAGAGTTCAAGCCCCAAAACCAACAACAACAACAAAAATCAAACCCAATGCCTAGGGGTCTTGTGGGGGTCACTGTGCAATACCACTGGGTATGGGAAGCTCAGGGGAGACAGATCAGTTACCCAATAAATGAATATCTCACCAAACCCACTCAGCTCCCACCCAACTGCTCCATTTCCTTTGCCAGGAGGCCGCCAGGGCAAGCTCCCAGTGACTGCTTTTGAAGCTTTTGATTTGGAGGCCCGTACCTGGACCCGACATCCAAGCCTGCCCAGCCGCCGGGCCTTCGCTGGCTGTGCCATGGCTGAAGACAATGTGTTCAGCTTGGGGGGTCTGCAGCAGCCCGGGCCCCACAATTTCTACTCTCGCCCACATTTTGTCAACACTGTGGAGATGTTTGATCTGGAGCATGGTAAGCAGTGGCTATGTTGGATGGTCTTATTCTCTGTGGGAGGGAGGGGCATTGTGTGTGTGTGTGTGTGTGTGTGTGTGTGTCTGTGTCTGTGTCTGTGTGTGTCTGTGTGTCTGTGTCTGTGTTTATGTGTATTTAGGTTTGATATCTTCTCTCCTGCAGGATCCTGGACCAAACTTCCCCGTAGTCTACGCATGAGGGATAAGAGAGCTGATTTTGTGGTTGGCTCCCTTGGGGGCCACATCGTGGCTATTGGGGGCCTTGGTAAGTCTCTGGGACAAGGGAGAAGAAAGGAACATAAGACAGGAAAGATTTGGGTGCTGGTGGCTCACCAGCTACTGTCATCCTAGCTACTCTGATGTCCTGTTTATTTTATTTATTTCGGTCGGTCATGGGGCTTGAACTCTGGGCCTGGGCGCTGTCCCTGAGCTCTTCAGCTCAAGGAATCCTAGCTACTCTGGAGGCTAAGATCTGAGGATCATGGTTTGAAGCCAGCCCTGGCAGGAAAGTTCCTGAGGCTCTTATCTCCAATTAATCACAGAAAAAGCTGGAAGTGGCACTGTGGCTCAAGTGGTCGAATGCTATCCTTGAACAACAGTGGCTCAGGGATAGTGCTCAGGCCCAGAGTTCAAGCCCCAGGACTGGCAAAAGGAAAAACAAAACAAAACAGGAAAGAGTAGCTCCTACCAATTGAACCCCTCCCCTCCCCATTTCTGTGGTCTCTAGGGATCAGGACTCTCCCTCCCTTCTATTTTCTGTGTCTCCAAGGATCAGGACTTTCCCTGTTCATAAAACAGTCAGGGTGTACTCTGTCTGGCCCAATTCTTAGGGTGTCCCCTAGTACTTAAATAGGGATGTGTGTGTGTGTGTGTGTGTGAGAGAGAGGGGGGGGGGACAGTATAGAGGCCAAGGACACAGAGAATAAATGATCACTGAATGTGTGACCTAGTGGACAGATCAGAGTATGAATGAATGCATGCATGAGCCAATGAGGAGCAAAGCACTTAGCCTATCTTGCAATGATAACTATTGGATCATGCACTGGCTTTCAGGGAGCAAAAAGGCCTGGGGCACCTTACAATCATCCCTCTCTCTTCCTGCAGGGAATCAGCCATGCCCTCTGGGCTCTGCAGAGAGCTTCAGTCTTGCCCGAAGGCGCTGGGAGGCACTGCCTGCTATGCCCACAGCCCGCTGCTCCTGTTCTAGCCTCCAGGCTGGGTCCAGGCTGTTTGTGATTGGCGGTGTGGCCCAGGGTCCCAGCCAAGCTGTAGAAGCACTATGTCTGCGAGATGGAGTCTGAAGGACTGGTGGGACTGGTTCATTGGAGCAGCTCAGGGGAAGCAGGTGTCTGACTCCTTTTGTAGCAGAGGGAGCGCTCTGTGGCTGTGTGGGGGTGCAGGAAGCACTAGAGGTAGGCACTGAGGCACACAGCCTTCCGTGATTGGGGCTGGAGAGCCTTTGTCATTAGCATACTGTCTACTCACACTCCCTTTACCACCGTCTAGTCATGAACCATACCTAGCTCAGCTGTTGTCCTAGAAACTTCTTAGACCCTCTATCCAACTGGGAAGTGAGAGGAAAGCTGGCCTTAAACCCTATTCCCCCCTCCCCCAACACCTTAATCATACAGTTGATGAGGCCTACCCCAGTGGCCATTCCTGAAAAATTTTCAACTGTTGACCCGCCTCGAGGGTCTTAGTAGATCCAACGAGTGTTCAGAGTAGTGGGGGACAGAGGTGAATGGAAGACAGAATGTGGGAAACTACCAGAGGGCCAGGGGAATGCTGGCTTTGAGACCTTCCACACTGATGCTTTGTATGACTTTGGGGCAAGTCATTCTGTGCCTCAGTGTCCTCATCTTTATAAATGGGGATCTCTGAAACCTTCCTGCCCTACCTACCTCACGGGGCTGTTGTGAGGAACCAGGGAGTTTGGATGTAGAAGTAAAAATACTGCTAAAATCTGATGTGGACTCCTCTATGTTGCTCTCAAAAACCCCTACTTGGGGCTGGGAAGGTGGCTCAGTGGTAGAGTGCTTGCCTTGCATGCATGAGGCCCTAGGTTCGATTCCTCAGCACCACAGAAGCAGAAAAAGCAGGAAGTGGCTGTGGCTTAAGTGGCAGAGCGCTAGCCTTGAGCTAAAGAGCTGAGGGATAGTGCCCAGGCCCAGAGTTCAGGCCCCACGCCAACCAAAAAAACCCTGCTTTCCTTTAGAGTATCAAAGGACTCTTGGATCTACCTTCTGCACCTGTAATGACTTGGTGTCTCGGTCCCATTGTGTGTGTGTGTGTGTGTGTGTGTGTGTGTGTGTGTGTGTGTGTGTGTGTGTGTGTGTGTGTGTGTGTGTGTGTGTGTGTGTGTGTGTGTGTGTGTGTGTGTGTGGTGTATGCCTGTCCTGGGGCTTGAACTCAGGTCTTAGGCACAGTCCCTGAGATTTTTTGCTCAATGCTAGTACTCTACCCCAGCACTACTTCTGGCTTTTTTTTTGGTGGTTCCTTGGAAATAAAGTGTCTTATAGACTTCCCTTCCCAGGCTGACCTTTAAACCACAATCCTCAGATCTCAGCCTCTGGACCATTATAGACATGAGCCACCAGGGCCTGGCTTCAGCCTTAATTTTTTGTTTTGTTTTGCTGGGGTCTTGAACTCAGAACCTGGGCACTGTCCATGAGCTTTTGTGCTCAAGGCTAGCACTGTATTACTTTGAGCCACAGCCTCATTTCCAACTTGGTAGTTAATTAGAGATACGAGTCTCATGGACTTTACTGCTTGGGCTGGCTTTGAACCATGATCCTCAGATCTTAGCCTCCTGTGATTACATGCTAAGATTACAGATGTGAAATCACACTCTGGAATTACAGGTGTGATCCACTGGCACCTAGCTTACTGGAAATCAGCCTCCTGAATGCCATCCATAGAATTTTTTTTTTGCCAGTCCTGAGGCTTGAACTCAGGGCCTGGGTACTGTCCCTGAGCTTCTTTTGGTTCTACCACTTTGGTCTACCACCACTTCTGGCTTTTTCTGTTTATGTAGTACTGATGACTCGAATCCAAGGCTTCATGCATGTTAGGCAAGCACTCTACCACGAAGCCATATTCCCAGCCCTCCATACTTTCTTAATGCCCAGGTCCCCAGGACCCCACCTAACACACGTATATGAACATAGATATTCTAGGCCTAGGGAATCACAGCTCACTGGCCCCCTTCCCTAGGCTAGCAAGTATGAACAGGCTGGTATATCAACTATTCTTCTTTAATGATTTGGACCAGTTTAGACACTCAGACACTCCAGCATGAAGGTAATGCTGCAGTAGCTTGGGTTTCCGGATGTCTGGGAGGTCAGGCAATGTGTCTGTGGCTGGCTTTTGGGAGTCTTCCTTGTTGATGCTGCAGTAGTCACTGTGGGCTAACTGGCAGAAGTTTTGCTGGTAGGTGGTGTTGGCACAGGGAGGCTGGACTTTCATAAAGTCCACGAGGCGCTGGGGGATAAGACCAAGTTGTGGGCCTGGCCGGAAGTCAACCTGGTAGGAAGATTTTAGAGGTCGCTGACGGCTCAACTCCAGCTCGTTGGGTGCCCAGCGCAGGAAGGTATGACGCTGCCACAGACGCTCCAGATCTTTCCGTCTTCCGATTCCCTGTAGCAGCCAGTAGGGGCCCTTCTCAACGGTACGGGCCCTTGGCCCACAGTCTTGGCACCAGGCACTTCCTTGGATCCCACCTAATCCTAAATCTACTTCGTGATGCCCAGATTATGTTTGACTTCTCTGACCTGTACCCTGGTTTCTTTGGCCTACCTTCTCAGAGATGTCATCCATGAGAACACGGTGGTCTCACAGTTTTTTGGGGGAGGGGGGTGTTAGAATAGAGGGAGGTGCCAGTCCTGAGGCTTGAACCCTATGCCTGAGTGCTGTCCCTGAGTTTTTTTTGTTGTTGTTGTTTGTTTGTTTGTTTTTTTGGTGGGTCATGGGGCTTGAAGTCTGGGCTTGGGTGCTGTCCCTGCACTCTTCAGCTTAAGGCGAGCGTTCTACCACTTGAGCCACAGTGCCACTTCTGGTTTTCTAGTGGATTATTGGAGATAAGAGTCTCATGGACTTTCCTGCCTGGGCTGGCTTTGAACTACTGAGATCCTCAGATCTCAGCCTCCTCCATAGCTAGGATTAAAGGCGTGAGCCACTGGCGCCCAGCTGTCCCTGAGTTTTTTGTACTCTTTAAGCCATTGCTCCACTTCTGGCTTTTTTGGGGGGGAAGGATAGCTAATTGGAGATGAATCTCATAGGCTTACCTCCCCCCAAGCTGGCTTTGAACTGTGATCCTCAGATCTCAGCCTCCTGAGTAGCTATGATGACAGGTGTGACCCATCGGTGCCTGGCCCACCACAGAATATCTACATACTGTCAGACAAGCTAGCAAAGGAAACCAATAGCTTTGTCTAGGGGATGGGCTTTTTCCCAAGAGGAGGATGGTGAGGGAGAAATAGACGGTTGTCTACCTGTTGAAGAAGCCATCCCTTCCCCCCAAGGTCTTCTCTCATCTACCCTACCACCCACCTCTGTCTTGAACTTCAACATAGGCTGAGGGATTTCTCCCTCTCCTACTTTTTAGCACTCACTTTGTCGAAGGAAATGCGGTTGTCATGCTTGGAGAAGAAATGCTGCTTAGCTGGTTCCTTGGAAAACAGTAAGAAACAAGGTGAAGGAAGACAAATCATGCTTCTCTGTGCCCACAGGAAATTGCTTAAGGGTCCATTGTAGAGGAAAGATTTAGGAACCACCACCCCTAAACTGCCAATACCTTGAAAAAAATAAAGCAATACCTTAAAATGCTTGGGATATCTATTCCTGGGATTTGCCCTGAACCAGAAGCTTCTGGAGCCGTGGACTGAGGATCAGGCTTGAAGCATCTGAACATCCTGCTGTTTCTGAGCCCCCTTTCATCTAGATTGCCTACATTTGGGGTTTCAGTTTCTTCTCCTAGTCACATTTTTTCTCTGACAACATATCCTTATTCTAACTGTCTAACAGACTTTCCTACCCTGTCCTGGCTTCAAATTGTGATCCTCAGATCTCAGCTTCCTGAGTAACCAGGATTAGAGACATGAGTCTCTGGTGCTGTGCCCAGCTTGGAAACTAAAATATCAGTTTCTAGCTCAAGCTATCTGCAGAACTCCCAGGCTCAACAGCCAACTACCTATTGATCCATGTGTTTGGAGATGACTTGTCAGGCACTCCCAGGCTCAACAGCCAACTACCTATTCTCCAGCTGGGTAGTTAGGTAGTTGGTAGTTAGGTAGTTGGCTATTAAGCCTAAGAGTGTTTGACAAGTCATCTCCAAACAAATAGATCATACATCAAATCCATTCTAGCTATTGCCCCTCCCAGTTCAGGCCATAGGCAGCTATATCTTGCCAAATCTGCCAATCCAATCTCCTTGAATTTTTTTTTTTTTTTGCCAGTGCTGAGGCTTGAACTCCAGAGGTGGGCACAGTCTCTGAGTTCCTTTTTTTTTTTTTTTTTTTTTGGTCGGTAGTGGGACTTGAACTCTGGGCCTGGGCGCTGTCCCTCAGCTCTTCAGCTCAAGGCGAGCGCTCTACCACTTGAGCTACAGCGCCACTTCCGGTTTTCTTGTGGTTTATTGGAGATAGGAGTCTCACAGTCTCTCCTGCCCGGGCTGGCTTTGAACCGCGATCCTCAGATCTCAGCCTCCTGAGTAGCTAGGATTACAGGCGTGAGCCACCAGCGCCCGGCTCTCTGAGTTCCTTTTGTTCAAGGCTAACACTCTACCACTTGAGCCACAGCACCAATTGTGGCTTTTTCTGTGATTTATTTGGAGATTAGAGTCTCACAGACTTTCCTGCCTAGGCTGGCTTCAAGTCATGATCCTCAGATCTCAGCCTGCTGAGTAGCTAGGATTATATATGTGAAATCACTGGTGACTGGCTGGGAATTTTTTTTCCTGATACAAAGTCATGCTATGAACTCCAGGATGCCTTTAAGCTACCTGGCTTCTTGCCTCAGCCAGAATGCTGGGATTACTAATACATACCACAATGCCCAGCCTTCCTTAGTCTTCTCTTAAACTCCATATCCAATATGCCCAGAAATCCTGTTAAAACTTTCATGAAAACAGCAGAGCCAAGACCACGCCTCAATATATCTAGGGCTTTCTCTAGTTCAAAACCACTTTCCTCACTTGCCTGAAATAATATTTTGAGGGCTGGGAAGGTGGCTCAGTGGCAGAGCACTTGCCTTGCATGCATGAGGCCCTGGGTTCGATTCCTCAGCACCACATAAGCAAAAAGAAAAAAAGCCAGAAGTGGCGCTGTGGCTCAAGTGGTAGAGCGCTAGCCTTGAGCTGAAGAGCTGAGGGACAGCACCCAGGCCCAGAGTTCAGGCCCCACCACTGGACCCCCCCCCAAAAAAATAATATTTTGAGTTTCTTTTCTTTCTTTTGTTAGTCCTGGGGTTTAAACTCTGGGCTTGGGCACTGTTCTTGAGCTCTTAAACTCAAGGCCAGTGCTCTGCCACTTGAGCCACAGCACCTCTTCTGGTTTTCTGGTGGTTTATTGGAGATAGAGCCGGGCACCGGTGACTCACGCCTGTAATCCTAGCTACTCAGGAGGATGAGATCTGAGGATCACGGTTCAAAGCCAGCCTGGGCAGTAAAGTCCATGAGACTCTTATCTCCAATAAACCACTCAAAAACCAGAAGTGGCACTGTGGCTCAAGTGGTAGAGCACTTACCTTGAGCTGAAGAGTGCAGGGACAGCGCCCAAGCCCAGAGTTCAAGCCCCATGACTGACTTTTCCTGCCCAGGCTGGCTTTGAGCCATGATCCTCAGATCTCAGCCTCGTGAGTAGCTAGGATGACAGACATGAGCCACCAGTGCCCAGCATTTTGAGTTTCTTGACTAGTATTCTTGTTTTCAAGCTCCCCACTTCAATCTAGTGTGTGTGTGTGTGTGTGTGTGTGTGTGTGTGTGTGTGTGTGTGTGTGTACTGGTACTGGTATTTGAACTCACATCCTCAGGTTCTAAAGCTATCATTCCTACCAATTGAGCCATATCTCTAGTCTGGCATTTTTCTGGTTATTAGAGCTAGAGGATCATGGACTTTTCTGCTTGGGCTGGCTTCAAACTGCGGTACCTCAGTTCTAACCTCCTGAGTAGCTAAGGTTATAGACATGGGCCACCAGCCTAGTGGCAGAACCAGCCCTGGTAGAACCAGTCCATGAGACACTTACCTTTAATTAACCACCAAAAAGTCAGAAGTGGAGCTGTGGCTCAAGTGGTAGAGCGCTACCCTTGAGTGCAAAAGCAATAAGGGAGCCGGGCGCTGGTGGCTCACGCCTGTAATCCTAGCTACTCAGGAGGCTGAGATCTGAGGATCGCGGTTCAAAGCCAGCCCGGGCAGGAAAGACCGTGAGACTCCTATCTCCAATAAACCACCAGAAAACCGGAAGTGGCGCTGTAGCTCAAGTGGTAGAGCGCTCGCCTTGAGCTGAAGAGCTGAGGGACAGCGCCCAGGCCCAGAGTTCAAGCCCCACGACCGACAAAAAAAAAAAAAAAAAAAAAAAAAGCAATAAGGGACAATGCCCAGGCCCTGAGTTCAAGCCCCAATTACCAGCATAGAAACAAAACAAAGAGGGGCCTGGAAGGTAGCTCCGTGGTAAAGTGCTTGTCTTGCATGCATAAGGCCCTGGGTTCGATTCCTCAGCACCACATAAGCAGAAAAAGCCGGAAGTGGTGCGTGGCTCAAATGGTAGAGTGCTAGCCTTGAGCTGAAATGCTGATGGACAGCACCCAGGCCCACAGTTCAGGCCCCATGACGGACAAAAAAGAAAAAAGAAAAAAAAAAACACCAAAGACTTATGAACATGTAAGTTTAGCTCAGTTGTAGAGGATGGGGCTTATCATGTACAAGGCTATGGGTTTAATTCCTAGCACCAAGTGAAACAAATAACATTCCCAAGTGAAACAAATAACATTCTCTTTTAGAAAAAAAATTTTCAGAGCTTAGAGTTGAACAAGAAATTCTTTTTTTTTTAACAAGAAATTCTTGCCGGGCACTGGTGGCTCACGCCTGTAATCCTAGCTACTCAGGAGGCTGAGATCTGAGGATCGCGTTCAAAGCCAGCCCAGGCAGGAAACTCCATGAGTCTCTTATCTCCAATAAACCACCAGAAAACCAGAAGTGGCGCTGTAGCTCAAGTGGTAGAGCGCTCGCCTTGAGCTGAAGAGCTGAGGGACAGCACTCAGGCCCAGAGTTCAAGCCCCACGACCGACAAAAAAAAAAAAAAAATTCTTAGACTTGACACCAATATCAAAAGCCATAAAAGAAAAATAAATTGGACCTTATCAAAATTTAAAAAACAAGCCACACACCAGTGGCTCACACCTGCAATCCTAGCTACTCAGGCTGAGATCTGAGGATTGCAGTTCAAAGCTAGCCCTCGAAGGAAAGTCCATGAGACTCTTTTTTTGTGTTGTTGTTGGTAGTGGGGCTTGAACTCTGGGCCTGGGCGCTGTCCCTGAGCTCTGCAGCTCAAGGTGAGTGGCCTACCACTTGAGCCACAGTGCCACTTCCTGTTTTCTCACGGTTAATTGGAGATAAGAGTCTCACTTTCTTGCCCTGGCTGGCTTTGAGCCATGATCCTCAGATCTCAGCCTATTGAGTAGATAGGATTACAGGTGTGAGCCACTGGCTCCCAGCTTGTGAGACTCTTATCTCCAATAAGCCATCCGAAAACCGGAAGTGGCCCTGTGGCTCAAGTGGTAGAGCACTAGCCTTGAGCTCAAGAACTCAGAGACAGTGCCCAGGCCCAGAGTTCAAGCCCCATAACTGACAAAAAAACAAAGCATTTTTCCCTGACAGAGTAAAACTCATAGCTACCTCAGGAGGCTGGAAGCAGAAGGATTGTGGTTTGAAGTTGGCCCAGGCAGAAAACTTTGTAAGACTCTACCCCCAATTAACTAGCAATAACAACAACAAAACCAGCCTGGAGGTGTGACTCAAAAGTGGTAGAGACCCAGCCAAGCAAATAAGCTGAGCAAAAGCCTGAAGTACTGAGTACAAACCTTATAACTAGCAAAAAAGAAAAGTAAATATGAGGAAGATTTAAAAAGGAAAACCACAAACCACACATCCAAGAAAAGGCTAGGATCTAGACTACATGTATATTTCTAGGAAGCTGAGTGCTGCCTGTAATCCTAGCTAGTCAGGAGGCTAAGATCTGAGGATCACAGTTTAAAGCCAACTTAGGCAGGAAAGAAGTCCATGAGACTCATCTCCAATTAACTACCAAAAAGCCAGAAGTGGAGCTGTAGCTCAAAGTGGTAGAGCACTAGCCTTGAATACCAAAGCTAAGGGACAAGACCCAGGCCCTGAGTTCAAGCCCTAGTACTGGCACAAAAGCAGCAGCAGCAGCAGCAACAGGAGAAGGAGAAGATAAAAGAAAAAGAAAAATACAAACCACATATCCGAGAAAAGTCTAGGATCTATACTCTATGAAGAATTCTAGGGCTGAATATAGCACTGACTTAGCATGCACAAGGTCTTGAGAACTTGGGGGTGGGAAGAGAAGATGATCAAGTTTAACATCTCAACAGCAAAATAAGCAACTATCTAATTAGAAGACGAGCAAACAACATAAAGATATTTCACCAAGGAGGATGTACAGATGGCCAAAGACACATGATAAGATATTCAACATCATTAAACATTCGTTCAAATGCAAATCCAAATCACAACGAAATATCACAACACATCTATCAGAATGGCTAAAATTAAAAATGGAGATAATTTCAAATGTTCGTGGGAACGGAGAGAAACTAGATCATTCATGCATTGCTGGTGGAAATGGAAAATGGTATAGCCACACATTGGAAAACAGCTTGACAGTTTCTTTAAAAAGCTAAACATGCAACTACCATATGACCCAGCAATTATATTTCTGGGCATTTATCCCAGACAAATGAAAACTTATGTTCATCCAAAAAAAATCTGCACACAAATGTGCATAGCAGCTTTATTTGTAAGATCCAAAACTAGAATCAGTTCAGAGCCTTTAATAGGTGAATGGTTGAACAAACTGGTACATATGGATCACAAACTACTACATAATAATGGAATGAAATTGATACACAACTTGAATAACTCTCCAGGAAATTATGCTGAGCAAGAAAATCTAACCTCCAAAGGTTCCATATTTCTTTTATATGGAATTTAATATATATATATATATATATTTACTAATATATAAATAGATACATACTAATATTTACAGTAATATGTAGTACTGAGGATTGAACTCAGAACCTTGCATCTGATAGGCAGCCTTCTTACCATTTGAGTAGCATCTCCAGCCCCCCCACTTTTTTTTTTTTTTGGTCATGGGTCCTGAACTCTGGGCCTGGGTGCTGTCCCTGAGCTCTTCAGCTCAAGGCTAGCACTCTACCACTGAGCCACCTTCCCAGCCCCCCTCCAGCCCCTTTCTTGACTTTGTTATTTTTATTTTGTTGGTCCTGGGGCTTGAACTCAGGGCCTGGGCACTGTCCCTTAGCTCTTCAGCTCAAGGATAGTGCTCTACCATTTGAGCTACAAGGGCCACTTTTGGTTTTCTGAGTGGTTTATTGGAGATAAGAGTCTCATGGTCTTTCCTGCTCGGGCTGGCTCTGAACGGTGATCCTCAGATCTCAGCCTCCTGAGTAGCTAGGAGTACAGGCATGAGCCACTGGTGCCTGGCCTATTTTTATTTTTTGTTTTTGCAAGTCCTGGGGCTTGAACTCGGGGCCTGGACACTGTCCCTGAGCTTCTTTTGCTCAAGGCTAGCACTCTACCACTTGAACCACAGTGCTACTTCCAGCTTTTTCTGTATATATGGTACTGAGGAACGGAACCCAGGGCTTCATGCATGCTAAGAAAGCACTCTACCATGCTAAGCCAAATTCCCATCCTATATCTTGAAGATTTTAGCACACACACTCATGAACACACTTTTTTTTGTGTGTGTGTGTCAGTTGTGGGGCCTGAACTCTGGGCCTGGGCGCTGTCCCTCAGCTCTTCAACTCAAGGCTAGCACTCTACCGCTTGAGCCATAACTCCACTTCTGTTTTTTTCTGCTTATGTGATGCTGAGGAATTGAGCCCAGGGCCTCATGCATGCAAGGCAAGCACTCAACCACTGAGCCACCTTCCCAGCCCAAACACACATGTTTGCAAATAAAACTGGGGAAAGCTGAACCAGATTGGTGGTTTGTAACCTTTACAATGTTCTGACTGTAATATTATACTGTAGTTTACAAAATGTTATTGAGGGAAACTGGACAAAGCATAAAAACAATCTCTATTAATTTCTTATAATTGCTTCTACATCTGTAATCTTTTTCTTTTGTTTTTGGGTAGCACTGAAGACAAGTTTGCTAGGCAGCCCCTCTACCATTAAAGCCATGCCTCTAGCCCCTCTTTGCCTTGAATATTTTCAAATTCGAGTCCCACATTATGACCAAGCTGGCTTAGGTTTCCCTATTCTTATTTGTGCTACCTATGTCACTGGGGATGACAGACAGAAGCCACTGTGGCCCTACCATTATGCTCCCTCTGTAGTTGGGATAACAGGTATGTGCTATAGCACCCAGCCACTGGTAGAGATGCAGTCTCTTGAACTCTTCCGCCAGATCTGGCCTTGAACTGTAATCCCTTGATCTCCACCTCCCAAGCAGCTAAGATTATAGATGTGAGCCTCTAATCCTGGCTCAACCATCTTAATGAAATCCCAGCTATAATCATCTTAATGAAAACTTCAATTGAAAAAAAAAAAAAAAACAACCGGGGAGCCTAGATGAAGTTCCACTGGATCTCTAAGTCTCTCCCCTGTCTCTAGTCTCAGCTAGAGAGTTGTACAGTGGTCTCAAGTGAATGCCTCTATTTGGAGGCAGATCTGACTCTGAAGGCTCATTATTCTTACAATGATAGGATAATCTACTGACTCCCACTGATTCAAATTTTGCTCTCTCACAGCTGTGGGAACATAGTAAGAAGCAATCATTTCCTTTTTTTATTTTTTTGCCAGTCCTGGGGCTTTGGACTCAGGACCTGGTCATTGTGTCCCTAAGCTTCTTTTGCTCAAGGCTAGCACTCTACCACTTGAGCCACAGAGCCACTTCTGGTTTTTTCTGTGGATGTGGTATTGAGGAATCGAACCAAGGGGCTTCATGCATGCTAGCACTCTACCACTAAGCCACATTCCCAGCCCAGTCATTTCCTTTTTATCCATGAAGTTCTGGGTATTCTTGCCCCTGAAGAAATTTATTATTTGCATATTTCTTTTTCTGTGTGTGTGTGTGTGTGTGTGTGTGTGTGTGTGTGTGTGTGTGTGTGTGTGTGTGTGTGTGTGTGTGTGTGTGTGTGTGTGTGTGTGTGTGTGTGTATGCGAGCATACGCTAGTACTATAGTTTGGCCTGGAAGCTGCCCTTAGCTCTTTTGCTTAAGGCTGGTACTCTACCACTTGAGCCACACCGCCACTTCCAGCTTTTTGATGGTTCATTGGAGATAAGAGACTAAGAGAATTTCCTGTCCTTGGCTGACTTCAAAGATTGATCCTCAGTTCTCAGCCTCCTAAATAACTAGGATTTCAGGGCAGAGCCCAGAAATCTATTTATCTGCCTGCACATCAAAGGAAAGTGGTTGTTCTATCTTGAAAAGGATTTAAAGCACCATAGCTGAAATCAGTCCACTGAAATTTGGTTTGTCTCAGCAAGTGAGAAAATAAAATATGTACCTTCCCTGGGTAATCCTATTAATTAAAACAGCTTTAAATTAGAAAGAGCCAAGAGACTTGACATTTATTCAACCTGAGCCTGAGACACAGAGATCATGCTATTTGGAGCTGCTTCTAATACCAGTAAATTCTGCAACTCTTCAGTTTGATCAGCAGCTGAAATCTGTCCCTTATGCATCTGGTCTGTTTCTAAGGGGCTGGGTTTAATATATTTGAAAGGGATGTTCTGGTCTCTGGGATGAAAGATATCACTGAGAGCTAATAGTTTGAGCTGTAGTTTGTTTCTGTCCCTGGATTGCTCCAACACCCATCATTCTTTTATATATATAATTTTTTTTCTAGTCCAGGGGCTTGAACTCAGGGCCTGGGCCTTATCCCTGAGCTTCTTTTGCTCAAGGCTAGCACTCTACCACTTGAGCCACAGCGCCACAGCTTATTCTGTGTATGTGGTACTGAGGAATCGAACCCAGGGCTTCATGCATGCTAAGCAAGCACTCTACCACTAAGCCACATTCCCAGCCTTCACTTATCATTCTTTTTTTTTTTTTTTTTTTTTTTTTTTGTCGGCTGTGGGGCTTGAACTCTGGGCCTGGGCACTGTCTCTCAGCTCTTCAGCTCAAGGCGAGCGCTCTACCACTTGAGCTACAGCGCCACTTCCGGTTTTCTGGTGGTTTATTGGAGATAGGAGTCTCACGGTCTCTCCTGCCTGGGCTGGCTTTGAACCGCAATCCTCAGATCTCAGCCTCCTGAGTAGCTAGGATTACAGGCGTGAGCCACCAGCGCCCGGCTTCACTTATCATTCTTAAAAGAGAAGTGGCCCGGCACATGTGCCTCATGCCTGAAATCTTAGCTATTCAGGAAGCTGAAATCTTGAGGATCACAGTTCAAAGCCAGCCTGGGCTGGTGAGACTGTCAACAAATGACCCAAAAGCTGGAAGTAGAGGTGTGACTCAAGTGGTAGAGCACTCACTTTGAGCTGAAGAGCTGAGGGACAGCACCCAGGCCCAGAGTTCAAGCCCCACGACAAGAAGAAGAAGGAGGAGGAAGAAGAGGAGGAGGAAGAGGAGGAGGAGGAAGAGGAGGAGGAGGAGAAGTTATGATTGAAACTTTTTTAAAAATCAGTCCTGAGGTTTAAATTCAGGGCCTGGGTTTTGTTTCTGAACCTCTTTGTGCTCAAGGCTAACACTTTACCACTTGGGCCACAGTGCCACTTCTGGCTTTTTCTGTTTATATGATATTGAGGAATTGAACCCAGGGCTTCATGCATGCTAGGCACGCACTCTACCCCTAAGTCACATTCCCAGCCCCTGGACTGGCTTTGAACCAAGATCCTCAATCTCAGCCTCCTGACTAAGTTAGGATTTCAGGCGTACACCACCAGCACTTAGGTCTTTCTAGCTTCTAGAAGCTCTGCCTCCCCTTATCTTCGTTGACCCAGCAGTACTGATCTTTTGGTTGTTATACTGTGAGACAAATCTTTTCCCAAGGCTTCCATAGCCACTTGTTATCAGCAAATTCTCCTGAATACGCTTTCCCATCTTCCTGAACTACCTACGTGGGCTATGGTACCCAGCCATCTTCTGCATAACTTCCCTTCCTGACAAGAGGAAGCCCAGATGTTCAGTCTCTCTTGATAATGTGTCTCCAAAAGGGCTTAGAAAAGCCAGGTGCTGATGGCTCACACCTGTCATCCTAGCTACTCAGGAGGATGAGAAGTGGGGATCATCGGTGATCAAACAGCCTGGGCAGGAAAAGTCCCTGAGAGACTTTTTTTTTTTTTGGTTGGTTGTGGGGCTTGAACTCTGGGCTTGGGTGCTGTTCCTGCGCTCTTCAGCTCAAGGCGAGCACTCTACTGCTTGAGCCACAGCATCACTTCCAGTTTTCTAGTGGCTTATTGGAGATAAGAGTCTCATAGACTTTCCTGCCTGGGCTGGCATTGAACCGCGATTCTCAGATCTCAGCCTCCTGAGTAGCTAGGATTACAGGCGTGAGCCACTGGTGCCTGGCTCCTGAGACTCTTATCTACAATGAACCACCAGAAAACCAGAAGTGGAGGTGTAGCTCAACATGGTAGAGCGCTAGCCTTGAGCCCAGAGAGGCAGAATAGCATGTAGGCCTTGAGTTCAAGACCCACAACAGACCAAAAAGAAAAGTACTCTTAGGACCTGCGAGAGACAGGAACTGGCCCATTCCTTCCCACCACCGTTAGGGCTGCCTTGTACCTGACTTCTCTTCAGAAATACTGCTGGAGGCTTGGGCTTGGCTGCAAGGCGATATTCTCCAGCACTTTCATTCTTGACTTGACCTCTGTAGTGCCCATAGAAACCACTGTTGTGCTAGAACAAGGTGGGCATGAGAGGTAAGGCACAACTCACATCCCTGTCCTGGGTCCTAGACTTCAGGGGCCTGAACATTCCAGAGAAGTCTGATCTGAAGTCAGACCAGACACCCTGGGAAGCTGGCCAACTCACACTTTCCCAAGGGAGTATTTAACCAACAGAGAATTTCTGGAGAGACCTTAGGAGAAAAGCACCAGCAGAGGACAGAAATGAGATCTCCTTGTATCTCTGATAGATCCAAGTAGGAGCTGTACTTTTTTATTTTTTTTGGGGGGGGTCAGTCCTGGGGCTTGAACTCAGGGCCTGGGCACTGTCCCTGAGCTGCTTTGTGCTCAAGGCTAGTGCTCTACCACTTGAGCCACAGTGCCACTTCCAGCCTTTTCTGTGTATGCGGTACTGAGGAATTGAACCCAGGGCTTTATATATGCTAGGCAAGCACTCTACCACTAAGCCACCTTCCCAGCCCTTTTTTCTTCTCTTTTTTTTTGCCAGTCCTAGGGCTCAAACTCAGCCTGGTCGCTGTCTCTGAGCTCTTTTTTGCTCAAGGCTAGTTCTCTACCACTTAAGACACATTGCTACTTCTGATTAGAGATAAGAGTTTCACATGCTTTCTTGCCCAGGCTGGCTTTGAACTGCAATCCTCAAATCTCAGCCTTCTGAGAAACTGAGAAACTGATGACAGGTGTGAGCCACCCTTACCTGGCTGAAACTTTATTTCACCCTCATGACTCACTCAGATTTTATGCACAACCCCAGGCATGGGCAATCAGGATTCAGTATAAAGTGCTTCACTCTTACCCAGGAGCCTACTAAAGCACTTTGCATTTGTCCAGGAAGGGAGCAGAGAAAGCAAGCTTTCTTCTTGCCTTTTTGAGGATACATCTGAGGACAGAGAATTTCAAGGAGGTCAACTTCTTGTTGCTTAGTGACAAAAGGAAGTTGTGACTCCACAATGCTGCTGTTTGTTGAGGTAGCACCTGGCCCATTGCTCTTTTGTCCTTGGCTGCTCTGTTTCTTCTCAAAGGGAGAAATCTGTGTCTTGGCATTATCAACTGTGGAGAGCACTTATATAAACACGTACCGCTCTGATGGACTCACAGCCAATGAAATATTAAAGAATGTGTTCAAGGCAAAGCCAGTGCTTGAAAACCACGCCAGCCTACGGCTAAAGATATAAATTTAGAAAGCATTCCATGGATTCAAGAGAAAGGGTCAAAGAGGTTTTGTGGCTCTTAGGATAAAATTACTGCCTCAGAATAAAGGCTCTGCCAAATCCTTTTAAGAATTTAAGGTGATGGGAAATGCCAGTTGTGACAGATGATGGTTACAAAGGCTTGAACGGAAGATTGTGTGTGTGTGTGTGTGATGCTGAGAATGCAGGCCAAGGTTCTAGCATTTGCTAGACAAACACTTGTTCACTTAGCTATATAGGCTCACACCTTTACAACTCTTTTTTACATTTTGAGACAGGCTTTTGCTAAATTTCCCAACATGATGATCCATCTAATCTTAGCCCCCTCCTGCCCCCCTCACCCCCCCAGGCAAGATCCCAGGCAGCTGCCACCTTGCCCAGGTTTCCATGATTCTTGTTCGTAGTTATAGATACCCTGTCATTCTCGAGAATTTTATATATTGGAACCATAAAGTATGCATTCTTTATAATTTTTTTTAGCTCCTATTAGTTATACAGAGTAGAGATTCAATCCCTCAATTCCACTCGTGTACAATAGATTCTAATCTCACCGTCTTTACCACAGTCCCTTCAGCCCCTTTCTTTCCTGAGGATTAATTCTGGGTCCTTTTTCATCCAGCATAATTTGAGATTTCTCAACATCGTTTCTATCACTTGCTCAGTCTTCATATTAGTTTTTTCCCCCCATTAAATGGAAAAATCTCCTATGTTCCTCCCCCCGCACTCCCTACACCCCTCCCTCCATGACCCCAACTGCTCTTCTCTAGTTTCTTCCACCAGATCCTCTGCCACACATTCTGGTCCTTCACCACCCGGTTCATCAGAAATGGCACCTCGCCATTCAAGGCTTCCCTGCTTTCCACATAGGCCGTGGACTATAGGTCGGGTGGCAAGTGAGGGGTGTCAAGGCTGGGCAGTTGGGGCCGGCGCACTGATCCCCTGAGGTGTGACCAGGGAGCCTCATGGCGGGAAGGTGCAGGAGGAGTTGACCGTTAAGACCGTTAGTCACATGTGGCCGCGGGAGGCGGGGCCTGGGAATGACGTTCACTCCTCATTGGCCATTCAGAATGCAGCTTGGCGGCCCCACCCCTTCCCTCTTACCCCCGCGCATGCTCAGACAGAGGCTCTGAGGAAACCGAGACTCCTGGCATTGGCGCAGACCGGGGCTCTGTGAGGCGGCTTCCACCCTCGCGCTCTGCTCCGGCTACCGGAGCTCGTGAGGAACCCCAAGGGTTTGGTTGAAGAATAGGTGGAACCCCAGGAGTTGCGGGTGGGGGGGAGGAAGGGGAGGAGCTTGAGGAAAAAGAACCTGAAGATGGGCATGGAATATTCCCAGAGCCCCCGCCCGCCCTTTCCCAGGCCTCGGGCCTCTGTACCTGAGAGAGGTCCCCGGTCACCCTGAGGTGATCTGCTGGGGGTGTCCGCTCCGGCCTTGGTTGGCGGTCTTACCTTTGGAGGAAAGTGGGGCTTGAACTCTGGGCCTGGGCCCTGTCCCTCAGCTCTTCAGCTCAAGGCGAGCGCTCTACCACTTGAGCCACAACGTCACTTCCGGTTTCTGGTGGTTCATTGGAGATAATGAGTTCTCACGGACTTTCCTGCCCAAGCTGACTTCGAACCGTGATCCTCTGGTTCTCAGCTCCCTGAATAGCTAGGATTAACAGAAGCTAGGCTGGAGAGAAAGTTCCCCCCTCCCCCCCCTTCAGATTCCCAGGGGATTGCAGGGCTGCAGAATCAGCTTTGTTCTTCAGTGTGAATGAGAAAGGTTGGGGCGGAAGGCAGGGAGGGGGTCATTCAAGTGGTAGAGCATTTGCTGGGAAAAGTTAAGAGTCCTGAGTTCAAATTCTGGCCAGGTATTCACTGTAATTTATACCTGTGATTCTAGCTACTCAAGAGGTTGAGATCTGAGGACAGCCGTTTGAAACCAGCCTGGAGCAGGAAAGTCTGTGTGACTCTTATCTCCAATAAATCACACACACACACACACACACACACACACACGCAGGAAAGTCTGTGTGACTCTTATCTCCAATAAATCACACACACACACACACACACACACACACACACACACACACACACACACACACACACACACACACACACACACACACACACACCCCACAAGGCCAAAAGTAGAGTTGTGGCTCAAGTGTTAAGAGCACTAACCTGGAGTGAAAAAGCTAATAGTGCCCAGGTCCTGAGTTCAAGTCCGAAAACAAGCTTTGAACCACAATTCTTAGATCCCAGCTTCCTCCATAGCTAGGATTACAAGCATGAGTCATCAGAACCTGGCTATATTAACCTTCTTAATATATCTTTGTTCTTTTTAATAGAGAAAACCATAATATGAATTTTAATGTGTGGAATATAAAAGAGATGATGAGTATTCCCTCAGGCTCAGGGTATGTTTTCTGCTTATATTCTCTATTTGTTGTTGTTATTGTTGTTGTGGGGCTTGAACTCTGGGAGTGGGCTCTGTCGCTGAGCTCTTCAGCTAAAAGCTAGGGCTCTACTATTTGAGCCACAGTGCCACTTCCGGTTTTCTGATGATTAATTGGAGATAAGAGTCTCTCGGACTTTCCTGACCACGCTGGCTGTGAACAATTATCTTCAGATCTCAGCCTCCTGAGTAGCTAGGATTACAGGCAAGAGCCACAGACACTCAGCTGAAATTTGATTTCTAAAATTCTGTTACAGCTCAGACTATTGTAACAAGGACTAATTGTGTTAGCATTAGTCCTCTCTATTTGAATTTCCATTTGGTTATTCCTGAGTTGTTAAAATAAAAATTATGGAGCCGGGCGCCGGTGGCTCACGCCTGTAATCCTAGCTACTCAGGAGGCTGAGATCTGAGAATCGCGGTTCAAAGCCAGCCCGGGCAGGAAAGACCCTGAGACTCCTATCTCCAATAAACCACTAGAAAACCAGAAGTGGCGCTGTAGCTCAAGTGGTAGAGCGCTCGCCTTGAGCTGAAGAGCTGAGGGACAGAGCCCAGGCCCAGAGTTCAAGCGCCATGACCAACAACAACAAAAAAATTATGATGTTCAGGGGCTGGGAAGGTGGAGGTGGCTCAATTCCTCAGCACCACATAAGCAAAAAGAAAAAAGCTGGTAGTGGCGCTGTGGCTCAAGTGGTATAGTGCTAGCCATGAGCTGAATTGCTGAGGGACAGTGCCCAGACCCAGAGTTCAGGCCCCACGACCAGACCCCCCCCCCAAAAAAAACAATTTATGATGTTCAGAATTTCCTCGAATTTATTTATAGGTATATTAGAAATATTCAGGGGATTTGGAGGTCAGAACAAAGTGGCACTCTGCCCAGGATATTTTGAAATGAATAGTTATAAATTTTTATTTTTTTATTTTTATTGAAATTAGGTATAACAAATTTCACAGTATTGTAGCATAGTGATACTTAGCTTAAAGTCACAAAAACTTTTTAACCTTCACAATGCAAATTGTCATTATCTTGATCTACAAAGCTCATAAACTCTACAAACTTTAACAATAAAACTATGTCTTCCAAATCTGGTGATTTGTACATTTCTTTCCTTTTGCTCAGTGTCAGCTGTTCCCTCTTTCTCTCTCATTCCCTCCTGCCCATCTTTGTTTTATTTATTTATTTTTGTCTGTTGTGAGGCCTGAACTCTGGGCCTGGGCGCTGTCCCTCAGCTCTTCAGCTCAAGGCTAGTGCTCTACCACTTGAGCCACAACACCACTTCTGGCTTTTTCTGCTTATGTGGTGCTAAGGAATCCAACCTAGGCCTCATGAATGCAAGGCAAGCACTCTACCACTGAGCCACCTTCCCAGCCCCTGCATTTTATTTTTAAGGGTATTTAATCACTTAATATATTGTTCTTAATTTCAGGAGCTTTAAGTCATCTAACCGGAATAATAATCAGACAGATTGCTCTGCTCTCAGTGATTCCCAATTCCTCTTTGGATCTCAGTTTTGTCCAGAAAATTCAGAGTCGCAGTCAGCACCCTTGGACTTGGGTCCCCACTTAAGAAACCCCAAACAGACACAGCAGAATTCTATAGATGTGAGTCTCATTTCCAGAATTTCTGTACATGTATTCACAGTCTTTATGGAAATAAGCTATAAACAGAAGACTTACTTTGTTGTAACATTTTTATTTTCTAGTACTGGGTCTTGAACTCAGGGCTGGGGCACTGTCCTTGAGCTTCTTTTGCTCAAGGTTAACATTCTAACCACTTGAGCTACAGCACGCTACTTTCGGCTTTTTTTTTTTTTCTTCTGTTTATGTGGTACTGAGGAATCGAACCTTGGGCTTTGTGTATGCTAAGCAAGCATTCTACCACTAAGCCACATTCCCAGCTCCTTGAGAATGTTCTTAATGCACCCACTTGCCTCTTAAGTTACACCTCAACTTTCAGCTTTTTGCTGGCTAACTGGACATGAATACCACAGACTTCTGCCCAGGCTAGCTTTGAACTGAGATCCTCAGATCTCAGCCTCCTGTGTAGCTAGGGGATTATCTATGTGAGCCACTGATGTAACATATTTATATCTCTGTTTAATTGGTGACTTCTTTGAAGTATTCTGAAAAGAAACAAATATTTGTAGTTTTTCTATTACTGAAACAACATAGACTAGTATCTGTTCCTTGATTACTTCTAGGGAGAAGCAAATATTGTGTAATAAGTATTTCAATACAAAAATTGTTATCTAATGATATAAAGAAGTAAATGTATTCTTGAATGTTTCAGAGTAAATTTTGCCTAGAAATGAAGACAATGACTCACCATGCACTGGTATGCCCACTGTCTAGCCCATGTCAAATTATCAACAAGTTATTCTCTAGCAGCTAAAAACAGTGATTTGTGTTAAATTTATTAGTATGAAAAATTGAATACGTTATCTCAGCAAATTAATGTAATTTAAGCCATTTTAATATTTTAAATATGTCTGCATTGCATAAGATGGAGCTTGTATTAATGAAAAAGTTACTTTGTTATAAATATAATTTTATGACAGTTACAAAAATAAAACAGCAGCGATGGCTCATGGCTATATTTTTGGCTACTTAAGAGGAAGGAATCAAGAGGATCATCTTTTGAACACAGCCAAAGAATAAACTTAGCTACACCTCAACCAATAAAAAAGCTGGGTGTGGTGACACAAACCTGTCATCCCATTACGTGAAGAGTATAAGAGAACCCCTAACAGCCCAAACTGGCCTGGTTATTAATGAGAGACCCTATTAAAAAAATACCTGGCCTGGTGCCAATGACTCATGCCTGTAATTCTTGATATTCAGGAGGCTGAGATCTGAGGAATGCAGTTCAAAGCCAGACTGGGCAGATACGTCTGTGAAATTCTTATATCCAATTAACCACCAGAAAACTGGAATTGGTGCTGTGGTTCAAGTGGTAGAGTACTAGCCTTGAGCTGAAGAGCTCAAGGACAGTGCGCAGGCCCAGAGTTCAAGCCCCATGACTGAAAACAAAAATACCTGAAGCAAACAGAGCTAGGGGCATGGCTCAAGTGGTAGAATGCCTGGCTAGCAAGTACAGTACCAGGAATTCAAATCCTAGGAACACTAAAAGCACTAAATAAGAAAAAAAAAAAAAACTACACATCATTTGTTTGTGTGTGTGTGTGTGTGTGTGTGTGTGTGTATGCACGCATGCCAGTGATGAGGCTAGAATTCAGGATCTCACACTCTTGCTTAGCTTTTTTACCCAAGGCTGTGCTCAGCCTCTTCAGTCACTTTGAGGTTTTTGGTGGTTAATTGGAACTAGGGTCTCTCAGATTTGTCTTTCTGGGGTGATTTTGAGGCAGGATCCTCAGGTCTTACCCTCCTTAGTGTCTGACATTGATGGTTTGCTCTTAAAATGTAATTCTACATTCTATAAATGTTGTGAATATTATGTTTTATATGTGGAATGCTAACATATCTGTATATATTTTCTTCAGAATGAGCCTAGTATTTTGACAAAGTACCAGACAAAACCTCAGTTGTTTGGAGATGATACAAAGGACGAAGTTTCTCCAAACTTCTCTCTTCCTTTGCCAGCTGTCAAATTAAAAGGCCTTTTGAGACAGTTTGAAGAGAAAAAGAAATGGGCAACAGACAAAGGTGACAGGTATGCAAACCTTTCAAGTTAGATGACAGCTTGTGTTCTCTTAGGAGAACAAAATGAAATGTAAATCAAATAATTTAATTTCGGCATAATACATGTATTAGTCATATGTATAGATATGTATATATGCTTATATGTATGTATATATATATATGCTAGGCATATATATACTGCCTGCATATATGTATATGTACATATACATGTATACACACACATAAGATATACCTGCATCTGCATGCTAGAGAACCAGGAAAGAATGAAATTGGAGGGCTGGGAAGGTGGCTTAGTGGTAGAGTTTGTGCCTAGCATGCTTGAAGCCCTGGGTTCGATTCCTCACTACCACATAAACAGAAAAAGCTGGAAGTGGCGCTGTGGCCTAAGTGATAGAGTGCTAGCCTTGAGCAAACACAAGCTCAAGGGACAGTGCCAGGCTCTGTGTTCAAGCCCCAGGACTGGCAAAAAATTTAAAAATACAAAGAATGAAATTGGAATTTTAGACCACAGATCCCAAATTCTGAGTTCTACATAGCAGTTCCAGCCACGCACCTCTATAAGCCAAATAAAGAGAATCATGTCTTTACATTCATCCTGGATATGTCTCCTATTTCCCAGGTTAGGTCCTCTGTTACTTTAATTCTCTTATCATCTTTCTTGATTTGCTCCCTGAATTTGGTGGAACATATTCTCCAGAAATTCCCTGAGAACAGTTGTATGAGATCTAAACCATTTTTTTTTTTCGGTCATAGGACTTGAACTCTGGGCCTGGGCGCTGTCCCTCAGCTCTTCAGCTCAAGGCCAGTGCTCTACCACTTGAGCCACAGTGCCACTTTTGGTTTTCTAGTGGTTTATTGGACATAAGGGTGTCATGGACTTTCCTGCCTGGGCTGGCTTTGAATCATGATCCTCACATCTTAGCCTCCTGAGTAGCTACAATTACAGGAGTGAGCCACCGACACCTGGTATCTTTTTAATTTTTTTTTTTTTTTTTTTGTCGGTGGTGGGCTTGAACTCTGGGCCTTAGCGCTGTCCCTCAGCTCTTCAGCTCAAGGCGAGCGCTCTACCACTTGAGCTACAGCACCACTTCCGGTTTCCTGGTGGTTTATTGGAGATAGGAGTTTCACGGTCTCTCCTGCCCGGGCTGGCTTTGAACCGTGATCCTCAGATCTCAGCCTCCTGAGTAGCTAGGATTACAGGCGTGAGCCACCAGTGCCCGGCTCTCTTTTTAATTTTTAAAAATGAAAGTTGCAGGCTGGGAAGGTGGCTCAGTGGTAGAGCACTTGCCTTGCATGCATGAGGCCCTGGGTTTGATTCCTCGGCACCACATAAGCAGAAAAAAAAGCCAGAAGTGGTGCTGTGGCTCAAGTGGTGGAGTGCTCGCCTTGAGCTGAAGAGCTGAGGGACAGCGGCCAGGCCCAGAGTTCAGGCCCCACGACTGGACCCCCCCCCCCAAAAAAAAAAAAAAAGAAAGAAAAAGAAAGTTGCCTCTCCTACTGTGCTAACTACTTGAGTTACTAAAGTTTTTTTCTCATTTAATATGCATATAATATAGATTTTAAAAAGAAAAAGGTAGTCAGGTGTGATATTGTATACCTATAATCTCAGCACTGAGAAGAGTGAGGCAGAGAGAGAAAGAGAGGGGCGGAAGCTGGGAAGGTGGCTCAGTGGTAGAGTGCTTGCCTTGAATGCATGACGCCCTGGGTTTGATTCCTTAACACCACATACACAGAAAAAGCCGGAAGTAGGTGCTGTGGCTCAAGTGGTAGAGCGCTAGCCTTGAGCTGAAGAGCTGAGGGACAGCTTTAGGCCACATGACTGACTGACAAAAAAAAGCAGCTGGGATTTCTGTGCACCAGAGCCCAGGCCCTGAGTTCATGCCCTGGGACCAAAATAAATAAATAAATGAATAATAAAGACAGAAAGAGGGATTGAGGGAGGGAAAGGAAAGAAGGAAGGAAGGAAGGAAGGAAGGAGGGAAGGAAGAAAGGAATGGAAGGAAGGAAGGAAGGGAAGGAAGGAAGGGAAGGAAGAAAAATATGATTTTTTTTTGGAGATTATCAGATAATTTTTTCATTTATTTTATTTATTTAGTTAGTTTTTTTGCTAGTCCGGGTGCTTGAACTCAGGGTCTGGGCACTGTCCTTGAGCCTCTCTGTGCTCAAGGCAAGTGCTCTACCACTTGAGCCACAGGGCCACTTCTGGCCTTTCTGTTTATGTGGTACTGAGGAATCAAACCCAGGACTTCATGCATCCTAGGCAAGCACTCTACCCCTGATCCACATTCCCAGCCCCTAATTTTGTTTTATTCCAGCTGGACACAGATTTCTCAGATCAAGTCTTAGATCAAGCAGTGTTTTAATGTTATATTAGATGGAGGACTTCATCAATTCTGTTATATCTTTTTTTTTTTTGGGTCCCGTTGTGGGGCCTGAACTCTGGGTCTGGGCGCTGTCCCTCAGCTCTTCAGCTCAAGGCTAACACTCTACCACTTGAGCCACAGCGCCACTTCCAGCTTTTTTCTTTTTGCTTATGTGGTGCTGAGGAATTGAACCCAGGGCCTCAAGCATGCAAGGCAAGCGCTCTACCACTGAGCCACCTTCCCAGCCCCAATTCTGTTATATCTTATTGCAATATTTCACAACGTTATTCTCTTATTCTAGTGAGACAGTGTACAACCTTATTTCCCACATCGGAGAAAGCATTTATAGGGTAAGTATAGCTACATTTCAAGGAAGTAAAACATTTTCCATCTTAAGATGTATTGGCCTTGGTTCATGTAGCATAGCAATATTTTGCATAGCATTTTTACAATTAAATGACAATGTTCCCAATCACTTAAAAATGGCAACAGTCTGACAATTATTTCTACATTTTGGATTTCTTAGTTGCAGACATCTGTGGAGAAGTCTGAGGAACACCTCAGTTCAAGAAGCCAAACTCTTTTGGATTCTTTAAAGAATATGACCAATACATGTGAGTTGTCTCTGTGTTTGAGATTATTAGTGGAAGTCACTGGTGACTGGTGAATGTGAACTTTCTTACCTTGCTCAGGTTTCTAGGGATATGGTTCTATCCACACAGTGTTTCTGTGAGAGGGTTTTGCCCTGGTTAGTTGGACCTTCCTCTGTGTAAGAATGCTTTGATCCCATATTTCACAGACCAAAGTGTATCAGCAGCCTCCCAAATGAATTGCTTTTGTGCTTTCTACAGAACACTGCCCTTTTAGGTGTTAGAAACGACCAGTCACCCCAGTTCTTGCTGCCTTGGTTTCAGTAAGAGTTTTTGTTTTTGTTTTTTGCCAGTCTTGGGGCTTGAACTCAAGGCCTGGGCACTGTCTCTGATCTTCTTTTGCTCAAGGCTAGCACTACCACTTTAGCCACAGTGCCACTTCTGGCTTTTTCTGTGTATGTGGTACTGAGGAATCGAACCCAGGGCTTCATGCATACTAGACAAGCACTCTACCACTAAGCCACATTCCCAGACCCCCCACACCAGTAAGAGTTTTTTTTTTCACAGCAAATTACAGAGTTATTCTTAATGTTAGTTACAGTTTGTGGATTGCAAAATACCCTGTTCTACCAATTAATTTTCGTGTAGATGAAACCATCTCCCTGGACCTTATAAATAGAAGAGAGCCAGCACACAATTCTCCTCAGGCACATGCCTCTCTAGAACCGCTAGTCTCTAAACAAAATAGAGCTGATGAACATGCATCTGTACTTGTTTGCATTTGTCGGTGTGTTTATTTTTTATTTCATACAAATTGAATTCAACTTATTCAAATGCCATGGAATGAATTGCTCATGATTTACCAAAATTGATGCCTTTGTGTGACTTAGAAATTAATGCCCATCTGTCTACAAAGAAGCATTATATGTCTGTCTGCTGGCTTCCAACCTGGGGATCCCACACACACAGGGCAACTGTGCGTCTGTTTGAAAACTGGTTCTGATGCCAAGACTATTACCCACACAAGAAATCGCCAGGCTGGACTGGGAACATGGCTTAGTGGTAGAGTGCTTGACTAGCATGCATGAAGCCCTGGGTTCAGTTCCTCAGTTCCACATAAACAGAAAAAGCTAGAGGTGGCCGTGTGGCTCAAGTGGTAGAGTGCTAGCCCTGAGCAAAAGAAGCTCAGGAACAGTGCCTAGGCCCTGAGTTCAAGCTCCAGGACTGGCAATAAAAAAGAGAGAGAGAGAGAGAGAGAGAGAGAGAGAGAGAAAGAAATAGCCAGGCTGAGAGAAAAGCAAATCACAGATGTGTCCTTGTATAATGTGATAGTTTATCTCAGTTATAAGTGTCCAATGAAAGTTTTCTGTGTTCGTCAGCTATGGTAAACTACCTGGAATAATCACCTTAAAAGAAAGTTCTGCCAGGCACTGGTGGCTCACACCTGTAATCCCAGCTACTCAGGAGGTTGAGATCTGAAGATCATGGTTTAAAGCCAGCCCCAGCAGGAAAGTCCATGAGACTCTTATCTCCATGTAACCACCAGAAAAACCGGAAGTGATGCTGTAGCTCAAGTGGTAGAGTACTAGCCTTGAGCTGAAGAGCTCAGGGACAGTGCCCAGGCCCAGAGTTCAAGCCCCATGACAGACAAAAAAAAGAGAAAGAAAGAGAGAGAGAGAGAAAGAGAGAGAGAAAGAGAGAAAGAAAGAAAGAAAGAAAGAAAGAAAGAAAGAAAGAAAGAAAGAAAGAAAGAAAGAAAGAAAGAGAGAAAGAAAGTTCTATTTGGGCTCACAGTTTCAGAGGTTTTAGCTACTTGGCCTTGTAGCTTTGGGATTGTGGCATAGTAGTTCATTGTGGTGGAAACATGTGGCAAAAGAGTCCTGATAACTTTATGCTGGCTAAGAAGCAGACACAAGAAGAGCCTGGGGTCCAGATATTCTGTGTGTGTAAGGGCACAGCCCCAGTGACCTCATTTCTCTCCACTAGGCTCCTCCTCCTAAAAGTTCCACTACCTTTTAGTAGTCCACAAGCCATTTATGCATGGGTCTTTGGAGAATTCAAAACACAGCGCAATCTAAACTGAGGCTGGGAAGGTGGCTCAGTAGTAGAGCGCTTACCTTGCATGCATGAGGTCCTAGATTCGATTCCTCATCACCACATTAGCAGAAAAAGCCAGAAGTGGCGCTGTGGCCCAAGTGGTAGAGTGCTAGCCTTGAGCTGAAGAACTGAGGGAAAGTGCCCAGGCCGAGAGCTCAGCCCCCACAACTGACAAAAAATAAAATAAAACTCAGCATTGGTGGCTCATGCCTGTAATCCTAATTGTGTTCCGGAGTCAGAGACTTGGAGGACTGTGGTATGAAGCTAGCCTAGATAGAAAAGTTGGCATGATTCCATTTCCAATTACTAGCAAAATTCTAGACTAGAGGCATGGTTCAGGTGTCAGCCAGCCATCAGCAAGAAAATCAAGCAAGAGTATGAGGTCCTGAGTTCAAGCTCCAGTAGTAGTACAACACAGCAGTAGAGAGAAAGAAAGACAGACTATAGACTTTTTTTTTTTCAAAAAACCTAGAAACTGATAATCTCTTAAAAGACTAATCAGCAAGAGAAAAGAAAATATAAATGACTAATGCCAGGAATGAGAAAAAGAGTATCACTTTAGATCTTATTTGTTTGTTTGTTTGTATTTTTGCCAGACCTAACGCTTGAACTCAGGGCCTGGGCGCTGTCCCTGGGCTTCTTTTCTCAGGGCTAGCACTCTACCACTTGAGCCACAGCACTACTTCTAACTTTTTGTGTGTATGTGGTACTGAGGAATCAAACCCAGGGCTTCATTCATACCAGTCCCATTTATTTTTCCTTTGGTAGGTCCTGGGGCTTGAACTCTGGGCCTGGGTGCTGTCACTCAGCTTTTCAGCTCAAGGTTAGCTCTTCCACTTGTACCACAGTGCCACTTCTGGTTTTCTGGTGGTTAATTGGAAATAAGAGTCTCATGGACTTTCCTTCCTGGGCTGGCTTTGAACCACGATCCTCGGATCTTAGCCATCTGAGTAGCTAGGATTACAAGTGTTAACAGAAAAGGTTCAAGTGGGCCAGTTTGCTATCTAGTTTTTCCCTAGACTGTGGTCTAGGCAAAAGTCCTCGCCAAATAAATTGTCATTGTTTCATATTTAGTACATGAGACTACACAGGTCCAGAACAATCTGATGTGTGAGGCAGTCCAAAACAAAGGTCACAGAGAGCAGGCCATGCTTGAGATACAGAAGAGATTTGAAAATGTAAGTATAAATTCCAACCTCTTGGTTTTAGGGTTTTTGATTTTTTTTTTCATATTCATTTGAGATGAGATCTATGTTGCCCATGCTGGTCTTGAACTCCTGAACTCACAGTGATCCATCCTGCCTCATTTTCCTGGGGAGTTGAGGTGACAGATATGTACCACTTTTTTTTTTTTTGGTCGGTCGTGGGGCTTGAACTCTGGGCCTGGGCGCTGTCCCTCAGCTCTTCAGCTCAAGGCGAGCGCTCTACCACTTGAGCTACAGCGCCACTTCCGGTTTTCTGGTGGTTTATTGGAGATAGGAGTCTCACAGTCTTTCCTGCCCGGGCTGGCTTTGAACCGTGATCCTCAGATCTCAGCCTCCTGAGTAGCTAGGATTACAGGCGTGAGCCACCAGCGCCCAGCTATGTGCCACTTTTGAAAGCAAGTAAGTTCTGGGCTTTGTCACTAAGACCCTGACAGTCCACCTGTAAAGTTGTAACTTTCAGCCAAGAGGCCACCACAGATCTCTTGGTCATGAGTCATAGTATAGATTCTTCTCCCTCCCCAAGGTTCTCTAGCACAATGTGGGCCCCAGGCCCTGTAAGGTACACTGGAAGGGACAATCTTTGTCTATTCATTTTTGCTTTTTGGTTTCACGTATTAGTATGCCTTCCAACTTGCATCGCTTTATCATTCTTCTCTTTCTGTCTTTCCCTAGATACAAGAAGACTTTATAGAAATGAAGTCCATTGTGAAGCACCTTGAAGCTGTAGTTATCCAGCAGAGTAAGGACTTCCAGCAGCTTTCTGAACAGCTAGTGCAACTGAATGTGCCAAGTATACTAGATGAACTAAGACATTTGATCAGCATGCTTCAACTATCTAGGCAGGTGAAGGATGGGACTTCTCAGACCTCACCTCTGTCCCAGAGCCTGCCTTTCACCAGGCAGGAAAAACATAGCTCTGAGGAACCAATGACTTGGCAGGCTGAGACTTCCCCTGCTTCAGGAAAAACCAGTATGGGTTCCTTGAAACCTGGGGAATTAAGTATCTGGGATGAAGGAGCAAAGACTAATGCTCTCCAAGAAGATGCTGCGCTCCCAGCAGTTGAGTCCTGTGAAGGAAGTGGGCACGTGGAGAACAGGGCAGCACAGAATAACTGTAGTAATCAGACTGTCAATAAACTGAGTCCCAAGAACCAGGGCTCTGACCTTTCAAGCTCCAAGGCTTGTGATGACAGAGCCCCACAGTTCATAGGCCAGGGTTTTATAACCAGTGTTAACAAGGGCAGCTCAGAGCATGAATCCCAGAGCATGCTGTCATGTGACCCAGGTGAACAGTTAGCAACTGAACAGAAAGGCAGGATGGTGGAAAAGAAGAGGAAAGTCAAGAAGCAACAACGTAGGAAAGTTCGCAGAGGCTGGTACCCAGTTAGGAAGAAAGCACAAATCCCAAGTCATTCTAAACATCAGAGTCCCCAGTCTCCAGTTTCTGGTCCACCAGGGCTCCCCCCAGGGCCGCAGGAACCCCAGGCTCAACCTTTACATCAGGCTCCCAGAAGACTCATGAAACCATGCCATGATCTAAGAGGAGCAGTCCAACTCAGTGACAGAGCCAGAGCAACTCGATCCACTAGGTGCTTTCCCCAAGACAAGCTGCATTCTAGCAGTTCCCTAGAAGACCACCAGATTAGCTGGTTTAATAACCTTAGCAATGGAAATTCAGATCCTTCTCCATGCAAGAAGAAAAAGAAGACTTTGCTCTATGACCTTGGTCTTGATAGTAGTGACGACAGTGACAGTCCACAGTGACTGACAGGTAATTATTATTATGATTTTTCATATCAGCTAGAAAGAAAAATGCAGAATATTCGGACAGGCCAAGTAGCAAAGAATGGGCTGGGAAGGTGGCTCAGTGGTAGAGTGCTTGCCTTGCAGGCATGAAGCAGCATCACAAAAGCAGAAAAAACCAGAAGTGGCGCTATGGATCAAGTAGTAGAGCACTAACTAGCCTTGGGCTGAAGCGCTGAGGGACAGTGCCCAGACCCAGAGTTCAGACTGACCCACCAAAAAAAGAAAGCAAAGTTTCTGAAGCTTGCTTAGGGTGCTTGTGTGGGGTCAGTAAATGTAGTCTTTTTTGTTGTTGTTGTTCATGGGGGCTGAACTCTGGGCCTGGGCACTGTCCCTGAGCTCTTCAGCTCAAGGCGAATGCTCTACCACTTTGAGCCATAGCTCCACTTCTCATTTTCTGGTGGTTCATTGGACATAAGAGTCTCATGGACTTTCCTGCCTAGGCTGGCTTTGAACCACAATCCTCCAGATCTCAACCTCCTGAGTATAGCTAGGATTATAGGCATGAGTCACCAGCGCCTGGCAATTTTATCTTTATGTATTAGAATGAAATGTGTGGAAGTAATGGCAATAAGAATGAGGAATAGTGGGACATCAGGAAGGTGACTGTACTTGGTAAAAATACAGTTGGCTTCTGTATGGAATATTGCAGCGGAAGAGCTGTCATGAAGCTTGCTATAGTAAACACAAGATTTTTGGTCTTTAGAATATTCCCTGCAAATGATCAATACTTTTTTGGGCCTTGGGATTTTTTTCCATGTATTTATCCAGTTATACTGCCAAAGAGTTTGCAATTTTTTGATAAATGTGTCTAAATGTATCTATTATGGGATATACTATCAGTCTTTTTTTTTAAAAAAACTGAGACAAAGTCTAGCTATGTAGCCCAGATTGGCCTTGAACTTGCAATTCTATCTCAGCCTGCAGAGTGCTAGGATTTATTTATTTTTTGGTCCATCGTGGGGCTTGAACTCTGGGCCTGGACGCTGTCCTTCAGCTCTTCAGCTCAAGGCTAGCGCTCTACCACTTGAGCCAGAGCTTCTTCCAGTTTTCTGGTGGTTCACTGGAGATGAGAGTCTCACAGACTTTCCTGCCTGGGCTGGCTTTGAACTTCGATCCTCAGATCTCAGCCTCCTGAGTAGCTAGGATTACAGGCATGAGCCATCGGTGCCCAGCTTGTGCCCAGTTTTTTAATATTGTTTTTTGTTTGTTTGTTTGAGATGGGAGGATCTCACAACCATGTTAGCCAGGCTGACCTTTTAATTATGGTCCCCTTTATCTCTGCTTACCAAGTAGCTAGGATAATAGTTATGAGCTACCATGTCCAGGCCATCTCTTTATTTTTGAAGCCTCCCATAAGATGATTTTAAGTAAACAACATTCCATTGTTGTTAAATAAACAGCATTCCATTGCTGTGGATGAAGCAATCAAGTGGTTGCCTAGCAAATATGAAACCCTGAGTTCAAACCCTAGTACTCAAAAAAAAAAAAAAAGACTGGACTGGGAAGGTGGCTCAGTGGTAGAGTGCTTGCCTAGCATGCATGAAGCCCTGGGTTCAATTCCTCAGTACTACATACACAGAAAAAGCTGGAAGTGGCGCTGTCGCTCAAGTGGTAGAGCACTAGCCTTGAACTGAAGAGCTGAGGGACAGCGCCCAGGCCCAGAGTTCAAGCCCCCTCAATCAACAATAACAACAAAAGACCAACTTGGGATATATCGTGAGACCCTGTCTCAAAGAAAGGATGAGAGAGAAAGAGTTGAAATATTTTAAAATCCTCATGGTATAGACATTTTCTAGAATTTGCCCATTTCCAAGCCAATACGGTAAATGATACTGAGGCCAGTTGGAGGGCTCTTGGTATCAAGTAATAGTTCTTGATTTCTTATTCTTTCATTTTGGAGCTGTGTGTCTCACAAAAGTCCGATTTGGAGGAGTTGAACTTAACTTGTGACAACTGACATCTTTGGCAAGAATGCTCAGACATCAACCTAACCCCCTTTCCCTCTCATTTCCAGATCAAAGACCTCTTCTGGCCTGTGGGCTGGGAGCTACATGCATCCATCACAGCTTTTTCTGAGGTAAAGGAAGAAATTCAGGTCTGGGCTCTGCCTCAGATGACCATGGTTTCTTCTGCTCATTGACTGGACCGGATTGGCTGGCTGTTCACTCTGCCCTCTACAGCCTCCTTGCCTGGCCTACTGGTTTTCATTGCTTGTTCCAGGAAGGGATGGGAAGAGAGAGCCCGGCCTCACAAAGGATTTCTTCTAGCCATTCCCAGACTGACTGCAGGTGTCTATTGAGCTACTACCATGAGGTTATCAGACCAGAGAGGTTTATATCTGGAATGATTTTATTAGTCTATATTGACTAGTTTAACGCTTAATTTAATGCAAAGTTGGACCTTGTTGAGAGGACCCCATGGGTATTTATGACTGTGGTTTTCTTCTAGAAGGTCCCTTAGTTCTTTGATTCTGCTGTAATATGACACGCTTTATTTCTCCCAAGTATTTCATTTGTGTCATGATGTCAAAGTTCAGAGTGACTCAGTGTTCCATGAGTTGAGCATTTTTTGGTAGAGGAGCTACATGTAAACTTAACCTCCTAACAAGGCTAGGTTAATTAAAATTATACTGTCAATCATCCTCAAAAAAAAGGATATTCTGTTTCTTATTTTATTGCTAAGGCTTTTTTTTTTTCTTAATTAACTACCATGTTCCTGCCAGACTTGATGAGCGTGACACAGCCCCAGAGTACCTAACATTTTTGGCTTCTCAGATGCTGTATGTAGCTATGTAGGGGCGGATATGGTGGGAAGTCTGCAATGGGGAGCTGGAGGAACTCCCAAGCAAGGACTCCTCCCTCTGTTACAACTCTAGCTACAGCCTAGGATGGAAATGAAGCTGCTACTGCATTGTCTGGCATTGCTGTATCCATTTAAATGTCACTCATCCTCCTTGACCTCCCTACTCACCAGACTTACCTCCAATTCCCTTTCCCCATGTTGTCTCACACCATCTGAATCTGTATTCATTCGGGTGCTTGTTTCTGCCTTGTTCAAGGATATAAACTCCAGAAGCAAGAGCTGACTCTGTCTTGTCTTTGCTGTGTCTCCAGCATGTAGAAGAGGGTTGGGAGTATACACCTGACAAATATGGATGAGGATTACATTCTTTGGCCAACAGCTCCTGACAGCCCCTGTCCAACTTTTCTGTTTTGGTTTTTGTTGGTTGTGGAGCTTGAACTCAGGGCCTTGGTGCTGTCCCTGAGCTCTTTTGCTCAAGGCTAGCACTCTACCACTTTGAGCCACAGTACCATTGCAGTGTTCTGGTGGTTCATTGGGGGTAGGGTCTCATGGGTTTTCCTGCCCCAGTTGGCTTTGAACCACGATCCTCAGATCTGAGTCTTCTAAGTCACTGGGGTTACAGGTGTGAACCATTGGCACCCAGCAGCTTTTTTGGTGTTTTACCTCCTATATTCCAAAGGCTTCCTTGAGATGTTTCCTACAGGACCTATCTACTTCTCTCTGTCAGGGAAGTTTCCAACAACCTTTTCTTTGTCCAAAGCGTCCAGTAAACAATACCCTCAGCCAGGCACCGGTGGCTCACACCTATAATCCTATTCAGGATGCTGAGATATGAGGATCATGGTTCAAAGTCAGCCTGGGAAGAAAAGTCTCCCTGAGACTCATCTCCAATTAACCACTCAAAAACTAGAAGTGGCACTGTAGCTCAAAGTGGTAGAGCGTTAGCCTTGAGCAGAAGAACTCAGGGACAGCACCCAGGACCTGAGTTCAAGCTCTACAACTGACAAACAAAAAAAAACAGCAGCCTCTCTAGCTTCAAGAAAGATCACGATGGGGTTGGGATGATGGCTCAGTGGTAGAGTGCTTGCCTCGCATGCATGAGGCCCTGGGTTCGATTCCTCAGCACCACATAAATTAAAAAAAGCCAGAAGTAGAACTGTGGCTCAAGTGGTCGAGTGCTAGCCTTGAGCTGAAGAGCTGAAGAACACCCAGGCCCAGAGTTCAAGCCCCATGACTGACAAAAAAAAAATCATAATTTCTTATAAAGGTTGGCTAGCTAAATTATGTCAGCTCTTAGTCCAAAACTCTTCATTAATTATGCATTTTTCAGACAGCCTGTGGTCACAATGTCTTTTCACAATATGGCTGGGATCCATTGTCAAATAGATTTTTCTCAGTAAAACTTAGTTCCTTCTGTAAATATTTAGCTGGAACCTAAAATATTCATGTTCTTCCATACTAGGAAAAAAGGGAATTGTCAGAACCTCAAATGGTCTCAGGGTGACAGAACCTTTTCACTATCATCAACAATCAGGTACACTGGCTTTCCTAGGCCTCTCCTTGTTTTATAAAGTGGCTCCTTCATTGGTTTTTGTTACCATATTAAGCATCTGGTTTAGTATCTGGCTCATTCATCATAGTACCATTCTGTTCTAGTACTAGATAAGCCCCTGGCCTGGCTATTTGAGGAGAAACATAGGCTGCAATTAGGTCCCTTTTGCAAATCTTCCTCAGTCTTTCTTAAACAAGAACAACTGGCCGGGTGCCAGGGGCTCATGCCTATAATCCTAGCTACTCAGGAGGCTGAGATCTGAGGATTACAGTTCAAAGCCAGCCTGGGCAGGAAAGTCTATGAGGCACTTATCTCCAATAAACCACCAGAAAACTGGAAGTGGTGCTATGGCTCAAGTGGTAGAGCTGAGGGACTGTGGCCAGGCCCAGAGTTCAAGCCCCACCACTAACAAAACAAAACAACATGAACTACTGACAACTCCACCTTTGCAAGATGGCATTATTGCCTTCTCAATGCATTCTTGGGTACAGAGGTTGTAGGACTTGTCTCCTTCATGTTTTCTTCACCCCTTTGGAATCTTCTCTGGGATTGAAGGTGGCTTCCTTTGTTTCTTCCTTTGTAGGAGGCAGGGCTGGGTCCAGAGAAGAGAAAGCAGGTTCCAGTGTCCCATGATGCTCCCCCTCTAGCACAGAGGCTGAGATGTGGTAACAGTGGCCAGGAATCACCTGGCAAGAATTCTTAGTCTAGAATGTGGCTTAGGGGTAGAGTGCTTGCCTAGCATGCATGAAGCCCTGGGTTCCATTCCTCAGTACCACATATGCAGAAAAAGCCAGAAGTGGTGCTGTGGCTCAAGTGGTAGAGTACTAGCCTTGAGCAAAAGCTCAGGACTGTCATCCTAGCTACTCAGGAGGCTGAGATCTGAGGATCGCGGTTCAAAGCCAGCCCAGGCAGGAGAGACCGTGAGACTCCTATCTCCAATAAACCACCAGAAAACCGGAAGTGGTGCTGTAGCTCAAGTGGTAGAGCGCTCGCCTTGAGCTGAAGAGCTGAGGGACAGCACCCAGGCCCAGAGTTCAAGCCCCACGACCAACAACAACAACAAAAAAGCTCAGAAACAGTGCCCAGGCTGTGAGTTCAAGCCCCAGAACTGGCCAGAAAAAGAAAAAAAAAAGTTGTCTAGTACCAGATCGTTGTGGCAAGATAGCCAACCATTCTTAGAAGTGTGATGAGCATTACCATCTGGCTGAATTGAGGGCAATGTTTTACTCTCAGCCATGCCACTTGGAGTTTTTGTTGTTATTGTTTTGGACTGGGAATTAATCCAAGTACTTTACCATTTGAGGCATGTCCCTAGCCCTCAACCATGCTTCTAGAATTGCTCCCCACCCCCCTTTTTATTTTGGTCAGTCATGGATCTTGAACTCTGGGCCTGGGCATTGTCTCTGAGCTCTTCAGCTAAAGGTGAGTGCTTTACCACTTAAGCCACAGCTCCACTTCTGGCTTTCTGAGTGGTTCATTGGAGATAAGAGCCTCACAGCCTTTCCTGCCCGGGGTGGTTTTGAACCGTGATCCTCAGATCTCAGCCTCCTGAGTAGCTAGGATTACAGGCGTGAGCCACCACCCCTGGAAAAATTGTCCCTTTCAAAGAACTATTGCTCTGCTCCTGCTAAACTTTTCCTCTGTCTTCCACCCATCTCCCCTTGTTCCTGTCCTTTTCCCTACCTTTCCCTCCAAAAGCCTGTTTGGGGCATTTTTCCTCTCTCTACACCAGTTCCTGACTAAAGTAGTACCAAAAAAGCATCCCATTTATTTATAAAGCTGTGGGGTTGGCATGAATTCTGGCGCCCTACACCTGAAAACCTCTCTTCATAGGAGCGGATGGGTTCAGCTTCTGAAATGTCTTTATGCTGATTTGAATTTGCAGTTTGCAACTCGCAGGTTCCAGAGCTCCTATTTATTCTTGACTCTGCCTTGTTTCTATTTTGATTCCGGTAATCCAAATTGCAGTTTGGAGTTTCCACGGAAACAATTCAGTGATTGTTTGGCTTGCCAAGATGAATTGTGGGGGAGAGAATCAAATGACGTCAAACATTTTTCTAAAGTGCCTCAGGCATGACCAAGGTCAACTGTCACGTCTCCCTGAGAGTCCTTTAGTCCCAGCTGCTAAAAAACCTGAAAAAGCTTTGTTAAATTCTGTGATCTAGGCTCCTCTTCCCTCTCCAGCTAAATTGCTGGAATTTAGCCCCCCCCCCCCCTCCTGCCCAGCCTCACCTTCTAGAGAAGAGCACACATCTGTGGATGCAAATGACAATGACAGGAAGGTCTCCTTGGGTTACTTCTGGAAGCCAGGCTTGCAAGGGAGGGCCCAAGGCCCACCTGCTACTAATCTGGCACTGACATGCCAGAGATCCAGGGTTTACCTACTTGTAAAAACAGCTGTTTTTACAGTGAGGGAGAATAAGAAAATCCCTTTAAGAAATTCTTTTTTTTTTTTTTAGTTGTGGGGCTTGAAATCTAGGCCTGGGCACTGTCCCTGAGCTCTTCAGCTTGAGCTGGCTCTACCCCTTGAGCCACCGCACTACTTCTAGTTTGCTGAGTGGTTGATTGGAGGTAAGAGTCTCATGGACTTTCCTGCCCAAGCTGGCTGTGAATTGTGATCCTCAGCTCTCAGCCTGCTGAGTAGCTAGGATTCTAGGCATGAGCCACCAGTGCCCGGCCAGCATGACTCAGTTTCTATCTGGGCTGAGCTAGTCTAGGATGATCCCACAAGGTACATAAAAACCCACCCTCAAATATCCCTTCTATTTTTTTTTAAGGGCTCCATGTAAAAGAATACCAAGAGACATAGCAGAAGCACAACCCATACTCCTTCAGATACTAGTTGTATTAAACATTAATTTTTTTTTTAAAAAAGAACACTTTCAATATGTTAAATCTGAAAAATAAATAAATAGTATAGGAACATTTCAAAGTAACAGAATACAAAAACTTGGTTTTTAGCTCAAAAAGGGTTACAACTGAATAAAAAGGGTGTAGGAACGCTTTGAAAAACTGGACTCTTACTGACCACTGGAGCTGCTTCCCCACAAGTGCCCTTAGTAGCCTTTTGCCATCAAGGGTAAAAGGCAGGAATGCATTTTTGTTTTCTTATTCAATGTGGTATTTGAAAGAGGTCATTAAATTGTAATCCTCTTCCAAGTCTAGAACAGTCTCGATAATATTCTGGTCATCGAAAGCCTGTTTGAGATTTCCAGGGTCTGCATCGGAAGCCTTGTGAGGGCTCTCATCCACAAGCAGAGCCCAGGCTTCCTCCTTAAAAGGGGAATCTTGGCAGCGGCCACATACACGGTTCAATTCATTTTCAAATTCTAGTTTCCCAGCAAGTTCTTCAATAGTTCGGATGCTCGTATGATCTTTAAAAAAAAAAAAGGAAGAATAGTCACCTTTTACTCCGCTTTGCTTATGATCTGTTTCATTCAGATCCCAAGTACAAGAAACCAAGTCTTAGGGTCTTTTGTTCCTTATTTTCAGAGGCTCAATAGAACTAGACATTTATGAAATGCTATGATTTGATGCATGACCGCATTAGGTTACCAGTTCCAGGAAGGCAAGGAATTGGGTTTCCTTAACTTACTGCTCTATGCACAAAAGCTGCTAGGAGCAAAACAAACCTACCAAATATATAGGTAAGAGGTTTTTTGGTTTTGCTTTTTCTTTTCCTTCCTAATACATATGGTAACTCCCAGGGCTGTATAAAGAACCTATGCTCCCAAGGAGAAGATGGCTAGCTAGCCGCTTTGTACTCACCAATCATATCAAGTAGATCTTTAGTGACCTCTTGACTAGACCCGTTGAGCATCATGTTTGATTCAACTTTCAAATCTCTTTCTGTATCTTTCCTGCAGTCCCCAGGTAGGGGACGGGGGGAGGAAAGGTGAGGAATTAAATCCTCTTTCAAGAAAACACTGGAGAACTCATTGTTAGATAATCTAAAAGACAAAAATGTACTGGTCATTTTGTCATGTATGCCATCATAGAACAATCATCAGAAACTTTTTTTTTTTTTTTGCCAGTCATGGGGCCTGAGCTCTGGGCCTGGGCGCTGTCCCTCAGCTCTTCAGCTCAAAGCTAGCACTCTACCACTTGAGCCACAGCACCACTTCCGGCTTTTTCTGCTTATGTGGTGCTGAGGAATCGAACCCAGGGCCTCATGCATGCAAGGCAAGCGCTCTACCACTGAACCACCTTCCCAGCCCATCATCAGAAACTTCTAAATTGGTAAACTGAGTAATAACAATATAGGGACTCATTACCATCACCTGCTGCACTAATGCTTATGAATACCAATATACAGACATGTGGAATTGAGCCAGTTAAAACATCTTTTATCTCCTGTCCTCAGGGAGACAAGATGGCGGAGCTCTGAAGTGGCATCCCATGTGATTGTTTCTGCTCCAAGTCAAGGTGCCCAGAATTAGTCTGGCCTTGAGCTGAAGAGCTGAGGGGACAGCGCCCAGGCCCAGAGTTCAGGTCCCACGACTGACAAAATTGACTTTCCTGCCCAGGTTCAACCTTGCCCTTGAACTTCAATCCTTAGATCTCATCCTCCTGAGTAGCTAGGCATAGAAGCCACCAGCACCTGGCTTAAAGCGTGTGTGTGTGTGTGTGTGTGTGTGTGTGTGTGTGTGTGTGTGTGTGTGTGTGTGTGTGTGTGTGTGTGTGTGTGTGTGTGTGTGTGTGTGTGTGCGCGCACATGCGCGCCAGTGTTCTGGGTGGTTCACTGCAGGTTAAGAATCTCATGCACGGCCTTTTCCTGCCCCGGGGTTGGCCTCGAACCACGATCCTCTGACCTCCAGCCTCCCGAGCGAGCTGGGCGGCCAAGCGCTGCAGAACCCCTTTCCACTTGAGAGATCACCTTAAGCCGTCTTTCCTCCAGTGCTCGCCGTCCGCCGCGGCTCTCCAGAACTTTCTCTCGGCAGGGGTCAGCAGGGAGGAGTGCGTCAGGACATTCTCCTTGCTGCTCAGCGGTTTCCTCTTGGGGCCCAGGCCCAGCGCTTTGGGCCCCGCGGGGCCGTGGTGCGGGGCAAAGGCGGGGCTGTTCTCGTGCTCGGGCGCGCCGGGGCCGGGGCCGGCGGGGGCCGGCGGCGGCGGCGGCGGGTGGCGGCGGCACAGCAGCCGGTGCAGGGGCAGCGGGCAGGCCTGCGGCGGCGGCGGCGGGCCCACGCCCTCCTGGCACTGCCGGACGCCTTCGAAGGCGCGATCGATGGCGGCCGTCAGCTCCTTGCGGCATTTGCGGAGTTTCTCCGACATGGCTCCTAACGGGGGGCGGCGGGGGGGGGGTGAGAACCGGGGAAGGCACCGAGCGCCCCCCCCCAGGCCGCGGACCCTCCCCCCCCCCCACCGTCCCCAGCCCCGCAGCCGCGGCCTCACCCCACCCCGGCCTCACCGCACCCCGCACACACACACACACCCGCAGCGCCTGGCCGGCAACGGTCACCGCACCCGGCTCACGTGCCGGCTCTCAGACCCAGGCCCCACCCACCCCCAGGTGAAAGGTCAAAGGCCTGGACCACTGGAGGGTTCTTTCATCCCGGTCATGTGCCAAGAATGAACCCACCTAAACCAGGATGGCTGGTGGCTCCCGCCCGTCATGGGAGGCTGAGAGCTGAGGATCGTGGTTCAGAGCCAGCCCGGGCAGGAAATCCACGCCAGGGAACCAACAGACTAACCGCGAGTGGCGCCCGGGCTCGGGGTGGTAGAGCTGAGGGCCAGCGCCCAGGCCCAGAGTTCAAGCCCCATCCACCCCTGTCCCGGGTCCCCCCCAAAAAAAAGGTCCACACAAGAGCGAGGCCAGGTGGCGCACACACTCCCAGGCTCTACTCTGAAGGCTGAAGCAGTAAAATCAAGGGTTCAAAGTCAGTCTAGGCTAAACAGAAGACTTGTCTCCAAGAGAAAAAAGAAAGTTCTAGCTGGGTGCCAGCCATTTATCCTAGCTACTCTGAAGGCCAATTATCTGAGGCTCTTTGATTCAAAGAAGTGGAGGGGTGGCTCAAGCGGTAGAGTGCCCACTTGGAACAGAAAAAGCTAAGCAAGAGCACAAGGCCCCGAGTTCAAGCCCCAGGCCAGCACACCTACACCCATCCACAGAATCTGTGGATATCCTCAAGGATAGTGGGAGACAGAAAGTGCTGGATTCAAAGTGCTAGAGATTGAGGCGTGGAAGACCCCTACACTGAGTATTTTTATGTTGCTGTGATAAAGCTGAAAAGGCTAAGCAGACTCAGAAATGGGCTGTTCAGTAGCTAATTTGTATTTTTTTTTTTGTCAGTCATGGGGCTTGAACTCTGGGCCTGGGCGCTGTCCCTGCGCTCTTCAGCTCAAGGCGAGCACTCTACCACTTGAGCCACAGCGCCACTTCTGGTTTTCTGAGTGGTTTATTGGAGAAAAGAGTCTCATAGACTTTCCTGCCTGGACTGGCTTTGAACAGCAATCCTCAGATCTCAGCCTCCTGAGTAGCAAGGATGACAGGCGTGAGCCACCAGCGCCCGGCTCATTTGTAGAAAATGCTAAACCCATCTCAGTGAACAGCGACGGACAAAGGGGACAACATCAAGATTTACTCAAGGCTCTGTTTACTGTGGCCAGACTACTGGAGCAACCAGTATACGGGCATCAGAACCAGAAACCCAGGAGTTCAGAGCAGCCTTGCCGTTGGGTCTTCATAGCTGCACCATATTCCATTACAAGGTGTTCCTCTCCAGTCTTTGGGATCATTGAGACATATATTTCACTGTGCACCCTAAACCGCACCCCACTTCTCAGCTCCACAGGTTTTTTTTTTTTATCTGACCACCTGTTTAAAAAGAAAAATAATTCAGCCTCTTGACATAACTCTTCTGAGCAAATGGTCTTTTTTTTTTTTTCCCCTCTCTCTCTTCTCTCATAAAAGGAGGGGAATTTTCTCATCTGGTTTTTTTTTTTTCTAGATTGAACATTAACAAGTCTTCAGAGTGCCATCAGTATCATCTCCTAGGGGATGGGAGAGGACATTGCTGCGGGGGGGTGGCGGAGTGGACTGAGTCAGCGTCAGTTGGTGTCCATGCTACAAGATTCGTCGTCTCCCAGGCCCTGCTGGGCGCTGCTCGGCCTCATCCTCCCATCAGAGGAACCAGGAAAACTGGCGAGTGAGGAAGGCGTCTTGTAACTCTCATCGTCCCGACGCTGGTAAAACAACACATAGGCAGCTTTCGTCTACAAGAGAAGAGGGAAATGTCCATTCACAAGTTGGGAAGGGGGGGTGGAGGGGGACACTTACTTCCCCAGCTTTTTTTTCTTACTGTTCAACACTGCCTGCCATCTTGCCCTGCATCATCTACTTCTGGATAGAATCATGAAGCCCCTTCCTTTTAACCAGAGACAGAAGGGGAAGGCAGAAAGCTTGTGACATACAACCTTGAGGAAACTGTCTCTCCTAGGAAAAATCCTGGAAGAATTACTCGTCTCGTGTCTCTACTATACCCAGGGCCCCTGTCATGTTAGGATTAGGAGTTAACCAAATGGCCTGAGAGACCCTTCCCAGCTTGGATATAAAGGTGAGAGGAAGAAGCAGGTTTCAGAGTAGGTATACTCACCACTATCTGTTCCTCAGAGGCCAGAGACACATTACTGTCGTCGAAGTAGTACCATTTCCCATTCAGTTTGTTCTTTGCATATGCAGTGTCTGCATGTAGCAAATAAAATGCTCTGTCAGTCACCGGAGAAATCGAGCTACTTTATTAGGCTTGCACTAAATAAACACAACAGAAACTCTCAAAATAGAAACCCTGAAATGCAAAATCATTTAGTTTTGTGTCAACAACCAAAAGAAGACTCATTTTTTTTCTCTAATCTGTCCCTTTTCAAAAAAGTTCTAAAGAATAAAAATGGAGCTATTGGAGACCAAGGCTTTAAACTACAATTTGGGGAAAACTAATCCAAAAAAGAAAAATATCTGAATCAATTTTAAGAAATGACTATGATCAGAAGCTAGGCACCAGTAATCTTAGCTACTCAGGAGGGTTATAAATGGGAGGATCAGCCGGGCGCTGGTGGCTCATGCCTGTCATCCTAGCTACCCGGAGGCTGAGATTTGAGGATCGTGGTTGAAAGCCAGCCAGGGCAGGAAAAGTCCATGAAACTTTTATCTCCAAGAAACCACTAGAAAACTGGAAGTGGCACTGTGGCTCAAGTGGTAGACCACTTGTCTGGAGCTGAAGAGCTAAGGGACAGCGCCCAGGCTCAGAGTTCAAGCCCCACAACTGATAAAAGTAAAATAAATAAAATGGGAGGATCACAGTTTGAGACCAGACAAAAAGTTAGCAAGACTCCATCTCAATCAATAAAAAGCTCAGCATGGTGGCATCTACTACCAGTTAGTCTTGGGCCCATCCTAGCTACTTGGGACACATAAATAGGAGGATCATAATCCAGACCAACAGTAGGCATAAATGTGAGACTTCATTTGAGTTGGGCATCAGTGGTTCACACTTGTAATCCTATCTACTCAGAAGGCTGAGATCTGAGAATCAGTTCAAAGCCAGCTGGGCAAAACAAATCAGAGACTCTTATCTCCAATTAACCAGCGAAAAATGGAGGCATGGCCTGAGTGTTAGATCACCATCCTTGAGCAGAAAAAGTTAAGCTAGAGCTGTGAGGTTGAGTTCAAACCCCAGTATTGGCATGTATGAGTGCACACATACACACACACATGATTATCCTAAAGTAATGCCTGTAATCCCAGCACTCAGGAGGCTGAGGCTGGTGGATACTGAGTCCCAGGCAGGCAGGAGCTATAGAGCAAGACCCTGCCTCACAAAAATAAACAGCAAAGCCCGGCACTGATGGCTCAGGCCTATAATCCTAGCTACTCAGGAGGCTGAGACTTGAGGTTAATGGTGCAAAGCCAGGCTGGGCTTGGGAAAGTCCATGAGACTCTTTTCTCCAATTAACCATCAAAAAACAAGAAGTGTCGCTTGAGCAAAAAAGCTCAGGGAGCTGGGAGCCGGTGGCTCACACCTGTCATCCTAGCTACTCAGGAGGCTGAGATCTGAGGATGGAGTTCAAAACCAGCCCGGGCAGGAAAAGTCCATGAGACTCTTTATCTCCAATAAACCACTCAGAAAACTGGAAGTAGCACTGTGGTTCAAGTGGTAGAGCATTAGGCTTGGGCCAAAGAGCTGAGGGAAAGCGCCCAGGCCCTGACTTCAAGCCCCATAACTGACAATGAAAATAACAAAACATGGAGTCAAATCTATGCATGTTCGGTTAGCTAGATATGTAGCTTGTCTAGTAGAGGGCTTGCCTAGCATATTCAAAGACCTGGGCTCAATGCCCAGCATCACAAATAAGCCAACAAAACCACAGGTACAGCTATAGAACTGGTACTCAGTTACTTGCAAATAATTGGCCAGGCATGGTGCCGTGTTAATACTAGTAATTCCAATACAAGGGAGGTTGAAGCAAGAGGATGAAGCGTAGCCAGGAGCTGGTAGCTCACACCTGTCATCTTAGCTACTCAGGAGGCTGAGATCTGAGGATTGTGGTTCAAAGCCAGCCGGGGCAGGAAAGTCCATGAAACTCTTATCTTTGTGCATAAAGCTTTTCCCCAAATGTCAAGTCATTTCCACAGGACAGATTCCCACAGGTGGGCTTATGAAATTCAAGAGTAAGTCAAAGTGGAAAGAATGGTGGACAACAGTACTGAAGAAGGCTGAGGCCATGGAACCACTCAGCAGTGCTTAAAAGTAGTGTCTGACATGCAGGGAGAGGCTGTAAGCCAGGACTGGCAAAGGAAGGGAAAAAGGAAGGGAGACAGGAAGGGGAGGTGCCAATACTTACAGTGGCCAACTCCCATGGCTCCATAGTGATTGGACACAGCTATGAGGTCATACACGTAAGGCCTTGCTGATAGGTCACAGACAAACTCGGACATGTTCAGACCTCTGAGCATAAAACACAAGAACAGCGCTTAACTATGTTCAACTCAAAGAAGTCAGAGTAACCTCGCAACTCCTTTCATCCAAGAGGCCAGAACACAGGTAGCCCTCAAAAATCTACCTGAGGAGCTGGGAAGGTGGCTCAGGGGTAGAGTGCTTGCCTTGCATGCATGAGGCCTTCGGTTCTATTCCTCAGCACCATATAAGCAGAAAAAGCCAGAAGTGGTGCTATGGATCAAGTGGTAGAGTGCTAGCCTTGAGCTGAAGAGCTGAGGGACAGTGCCCAGAGTTCAAGAACCTCGACCGTCAAAGAAAAAAAAAACTATTTGAGGTGCTGGGAAGGTGGCTCAGTGGTAGAGCGCTTGCCTTGCATGCATGAGGCCCTGGGTTCGATTCCTCAGCACCACATAAAAGCAGAAAAAAAAAGCTGGAAGTGGCACTGTGGCTCAAGTGGTAGAGTGCTAGCCTTGAGCTGAAGAGCTGAGGGACAGTGTGCAGGCCCAGAGTTCAGGCCCATAACCAGACCCAAAAATAAAAAATAAAAATAAATACATTTTTACTGCTGGGCACTGATGGCTCACGCCTGTAATCCTAGCTACTCAGGAGGCTGAGATCTGAGGATCGCTGTTCAAGGCCAACCCGTGCAGGAAAGTCTGTGAGACTCTTATCTCCACTAAACCACCAGAAAGCCAGAACTGGTGCTGTGGCTCAAGTGGTAGAGTGCTAGCCTTGAGCTGAAGAGCAAAGGGACAGCGCCCAGCCCCACAACCAACAGAAAAAAACAAATAATACCATTTTTATTATTAAAAAAAAAAAACAATGTATTTATTACCTACCACTAGATTCTCCTATTGACATGGACAGCGCTGTTTTTCATGTTATCTATTCATTTCCCCCTAGAAAACATTTTATTTTTATTTATTTCTGTTGGTCATGGAGCCTGAATTCTGGGCCTGGGTGCTGTCCCTCAGCTCCAGGCTAGTGCTACACCACTTGAACCACAGCGCCACTTCCGGCTTTTCCTGCTTCTGTGGTACTGAGGAATCAAACCCAGGTCCTCATGCATGCAAGGCAAGCGCTCTACCACTGAGCCACCTTCCCAGCCCCTGGAAAGCCTGTTGAACCCTCCTATTTGGCTTACTTTCCTGCCTCAGCTGTAGTTGATTCTCTGGGGACCAAGGAGCCCTGAGTGAGCCGGTCAGTCCTAGTCCCAGCCCCCAGGGAGAGGACTGCTTGCCCCCTCCTGCAGCCCTGTTAATAATCCAGCTCTCTCTAGCTGCTTTGCCTCCTTTAATGAGCAGCAGCACTGGGACTGTGCTACACCTGCTGAGGCTAGGATTGCTGACACTGAAGATGGGCAGGAGAAGCAGACCAGTTAAGTGGCAAGCGAGGTTCAAAAGGGGGACCAGCAGGAGCAGAGATGGTCGGCAACATACTGTGAACTTAGAGAAGAAGCACATCTGCTGGAGTCTTTTCCGCATCCATGGTAGAATTGGGGGAAAGGGGTCATTACCAGCACCCACATTCTAATTGAGAAGTCCCTGTATGACAAACCTCTCAGCCAATGAGTGACCAGATCTCTCAGCCAATCAGTAGCAAGATTTCCTTTTTTTTTTTTTTTTTGGCCACTTGGGGGACTTGAACTCAGGGCCTAGGCACTGTCCCTGAGCTTCTTTTGCTCAAGGCTAGCACTCTACTACTTGAGCCACAGTGCCACTGGTGGCCTTTTCTGTTTACGTGGCACTGAGGAATCGAATCCCAGGTTTCATGCATGCTAGGCAAGCACTCTACCACTAAGCCACATGCCCAATTCTTGGGGTTTTTTTGTTTTGTTTTGTGTGTGTTTTTTTAATTGTTCCTAGGGCTTGAACTCTGGGCCTGGGCGCTGTCCCTCAGCTCTTCAGTTCAAGGCTAGTGCTCTACCACGTGAGCCACAGCGTCACTTCCAGCTCTTTCTGGCTTATGTGGTACTGAGGAATCGAACCCAGGGCCTCATGCATGCAAGGCAAGCACTCTACCACTGAGCCACCTTCCCAGCCTGGCCCTAAGCATTTTTTGCTTAAGGCCAACTCTCTGCCACTTGAGCCACCACTCTGCTTCTGGTTTGTTGGATGGTTAACTTTGCTGCCCATGCTGGCTTGGAACCATGATCCTCCTATCTCAGCCTGAGGAGCTGGGATTATGGAGATGAGCCACCGTACCGTGCCCAGGCCCCTGCCTGCTTTTTTACTTTTCCTCCCATTGCTGGTATGAGAGCCACCTACCTGACTGGGAATTCCACAACAGTGTCCAGTTTATCCCTCCAGTATCTGTTGTAGGAGAAGCGTTTGAGGTGGACCACCAGGATCTTGGGCAAGGACCAGAGGTCAAATTTCTTTGTGGCCTGCTGGTGCTTCTTACAATTGGGACAGTACCTGAAGAGAGAGAAGCCTTTACTTAGCAAAGCAGCAGGGAGAAGTGTCACTTAGGGCATGCCCCTGCAATGTCACTCCAGCTGCCGTGTCTTGGAGGTGGCGCGCCACACCCACTGCTTCTGGCTGTGTGAGGGGAGAGGGGGACGGGAGGGAGTCCAGCCTTCCAAAACAGGGTGACGACTTTCTTAAGTCTAGAAAACACGATCCACACAAAGTGGCACATGCAAGTAGAAGGGTTTTGGTGCACATGGATGACTCCCATAGATCTAGATCTTCCGAAATAGATGGGGTTTGGGGGGGGCACTGTGTACCAAGGGTCATGCTCTCCCAAAGTCTCCATGGTGGTGAAGAGCTCGATGCAATCTCTCAGAGCCACTGCGGTTTTCTTCTTCTTCTGGGGCTGTAACATGCTCACGTGCTTGTCAAAAGCCTGCAAGGAACGAAGAGATGAATTCTCTTACAGAAACATTATATGAAGGGCTGGGAAGGTGGCTCAGTGGTAGAGTGCTTGCCTCACATGCATGAAGCCCTGGGCTCCATTCCTCAGTACCACATAAGCAGAAAAAGCCAGAAGTGGCGCTGTGGCTCAAGTGGGAGAGCCCTAGCCTTGAGCAAAAGAAGCTCAAGGACAGTGGTTAAGCCCTGAGTTTAAGCCCCAGGACTGGACAAAAAAAAAAAAAAAAAAAGAAAGCAAAGAAACATCATAAGGAGGCCTACAGAGGCTCTCTGCCTGGAATATACACTTTTGGAGCCTCTGACTCTAAAAATGACTAAATCTTGGTCATTCTCAATCTTGTGTGTGTGACTTCTGGGGTTTGAACTCAGGGCCTGCATTCTATCCTTAAGTTTTTTTTGTTTTTGTTTTTATTGCTAAAGGCTAGCACTCTACCACTTGGGCCACTTCTAGCTTTTTCTGTTTTCTTTTTGTCGGTCATGGGGCTTAAACCCAAGGGCCAAGGCACTGTCCCTGATGTTTTCTGCTCAAGGCTATCGCTCTACCACTTTGAGCCACAGCACCACTTCCAGTTTTTACGTGGTTAATTGGAGCTAAGACTCTAAAGGGGATTTTCCCGACCTGGCTGGCTTAGAACTCAGCCTCTTCAACAGCTAGGATTACAGATGTGACCCATCATCACCCAACTCATATTCTCGTGTGTGTGTGTGTGTGTGTGTGTGTGTGTGTGTGTGTGTGTGTGTGTGTGTGTGTGTGTGTGTGTGTGTGTGTGTGTGTGTGTGTGTGTGTACTTTTTACTTTTGGCACCCAACTCATATTCTCGTGTGTGTGTGTGTGTGTGTGTGTGTGTGTGTGTGTGTGTGTGTGTGTGTGTACTTTTTACTTTTGGCAGTCCTGGGGCTTGAACTCTCAGCCTAGACACTGCCTCTGGGCTTCTTTTGCTCAAGGCTAGCAGTCTACCACTTCAGCCACAGCACCACTTGTGGCCTTTTCTGTGGATGTGGTACTGAGGAATGGAACCCAGGGCTTCATGCATGCTAGGCAAGCACTCATTCCCCATCTATCATTCTCAAACTTAATCCTAACTTGTTATGCTGCTGTCCAACTGGAGAGCATGTTATTATTGCATATCCAGCGCACAAACAGACACACGGCCACTGACCAGGAAACCGAATGACCTACCTCAGACTCTTGTTCATCATAGTAAAGGCTCCGGGTCTCACTGTTCCAGTCGATGGCCAGTGTGGATCGAGCTGCAGAGAACAAAGTGTTGCTCATTACAGAATGGTTAGAGACACAGGAGACTTGAGTGAGAAGCGCCACCTCTGGCAGAACCGCCAACCCCTGCTCACACACCACCAACTGTTGTAGCCTTGGGCCAGCCCTTCTGAACCCTAGCTCCCAAGAGGTTTTTAGCAAAGACTTCTTCAGTGTTTCAGAATAATCTCTAGAGGCACTATTAACCAAGAATTCTGGCAAGGCATGCACAGGTCAAGATGGAGTAACAAGGGACCAGATCTTCAACCATTAGAAACTCTAACAAAACAGATAAAAATATCCATCTTGCTGGGCGCTGGTGGCTCATCTCTGTCATCCTAGCTACTCAGGAGGCTGAGATCTGAGGATTAGGGTTCAAAGCCAGCCTGGGCAGGAAAAGTCCGTGAGACTCTTATCTCCAATAAACCACTCAGAAAACTGGAAATGGCGCTGTGGCTCAAGTGGTAGAGCGTTTGCCTTGAGCTGAAGAGCTGAGGGACAGTGCCCAGGCCTAGAGTTCAAGCCCCATGACAAAAAAAAAGGGGGTGGGGCGAGCAAGGTAGCCCAAGGGTGCCTGGCTAGTTAACTAATTTGTTCCCCAAAGACACATATCCACATCAGCTAGATGCCTCTTCCTATTCCTATAGCTGTCCCTACTGGTGCCACGACTCCATGTAGGTTATCTACAGTAATCCAGGTCCATGAGACTGGGAAGGTGGCTTAGTGGTACAGTGCTTGCCTAGCATGCATGAAGCCCTGGGTTTGACTCCTCAGCACCACATACACAGAAAAGGACAGAAGCAGTGCTGTGGCTCAAGTGGTAGAGTGCTACCTTGGGCAAAAGAAGCTCAAGGAGTGCCCAGGTGCTGAGTTCAAGCCTCAGGACTGGTAAACAAACAAACAAACAAAAACACAAAAAAAAACCGGAAAAACCTAGGACCAACCTCTGGATCGGTCACATTCCCATTAATATTTTTAGGGAGCAAAAGAAATAGGCACTTTTTTCTTTCCAGTGAAAAATGCACTCAGGGAAATGCTGCTGGCAATGTTGGTTGGCTACATGGTTTATATCTGACCCACAGCAAAGGGCCTACGGCATGGGGCTGGGGGGCGGGGGAGGGGGAGAGAGGAGCAACTGCATCTGCTTCCTTCCGAGGCCACAAAGGACCAAAGGAGAACAGGCTAAAGATGATGACAGTGAGGTGGAGGGAGGGAGAGGTGGCTCTGAAACAGTCCGTAGGGAGCTTTCATCCAAACACCATTCCAGCCTCTGCTTCTGGAGTCACACCGAGACTGTGCACGGCTGATACACCAAGTATCCATGCAAGGATTTCAGAGATGCTACGTCCCCAAAGCCCAGTGGTGAGAGGTCAGAGGAAGGTCTTACAGTTGAGTTTGAGTAGCTTTCCATCGGTTCCCAATGAATTTATGTCAGCCGTCCCATAGGAGTTCACAAGACTGAAGGTAAAAAGTCTCTGGGGGCATGGCTGTCCTTTGCCTGGCTTTTGGCTAGATTCACTGGGGTCGTCCCCCAGCTCATCGTCACCACTGCCTTCCGTTTCTGAAAGTTGCTCTTTGCCTTCTTCTTGATGCTCCATTTCTTCTTCTTCATCTCCTGGGACACAAATGAAAAAAAAAAAAAATCATCTGTGTATCATCGGCACCCTATTTTAGGTCTTCACGTGTTTATTTTGCTGGGCATGGTGGCACCTATCTGTAATCCCAGCACTTGGGAAGCTTAAGCAGAATGACTGGGAACCTTGGGAAGGTGGCTCAGTGGTAGAGTGCTTGCCTTGAATGCATTAGACCCTGGGTTCAATTCCTCAACACCACATAAGCAGAAAAGGCTGGAAGCAGCACTGTGGCTCAAGTGGTAGAGTGCTAGCCTTGAGCTGAAGAGCTGAGGGACAGTGCCCAGGCCCAGAGTTCAAGCCTCACAACTGATAAAAAAAAAAAAAAAAAAAAAAAAGAAGAGTGGGGTGCTGGTGGCTCACACCTGTAACCGTAGCTACTCAGGAGGCTGAGATCTGAGGATCGCGGTTCAAAGCCAGCCCAGGCAGTAGAGTCTGTGAGACTCTTATCTCCAATAAACGACCAGAAAACCGAAGTGGCGCTGTGGCTCAAGTGGTAGAGCGCTCGCCTTGAGCTGAAGAGGGGAGGGACAGTGCCCAGGCCTAGAGTTGGCCCCATGACCAACCAAAAAAAAGAAGAAGAAAAAAAAAAAATCCCAAAACAGACAAGAAAGCAAAAGACAAACAAAAAAGCACAACAAAGGCCAGGAATGACTGTGTATTCCTATTATCCTGGTCCCTGTCTCTAGGCAGGGTGTGTGTATAAATGACTCAAATAACAGAGAGCTCAGTCTTTGAGCTCAATTTCTAGTACCATCGAATAGATGGATAAATGAATGAATGAATGAGCCAATGGATAAGTAGATATACACAGAAAGATAGGTAGGTAAACATAACTAAAACCACAACACAATGAAATGAAATCAATCTATTTCACGCTTAACTGTGGCGTTTCCAGATTTTACTCTGTATATGTGGAAGTCGAGCTACAGCCTTGTATTTATCAGGCATTTGAGTTCACATGTGGCCTTCCTCATGGGGGAAGCTGAGATAGGCTAAGTGGGTACCACTAGTCCAAGATACAGAAGCAGTGACCCAGAGAACTTAAATAAACGCCTTCCAGGACTGGGAAGGTGGCTCAGTGGTAGAGTGCTTGTCTTGCATGCATGAGGCCCTGGGTTCGATTCTTCAGCACCACATAAGCAGAAAAAGCTGGAAGTGGCGCTGTGGATCAAGTGGTAGCGGGCTAACCTTGAGCTGAAGAGCTGAGGGACAGCGCCCAGGCCCAGAGTTCAGGTCCACAACCGACAAAAAAAAAAAAAAAAAAAAAAAAAAGCCTTCCAGAGGCAGAGAATTAACTCGAAAGTCTACCACCCCAAAAGGAAGCCCTCACACTATTTGACAGTATGCACAGGACCTCAGAGCACATGACATTCTTTTGACTTCATCAATGGGCTCACAGAGAGAAAGGGATTAAAATGAGACACATATTTAATACTGAAGAAAATGGTTCAGTAAGAAATACAAGTTACTGCCAGGAGCTGGTGGCTCACGCCTGTAATCCTAGCTACTCAGGAAGCTGAGATGTGAGGATCCCGATTCAAAGCCAGCCTGAGCAGGAAAGTCTGTGAGACTGTTACCTCCAATTAACTACCAGAAAAAACAAAAACAAAAACAAAAACAGAAGTGTCACTGTGGCTCAAGTGGTAGAGCACTTGCCTTGAGCTGAAGAGCCCAGACCCAGAGATCAAGCCCGACCACCACCAACAAAAAAAGAAATACAAGTTACCTGGACATGGTGACACAGGTCTGTAACCCCAGCATTTGGGAGACAGAGGCAAGAGGATTTCAAATACAAGGCCAGCTTGGGCTACATAGTAAATCCCAAGCCACCAGAGCCAGAGATACATAGTGAGATCATGCCTCAAAAAGAAGAAAAAGCCGGGCGCTAGTGGCTTGCACCTGTAATCCTAGCTACTCGGGAGGCTGAGATCTGAGGATCATGGTTCAAAGCCAGCCAGCCCAGGCAGGAAACTCCATGAGACTTTTTGTCTCCAATAAGCCACTAGAAAACCAGAAGTGGTGCTGTGGCTCAAGCGGTAGAATGCTCGCCTTCAGCTGAAGAGCGCATGGACAATACCCAAGCCCAAAGTTCAAGCCCCACAACCAACCAAAAAAAAAAAAAAAAAGGAGGGAAAAAAAAAAAAAAAAAAAGGGGGGGGGGCTGGGCACTGGTGGCTCACGCCTGTAATCCTAGCTACTCAGGAGGCTGAGATCTGAGGATCGCGGTTCAAAGCCAGCCCGGGGCAGGAGAGACCGTGAGACTCCTATCTCCAATAAACCACCAGAAAACCGGAAGTGGCGCTGTAGCTCAAGTGGTAGAGCGCTCGCCTTGAGCTGAAGAGCTGAGGGACAGTGCCCAGGCCCAGAGTTCAAGCCCCACGGCCGACAAAAAAAAAAAAAAAAAGGGGGGGGGGTCTGGGAATGTGGCTTAATGATACAGTGCTTGCCTAGCATGCATAAAGCCCTGGGTTCAATTCTTCAGTACCACATACACAGAAAAAAGCCAGAAGTGGTGCTGTGGCTCAAGTGGTAGAGTGCTAGCCTTGAGCAAAAGCAGGCACTGAGTTCAAGCCCTAGGACTAGCCAAAAAAAAAGTGGACTGGAAATGTGGCTTGGTGGTACAGTGTTTGCCTAGCATGCATGAAGCTCTAAATTCGATTCCTTGGTACCATATAAATAAACAAAATTTTTTAAGCATTTTTTTTTGGGTCCAGTCGTGGGGCCTGAACTTTGGGCCTGGGTGCTGTCCCTAAGCTCTTCAGCTCAAGGCTAGCGCTCTACCACTTGAGCTAGAGCGCCACTTCCAGCTTTTTTCTTTTTGCTTATGTGGTGCTGAGGAATCAAACCCAGGGCCTCAAGCATGCAAGGCAAGCGCTCTACCACTGAGCCACCTTCCCAGCCCCATAAACAAATTTTTTTAAAGAAGAAAAGAAAAAAGAGAAAAGGGCTAGGATATAGCTCAGTAGCCTAGCAAGTGCAAAGTCCTGGGCTGGACCCTCAATAAAAAATTAAAAAGAAAAGAAAAGAAAAGAAAAGAAAGAAAGAAAGAATAGAAAGAAAAAGAAAAAGAAAAAGAAAACCAGGAATTTTAAAAGTCATTTACTGGGTGCTGTTGACTCATTTATGTAATCTTAGCTACTCAAGAGACTGCGATCAGAGGACCAAGATTCAAAACTCTGGCAGAAATGTCTGAGAGATTCCATCTCCAATTAACCAGTAAAAAGCTTGTTGGTAGTGTGACTCAAACTTGCTGACTGTTGATGACAGAGCCTTGTGGTAACTGGTCTTAACACCAGCATTCACTTTCTAGCACTGTGCATGTCTTGGAGAAATCTAAGTATTTGGATTTGAAACTGAGAATGATGGCAGTAATCTGACAGTCACCTATGTTTGATAAGAATAAAGTCACTGGATCTCTAAAGTTCTCAAAAGAAAACTACTAACTATATACTGGAGAACAGACATGGCTCCTTGTTCAGGGATGGGACTTATTTATTGGCATCTGGCCATTGTGGTTTTTGTTTTTTTTGTGGGTCATGGGGCTTGAACTCTGGGCCTGGGCGCTCTGTCCCTCAGCTCTTCAGCTCAAGGCAAGCACTCTACCACTTGAGCTATAGCGCCACTTCCAGTTTTCTGGTGGTTTACTGGAGATACGAGTCTCATGGACTTTTCCTACCCGGGCTGGCTTTGAACCGAGATCCTCAGATCTCAGCCTGAGTGGCTACGATTACAGGCGTGAGCCACCGGCACCCAGCCATTGTGTTTCTTTCTTGCAATAAAACCCATTCTATTGCTTTGCTGACAGTGACTTCCTACCCTTCCATAGTAGAATCAGCCACTTCCTGTGGCTTTCTAGATAGACAGAGCCTTCTGATTAGCTTTCTGTGACATCTGTCTTGCAGGTCAGGGGCTGAAGATTCATTAGGCAAGTCTGGTAGTACACAAGGAATAAGAAACCAACACCAGCTGGGCACCAGTGGCTAACATCTGTAATCACAGCTACTAGGAGACAGATCTGAGAATTATGGTTCAAAGCCAGCTGGGGCAGGAAAGTCTGTGAGATTCTTATCTCCAGTAAACTATTCAGAAAAATCCAGAAATGGCACTGTGGCTCAAATGGTAGAGAGATAGCCTTGAGCACAGAGAGGCTCAGGGACAGAGCCCAGGCCCTGAGTTCAAGCCCCAGAACCAGGAAAAAAAAAAAAAAAAAAAAAAAGAAGAAGAAGAAGAAGAAGCCGGGCACTGATGGCTCACACCTATAATCCTAGCTACTCACAAGGCTGAGATCTGAGGATCGAGGTTCAAAGCCAGCCCAGGCAGGAAATTCCATGAAATTCTCATCTCCAATAAACCACCAGAAAACCAGAAGTGGCACTGTAGCTCAAGTGGTAGAGCGCTAGCCTTGAGCTGAAATGCTGAGGGACAGAGCTCAGGCCTAGAGTTCAAGCCCCACAACTGACAAAAAAAAAGAAAAAAAAAGAAAGAAAAAGGAAAGGAAACCAACACCTTTGCCAATATAGGTCAGGTCATATAAGTATAAGCACCTATTTGTAATGCCAACAGACAATTCAGATCCTGACTGTTTCCTGACCTGGGGCAAGTTACTGGATACCTCTAAGTCTGTGCTGGAGGCAGAGCCCAGGCTACATCAGCAAAGTCATCTTTCTTAGATGATTCTACGAGGCACAGAGGTAAATAATAAACGGGGCCAGCAAAGCCCCCAACTGAATCTCAGAGCCTCCCTTTCCCACATGGATAGATAGCACTGAGGAAGAGGAGAGCAATCAGGAGAGGTGTGGTCAGTCCTAGCCCCACAGCTGGGGAGCACGCACCTTCACAGCTGCCCCTGGCGCCGTTGCAAGCCCCAGACTCCAAGGGCGAGCTGCCAAACTCGTCAGGCAAAGGCTGTTTTATATAGCGGCTTTAAAAATGCAAAGAAAGAAAAGATTGTTAGTGTTAATGGCTATTTTTCTCCACTAGACAGCTAAGACGTGCTTCCTCATTTATACATTCAGCTATTCACAAAGCAATTTATGAAACCAGAAACGCTTGGAATTACTGGGTAATGGCTCTATCACGCAAGAGGAACTCAAGAGATCAGACATTTCATTTATCAAGTCAATGGAGGAGACTCCAAGAAACTCTACGTTTCAAGTCTGATGAAAGTCATGTAGCCCCAGGAGTTTTGAAAGGCTTGTTCCAATAATGTTCAATTGTCAGCTTCCGAACAATAGGGGAACACTTTGGAGATAGCACTCAAATACAAAATGTCACTAAAGTGCTAGACTTCCTACCACAGCAGAACGACACAATTCCAGAGACCGGAAGCTTGGGCATCTAGGATCAGAGAAGAAGTGCCAGGCACTCCATTCCAATGGCACCTGTCCTGGCCATCAGTGAGGCTGGGACAGCCGCACTTCCTCTCAGAAGTGAGCATGTGGGATACACACACACATACACACACACACACTCTGCAGGGGCCAGTGCTGCCTCCGTTTGGCCTCTCCTTGATCTTGGCACCTACCTGATACGATCACACACAGCCTGGTACAAAGATTCCAGGGTGAGCTTGTGCTTGGGGACACAAACGAGCAGGGGCTGCCCAAACAGCACTGCCCCGGAAGAAGTACTCGATGGCCTGGACTTCCGCTCCCTGAAGTAGACTGGAAGGGTGACACATTCTGAGCCATCCACGAAGGTGCTGCAGACCTCGTACCTGCATTGGTCACATGGAGGGAACCTTTAGTAATGTGTCCATGGAAATGTGACCACCAAAGGCTACAGTGCTCAGGACAAAACCTTTTTTTTTTTTTTTTTTTGGCTGGTCCTGGGGCTTGAACACAGAGCCTGGGTGCTGTCCCTGAGCCTTTTAGTACTCTACTCTTTGCCTTCTACCACTTGAGCCACAGCGCCACTTCTGGTTTTCTGGTGGTTTATTCAAGAGTTTCACAGATTTTCCTGCCCGGGCTGGCTTTGAACCACGATCCTCAAATCTCAGCCTCTTGAATAGCTAGGATGACAGGCGTGAGCTACCAGTGCCCAGCAAAAAGGGTTTTTTTTTTTTTGGTGCTAATACTGGGGCTTAAATTCAAGGTTTCCTGCTTGCTTGGCTGGTGTTCTTCCACTTGAGCCACACCACTAAATCTGACGTTTTTGCAAGTTAATTGGACATGAAGCCTCACTGACTTTTCTATCAGGGTTGGTTTTGAAGCATAATCATCTGATCTCAGGCTCCTAAGAAGCTCTGTGTATAGGTATGAGACATTTTCCGCCCAGCTCCAATTAAAAAAACAAGCAGAATCAGGGCTAGAAATGTGGCTTAGTGGTAGAGTGATTACCTAGCATGCATGAGGCCCTGGGTTTGATTCTTTGATACCACATAAACAAAAATTGAAAAAATTAAAAAAATTAAAAATTTAGCTTAAAAAAATAACATAGAAGCTGGGCGCCGGTGGCTCACACCTGTAATCCTAGCTACTCAGGGGGCTGAGATCTGAGGATCATGGTTCAAAGCCAGCCCGGGCACAAAAGTCCACGAGACTCTTATCTCTATTAAACCACTAGAAAAGCGGAATTGGCGCTCTGGCTCAAGCAATAGAGCACTTGCCTTGAGCTAAAGAGCTGAGGGACAGCGCCCAAGCCCAGAGTTCAAGCCCCACGACCAACAACAACAAAAAAAAACAGGTCATAGGCACTAGTGGCTCACGCCTATAATCCTAACTACTCAGGAGGCTGAGATCTGAGGATCGCAGCTCAAAGCCAGCCCCAGCAAGGAAGGTCCGTGAGACATACTGGACGCAGGAAAACTTAAGTTGTGTTGAGTGTCTGGTGTTGGTGTTTTTGTTTTTTAGCCAGTCCTAGGGCTTGAACTCTGGGCCTGGGCACTGTCCCTGAGTTTTTTTTTGTTGTTTTTTTTTTGGGTCCGGTTGTGGGGCCTGAACTCTGGGCCTAGGCACTGTCCCTCAGCTCTTCAGTTCAAGGCTAGTGCTCTACCACTTGAGCCACAGAGCCACTTCCGGCTCTTTTCTTTTTGCTTATGTGGTGCTGAGGAATCGAACCCAGGGCCTCAAGCATGCAAGGCAAGCGCTGTACCACTAGCCACCTTCCCAGCCTCTCCTTGAGTTTCTTTAGGTCAAGGCTAGCACTCTACTACTTGAGCCATGGAGCCACTTCCGGCTTTTTCTGTTGATGTGGTATTGAAGAATCGAACCAGGGCTTCATGAATGCTAGGCAAGCACTCTACCACTAAGCTACATTCTCAGCCTCTGAATCAGGCCTATTAACAGGCAGCACACCTGCTGACCGAAACCATGGCCATGCTGAAGACACCTGAGGGGTGTCAGTAGGTACTTAAGACTTATGGCTACCCCCAAAGGCCTTTAGCACCCATCTTTGAAGGCCAAGGGATAGGACAAAGGCACATGAGCAGAAAACGCTCAGAACGTTTGCTCTGGAAACACAATCAAGGCAAAGTTTCTAGAACATGCCCTTTGATTCTGCACCAGAAACCATGAAGTACTCACACAAAAATGTCATCCCTGGGCATGATGTGGCTTAAACCTTCATCCATTTGGAAAATCTTGTGGAACCGGTGATTATACACATCTGTGACCACCATCTAAGAATCAACAGTGCAGAAAGATTATAGGATGGCTGAGTGCTCTGACTGCTTAAAATCCAGAAAGCAAACAAGGTGCCGGAGTATGGCCTGTAGAGAACCAAGCATACAGTAAGCTCTAGAGTTCGAGGCCAAAGTCTAAGGGGAGCAGCATGGCTGTTACCAGCACAGCTGTTACCCGCACTCAATGATGCTCTCAAGTGTTGGGAATGGGGGACAAGGCAGTGGTGAGCAGAAAGAGGTCTGGAAACCTCTGGAGTATATTACAGAGCCAGAATCTCCGTGATACCTGTATCACACTGTGCTGCAAGCAGAGTACTGACTCTGAAGGCAGTAAGGAACAGGACCACCATAGATGGGAAACTTTCCTGACCAGGATTGAGGTTCAAAGCCAGCCCAGGCAGGGAAGGCTGTGAGACTCTTAAAAAACTCAGAAAACTGAAAGTGGTGCTGTGGCTCAAGTAGTAGAGCGCTAGCCTTGAGCTGAAGAGCTGAGGGACAGAACCCAGGCCCAGACTTCAAGCCCCACGACCAACAACAACACCAAAAAAGAATCATGAAATGTTGGAGATTGGAGGCTCATGCCTGTAATCCTAGCTACTCAGGAGGCTGAGATCTGAAGATCGTGTGGTTCAAAGACAGCCTGGGCAGGAAGATTGTTATCTCCAGTTAACCATCAGCAAATTGGAAGTGGCGCTGTGGCTCAAGTGGTAGAGCGCTAGCCTAGAGCTGAAGAGCTCAGGGACAGCACCCAGGCCCAGATTCAAAATCATGAAGCCTACGTGCCATGGCCATCTCTTTTCCCTCCCCCCTTCTTCCCTCCCCAGCTGCCTTACATTTTCTGCAGCAATGCCAGACAACTTGGAGAGCGCCTCACACAGGTCAGACACGGCTCCCATCAGTGGCACAGTCACACGGTACTGCAAGACAGAAATAGTTCAGGTGATGGGGACTCCAAAAAGTCCAGACTAAGAAATGACGTGGTGTGGGGGAGCAGTGTGGAGGCAGAGAAACCCTTCCAGTGGCAGAGCATGGAAAGGTCTCAGTCCAGACTAATCAGTAGCCAAGCAAGAGTAAAACAGGCATCAGCAAGGCTGCAGCATTCAAGCAATGTCATGGGAGTTGGGCCAGTCTGTCTCTCTCAAATCCGACTTTATTTTAGCCTCTACTTTTTAGAGCAGTTCACTACTTCCTTTAAAGACTGGAATTGTCGGGGCTGGGAAGGTGGCTCAGTGGTAGAGCACTTGCCTTGCATGCCTGAGGCCCTGGGTTCGATTCCTCAGCACCACATGAGCAAAAAGAAAAAAGCCGGAAGTGGCACTGTGGCTCAAGTGGTAGAGGGCTAGCCTTGAGCTGAAGAGCTGAGGGACAGCGCCCAGGCCCAGATTTCAGGCCCCACGACCGGACCAAAAAAAAAAAAAAAAAAAGAATGGAATTGTCTTCTGGAGCTACACATTGCATTGCTTTTTTTCTTTTCTTTTCTGTCAGTCGTGGGGGGCCTGAACTCTGGGCCTGGGCGCTGTCCCTCAACTCTTCAGCTCAAGGCTAGCACTCTACTACTTAAGCCACAGCTCTACTTCGGGCTTTTTCTGCATATGTGGTGCTGAGGAATCGAATCCAGGGCCTCATGCATGCAAGGCAAGAACTCTACCACTGAGCCACATTCCCAGTCCTACACATCATTTTTCTTCACAGATAAAGAAATGAAAGCCTGAATATGAAGCCATAAATCACCTTGTAAGCTCGCAGCACAACTAGACACAAAGAGCCACTAGTCAAGCCTCTCAGCTGGCCTTTTATTCTAGCCAGGTTCTCCTAGCTGAGGGACCTGACTAAACAAAGTGAACTGCTTTGGGTTTCCCAACATTCAGATTCAAGAACCACTTAGGAAGTTAACAGGTTACTAGAGCTGCATGAATGGAGCATGGGGAAAAAAAGTGACAGGGAAACTACAAAGACCCTGACACCTGTCCTAAATAATACGGGATTACACAAGGACCTGTAGAGGCCAAGGGCACACACGGGAGGGCACATACCAAGGGCGGCAGAGTCTCCAATACAGCAGAGAGAAGTAATCCCACTGCGGCCTGGAGACTCCTTGGGGAGGGGGTACCATGAGGGTGAAGATACTTTTACCTGGGAAGGTCTGCAGCGAGGGTCAGCAGGAACCAGGAAGACCTCCATAACTCGATCTTTCTTCAAGGGCAGTGGGAGAGTTAGATAGCAAAATGGGTCAAAGGTCACGGAAACCTTTGCACATTCTGGACAAACCAAGGTAGATTTGAAGAGGCCATGGAAAGTGTCCACAATCACTGAATCATTCCGCAGCCTATGATTCTCCCAGGCTTCCTTTGCTACTACCTGGATGAAAAGTGAAGGGAGAAGCAGGCCATGCTCAACATATTGTCAGTATTCCAATCCTTTTACCCTGTATCCAGAATGAATCACATCAAACACTACTCTGGACCAGGAGGCAAGTCAAGAATAGCCAAGGCCAGGTAGTATTCATAGGACATGGCAACTCTACACATATACTTAATAAGAAATTGACAGAAGATCTACAGGAGGGGCTAGGAATGTGGCTTGGTGGTTGAGTGCTTGCCTAGCATACATGAAGCCTTGGGTTCAATTCCTCAGTACCATATAAACAGAAAAAGCTAGAGGGGGCACTGTGGCTCAAGTGGTAAAGTGCTAGCCTTGAACAAAAGAAGCTCAGGAACAGTGCCCAGGCCCTGAGTTCAAGCCCCAGGACTTGGGGAGGGGAGAGGGGAGGTGAGAGATCTACAGGAAACAAGGGGCCTTGAGCGCATCATGATATATCCAACCTGATTGGGAAAAGTACATCTCCCATGCTTTCAGTGATTTAAAGGCCCTTTAAGTAGGCTTTAATCTACACTAAGACAAGGGCTTACCTAGAAGACCTCAGGGGTACTTTAAAATATTTATACTAATAGGGCAGGTAAAATACTAGAATCCTTCCCCCCTTGTTTTTTGGTCAGTTGTTTGAACTCTGGGCTTGGGCGCTGTCCCTCAGCTCTTCAGCTCAAGGCGAGCGCTCTACCACTTGAGCCACAGCGTCATTTCCAGTTTTCTGGTGGTTTACTGAAGATAAGACCCCTCCTGTACAGTATGTTCACAAAAATTAAAATTAAAATTAAAAATTAAAAAAAAAGCTTTTTGATGAGGTAGTAGCTATTGAAACTGTCAATAAAATTCTTAAAGTAAAACAAAAAAAAGAGTCTCATGGACTTCCTGGCTTTGAACCTCAATCCTCAGATCTTAGCCTCCTGAGTAGCTAGGATTATAGGCATGAGCCACCAGTGCCCGGCTTTAGAATCCCCAGATAATCAGCATGTACAAGGCCCTGGGCTCAGGATGGACAAAGAAAAGGAAGGAGGCAGGGAAGGAGGGAGGGAGGAAAGGAGGGAGGGGGGAAATCAAGGCAAAAAAAAATGTAAATGCCCTAAACTTGATAACAAATTGTTTTAATAATCATCATGGAGTTAGGGATAGTGGTTCATACCTATAAGCCAGACATTACAGAAACTAAGGCAGAAGGACCACAGGTTCCAGCCTAGCCAGACACATAGTAAGATCTTATCAACAACCTGTAACAATCCCTGATGAACTTTAAGAACAATAATACTAAAGGCAGACACTATTAGCATCTTACAATTGGATGTGGTGAAGAACTCTTGCCTAGCACTCAAATGGATGGGTTCTACCCCCCCATGCACGTGTGCGCGCGCACACACACACACACAAGCACACACACATGCACACATGTACACACGCACTCACATGTACTCAAGAGTAATTACTGAAATGGAATTTCTGGGCATGGACTGCACAGTTCGCACCTGCTGCTAGCATCAATGACAGACACCTGGGCCCTGCCACTAATACCCCAGGACCAGAAGACTGTCCTCATTCTGTCAACAGGAGAACTGTGCAGAGAGCTTCAGCATCGTACCGCATCTGGCCGCCCATTGGCATCCTTCGGCTCCAGGTAGGGTTTCTTTTTGACTCGGTTCAGGTCTTCATGCAATCCATCTAGAATAAAGGCTAACAGCTCCTGAGAGTCTTGTTGTTGGTAGCCAGAAAACTGAGGTGCAAAACGTCCCACTTGGGTCTGCAACAGAAGCCAAACACTTTTGGTTTACCACTTTTAGCTTTAGATAACATCTAAAATGCAAAATAAATAAAATGCTTTATTATACCACTAAACCACTCACCTCACAAGGGGAAAAATGAACTATTTATCTTTAGTTTTTGTTTTTTGCCAGTCCTGGGGCTTGAACTCAGGGCCTGGGCACTGTCCCTGAGCTTGTTAGCTCAAGGCTAGCATTCTACCACTTGAACCACAGCGCCACTTCCAGCTTTTTCTGCTTACGTGGTACTGGGGAATCGAACCCCGGGCTTCATGCATGTTAGGCGAGCACTCTACCACTGAGCCACCTTCCCAGCCCCTCTCAACCTACTTTGAACATGCGAGGAGCCACGTGAGTGTCCCTTCCAGACCACATCTGCTTAATGAGCTCTGCGTAGGCCTCTGCGATCTCTCCTTTCATCCCTAGAGGATTGTCTCTGTTAATTTCAGCTTCATATTCATCTTTGAGAAAGTAGTCAGTCAGCGGGGCAGTGTTGCTCAGGCACTAAAAACAGAACAAGATCAAGATCAGTGCTTTTTACACAGTCTCGTCTCTCACCAGCCAGGTTCATAGTGAGAAATGAACAATATCTGGATAGTACTAAGGTAATGGGAAACCACTAGGGTAGAGGATTTGCAGTAACATGGCATCAAGTCCATGAGTGATCAAACATGTCTAGGAGGAGGTCTTTTTGTTTTTTTTTTTTTTGGGTCCAGTCATGGGGCCTGAACTCTGGGCCTGGGCACTGTCCCTCAGCTCTTCAGCTCAAGGCTAGCGCTCTACCACTTGAGCCACAGCGCCACTTCCGGCTTTTTTCTTTTTGCTTATGTGGTGCTGAGGAATCGAACCCAGGGCCTCAGGCATGCAAGGCAAGCGCTCTACCACTGAGCCACCTTCCCAGCCCTAGAAGGAGGACTTAATAAAAAGTTTAGCCAGGTATGGTGGTTCATGCCTGTCATCATATCTACTACGAAGGCTGAGGCCAAGTTCAAAGCCTACATAAAGATGCTGAAGCACCAAAAGGAGGTAGGTGGGAGGACTGGGTTAGGAGCCACTCAGTGCTTGACAGACAATTCCCAACCCAAGGCTGGGGACGCCCTGTCATTTAGGTGAAAACTCTCTCCTCTACCTGTAAAGCTGAGTTCATGAAGCAGGTGTTCCCCAGATTTCCGAGTCCGCAGAGTCCAGGCTGTACATGAGACGATGGGGACTCCTGACAATTATATGAAGCAGAGAAGCCAGATCCGCTGAAAAACACAACCCACATCAGCAATAAAAGCCAGGTGCTGGCACACATGCCCTCGGGGAGCTCTGGTGGGGCCTGCCACAACTGGTGTCTGCCAGTATTCCCAGGATATAAATTCTCTCTCTAGCCCTGCAGACCTGTTGCCCACATCTTGACATGTCAAGTTAGGAGGAAGCACATCTTTACAAGGAGAGATTTTTTTCTTTTATGCTTTGGAAAATACTAATACTATATCTTTCTACAAGGCTGACTGCCAGGTGACACTGGAGGACATGTTGGGTATGAAGATCAAGACTTTACACCTGCCACGCAACCAAGGCAATCTGGGCCTTGGCTGAGCCTGAGTGTGCATGCACACCTCTTTTTACTCTCCTCTCTGCCTTTGCCTGGACTCTCTGGCAGATGCTCCTGAAATTGCTTGGAGAAGAATCACAGACACCAGGAAGGGAGACAGGCAGAGCCCTCCCACAGCTAAGAACTGTCTCCTTTCAGCCATACTGCCCTAGGGGGAAACCATCCTTTCAAAAACAAATTCAGTGGCTGGGGATATGGCTTAATGGTAGAGCGCTTGCCTAGCATGCATGAAGCCCTGGGTTTGATTCTTCAGTACCACATACACATAAAAAGCTGGAAGTAGCACTGTGGCTCAAGTGGTAGAGTACTAGCCCTGAGCAAAAAGAAGCTTGGGGACAGGGCCAAGACCCTGAGTTCAAGCCCCAGGACTGGCCAAAAAAAAAAAAAAAAAATTCAGCCAGGTGCAGGTGGCTCACACCTGAAATCCTAGCTACTCAAGAGGTTGAGATCTGAGGGTGGTGGTTCAAAGCTAGCCCTGGCAGAAAGTCCCTATGAGACTCTAATCTCTAATTAATCACCAGAAAACCAAAAGTGGCGCTGTGGCTCAAGTGGTAGAGCACTGGCCTTGAGCTGAATGGCTCAGGGACAGTGCCCAGGCCCAGAGTTCAAGTCCCACGACTGACCAAAGAAAAAAAAAATTCAGTGCTGGCTCACACCTGTCATCCTACTCAGGAGCCTAAGACCTGAGGATCACAGTTCAATGCCAGCCTCCGCAGGAAAGTCCATGAGACTCTTTATCACCAATTAATTATCAGAAAACCAGAAGTGGAGTTGTGGCTCAAAATGGAAGAGATCTAGCATTAAGCACAAGAGCTCAGGGACAGCACTCCTCCCCATCCCCACCCTGCCCAAGACCACTAGGGACCTAGGCTATGAAGAAAATACCAGCTTGCAGGAAGAGAAGCAATGTAAGTCAGAAGAGGGAGGCATACTTTTCTGTGGGTAGGAAAGTGATTGAGAGACCACATGTAGTATAGTTTCACAGGGAGCTCTACCTAACAACAGATGTGCAGTCAAAGAAGAGACTCAGAGGGAAGGGAACCAAGGGGAAAGGGCCTGCTCTTACCCCCTGCCGACACCGGAACTGTGCATCCCAGAGGTGTTAGTGCTATCACCATTTGCAATGGGAGAAGCAGACACTGTGGAATAGGAACTTGCTGATGGTTTTGGAGAGGTAGTAAAATGTCTGCTAGGCGCAGTACTTGATCTGAGAGAGAGAAGCAGAAATGACACTATTGACCTTTCACAAAGTTGCAGGCCCTGTTCGATAACTTAGGATCACACTTGTATTCCCAGCACTCGGGAGGCCCAGACAGGAGGAGTCTGAGTTTGATGCCAGCTGGGACTACATAACAAGTCCAAAGCTAACCTAGGTCACAGAGGGGGGACAAAGCCTACCCGCCCACCACTGGAGAAAAAAAAAAAGAAACAGAGGGCAGACTCTCCCTATTCAGTTACTTAAACTGCAAAAATTCTGTTTTCAGCCTGTGATTGTGGTTTAAGCCTGGAATCCTTTATACCTATAGTCCTAGCTACTCTGAAGGCTGAGGTCTCAGGAACATGATTCAAAGTCAGACCAGGCAGGAAAGTCCATGAGACTCTTTATCCCCAATTAACTACCAAAAAGCTGGACACTGAGCTGTGGCTACACCAGTCTTGAGTGAAAAGCTAAGGTACAGTGCATAGGCCCTGAGTGCCAGCTTCAGTACCAACACCAAAATTAAATAAAATAAAAAATTTAAGGGATGGGGTCACAGTGTTTAAAAATAAATGTACTCATTACCTTACTTATGTAACTGTAGCCCCCTGCTCATGTTTTCAATTTTTAAAAAATTTAAATCCTGTTTTTGTACTACTTTTAAGATTTGAAAGTGAAAAAATTATGTCTTTGCTGGGCTCCTAGCTACTTAGGAGGCTGAGATCTGAGGATCCCAGTTCAAAGCCAGCCTGGATAGGACAGGAAAGTCTGTGAGACTCTAATCTCCAATAAACCACTCAGAAAACCAGAAGTGGCAGCTCAAGTGGTAGAGCGCTAGTCTTGAGCTGAAGAGCTGAGGGACAGCACCCAGGCCCAGAGTTTAAGCCCCTCAATCCACCAAAAAAGAAAGGAAGGAAAGAAGGAAGGAAGGAAGGAAGGAAGGAAGGAAGGAAGGAAGGAAGGAAGGAAGGAAGGAAGGAAGGAAGGAAGGAAATTGTCTGTCTCATTAGTTCACTTAGCCATAATCTAAATCTTCCAGTTTGGTAAACCACAAAGGTAACCTTCAAGGCATCTTGGTTTGATTCATAAATCATAAACAGTCAAGTATTGTTGGTTCATGCTGTAATCCTACCTGTCCAGAAGATCTAGAGACATTGTGGTTTGAGGCCAGCTGGGCCAAAAAGCTTGCTAGACTTAATTTGAAAAACAACCAACAATAACAAAAAAAGAAGAGCAGGGCCAGGGGCATGGCTCAAATGGTAGAGGGTCAATACAGCACATTACTGAGTTCAAACCCTAATACTGTCAACAAAATAAATATCCTTGAATTTTATTTTTACCAGTCCTGGGGCTTGAACTCAGGGCCTGGGCATTGTCCCTGGGTTTCTTTTGCTCAAGGATAGCACTCAGGAGCTACAGGACTACCTCTGGCTTTTTCTGTTTATGTGGTACAGAGGAATCGAACCCAGGTCTTCATGCATGCTAGGCAAGCAGTCTATCACTAAGCCACATTCCTGGCCCCATCCTTCAATTTTAAAACAAGAACTATTAGGAAAGAGGAAGAGGATCAGGGGAGAGAACATTAGGGAGGGAAATGATAAGATCAAGGTAACTTATAAGCACTTATATGATAATGGTACAATAAAACCCAATATTTTGATGATTAATATATACTAACAAATTTACATATATATATATATATATACACACACTTCCTTAGAATATTGAGAACAGTTGGGTATGTAGTGTAGAACTTACTCCAGGGCCTTGAAAAGATTCATTGAGATCAGTTTTGTTTTTGTTTTTGTTTTTTGTCGGTCGTGGGGCTTGAACTCTGGGCCTGGGCGCTGTCCCTCAGCTCTTCAGCTCAAGGCGAGCGCTCTACCACTTGAGCTACAGCGCCACTTCCGGTTTTCTGGTGGTTTACTGGAGATAGGAGTCTCCCAGTCTCTCCTGCCCGGGCTGGCTTTGAACCGTGATCCTCAGATCTCAGCCTCCTGAGTAGCTAGGATTACAGGCGTGAGCCACCAGCGCCCAGCTTGTTTTTGTTTTTTTATCAGTTGTGGAGCCTGAATTCTGGGCCAGGGCACTTGGGCACTATCCCTCAGCTCTTCAGCTCAAGGCTAGTGCTCTTACCACTTGAGCCACAGAGCCACTTCCAGCTTCTTTTTGCTTATATGTTGCTGAGGAATCGAACCCAGGGCCTTAGGCATGCAGGGCAAGCACTCTACCACTGAGCCACCTTCCCAGGCGAGATCAGTTTTTTAATCCAACCTTTTAATCCTTTTTATCAATTCTTATTAAAGATTTTCATAAAAATCATTAACAAGCCAGGCACCAGTGACTAATGCCTGTAATTCTAGCTATCCTGGAGGCTGAAATCTGAGGATCTCGGTTCAAAACCAGCCTGGGCAGGAAAAGTCCATGAGACTTTTATCTCCAATAAACCACTCAGAAAACCAGAAGTGGCAGCTCAAGTGGTAGAGCTCTAGTCTTGAGCTGAAGAGCTGATGGACAGCGCCCAGGCCCAGAGTTCAAGCAAATTACTCAGAAAATGCCAGAAGTAATGCTGTGGCTCAAGTGGTAGAGCCTGGAGCACAAGACGCTCAGGGACAGAGCCCAGGCCCTGAGTTCAAGCCCCAGGACCAGCAAAAATTAAAAAGCAGCCGGGCACCAGTGGCTCACCCCTGTAATAGCTACTCAGGAAGCTGAGATATGGAGATACAAGTTCAAAGCCCCAGGCAGGAAAGTCTATGAGCTTCTTCTCTTCAATCAACCAGCAAAAAGTCAGAGTACCAGCCTTGAGGAAAAAAAAACTCAGGGACAGTGCCTAGGCCCTGAGTGTTCCAGGACTAGAACAACAACAAAAGTCATTAATTTAATCACACCTGAAAAAAAAAATCTCTTTTTAACCTAACATATTTATAGGTTCTTGGGATTAGAATGTGGACATTTTTTTTTTTTTTTGTGGTAGCAGCATTATTCTATTTTATCATCTTGTCAGGAAACAGCAACCAGGATATTTTACAAATGAAGTCCATGGCTGGGCTTCAAAGGGGGGGCTGTGCCAAATGCTTTGTGCCTTTATGTCATGTTTCTCTAAGAGGACTGAGTTGTCATAGATCTCAGATGCACAATTAGCCCATCACAATGTAACAACCACAGTCCAAAGCACGGCTGAAGGAAGCCAGAAGAGGCCGACGCTGTATCCTCACTATTGGAGCACAGATATCGTTTCCCTATATTATACCATAAAGAAAATCCAGTCCTTCTTTCTGTTCCCTTCCAAGGACATGCCCAATTCCACACAGCACAGAAATATCTCCTAAGGGCTGGGAATGTGGCTTAGTGGAAGAGTGCTTACCTAGCATGCATGAAGCCCTGGGCTCCATTCTTCAGTACCACACAAACAGAAAAAGCCAGAAGGGGCACTGTGGCTCAAATGGTAGAGTGCTAACTTTTGAGCAAAAGCTCAGCAACGGTGCCAGGAGTTCAAGCCCCAGGACTGGCAAAAATAAATAAATAAATAAAATGAATTGAGCAACTGTTCTATCTTATTAAGAACATTTTGCTTGGTACAAGTAACTGCATAATTAGGAAAGAATGTCTCTCTTTCCATCTCTGAGCCCAGCTACACCGGAGAAAACGTTTACGTACTTTGACTGTAAGATCTGTCTGGGCCATGTGCCATCTTCGTTTTGGGGTTCAATGACTAGCACCTGAGTGAAAGAGAAAACCAAGTAAGAATGCAACTCACCCCACTTCAGATGGACTTCCAGCCCAAAGGCCTCTGGGTAGCCTTGGGCAGAGCTGCTGTTAGGGCCTGGTCTAAGTCCTCCTACCTGACCCTGGTACAGCCCAGCATCCTGAATAGTGTTGTCTAGTTTGTTCAACTGCTCATAGTTGTTGCTCATGTATTTGTTCCAGAGCCGTGTTTCTCGCTCGGCGGGGATGTTGAACAGTTTCCGCATCTCCTTCTCAATGGTTGCTAGGGACAGGCAGAAACATCACTCAGGGCTTTCTCCAGATTTTTACAAAGCTAAAGACAGCTGAGGGAAACTTGATGTTGACCCGCCTTTCTTTTCAGGTGTTTTCCATAATCCCAGTTACTCAGGAGGCTGAGATCTAAGGATCGCAGTTTGAAAGCCAGCCAGGCACAAGAAAAGTCTGTGAGACTCTTTATCTCCGATTAACCACAAGTACTCAAGCAGTACCACATACGCAGAAAAAGCTGGAAGTGGTGCTGTGGCTCAAGTGGTAGAGTGCTAGCCTTGAGCAAAAGCAGCTCAGGGACAGTGCCCAAGCTCTGAGTTCATACCCCAGGACTGGAAGAAAAAAAAAAAAAAAAAGTAAAGCAACAACATGAGGCCTTGAGTTCAAGTCCCAGTACCATCTGGCACACACAAATAAGGTCTTTTTCTTTAACTCCCAATCCTCCTGCCTCAGCCTCCTGAGGCCATCATATCAGCTATATAGGTCTTTAGCACAATATTTAAGGAATGAGAAAATGGGACTAAAGGTATAGTTTAGTAATAAGAATACTTGTCTTAGCATATGAAAGACCCTAGGTCTAATTCTTGGCATGGGGGAGGGACAGCGGGATGCAGGTGGAGCGAGAAAACTTCTCTTTGGGGTAAGAAAAGATGTGATTTCAAAATAGGTGTGGTTTCAAAATCTAGCTCTAACTGGGCATGGTGGTGCATGTCTATCATCACAGCACTAGGGAGACTGAGGCAGAAGGATCACCTAGCCCAGCCTAAACTGCATACACAGTGAGACATTGTCTTCAAAAGATCATCCAAAATGGGCTAGGAATGTGGCTTAATGGTAGAGTGCTTGCCTAGTATGCATGAAGTCCTGGGTTTGATTCCTCAGTACCACATAAACAGCAAAAGCTGGAAGTGAGGGCTGGGAAGGTGGCTCAGTGGTAGAGCACTTGCCTTGCATGCCTGAGGCCTTGGGTTCAATTCCTCAGCACCACATAAGCAAAAAGAAAAAAAAAAGCCGGAAGTGGCGCTGTGGCTCAAGTGGTAGAGCGCTAGCCTTGAGCTGAAGAGCTGAGGGACAGAGCCCAGGCCCAGAGTTCAGGCCCCACGACCGGACCTAAAAAAAAAAAAGCTGGAAGTGACACTGTGGCTCAAGTGGTAGAGTGCCAGCCTTGTGCAAAAAGAAGTTCAGGGACAATGCCCAGGACCAGAGTTCAAGCCTCAGTACTGGCAAAAAAAAAAAAGATAATAACTTTTTTTTCCCCCTCTCTCTTTTTGGCCAGACCTGTGGCTTGAACTCAGGACCTGAGCTTTGCTCAAGGCTAGCACTCTACCACTTGAGCCACAATTCTACTTCTGGCTTTTTCTGAGTATGTGGTACTGAGGAATCAAACCCATGGCTTCATGCATGCTAGGCAAGCACTCTACCACTAAGCGACATTCCCAGTCCTCCAAAATAACTCAACACTTTCTTGAGATTTTGCTTTTGGTGCTGTGAACTGAACCAAGAGCCTTAAGCATTTTACTGCCACTGAGCTAAATCTCCAGTCTGTTGCTGAGATTTTTTTTTTTTTAATCAACATCAAGGTACTTTTTAAAAAATTCTCTGCCTTTACATTTCTTCATCTTTATTACCATCAGACAAATAGGCAAGAACCATGTCTGGTGTTTTCTGTAGAACAAGATTCTCAGGCTCAGCTCTACAGGTTCCCAGGTTAGGACTGCAACTACAGCCTGAGATGATCTGGGTTCCAAGTCAAGAGAAAGAATCCCAGCTTCCCTTCCATGAACTATTATGTTCTATCTAATGTCCTACCCTCTCTCTCATCTAACACCCATGCCCCTAAGCCAAGCTGCTCACCAATGGTGTCTGCTTTGCTGAAATGGCAACTCAGCATGTTGGTGGGATCGCTGTTCTCACAGAGCTTCAGTTCCAGCAAATACACCTCCACTTTACAGTGCTTGACAAACAGGCCATGTTCCACAACCTGTGAACAAGAGGAACAGGTGAGGCAGATGCCTGTGGCTCATGCCTGTAATCCTAACTACTCAGGAGGCTGAGATTTGAGGATCATGGTTTGAAGATCCCAGCCCAGACAAAGTCTGTGAGACTCTAATCTCCAATTAACCACCCAAAACTCCGTAAGTGTATAAGTGGTAGAGTCCTAGCCTTGAGCAAAAAAGCTCTGGGAAGCCAGGCACCTGTGGCTCATGCCTGTAAATCCTAGCCACTCAGGAAGCTTAAGACCTGAGGTTCATGGTTTGAAGGTCTCAGCCCAGACTGGAAAGTCCATGAGACTCTTATCTCCAAACAACTACCAGAAAACTGAGTGGTGCTGTGGCTCAAGCAATGGAGCACTGGCTTTGAGCTGAAGAGCTGAGGGACAGCGCCCAAGCCCAGAGTTCAAGCCCCACAACCGACAAAAAAAAAGTACAGATCCCTACTCCGTAAGAGGTACATATTCTCGAAGTGATCAGCCTCTGTTCCAGGGTTTGAAAATCTTGTCAGGTGTGGTGGTACACAGTTATAATTGCAGCACACAGAAGGCTGAGGCAAGAATATGATCAGTTCAAGGCCAGCCTGGGATACACAATGCACTGTGTTACTGGGGTGGAACCCAACACCTTACATGTGAAAGGTAAGTGATCTGCCACCATCTCCAGACCCAGCCCTGGAAGGGTTTTTGTTTGTTTTGGTTGGTCGTGGGGGCTGAACTCTGGGCCTGGGCGCTGTCCTTCAGCTCTTCAGCTCAAGGCTAGCGTCCTACCACTTGAACCACAGTGCCACTTCCGGCTTTTTTTCTGCTTATGTGCTGCTGAGGAATTGAACCTAGGGCCTCATGCATACAAAGCAAGCACTCTACCACTGAGTCAACTTCCCAACTCTTAGAAGGATTAAGATAAATAAGCAACAGTATATGTATGTGTGTCCATGAGGCCTAAATGAACTTTTTTCTCAAAGAGCCTTCTAGAGAGTGCTCTCACCCCATCACTGGACACACCCCAAGCCATTGGGCAAGATCTCAGGTTTGGAGGCCACACCTTGTCACATCCTAGGGGACAGCATCTTTCACCACTTATTAAAATAATTCCCAGTGCTGAGATGTAGCTCAGTGGCAAAGCATTTGCCTAGCAAGTGCAACGTGTTGGGTTCAATCCCCAGTACCAAAAAAAAAAAAAAAATACTATTAAAAAAAATAATAATTCCCAACAGAGAACCCAAAACAAGACAACCACCTCCATCCAAGTTCATTTTCTTAGAAAACTAAATGTAAATCAGAATCCCCCAGGGAGCACCTGCAGACACTGATCATCAGGCGTGACAACTGATATACTCACTTTTCTGACAATGGGTTGTTGTCCTTCTATACAACCATACCAATTTAGTAATTTATTCCAGGCTTCAGTTGGGACCAATACATAGTCCAGTTCATCAATTAGGTGTTCTTTCAAGGTCTGGCTCTCAGGATCTGGAAAAGGGAAATAGCACGTAACTCACTGTTGTTCTCTCTGGAAATGCTTTATACAATTCATACTCTCTCTCTCTCTCTCTCTCTCTCTCTCTCTGTCTCTCTCTCTGTCTCTCTCTCTCTCTCTCTCTCTCTCTCTCTCTCTCTCTCTCTCTCTCTCTCTCTCTCTCTGTCTCTCTCTCTCTCTCTCTCCAGTCTCCAGGCCTGTCTCTGGGCCTGGGTGCTGTCCCTCAGCTCTTCAGCTCAAGGCTAGTGCTCTACAACTTGAGCCACAGCGCCACTTCCGGCTTTTTCTGCTCATGTGGTGCTGAGGAATTCAACCCAGGCCCTCATGCATGGGAGGCAAGCACTCTACCACTGAGCCACCTTCCCAGCCTGCACATTTTGTGTGTGTGTGTGGTACTGAAGTTTGAATTCAAGACTTCATACTTCCTTGACTTGATTGCTTGGCTAGCACTCGTAACACTTGAGCTACCTTCAGCCCAGCTTTGTGCTGGTTATTTTGGAGAGAGTCTCACCAACTTATACCCAGGCCAGCTTTAAACTGTGATCCTTAGTATCTCCACCTTCTGAGTGGCTAGGATTACAAGCCCAGCTTGATTCTTTTATTTTTTTTTTTGGGGGGGGGGTCGGGTCCTGGGGCCTGAACTCAGTGCCACTTCCGGCTTTTTTCTTTTTTGTTTATGTGGTGCTGAGGAATTGAACCCAGGGTCTCAGGCATGCAAGGCAAGCGCTCTACCACTGAGCCATCTTCCCAGCCCCCCAGCTTGATTCTTATATACTTTTCAGCAACAAAAAAAAAGCATTGGCAGGAACAGCACAAAATTCCTAAACTCTGACAATGACACAGCAGACTTGACTACTCTTGTTCTTACATATGGTTTTTAAACAGTTTACAATGAGTTTGTATTTTGTCTACAATTAGCGTGAAAACAAATAGGACATTGTAGCACATGTCTACAGTTCCAATTACTCAGGAGACTGAGGCAGGAGGATCACCTGAGCTCAGGAATTCAAGACCAGCCTGAGAAAAATACCCATCCCAAATTTAAAAAAAAAAAAAAAAAGTACAAGTGGCTCACACCTGTAATCTTAACCACTTAGGAGGCTGAGATCTGAAGATTCCAGTTTCAAGCCAGTCCAAGCAGACAAATCAGAAAGATTCTTACCTCTAATTAATCACCAAAAAGTAGTTAATGGCTCAAGTGGTATAGCACCAACCTTGAGCAAGAAAGCTAAGAAAGACCATGAGTTCAAGCATACCAGAAAAGAAGTAAAAATGATAAAAAGTTAGAGGTATGGTAAGAAAGTCCAAGTACCAGAGTTCAAATTTCAGTACTGTTAAAAATAAAGTTGAGGGCTGGGAAGGTGGCTCATGGTAGAGCCTTGCATGCTTGAGGCCCTGGGTTTGCTTCCTCAGCAACACATAAACAGAAAAAAAAAAAAAAAAAAAAAGCCAGAAGTGGCGCTGTGACTCAAGTGGTAGAGTGCTAGCCTTGAGATGAAGAGCTGAGGGACAGGGCCCAAGCCCAGAGTTCAGGCCCCACGACTGGACCCAAAAATAAATAAATAAATAAAGTTGAAGCTGGGTGCTGGTGGCTCATGCCTGTAATCCTAGCTATTCAGGAGGCTGAGATCTGAGGATCACGGTTCAAAGCCAGCCCGGGCAGGAAAGTCCATGAAACTCTTATCTCCAATAAACCACCAGAAAACCAGAAGAGGTACTGTAGCTCAAGTGGACGAGCGCTAGCCTTGAGCTGAAGAGCCGAGGGACAGCGCTCAGGCTCAGAGTTCAAGTCCCACAACTGACAAAAAAAATTTAAAAAAAAATAAAGTTGAGATCACACCTATAATCTTAATTACTTAGGAAGTTAAAGTCAGAGAGAATTATAGTTTGAGGCCGGCCTGGGCAAAAAGTTTGAGACTTTAACACAACCAATAAATGATGAACATGATAGTAATACCTGTCATCTCAATTATACAGGAAGCGGGCTGGGAAGGTGGCTCAGTGGTAGAGTACTGGCCTTACATGCATGAGGCCCTGGGTTTGATTCCTCAGCACCACATAAGCAAAAAGAAAAGCCGGAAGTGGCGCTGTGGCTCAAGTGGTAGAGCGCTAGCCTTGAGCTGAAGAGCTGAGGGACAGTGCCGAGGCCCAGAGTTCAGGCCCCACAACTAGACTACCCCCCCCCAAAAAAAAAAAGATGCTCAATTATACAGGAAGCCTAATAGGAGAATCACAAGCCAGGCCTACTTAAGCATAAATAAGACCCTATTCAAAACATAATTAAGGTAGTTAGGCTACTTAGGATGTAGAGAACCACGGGACTGTGGTTCAAAACCGGTGTGAGATTCTTATCTCCAATTAACCAGCAAAAAGCCAAAAGTAGAACTGTGGCTCAAGTGGTAAAGTACCATTCTTTAGCTAAAAAGCCACTAAAGTAGAGGCTGTGAGTTCAAGACCCTTGTACCAGTACAAAAAAAAAAAAAGGAGGAAAAAAATAGCTGAGTGTTATGATACACACCTATAATCCCAACTACTCAGGGCTTGGAGACAGAAAATTGAAAATTAAAAATTGAAAATTTGAGCCAACCTGGGCAAAAGCAGTGAGTCTGTATCTCAAAAACAAAATAAAAGAGAAAGGCTAAGAGAATAGCTCAAGTGATAGAGCTCTTGTCTTATAGGCTTAAGGTCCTGGGTTCAAGCCACAAGTACTAAAAAAAGAAATTTTAAAATAACCAGTGAAGTTACATTTATTTTACCAAGAATCAGGGACTTCACCTGTTTGTATTTGTTAATTTTTGTTTTGTTTTGGACCCAATCCAGAGTCTCAAGTGCTTTACCAAGTGCCTTACCACTTAACCACTCAGCTATAGCATTCTTAGTTTTAAACATTCTCAGTCAAAGCTCAGACAGAAGCTGGGCACTAATGGCTTATACCTGTAATCCTAAACTGAGATATGAGGATCACGGTTCAAAGCCAGCTGGGGCAGGAAGGTCTGTGAGACTCTTACCTCCAATTAACCACCAGAAGTGATACAGTGGGGGTCAAGTGGTAGAGCACTTGCCTTGAGCTGAAGAGCTCAGGGACAGTGCCCAATCCCAGAGTTCAGGTTCCAGGAATTGGGGGTGGGGGGAGGTGGGGGGGGAGGCAGTCTTTTTAACTCAAGAGGTTGAGATCTGAGAATCACGATTGGAAGCCAGCCCAGGCAGGAAAGTCTGTAAGAGTCTGCTACCACTAAACTACCCTCCTCCCCCACCAAAAAAAAAAAAAAAAGCTGGAAGTAGAGCTACTGCTCAAGTAATAGAGTACTTGTCTTAAGCAAAAGAAATTCAGGGACAGCACCCAGGCCCTAAGTTCAAGCCCCAGGAACCGCACCAAAAATTTAGAAAAAACTAAACATTCAACACCACCTACCACAGTCAGTCAACATTCCAGAGATCAGAACTAGACTGTAGGAGTTTGAAACAGTTTCTCAAGGGAGGACCTAGGGAAGACTGATCAATTCCCACCAACAGTACTCACAGCTAAGCCAGTGACTGGCAACACCCCACTCTAAGTTTAAACAGTAGAAGTCACTGTTCTCTAGACCAGTGAAGCCTGGAAAGTATCCACAGTGCAACAAATCATCTCTAGCTCAAGGCAGATAATGATTTAAAAAACCTTTTTCAAAGCTGGTTAAGGGTGGGCTGGGAATGTGACTTGGTGGTAGAGTGCTTGCCTAGCATGCATGAAGCCCTGGGTTCGATTCCTCAGTACCACATAGGCAGAAAAAGCCTGAAGTGGCACTGTGACTCAAGTAGTAGAGTGCAAGCTCTGAGCAAAAGCAGCTCAGGAATAGTGCCTGGACCCTGAGTTCAAGCCCCAGGACTGGCACCAAAAAATAAAGATATAAGACTTGTGCTTGATCCCCACATTTTTAAATTTCCAGCTGAGCGCTGGTGGCTCAGACCTGTAATTCTAGCTACTCAGGAGGCTGATATCTGAGGATAGCAGTTCAAAGCCAGCCTGGGCAGGAAAGTCTGTGAGACTCTTATCTCCAATTAACCACTAGAAAACTGGAAGTGGTGCTGTGGGTGAAGTGATAGAGCACTACTCTTAGACTGAAGAGCTGAGGGACAGCGCCCAGTCCCAGAGTTCAAGCCCCATGACCGACAAAAAAAAAAAAAAAAAAAAGGTTAATTTCCAAAGTTTCGATTTCAAAAGAAATTTCAAATGATACACCCTTTTTTTCCTTTCTGGATATTACTAGTCTAAAACCTGAATCCTCTAGCAAAATTTGCAGAGATAGAGAAAATTTAAATGGCATACACTTGCTCTAGTTTAGACGCAATGAACTGAGGTAAAAAGCAACTGAAGGCTTCCTAAAGACCTGCAAGAGTTTCTTTTTTTTGTCAGTTGTGGGGCTTTAACTCTGGGCCTGGGCTCTGTTCTTCAGCTCAAGGCAAGCGCTCTACCACTTGAGCCACAGCGCCATTTTTGGCTTTTTCTGTTTATGTGGTGTTGAGAAATCAAACCCAGGGCCTCATGCATGTGAGTCAAGCACTCTATCACTGAGCCACCTTCCCAGCCCCACCTGCAAGAATTTCTATGGATGCAAGTTGAGAACATCCATTTCCATCTCTTTATACTAGGAAAGGGTAGGATCACAATGTCCATGTTAGAGGTAACACACATCAGCCACTGCCCACATGAACATTCTGCTAGAGAAGCAACAGGATATTATACCTGAAAAGAGTCCGGAGTTGTCTATTGGCCCAGGAAACAAGTTATGTTCACCCACATTGTACATGTCCCAGCTATCGAAGCCCACATACTTCTTCCATTGCTTGAACCACCGGCTGTCAATAAGGTACCTAGAGAAACACAACAAGTTATTATAGCCAAAAAGCTGAGGTTACTAGCTTCTGAAGCTACAACTTAATTTTCTCTTTATTCCAGTGCTGGGAATGGAATGAGGAGTAAGTATTCTACCACTGAACCATCTTCCCAGTCCCTTTATCATTATTTTTTTTATGGTCCTCCCATGTGGAGAATATGTTAACCTCACTACAAAATATACTCCTCAGAGTGGGACTAGGAGCCAATAGGAGGGATAGCCTTAGACCAGTCATTTATTAATGGAAAATGATTGCTAAAAGAATAAGACAACTCAGGCACCAGTAGCTCACACTTGTAAAACTCAGGAGGCTGAGATCTGAGGATTAAGGTTCAAACTAGCCCAGGCAGGAATATCTCTGAGACTCTTATCTCCAATTAACAACCAAAAAGTAGAGTGGAGCTGTGGCTCAAGTAGTAGGGCAGTAGCCTGGAGCAAAAACAAAAAAATCTCAGGGACAGTGCCTAGGCCATGATCTGAAGCCTCATGCACATACATACATACATGCACATACACACACACTCACACACACAGAGAAATATAATTATAAAGTATCATATACTTCTTTACAAGTCAGAAGGAAAAAACACGATTGCATTAAGTCCTTCAAATTCAATAAAAACATCCCAAGAAATCAAGCAACTTCCCAGACAGCTCAAGGATCCATAAAATACATGCCCATTCTTTGCTTTATAGGGACTTGATAGGGACTTGAACTTGGTACCTGACACTTTCATCCTTAGCTAGCACTGTATCAACTGAACCATGATTCCAACCCAAACATGTCAATTCTGTAAAACACTGTTTTTCCCACTAATCTCTTAGCAATAAACTTTTTTTTTTTGGGGGGGGGGGTTGGTTGTAAGGCTTGAACTCTAGGCTTGGGTGCTGTCTCTCAGCTCTTCATCTCAAGGCGAACACTCTACTACTTGAACCACAGCACCACTTCCAGATTTCCGGTGGTTTATTGGAGATAAAGAGTCTCACAGACTTTGCTGCCAGGGCTGTCTTTGAACCTCGATCCTCAGATCTGTCTCCTGAGTAGCTAGGATTACAGGCTTATGCCATCAGCACCTGGCTGACCAATAACCTTTATATACTTTCACTGGGTGAGTTTATCTTAAACTCCTTTTGCTTCTGCAGGGCATTCTTAATGTATCACCCATTTGAAGAGTAACTTCAAAAGTACCTCTGGCCAGGTGCCAGTGGCTCACACCTGTAATCCGAGCTACTCAGGAGGCTGAGATCTGAGGATCACAGTTCAAAGCCAACCCGGGGAAGCAAAGTCCATGAGACTCTAATCTCCAATAAAGGACCAGAAAACCAGAAGTGGTGCTGTGGTTCAAATGGTAGAGCACTTGCCTTGAGCAAAAGAGCTCAGGGACAGCGCCTAGGCCCAGAGTTCAAGTCCCATGACTGACAAAAAAAAAAAGTATCTCTGTTTGCCTTGCTTTTCATCTTGAATAGACAAAGATGAACACCATAAAACTATACCTGAGGACTGAAAGTGTGGCTCAAGTGGTACAACGCCAGCCTTGAATGGAAAACGCAAGAAAGAAAGGAAGAAAGAAAGAAAGGAAGGAAGGAAGGAGGGAGGGAGGGAAGGAACGAAGGAAAAGAAATCTCCTATCTCAACCTTGCTTTCTACTTTAAATTTCTATACACCCCCAGGATCCAGGCTACCCTATTATTTTCCTTAGATAACGACCAACATTAATTATTTTAGTTTTTGTACCAAGCATGGGGCTTGAACTCATGGCCTGTCCGTGAGTTTTTGTACTCAAGGTGAGCACTCTACCACTTGAGCCACAGCTCCACTTCCAACTTTTTTTGATAGCTAATTGGGATTGAGTCTCACAGACTTTTCTGGCTTCGAACCAGGTTCCTCAGATCTCAACCTTCTGAAAGAGCTACGATTTACAAAGCGTGAGCCACCAGGCGACTGGCAGCACTATTTATTTTTGACACGTGATTCCAAAATAATCGGAGAGGGAAGGTCGGAGGGAGTGGGGGGAGGTCCTGAGACCATCTGACAACTTACAAAGTATCAACTTGGGAGCTTCGCCTCCACTCCCGGGAGCCACAAAATTGCTACACTTCGAACTTGTCAGGAACCTAGGTCCGTGTAAAGTTTGGACATCTTTCTACCCAAGGTCACAGAAAGCCAAGTCCCGGGTGGTAACGGGCCGTCGCCTCTACCCGGCATATTCTCCCCTACTTTCCTAGGATCCTACATCCCCTTGTCCCGGCCTGGCCCAGGCCTCTGTGGGGGGCCCGAATGGGCTAGGACAGCGCCCCCACTTCCAGTCCCAGCCACACGGTCCCTGAGCTGGGGTGTTTTATTTTATGTGGGGAGGGGGGGTTCCCAAGTATGGGACGGGAGGTCTGGTCACTCTTTTAAGGGTCATCAAACAAGGTCCCCGACCCCGCCCCTTCCCAAGCAGAGAAATAAATAAATAAAAGGGGGTGGGGGGGGACCTGGCCTAAGAGCCCAGAGAAGCGTCGGCCCCACGCTCTGCCGACATGGAGGAAGGGGCAAACCAGGAAGTGCTCACCACTGCGCTCCCCGTTGGAGCGTGGTCCTCAACAAGGCTCCGAGCTCGGACTTCTGGGTCTCTACATCCGGTCGCTCACAGCAGCCTCGGCCTTCCGCCATCTCGTCCGTCGCCCCGGCCCAGCCGGCCCGGACATCCGCCTCGCGCACAGCGTGCTCGGAGGCCGCGCCCACGCACGCACGCACGCACGCGCACCCACACACACACATATATACACACACACACGCGCGCGCGCGCGCGCGCGCAGGCATGCGTGCTCCTGCGCGCCTGGCCCTACCGCGCACGCGCACGCACGCACGCGCACGCACGCCGTCGCCGTCGCCGTCGCCGCCCTCTCGGGCGCCCTCAGCTTCTATCTTTCCTCGGCGCCGCCGTCCGCTGTGGAGCGCCTCCGCCCCCCCCCCACCTCCCGCAAAGACCGACGGAAGAGGGATGGACCGAGTGACGCGGTGTCCGTCCGACCCTGTCGTGGTGTCCGTCTGACCCTGCGTTCTCTAGAGGTCTGGCAACAATCCTCTCAAATCCCCTCAGACACGCCATCCTGACCCATAGGGGTGTGTGTGTGTCTGTCTGTCTGTCTGTGCCGGTCCTGGGGCTTGAACTCAAGGACTGGGCCCTGTCCCTGAGCATCTTTTTTGCTGTGCTTTACCCACAACGCTCCTTTGGGCTTTTTGGGGGTTCCTTCTCACAGAAAGCCGGACACCGGTGGCTCACGCCTGTCATCCTAGCTACTCAGGAGGCTGAGGTGTGAGGATCACGGTTCAAAGCCAGCCTGGGCGGGAAAGTCTGTGAGACTCTGATCTCCAATAAACCCCTCTCAGAAAACCGGAAGTGGCGCTGTGGCTCAAGTGGTAGAGCGCTCGCCTTGAGCTGAAGAGCTGAGGGACAGCGCCCAGGCCCAGAGTTCAGGCCCCACGACTGACTCCAAAAAATAAAAGCCTCACGGACTTCACTGCCCAGGTTGGCTTCGAACTGCAATCCTCAGAACCGAGCCTCCTGAGTAGCTAGGATGACAGGCGTGAGCCACCCATGTTCTGGGTTTTTGTTAGAAATGCACTAACTCACTGGGACCAGGACTTGACGGTATGGTGAGTCTTGTCTTGAACAGTTGTATCAAACAAACTGAACCACAGAATCATTTGCCCCAGGGCAGTTTTTTTGGGGGGGGAGGGGGAGGAGAGTTCCAGAGGTATGTGCTCCATATTAGGTACCCAGGCATCTTTGTCCCCACCACAAGATTCCATTTTCTTTTTTTTTTCTTTCTTTCTTTCTTTTTTCTTTTTGTCAGTTGTGGGGGCCTGAACTCTGGGCCTGGGCGCTGTCCCTCAGCTCTTCAGCTCAAGGTTAGCGCTCTACCACTTGAGCCACAGTGCCACTTCCAGCTTTTTCAGCTCATGTGGTGCTGAGGAATCGAACCCAGGGCCTCATGCATATAAAGCAAACACTCTACCACTGAGCCACCTTCCCAACCCCAAGATTCAATTTTCTAAACTTTTCCACTCTATGTTGGACACATTAAAAACAAACAGCCCTCCTGCTAAAAGGAAAAGTCAACCCAGATGAAGGGAGAGGTGGGCAGCTGGTATAGATGAGTCTATATTCATTTGTCTACCATTTCCTGCCCTCATAGAATACAGCAAATAAGCCAAGGACTCATACCTGTCATCCTAGTTACTCAGGAGGCTGAGGTCTGCAGATTGCAGTTCAAAGCTAGCCTAGGCAGCAAAGTCTAGCCACTAAATAGCTAGTAGTGCAGCTGTGGCTTTTAAAGTGGTAGAGTGCCAGCTTTGAGAAAAAAAAAAAAAAAAACCTTCCAGGCCCTGAGTTCAAGCCCCAGTACCAGCACAAAATTTAAAAAAAGGGGGGGGGGCAAATAAGACCCATTTCCTGGGGTTAGGAGTATGGCTCAGGGATTGAGTGCTTTTTTGGCATGTACAAGGACCTGGGTTTAATCCCCAACATCCCTTACCTCCTCCCTCCCCCCTTCAAAAAAAAAGTCCAAGTTCCCCTTCTGTCTAACAATCTTAGGTCTTTTGCAAGTTCTCCAATTGCCAAGAAGTGTGTGGCAAGAACTATAAAGGATGTGAACCCAAAGCTGTAAGAATGCCAGTCAACCCCAAATGTAAGAGGCCACCTTTGATTTGAGAAACATTTGAACATGGCTTTGAAAATGTTGGAAGCACCCAGATGCAGTTAACTCCTGCCTGTAATCCCACCTACTCAGGAGGCTGAGAACTGAGGATCTCAGGCAGCAAAGTCCACAAGATGCTTCTTGTCTGATTAACCAGCAAAAGCTGGGACTAGAGGTGTGGCTCAAGTGGTAAAGCACCAACCATGAATGAAACAGTTAAGGGATGTACCCAGACCCTGAGTTCAAGTCCCAATACACACACACACACACACACACACACACACACACACACACACAAGAGTCAGAAGCCTAGAGATGAGGGTACATGTTACAGGAGGAGAGACTGGAGGAAGCAGAATAAAAGAGACTTTATAAAGTAGGACAGGACAGAATCAAAGAGAGATTTGATCAGATGAGCCAGGAGCAGAGTACTAAAAGAACCTAAGAGGATCTAAAACCAGGAAAGAGGCCAGAAAGACTTACTGGCTTACCATTAATGGCAGGAAGACCTCAGAGGTTTTACAGCAGAGTCAAGAGAGGGTACCTTAGGATACTTAACTAAACCCACAGTTATATGGCTTGGGCAGAGATCCATTAGGAATTTCGTACTGTGGCTTTTTAGGGAGAAGGCACTGGGGGGAGATGAACTACTTTCAGTGTTTGAAATCCAGCCTAGAAAGCCTACAAAAATAGGAAGAAATATTGGCTTCTCAAAACAGAATTCTTGAAGTCAGGTTCAGAAAGCATATTCTGCAGTCTTAATTCATGGAATGGAAGCCAATAACATCTGCACAAACTTGTTCATCAGGTGCTGGTAGTGGAAGGGAAGCTGGCCAAGTAAAGGTAGGCTAGATCATTGGAGAAGATACACTACTATTATGTTGGCTTTAGGCTAATTGGTTTGTTTTTGTTTGTTTCGGTATTGAAGATTGAATCTAGGACTTCAATCAAGCTAAGTGCTTTACCACTCAGACTAGTTTTGGATCATCAAAATTAATTTATTCTCCCTGGAATGGCTATTTGGCTTGCATGGATAACCAAAGTCTCTTGCTAGCCAGGTAGACTACAGGACAAAGTAAATGTGGAATTAAAGCTGTCTTGAACAGAGCACTAGTGGCTCTCAGGAAGCTGAGTTCTGAGGATCACAATTCAAAGCCTGAGACTCTTATCTACAGCTAACCACCAGGAAGCTAGAAGAGGTGCTATAGCTCCAGTAGTAGAATGCTCCTGAATTCAGACCCCAGAACCAACAAAAAATCCAAAAACCTGCCTTGAGATCTTGGGGGTGGCTATGTGGTAGAGCTCAAATGGGTTTGAACTCTAGTATCTAAAAAATAAAAATAAAGGGGCTGGGAAGGTAGCTCAGTGGTAGAGTGCTTGCCTTGCATGCCTGAGGCCCTGGTTTCGATTCCTCAGCACCACATAAGAAAAAAGAAAAAACCCAGAGGTGGCGCTGTGGCTCAAGTGGTAGAGCGCTAGCCTTGAGCTGAAGAGCTGAGGGACAGCGCCCAGGCCCAGAGTTCAGGCCCTACAACCAGACCCCCCAAAAAAAAAATTAGTTAAAATTATTTTGGGGCTGGGAAGGTGGCTCAGTGGTAGAGTGCTTACCTCGCATGCATGAGGCCCTGGGTTCAATTCCTCAGCACCACATAAGTAGAAAAGGCCAGAAGTGGCACTGTGGCTCAAGTGGTAGAGCGCTAACCTTGAGCTGAAGAGCTGAGGGACAGTGCCCAGGCCCAGAGTTCAGGCCCCACAACCAACCAAAAAAATAAAAAATAAAAAAAATTATTTTGAACTTGGAATAGTGTTACACATGTATAATCCCAGAATTCTGAAGACTGAGGCAGGAGGATCCCGAGTTCAAGGCCGGTCTAGGCTGCATAGCAAGATTCTTGTCTCAAAAAAATGGGGAAATATTAATTGCCTTGACTGATTACCTATGGTCCTTAATCCCCTGCAGATCAGAGAAGGGGTTCAAAAGTGTAGCCCGAGGCATAGTGCTTGCCTGTCAGGCTCAAGTTCATGGGTTCTTTTTTTTTTTTTTGGTCCAGTCGTGGGGCCTGAACTCTGGGCCTGGGCGCTGTCCCTCAGCTCTTCAGCTCAAGGCTAGCTCTCTACCACTTGAGCCAGAGCACCACTTCCGGCTTTTTTCTTTTTTTGCTTATGTGGTGCTGAGGAATCGAACCCAGGGCCTCGAGCATGCAAGGCAAGCGCTCTACCACTGAGCCACCTTCCCAGCCCAAGTTCATGGGTTCTATCCAGCATGATAGGACTCAATCCTGACATCACTTCTATCTATATTACTTGTCTTGTTTTGTTTAGGAGACTCATAATCCTCTAGGCTCAGTCTCCTCCATTGAGTACTGGAGTTACCACAGTACTGTGAAGATTCTATTAAACTGTGTAAAATGTCATCAAGTTCCAAACACTACTTTTGCTCCCATTATTTATGGGAAAAGGAAGTTGCTTACCAACAGACATTTGTTTAGAACCTACACTAGAGGCTGGCTACTTCCCTTTTCCTTTTTCTTTGGCGAGGGTGGGGGACAGTGGGTAGCAGTTTCTTTGATACCATTTATGGAAGTCTTAAGGAAGTAGGACTAGTCTTCAGTAGCAATAGGGGACAAAACTTAATTCTAAAAGTGAAAATTTTGGAAAGTATAAGGCAGAAGCTTTTCAGTTTCAGTTCCTAAAAAAAAAAAAAAAAGTTAATATCACAAAATACCAGTAGTTGCTAGGTGCCTGTGGCTCATACCTGTAGTCCTAGCTACTCAGGAGGCTGAGATATGAGGATCTCAGTCCAAAGCTAGGCTGGGAAGGAAAGTACAGAAGACTCTTGTTTTTTGTTTTGTTTTGTTTTGTTGGTCGTGGAGCCTAAACTCTGGGCCTGGGCACTAGCCTTCAGCTCTTCAGCTCAAGGCGAGCACTCTACCACTTGAGCCACAGTGCCCACTTCTGGCTTTTTCTGCTTATGTGGTGCTAGGAATCGAACCCAGGGCTTCATGCATGCAAGGAGAACACTCTACCACTGAGCCACCTTCCCAGCCCCCCAGAAGACTCTTATTTCCAGTGACCCACCCAAAAACTAGAAGTGTTACTGTGGCTCAACATATTAGACTATTAGCCTTGAGCAAAAGAGCTCAGGGAGCCAGGCACCAATGGCTCACACTTATGATCCTAGCTGTTCAGGAGGATGAGATCTAAGGATTGAGGTTCAAAGCAAGCCAGGGCAGGAAAGTTCCTGAGACTCTTATCTCCAATTAACCACCAGAAAACCAGAAGTGGTGCCGTGGTTTTAGTAGTAGAGCCCTCACCTTGAGCTGAAGAGGTCAGGGACTGCACCCAGGCCCAGAGTTCAAGCCCCACAACTGACATAAATAAATAAATAAATGCAGGTAGTTAAAATGCAAGGATTAAAGTGAACTTCATCTTTAGAAGATCAACATTTCCAGAGTTAACACATTTATACTTTGGTCATTTTTGCTCAGCAGCCAGTTTGGAAGCTATTTGCTCTCTCATTTGCCATACTCCAACTATTGTTTCTATTCTTATATATATATATTTTTTTTTTGTTTTTGGGTCCGGTCATGGGACCTGAACTCTGGGCCTGGGCGCTGTCCCTTAGCTCTTCAGCTCAAGGCTAGCGCTCTGCCTCTTGAGCCACAGTGCCACTTACGGCTTTTTTCTTTTTGCTCATGTGGTGCTGAGGAATTGAACCCAGGGCCTCAGGCATGCAAGGCAAGCGCTCTACCACTGAGCCACCTTCCCAGCCCTATTGTTTCTATTCGTGAACAAATTCCTTTCTTAACATGTATAATGTTTCTTATAGGTCACACGTTAACCTATATACTGAAGAAAACAAAATGAAAATATACTGACTTGAAGAATCTCTCCATCTCTTGGGAAGAGAAAGGTAAGTGGATAAATAATGATATGAAATCCATATATGATTATTTTAAAATACAAGGGGGAACCCCTAAAGAGCTGCTAGTCCATGAAGAGAGTGGAAAGAGCTGGAAGAGTTTGAGAGTATCAGAAAGGTGTTCCAGGGTAGTGCCTGTCATCTGCGGAGACTTTTTTTGCTGCCCCTGAGCTTTTTTTTATTTTTTTATTTTATTTTTTTGGGGGGTCTAGTCGTGGGACCTGAACTCTGAGCCTGGGCGCTGTCCCTCAGCTCTTCAGCTCAAGGCTAGCTCTCTCTACCACTTGAGCCACAGCGTCACTTCCGGCTTTTTTCTTTTTGCTTATGTGGTGCTGAGGAATCGAACCCAGGGCCTCAGGCATGCAAGGCAAGCGCTCTACCACTGAGCCACCTTCCCAGCCTCCCCGCTATCCCCCGCCTCAGCTTTTTTGCTCAAGGCTAGCACTCCAACACTTTAAGCTAGGGCACCACTTCTGTTTTTCTAGTGGCTGATTGGACATGAGAGTGTCAGGGAATTTTCTGCCTGGGTTGGCTTCCAGCCATGATCCCTCAGTTCTCAGTCTGAGTAGCTAGGATTACAGGTATAAGCCACCAGGGCCCAGCCCCCTTCACTCCCCAACTTCTCTAAACCACATCTTCCTGCTACACTACACAGGTGAGGGGCCCCCAAAACAGAAGTGTAGTCTGATGTCTATAAAATCCCACTATGCAACCTTCTTTTGGTACTAGGGCTCAAACCCAAGACCTTACACATGCTAGGCTGGTGCTTTTCCTGAGGGTAAAAGCACCTACACCTCCAAGCCTAAAACACACACACACACACACACACACACACACACACACACACACACACACACCACACACACACACACACACACACACACACACACACACACACACACACACACACACACACACACACACACACACACCTTTGTTTAAAAGGGGTGAATGAGGGAATTGGAGTAGTAGAGTACCAGCCTTGAGTGGAAAAAGCTAAGCACGAATGTGAGAGTCGGGGCTGGGAATGTGGCTTAGTGATAGAGTGCTTACCTAGCATACATGAGGCCCTACGTTCAATTCTTAAACACCACATAAGCAGAAAAAAAAGCCGGAAGTGGTGCTATGGCTCAAGTGGTAGAGCACTAGCCTTGAGCTGAATTGCTGAGGGACAGCGCCCAGGCCCAGGTTCTGGCCCCCATGACCAAAAAAAAAAAAAGTGAGAGTTGAGACTGGGAATATGGCTTAGTGGTAGAGTTCTTACCTAGCAGGCATGAAGTCCTGGGTTTGATTTCTCAATACCACATACACAGAAAAAGCTGGAAGTGGTGCTGTGGCTCAAGTGATAGAGCACTATCCTTGAGCAAAAGAAGCTCAGGGACAATACCCAGGCCCTGAGTTCAAGCCCAAGGACCAGAACCACAGAGAAAAAAAATTAAGAAGTGATTATATACATTTATAGTCTCGGCTGCTCAGTGCTAGGTGGGCTTGGGAAAAGGGGAGAATCACTTAAACCCTGGAGTTTGAAAACAAGCCTACATAACAATAAGACCCTACTTCAAACACTAGTTGGCTCATGCCCATAGGGAGGCTACACAGTGAGTTCAAGGCTAGCTACTCAGGAGGCTGATCCCAGAGAATGGTGGTTGTGGTTTGAAGCCAGCCCATGCAGAATAATCCCCAGGGACTCATCTCCAATTAACTAACAAAGACCAGAAGGAGGTATGGTACAAGTGAGAGGAGTACCTGCTTTGAGTGAAGAAACCCAGCAAGAGCATGAGACCCTGAGTTCAAGCCCCAGTACCACCAACAGTGGATATGGGTATTTGATTGTATGTTGTTCCTGCTATTATAGGAGTGACCTAGGGACTTGATAGGAAATGACAAGAGTGAGTGATTCAACTCTGGAGACATCCGGTCCCAGGGCTGTGCTCTCTATTAAGTAACCTAGTGGAGAAGTATAGGCTTACACGAGTGTCCAGGGCCTCTAGCTGGGGAAGGAGTGAAGAGCCTGAGCCACCAAAATAGAAAAACAGAAGATTCCAGAGAAAGATCTGACCGATTGCCCACATAGTACTTACTAGTTGAATTAAGAATTCATGGCTGGGAATGTGGCTTAGTAGTAGAGTGCTTGCCTAGCATGAATGAAGCCCTGGGTTCAATTCCTTAGTACCACATAAACAGAAAAGGCCAGAAGTGGTGCTGTGGCTCAAGTGGTAGATTGCTATCCTTCAGCAAAAGTTGCTCAGGGACAGTGCTGAGGTCCTGAGTGCAAGCCCCAGGACTGGCAAAAACAAAAAACAAGAATTCATAATGTAGCTAGGTACCAGAGGCTCATGCCTGTAATCTTAACATCTCATGAGGCTGAGATCTGAGGATCACAGTTTGAAGACAGCCCAGGCTGGAAAGTCTGAGACTCTTACCTCTAATAAACTACTCAGAAAAAGATGAAGTGGAGCTATGGCTCAGTGGTAGAGTACTAGCCTTGAGCAAAAAGAAGCTCAAGGAGAGTGCCCAGGCCCTGAATTCAAGCCCCATGATAGGAGTCAGGGGAGCATAATGGCTGGGTATGAGGACTTTAAGCTTTGTTTATTTCCAAGTCATACTTTTTGTTTGTTTGTTTGTTTGTTTTGTCGGTCATGGGGCCTGAACTCAGGGCCTGGGCGCTGTCCCTCAGCTCTTCAGCTCAAGGCTAGCGCTCTACCACTTGAGCCACAGCGCCACTTCTGGCTTTTTCTGCTTATGTGGTGCTGGGGCCTCATGCATGTAAGGCAAGCACTCTACCGCTGAGCCACCTTCCTAGCCCCAGTTTTTCTTTTTTTCTTTGTTTAGTGCAACTGGAAATTGAACTCAAGGCCTTCCACTTGCTAAACAAGTATTCTACCACTGTAGGCAGGTCCCAGCCTGGCCACGAATTTTTTTCCTTTGGGCTTGTAATTCTAGCTATATTCCTGTCTGGATTTGCTTCTCCCAAGTTATCCTTTTTATACACTTGACTAGCAATCACAAAGCACACATCATAGCAGTCAATCTTTTTGTTGTTGTTGTTGGTGGTTGTGGGGCTTGAACTCTGGGCCTCTGTGCTGTCCCTCAGCTCTTCAACTCAAGGCGAGGGCTCTACCTCTTGAGCCATGTGCTACTTCCAGTTTTCTGATGGTTTATTGGAGATAAGAGTCTCACAGACTTTCCTGCCCGGGCTGGCTTTGAACTGTGATCCTCAGATCTCAGCCTCCTGAATAGCTAGGATTACAGGCGTGAGTCACCAGCACTCAGCTCAGCAGTCAACCTCTACCTGAACTGCTAGCCTGACTCCTTTAGGTGTAATTCTAATAAATAATGCTTTACAAAACAACAAAAACAAAAAATTTAGACAAAAATCACATGGCACTATTCATAAAAAGTAGACACCTGCTAATTGGAGGTGATATCAAGAAGTAAACAGTTTTTGACACCTTGCCTCTTTATTTATTGATTGCCAGTCCTGGGGCTTGAACTCAAGGTCTGAGCCCAATCCCTGAGCTTCTTTTGCTCAAGGCTAGCACTCTACCACTATACCCACAGCACTACTTACAGCTTTTTCTGTTTATGTGGTACTAAGGAATGAAACCCAGAGCTTCATGCTTGCTAAGCAAGCACTCTATCACTAAGCTACCTTCCCAGCTCCCATCGTGTTTTTTTGATATACGTTTGTGTGTGTGTGTGTGTGTGTGTGCGTGTGTGCATCAGCTTGGCCTGGAACTCACAACCTCCGTGCCTCAACTTCCTGAGTGCTAGGATTAGAGGTTTGCATACCAAACCTGCCTCAAGTTTGCTAAGCAGACATTCTACCACTTGACCTGTGTCCTGGCCCTCATTTTACTTTTCTGTTCATTTGTTTTATTTTGTTTTGTTTTTTGGATCCGGTCGTGGGGCCTGAACTCTGGGCCTGGGCGCTGTCCCTCAACTCTTCAGCTCAAGGCTAGCGCTCTACCACTTGAGCCACAGCGCCACTTCTGGCTTTTTTTTTTTTTTTTTTTTTGGTCCAGTCATGGGGCCTGAACTCTGGGCCTGGGTGCTGTCCCTCAGTCTTCAGCTCAAGGCTAGCGCTCTACCACTTGAGCCACAGCACCACTTCCGGCTTTTTTTTTCATTTTGCGTATGTGGTGCTGAGGAATCGAACCCAGGGCCTCAGGCATGCAAGGCAAGCGCTCTATCACTGAGCCACCTTCCTAGCCCCCTGGCTTTTTTTCTTTTTGCTTATGTGGTGTTGGGGAATTGAACCCAGGGCCTCATGCATGCAAGGCAAGCGCTCTACCACTGAGCCACCTTCCCAGCCTTGTTTTTAATACTGGGGTGTTGAACTTTGAGCCTTGTACTTGCTACCACTTGAATCATGCCTCCAGCCCTGCCTTAACATGAGGCTGGCCTGGGACCAAAATCCTAAGGCCTCCTATGTAAGGCCTCCATAGAAGTATGTCAACAAATCTGGCTTTTTTACCTGTGCCTCTTTACCCTACTCAGGGGTTACAAAAAGGTAAAAGGACTTAGAAGTACCCTTAAAAAAAAAATAAAGAAGAGGGGCTGGGAAGGTGGCTCAGTGGTAGAGCGCTTGCCTTGCATGCCTGAGGCCCTGGGTTTGATTCCTCAACACCACATAAGCAAAAAGAAAAAAGCCGTAAGTGGCACTGTGGCTCAAGTGGTAGAGTGCTAGCCTTGAGCTGAAGAGCTGAGGGACAGCGCCCAGGCCTAGAGTTCAGGCCCTACGACCGGACCCCAAAAAAAAAAAAACAGAAGAAAAAGCTGGGCGACTCAGGAGGCTGAGATCTGAGGATCACGGTTCAAAGCTAGCCCAGCCTGTGGCTTAAATGACAAAGCTCTAGCCTTGAGCTGAAAAACTGAGGGATAGCGCCCAGGCCCAGAGTTCAAGCCCCACAACCAACCAAAAAAAAAAGAAGAGGGCTGGGAATGTGGCTTAGTGGTAAAGTGCTTTCCTGTCATGCATGAAGCCTGGGTTCGATTCCTCAGCCTGGAAGTGGCGTTGTGGCTCAAGGGCCAGCCTTGAGCAGAAGCAGCTCAGGGACAGTGCCCAGGCTCTGAGTTCAAGCCTCAGGACTGCCCCCCCTCACCCCCCCCAAAAAGGAAAGAAAGTACACTTAAAATTTGGCCTGGCAAGCCGGGCGCCAGTGGCTCATACCTGTAATACTAGCTACTCAGGAGGCTGAGATCTGAGGATTGCAGTTCAAAGCCAGCTGGGGCATGAAAGTCCATGAAATTTTTTTGTTTTGTTTTGTTTTGCCAGTTCTGGGGCTTGCACTCAGGATCTGGATGCTGTCCCTGGGCTTCTTTTTTTTTTTGGGAGGGTGTCCGGTCATGGGGCCTGAACTCTGGGCCTGGGCGCTGTCCCTCAGTCTTCAGCTCAAGGCTAGCGCTCTACCACTTGAGCCACAGCACCACTTCCGGCTTTTTTCTTTTTGCTTATGTGGTGCTGAGGAATCGAACCCAGGGCCTCAGGCATGCAAGGCAAGCGCTCTACCACTGAGCCACCTTCTCAGCCCCTTGAGCTTCTTTTTTTTTTTTTTTTTTAAATTTTTTTATTGTAAAGATACCATACAGAGGGTTACAGTTACATGAGTGAGGCAATGAGTACACTTCCTCTTGAACATTGTTACCCCCTCCATTGTTTTCCCCCTACCATCCCCTCCCTCCCTCCCTTCCCCAAGGTTCTTTTTTTTTTTTTTTTTTTTAATTGTGATTAAGTGATTACTTAATTTCCGGAAATTCACAGTATTGTGGAATAATGATGCTCATTTAAAGTCACAAGTTCATTCTAACTTTCCTGGAGCAAATTGTCTATCACAGTCTGTAATATATAACGGGGCTCACATGTTATATACCATATATGTGATCAGCAGCATGGGGATATTTGGTAGTGGTTCAACCAGATGAGTGGGAGTTCTTTGTTTCTTAAGTCCTGTTAGTTTTGTCATATCACCTAACATTTTGGATTTATCATCCACTTATCAGGGAGACCATGTACTGTTTGTCTCTTCGTTCTTGGCTTACCTCGCTCAACATGATTCCTTCTAGCTCTATCCATTTCCCTGCAAATGCCATTATTTTGTCATTTCTAATGGCTGCATAATATTCCATTGTGTATAGATACCACAATTTTTGGATCCATTCATCTGTGGTGGGGCATCTAGGTTGTTTCCATATCCTAGCTATTGCAAACAGTGCTGCAATAAACATGGAGGTGCATGTGTCCTTGTATATTGGTTCCTGTTGTTCAGGGTAGATGCCTAGAAGTGGTATGACTGGGTCATAAAGGAGGTCAATCTTTAGCTTTCTAAGGACCCTCCAGACTGCTTTCCAAAGTTGTATGAGTGTACATTCCCACCAGCAGTGTAATAGCGTTCCTCGTTCTCCACATCCCTTGAGCTTCTTAAGGCTAGCACTTTTAGCACTTAAGCCACAGAGCCACTTCTGGCTTTTTTCTGTTTATGTGGTACAGAGGAATTAAACCCAGGGCTTCATGCTTGCTAGACAAGCACTCTACCACTAAGCCACTTCCCCAGCCCACCATGAGACTCTTATCTCCAAGTAACCATCAGAAAACTGGTAGTGGAGCTGTAGTAGAACACTAACTAGCCTTGAGCAAAAAACTCTAGGATAGAACCCAGGTGCCGAGTTCAAGCCCTAGGATTGACCAGATTAAAAAAACAACAACAACAACAACTTTTTTTGACCTCTGGTGGTAGCATAGTCCTATAATCCCAGCACTCAGGAAACTGTCAAGGGGACAGAAAATTTGAGGCCATTCTGGACCACGTATCAATGCCCTGTTTAAAAACAAGTAAAAGTAAACATCTCAGTGATTTCTATTCCTTTGCAGTGTTGGAGATCTAACCCAGGGCCCTGCACATTCTAGATAAGCTTTCTACTACTAGCTATATCCCCTTTCTCCTCAGTGATTTCTAACCTCTGTTATACAAGGATTAGATATCAGAGAATGTGATAGGCAAAACAGATCAAGTCTCACAGAGAGTAAGATGGATTACTTTTCTTGTGCTGAGACGTTCTACAGCTGAATAGATTTTATTTTACTACTGCTTGTGGCCACCTTGTTTGAACAGGAAGGGTATGGCACCCTGTGCCAAGGTTTAACAAGTGTCTACCATCATATCTATAACCATGAATAAGTTATTTAGATGTTGATCCAGATGTGGTGGGACACTTGTAATCTCAGCAGTTGAAAAGCAAAAAAAAGCATTTCAAGTTGGAGTCTAACCTGATAGCTGTACATGTGTATCGATCGATCTAAAGATAGATAGATGTGTGCTGTGACACCGGGTCTTTTTTTTGTCGTTGGCTTGTATTTTTTTTTGTGGCAGTCCTGGCGCTTGAACTCGGGCCTGATCACTGTCCCAAAACTTTTCCTGTTTTTTATTTTTCCTTCAAGCTGCTGCTCTTCCACGTGAACTACAGCTCCACTTCTGACATTTTAGTGATTAATTGGAGGTAAGAGCCTCATGGACTTTCCTGTCTGAGCTGCTTTGAACCATGATTCTGAGGTCTTAACCTCCTGAGTAGCTAGCATGAGCCACAGGTACCCCCATATCTGGAGTTTATCTTTTTTTTTTGTTTGTTTGTTTGTCATGGGCCTTGAACTCTGGGCCTGGGCGCTGCTCTTCAGCTCAAGACTAGCACCTTACCACTTAAGCCACAGCGCCACTTCCAGTTTTCTGATGGTTCATTGAAGATAAGATTCTCACAAACTTTTTTGCCCTGGCTGGCTTAGAACCCTTATCCTCAGATCTCAGCCTCCTGAGTAGCTAGGATTACAGGTGTGAGCTACCGGCACCCAGCTTTCTTGAGTATATCTTTAAGCCAACACATTTTACTGAGTATTATCCAAAAGTTCAATTGGATATGAACTGGAAGCCTGGCTCAAGGGGTAGAGTACTTGCCTAACAAGTATAAAGCCCTGAGTTCAAACTCCAGTATGGCCCACCTCAAAATTAAACTAAGCAAGGCGCTGGTGGCTCATATCTGTAATTAGCTACTCAGGAGGCTGAGATCTGAGGATAGCAGTTCAAAGGCAGCCCAGGCAGGAAAGAAGTCCATGAAACTCCAGTTAACAAGTGGTAGAATGGTAGCCTTGAGCAAAAGAGTTCCAGAGACAGTGCTGAGACCCTGAGTTCAAGCCCCACAACAACAACAAGTTAAACTAGTTATCATAGCACAAGTCTGTAATCCTAGCAGTATGTGTGTGTGTGTGTGTGTGTGTGTGTGTGTGTGTGTGTGTGTGTGTGTGTGTGTGTGTGTGTGTGTGTGTGATAAGGAGCCACTTGTTTGTGATAGGGGCAGAAGAAGTAAGATCCAAAATTCAAGGCCATGGACTGGGAATGTGGTGTAGTGATAGAGTGCTTGCCTAGCATGCATGAAGCAGGTTTGATTCCTCAGTACCACATACACAGAAAAAGCTGTTAGTGGCGCCGTGGCTCAAGTGGTAGAGTGCTAGCCTGGAGCAAAGAAGCTCAGGGACAGTGTCCAGGCCCTGAATAGCCATTAAAAAAAAAAAAAAAAAAAAGGATCAGGTTCGTGTGCGCCGTGGTTCTGGGGGTTCGAGGACCGAGCAGAGCTGGTTGAGCCTTCTAAGTCCTAAAAGGCCCGGCCACGGGTTCAGGGTTTATTGATTGAATTTAGCTGGTGCGGGAGCCTCTGCAGAGAGAGAGAGAGAGAGAGAGAGAGAGAGAGAGAGAGAGAGAGAGAGAGAGAGAGAGAGAGAGAGAGAGAGAGAGAGAGAGAGAGAGAGCAACGAGCAAGCATGGAAGATGGGGATGGACAAGCAGATTCATTTAGAGCTTGTCTTGGACAGCTGCCGGGTGAACGAAGGCAAAACCGAGGGCCTCATAGACGAGTTCAAAGAACTAGGATTCTTTTTTTTTTTTTTTTTGGGTCCGGTTGTGAGGCCTGAACTCTGGGCCTGCACGCTGTCCCTCAGCTCTTCAGCTCAAGGCTAGCACTCTACCACTTGAGCCATAGCGCCACTTCCGGCTTTTTCCTTTTTGCTTATGTGGTGCTGGGGAATCGAACCCAGGGCGTCAGGCATGCAAGGCAAGCGCTCTACCACTGAGCCACCTTCCCAGCCCAGAACTAGGATTCTTGAGTGCTATCAACATAGGCCTCACCTCCGTTGCAAACTTACCAAGGTTAAACAAACTTAAGCTTGAACTAAGCAATAACAGAATCACAGGGGGCCTGAAAGTATTGGCAGAAAAGTGTCCAAACCTTACGCATCTAAAAATTAAAGACCTCCGCACGATGGAGCCACTGAAGAAGTTAGGGAACCTTAAAAGCTTAGACCTTTTCAACTGCAAAGTGACCAACCTGAAGGACTACAGAGAAAGCATGTTTGAGCTCCTCCTGCCGCTCACATACCTGGATGGCTATGACAGGGATGACAAGGAGGTCCTCGACTCCGAGGGCTACTTGGAGGGCCTGGGTGAGGAGGAGGAGGAGGAGGAGGAGGAGGAATACCAGGAAGACACTCAGGTGGTGGAAGATGAGGACAAGGAGGAGGAAGGGGAAGAGGAGGACACGTGAGTGGAGAGAAGGAGGAGGATGAAGAAGGCTATAATGATGGGAAGGTCGATGATGAGGAAGACGAGGAAGATCTCGGTGAAGAAGAAAGGGGTGAGAAGCAGAAACAAGAGGGTGAGGAAGACGACTAAGTGGAATAACCTATTTTGAAAAATTCCTCTTGTGATTTGACTGTTGTTACCCATGTCCCCTCCCCCACTCCAGATCCTGCCTCCTCCCCCACCCCCACAAACACTTTTTTCTGATTGTAACATTGCCGTGGGAACAAGAGGGGAAAAGCCTGCTGGGGGCTGGGGAGTGTTGGAAGGGGGTGGAATAAAATACTATTTTTACTGCCATTCTTAAAAAAAAATATTCATGGCCAGACTGGGCTATGTAGCAAGACGTGGTCTCAAGAAATTAAATAAGCCAGGCGCTGGTGGCTCACACCTGTAATCCTAGCTACCCAGGAGGCTGAGATCTGAGGATTGCAGTTTAAAGCAACCTCTGTTATACTCTTATCTCTATTTAACTACCAGAAAACAGGAGTGGCGCTGTGGCTCAAGCGGTAGAGCACTCACCTGAGCTGAAGAGCACAGGGACAATGTGTAAGCCCAGAGTTCAAGGCCCACAACTGACAAAAAGAAAGAAAGAAGGGCTGGGAATGTGGCTTAGTGGTGGAATGCTTGCCTAGCATGGATGAAGCTCTGGTTTCAGTTCCTCAGTACCACATAAGCAGAAAAAGCCTGGAGTGAAGTCCCAGGACTGAAGGGGAAAAAAAAAAAGAAAGAAAAAAAATTTTTTTTTTTGGTCCGCTCATGGGGCCTGAACTCTGGGCCTGGGCGCTGTCCCTCAGCTCTTCAGCTCAAGGCTAGTGCTCTACCACTTGAGCCACAGCGCCACTTCCGGCTTTTTTTTCCTTTTTGCTTATGTGGTGCTGAGGAATCGAACCCGGGCCTCAGGCATGCAAGGCAAGCGCTCTACCACTGAGCCACCTTCCCAGCCCAAGAAAGAAATTTGAACTGGGCTCCAGTGGCCTATTATTCCTAGCTACTTATGAGGCTGAGATATGAAGATCGTTGTTCAAAGCCAGCCAGGACAGGAAAGTCTGTCCATGAGACTCTATCTTCAACTAAATATCAAATATAACCAGAAGGGCTGGGAAGGTGGCTCAATTGTAGAGTGCTTGCCTTGCATGCAGGAGGCCCTGGGTTCAATTCCTCAGCACCACATAAGCAGAAAAAGCCAGAGTGGCACTGTGGCTCAAGTGGTAGAGTGCTTGCCTTGAGCTGAAGAGCTGAGGGACAGCACCCAGGCCCAGAGTTCAGGGCCCCACAACCACCAAAAATAAATAAATAAATAAATAAAATAATGAGAAGTGGAGCTGTGACTCAAGAGTTAAGACACTTGAGCCAGGTGCTGGTGGCTCACACCTGAAATCCTAGCTACTCAAGAGGCTGAGATCTGAGGATCATTGTTCAACGCCAGCCAGGGCAGGAAAGTCTGAGACTTTTATCTCCAATGAATCACCAGAAAACCAGAAGTGGCACTGTGGCTCAAGTGCTAGAACACTAGCTTTGAGCTGAAGAGCTGAGGGACAGCGCCCAAGCCGAGTTCAAGCCCCACTACTGACAAAAACAACAAAAAAAGACCCCACTAGCCTTGAGAAAAAAAAAAAAAAAAAAAAGCTCAGAGACAATGTCCATGCCCTGAATTCAAGCCCCAGGACCTTAAACCCCAGCACTGGCGCAGAAAAGAGATTTATGGGGTTGGAGGCAAGGCTCAGATGAGAGAGCATCAGCCAATGAGCAAAAGCATCAGATACCAAGTTCTGATGAAGGACAAAAAAAAAAAAAAGATTTATTAGTCCGGTCAGAAATGCTCCTCTGAAAATAAGTTGGCTTTAAATGTTGTTTGTGGAGCTACATTGAGACAGAATGTAGAAGTCATTTTGATGAAAGACTTAATTAGGTAATAAGTGCCTGACCCAATTTGATCAGATTTAATGTTTTAAAAAACAAATGCTAGGTTCAATCCAATCCCCAGTAAACACACACACACACACACACACACACACACACACACACACACACACACACACACACACACACACACACACACACACACACACACATTAGGTAATAAGTGCCTGACCCAATTTGATCAGATTTAATGTTTTAAAAAACAAATGCTAGGTTCAATCCAATCCCCAGTAAAACACACACACACACACACACACACACACACACACACACACACACACACACACACACACACACACACACACACACACACACACACACACACACACACACACACACCATTTCTTTTAGAACTTCTACAAAAAAAGTTTCTGAACCTAATTGAGTAACAGACAGCAGGGCCCCATCCCTTTCCCAGAATGTCTATGGCCTAAATACTACTAAGTTCCCAGCTCAGCAGTCATTTTACCAGCAGTCTAGCTCTTGGGCAGGCTGAATGTGATTCCTAGTCCTTTTTTTTTTTCATTAGAACTGCTGATTCATGGGGTGGAGTAAGTGCAGGTCAAAGCAGAAGTCCTTGGTTGAATGGTAAAACAGATTGTGTGTGTGTGTGTGTGTGTGTGTGTGTGTGTGTGTGTGTGTGTGTGTGTGTGTGTGTGTGTGTGTGTGTGTGTGTGTGTGTGTGTGTGTGTGTGTGTGTGTGTGTGTGTGTGTGTGTGTGTGTGTGTGTGTATCCAGCTTCTCGGGAAATTATTGATGTCCTAACTGGCTTTGTGTGCTGGGTGTTCCTGAAAAGAAGGAATGTTTCCCCATCCACAGTCAACCACATTGGGAACACAGGAAGTTCTCATCCCTGGCAGCTGAAGGCATAAATGGAAGGAAAAGAAAAAAAGGTCAAGGGTGTGGTGCAATCTCAGCATTTAGGAGAACAGAAGGAAGATGGAAAATTTGAGGCCAGCCTGAGAGCCCAAGCTGTATAATGAGATGGTGTATCAACAACAACCACCACCAGCCAAGCGGGGTACCAGTGGCTCATACCGTAATTCTAGTTACTTCAGAGGCCGAGATCTGAGAATCTCAGTTCAAAGTCAGCCCAGGCAGGAAGTCTGTGAGACTCTTATCTCCACTTACCAAAAAAGCCAGAAGTGGTAGAGTGTTGCCTTGAGTACAAAAGCTCAGAAACAGTGCCCAGACCCTGACTTCAAGCCCTAGGACCAGTATCAAAGGAAAAAAAGAAAAAGCCAAGCCAGGAGCTAGTAGCTCATGTCTATAATACTAGCTACTCAGGAGGCTGAGACCTGGAGGTTTGTTGGAAGAGACCCCTGTTAGAAAAATTCTTTGAGACTTTTATCTCGAATTAACTAGCAACATGTCAGACTGGAGGTATAGCTCAAGTTGTAGAGTGCCAGCAGTGATTGAACAGAGAAAAAAAATCAGAGTTCAAGGCCCTGAATTCAAACCTTGGTACTTGTACTCCCTGCCCCCTCTTCCCCCCTCCCCCCCAAAAAAGGCCTGGGACCAGAGGAGAAAGGGTGAGTCACTACAAAGCCTGTAGGGAAGAGGTCTGAGTCAGTTTGGGAAGTCCTGGGTCTGTAGCTTAATCACAGAATAGCTCAGGATGTACTGACACTGTACAGAACAGGAGAATTGCTAGACTTCTCACAGTCTAGCTGGAATACCATTGAGGACCCTAGGTCTCCAGACCTTCCAATTCAGTAGCTATGGAATATAAATTCTTACATGCACCAGGTGATTTCTAGCCACTGTAATTTAGTCCTTAGAATAGGACCTTCTACCTCCCAGAAATGTAGCTACCTGGCTAGCCCCTCTCTTTTTTTTTTCTTTTTTTTTTTTTTTTTGTTGATGGTGGTAGGGCTTGAACTCAGGGCTTTAGTGCTATCCCTGAGCTCTTTTGCTCAAGGCTAGCACTCTACCACTTTGAGCCACAGCTCCACTTCTATTTTCTGGTGGTTAATTAGAGATAAAGAGGCTCCTGGACTTTCTCCCGCTGGCTTTGAGTCCTGATTCTCAGATGTCAGCCTTCTAAATAAGATTACAGGTATGAGCCATCCCCACCGCCCAGCTTTTGCCTGGCTATCTTCTGCTTGCTTGCTGAGATAAGCACTTATCCCAGCTGATTCTTCTTTTCTTTTTTCTTTTATTGGTGCTAGAGATAAAAGCCAAGCCTACTACTATTACTACTACTACTGCTGCTGCTGCTACTGCTCTAGTCAGTTATATCCCTGGCTCCTAACTAGACATTCTTTATGAAACAGCCTTTTCCTTAGTGCCTTGTGTACATCCTTATCCTTCTCCAGATGCCTTTTTCTGCCACCTGACCCAGGTTTGTGAATCTGTATGGCCTTAGGCCAATCTCCTTAGGTAATCTGATCTTTTCTAGAGGCTGCTGTCCAGTTGGCCAAACTGATAACTTCAACCCATAATTTTGCTCCTGAACTTTTTTCTGTACCTGAGCTTTTTTTTCCCTCAAGACTAGCCCTCTAACATGAGCCATAGCCTCACTTCCAGCCTTTTTTTTTTATTTTTTGTCAGTCCTGGGTCTTGAATTCAGGGCCTGAACGTAACCACCTTCCCCTAAACTTGCTCCTTTGTTGCTTTGCCAATAAAGCTAAGTCTGGGCCTGGGGATTTCACCCAGTGATACGAGTTCAGACATAGGAAGGACTTGGGAGATACCAACTTGGGCACTAACGTTGGATCCCAGGTCTCTGGTCCACAACTAGGACTGAGGAATTTTGCCAACCTTATCTTCCCAAGCAAAAGCTACACCCAGGTGCTGCACCCAGGTCTCTTCTGTGTGATAGAAGATGGCACTAGGTCTGTCTTGAAACGATTATTGGCCACAGGATCAACAGATGAAAGGGACAGGACCATAGCAACAGCAGGATTCTAAGATAAACCCTAGCGTAGGCTTGAATATGCAGTTGCCTATAAGTCAGTACAGGCTATACATGAGTGGCAGCAACCGATAAAAGCACTAGGTAGCAGTATCGGAAACTCATTGCACCAAACTGTGACAGTGTAAGGTGGACTTGTTTGGGTGGGCTTAATGCTTGAGGACCTAAATATAAGCAGGGGCCGGCCCATGTTACTTATTTTGCAACAATCATCTCAAGAGTCCAGCAAATTCTTACAGAGGCAAGAGCTAGTCTTGGGATTAGACCATTGGTCTGTCCTTGTCTCCCTCTATTAATATGTCCTAGAAGGAGAAAGTGAAGGATAAGGGGCAGAAATCCCACAAAGATATATACAAGAGATCCCACTAGATATATACAAAAGTGATGTAATTCAGAACTTGGATTAAATTCCTGATGTGATAATTATAGAGGTTTAAAAAAAAAAAAAGACATTACCTGGCACAGAAAACAGAATAAACGCAGTTGTCTGATACGAAGCACTTTATTAATCAGAAAAACTGCCTGGATCTGGGCAGAAAGGCAGAGGGAATGGGCAGGACCAGCGCGCCCACCTCAGGGGATTCTCCTAGAAATCAAGCGTTCTTCCATGCAGTTTAGAGGAAACGCCTTCATGGATGGAATCCCCAAAGTGGGCAGCCGAGTCCGGCCCAGCGTGCGGGGACAGGAGGGCTGCTTTAGGCACAGCTGGGACCCTTGCTCAGCAGAGCTTCGATGTCACCCTCTATATCGATGGTGGGAAAGCGGCGGCTGTACCGCCGCACCGGCACCCCGTCTGGCCCCACCAGGAACTTCTCAAAGTTCCAGGCGACGTCGTTGCGGCTCACGGGCGACCAGATGACTAACTTGGGGTCCGTTATGAACCCTATCGGGTCGTCGCTGGGCGCCGGCAGGGCCCCCCGCAGGAAGGCGAAGAGTGGGTGCGCCTTGGCACCATTCACCTCGCACTTCTCGAAGAGTGTGAAGTTGGGCTCGAACCCGCCACCCGGCCGGACGTACTTGAGGATATTTAGAATCTCTTCGTTCTCAGAGTTCTCCTGCAGGAGGGAGAGAAGGAGAGGGAGGTCAGCTAGGGCCTGGGGGCCGCGCGTGGAGGGGGGGACCTTATAACCACAAACAAAGGGTCCCCCCCCTTCCTATGAGTCACCAGGGTATTTCCTTCTTTGCACAATCCCCAAGGCGGGCCAGAATTCCAAGCCGCTAGGCGCGTCGGGAGGGAAGCGGGCCGGCGCCCCCCGCCCCACACACCTGATGTCCAAACTGGTTGCACGGGAACCCCAGGACGACCAGGCCGCGGGGCCCGAGCCGCCGCTGCAGCTCGTTCATCTGGGTGTAGTCCCGGACCGTGGTGCCTCAGAGCGACGCCACGTTCTCGATGAGCAGCACCTTGCCCCGCAGGGAGCCCAGGCACAGGGGCTCCCCGCCCGACAGCGGGCGCGCCGAGAAGTCGTACACGGTGGACGGGACGGCGGCGGCCACGGCCGCCGTGGCGGTCGGGGTCTGGGCAGCACACATGGTGACCCGAGTCTGCAAAGCCGGGCGGGAGAACTACCGGCGGGCGGCGGGCGGGGAGGCGCCTCCTTTTAACTGGTCGGCGGGGAGGTCACGTGACCCCGGCACCTTTCCGGCCTGCCAGCCCGCTGCGCGCGGCCCGCCCCTCCCCAGGGCCCCGCCTCATCCGGCCCCGCCCACCCCTCCCCCAGCCCGGGGAGGCGGGAGGATGGGAGGGAGGGCGCGTCGGGCGGAACTTCAGCCTAACCCACACCGGGTGGGGCCGAGAACGAGTCCGGTCAGGCCCAGGAAACCCAGGGCGGTTCCAGTGGCAGCTACCTGCGTTACCCCACCGGAAGGCCCCGGGGCCGGAGGGCTCCGATTTGCTCCAAAGTTTCCTAATTAGGGTGCGGACGCCCCCCCCCTTCACCAGGCCTAGGAGAACAGCCGTTGGCCAAGGCAACAGCCGGAAGCAGCTCGCAAACAGCCGGCTCCGGGCAGGGCTACCCGCAGGCTGCAGGCTGCCACCAGCCAGAGTCCTAGGCTTAAGGGGCTACCAAGGTGCTCCCTTTGCATGTGGTTATTAGGAAGGGTGCCATAGCCCGGGCATTAAGGACTCTAAATCAGGCTTCTGGGCCTTTTGCCGCTCACGGGGCTTGAGCTCTTTTCCTCAAGAACAGCATTTGATCACTTTTAAGCCACAGCACCACTTCCGGCCTTTGAGTGCGGAATTGGAGAGAAGAGTCTCACAGGGACTTTTCTGCCTGGGCTAGCTTCAAACGGCAATTCTCAGATCTCAGCCTCTCGAGTAGCTAGATTACAAGTGTGGGCTGCTAGGCCTTACCCGATTTTTTTACTGACCCCAGGGAAGCACACCTTTCTACAGTTTTGTTTTTTTAGTAACAGCACAGGCTCAGAGGTCCTGCTCCAGCTTTCCAGGGTGGAGCCTTCTGACCAGATTCCTACCCACTTCCAATCTGAACTTGAGACACAGGACCGTTTCCTATATTCTTGAAGGAGCCAGGTTAGTGCTGGATCAGTGAAAGGGTGGGGTGGGGGCCAACCCACGACAAAGCTGGTACTTTCTACACCCTTTTCTCCAAGGTGAACTAGGTCAGCTGGGCTGAGTCCTTCCTTCCGCCCTCTGGTCCCCAGCCCCTGGAGAAAAGCAAAACACACACCAGGATACAGGAAGTTTAGAAAACTGCCTTTATTCTATTACTTGGAAAAATTAACTGGTACAGAAAAAAAGTTTAGTCAGCTGGAGAGAAGAGAAACCCCAGTGTCTCTCATGAGAACTGGTGGTTCCTGTGGGAGGGAACCTGGATACAGTAAGAAAGGAGCACTGTGAATTAGAGCCAGACCCTGCAGTCCAGGTGAAAAAGGCTATGCCAAGTGTCTTATTTGCCTCAGGCGTGAAACCAAATTCCTATATGATTAGCCCAGCTCCCAAACAGGGTACTGGGATATGAGGGAGGGGGGGCTGTTTTCAGTGAAATGGCCATATTTTATCAGAGAAATTGACAAAACGGGAACTTTAAAAATGAATTTTTCCATCTGACTTTATTTCTGGATACACTCGTATTTTTTTTGTTTTCTTAAAAAAACATTTTTTTTTGTGGGAATGGCAAGTATCAGTATTAGGAAATCGAATTATACAAAAAATACTACATCTAGTCTGGGGTAGATATATTTATTTTTGGTAACATACATTAAGTGGCACTAATTACACAGTAACTATAAGGTAACTAACATGAAACCACAGAACTGTAACTCTGCCACAGCTGCCAAGGACTTGCCTTTCTGGCTGAGTACATTTTCAAAAAAAAAAACAAAACAAAACTAGATGTCCACCCAGAGCTGGGCCATTGAAAATCTATGAAGGAGTAGAAGCTCTGATAGTGGCGACTCACCAGAGTTCCTTGCAGCTGAGAGATGATAGGCAGGACATGTTAGTTATAAAGTAGTTACAGCCTAATTCACAAAAGTTACCATTTCTCTTTCTAGAAAGAAGCAAGAAGAAATTCCTTGAATTAGCGCCTGGTGTGTCAGGTGGAGTGCAGAGAGGGCTGTCAGAGCAGTGTCAGAAGGACCCTGGCAGGTCAGACGGGTTGGACATCATTAATAATCATGGTTGGCTTCTAAATACTGGTAGCAAGATGACTTCTGATTTGTAATCTTAGGTAAATTATAGATAAATGAAAAAGGCCAGTAATCATACACTAAGATTAATAAACAGCACTTCGAAATTAACCGCGTGAGGGTTGTGCTCGCAGCAAGGTTTCACAAGACAAGGCACCCAGATTTTTTCTTCCCACGTCTGGCTTGCAGAGCGGCTCTTGTGGCCATTTCAAAAACCTCTCTCACTCCATCTTTGGTCTTTGCTGAACACTCCATGTACCCAAAAGCGCCAATCCTGTTGGCCATATCTCTGCCCTCTTCAGGTTTAACTGGCTCCTGGTGGAGAGAAAAAAGTCCTTTCAGCTAAAAGCCTCCCTTAGGGGCACCGTATTTAAATTCAGTTAGCCACCTCCAGCAATTCTCTTGCACCACCGCTCTACTCCCCAGCCTCCACCTGGTTATTCTAACCAATGGTTTAGTTGATCCAAAATCTCACATACATTTCTGACCAGGCTAGCTTTGAACTGAGATTCTCAGATCCAAAGTCTCCAGATTATCTAGAATTACAGACATGAGCCAAATGCACCCTGCTTAATGACTCTTTTATCTCCAATTAACTACCCCCAAACCAGCAGTGAAGCTATGGCTCAAGTGGAAGTGCACCAGCCTTTAGGATAAAAGCTAAGGGACGGTGCTCAGGACCCTCCCAAGTTCCAAGCCCTTAATACCCATACCCCAACAACAAAGTGGGTGGGGAGCTCCAAGCAGCCCTGGATGATTTTTTTTTTCTGGGTCAGTGGTGGGGCTTGAACTCTGGGCTTGGGCACTATTCCTGCGCTCTTCCGCTCAAGGTGAGCACTCTGTTGCTTGAGCCACAGTGCCACTTCTGGTTTTCTAGTGGTTTATTGAAGAGTCTCAAGGACTTCCCTGCCCGGGCTGGCTTTGAACCGTGATCCTCAGATCTCAGCCTTCTGAGTAGCTAGGATGATAAGCATGAGCACCCGCACCCGGCTTGCCCTGGATGATAAATATTTTAAGGAGATAATCCTAAACAAGCTCTTAGGTCTTCTAGTATTAGTTTTACAAAGGACATCTGCCCACAGATGGAAACATAAGAGCTTGCCCTTAATAAAAGAAAAGCCAGTGGATCTTGAGTTTCTCAGGTTGAAGCCCTCTGCATTCTCCCTGCCATGGGAAGGTCTGCCATTAGACCACCTGGCTTCTGAAAGAGGCTAAGATCTACCTCCATCATTACTTATTACAAAGACATTAGGGCTTAAACTCTGGGCCTGAGCGTTGTCCCTCAGCTCTTCTGCTCAAGGCTTTACCACTTGAGCCACAGTGCCACTTCCGATTTTCTGATGGTTAAGTGGAGAGAAGAATCTCAACAGACTTTCTTGCCTGGGCTGGCTTTGAAGCATGTGCACAGCCCTCCTGAGCAGCTAGGATTATAGGCGTGAGCCACCAGTGCCCAGCAACACTAGGGCTTCCCATTTGAATTTCCTTACCTTTAGGATTTCCTGATCCTTCAGTTGCTACCTCAGCCTCTTATATACCCAGGTAATAACTGGAAATCGAGAATGTGATAAAACTCCTGCATACATCTGGTGTCACTAAGATGGTTCCCTCCTAGACTTAAGTCAATTCTTTGGGAATCTCAGAGCCCATTTCACAGGACTAAGGAATCTTAAGGTTCCTTCTGTACAGGTCCCAGTAAACAAGGGCCAGGCAGACAAGATTTCTGGGCCTCTAAAACAACCTGGTCATGATTGGTTTTGCTGGTGCTCAAGTTCAAAAATACTATTAGGAAAACAGATTCTCTGCACTCCCCATCCCATTCCCATCTTTCTCCCAAACCATGCCTGTTTCATCTTAGCTAACTCCCGCCTTGTGTGCTCATCATTCCGAAGATCCTTCTTGTTTCCAACCAGGATAATGGGCACGTTGGGACAGAAATGCTTAACTTCTGGAGTCCATTTTTCTGGGATGTTTTCTGAAAGAAATATGCACAGATTTGGGGTATATTAAAATTTCATCTTGAGGACTCCAAAGTTCTCCATTAAATTGCAAAGACAACTCCTTTGCTGCTTTAGATGTTGGACCATTTAATAGAAACCAGTTAGTTTCAAAACCATAGAAAAAGACTAAGTCTACCATAAACACTGAAAATTCCCAGCGTCTATCAGTCCAAGAGTATTGCTCTGCTCCTTTGGAAGTAAAGCCCAAGTTAGGGCTCTATAAGACCAAAGGATTTAAACACAAGATGGTATCACAATAGGACTGCCTGCCCCAAATGCTATGCCTGTCATTGTTGGCAGATGATTCAGACCAGAAATTACAGAAAGGGTCTCAATTCCAGTACCATAGCAGGCTTGGATTCCACATGTTCTCCTCCTATCTTGTCCATGGGCCCACAAAACCTTGAGCCATTACAAATGACTCAAGAATGAAGCTGGGTGCTAGTGGCTTACACTCATAATCCTAGCTAATCAGAAAGTTGAAATTCAAGAATTAAGGCGCCAAGTCAGCCCAGGCCAAAAAGATCCTCACCACTCCTATCTCCAAAGTATCTAGCAAAAAGCAAGGCGGGAGGCTGGCTCAAAGCAGTAGATCAAAAGTGAGCAAGGCTGAGGCCCTGAATTCAAACCCTGGTACTGGCAGGGAAAAAAAAAACCAAAGAGAGGCAGTATTTTGCCAACACTGTACCATACTAAACTTGGAAAGGTTGTAATCATGATGTAGAATTTAACTTTCAGTGCCACTTAGCTTTAGTTTCAGGACTGAATTTTTTTTTTAACCTTTTAAATTTTTTTATTGTGGGTAATGGGGCTTGAATTCAGGGCCTGGGCACTGTCCCTGAGCTCTTTTGCTCAAGACTAGTGCTCTACCACTTGGAACCGCAGTGCCACTTCCTGTTTTGAGTGGTTAATTGGAGATTAAGAGCCTCAAGGGGACTTTAACGTCTGGGCTGACTTTGAACTGCAATCTTCAGATCTCAGCTTCCTTGAGCATAGCTAGGATTACAGGCATGAGCCACCAATGCCCAGCATTTTCTTAGCTTTTTTTATTCAAAGCTGATACTCAACTATTTAAGCCATACTTCCACCTCCAACTTTTTGCTGGTTAATTGTAGATAAGAATCTAATGGTGGACTGGGAATGTAGCTTAGTGGCAGAGTGCTTGCTTAGCATGCATGAAATTCTGGGTTCGATTTCTCAGTACCACATACACAGAAAAAGCCACTGTGGCTCAAGTGGTAGAGTGCCCAGGCCCCCTGAGTTCAAGCCCCCTCCCCTTCTCCCCCACCCCCCAAAAAAAGATCTCATGGACTTTCCTGAAGCTTGATCATTACAACTTAGCCTTCCTAGTAACTAGGATTATAGGCGTGAGCCACAGATGCCTGGCTTGGTTTTAATTACTTTTAAATTTTAACCTCATAATCAATCAGGTGAAGGTTGACCATTTATCTACCAACTACTAGTCTATAAACCAAATTTTAGGTTGTCCTTTAAAAAGTAGGCTCTTTGGCTAGGAATGTGGCTTAATGGTAGAGGGCCTGCCTAGCATGCATGAAACCCTGGGTTCAATTCCTCAGAACCACATAATCAGAAAAGGCTGGAAAGTGGCGCTGTGGCTCAAGTGGTAGAGCACTAGCCTTGAGCATAATAGGGAAGCTCAGGGTCAGCCCAGGCCTTAAGTTCAAGCTCCAGGATTGGCCAAAAAAAAAAAGTAAAATAAAGGCTCTTTGCTGGGTAAAAGGTTATTCCCAGATTGGAAACATTTTCTGTATCTTCCCCCTGTAGTCCTCTACTCAATCTTGGCTGCCACAATCATGCAGACAGAAAGCGCGAGGACACTTTTTCTTGCATCTGTACTGGAAACCTTAGCAGCAGACAGTAACTGCCCTAGGGCTGTCAAATAGATGCATACATTCCATTTTTGGACTCATTTTCTAATCTGACACCCAGATCCAGACCCAGACCATGGCATACTATCCAGCCAGGTAAAATCAAAACCAAGTCCAGCTGTAGAGTGACATTATTAGTTCTATACCTCCAACCCCAGCTTTTTTTCTTTTTCTTTTTTGGAAATGGATGATACTGGGAATTGAACTCAAGGACTCAGGCCTTTTAAGCAGGTGGTCTACCACTTGAGCCACACCTCCAGTCAAGTTCTGGTCTATGTGCCAGTACAGGGGTTTGAACTCAGAGCCTATACTATACTGTCCCTTAGCTTTTTTTGCTCAAGACAAGTGCTCTACCACTTGAGCCACAGCTCTGCTTCTGGCTTTTTGGTAGTTAACTGAAGAATCTCATACACTTTCCTCCCTAGGCTGGCCTAGAACCACAATCTTCAGGATCTTAGCCTCCTGAGCAGGCATGAGCCACTAGTACCTGGCAAGAGACAAGTTCTTGAAAGAAAAAAGTGAGACTACAGAAAAATGATTTGCTTGAAAGTATTTTATCCCTAGAGGACTACATCCTGGATGATCAGAGCAAGGTCACGGAGCCCTCTTCATTCCCATAGGGTTTAGATGAAATTCTTCATGTTTGTGTCTAAAATGTCAAATAGTTCCATTTTCCCTATGACCTAAAAAGAGCCTCTAGGGCTGTCCAGTAAGCTCTGAAGGAAAGGTAGATTAACTCGCAAACCAAATCACAGCTGCTGAGAATGACATGAATGAACTAATGGCAACGCATTCTTGCTCTCATTTTTAGTCCTGGCTCAATCTTAGCCTGATTCCTTGAGCTTCATGATCCTGAGGCAAATTGTTCAACATTCTGGAGTGAAGCCAATACCATCACTAAAATGGGGACAGGAGAAGCTGGGCGCCAGTGTCTTACACCTGTAATCCTGTAACAGGAGGCTGAGATCTAAGGATGGCAGTTTGAAGCCAACCCAGGTAGAGAGAAGTCCACAAGACTCATTTCTAATTAACCACCAAAAATCTGGAAGTAGAGCAATGGCTCAAGTGGTAGAGTGCTAGCCTTGGGTGAAAAAGCTAAATGTAAGGCCCTGACTTGATGCCCCAATACTGGCTCGAAAACACACAAACACACACATGACAACCATGAAAAGAATACTGAGGCTTTAACCTTAACTATCCAGCACAAGACCCAATCACTAACAGGCCCTAAAAGGTTGCGTTAATGATGACAATATTCTTGGTCTATTTACTGTCCTGTCATAACTGAGTGCTATAGCATCAAGTAAGACATCTCAGCGTCTTCAGCATAATGTACATGTAGCGATTTATAGCAAGACTCCATTTCCAAATCAAACCAAACTGATTACACAAAAATACTTGTAACTCTAGCTTTTATTTTTTTCTTTTTTGCCTCCAATCCTGGGGCTTCAACTCAGGACCTGGGCACTGTACCTGGGCCTCTCTGTACTCAAGGCTAATGCTCTACCACTTGAAATCATAGTGCCACTTCTGGCTTTTTCTGTGAATGTGGTACTGAGGAATCAAACCCAGGGCTTCATGCAAGCACTCTACCACAGAGCCACACATTCCCAGCTTCTTGAAAGCAAAGACTGGGAGGACTGGGATTCAAGGCCAGCCCTGGCAAAAAGTGTGAGATCCCATTTTAATCAATAAAAAACTGGGCAAAGCGGCACTGTTGTCAACCCAGTTATATGGGAAATGTAAATAGGATCATGG